>NW_027361676.1:13411250-14860000 GCF_039654945.1 Dendrobates tinctorius
GTTCTTGTGGAACAGCCCAGAGCACCTCCAGCAGTTCCTCCGTGACCGGAAACCAAAGGGGGCTTCTGCTACAGCCTCCCTGGCAGATGAGTATGCCAACAACAGGGCGTCCGAGCCAAAGAAGCCTGCCAGCAGCACCTGGAGAGAGAGTAAGCCCAATCCTGCCCCTGTCCCCCCAGCGTGCAAGGGGTGTACCCCTCTGCTGCCCTCTCCAGGCCAGGAGCAGAACCCAGACGTCATCATTGCAACCAGCCGGGACACTTTAAGGCTGCGTGTCCCCAGCGCCAGAAGGCCCCTTCCCTGTCCCAGAAACCATCCACTGTTTTGTGTGTGTGTGAGGGGGTGGTGGGAGGTCCATGGACAATTACCAACCCGTCACCATCGGCCGCTCAGCGATCATTGGACTGCGGGACACAGGCGCTGAACGATACCTGGTACGTCCTGAGGATGGTGTCCCCTCAAGACTTGGTGCCTGGGAAAACCCTTTCCATCTCCAGAATTGGAGGTGTTGAACCGGCGCTGCCCGTCACCAAGGTGTATTTGGACTGGGGCGCCGGGAGGGGAATGCGGGAGGTGGGAGTAACGCCAAATATTCCTGCCAATGTGTTGTTTGGGACAGATTTGGGGCGGCTAGTGTCTCAGTATGTGGCCACTGAACCCCCAAGTCCGGCTCCCCAAGAATGTCATGACTCTACTGTGAATGCTAATGTTAATGTGTTGAATGTGCCTCCAACAGTGGAGGAGGGAGTGAAACCTGATGGTAAGCCATGCACTGACATTACACACACAGGGCTCACAGTGCGGACAGGTGAGAAGACTGCAGGGGAGAGCTCAGAGGTGGAGGGAGGGGATGCTATGGGCAGTGTAGGGCCCCTAAGTGAATCCAGCCTGCTGAGTCTAGGGCCTCTGCAGAAAGAGGAACAGGCCATGGGGGGAGGGGGCGTCCCGGGAGAGGAGCCACCAGGTAAGACCCCAGGGAAGGAGTTCCCCGCATCCGGGATGTCAGGAGGCCAGGGAAGTCTGCCTGACCCAGACACTTAGTCGGGGGCCGAGGGGAAGCAGGCGCTACCTGTGGTCTCAGCGATCATGGCCGCTGTTACCAGGAGTAGGAGCGCCGGAGCCCAAGGAGCCTCGCGGAGGTCCGACGGTTTCCCCCTCTCCGACCAAGTGACTGCCGAATCAGACAGCGGCCAGGAGACAGATCCCAAAGAGCTGACAGAGGATGTGGTAGTTTCGTCAATTCTTGCCACATCGAGTTAGGGATTTCAGGCAGCGTTGGAAGCGGATGCTAGCCTGAAAGCTCTCAAGGAGCAGGTGGCACAGCCTCCCCTGGGGTCCAACTGCGAGCGAATGGTCTGGGACCAGGGACGGCTGTATCGGGTAACGGTCCAGCAGGGTTCACCGGAGGCGTGGCCCAGGGACTGACAGTTAGTGGAACCCTATCCGTTCAGGGCAGAATTTTTGCGGATCGCACACGAGATTCCCATGGCCGGACACCTAGGGATCACTAAAACCAGGGCCAGGCTAGCTCAGCATTTCTACTGGCTGGGAATGAGGACCGAGGTGATTGCCTACTGCCATTCGTGTGACACCTGTCAGAGGGTGGGGAAGGCGGGGCGGCGCCCCAAAGCCCCACTGGTAACTGCCCATCATCGAAGAGCCTTTCTCGAGGGTGGCTGTGGATCTCATTGGACCTCTGTCCACTCCCAGCCGCTCCGGGAAATGCTTCATACTAACGGTAGTGGACTATGCCACCCGGTACCCGGAGGCGGTAGCTTTGTTGTCCATTTGGGCTGACAAAGTGGCCACTGCCTTACTGTAGATTTTCTCCAGAGTGGGGTTCCCCCAGGAAATGCTCACCGACCGAGGGACCCAGTTCATGTCGCAGCTGATGGAGTCTCTGTAAGCAGGTACAGGTGCAACATCTGGTAGCCAGCCCGTACCACCCACAGACCAATGGCCTGTGTGAGCAGTTCAATGGCACCTTAAAGCAGATGCTGAAGATGTTAGTAGACTCCCATGAGAGAGACTGGGAGCGGTATCTCCCACACCTGCTGTTTGCATACCGGGAAGTCCCACGGGCCTCAAAGGGGTTCTCCCCCTTTGAGCTCCTGTATGGGTGACGTGTACGGGGGCCCCTTGCTCTGGTGAAAGAAGCATGGGAAGGGGATTTGGCCACCCCTGGAGTGTCGGTCATTGAGTATGTTGTGCGCTTCCAGGACAGGATGGCCTTGACAGGGCTGGTGCATGACAATATGGCCCAAGCCCAGGCTGACCAGAATGCTTGTGAGCGGACCTACCAGGTGGGTCAAAAGGTTTGGGTACTGGTCCCCGTACCTAAAAACAAGCTTCAGGCGGCCTGGGAGGGTCCATACCTCGTGCATGAGCGGCTCAACGCTGTCATCTATCTGGTCACCCTGGACCACACCCGTGGAAGGAGGAAGGCCTTCCACGTGAACATGATGAAGGCCCATCATGAGCGGGAGGCTTGTGCCCACCCAGTGTGCAACCTTCCTGAGAAAGGAGAGGTAGAAACCCTCCTGGATCTGCTCACCCAAGCCAAGGCGGGTGGATCCATCGAGGATGTGGGGGTTGGCCACCAGCTCTCGGAGGACCAACGTTCCCAGCTGGGCGACAACCTACACCCCTTTCAGGAGCTGTTCAGCAGCCTGCCCGGAAGGACTGAGACAGCCGTCTATGACGTGGACACCGGCAATCACCCCATGATCCGGCGTTCAGCATATCGGGTCTCTCTTGAGGTGCAGCAGCACATGCGCCAAGAGATAGACGAGATGCTGAAGCTGGGGGTGATCCAAGTGTCCAAAAGCACGTGGGCTTAGCCTGTAGTCCTCGTCCCTAAAAAGGACCGAACTATGCGGTTCTGCGTGGACTACCGGGTGCTCAACGCTGTGAGGGTCACCGATGTGTACCCAATGCCGCGCATTGATGACCTGCTCGATCAGCTGGCCGAGGCCAAGTACCTGACCATCATGGATCAGAGCAGGGGGTATTGGCAGATTCCCCTGACTCCTGGGGCACGGGAACGCTCTGCCTTTATCACCCCATTCGGACTGTACGAGTCCACGGTGATGCCATTCGGCTTGAAGAATGCCCCTGCCACTTTTCAGAGGATGGTCAACACACTGCTCAAGGGACTGGAAGGGTATGCGACCGTGTACCTATATGACATCACCATCTTCAGTCCCACCTGGGAGGATCACCTAGAGCACCTGGTGCAGGTGCTTGGGCGGATCCAGCGAGCAGGCTTGACCATTAAGCCGGAAAAATGCCAGCTGAGTATGACTGAAGTCCACTACCTGGGACACCGGGTAGGTGGGGGAGCTCTGAAGCCAGAGCCTGGGAAGATGGATGCCATCGCATCCTGGCCCACCCCCAGGACCAAGAAGCAGGTGATGTCTTTCTTGGGGACTGCCGGGTACTATAGGTTTGTTCCACACTATAGTGCCCTGGCCAAACCCCTGACGGACCTCCCCAAGAAGCTGCCTGTCACAGTTGACTGGACAGTTGCCTGCGAGACAGCTTTCCAGGTGCTCAAGACTGCCCTTTCTAGCTCTCCTGTACTACAGGCAGCCGACTTCACGCGGCCGTTCGTAGAGCAGACCGACGCCAGCGACTTCGGCCTCGGTGCTGTGCTCAGCCAGGTCGACACTACGGGCCATGAACACCCCGTTCTGTACCTGAGCCGGAAGCTCCTGCCGAGGGAAGTGGCCTATTCCACGATGGAGAAGGAATGTCTGGCAATTGTGTGGGCCCTGCAGCCATACTTGTACGGACGCCAATTCACTGTGGAAACAGACCACAACCCCCTCAGCTGGTTACACACGGTCTCTGGGACGAATGGGAGGTTGCTACGCTGGAGCCTCGCTCTCCAGCAGTATCACTTCATTCGCCACAAGAGGCAGGGACCATGGTAACGCCGATGGGTTGTCCCGGCAAGGAGAGGATGCGGAAGGGTGCATGGGGAAACACAGGAATGTGATACCCCCTAGCGCCCTCTAAAGCAGGGAGGTGTGATGAACAAAGCAGGATTTAGGGCTCCAATGTTGAATAGCAAGGTCTTAGTATGATAATGAGATAAGGCCCAAAACAGAGCTTCAAAGCTTGACTAGGAGCCACGTCAGCATGGGACAGGAAAGCGCCTGGCGGCTTCAATTAGAATATACCTGTCAGCAAGACACAGAAATACACATCCATTGTCTCTCCCAGCCGCCCCGACTCCATCCTAGGATCATGGATTATGAGCACATCTTTCGAGTTATGGACTTATGAAAATATCCGAGTGACCCTGAGGAAATCGCGCATCTGGCAGTGCGACTCCTGAGGCGGTGAGTGTTCTGGGACCCGAGATACATAGATTGGCCCTCCACGGCGACCCAATGGGGCCATGTTTGCTCTCCACACGACAGGCAAAACAAACCGCATTCACTGGTACCTCATGTCCTGATCCGAACATGCTGTTGAAAGTTACCCCCTTTCTTAGATATTGGGAATAAGTTCTGCAGGGAGCTACAGGGTGATTAGCCCACCCTTTGACACAGGGGGAGGGACCTAGCGTGCTTAAAAACTAGCAGCCCATGGCAGAGAGTGTCTCTCTCACAGAAGCAGACGATGATGATCTAAGAAGGAACTGGGGACAGATCTGCCAAGGGGAGCAACTAAGATTCTTGTACCTGTGGACTGCAGAGCTCCCGGCACCCACATGCAACCTACAATCTGGTAAATTGACCTCCAGCTTAATATCTCTAAGTCTTGTACCCTTATTGTTTTATTTTACTCTGCAATTCCACTGTAATTCCATTGTATAGCTTACTGTATATTTCTGTAATTATCTAGTGCGCCCTTAAGGCAATTAGCCCCATAAAATTAATCTTGGACTGATGCTTTTACTCTGATTACGAATCTTAGAATACCCAGCAGGTAACAGGACATCCTCCCCGGCGACCATTTGCTCTAGGTGCAGTTCCCTTACTGACCTGAGACAAAGGGGGCGCCGGAGAGCTGTGCCTGTGTAGTTACGTCACATTGGTGATGTGGGAGGAACGGGTCCTGTCCCTCCACAGTCTGCAAGAGGGACATGCTGGAAATCTGATTGGAAAAGTGAGGAAATTGGTTATTGCTGCCAGAACCCCTAAAATTGATTCCATCTTGAAGAGACGTGCTTGAAAAGGGGCAATTGTCGATCAAGCCACTCGGTGGGGCAGCACTTTTTTAATGATTGAGCGATTGCTTGAACTAAAACAGTTTCTTGTAGATATGGCGAACCCTCAGGTAACCCTAAATAAAGGGCAATGGACACAGGTGGCTGAATTGAAGGAATTGCTTAATCACCCATTTACCGTGACTAAAAATTACAAGCTGAGGATTTAACTCCTGGCATTTTCATAACGGAGTGGAAGAACTTGCTATTTTGCCTGTACGAAAGAGGTTTAATTGCAGATGGCATTTCTGCTTCATTGAAATGGAGACACAGCTATTGGAAAATAAAATTTTTCTCGCAGTTGTTTATGTGGACCCAAGTCATCGTATACTGCTTGATGATCAACAGCTTACTAAAGGAAAATAAGCTCTGACTGAGGTAGCAGTTAGAATGAGTGGCCCACAGGAGAACTGCCAGGCGCAAGAGAACTTGGGTCCTGACAGTGCTACTGCTGCCATATCTTCATCCTCATTAAATGAGGAGTTTGACTTTGACAAGTATTTGGATGACATTGAGCAGGCAAAGTGTTGCCGCAAGGAAAAAGATTTCACTCAGTCTCCTATAGCAAGCAGATTGATCATATTTTCAGCAAAATGTTTCACTTGCTTTCAAAGAAATAAAATTCAACCATCCATCAAAACTGACTGTGCATGAGGCAATTCCTTTATACCCGGAAATTGTTAGAGATGTTGCCCATGTGGTTACGGCTTTGCCTCCAACCCAAGTTAGTGTAGAGGTTGTTCTCTAGCCTTAAAATTATTAGGTCAGATTTGATGTCATCTATGAAGGAGGATCTGATGGAGGCAATTCTATTTCTTAGAACAAATTCATAGACTGCACAAATGTTATTTAGTATGTTTTTGTTGAAAACTGTTTTTTGCCACTTACAGTGCCTACAAGTAGTATTCAACCCCCTGCAGATTTAGCAGGTTTGATAAGATGCAAATAAGTTAGAGCCTTCAAACTTCACACAAGAGCAGGATTTATTAACAGATGCATAAATCTTACAAACCAAATAGTTATGTTGCTCAGTTAAATTTTAATAAATTTTAAACATACAAGTGTGGGTCAATTATTATTCAACCCCTAGGTTTAATATTTTGTGGAATAACCCTTGTTTGCAATTACAGCTAATAATCGTCTTTTATAAGACCTGATCAGGCCGGCACAGGTCTCTGGAGTTATCTTGGCCCACTCCTCCATGCAGATCTTCTCCAAGTTATCTAGGTTCTTTGGGTGTCTCATGTGGACTTTAATCTTGAGCTCCTTCCACAAGTTTTCAATTGGGTTAAGGTCAGGAGACTGACTAGGCCACTCCAACACCTTGATTTTTTGCCTCTTGAACCAGGCCTTGGTTTTCTTGGCTGTGTGCTTTGGGTCGTTGTCTTGTTGGAAGATGAAATGACGACCCTTCTTAAGATCCTTGATGGAGGAGCGGAGGTTCTTGGCCAAAATCTCCAGGTAGGCCGTGCTATCCATCTTCCCATGGATGCGGACCAGATGGCCAGGCCCCTTGGCTGAGAAACAGCCCCACAGCATGATGCTGCCACCACCATGCTTGACTGTAGGGATGGTATTCTTGGGGTCATATGCAGTGCCATCCAGTCTCCAAACGTCACGTGTGTGGTTGACACCAAAGATCTCGATCTTGGTCTCATCAGACCAGAGAACCTTGAACCAGTCTGTCTCAGAGTCCTCCAAGTGATCATGAGCAAACTGTAGACGAGCCTTGAGATGACGCTTTGAAAGTAAAGGTACCTTACTGGCTCGTCTGGAACGGAGACCATTGCGGTGGAGTACGTTACTTATGGTATTGACTGAAACCAATGTCCCCACTGCCATGAGATCTTCCCGGAGCTCCTTCCTTGTTGTCCTTGGGTTAGCCTTGACTCTTCGGACAAGCCTGGCCTCGGCACGGGAGGAAACTTTCAAAGGCTGTCCAGGCCGTGGAAGGCTAACAGTAGTTCCATAAGCCTTCCACTTCCGGATGATGCTCCCAACAGTGGAGACAGGTAGGCCCAACTCCTTGGAAAGGGTTTTGTACCCCTTGCCAGCCTTGTGACCCTCCACAATCTTGTCTCTGATGGCCTTGGAATGCTCCTTTGTCTTTCCCATGTTGACCATGTATGAGTGCTGTTCACAAGTTTGGGGAGGGTCTTAAATAGTCAGAAAAGGCTGGAAAAAGAGATAATTAATCAAAACATGTGAAGCTCATTGTTCTTTGTGCCTGAAATACTTCTTAATACTTTAGGGGAACCAAACAGAATTCTGGTGGTTTGAGGGGTTGAATAATAAATGACCCTCTGAATAAACTTTTCACAATTTAAAAAAAAATTAAAGAAATAACATTCTTTTTTGCTGCAGTGCATTTCACACTTCCAGGCTGATCTACAGTCCAAATGTCACAATGCCAAGTTAATTCCGAATGTGTAAACCTGCTAAATCTGCAGGGGGTTGAATACTACTTGTAGGCACTGTACATAGTTTATTACACAGTGTTATATATATATGCAATATATATACACACACATATATACATACAATATATATGTAATCGATATTACATAGTATATTACATATTTACAATTTATTAGTTTTTTTGTGTTCTAAAGTTGTATTCCAATATATATTATATTCTAAATATCTTGATTATTGTATCATAAAAATGATTCAATGTCTGATGTTCACATTGTACTACAATAAATTTTTCACTTAAATATAAGCAATATATGTGGGAGTCGGAGTCATGGAGTCGGTGTAAGGGAAATTGAGGAGTCGGAGTCGCAGGTTTGGCTTACCGACTCCACAGCCCTGCGTGCAAGTGTGGGGATTTCTGTATGCGGTGCTAATACTTTGCATTGAATAAATCAAGTTGTATTGAACAATTAGTTTCCATTTTCTGATCATTTGCCTATGAATTACCCTGTCTATCCATTTATTTTTTCCAAAATCTCAAAACTTTTCCATTCTTCTTTGTGTTGCAATTTCATTGTTGAGGAGTGTCTATAAATCATGGTGCACAAGTAGTGCATTACATCCTAATGGTCCATATGACAGAAGTAATCAGTAGACTTCTTATCTGGTAGCTCCACCATGGTGTTGGACGCTGCAGCTGAGCGTTAGGGTAAAATCCTCTCAATAAACACAGTTACAGTGATGGCTAAACACTACTATTGGCCAAGACTAATGTCCTGTTTAGACTGGCCTAACACTTCCATGTGCACAGAACAATCGTTAATTGTTTGGTGTGCAGGGATCATCGTATTATTAGCACATGACATTTTTACACAGGTGAATGATTTTATACATGGCATTTTATGCTTGCTAATTTGATGGGCGATTGCCTATTTAAACAGGCTGATAACTAAGAAACAAGAGCTCCTTTGGAGGACTTGCTCACAACTATTGGCCTAAATGGATCCTAACATTAACTGATTAAATGTAGTTGTCATGTGTAACGGAATTAATATAAATACAGGTTGATAAGTTACCATAAATTAGCAGTAGGCATTTAAAACCAAGGGAAATAGTTACTTGGCTACTAGTGTTCTATCAATACTAGTATTCGTCCATTGCTATAGGGATACACTGCTACTCAATAACACTGGGGGTATGTGGTACTGTGAGTCATGTCTCCTAGATTGCCAGTAAAAAAAAAATTAAATACTATATCTCCAGCCTTTCAAAATATGAAATTGACATAAGAATAAAAATATAAAAATCAAAATGTCGTACCTAAACTAACATGATCCGAGTAAAAATTTCAGCTCAGAGTGCGAAAACAAGACCTCACAGAGCTCTTACCATTTAAAAAAAAAAAAAAATCATGTTGCTAAGCTCATTTTAGCTGCACAATGAAGGCCTTGAAAACAAAATCCAAAAAACTATTTTGGAATGTTTTCTTTGATTGTTTTTCTCTTTCTTTCCACCGCACTGGGAAATGATTTTTTCCCCCCTATTTTTGAGAACGTTGAATGGTAATAAAACAAAATGTAGGGATGCAAAGCTGCTGGTTCTATATATAAAAAAAAAAAAAAAACCATGCCCTCTTATGGCTAGGTGGCCAGAAAAATGAAGAAAAAAAAAAAAAGTTAGGGCTCTCTGAAGGAAAAGGAGGAAAGAAGAAAACGCAAAAACAGAAAAATTGCCATGACGGAACAATATGAGTTAATAGGATGAGATTGTTCCTTATTAGTGATGAGCGAGTATACTCGTTGCTCGGGTGATCTCAGGGTATTTGGGCGTGCTCTGAGATTTTGTTTTCGAGGTCTCAGCTGCATGATTTGCAACTGCTAGACCGTCTGAATACATGTGGGAATTCCTTAACAAACAGGCATTCCTCACCTGTATTCAGGCTGTCTAGCAATTTGCAAATCATGCAGCTGAGACGACGAAAACTAAATCTCCGAGCACGCCAAAATACGGAGACCACCTGAGCACGTTCGGGGAAACCTAAGCACGAGTATACTCACTCATCACTATTCCTTATGTCTAGTTTAGCATGTCCTTTTTTAGCTCCAGAATAATAACTTACCATTTATTTTAATAGCTTGACTATTTAAAGCACGTCAAGTTTTACAGGATATTCTGGTGCTGTACTCGGCCATCTCCGGCAGTCCAATAAAGAACTAATGAAGCAATGGTTGATCATGTGTTCTGGTGCTCCATTGAAAGGGGGACAGAAGTGCCCTGGTCAGTGAATAGGCGATACATTCTTACTGGAATACCCCTTTAAATAGGGTGTACAAGATTAACAAAACAACTTCACATGGCAGCGAGTTGTATGTGATATTGCAGCTCAGCCCAACTCCCTCCAATAAAATTCAGCTGCAATACCAGACAAAACCAAAAACACGTGTAGTGATCTCTTTTGTAGAGTGCCGCCTTTTGTAAACACAAAATTTAATGTGCAATCTCCAATGGCTTTTTACATAATGTGTAATGTTTCATAAGTTGTTAAAAAGGCACCAATAAAAGTCTGTAACATGAAAAAAAACAAACACATTTTATTGCACTTAAGTTATAAGAAAATAAAATTTCTAAGTGAATCAAACCATAGACACAATCCCTTTAAAACATTGTTTTCCTCCATCACATGTTGTTACAGAACTGGAAAATTAACCAAATGGAATCTGATTATTTTAAAACCAGACTATAAATAATGAACAAAAAAAAAAAAGAAAAAAAAAGAAAAAAAAAAAAAGAAGAGGAGGAACAAAAAAAAGAAAGAAAAAGAAAGTCGCATAGGATACAGTGTTAAACCACTTTTCACAGTTCGGCTTGAGTTGTGACTCTTGGAACATGAGGCAACTTATATGACATTTGTAATTTGTATTATATTTGCACGTGAAGCTCGCACTGCAAAAAAAAAACTAAAAAGAAAAAAAAAAACACTCTTGCCTTCTGCTTCATTTGTCAACATGCCCTGTTGGACTGTAACAGCTGTTTTTCCCCCCAAATACTGTCATCTATGGAGTCCGATCAGTTTTGTTTTTGTCAGTTGTGTTATGTTGGTTTTTTTTGTTTTTTTTTAAATATATAGTTTAACATTCACCACAGCCTCACAACAAAAAGTTCCCAAAAGAACAGGCTACAACTCCTCTGTTCTAAGGAATGTGTTTACATTTTGCTCAAAAAAAAAAAAAAAAAAAAAAAAAAACAGAAAAAGAAAAATAAGCTTTACACACTCAAATCTTTTTTCATTTTTTTCTTTGCAAGCAAACTTCACTCTTAATTATCTGAAACTGGCCCACATTCGGCCTCTTAGAGGCACAGTGGATTCAATTTTCAGTGGCAAAAGTCTTTTTTCTGTATCCAAACTAGAAGAAATTTGCAATTCAGTCTGGGACTAAAACGTCACAGCAGTAAAATAATAATAATTAAAAAAAAAAAAAAAACTTGCTATTTTTTTTCCTCTCCTTTCATTTAGCAGCATAAATATGTTTGGCCACTGGGAATACAGTACAGCTGTGGGACAACAATCCCATTTAGAAAAGACCTACTTGCTAGCACCAGCATCAAGATTTTATATCCATCTGAGAACGTAAGGACAAGCTTGTCACCCCAGAGCAACATATACATGGAAACATGTAGATGAAAGCAACAAGAAGTAGAGAAACAGAGGCTAATACTGTGATTGATTGGCAATAGTCCACAAAAAAAAAAAGTGATGAAGCTGTACAAAAAAAAAAAAAAAAATTCACAGTTTTTTTTGTTTTCAGCATTTGAAAAACAAGAAAATGACTTTGTTGCAACCGCTCTCTTCTGAAGTCAACCAGTAATTTGTGAAGCGTTTAGTTAGGGTCTAGCTTTTAGGACAGCCCAGCTACTTAGGCTGCCCCATGACCAATTGGAGACTGCTAGAAATAAATGCACCTGGTTTTATTTGGAGAGTCCTACTTTTTGCAAAAGAAAAAAAAGGTAGTCCACATCAAAATGGGAAGTCATTATGTGACAAGATGTCTTTTCATACACCACGTGTAGGTCTTTGCCGTATGTTGTCCCAAGCCTAGATCCTGTTTTGCCAAGGCCAATGGATATTTTTGGAGGGAAGGGCTGGGTAAGAAGTGGGAGGCAGAAAAAAAAATACGGAAATTATGCAGTCTAGAAATTTGGACAAATTAATTTCCCGAGCCTTCACTTCATGTCCACATCAAAGTCCAGCACCAGCAGCTTTGTCTCCTCAGTCCCATTTCTGCTTCCGACAGCACATACAAGCTTCGTGTTGGAGGCCCGAATTCGCCACACAACACCTCCACTTCCTCCACTTTCTAATGTGACCAGGTTCCGAATAAATTCACCTGTTTTCAAGTCCCATAGTTTTACAGTCCCGTCATCTGAGCTGGTTATTACAAAATTCTTGTTGAACTGTAAACAAGTCACAGCACTTTGATGTTTGTTGGGACCTATAGAAATAATTTAAAAAAATAAATAAAATTTAGTGGGTCACTGTATAAAACAAAAGTTACAAAAAAAACCAATGCTGAATTCTACATCTGCACACATTATGCAGCCAAATCAGAAGGTGACATAAGGGGAGTCCATTATGACCAACTCCATTTTTTGGAGACTTGAAATGATGCAAGTCTACTGCTGGCCTTCACACGGTTCATCAACTCAATCTAATGCCATTTCAGACACTTGGATTACGAAAACAACTTTATAAAAAGAAACCACATTGGGAAAGATAAAGAAATATAAACCTACCACAATAATAGGATAATTAGGCCCCCCAAATTACCATACCCATCTTGTGTCAACTTTGTTTTTGACATTTTCTGCGCCTCACTAAACAAGGAGACCTGCCCTAGCGGGAAGACGGAGTGGCATAAAATGTGACTAAGCACATTAAAATTGCGTCAATACTTTGATGTAAAAAAAAAGTCAACCAACAGGTAGTGTAGATAAGGGTCTTGGATATGACAAAGTTATGATTGTTTTTATTGTAGGTTAGATCTGTCTATAAATGGCCACAATGTATATGTGCACCTAGACATAGTAGTAACAAGTGTGCGGGCCCTTCTTTTTGGTTTTCTACTAGTTTATTGTACTCTCTGCATTTGGGATTGTGGCTGCCCCCTTGGGTTATGCAGCTTATCTACTTACAGACAGGAGTGAAACAGTCATGCCCAGGTCCTGATCTGACACCATCTATTTAGGGGCCAGCTGACACAAAGTGAGGCAAATTACTAGAGTTAGGGACTATCCCGATTGGGTACACCTTGTCGCAGTGGGATGAGCTTATGCTTTTTTGATAAGAATTAAAAAAGGGGTCAGCTGAATACTTACTGCAATGTACTACACATTAGGTTTATATTCTAGGTTTCATAACTTTCTTGAGTGTACCAAATTTATTATCTAGAACAAGTCAATGCAATACATGTGACAAAGGTTAAGACAGTCTAGTGGAATAGTACAATGTCTAAACAGAATTAAGATTTGCCCCGTTAATCCCAAACAATGAATGGGAAAAGAACATTTGATTTAATTAACATAAAATAAGTTTTAAGCTTTAAAAAGTAAAAATATGAAAACAATTCAGCACTGCAACAGAAAATAAATGCCCCTTTACAATAATGATAACTTTATCTAGCAGACCATGAAAAAAATCTCAAGAATGACATAAAAAATAAAGTCTCTTCCATTACTCAGGGCTTACTAGCACCTTATTAGACCCAATGACTTAATTAGACTGGGAAGCAGCATAAGCTGTCTAGTCAAATAAATCAAGAGACTGGAACAGGGAGGATTTTCTCTCCTACAGATTAGATGCCGAGGACAACGGAGATTTTTATTTCCCTGCAAATATTTTCCTTTTGAACCAAAATGAACTATTTTTATGGCACTTTATTTCAAAGCATCTGGTATTAAATCTAAATTCTAAACTATGTTAATGCAAGATCACAGCAGACACTTATCACCGAGATTTCTAGAGCGTGAACAGATTTGACATCTCCAAACGCAAATTGTTATTTTATAGACTTAGTATTAATCAGTTTGGGCTTTGTGAACTACAAGTAACACCTTGTATAAGCTACATACAGGCAGAAAGCTGCTCCATATAGTGGATTTCTGTACTAAAACAGTGAAAGACACAAAAAGATCAGCCATTAATGGTCATTACATTCTGGGCCTAGTGTCCTGGCTTACTTCATAACACAAGGACATGGTTTAGCCAGTGATGGAGCACTTAGTACCTTGCAATGTCTGTAAACACTGTCCTGTCTTAATGTCCCAGATTTTAACAGTAGAATCTGCATTTCCAGACACAAGGATATTGTCCTTCAGTTCCATTCCACTGGTTAATGACTGGTGCCCAGTAAGAGTGTGGATACAATTCCCAGTCTCCACATCCCAGACTCTGATTGAGGTATCCAAAGATCCACTGACAACATGGATGCCATCAAACTGTCAGGAAAAAAAATGAGTGTGTTAGACAATATGGACATCACATCATGGTATGAAACGCAAGCGCTTCAACTAGCAGACCTGTAATTCATAAGTTGGGCGAACAGTAGGAAAATCTAAGTAAGTAGTAGACGTTGGTGGAGGACCCCGGGCTGGAATCCAAAAGTTTCCAAAATCAGTGGGAGCTCTTAATACACTTCATCCAGAACCTCTCTCGGACAGAAATCCTGCATTTCTCCCTATCCAAGCTGATCTAGTACCGGAGCTTCAATTAAGGCACCGGCTCTCCAGGATGGTTGAAGGCTTGCAGAGTGCTTACAAGTAGGCTTTCAATTTGACCGGTCTCTGACATCAGTAAATTTACTTCCAATGGAGAAAAAGAGAACATTTTTTTTTCTACCTTTCAATTCTGAAAGAAGCCATTTATAATGGAAATGAAACAGGAAGGATTAGTCTAAGCTGGTAGAACAGTAGTGCAGGAAATTGCTGCCTGGACAGTCACCAATATTTTAGGAGCAGAAACATGTATAATAAAAAAAAAAAAATTACAAATCTACAAGTTTTCCCATACGTCAAGAATGAGTAGCATATGCAAAACTAGCCATACAATCTTATCGTCCCGGTTCGAGTTTATTTACCTTACATGACACACAGGGCCGCTCATCTTGTAATTATACTAATATATTCCCTGGTTACAAAACACAAATCAAAAACAACATGACCCATGACGCAAAAAGGGATGCTCCGTAGATCTCTAAAATGTAAAACTAAATTAGGTCACAAGTACTCATTGTACAGTAATGCAATGGAAATAAGGCAGATAATCAGTGACCTACAATGGTACAGCCAATCACTTGGAGAAATCAGATGTTCCATGTAACCAGAGGGCATCTCTGCAGACAGAACGAAGACAGCAGAGTCTGATGGTAAGGGCACGCAGTAATGAGCTATGAGCAAAGTAAATAGAAATTGGAATGGCATTTGACCTACATACATTATAAAACAGACCCAAAATCTCTTTTTTTGTGTTTTGCAGAGACAATTCCTGATATAATAAAGCCAATTCTTCTTTTTACAAAATGCAAAAGCAGAAATAAAATTTTAAAAAATTTTTTTCCAGTAAAGGATGTTCTTACCTGTAACGAATAAACTCTGTTTGTATGGCCTTGCAGTGTGTGTAAACAGGTTTCGGTCTCTGGATCCCAGACTTTCACCATGAAATCATAAGCCCCGCTAACCACTCTCCGTCCATCATACTGAACACAGCGGACAGCTGCTACATGCCCCATGAGAACATGCAAGCACTGTCCAGTCTCTATATCCCACACGCGAAGGGTGGCATCTCGCGACCCACTTACAACCCTGTTGATAGCATTGGAAAAAACGTAATTATTAAATGCCATAGGTATGAAAGTCGTGCATAACATTTAATTGGCCACTCATTATCTAATATAGATTACCAAGTCAAATCAACTAATCAGGTATTAAAATTGTATCCAAGGAGACAGACACATCTGCAGAAGACCTACATACATAAGATAAGGCTTTAGATGCCTATATAGGTCACTTCTTTATTTAAGACGTTTTATGGAAATTCCAAGAATGGTTTCCAAAACTAGTCAATGGCTGTTAAAAACTAAACGGCTCAACGCTTTCCAGCAATGATAGTGGTCTGACATCAGACACGTGTTGATCATCAATGGCATATCCTAGGATATAAAACCAATGTCTATGATGAGCCAAGACTTTCCAGCGCAATTCAGTCATTTGCAAAATGTTAAACAAGGAAACTTTCATGGTTTTAACTACACTGCTTTGGTAAAGGTTAATAGGGACCACAAGGGAGACAAACTAGATAATACATGCATTTAGGATTCTTGTGATACAAAGTGTACGGAGTTCTGACCTTTTTTCATGTAGATGCATGCAGCGCACAGTGGAGGTATGTCCATAAAGAGTGTGTATACATTCCCCAGTCTCTGCATTCCACACTTTTAACGTCCTGTCTGTGGAACCACTGATGATTATGTTATCTCTCATCTGAGATGACCAGACTCCACCCGTATGACCAACAAGTGTTCGAAGACACTGGAACGAGATCATTTTTGTTAGAAAACATCAGAAACGTGATACGAAGTCAGACTAGACTGCTAGAACTTACAAAGGAAAGCCAATGCACCAAAAATCTGTAAATAAAAACCAGCGCAAGAATGACTATGATCCCCACTGGGCCCAGACAAAAAAAAAAAGTCAACATTTGGAAGAAGATTTCGAATTCGAGAAATCAGGCATCCAGAATATGGTCCACAGTCAATTACTACACACAGCATGTAACATAATACAATATGCATCTTGTGGAAGATGTAGAAAACGAGTCAGGAGATGCCACACTCAGCGCAATGGTCATACACACAATAATAGAGACAATTCAGGGCGACTGATTGACCTTTCGTTCACTGCCTAATGTAGATAATACATCCTTTGTAATTAAACACTAGGTTTAATCAGCTGGTGAATTGTCCTATATGTGGAAATGGGATGTGAACTGAAGGGGAAGAGTCACTGCAGAATTGGCTCATTAGATTCCTATCAATAAAGGTCTCATCAAGGTTCTAAGGTTGTGGCGTTTCACGCCACAGACATTCCCACATGTACCCAGTAACCTCAAGCACTTATTGTAGAGGTTGCATTAGGGAAAGAGCAGGGGAGGAGTTAGGTGGAAGTGCTCAAAATTGTAGCTTTTGTTGGGGTTCAGGCATATTTTCACAGGTATATGACCTCTAGCATCATTCTACGTAGATGTCTATGGATGTTCTCCTGGGGTGTCACAGACCACCCACAGATGGCTCTCCAATTAAATTTCTATTGTCAGCTCATGGATGCGACAGCCAGTACTAACTTAGTCAAGTTATAAGTCTCCTGCTTAACAAAATCAAAGAAAATATAGCTTTATTCTTCAAGATTGGGAGTTTTCCCATCAGTACATGGTCCTTTCTGTACTAGTATCAGGGATGTGGAGTCGTAGACCGAGTCGGAGCCCATTTTGGTGGAGTCGGAACCCATTTTGGTGAGTCGGGAGTTTTGACTTACCGACTCCACACCCCTGGTATGAGGGAGTTGGAGTTGAAGTCATGGAAACTGAGGAGTCGGAGCTGGAGTTAGAGGTTTGGTTTACCGACTCCACAGCCCTGGTATTCATTCCCTATATAATGAGACTATGAAACTTTAATTCTCTGGAAGGAGGCACAAATATATAGGGTTGTTGACTTGATTAACTGAAATTACTTTGTTTTTCCCCCATTTTCCTCAAATTTATATTGGTATATTGCTTTTACATTGTTCTTTTCAATTTCGGGGTGTATATCTTGGTCTTGTTCCTTTATTTTTCATCTCCAGATTTGATATAGAACCAAAATATCACGATGGACATGCAGATTGTTACAGCCTTCCCATGCATTTCCTCTTTTGTATTTGTAAAGCAAAAATATTTTGTGTAACCATTTTAGACATTATGTATATAAACATGTTTATGCACAAAAAAGACAAACGTACTTTAGGGGCGATATAATTTTCTAGTTAGCTGATAAGAGAAGAGAAACGCATGGGTACATTTTTGATAGTCTATACATTGTGCTCATTCTATATTCAACAACCTCTCTCATTCGATGGCTCTGAAGCTACATGTCTAGCAAAAGCTGCTAAGGCCTGTTACTTTTAATAATATTTAGTGTGCACCAAATAAAGAAGGCATTACATCTGGCTCTGAACTAAGCCATTTTCTATCATTATGAGAGAGTACATTCTGCCTCAGAAGCCCACTTGACATATACCGGGGTGGTGAGCTCTGGTATAAAGCCTTGCCACTTGCGCACACGTCTCTATTACCACATTATCAAATATATTTATAAGCAGCTGGTGACTCACACAGATATTATTCTCAGAAACCACAAGATATGATCTCCTAGCCGTCCTTTGTTCCTTTCGCTTGTGAAGCCTCTTATGGTGATTTGTACCACCCCTACATGTACCAGACAAGGTAAAGACGCCAATGATTCATAGTCTTGTTACATGCATTAAAAGTTGGACTTGCCAACTGCCCAAGGCATGCATTTTTGTATTGGATGATTTTGGCAGGTTTAATTAAGCATATCTTATACCAATATAGGAATACTAAATGTTATATAGCAGAACCCACATGGTGAACAGACTAAATCCCTCCCCAACGGCCCCGTCACACATAGCGACTCACCAGCGATCCCGACAACGATATGAACTTGTCAGGATCGCTGGTGTGTCGCTACATGATCGCTGGTGAGCTGCCAAACAGACAGCTTCACCAGTGATCAGGACAGCAACACGCAGGTAACAAGCGACGCACGTCGCTTAGTTACCCACAGTGTACGTTAAGATACCAGCGCGCTGGTGCCGGGAGCTGGTAACCAAGGTACACAGCCGCGCGGTGCTTAGAAACCCGATGTTTACCTTGGTTACCCGCTCCAGCTCACAGATCGCTGGTCTCCTGCCTGTCACACGCAGTGATGTGTGCTGGCCAGCGGGAGACCAGCGATCAAAAAAATGTCCAGGCCATTCGAGGACGATCAGTGATACCCGGCCGGGGGGGGCCGTTCGCTGATAAGTGTCACACAAGCGATCTCGCTGGTGAGATCGCTGTTGCGTCACAAAACTTGTGACTCAGCAGCGATCTCGCTAGAAAGATCGCTGTGTGTGTGACGGGGGCTTAACACTTTAGATTGCTGTCACAACTCAAGGTTCAATCACTTGGCTGCCTCATTTTCCATATTTGTTTTTTTTTAAGTTAGCTGTCAACCAAACCATCTATTGGGTATCTTGGCTATCTCTCCCATACAAAGCAGCGCACACTTGGCAAAGCGCACACTTGGCAGGGTGCTGCTGCAAGCCACCTATGGTGACTGCTTATCTCAGTGAAAACAAAAGGATCAGCAGTCCGAAATAGGATATCTGTTGAGGGCCCCCATACACATGAGATTGTCGGCCAAACCAGTCTATATCAGCAGATGTTGGTCTAATCTGACTTCTACAACCAAGTATTTCTACAAAGACACTATTCCACTAGACTTTAGGAATCCATTTTGCTTTTTAGTAGCCTCGTCACACTAAGAACCACCAAAAGATAGGTGCCAGCTGTGGACTTTTACAATGACTTAAAACTTCCTTAGACTTTCCAAGGATAAGACCAGCTTCATGTGAGTTTTTGCCCCACCAGAAGTCGAATGACCCCAATGACCAATAGCGTCATAGAGATTACAGAGAGTCTATCTGTCCGGGTCCTTAGATTCTTGGTCAGGCCAGGACTTGTGTTCACAATTCTGAGCCCATGATAAACTTGAGAAACTGTATGCTGAAAGGTTTAAGATTTATCGTAAATGAGAATCTTCCCAGAAAACTGGACATATACTGAAAGTAACAACTGAGAAATTATTTGATAACGGAATCATTGCTAGAATAACCATCATTACTGTGGCTCATTAATGGTCGGTTGGGTCATATAAGAAGGAAGCTGCTACACGTGCCATATTTATTCAGATGCCCCTGTTATACAGAATGCCACACAGCTACATCTTAAGAAGCAAGACATGAGTATCCACTACAGATTATAGGACACGGTGTATTATTAACACATTACTTTACTTAACCGAGGTTTTCATTATTGATTTTATGGGAGGAACATTGAGACAAACTCATGCAGCATTAAAATGTGGAGACATCACCCAACAAAGGCATCTAGACCCTGTTCCTTGGGAAAGTTTGTGCTGAAGAATGTGGACAGACAGGGAGTGGCGGCACACCGTACCTCCTGAGGGCACTTCTTACAAGGAAACCAAGCCGCCGTAAAACATGGAGCTACAAGCTGTAAGCACAAAAGTACACCCGCCTCCTCGAGCCTGAGCAATCAGCTGCAAATGTAGATGATATACAAATAAAAAGGCTTCATGAAAGCGAAAAAGTAATACGGTTCATATTCAGACAACTACTACAGTGAAGGAGGAAGAAAGAGGACCTGTATATTTTGCATATACACTCAGGTGGTGGAAGAACAAGGTACTTTATGGTATCGGAGCAATAGATATTTATATCTTTTTACTGCCCTGAAAATACTGAATAAAAATGATGTTCTGCACAAACCTCCCCAAAGTCTGCCACAGCTATTGCGGCAAACAGTGGGAACGCTGAACACATTTAGATTAACGTTACTAGCACAAATAACTAGAAGCACCCAAGCCAAGACAGACATGAATGAAAAACAACCATAGGAAGACTCAAAGCCCAGTGCCTCTGCATCAATAGCAGAGCTCCCCAGACAGTGCTAAAAACAAGGTGTCCAGCAATGTAACCTACCTTTCCAGTAACTGCTGACCACACTTTTAAAGTGTTATCATCAGAGCCACTAACTATTCGGTTACCGCAGAATTGGAGACACGTAATCACATGATCATCGTGACCTTTGAGCACCTAGGAAAAAAAGATGAAATAAATCAAAAATTGAATGCTTCCATTAGCTTATTCAGGGGTATAATCGTAACCATGAAGACCACCGTATTTTAGTTTGTTTCAGAGATAAGACATTTTAAATTTGGAATCAAAATGGTACCATATGTCAGGCTAGTGCCAAATTTTCTTCAGAAAGATTGTCAATTACTTGGGAAACCCCTTTTTACTACTTACTCAGTGCAAAATGAAGATAGCAGATATTCACCTCTCACACCAGCGCCAATCCAGTGATGTCAAGAAAGGGTCTCCCAGCGGTCATGTGCTATTGTTATGCCACGCGAGCGAAGTAGACAAAGCAGTGTCTATTATTGCGCTGCTTTGCTCACGCGCTTACGGATGAATCTCGGACATCCAAGGGAAGTGTGAGAGCTGCCGTCCATTAGCAGCTGCTGATTGTTATGCTACGTGAGCACAGCAGGCAATGGCATCCAAGCGCTGACATCCCTAGATTGGCATAGGTGTGAGAGGTGAGAATTTATTGTTTTTATTATACAATGGGGAGTATAGTATTTAGGAAGAGGTTGTCAAAGCAGTGGACAACCCCATTAATCCAGGTTGCCCTTTAGGTGGTGACAAGTACTCAGCTTGAAGCTGTAATACAAGATTAAAAATGATACTTAGCAACAGAGACGCCACCACAACCACTTTTCTTATTTGCAATCATATATATATATTTTTTTTGTACTAACTTTTGGGGATTTAAGGTCGCCTCGTCTCCAGTTGGTATCAATTCTGTGTTGTCTAATATAAGCGCTTTTCCATGGACTGTGTGTGAAACCGGGTTTTAATACTTTTCTTCTCTTTATATGCAATGGTTCATCAATACCTAAAGAAAAAAGGTGTGGAACATAATGCATAAATGTGTAAAGGCAGAACTCTCGCAATCCCCCCACCACCAACCATCCAAAAAAAGGAAATTCCCCTACCATCTTCTTTACATTTTTCCCTCCACAAGAGGTTGTCTTCGGCTAGTATTCGCCAGTACCGACAAGTCTGAGCTGCTTGGAGAAGATCCTTGGGTTCAAGAAATGAAAGAACGTATAACGCCAACTGGAAAAAGAAACGAAGTTTGTAGAGTAATATCAATGTATGTTCAAGAAAAACGCAACATAAAAAAGTGCATCATAAGGGCAAAATACAGTAGATTATATATAGTCCTCGTCGACAGAGCAGTGCGGAAAAGAAGCTTCCACTTTGTAGACGTAACATTAACAGAGGCTTCTGAATCCCTGGAAGGAACGGTATGGAACCACTCTGTGCTGGGAAGAACGGCACCAGACACAACAGGCAGGTAAGCTGCAATTACCTGCTGTTAGTGCTTAGGCACTTTTTTTTTTGTAAAGTTCTGGATATACCCTTTAAAAGGAAATCGGTCACCTATTTTTTGCTATATAAGATGCGGCCACCGTCATCAGGGGCTTATCTACAGCATTACAAAATGCTGTAGATAAGCCCCCGATGTAACCTGAAAGAGAAGAAAAACAAGTTAAATTATATTCACACAGGGGTGGTCCGGCGCCTCCCATGTTCTAGCGATGACGTCCTCTTCTCTGCCTCCCGCGCACTGCTCTGCCCTGTTGAGGGCAGAGCAGAGTACTGCAGTGCGCAGGCGCTAGACCTCTTACGGCGCCTGCGCACTGAAGTACTCTGCTCTGCCCTCAACAGGGCAGAGCAGTGCGCCTGCACCGACGCCGCAACGGGAAGCAAAGAAGAGGACGTCATTGCTAGAAGATTGGAGGCGCTGGACCGGACCGCGACACCCTCCGGTCCTGAACCGCCCCTGGGTGAGTATAATCTAACTAGTTTTTCTTCTCTTTCAGGTTACTTCGGGGGCTTATCTACAGCATTCTGTAATGCTGTAGATAAGACCCTGATGGCAGTGGCCGCATCATATATAGCAAAAAATAGGTGACAGATTCCCTTTAATTACATTACATCTCTCTTTACCTTTAAGGGGCTGTCTACCCTTGGGGGGGGGGGGGGGATAATAATTATCACACCTTATGGATCCCTGCTGTTTCTCCCGTAATGTGTGCAGAACAAGATGTACACTGTCTGGGTCTGTATCACTTATTAACAGTCACACAGACATGTGACCGCCACAGTCAATCACTGGCTGCAGCGATGATGCTTTGGTCACTGGCTGCAGCGGTCACATGACCATCATGGCAAGACGAAAACACACGGAGATTAGTTGAGGATCCAAACAACATTAGAAGAGGTGGAAATCAGTATGAGGAGTGGAATATATCTGTTAAAAGAAAAGTAAGGGCGACAATTTCTTTAAAAATCCATTTGATATAGACAGAAGAAAACTGCAGCATAGGGCATTTAGCATAGGGTGCAAATATTTCTTCTGGACCTCCTTCGTTATGTTATAACCCATGGAGACATTTTTAACATGGCCGTGTCTACTTGCATCCCTCCCTTCTCCATCCGCTCTAATTAGTCAAACCCGACCAAGTTGTAGGTACATGACTTTCCGTATTGCAGCAATGGTGTAATGCCAGATTGCAACTAACAGCTGGCTCTAGTAAATGAGACACATCAAATCAGGAAGGAAATGACTTATTTCTAAGTGTACTCCTCTAAAGACACAATCTTCCAATGGATTAAATTAAACTGCGGCTGGAAAATCCTCTTAAACATGCCAACCACTAAACAGTAATCGTTTTACATGGACATGAAAACCTGGGGTGCAGGGGGTTAAAATTAAGCAAAAGAAAAAAAAAAAAAAATCTGTGAAGGCAACTAGAAGTACATTTGCACATAATTACAGCTGAGCATTGGTGGTTTTAGCACTAGTCCTGAAACAATAGACATGGAATGGAAGCCACAGGGGGGATTTCACTTGGACTATAATTACTTTCACATAAGAGGGGAGAAAAAAAAATCATTGAAGAGTTAAAGACATGTCATGTGAGGTGAAGCTGTATGGAGAAAGAGGTCACCACAGACACCCTGGGGCACATCCTTGTTTGGGGTCACTAACCCCATATAGTAGTCAGAAATGAGGCAGACATTGGACAGCTGGGGCTACAAGGACATTCAGGAATGAAACACATGGGAAGAACTGGGGGAGATATTGCTAGGCTATTAGGCTTGTTCACACACATTTTACTGCACATTCATTCAAGGGCAGAAAACGCTGCAGTTTACAAGAGCCGCAAAATAAAGATTTCTGAAGTCTCATGCATGTTCATCATTTTTCCCCATGCACATATGAATCCCTTTTATATCTGCAGCAGGATAATTCTTTTTGCTGCATTTTTCATCCATTCAAATGAAAGAAAAAATTTGCACTTATTTTACGCATTGCTTTTTTTGCCAAGAGACGTTTTGGGTGCAGAAATAACTGCTGCAAATACTTAATACCTGGGTCATAAACCTGCGATGACCTAGCCAAGGGGAACACACTGCTCATAGGAGGCAAAACAAGGGCAATTGTCAAATAGCGAACATTAAACTGAAAATTCTATTTAGTAGTTTTATTTTATGTGAGCAGTGTGATAGCCCATGTGGTTGCCATTACAGCCCCCCGAAAGGAAAAGCCATCTAGGCTCATAAAGAGCAAATTTGCTCAGACTATATTAGCCATTAGTGTACTGCAACATAAATTTGTAGATAGAAATGTGACAAATACAATAAAGAATAGCAAGAACCCAATAGAACATAGGCCCCATGTATACGGCAAAGCATGGAGACTGCAGATACTATACACATATCGTATATGTAATATTGATTCCCTCTTGGCCACAACAATTCAATTTCATGCTTGTTGATTGCTGTTCTGAGACCACCAATGGTATCTGCAGTCTTGTGTACATGTGTTTTATATATATATATATATATATATATATATATATATATATATATATATATATATATACACATACACACACACACACACACACACATCTGCTCTGGTCTCTGTATATTGGCTGCAGCGCCGACGACAGGATTACAGTTCACATCACCACTGCAGCCAGCGACATGCCATATATTTCTGCAGAACGGCTCGGCTCATTGGTTGGCAGTGATGTTCGCTGTAGTCAACAGTCCAAGAGGCGGTGGAGAATCGGTGATGGACTAGAGAAGGGCGAGTCCTGTCTGTTTCAGGGGAGTTATCCAGATCCCTCTGGACAGCACTTTCTGAAAGTGAAAAGCCCTTTTAAGACCCCATAAGCCAGCAATGTGGCCATGTGAACGAGTCAGTCGAAATCACTAAACAGAGTATATAAAAACCTTGGGAGAACAGAAGCAACTCAAGGACATACGCTTAGACGCAGGTGGAACCTCTCTGTAAATGGAGTTAGTTCCTCTGCATTATAGAACCATAATCATTATGTCATCTACATTTATAGCTCCAAGATTAAAAATCCACAAATAATGACACGCACGTAATGCGATTTCACAGTCATCCTTCTGACAGAACGTAAATGATACCAAGATGAAGTCCTGAGGATGAACATCGCTGCATTAGGAAGATCAAAGATCTGCTCACAACATGAATAATTCTCTTTCAGGAGGGCATCATCTGTCACACAGCCTTCATATGTTTATCTGTCACTGCACCAAAACACTGTCCGGCGTCTGCAGAACCATGGACGGATGCCGGCTTCCACTTGTGCACCGTCCCTTACTCAGTAATGGATGCAATATGGGGAGACAACAAGCTGCGCTGCTGAACGAGGAGCCTGCAATGCAGTGTGGATCAATGTGTTGTAGAGAGCAGACGATACATAGCATGAATCACAGCTCCACAATGCAGCAATGCTGGAAAACAGCAACCGTACTACGTGCACCAAACAAATCCCAGCTCCTGAGCAGCAAGCCCCCCCCCCACCCCCCCTGGACGCAGCTAAGCAGGAGGACACGGCCAGCAACACATGGTATAGATAGAGGGTAGTTAATGCTAGAATGACTGCACAGGCACAAATGTGTCCGCTCACCTCCCCTTAAACTTCAATTAACAAAACACAAGTAGCAGAATGTAATTAGCGAGTAAAAGGGGCAGATGAGGGTAAACAGGTGGCAGTGCCCGCTACCTCCTGACCGACCTCACCTCCTTAGGCAGTAAAGAAATGAAGTCCCGTTGAAACTGAGGCTCAATAACTTGCATCATATGCTTCACTTGGGTGGGTTCACAACTGTCGATGAGCTCATCCAGGGCGAGAAGCTTTTCCGGTCCGCTCCAACTCTGCAGAAAAACACAAAAAAATACATATATATGACTCATTGTCTTGTCACCGAGTCTTGATTCTCAAGGAATCATGGAAAACAAAGAAGGAGGAAGATTTTAAAGTTCCCTATAAAAATTCTCACGCAATGGCCACTATTATCATCTTACAATTCGGTGATGCTAGGATCAGGGGCACTGCATGAAGTGGTCATCTATTATAGACACCTAAGGCATACAGATACCTTATATTCACTCCATGGTGACTTCCACACCAGAAAGACAGGACAGGCGTGGATGTCTGCAGGGCTGGGAAAGGCTTTTGGCACTACCCTGACTGCTGCAAATTTTGAGGTACTTTGATTTGTTATCATTAAGGTGCATACAGCTCTCATTAAGCTTAAATGAATCTGTCACCAGGTTTTTGCTAAGAGCAGCATGATGTAGGGGCAGAGACTTCGATTCCAGCAATTTGTCAATTACTGGGCTGATCACGCAGCTCTCTGAATGCTGAGCTCTGTATATCCTTGCCCACACCACTGATTGACAGCTTTCTGTGTACATTGTGCATAAGCAGAAAACTGCCAATCAGTGGTGGGGGAGGGCAGGGCTATACCAAGCTCAGGAATATGGAGTTCGCATATGGCAGCAGTTGTACTAGTTCTCTAGTGATAAAATTACTGGTATAATCAGCAAGAGATTATCAAAATCACAGCAAACAGCCCAATAAGGTGACACATAACTGGAATCAGGGTCTATGCCTCTACAATATGCTGCTCTCGGATTAGGTGGCAAAAACCTGTTGATATCCTTACAGAAGTAGCCAAATACACCTTGGCCTTACCAAATTACATCGTATACAGAGAAAGGTCAATCTGATACATTTAGAAGGTGGCTTACTAAAGCAGATAGACACATGCTAAGTTTATGGATTTTCTGCCTTCTGCTTTTCTCAGCCGGTGCCATTTAAAGCACACACCTAGTAATAAACATTGAAAGTCAATAGATTGCCCCAGAGGCCACTTTATTGTCAAACGGTCCCAGAAGTATTTCTTCATAAAGCCAAAACAATAAAGTGAAAAAACAAATTGGAGATTCTTGGAAGCCTTTTTATTGCTTTTGTAATAAGTGCAGCTTAGGAAATGAAAACCATTTAAAGCTGTATAATAAAAGCCGCACTTTGCTGGTGCTGCACCCACAAGCAGGACGGGTGCACTTCTCAAATGTCAGCTCAGGAACAACAACATTGTACAGCAGCAGTAACAACCAGCGCCTGCAGTCTCACATCAGGGACCACGGACCATTATCATAAAAAGCAATGAATGACGAGGTGTATTAAATATGTGACTGAACGTGAATATGCCTGTCAATAGTGTCACTCGGATCATGTAAACCATAGGCATAGCACTGCCCACTATGAAACAGGATCATTGGGAACAATCAGTTCACTCTCCAGAACACCACGTTCACTAAGTGGGACTAATGACATGATCATATCCTTCCACTAGAACTCGTAAAGTAAAATAACAAACAAGCACAGAAATCCTGGCTGTGACCAACATGACTTATGGCAAGTCAATAATTCAAATGGACAGGGCTCATACTAGTTCAGAAACATGGAGCCTTATGGTGGTCTGGAGAACCGGAGAAACTCATGCTGTAACCTCCCTCTCCCCTCTGGTACACATACAAGGGATTGTTCACTACTTTTATATTGATGATGAATCCTCAGGATTGCGCATCAATATCAGATTAGTGGGGATGCGACATTCGGCAACCCCACCGACCACACCTATCCAGCCCCAGGAACAGCTGATCAGACACAGAGTAGCTGTCAACTATACAGCGACCATTGTGGGGTACTGCATATCCTCTCACATTCACTCCAATAATTCGGAAATGCCACTATACAGCTGACGGTGCTGTGCTGTTCCCCTTTGCAACTGATCACATCTGGCCCCTGGGTATTTCACCCCCATAGATCTGATATTGCCAACATATTCATCAATATAAAAGTAGTCCACAACCTCTTCAATGTGGAACCGCAGGCAAATACAACCTGACGTTCAGTAGCGTGAACCGAAATCCCCAACACTTTTTTACTTTAGAATAATCTTAAGGTGGCCATATACCTTAGACAGCAGATAAGGCCGTGGCCTTGATGTTCTTTGAGCTGGACATTATGCTTATAGAGCTCCCCACGGCTGAGTGTCCACTAGTCGGGGTCTCGGTCCTGCTCGGCCTTTATTCACGTTTACGTCATTTAACAAACACAGTAAGATTTTAATACTAGAGGTTAGGACCGTCCCGAATCGGGTCAGAATGGCTATTATGTTTTTTAATCAAAATTATGCTACGTACCCTATATTAATTTTCATGCACTATTTCTATTTATTTATTGCAGGGTATTTGCTCATTTTGCTTTTATCTCAGGTTTTAGCTGTCGGCTCAGCCAAGCGTTTCATTGAAAACGGGAATATGCCACTGGCAGCTCTACTAGAAGTGGCTTATCTCCTGTGAGAACTAAGGGTTGGTCATACTGACTGATATCCATCATGTCCAATCCTTTTCCCCACCGACCACTTGACATCTGAAATGTGGAATAATAGCCAGTACACCCTATTCACACTGTGTATGGTGACCATTAGTAAAGGAACTATTTAATAAGGAGGAAAAAAAGAAAACAGTGATGAGTAAGGCCTGAAAGGCACCACTACAGCAACCGAAAGGGACCCTCTGAGATCATGAAATCCAGACAGCTGAAGTGCACCCATGTATCTTATGTGGCAGGTAAAGCTAACGCACAGGACATCCTGAAATCATGAGAATAGACCACATGCTCAAGGGCTCTGTTCACATCATGTGCCCTTTCATACACATAGCTGGTACAGTATTTAACTATATACAGCTATATATATGTCTGGGGCATATATTTTTGGATACAACTGTTAACACTTGCTGAATGTAGTGAGCAATGTAAAATTAACAAAACCTAAAAGAGAAAAAACTGCATCAAGAATGCATCAATGAAATGTAAAACAAAACACAGTAATAAAAAATATTTTTGACAACCAATGGCACTGCGTGGGGGTATAACAGCCGCAAATTAGCAGACAATGCCACCTTTTGTCTGAATGTTAAAACAATTAAAAATAAAAAAGGAAATTGCTCTAGTGATACCCACATAAATGAATGTTCTCGCCTCTTAAAACAGACAAAAGTAAATGATTACTCTCCCTAAGGAAAGCAAAGTAATTGCCAAGAAATTAAATATACATCCGTATAAAACAATAGTATTGGCACCCCTTAGTGTCTGTGAGGGTGTGTTATAAATATATATCTCACTACAAAAAGTGAGTAACCATCTAAAAAGTGCACCCAATCTTTCTCCTAAAGGTATTTGCAAAAATAAATATACATAAGTGCGTCTCTCACTGAAGGGAGAGAGTCATACTAACCGTCCAGGTTTCTGTTCATAACATACGCGGTGTTGGCAGTCTTAGATTCAGCACGTGGCGGCTCCTCTCCTGATAGACTTTAAAATATTCCAGTGGTGGTATATTTCTCAGTACCAAAAATAATGTGGACGATGAAAAGTTGCAGGCTAATAGTGTGTAAAATCCAAAATAATCACCTCTACTGTAGTAGCGGGCGATGCTCCGGCCGTTAGCAATCGCCCTGTTCACCCGATGCTATGCTGCCCGTTAATGGTGGGACATGCAGCGGGAGACGCGGTAGAGGTGATTATTTTGGATTTTACCCACTATTAGCCTGCAACTTTTCATCGTCCACATTATTTTTGGTACTGAGAAATATACCACCACTGGAATATACTAAAGTCTATCAGGAGAGGAGCCGCCACGTGCTGAATCTAAGACTGCCAACACCGCGTATGGTATGAACAGTAACCTGGACGGTTAGTATATCTCTCTACTTTTTGTAGTGAGATATATATTTATAACACACCCTCACAGACAATAAAGGGTGTCAATACTATTGTTTTATACGGATGTATATTTAATTTCTTGGCAATTACTTTGCTTTCCTTAGGGAGAGTGATCATTTACATTTGTCTGTTTTAAGAGGTGAGAACATTCATTTATGTGGGTATCACTAGCGCAATTTCCTTTTTTATTTTTAAAACACAATAATAGAAAGGTGAACTCTCTGGCCACATATTAGAAAGGGCCTAACACAGCTCTGTCAGGATGGACTCTGGTCTCTGCACAGCTAATAGACTACAAAGAAAAAAACTGAAAATATTCCACATCTTCACCGAGCGTGGATCTCCAAGGGTTTCAATACTATGCTATCCCAACACAGACACAAGAGAGACATAACATGAGAACATGGGTGGAGGAGCTATTTTAGGTGGAGAGTGGTTATTTATTGGAGACCAAACCCTTAGGCCAAGTTCACCAACTATGGATTAAATCCACATTGTGCAGTTTTCAATTACGAAGTTACAAATATATTGGTGTTAATGGCAAAAATATGCTACAAACCCAAAATTTGACTAAGATTGAAAAGGCACAGACAAAATTTTTTTACAAGATCCACAACTCAACAGGAGTGTGTTACATTTCCTTGGTTTGACCACAGATTTTAGAGTCAGAATCAGAAGTGCAAATCCATGTGACCTTGGCCTTAAAGTATACCGGTCATTTTGTAATGAGGAGGCATGGGGCAGCTGTGATCAGCTCAGAAAGGTGTATGGACTTAAGATTCTTTATGAGGCTCACTTTACTCCTATACGAGAGCAAAACCATACCAAAGAGAAACACATGCGTGGCACAGCACTTAAAGGGAACTTGTCACGTCTGATAACGCAGTTAAACTGCAGGTTAGAAAGGTAACTGGCCACTTCACTGAAAGTGCAGCTGCCGGCTTTCACTAATACAGGCATGGCTTCAGTCACCACAGAAAAGGACTGTGAGCCACGGCTGTAGGAATGCCCTTTAGGACTTAAAGCTGACAGCTCCAGGTAGAAATAAAGTTATTTTTCGCCAGGTAGCTGCACTTTCAGCTAAGGAGCCAGCCACTTTGTAATACTAACCTACAGGTTCAGATTACATCTGCAGGTCAATAACGTTATCTGATGTGACAGGTTCCTTTAAAGTCTTAAAGTTCTCTAAAGGGAATCTGTCACCCCATTTTCGGCCTATAAGATGAGGCCACCGCCATCAGGGGTTTATCTACAGCATGTTACCTGAAAGATAAGAAAAACAAGTTATATTATACTCACTGGGGGACGTGGTCGGGTGCGGTGGGTGTCGCGGTCCGGCACCGCCCATCTTCTAAAGATGGCATCCTCCTCCTTGCTTCATGCTGCGCTCCTGCGCAGGCGTACGGGAAAGGTCAGAGAGCTCCGGCGCTTGCGCACCGCGGTACTTTACTCTGCCTTCAACAGGGCAGAGAAAGTACGCCTGCGCAGGAGCGCAGCATGAAGCAAGGAGGAGGACACCATCTCTATAAGATGGGAGGCGCCGGGCGGGACGCCAGGGTGAGTATAATTCAACCCTTTTTTTCTTCTCTTTCAGGTTACATCGGGGGCTTACCTACAGCATTACAGAATGCTGTAGATAAGCCCCTGATGGCGGTGGCCGCAGCTTATAGGCCAAAAATGGGGTGACAGATTCCCTTAGATGGCAAGACGGGTCAATCATTCAATCTTTATAGAGCCTGTCCAACTCCTCCCTGACAGATGTTGAGGGAGACAAGGATCTGGTAATTTCAACGCCCTATTCCTCTATTTTCATGCAATATAAGCCACTACGAGAGGTTTCAAGAGGCAGCTTCCTCCTCTCACTCCACTGAAAAGACATCAAGGCTCATCCAAGTACTTATACATATGGAGTTGTTGGGCGAGAAAATGGTGTGCCAAACAAACATTTAGCCAACCTCCATCATGTGTATGGCTAGCTTTAGCAATCAGTGGCGGTCTCCGCTACTAGCCCTAAGGTGTTTTGCATAAACACTTTATTAAATCAGGTCCATATTTTCTCTGAAACCATGCTGCGTTTCAGAGAAAAACATATCAAACTGCAATCGTGCAGCCAAGCTCTGATTCATGATGTCCCCGATTTGGGCAAAATTAACAGACTGAAAAGTTCCTTTTAGTGATACTTTGCTTAATGGTCCCCACTACTGTACAAAAAAAAAATTCTCGAAAAAATGGATCAAACTAACTACATTAGGACAACAAAACTCTACATACTTGTGCCTATAGACATCTCTTCAGAACGTTCCCATGTCACTCGAAGGAAGACCTAGTTCCAAGCTGGAACATATTTAATTCATACAGAAACCCTGCACCCCGCTAAGTGGTATTCGCAGTTGATTTGGCCTGTCAGAAGACATTATACAACTACACCTCTCCAGTTTTAGTTGGACTGTGACAGCGTGGAGATATGTTGGACTCGATAATCATCAGAACAATAGATCAGTTTTTTGGTTACTGTATTTTTCATGGGAACAGTGCCCCAGTTTGGACATGAATGCCTCTCTAATCCGCAAATGTAGTGGTTGATTATCTGCTGTAATGTACATTTGCATACCAGGGTTCCACCAAATGACCTGAATGAATGGGAACCAGCAATTATAGCTTGAGAGTGCGGGCGTGGAGGAGAAAGATAAGCGGGGCCTTTCTCATCTACTGTAGAGTAACTGTTAGGGACAAATAAAAACAGTAGTATTTTGGTGGATGGTGCTAAGCGACAGACCTCAGGCTTCCTCCAGGACAGACTGGAGGAACACCTGGCATGGAGCCCAGATGCCTTGGATAATTACCTGCACATCCCAGCTTTCAGATAACATGTTGGGGCTTGATAAACTACTAAACCATTCATCTAGAGCATAGCTTCCCATTTGCTTTTCCAATCATGAAAGGCTCTTATTTTCCCAGGGGGGGAAACAATTATCATAGATAAAAGAAGCCATCCTTAATTGTAACATGAGTGGAAACCTCCCAAATGACCTGGTTCACCTAGTTTTCAGCACTCATGCCTTCAAGCTGTAGATGTTCAGCACTGATGTCCTAGGACAGGTCAGGACAGTCCCCCATTTGGTGCTCTTACTCACCAAATGTTTTACAGCCCTTATTCCCATGATTACAGCAAGGTTTTCAGACCAATGCTTCAAGCTGCTCATCTCACAGAAGCTGGAACTGTTGGCTTCACCTTCTCTATTCTGTAACCCAACACAACGGAGCAGACTTTCATTGCAGAACTAGTACAGCAGGATCCAAAAAGCTTCTCTGTCGTGGCAAATATTATCCCTGTAGTAAGCAATTTTCTGGTGACCTGAATGTACTCTCTGTCAAAAGTACAGGGATGTTTGCTCTCATTCAGTTTACAAAAGGAGAACTGCCTGGCTGGCTCAAAATATGGACATAGGAACTAATGAGGCAGAAAACCAAGGGAACTTGCAGCAGGAACAATCAGTCCATTTAACCCCCTCTCACAGGGCTCTGTGCACCAATCCAAAAAGTCGACTATCTCTACAAAACTAAGAATTCTTGTTCCATAATCATTTAAACATACACATCTCACCCCATACTGTTTCAAGGGCCTACACATCATATTTTATACATACAAGGAATTGTCAACTAATATCAACCATAGAGCAAAAATACTAAAATATGTTAACTCTTTATTTAATTACATCTGACCAGAATGTATTCTCTATGAATATACTAGATAAAATCTGAGTGTGAAAATATGTATAAACATAAACCACTGTGTCTTGATCAGAAATACATCGAAGTAGTGAGCATCTGAATTCAAGGGTTAGACCCAAAACGTAAGTTATCTGCTATTGCTAATGATGACCCCAAGCAATCTGTAGATTGGGGCTCTAGAACTTGTTATTTTGGTAATAATCTCTTTAAAACACACACACCCACACAAAGCATACCTGGAACATTTTCAGCCATTCTTGAAGGCCTGAGGGTGGCTGCACGGATGTAATCCGACGTCGTTGCTGACCTTGCCCATTTGCTGCCCGTAGATCACCAAATGTTGTAGGTGTTGCTGAACATGGCACAAGACCTGTTGTACTGTAGAAAAAGTAATGGGTAAGAATCCGAGAAAATTTGCGTTTCCAAATATGACATTACCAGGAATCTTCTATCCCCAAACCCAAAGATAATGCATGATATGCTGGAACTATATGATGATGATGGATTGTCTAATGCACTAAGTGAGGCTTTGTGACAAGTAGGAAAGGCTGTGCTCATAGGAACATAGAAATTAGGTATTTGTACATAGTATTTTCTTTGTTTTTTTGTCTGGTTTTATTATTTTAATGATCTACATTAACTGGCCATAGGAGAGGAGAACCAAAAATGACCAAGAAGTCCATATCAATTAAAATATAACAACTTTATTAAATATTCAGTATTCAAAATTACAGGTATGGGGAAAACAGTGGACAAATACACATGCAACCAAAGCGCACAAAGATGCAAGGGACGCACGGAAACAAGGGAGCCAAAAGGTCCCACAACACAGATATATGGTTGAATTAACAGTGTACTAGTAATTGGGAAAGCCTGCCCAGTGCTAAAGAAGATATAGGTATAATACAATTATATGGTCTATACTGACCCCTTAGAGGAAAATCGCTTTTTACATAGCAGGTGTCAGAGGCCGTGTCATTGTAGCTGGGTAAGGGATACAAGCGGGGACTCACCAGATCCATATAATTGTATTACATATATACAGTTAGGTCCATATATATTTGGACAGAGACAACATTTTTCTAATTTTGGTTCTAGACATTACCACAATTAATTTTAAACAAAACAATTCAGATGCAGTTGAAGTTCAGACTTTCAGCTTTCATTTGAGGGTATCCACATTAAAATTAGATGAAGGGTTTAGGAGTTTCAGCTCCTTAACTTGTGCCACCCTGTTTTTAAAGGGGACCAAAAGTAATTGGACAGATTAAATAATTGTAAATAAAATGTTCATTTCTAGTACTTGGTTGAAAACCCTTTGTTGGCAATGACTGCCTGAAGTCTTGAACTCATGGACATCACCTGACGCTGTGTTTCCTCCTTTTTGATGCTCTGCCAGGCCTTCACTGCGGTGGTTTTCAGTTGCTGTTTGTTTGTGGGCCTGTCTGAAGTTTAGTCTTTAACAAGTGAAATGCATGCTCAATTGGGTTGAGATCAGGCGACTGACTTGGCCATTCACGAATATTCCACTTCTTTGCTTTAATAAACTCCTGGGTTGCTTTGGCTTTATGTTTTGGGTCGTTGTCCATCTGTAGTATGAAACGACGACCAATCAGTTTGTCTGCATTTGGCTGGATCTGAGCACACAGTATGGCTCTGAATACTTCAATTCATTTGGCTGCTTCTGTCCTGTGTCACATCATCAATAAACACTAGTGACCCAGTGCCACTGGCAGCCATGCATGCCCAAGCCATCACACTGCCTCCGCCGTGTTTTACAGATGATGTGGTATGCTTTGGACCATGAGCTGTACCACGCCTTCGTCATACTTTTCTCTTTCTATCATTCTGGTAGAGGTTGATCTTGGTTTCATCTGTCCAAAGAATGTTCTTCCAGAACTGTGCTGGCTTTTTTAGATGTTTTTTAGCAAAGTCCAGTCTAGCCTTTTTATTCTTGATGCTTATGAGTGGCTTGCACCGTGCAGTGAACCCTCTGTATTTAATTTCATGCAGTCTTCTCTTTATGGTAGATTTGGATATTGATACGCCTACCTCCTGGAGAGTGTTGTTCACTTGGTTGGCTGTTGTGAAGGGGTTTCTCTTCACCATGGAGATTATTCTGCGATCATCCACCACTGTTGTCTTCCGTGGGCGCCCAGGTCTTTTTGCATTGATGAGTTCACCAGTGCTTTCTTTCTTTCTCAGGATGTACCAAACTGTAGATTTTGCCACTCCTAATGTTGTAGCAATTTCTCGGATTGGTTTTTTTCTGTTTTTGCAGCTTAAGGATGGCTTGTTTCACCTGCATGGAGAGCTCCTTTGACCACATTTCCTTCAAAGCAAAACCTTCCAAATGCAAGCACCACACCTCAAATCAACTCCAGGCCTTTTATCTGCTTAATTGACAATGACATAACGAAGGGATTGCCCACACCAGTCCATGAAATAGCCTTGGAGTGAATTGTCGAATTACTTTTGGTCCCTTTAAAAACAGGGTGGCACATGTTAAGGAGCTGAAACTCCTAAACCCTTCATCCAATTTTAATGTGGATATCCTCAAATGAAAGCTGAAAGTCTGAACTTACACTGCATCTGAATTGTTTTGTTTAAAATTCATTGTGCTAATGTCTAGAACCAAAATTACAAAAATGTTGTCTCTGTCCAAATATATATGGACCTTACTGTATCTTGTTTAGCACTGGGCAGGCTTTTCCACTTACATTTATTGCTAGTACACTGTTAATTCAACCAAATATCTGTGTTTTGAGACCTTTTGGCTCCCCCGTTTCTGTGCGTCCCTTGCATCTTTGTGCACTTTGGTTTCATGTGTATTTGTTAATTGTTTTCCCCATACCTGTAATTTTGAATACGGAATATTTAATAAAGTTGTTATATTTTAATTGTTATGGACTTTTTGGTCGATTTTGGTTCTCCTCCGCAACTCACGTTGTATGACGACCAGTCCGCATTTTAGTCCACCTATGTCAGCAGTTTTTGACCCATATTTGAGGTATACACATATACACTCACTGGCCACTTTATTAGGTACACCTGTCCAACTGTGTGTTAAGACTTAATTTCTAATCAGCCAATCACATGGCGGCAACTCAGTGCATTTAGGCATGTAGACATGGTCAAGACAATCTCCTGCAGTTCAAACCGAGCATCAGTATGGGGAAGAAAGGTGATTTGAGTGCCTTTGAACGTGGCATGATTGTTGGTGCCAGAAGGGCTGGTCTGAGAATTTCAGAAACTGCTGATCTACTGGGATTTTCACGCACAACCATCTCTAGGGTTTACAGAGAATGGTCCGAAAAAGAAAAAAAATCCAGTGAGCGGCAGTTCTGTGGCCGGAAATGCCATGTTCATGCCAGAGGTCAGAGGAGAATGGGCAGACTGGTTCGAGCTGATAGAAAGGCAACAGTGACTCAAATTGCCACCCGTTACAACCAAGGTAGGCAGAAGAGCATCTCTGAACGCACAGTGCATCGAACTTTGAGGCAGATGGGCTACAGCAGCAGAAGACCACACTGGGTACCACTCCTCTCAGCTAAGAACAGGAAACTGAGGCTACAATTTGCACAAGCTCATCGAAATTGGACAGTAGAAGATTGGAAAAACGTTGCCTGGTCTGATGAGTCTCGATTTCTGCTGCGACATTCGTATGGTAGGGTCAGAATTTGGCGTAAACAACATGAAAGCATGGATCCATCCTGCCTTGTATCAACGGTTCAGGCTGGTGGTGGTGGTGTCATGGTGTGGGGAATTTTTTCTGGGCACTCTTTGGGCCCCTTGGTACCAATTGAGCATCGTTGCAACGCCACAGCCTACCTGAGTATTGTTGCTGACCATGTCCATCCCTTTATGACCACAATGTACCCAACATCTGATGGCTACTTTCAGCAGGATAATGCGCCATGTCATAAAGCTTGAATCATCTCAGATTGGTTTCTTGAACATGACAATGAGTTTACTGTACTCAAATGGCCTCCTCAGTCACCAGATCTCAATCCAATAGAGCATCTTTGGGATGTGGTGGAACGGGAGATTCGCATCAGGGATGTGCAGCCGACAAATCTGCGCCAACTGTGTGATGCCATCATGTCAATATGGTCCAAAATCTCTGAGGAATGCTTCCAGCACCTTGTTGAATCTCTGCCACGAAGAATTGAGGCAGTTCTGAAGGCAAAAGGGGGTCCAACCCCTTACTAGCATGGTGTACCTAATAAAGTGGCCAGTGAGTGTATATATTGATATCTTAACATGCTGAAGCTACGCATGAGTTTGATCTATTAACTGGCCATAGCATAAAGCGATGACTTGATAGAGAGGCAGTTCAAGCTGTCACTCGAAGTCGGGGGTGCGGATGTCATGCTAGTCAAGCATATAATCAATTTCTCAGGCACGTTCATTTACAGCCAACATTCCCACTGGGCATGTACTCTACCCCTTACTAATCTAACACACTGCCCTTCACAGATTCTCATCTCGTCTACCCTGCTGCAGACTCTTAAGGGGTTAATGGTAGTGCCAATTCAGATAATGATTCGGGTTTATTTCTGCGAGCCCTTGTGTGATTGATTTCACATAGAGAAACGAAGGGTGTAGACGTCACATTTACACATGGCAGGTATTTGTATCTCACAGATGACGGATATCAGGATTCTCCTTCAAGGTCTTCAAGTCTTAGGACGTCTCTGTGGTCGTTCCACTTTCCGGTGATTAACACTGGTGGGGGCTCTTAAAAGCAGGGAATCCCGTCTGACATTTCTTATGTAAGGCTTTTATTACAATAAAAGCTTTTGTGTTTCGCTACCTTTCACAGAAGAGGAATACTCTTGGGTCTACTAAGAGTTATATAAAAGACTTCTGGTTGTAATCGCAGTGTGAAAGCGTTAATGAATTACGCTAAACTGATTGCTCCTCTGGGGGTATCAAGTGGTCACATTCTTGCAAGCCCAGAAATAAAGCAGCATGCAGAAATTATGTAATGTTTCATTTGGAAAACAAATAGCAATGCGACAAATGTACATTTGAGAATTGACATGAAGACAATTCAGGGGAAACTATAGGAGCAATGGTGGAAAGAAATCTACAAGGAAGGAGAACATGTATATCCAGCCCTGCTTAGAGAACGCCAATGGCATTCTGACGGTTAAATGAACCATGTCTGTGATTGTATTATAACTTGCCACTGCAGGGAACCATGAGGTCATGCAAATCTCAGAGTGAAGAGATTAACGGTGACTGGAGAGGAGGACTGTGTGAAGTGCCAGTGACAGTAGGAAGCAGGCAGGGCAAAATGCTTCAAAGACTAGCTAGTCTCCATCATACAGTGCTGTCTGCTCCTACAGGTTCTTAAAAATATACCGGCAGGATTATAGACAGATCTGAAGAATGCTTCACAGATGCCTTCTTAGAGCACATGGGAAGTCGTACCAGGACCTGAGGTCTACTAGGCAGACACCGAGGAGCTTCACTAGACCCTCAGGCCCAACAGAATCTAAGGTGAACTGAAATGGCATGGGAAAACTTCAACGTAACCTAAGGCTCATTCTTAAGTTATCTGGAGACCCTAGCTCGGTGTTCTCCAACAAGAGCCACCAGCAGATCATGTTTTCAGGATTTCCGTAGTATTGAACAAGTGAAGGATTTATCTTCTGGGCAATACTAAGGAAATCCGAAAACATGCCCTGCTGGTGGCTCTTGAGGATTGGCGTTAAGGAACACTGCGCCTAGTGCAAAGGCAATAATAAAGCATCTAGCATCAGAACCTGCTAACTGGTACTAGGGTACAATGGGCATCTTAAATGGCAAAAGCTAAATTATAACCTGAGGCTGACTGTTGGGGCACATGGATCTCCACACAACGTGGAAATTATTGATAGAACATATGAGAAGCTTTATCAGAGCAGGAGGTTCATTAGTGATCTGTTAGGTGGAACCTGAACAGAACTTAGGCCACATTCACAGTATTTTGCTCACAATTCTGTATCAGTATTTGTAATCCAAGACCAAGAAGATACCCTATGGAGAACAGGTGTAATGGTAAGATTGGGACCTCTTCCATCATTTGGAGTCACTCCTGGTTTTGGCTTACAAGTAATGATAGTGTTCTTTTTAATCAGATCTTGGGTGATATGGTAGGAGATGAAGGGGATATTGCTTCAAAAGGAAGCTTTTTTGCTACTTAATCTTCTCACTGCTCCAATTTAAAACCTCTTCGTTATTTGCTTGATATAACAAGCCCGGTTAAAACCTTAATATTGGACTGAACGCTGATTTAAAAAAAATAAAATCTAAACAATTTCTTCCACTAGAAATATGAGACCCTCATGCTGCTGAATAGGAAACTGTAGTTTGTGATCTCCCCCCACCATGATAATGATTTTGCTTCAATCTCCCAAACTTGGATTTTCCATGCAGCCACCAATTAATCTGCTGTTATTCACAACCGGAGACTTCCCTCTGGAGTAGTAATGAAAGCAAAGCTGTGTCCAAATTAAAGAGGCAGCTCAGCAGCTGGTGAGACAGGATGTTCACTCCAGTCATGACCAAAGCGGCTATTATTGCACTTAATTACCTTGTGTACTCCGAGCCTTTGCAGGGTTTCTTTCCCAAAGAGAAAGAACGGACCTCGGATCCATGGTCCAACTTTCTCTTCATCTGAAATCAAAGGGGGGGAAAAAAAAAGACTAAATGTATAAAACTGTGCAGCAGTGCAAACAATGTATCAAAGTCTCGTGTAACAAATGAGGTGTCAAACATGGAAATAGAAAACAAAATGCAAATTCACCCAGGAAGATTTATAGGAATCTCTATATTTACATGGAAACTATTAACAACCCCCCCAATAGCCAAACATATAAAAGAGAAATAATACCCGAAGATGGCGACATGGGAAAAGATCCCAAATACAATCCTACACGCCACACGGTATTCTGCCCGGAGGGCTCCTTAGGATGGTTTATTAGAAGCAGCGACACATGTCCCTCTACACACTACTGGAGTAACAAGCATCCACGAGAAGGGAACCTGTTGCGTTTTCTCACCGAGACGAGAGTCTAGGAGCTCTACAACTTATGGCAGGTGTCGCTCGGCCCTATCGGCATACAGAAGGACAGGCGAGGAAACAACCACACTTCCAAATGATTTAGGATTTGCATATCAATTGAGTTTACAAGAAAAAAAAATACAATACCGGGCTGCCCGCCATTTACAGGAATGTGCCCTGCCATAATGAGAGCGCTGTGAGGACGCCTGCTCTGCCAACATGGGGCGCTCCTTCCACAATACAGGAGCCGCAGCTTTCATTTCAATTTACAAATCAGCGAGTTACTTCTGGCTCATCTCACCGAGTGGGATAGATCGAGCGCCGCGAAAGGTCTCCAGTGTAATTAATGCTGCAAGTCATTAAAAGATAGATTTGTTCTGGGCAACTCCAGGGACCTGCAATCCTACAGGATCACAAAACCGCGGCTCAGATCTCCAACGAGGAGGACGAGCAGACACCGTCCATGATCCACCTGCCCAGGCGGCCACCATGGAGCCATAGGGAGTCCACAGCGGCAAGGGCCAAGCGTATGGGTGGCGACTGGTGCATGATGAGCCCAGACAACAGCATTCACAACGCCATAACGCCAACTGTCCGGTAAAGTTGCCATAGGGCAGGATTAATATTCAGCACCACGCTCCGCCGGATAACCTTGTCTGAAACTTCTCCCGTCCTCGATCACACACCTCCTGTAGCAGTGTGTGGGCAGAGGGCACACAGGGTAACCTTGGCACGGATCTTACCAGGCTGGTGGGCAGGTAGCTGGAGAAGCGCTCCCATCCTGGAAGTTTACAGTACTGTAACGCCGCAGAGGGCATGGTCCACGGCCGGGAGGTGGGATGCAGATGAAGGTGGGCAGACGGTGGCCGGGCGCTCCTATGCCAGCGAGTGTGCCATCTGCAGAGGCAGGAGGGGAGGATGCTGTCTAATCACCTTCCTCTGCATCCCCCGGCGCGCACCCACCACTACTTACTTTGTAGAAGATCATTTTTAGAGTGCCGTAGAAGCCCATGGTCCCGGCTGGTGGGGCGGCGTGTCCGCACTAGATCCCGAGTGGCCGGCCGGCGCGCCTGACGCCTGGAGCAGAGCAGAGCCCGGATCCCGGAGAGTGTGTGAGCGCAGTGTGTGCCGTGGACATGCTCGGACACGTCAGGAGAAGAGGCGGCGGCAGCTCCGCACAGCACACAGCCAGTATCCCTGCTGACAGCAACTCCAGAGACTCAACACGGGAGGAGCGGACCACGGCGGGCACACAGGGGGAGCCGTGCACACGCACTCATCTCTACACGCGTCACGGAGGAGACACCGGGCTGCGCCTCCCCTGTGCGCAGAGCTGCGATGGTACAGTCCAGGCTGCTGCTGCACAGCCCACACATCAATTACACGGAGAATCACGGAGCCTGGCAGCAGCACAGCGCGGGGAGGGAGGGACCGCTGCACCGGCCCCGGGCGACCCCCGTGACTGACAGCAGCCACCAGGCTAGGGACCGTGGTAGCCACAGGTAGCACGTGTGTGTCCCGGGGGTGGTCCACACTGCGGGGGGCAATGCTGGGCAAGGCACTGACTTATGTGGGGCACGAATAGAGGGCTGCAGTAGCCAAGGCACCGTGATAGGGGGGCTGCACCGGTTAGGGTGCCAAAGTGTAGAGGGGCTGCACCAGTTATCACGCCAAAGGGTAGGGGGGCCGCACCAGTTAGCGTGCCAAAGGGTAGGGGGGGCCGCACCAGTTAGCGTGCCAAAGGGTAGGGGGGGCCGCACCAGTTATCACGCCAAAGGGTAGGGGGGCCGCACCAGTTAGCGTGCCAAAGGGTAGGGGGGGCCGCACCAGTTAGCGTGCCAAAGGGTAGGGGGGGCCGCACCAGTTAGCGTGCCAAAGGGTAGGGGGGCCGCACCAGTTAGCGTGCCAAAGGGTAGGGGGGGCCGCACCAGTTAGCGTGCCAAAGGGTAGGGGGGGCCGCACCAGTTATCACGCCAAAGGGTAGGGGGGACCGCACCAGTTAGCGTGCCAAAGGGTAGGGGGGGCCGCACCAGTTATCGCGCCAAAGGGTAGGGGGGCCGCACCAGTTAGCGTGCCAAAGGGTAGGGGGGCTGCACCAGTTATCACGCCAAAGGGTAGGGGGGACCGCACCAGTTAGCGTGCCAAAGGGTAGGGGGGGCCGCACCAGTTATCGCGCCAAAGGGTAGGGGGGCCGCACCAGTTAGCGTGCCAAAGGGTAGGGGGGCCGCACCAGTTATCACGCCAAAAGGTAGTGGGGCCGCACCAGTTATCACGCCAAAAGGTAGTGGGGCCGCACCAGTTATCACGCCAAAAGGTAGTGGGGCCGCACCAGTTAGCGTGCCCAAGGGTAGGGAGGCCGCACCGGTTAGCGTGCCCAAGGGTAGTGGGGCCACACCGGTTAGCGTGCCCAAGGGTAGTGGGGCCACACCAGTTAGCGTGCCAAAGGGTAGTGGGGCCGCACCAGTTAGCGTGCCAAAGGGTAGTGGGGCCGCACCAGTTAGCCTGCCAAAGGGTAGGGGGGGCCGCACCAGTTAGCGTGCCAAAGGGTAGGGGGGATGCACCTGTTATCACACCAAAGGGTAGGGGGCTGCACCAGTTAGCGTGCCAAAGGGTAGTGGGGCTGCACCAGTTAGCGTGCCAAAGGGTAGGGGGCTGCACCTATTATCACTCCAAAGGGTAGGGGGGATGCACCAGTTAGCGTACCAAAGGGTAGGTCCTGTGTCACACGACAGATGTTACTGTGCATTGCTGGCTTTACTAGTTACAATTCACAAGAGCCACCATGGTTGTTCTTGTTCCTGCGATTCCTAGCAAAATTCTTCACATGAAACCATCTCAAAAGCAGATTGTGCCCCCACATGTGGTCTGTAGACCACCCAGACTGTACATATCGTTACCCATGCCCATCAAGAGTAGCATTTTGCTCAACATGTATGACAAGAACTGAGGGGTGAAGGGCACAGGATAATAGATTTCCTTTGGTGTTGAAGAATATGATCTGGCTTATGGTGAACAAGGCCAGAGCATCATTAAGCAAAATAATTGCATTTACCAGCTTAATTATTCCATCAATAAATCTCAGTGATTCTCACGGTGGATGACATCTGCCTTCCATGCACTCCACAGTTTACAAATCATTACTTAGAAGCTAAATTATTTGCAGTTCTTTTAATTTAAAGCTAAATACTAACAGACTGCTAAAATGTGCAACCCTCTACTACATCACTGTAACTAGGTGGCCATTGCCAAGCAGTGGTAATGTCTGTGCTGATGGGTTAATGCTATTAAGAAAGGGGTTGTCCACTACTCAGACAAACCCTTCTCAATCACCACGATTCCCTCTAAGAAAATAATAACATCTAGAATCACCTTCAGAGAGGCCACCATTCCAGCGGTGTGGACAGCGGCTCTCCCAGGGTTTGCGTTACATTATTATGTCACACCATCCCAATTCACTGTCCCCTCATTACAATGTAACTGACATCTGAAAGAAGGGAGAGCTGAGGCTGCTGTCACTTCCTCTGGATGACTGATTTGTCTGAAGGAGGTGAAAGTAGTAAAGTGGCCGCTAATTGGCCACAGAGATCATTTGACATAAGCAGCAATTTTGGGAAAGTAAGGCAAAAATGCTGCGGCTTTGTATCATTTTTGGAAACCGGCAATCTTCTTCTAGTACCCATCACAGTTTCTCAGATTTACGATAGTTAAACCGTACTACCAAGTAAAAGGCTAGATCAGGTTACGCACGTCCCAACACCCTGTATAAAATAATCTGCACAAGGGTCTTTGTTTCTCCCATTTGTTGCAGATAATATCTACAAGATGATATCTGAACAAGAGAAACACAACGCAGCTCCATTCCGGGTGAAATCTGAGGTGGCGATGGCTTTGGGCTAGTAAACACGGCCTTTTGGTTAATATCATATAGCTACCTAATGCTGACAAAATGTCACTGCGAATCTAGACAAAGCCTTAGTCTAGAAATATACAAATACCGCTGTGCTGGGCTAACCTTGGCCTGCGCTGCAGCCCACATATAGGGGATGTATACATTCTGACAATATTATCTCTCTTAAATGAAATGGTCCTGAACCTATCCCTCTTCATCACTCACAAGGATGTGTTGGCTAGCACGTACAGCTCATTTCTGCCCTAGGGATGCTGAACACCCGCACAGATCTGGAAGGAATGTCCGGCATGCAGGGGTCATGCCATGTTCTTTGAAGCCTAGGTAACCCATTATCATTAACCTTGTGGTGTACACTTCCCAACCAGTGAGGTCTTCTTCTCCTCTCCTCTAGTCTAACCCTAAACAGGTGTCAACAGGGCAAGGAGTTTCACACAGGCATCTTATAAACCTAACATCAGCATAAAGTGCACAATTACATGAGGTGTAGAATGGTTTGGAAAAAAGTGCAAATCAATGTATTTTGTTGGCACATATAGTAATGAAGGGTCCATAACGTGTAAGCCTGAGTATATCTACAGATTGTCATGGTCACGTGTGACTGGACACACCGCCTCCAGCAGGGTGAATTTATATGACACGCGTGACCCTGGATACACCGCCTCCAGCAGGGCGAATTTAAATAATAGAATGTGCAGCCGGATACACCGCCTCCAGCAGGTGAATTTCAGTAGTACACGTATGTCTGGATACACCGCCTCCAGCAGGGCGAATTTCAGAATAAAGGAGGAAAACAATTACAATGGTGGCCCTGAGATAGGGAACGGGGACGTGGAGACCTCCTGCACTCCCCTGAGTCAGTGTCTCTACACTCCTAACGATCCCTAGGCCGGTTCCGCATTGGGCGCCGATCAGGATACCTGAAATCCCTAGCTTGCCCTGAACCAATCTCTTACTAGTGAAGTGGACGGTGCAGAAACTAATCCCACCACTGCACTAAAACACACATTGAGGAAAGTGACAAACAGGGAAACACCACTTAGCTTTGCTCTGTTGCTAATGCTCCCAGCAACAGAGTCCGACACCTGAGTGCACCTTTTCCTCCAACCGAATCCAACACCTGAGTGCAGCTTTCCAGCAACAGAGTCCCGCATCTGAGTGCAACTTTATAGCAACAGAGTCCAGCATCTGAGTGCCGCTCTCTTCCAGCAACAGAGACCAGCATCTGACAGCTGCTCTCTTCCAGCAACAGAGTCCAGCATCTGACAGCTGCTCTCTTCCAGCAACAGAGTCCAGCATCTGAGTGCAGCTTTCACAATAGCTGCCACTCCACCAAGCTTTGCAAGAACTCGCTGATACCATAGCTGCCACTCCACCAAGCTTTGCAAGAACTCCACACTGACACCATAGCTGCCACTCCTCCAAGCTTTGCAAGAACTCCACACTGACACCATAGCTGCCACTCCTCCAAGCTTTGCAAGAACTCCACACTGACACCATAGCTGCCACTCCTCCAAGCTTTGCAAGAACTCCTCAACTCCACCAAGCTTTGCAAGAACACACTGACACCATAGCTGCCACTCCTCCAAGCTTTGCAAGAACTCCTCTACTCCACCAAGCTTTGCAAGAACTCCACACTGACACCATAGCTGCCACTCCACCAAGCTTTGCAAAAACTCCACACTGACACCATAGCTGCCACTCCACCAAGCTTTGCAAAAACTCCACACTGACACCATAGCTGCCACTCCTCCAAGCTTTGCAAGAACTCCTCGACTCCACCAAGCTTTGCAAGAACTCCACACTGACACCATAGCTGCCACTCCTCCAAGCTTTTCAGGAACTCCTCGCTGACACCATAGCTGCCACTCCAGGATTCTGACTGAGCTGCCCGGGACTCTTCTCAAGTTCCTTCCTTCACCAAGGATGGTTGGAAAAGACCAATATCACCAACAGCCAGTGAGAACACCTGACACACCTTTATAGTTAGGAGCCAGAGTCTCACACCTGTTAGAGATTCCCGTGCAATAACGCTCACCACCACCGGGGGCAAACTAGAACAAAAGACATCACTGTGCAATAACCCCAATGGCCACCGGGGGCAAAACCAACTCCCAGCAACCAGCTCAAAGGAAAAAAAAGGTTACTTATTCAAAACCTGTCATATCCAACCTGGATCATGACACAGATGCCTCTCCGGGGTTTTTGTTTCAGCAATCTCAGAGCATCTTTAAAGAAGAGGTATTAGAAAATAATAATGTACACTGGAAGTGTTGGGGAGCCATATGGAGGTTGTGGAGAGTCAGCGGCTAGGCAAGCAATGATTTATGGCATTCATGTTTAGACATAAAGCGCCATTGGCTTTGCAATGATGTGTCTCTCATCTGGCTTCCTACCTCAATAAAATAAAATCAGTAAAATAAAGAGTCTTGAAGACGCAAAACTGATCAGTGAAAATATTAGAAGAAATGAGTTTTAGTTCTGCCAAAACATATGTGCGATTCATCAGAACAGGACATGTGTATTTCTTCTGTCTGTTGCTGCATTCCTGAGAAATCAACATTTTAATTCATATAAATGAGGCAATAAGTGCTATGGGTGTGACAAAGCACTTGAGAACTACTGGCTCTCTAGCTTGTTTGATAGCTCACTGTCTGTATGACATCAAGCGCCAGACAAGGAAATCGGACAGTAAGCTATCAATCAAGCTCAAGAGGTTGGTTCTGGGGATTGAGACAAGCTCTAGAGGCAGGGGCTCCCAGAGTGCTGTGTCAAATCCAGAGCACTTAACACCTCATTTGCATATGCATGAAAATGATAATTACTTGGGAATGCAGCTACAGATAGAAGATATAAAGATGTTGATGGATTTACAATTCAAAGACCAGAACATATATGCAATTTCGAGGTGGTTGATTCTACTGATAGATTCCCTTTACGCAATTTTTTTCGTTAGTCCACAAACTCTAGAATAAAATGCACTACTAAAATGCATTACAATGTGTGACAGCTGCTGAAAGGTTTGTGGGCTCATGTTCATATACCTTAATATTATAGTATAGGTGTCCAATTAGAATGCATTATAGCTACATCATTTTAATAAGGACCAGTCCACAATCCTGATTTATCCTTTTAGCAAATTGTGTATTTCTCTATAAAATAAAAAAAAGTTGTGCCCTTCTTTTCCTATTCCTCCTAGAAATGTATGATTTATTTTTTTTTGCAACTGGGTGTTACCAGTTTGAGGAACGTCCAGCATCCATTGACACTGTCCAATCAATGTTGGCAGTGCCAGACTCCGAGACTTGCTCGTTTTAGGAGAATGGTTTAGAAATTCCTGAAAGGAGTAACAGAAGAATGGCTCTAGACATGGAGAATACAAGTATTTAGTTAAACAGACATGTCAAGAATGGGGGTAGGTCCTCGTCAATATTAGAAATTTAAGACATTTCCTGCAATCAGAAAACAAGAGAAGAGCTAGTTTTCTGCTCTCATACAACCAGAATGATTCACGCATGAAAAGCAGCAATGGTCTGCGCCAAGTGTTAAACATTACCTCGTCAGGCTGGCCTGCTTTCGTTAATGAGCAAACAAAGTTATTTTAAGATTCATGGAGATGTGACACGAATCTACACCAAAATGTCTAATGTGACAGCTTTCTGCTCCGTCAGTATGAGACATCATATCCAGATGGGCACAAGGGTAACCGTCACAACATTGCCAAGAGAACACAACTAAACGTCCTACTGCAAGAATATACACACCTGGTCAAAATTGTTGGTACCCCTCATTTAATGACAGAAAAACCCACAATGGTCACAGAAATAACTTGAATCTACCAAAAGTAATAATAAGTCAAAAATCTATGAAAATGAACAAATGAAAGTCAGACATTGCTTTTCAACCATGCTGCCACACAATTTAAAAAAAACTAAAACTCATGAAATAGACCGAGACAGAAATGATGGCACCCCTGAAGATAATGTGACAAAAGGGACATGTTAAATCAAGGTGTGTCCACTAATTAGCATCACAGGTGTCTACAATCTTGGAATCAGTGAGTGGGCCTGTACACAGGGCTACAGATACTCACTGTGCTGTTTGGTGACATGGTGTGTATCACACTCAACATGGACCAAAGGAGGCGAAGGAAAGCGTTGTCTCAGGAGATTAGAAAGAAAATTATAGACAAACATGTTAAAGGTAAAAAGGTAAAAGACCATCTCCAAGCAGCTTGATGTTCCTGTGACTACAGTTGCACATATTCTGAAATGTAAGCTCCATGGGACTGTAAGTCAACCTCCCTGGTCGTGGCCGCAGGAGGAAAATTGATGACAAATCAGAGACAGATAACGAATGGTAAAAAAAAAAAAAAAAAAAAGAGCCCAGAAAAATTTCTAAACAGATTAAAGGTGAACTTCAAGCTCAAGGAACATCAGTGTCAGATCGCAACATCCGTCGTTGTATGAGCCAAAATGGACTTCATGGGAGATGACCAAGGAGGACACCATTGTTGAAAAAAATTATAAAAAAGACAGACTGGAATTTGCCATACTACATGACAAGCCAAAAAGCTTCTGGGGGAATGTCCTATGGACAGATGAGACAAAGATGGAACTTTTTGGCAAGGTTCATCAGCTCTATGTTCACAGATGGAAAAATGAAGCATATCAAGAAAAGAACACTGAACCTACTGTGAAACATGGAGGAGGCTCATGTTCTGGGGCTGCTTTGCTGCATCTAGTAGAGGGTGTCTAGAATCTGTTCAGGGTACAATGAAATCTCAAGACTATCAAGGGATTCTAGAGAGAAATGTGCTGCCTAGTGTCAGAAAGGTTGGTCTCAGTCGCAGGAGTCATGGGTCTTCCAACAGGATGACCCAAAATACACAGCTAAAAACACCCAAGAATGGCTAAGAGGAAAACTTTGGACTATTCTGAAGAGGCCTTCTATGAGCCCTGACCTAAATCCTATTGAGCATCTTTGGAAAGAGCTGAAACATGCCATCTGGAAAAGGCAACCTTCAAACACGAGACAACTGGAGCAGTTTGCTCTAGAGGAGTCGGCCAAAATACCTGTCGAGAGGTGCAGAAGTCTCATTGACAGTTACAGGAATCATTTGATTACAGTGATTGCCTTAATAGGTTGTGCAACAAAATATTAAGTTAAGGGTACCATCATTTCTGTCCAGGCCTACTTCATGAGTTTTGTATTTTAAAAGTTTCTGTGGAAGCATGGCTGAAAAGCAATGTCTGACTTTCATTTGTTCATTTTTATAGATTTTTGATTTATTATTAAATTTGTCAGATTCAAGCTATTTCTGTGACCATTGTGGGTTTTCCTGACATTAAACGAGGGGTACCAACAATTTTGACCACATGTGTATCTGTCCAAACCTCTAGTACTCGCACACCAATGAAGTTCAAAAGCCAAAGCAACTCAAGTCATACTGGTAAGCTACAAATAGCCAAGCTAGATTTATTGTTTGTTAATTCAAAAAAGATTGGAAATACTAAATCTTTACAGAAGAATTCTATTATTTGTCTCCTTAACATTGTTTCATAAAACCACTAAATTAGGCAACTTATAGGACAACTCCATTCTTTCCAGATAAATTAAAGAAGCACTCCCTTAAGTTTTTATCCTCTTAACCCCTTTCTGCCATATGACGTACTATCCCGTCCATGTGCCCTGGGACTTAATTCCCAGGGACGGGATAGTACGTCATAGCGATCAGCGGTGCCCACGTGGTGAGCGCCGCTGATCACGGCCGGGTGTCAGCTGATTATCACAGCTGACACCCGGCACTATAAGTCAGGGGCGGTCACGGACCGCCCCCCGACACGTTAACCCCTGGCACACCGATCAAACACGATCGCAATGTTCCGGGGGTTTAGGGAAGCATCGGGAGGGGCCTCCCTCCGTGCTTCTCTGAGACCCCGACAGCAGCACAATATGCAGCGCTGCTGCGGGGGTCTCCTTCCCTGCAGTTCCCCGGATCCAAAATGGCGGCAGGGAGCTGGCTTCCTCAGTGCCTGCAAAGCGCAGGCACGAGGAAACCTTCTGCACTGCCTGTGACAGATCGCTGATCTGTCACAGCGATCTGTGATGTGACAGATCAGCGATCTCTCACATGACAGTTACGTCCCCCCGGGGACATTGTAATAAAGTTAAAAAAAAAAAAAGTAAAAATAACTTATATAAAAAAAAAAAAAAAATCGCTAAAAAAATTCCCTAATAAATTCATTTTTTGGAAATAAAAAAAAACAAAACAATAAAAGTACACATATTTGGTATCGCCGCGTCTGTAACGACCCGCCCTATAAAACTGTCCCATTAGTTAACCACCTTAGCGAACCCCTTAAAAAATAAAAAAACAAAAAATAAAGCTTTATCATCATACCGCCGAACAAAAAGTGCAATAACGCGCGATCAAAAAGACGCATATAAATAACCATGGTACTGCTAAAAACGTCATCTTGTCCCGCAAAAAACAAGCCGCCACACAGCGTCATCAGCGAAAAAATAAAAAAGTTATAGCTCGCAGAATAAAGCGATGCAAAAATAATTTTTTATATAAAATGGTTTTCATTGCATAAAACCGACAAAACATAAAAAAGACATAAATGAGGTATCGCTGTAACCGTACTGACCCAAAGAATAAAACCGCCTTATCAATTTTACCGAACGCGGAACGGTGTAAACGCACACCCAAAAGAAATTCTTGAAATGCTGGTTTTTATTCATTCTGAGTCCCAAAAATTGGAATAAAAAGCGATCAAAAGATGTCACGTGCCCGAACATGATACCAATAAAAGCGTCAACTCGTCCCGCAAAAAACAAGACCTCACATGACTCGGTGGGTCACAATATGGAAAAATTATAGCTCTCAAAATGTGGTGATGCAAAAACTATTTTTACAATAAAAAGCTTTTTTTAGCGTATGACAGCTGCCAAACATAAAAACCCGCTATAAATAGTAAATCAATCCCCCCTTTATCTCACCCCCTTAGTTATGGTAAAATAATAAAATTAAAAAAATGTATTTATTTCCATTTTCCCATTAGGGCTAGGGTTAGGGATGGGCTAGGGTTAGGGATGTGTTGGGGTTAGGGTTGGAGTTTCCACAGCTTGGGCACATCAGGTGCTCTCTAAACGCAACATTGCGTCTGATCTCAATTCCAGCCAATTCTACGTTGAAAAAGTCAAATGGAGCTCCTTCACTTCCAAGCTCTGCCATGTGCCCAAACAGTGTTTTACCCTCACATATGGGGTATCAGCCTACTCAGGACTAATTGCAAATCAACTTTTGGAGTCCAATTTCTCCTGTTACCATTAGGAAAAAAAATTGGGGGCAAAAATATCATTTTTGTGGAAAAAAAAATATGATTTTTTTATTTTCACGCCCGGGCGTTATAAACTTTTGTGAAGCATTTGGGGGTTCAAAGTGCTCACCACACATCTAGATAAGTTCCGTGGGGGGTCTAGTTTCCAAAATGGTGTCATTTGTGGGGGGTTTCTACTGTTTAGGTACATCAGGGGCTTTCCAAACGCGACTTGGTGTCCGATCTCAATTCCAGCCAAAAAAGTCAAATGGTGCAGCTTCCCTTCCGAGCTCTGCCATGCGCCCAAATAGTCCCTGCATCTATTATTCCTCTCTTCAACTCCTGACCTAGCTGCTTTGCTCCTCCACTGCCAGGCACTTTTGCAGTGATTCGCGAAAATTGACCTCCTGTTTCTACATAGAGTTTAGAAGGATTCAGTTAGTCCGCTTTTAATCACTTGATGTCACAGTCCTAATGGAAAAGAGAAGGTATCTGAACAACATTTTAGCTGTGTAACTCATCCAAGCTCAGTTGCAGTCATACATTTTACCTCCTTCATTATAGGCAGCAGTGTATGTGATCACCAGTCCAGTACATGCTGTAGTGTACACGGGAGGTCAGGCTCTTACTTCCTATGAACTACCTGATAACATAATAATAATAATAATTTTTATTTATATAGCGCCAACATATTCCGCAGCACTTTACAATTAAGCGGGGACATGTACAGACTATAAATTCAATACAAGTTAAATACAAGTTAAGACAATTCAAACAGTGACATTAGGAGTGAGGTCCCTGCTCGCAAGCTTACAATCTACAAGGAAATGGGGGGACACAGTAGGTGAGAAGTGCTTGTTATTTCAGGTCTGGCAATTATAATAAATAGGGATTTTCATATAAAGCTGCATGATCCGGTCATCAGCCCGTGTGTTTAAGTGCAATAGACAAGTATCAAGTGCAGTTATCATGTGCATGGAGGGTGTGGAGACAGATGAATAGTAGGGTGCAGATTCAGAATAATATTTGGAAGGAGGGAACAGGGCAAAGTTAGTTTGCTGAGTAGTTGATGTGGTAGGCTTGTTTGAAGAGATGGGTTTTCAAAGCACGCTTGAATAGGTCAGGGCTAGGTATCAGTCTGATCGTCTGGGGAAGTGCATTCCAGAGAGCTGGAGCAGCACGAGAGAAGTCTTGGAGACGGAGGTGCGAGGTTCGGATTACGGGGGATGTTAGTCTTAGGTCATTTGTAGAACGGACGGCACGTGAAGGGCGATAGACAGAGATGAGAGGGGAGATATAAGGTGGTGCAGAACAGTGGAGAGCTTTGTGGGTGAGAGAGATGAGTTTATACTGGACCCTGTAGCAAATAGGTAGCCAGTGTAATGACTGGCACAAGATGGAGGCATCGGTGAAGCGGCTGGACAGAAATATGACCCTGGCTGCCGCGTTCAAGATGGATTGGAGAGGAGAAAGTTTGGTAAGAGGGAGACCGATCAGAAGAGAGTTGCAGTAGTCCAGACGAGAATGAATAAGAGCGACAGTAAGAGTCTTAGCAGTTTCAAAGGTGAGAAAAGGTCGGATTCTGGAGATGTTTTTAAGATGCAGGTGACAAGAGCGACTGAGTGATCGGATGTAGGGAGTAAAGGAAAGTTCAGTGTCGAATATGACCCCAAGACAGCGGGCAAATCCCTCCTATTTGTTCTTAGACCCCCTATGCTCCCAGCTCTGCCCACCATGTGGTGCATGTCCCCCCAAGCAACTGAAGAACTCTGGTTTATGAGCCCAGTGATATATAGACGCTGCAACCCATAACAGACTGAGACGGTATACATCGGGTTACTGCAGTTCGACATCACTGATCTATCGCGGGCCCCCATCAGACAGGCAAGAAAGCAATGATGAGAGTCTGCCCCTCTTCAAATCCAGAAACATCATGGTAAAGGAATGGTATTGTGGGAGCTATTAGATAAGGCAAGGGAGACACAAAACGCAAATAGGGTCTTATCCAACAATAAGTAAGCACTTTTTCGTACAAAACTGCACACCTGGCAATAGGTGGTCAAAGCACATGTAGTGAGGTTAGGCTGCCGCAGAATCACAGGTCGGTCACCGACCAGACAATACAGTACACTGCAGAAAGGATGTGGATTTTTGTCCGTGCTGCCCAAATAATAAATTTCCAAGATGTAGTAGAAGTTCAATAGTGGTTTAATTGACGCGTTTCAGGTGAATACCACCCCTTCCTCAGGAAATACCACATATAGCTTTCATAAGTTCTAACACTACGTTGTTTAAATACATCCAAGATTCAAAAAAATAGGCGCCAAGCCGTCAGATGACACGTCAAAGTTTTATTAACCATTGAGTAACTTTGACATGTGTCATCTGACTGCTTGGCGCCTATTTTTGTGAATCTTGGATATTCACCCTGAAACGCGTCGATTAAACCATTATTGAACTTCTACTACATCTTGGAAATGTATTATTTGGGCAACGTGGACAAAAATCCACATCCTTTTTGCAGTTTACTGTATTGTGGGAGCTATAGCCGAAAGGAAGAAGGAATCGGGGTGGCAAATAACCCAGAAACAGGAATAAACAAAAGCCTTTACGCTATTCTTAATGCTGCAATACATTGGGGAAAAAAATTGTGAGAGTTCTGCTTTAAGATGTACTGAACAGAAAAATCAACTCATAAATTGTCTGAAAGAGCATTTGCTAAATTAGAAAAGGTGCGGAAAGTTACATGAAGGGCATTTCTCTTCTCACGTACGAGCCAGGCAATATAAAACACAGAAGAGTAAGACTTCCTAGGAGATCCAGATCAAATACACTGGAAGCACAAAGAGGGAGGCTTGTATCCGGTCCTTTTATTCTAGTTCAGATGTGGATTGCAGCCGCAGTTAATTAGATCACTACTACCGTACAGGACTGTGCTACCTTCAGGGAAGAGCGACAAGCTCAGACTTTCTATCAAACAGAAACGTCGCACGTTCGGCTTTCGTCAGAATATGGATGTCATTTTGTAAGCGCTCAAAGAGGCTTATTAGGGGGCATCCAAACGCTGCGGCTGGATATTACTCAGCTCGGCTATTGATTTAGGAATAGGACCATGTGGCTGATAAGTGAACCCAAATATTCCCACACCACTAACAAGAATGAAGTGCACGTACATCCATCCTAAGAAAAGTACAGGGTGGGCCATTTATATGGATACACCTAAATAAAATGGGAATGGTTGGTGACCCAGATCGGCGCGCTGAATTTGCAGAATGGGCAACACAAAAATTGGAACAGGACCCTCAGTTTACACAGAACATTATGTTCAGTGATGAGGCAAACTTTTTTGGGTGGACCATTTATAAGGTTACACCTAAATAAAATGGGAATGGTGGCAGTTTTCTTGCGTAGGGCGTCTTGCATTGAAATCTGCTACAATGACCCGGGTACTGCGTTCACCAGACATCAACACAATTTCTATCCGCTCCTCACGTGTTAACCTCTGTGACATGTCAATGGCTGTAAACAAAGAGAAACTTTGAAATAACTCATGAAAGAATAAAGTTGCGTTAAAACCAAGCACACCAATGTTTTTCTTGTGAAATTCTCAATAAGTTTGATGTGTCACATGACTCTATTCCCATTGAAAAAAATAAAGTTGGATCCAAAATGGCCGACTTCAAAATGGTCACCACCCATCTTGAAAAGTTTCCCCCTCCCATATACTAATGTGCCACAAACAGGAAGTTGATATCACCAACCATTCCCATTTTAATTAGGTGGATCCATATAAATGGCCCACCCTGTTCATCAGCACATACAGCAATGTCAAAAAAATAAGCCGAGGACTCCATGGAAATGTGCCATTATAATGAATGAAAAGATTAGTTCACTTTTATGCACCATTTATCTATGGGGAGGCACATGGTATTTTCTATTATTCCTTGCATGAAAAGCAGTTTAATAATAATCCTGTAGTCTGTGGAATTCTTAAAAGGATCCTGTTACGCTGTACATGGAGTCTGACCTGCGGAAAGCACGGTACAAGGGAGAAGCTGAGAAAAAGAATACATAGGTCTGTGGGAATGGATTCAGTATAACTTAGAAGGTATTCATTGAAATCCCTGCTGTTTGTATTAATAGGAGTCCAGTGGGCGGTCCTAGTAGTGATTGACAGCTATCTGCATGCACAGTCACACAGGGTAGACTGTCAATTAGAGAATAGGACCGCCCACTGGACTCGTATGCATAAATGAATAAAATGAAACGTTTCCAACAAAATTTTCTATCAATCTGATCTGCGTCTCCTGCTCTACTACATCTTTCCTGTGGATCAGATACTAATTTTTACAGAACGGTATCCATTTTTTCAGCACATTAGCCATGACATTCCGATAACCAGAAGTAGTTAGTTTGTATCCCTCTCCTCAAAATAAGTGTTGGTTTTTCAAAACTAGAGAGAAAACTGTAGTCATAGAAAAGCAAAACGTACAACCAGGTCATAGCAAAAATAGCATATCCATTACATGTGAACTCTTAAATGTGCAGATTGCTTTCAAATGTGTCATTCCCTCCCTTGGTGGAGCTAGAATAATGTTTATCTTCAGGTTAACTGCTGTCACAGCAGATGGCACTGGGGCACAATGTAAAGTGCAGGAATCTCCCCGCGCCGTGTCACATAGTGTGATGTGTATCACAGCTGGAGTACAGCCTCTCTACAAGATATGGAAAAGGGGCGAACAGTAGAAGGCTGAGCCTTAGAAAAGCACTTTACTTTTCTCATCCGCCAGCTATTTTGTAGACTATCCTTATCACTTGCAGGCAAAACGGGAGAAAAGCATCCATTTAAATACCCTGAAATAAAACAGATGATTGAACGTCCCTGGAAGCGCGCTTTCTACAATAAGCGCCTCAATGAATTAAACATAAGGGAGTGATAGTAATGGTTACATGTTATGTAAATGATGATTGCAAGACTAGACCGAGAAGATTCCTGGTATGCTCGTCACATATCACACCCAGGTTCATAAGCATACCTGTAATCAGATCCTCCGAGAAGCCAGGCTGTACCTATGGCAGCCAAACTTGGGGAAAGCATATTAAGCTTCACACACAAGTCAGTGTTTGGATGTCAGAACCAGGAGTGGAACTTACAGAGAAAAACTGCAATTAAAAGATTGAAACCTGTTTGGTTTTAAAGACACTCCTGGCTTTGGCATACTATAATAATAATAATTTTATTTCTATAGCGCCAATATATTCCGCAGCACTTTACATTACAGCGGGGACTTGTACAGACAAAGACATTACTGAGTAACACATAACTCAGATACTAAAAGGAGAGAAGGCCGAGGGGGCAAGCTTACAGGCTATTAGGAAGTGGTAAAAAAGTGCTTGTGTTGTATGGTCCACCCATAAATATAACATCTAGGGTATTCACACTACACTTCATGACAGGTCACCAGCCAGTATGTGTGCAGTACAGACACAGAGGGCTATTCAGTGCATGGAGGGTGTGATCAGATGCTATGAGGGTCCTGGAGGAAAAATTTGGAAGGACCAAACTGGAATAGTTACCGTACATAGGTCAGGTGAGGCAATAAGTCAGTGTAAAGAAATGTACACTGTTCCAAATTATTATGCAAAAAATATTTCCTCCTATTTTCTCTAAATTACCTATATGAATTGCAGTCATTGTTATTTTCCAGTCATCTAATATTCTAGTATAATTGCAATGTCTTTGAACAAACTGCCTATGAAAACAGTATATTTTTAAAAATAAGACTCAAAATGCATGCTCCAAATTATTATGCACAGCAGAGTTTTCAACCTTTTTATTTTGAACAAAAAAATGGTCAATTGTGAAATTAGAAGCATTATCAGCTTATTACAAAATGAAATCAAACAGTTTTCAAGTCAAAACTTTATTCTAGGTGATGTTACATTTGCACATAGGACCCCTTGTTGGAAAGAAGCGTCTGAACTCTCTCGTCCATTGAATTTGTCAGTTTTTGGATGGTTTGTGCTTCAATTGTTTTGCATGTGGACAGAATACCCTCCCAGAGCTGTTGCTTAGATGTGAACTGCCTCCCGCCATCATAGACACTGCTTTGATGATGCTCCAGAGGTTCTCAATGGGGTTGAGGTCAGGGGAAGATGGTGGCCACACCATAAGTTTGTCCTCTTTTATGCCCATAGCAGCCAGAGATGCAGATGTGTTATTTGCAGCATGAGACGGTGCATTATCATGCATGAAAATGATCTTGCTGCGGAAAGCACGGTTCTTCCTCTTGAACCATGGCAGGAAGTGCTGTTTTAGAAACTCCACATAGATTATGGAGTTCATCTTTACCCCTTCAGGGATCCTAAAGGGGCCGACAATCTCTCTCCCTATGATTCCAGCCCAAAACATTACTCCACCTCCTCCTTGTTGGTGCCTTAGCCGTGTTTTCATGGGGTGTCCATCAACCAGCCATCCTCCACTCCATTCATCTGGACCATCGAGCGTTGCACGGCACTCATCGGTGAACAAAACAGTTTGGAAGTCAGTCTTCATGTATCGTTTGGCCCACTGGAGCCGTTTCTGCTTGTGTGCAGTGGATAGAGGTGGTCGACAGGATGGCTTACGCACAGCTGCAAACCTCTGAAGGACCCTGCATCTTGTTGTGCGGGGGACGTTGGAGACACCAGCAGCTTCAAAAACTTGCCTGCTGCTATGACAAGGCATTTTTGCAGCTGCTCTTTTAACCTGACGCAATTGCCTGTTGGAAAGAGTCCTCAATTTTTCCTTATCAGCACGCACACGTGTGTGCTGGGAATCAGCTACATACTTCCTGATTGTGCATTGATCGAGATGAAGTGTCTTGGCAATGTTGATTGTAGTCATGCCTTGACCTAAATACTCCACAATTTGTTGCTTCTCAGCAGCCGACACATCCTTTTTCTTTCCCATTTTGGCAAAAAATGTAGGCTGCTTAATAATGTGGAACAGCCTTCTTATGTAGTCTTGCCTTTATTTGGACACACCTGCCAAACTAATTTAAACAGGTATCTGCAATTGCTTTCAGTGATATAAAGAGTCCTGACACACATCACCATCAAAGAGTTTAAATGACAAACAAAAAAATTCTAACCTTATCACTCCTAAACTCTTTTTGCATAATAATTTGGAACACAGTTTATAGGGCACACTTAAAACTGGGTATTGGGAATGAATCAAATTGTCCTAGTTGCTGCATTCCAGAGAAATGGCACAGCTCACAAGAAGTCTTGCAGACGGAAGTGGGAGGTTTCGATTATTGAGGATGTTAGTCTTGGGTCATTAGCGGAACGTAGGGCACATGTAGTGTGGTATACTGAGGAAAGACGAGATGTATGGTAGTGCTGAACCATGGAGTGCATTGTAGGTGAGAGTGAAAGTTTATATTGGACTCTATCAGATGGGCAACCAGTGCAATGGCTGACACAGGGTAGAGGCATCGGTGTAGTGGTTGGAAAGGAATATGTTCCTGGCTGCTGCATTCAGGACAGATTGCAGAGGAGATAGTTTAGTAAGCGAGAGACCAATTAGTAAAAAGTTACAATAGTACAGACAAGAATAAGTAAGAGCCACAGTAAGGGTATTTGCCACGATCAGGAACTGCTGCGGGTTTGATGCTGCATATTTATGCCGCGTCAAACTAGCAGCGGCCAGAAATCCCATGTCCACACATGCCTGCGGATCACCCGCGCACACTGACATGAGGCGTGTCTTTCCAGAACGCAGCATGTCAATTACATCAATAGAATGTATTGGATGCGGAAAATCCGCATGGTTCAGGGATCACATGTGCTTTTACCTACGTTCAATAGAAGGCAGCATTTTGGATACAGTGAACATACGATGCGCATCCAAAGCTCTGATAATAATAATCTTTATTTTTATATAGCGCTAACATATTCCGCAGCGCTTTACAGTTCGCACACATTTCATCACTGTGCCCGATGGGGCTCACAATCAGATCAGGGGAAACCAGCCTAAGAGATTTTTGCAGAGTTAAAAGGTAAGAAAAGGTTAAATTCTAGAGATGTTTTTGAGGTGTAGGTGACATGATGAGCAGTGATCGGATGTGGGGAGTGAATCATGCAAATTCTGAAGAAAAAATGATAAAAAATACTGATGTGTGAACAAGTCTTAGAGATAGTCTGGGTAGAAGTAATCTTGGGATGCAGGATGATAACAAGTAAAACTGACTAGTTTATAGTCAACCGCCTATAATTTTGTGCCTGGAGCTGCAGTGCATTATATTAGCATTTTAAGGAAAACAAACAAGATTTGCTGGGAGGTTTCCGCTCAGAAGGCAGCAGAATTCTCATGGTTGTACCTCTATATTAAGATATATTTGTTACACCCGTATGATCACACTTAAGAATTAATAATAACCAAATTTCAAGCTCAAGTGTAAAACACACAGGAGTTTTCATCCTAAAGCTAACGATACCATTGTTTGTCCTAAATACCTGGAGTTTTGTATACGGCTGCACAGCCAGAGAGCTGAGCAAGTCAATAGGTCATATACTTTATATATACATATACTGCTGCACTCCCTGCTGGACAGAAAACAATGACAGCGGATATTTAGTCATCGGTCAGGAAACTGTTCTGGAAGCCATTACTTACTTCCATGTGATATGCAAGTTATTAATAACTCACCAAACGGAAGGCAATTATTGGAGCTACTTAGGGCAACACAGTACCATAGGGTATTAATAAGGGGAAACCTGGATAAACACATTTCCCATTGCAATTAGGAGTCAGGTGCATTCCTTACAGGATAAAAAATACTCCATGACCTGTTTTGCAAAAACATGGTCCAAATATGCTAGTCATTGTAAAGGCACTCATGAACATTACGCGAGTTGTTCAAAATGGCTGACAACCTGATGTTTATGGGTGAGTCCGGACTCCCCCTGACAAGATATCGAGGAAGAAAAGGATCGGACACTTGAATTTTAAACGGTCAATACTTTTGTTTTCATGGCAGATAAGCAGCTGCTAGAGGTGTCTGGCAGAGACGTTCTTCTTTCTCACCGGCGAGAGCGATAGATGACTCTCCATCACACATTCAGTTGACAGTTTTCTCACGCATATGGCTAAACCTACCTAGAAGACCGCCATGATGCTCTGAAGACTACAACAGCCACAAATTACACTCCAATAGAATTGATAGTAACCTATCAACACCCACCGAATATTACCGTTCCTGCACTCCTCTCTTGATTTTAGTTGGAAAAGCGGCTGCTGATGACACTCTGAGTTAGCGACCGTAGATCCAAACACTTATCAAGTCAAAAACTTTTTTCTGGCCCAACAGTCATTCTATCTGCAACTCTACACTGACCCCACCACATCACAGCTTTACAAATATGATTTTATATAAACTTTCCAAAACATGCAGACTATAAAAATAAAAAGACTTTTAATCTCTACGTTTAATATTTTAATAAGCTTCCAGTAGTCAAGTAGGCATCCCTTCCTATGAATAGTTGTGCTGCAGGATCATTATTTTTTTTTTTCACTCTGTGGCTTTTAATAAGTGATACAAAAGCATGTAAAGGATTGGAACAATGTCCTGGCTATGGCTTAATGTGGCAAATCAACGGGTAACTGTTAAATCTTCCATGTCCTAATTTGCCCACTGCACCACCTTCTTTTGAACTACGGTAATCATACTTATTGTGAGCAGTTTTGTGTCATGCAGTTTATTGGGTAGGGTGGTGGGTTGGATAGGTGTTTGATATACAAGCTTGCCCGGAAGATGACCATCTTGTGTATGGCCAACCATCAGAGGCACCACTGTAGGATGTTTAATGTAGCAAACTGCAAAAACATGCCGCCATTGGATGCTTAGTTTTGTGCTTTTGATTAATATTTTAGCCACACCTGTCATAAGAAATAAGAAGTTTTATTTCTAAGGTCATATTACAGATACATTAATAAAAAGAACATGTAATGCGGTTTATATAAGACCTTCCTCATGAATTTTTAAGCAGGTGGCTTACGGATTCTACATCAGAGTGCTTTGACATAAAAGGGGATCAGTGCCGAAATTTAGGATGGAAAAACCTGATGTGTTTGTTCAATGACCTCATCAAAGCTTGGCAAGAGTCACCGACATGGGAGTAAGGGCAGAAAACACAGAAGGCTTTTTTTCAGCAGCGCTTGATATTTCAATCTCAAGCAACTCATCATAACATTTAGTAAACTTCCAGGCGAGGCAGACGGGAGATCGTCCAGCAGCGGTCTGTGCGCACTCCTACGACAGTTCAGGCTGCAGAGAGTCTAATTGGTGGTTAAAAACCCATAGCAAACACTAATCTCAAGCGCTGTCAACATCACTCGTACATGATCGCTGTGGAAATGTCTGCAAGCAAAAAGAGCTTTCAGTGAAATATTCTGCATACTATTCCTGTTACACCATAAAACTTCAATGACCCAAGATCTTCAAAGAGAGGAAATGCCTCAATATTTTATGAGAGGGAAGCCAGCCAAGCGCAAAGTTTATGAATGGAGCTTCACCCCTTTAAATAAAATGGTAGCATGTGAAGCAAGCATTGTAAATATTAACACAGAGCAGCATGTGTAGTTTTAGACAGTTCTGCTACTGACACTGATCTACTGAGATCGATCAATCACCGCGGAGACAAGAACTTCACAAAAAGAATGAATGTGTCTCCTCCAGTAGGCCAAACAATAATACAACACCAGCAAGGTAATGCTAATACCACACATGGAGGAAACATAGAAACACCTCTGATGCTATACATCCTGACCGGCCACAATCCAGAAGATTTCATAATCCAGTCCAGTCATTGTAGATTGGAAGGCATATTCTCATCAATAGCTCCTATAGAGTTCTAGGAAAGCAACAAGTGCTGCCCTATTAAAAGATGGCATAAAAATGTAGTTTTGAGTGCGATGGACCTTTCAGAGGGCATCACTGTGGTTCCCTCTAAATAGGTTAATTAATATTCTATGCAGGGTTTCCGTATGCTGAATACCTCTTCAGCTTGAATCCATCGAGTGACTCAAGACTTTTCCAGGATGATTTTTAATGCAGACGGTTATAAGGAAAGGGAAGAAAAAAAACAGCTCAAGTACATCTGCCAGTGTCCCTTTTGCAAGACAGTTTCTTACAGTTGCAGACAGTGCAGCTTGTGCCGGCTTCCCTCTCTATTCCACTGGGCAGCTGTATGGTAATGAGCCTAAGAAGCTGAAAAATAGTGCACAGTAAGAAAGCTGGGGTGAAACGGACAGAACGCCTTTAATCAAAGCACTGAAAACCTTCCAGATTAGGCAACAAACAGAAGGGTGTAGGACTGCATGAACAAGCAGGGTAAGGGCCGGGCAGGCGCGGTAAGGGCCGGGCAGGCGCGGTAAGGGCCGGGCAGGCGCGGTAAACATGGTATAGAGTGCAACAGCCGTGAACACCATCCTCCAATAACCTGGCATTTAAAGGCGTACAAGATTGATGGAGGCTTAATAAGCAATGAACAATTTACCACACAACAGAAATCACCATCTTCCAAACCTGTTGGCATTTTGGTAGCAAGTTGCATCAGACTTGTGAGGTGCGTTTGATTGTGACATGACTTCATTACAACCAACTTAAGTTCTAAAATAGTAGAGGCAGCAAGTCGCAGATACTTGTTTGAAACGTTCAATGTGACCTTGTAGCCCTAGTCTAAACATGGGACCCAATTTGAGATACCAGATTTAAAGGGGTGTCCACTAGAGTTGAGCGACTTTGGTTGGATCAGGTTTCGTGAAACCCGAAGGAAACAAAATTTGAGTCGGATGAAACTGGTCCGACTAGGGCAAAAAAAGTCGGAGTTTCGTCCGAAACCCGACCCCAATGCAAGTCAATAGGAAATTGACTTGAATTGGGGTCGGGTTTCGGACGAAACTCCGACTTTTTTTTGCCCTAGTCGGACCAGTTTCATCCTACTCAAATTTTGTTTCATTCGGGTTTCACGAATCATGATCCGACCAAAGTCGCTCAACTCTAGTGTCCACTACTTGGAAAACCCCTTCTCTATCAGCATATTCCCCCATGTAAAACAATAAAATCAGTACCCACCTCCGGTGCTGGGTCACCGTGACATTATATTACGTGAGCCCTGCAGCCAGTTAGCAGCCACTAATGGGAAGCTTCACTCTCACTCCCTTTGGATGAAACTGGCATCGAGAAAAAGGTTTTTTTCAGGTTGAAGGTAGACATAAATCCAATGAGTTCAACCTGTAGCTTATCAATCAGTGAGAGCAGCCTCTGCTCCTGACTAACTCTAGGCGTCAGTTATGTCTGAATGACGTAAGAGCAAAGGGGACTATTAGCTGCTGCTGCCTGTTACGTCATGTGAGCTGCGGCATTGGCATCAGAGCGCCATGCAGGCTGTAAGGGGTTTGTATATTCTCCATATGTTTGCATGGGTATACTCCAAAGACATACGGATAGGGAATTTGATTGTGAGCCCCATCGGGGACAGCAGGTCTATAAAGTGAAATTAATTAGATAAATCAAAAATAGAATACCGTACATTTCACACTTATAATAGGAATTAAAATTGTCAACTAAAAAGTGTTAATATACGGCTGTCCTATCCTAGGCACTGCTGGAAATGTAATCCAGAGAAGTGAGTCACTGCGAAACACTGCAAGCGCATGAACGAACACTCGTCTTCACCTTCAAGGATTTCATGCCCTTCCTAGTCTTCATAAATGGTCTGCCAAGCCTATCTTATAGACAGCTACATATTATTTCTCCCATGAAAACGGATCTTTGAATTTGTCAACCTGCCTCCATTTTATTGTCATTCCTAAACACTTCTACATGGCGACTGAGAATATCTGTCACTTTAGAAACGGCAAATTACAAAAGTCTGGATAAAGACACTGACGAGGCAGCAGCAAAGCCAAACAGATACTCTGGAATAAATCAGAGAGCTCCCATTAATTATTACACTCTTGTTCTTAATTTTATCAACTATAATTCAGAATCAGACTGATTAGTAACCTACAATATACATTAAAGGGGTTCTCCGCTTTGGACAATCCCTACTTGATGGAATGATCTCTTGTCTAAAAGCTAAATCACAAAGTGTCCCCGTCATGGGATTCTCAATGATCAGCTCTAATCAGTGGGGAAACCTGGCAGTAAGTGTTGAATTTCTCTACAGTGACACCACAGGAGAAGGTCAGCATTACACATATCAATGGGTGGTCTGTGTAATACAGGACAGAAAGGTCCTCCAGCTGTACAGCAAAGCAACCACTATTTATGTGGAATTTGCTCATATGAAAATTTGCTTACTAGCATGGACAACCCCTTTAAAATGAAATGTGTAATCAGAAAATAACCTAATATGTAAGACAGATTTTTATGTTAATTTAAATTTCTAAACATTTTCAATAAAGCATTTTTTTATTACATTTTTGATGTCAATATATAAAAAAATATAAACCTTGCAATTTTCATACTGGCCTCTAAGCCTGGTACTAGACTCAACTTTACTGATCTGTATAAATGACTTTTCAGCAGTCTCAATATCATCGCTGCCAGGATTACAGTTCCTCTATATACAGTATTCACAATAAGGCTATGTGCACACGTAGCAGAAAATTTCTGCTGAAAAACCTGACTTCCTTCCCAGAAACCCCGCCTTTTTTATGCGTTTTTTTCGCGCGTTTTCAAGACGCATAGAAATAGCCAGAAACGTGGAAAAATCCGTGAAATTAATGAGCATGCTGCGTTTTTTTTTACCGCGAAGCGGGGTTTTTTTTTGCGGTAAAAAACGCATCAGTATGCAAAAAAGTGCAAAATGCATAGAAATGAATTAGAAGCTTATTTTTAGCGGTTTTATAGGAAAATCTGCTAAAAATACCGCTAAAAAAACGCTGTGTGAGAACACAGCCTAAGTGATGTAATGGCCCTCCTCCCTTCATAATCGCATTTGTCCTAATGAGCGCATGAATACAAAGTGATCTTCATAGAACAGGAAGTATGGCCAGTGGGAAAATTGCAAGGTATTTATATTATTAATAAAAATATATATAATATAAAACTTAATAAAAGTGATGAGTGAGCATGATCGGGCATGCTGAGGTCCCCGCAGCTGCATGATTCTCGGCTGTTAGACAGCCACAACATCCCCTAATAGCCACGAAGAATGCAGCCGCAGGTACTCGAACATATTACCTGAGCATGCCCGAGATACTCGCATAATACCCGAGCATGCTCTGATAACGTGATCACGCTCGCTCGTCACTACTTAATAACTATAGATTTATCTTGAACCTTGGTTTACACGTGAAGTCCAATATTTCCTGGCAATTCCATTCCCAGAGGATGCTCTAGTCATTATGGAAATTACAAAGGTGATGATGGAGATCACCACAGTCTGATCTTAACACAAGACAATACTATAGTGCATCCCCCCCAGGGAGCAGGTCTAGGAGCATAGCTGCTTAAAGTCACAGTAGTCTCCCACATGTATAGAGCCACTTCATCAAATAATCTAATAAAAATCTGTGGTATTAAAAGTCATTATAAAAGCAATCAGTATAAAAAAAAAAAAATTATGAGATTTATTTTTATTTGGGGGAGGGGGTGCTCAGAGTTTTTTCTATACTTGGTAGCGGAGTGCTTGTATGGAACATTTCCAAATAGTGACCATCAAGTGCAAGAATAGATAATTGCCATTTTCAGGGTGTGTGCAAACAATCCGGAGTTGCTGCGCGTTTGACGGTGCGTACTTATGCAGCAACAAGCCTGCAGTGGCCAGATATTACAGCATAGTGGATGGGATTTCAAGACGCGGATCACCGGCAGAGACTGACATGTGGCGCTAGTCTCCGCAAGAGAAATTTCACCAATAGGATGTATTGAATGCAGTGAATCCGCAGGCTTCAGTGATCACATGCGGATTCACCTGCACTCAATAGACGGCAGCGCTTTGCACACAGCGAACATGCACTGCATCCAGAGCGCTCCTTCTTCCGGATTGTGGGCACCTGGTTTTAAAGTCATTTTTAACCCATTTCAGTTGTAGACACTCCCTGGGAATGGGTCTGCTGCTCTCAAGAACCACCGCTGGTGTCACGTACCTCTGCTGGTGGTTACAGGATACCATGTTGGGAGATTCCTAGTCCAGTGAAGTGAGCTCAAAAAGCCTTTGTGAGAAGCACCAAGGCATCAACACTGAAGACTTCCTCCAAGAATTGGCGCTGTCAAGGCCGAAGAACAGCACTGATATGTTACCACGCTGGCGCTGATCCTTTCTTTCCTATTTTTTCACCTACACTAAGAAAAAATTTTTAGTTGTGGACTAACCATTTTTAAATGAACTCCATGAAATGTATCATTTCTCTCAATTACTCAAAGTTAAGGGCCCGATTCATCAACGCTTTCACACAAGTATTCTGTCGTAAAAAGGTTTGAAAAGTTGCATCATTTTGGTGCAACTAGTGGCTGCACTAAAATGGGACTTTTGACGTTCGCACGCGATTTTCAGCAAAGTGGATGGGACAGTGCTGAGGTGACTGCTGCTCGTCAAATTCATGAGTTGCTATGCCACAAATCTTACTCCAGCAGGGACTGGAGTACGATTTGTGGCAAGGTCAATGCAGTGGTGCACGCCACTGGCCCGGTGCTCCTGAATCGTGAAGAGGTGTATGCCTCTTCATGAAACGGGAACATCTGACTCTAGCCCATGTCCTCATTAAGACCAACATGAACTATAGGCCCTAAGTGGTTGACCCAGTCCCCTTTTTTATGAATGCTTGCTGCCGATCGTTGCTCAGAAGTGGAAAGACAGAAAAACCTAGAAAAATTATTTGTCAAAAGACTAAAGAATCATGTATTGGCAGCATATACCCTCATGTAAGGAAGAATGTGCTGCCGACAATACTGACAATAGCTCGTACGTAACCCTCACGAATTGTAGAATGCAAGTGTATTTAAACAAGAGGTGACCGGTCTGCTATATCACTGATCGGCGCTCGTCATGAGCAGACTAACTGCCAGTGTAAAGGAGCCTAAGGCCACGTTCACACGATCAGTATTTGGTCAGTATTTCACATCAGTATTTGTAAGCCAAAATCAGGAGTGGAACAATCAGAGGAAAAATATAATAGAAACACATCACCGCTTCGGTATTTATCACCCACTCCTGGTTTTGGCTTACAAATACAGAGGTAAAATACTGACCAAATACTGAACGTGTGAACTTCTCAATGACAGCTGTCGTATTCCATCTCCTATTCATGTACACTACAATAGACGTTGGCAGATGGCCAAAGCTACTGCTACTTTTCTACAATGATGCAACAAGGTTTTATTTCATACATTTTACACTCCTCAGGACACCGCAGTAAGAAATGACTGAAAATAAAATGATGCCTTCAGCCTACTCCATCAGCTTTAGCCCAAGTACATTTCACGTATCCAGCATTAGCACGTAACAGCTGGGCACCGCTGAGGACCAGGGCAGACATGTGCAAGTTTAATTACACTAGATTATTATTATTTTTGGCTGTTTCCAAGTTTAATAATTAAAAGGATGACAAGCATTGTTTAAAAGGAAGGGGAAAAAACGGAAACGAAAGGATAAACATCAAGCACACTTTGCCAATACCAGGCGGTGCTGATCTAAAAGGTAAATCAGGAGCGATTTCTAAAATGTCTGAGAATCGGCAAGTAACCCTGAGCGGATAAATATTCGGTCTGTAGCTCGGCAAGGACGACTCTCTAATGATGCGTGACCGCAGCGTCCAGCTCTGAATACTGCAACACGCTTGTCATTGGGAGTGTTCGTGGAGCTTTGTGTGTACCGAGAAGCTTCCAAGAAATATTTTCTTGCACAAGCCGGGGCTATAAGAAGTAATTTAGGATTTACTTGAGTGCCAGATTTCACGTTGCATCCAATATGTTGTGGAAAGTGGCGCAGCTTTTCTTTATCAAAGTGCGATGATTGCTTATACTTGCACAAGATTAGTAAAAATGAAGCATCAGTTATGGCCTCTTTTAGCATCCCTCCTCCCTAAAATGCTTCCATTTAATGTGGCGTATATAGCAGATGTTACTGGGGTCAATAAGGCGACACTGCAGCCATATGTGGTGTTAAGTGGGTGTGCATATATTAGCGAAGACAAGCTACTGGTTTCTGGGGAAATAAGGACTATTGTGCAGCATCCCCTACTCAGCCGTACAGCACAGGCGCTCACAGATCACACATGAGTATTTAACACAAAGACGTCCAAACAGGAGTTAGATATGGACAAGAGAACTCAATTATAAAGATAACACTGGACATAGGGGGGGGATGGACCACCACCTCAGAGTATAATCCAAAAAAATCAATCTTTATTTAAACATATACTACATTATAGAAATAGATAAAAGTCTGCTAGATACCAGATTGCAGGGGCCAGAGTTACCACAAAGTGCAAAAAAGCTTTAACAGAATACTCAACAGGCAAGTACTAATGTAGCAACTAATCTATGTATGCATCACAAAGAGAAATACATAAGTAAATCCCATAAATATAATCACTAATAGTATAGCTCAAAGTGACAGCGAAAATCATTTTTACGATAAATAAAAAGTGCCAGTGCACAGCATTTCAGGCTGAAACAGAGTGCAATACGCAATACACCCCGATTCACCAAGCAAATGTGATTAGAGGGACCAACAGGTAGTAAAAAGGAAATTAGCCAAGATGAAAATAAATATAGACAGATATGAATGACCTATTCTACAACATAGATAATGGGCTATACAAAGTACAATGTGTTTGTACTTAGATCACTGATGAAAATACAGCATAATAAATCAGCGGTGATATACGTAATATCTAACCGCAGGACTGCACATAAATAAGGAGAAATAGACTTACTGCCATGAGATAAAGGTAACCTTGGTGTCCCCGTTCGCCCCGCTTTGTTGAATCAGGGTGTCTGATAGAAGTCACATCACTGATGTGACTGCTCTCAAAGTGATCCGGATCATTGTGGGACACTTTGGATTACCTTCTCTGCAGACAGGTGAATAATATTGTGGTTTATTATTCTATTTTTGTTGCAGGAGACGTTGGCTTCGGTGGATTAGGCATTCGGCAAGTATGTTTAATTAAGATTATTAAAGGAATATGTCATTATTTCAAATAAAGGACTTTATTCTGGGTGTCTGTGTTTTTATAAAATATCACTATGGGGTTAGTAATGGATAGGTATCTTATAGATGCTTCTCCATTACTAACCTGTGGGCTTGATGTCACTGGACAATACAAAGGTGACATCAACCCCACTTGCAATCACTACAGGGCAAGTGAGAAGCGTGAGGCTACGCGCCAGATTTGGTGTATCTTATTGATGCGCCTTTTCTGGGGCGGCTGAGAGCTGATGTTTTTAGTCAGGGAGGGGCCAATATCCATGGCTCCTTCCTAGGCTATTAATATCAGCCCCCAGCTGTCTGCCTAGCCTTTGCTGGTTAGATTTTATAGTGGGACCCTATGTGAATTTTTTTTCTGGGGTCCCACTGTAAACCAGCCAGTAAAGTAAGTAAAACGCTGCGAGCTGATATTAATAGCCTGGGAACCTTCATGGCTATTGGCTACTTCCCAGAATATTAACAACAGCCCTCAGCTTTCCCTCTGTTGGTTATGAAAATTACACGGGAGCCCACGCAATATTTTTTTTCTTTAAAATTAACAGTTGCTGTCTGGTTACAGCCCATGTATGTTCATTCTGTTAACACTCCTACATAGGCTGGTGACAATGTGTGTGCTTGTGTTTACTTATCGGCTTAGTAATGAGGGTGTCGGGCTGACACCTTTTCATAACTAAAGGGGTTTTTACACATAGCGATATCGCTATAACGTCACCGATTTTCTGACGTTATAGCGATATCGCTAGCGATATCACTATGTGTGATACTTACCTCCGACCGGCTCCCCCGCTGTCCATCGCTGATCGCGCGAGAATGTCCGGCTCCATTTCTCGTTGTCAGCTTCCTGCTGTGACGACGAGCGACGCGTGGAGGCGGGCGGGAGGACGTCAGGATCGCTGTGTGTGAAAGGTGAGTATCGTGCGCTGCGTCGCTGCTGCATCGCTGTGAGGTCTGCCTGTGTGACAGCTCACTAGCGATCATTTAGTGATGCACCAGCGATCCTGACCGGGGAAATGATATAAGTGGGAAAATTTTAAGTGATTGTTCCATATCGTAATAATTGGAGCAAATACAGATAGTGCTATAAAATATCAAACTAAGCATTACTTACCTGTTGGAGCCCTTTCTGCACGCACCGCTGCTTCACTGCTGTCAGCTGATCTTGGTGCAGGGCTGCACTGGTGATGTCGTGTCTATAACATGTAAACACTGCAGCCAATCACTGCGTTCAGCAGGATCCTTAGGTTGACAGTGCAAGTCCGCTGATGCCTGTGATGAATTAGCTGTAGAATTCACGTGTAGTGAACAGGATGACACTACTGCTGGCGAGGGACCGTGGAGAGCCAGAACTATTCTGTTCTACTGTTATTTTACAGCATTAGCTGCCTTTGCCACATCAAGGACAATCCCTTGTACTTTGCTTTTAGTTTTGCCACTGATTCATTAGGTTTCTGGTTTGTCAATGTTTATCTATTCTCTGATTTTTAGTAAGAAAAATTCATTCAAATTTAAGTCTATACTGAAGGGTGTAAGAGAACATAGAGTGGGGTTTAGGTTTGATCTTTCCCCAGTTATGTTCATTTTACATTGTGTCATTCAGATCTAGGGCTTGTTATGGGATGAAAAAGTTTTCCTTTTAAATCCTTGACTTCTAATCATAAGAGCGTAACAGAGGAAGCATTAAAGCGGCGTAGGGCAAGTCCACAAGCATGAAGCTTCAAGGGTCTCCAGGACTCTGCTAATAATAGTTTTCCTTTAAAGTGACAGAAGTTAAGTAGTTCATGACCTGCTGGCTCTGAGAGTGAACAGGTCTGATTTTATCATCGTAGGGCTTAAATATTCTGCTGAATACCAAGATGCTTTTCCCCCATTATTTCTCACATTCTCCATTGCTTTGTGAATACTTGAAGAGCCGCTACCCCAATATGGTTCAAAAGCATTGTTTTCTAAGTATGTACAATGTGTATGTTCTCCTTTTTGTTTCGCTTCTTACCCCACTGGGTAGATTTACTAATCCTGTCTAATATACACATACACTCTCTGCTCCGCTGAGCATGCAAGTGTTTTCAGTGGGGTAAACCACTGGCAGACATTTCTGTATCTCCTGGGGAAACCAGAGGATCAGCCATTGTAATTCATTATCATCAGCCATGGTGAGTCGGGAAGTCCCCTGATGAAGGTGTTCCGAAACGCGCATTAGGACGGACACGTGGATTCTCTGTTTGCCTGCACTTGCAGTTTTCAGGTAATGTAAATGTGCTAGTCGCTTTTGATTTTTTGATCTTTTCATGGATCGGCTTGTGTGAAGAATGGCCTTTGGACACCTCTATTGTTATATACACCTGCTTATTAGGTCCTGATCATATACCTTTTATGTGGCATATGTCTTTACATGACGATACTTCTTTATAATTGGCAAACATGATCCATTGTGTCCCTATTTTTGGCAATGATTAACCAGCACTTTAACATGTTTTATTTGGTTCGTGCCCTGCCATTTAATAAAGCAATTTTATATTATGACCAAGGGTTGTTGTTTTTGGATTCATCTCACTCTCTTTTCATGTGAATTTTGACAACCGGTCATTTACAGTCCATGGTATTTATTGTGGTGGTATATATATTACAATTGTGCCTGATATGACATTTACTATATTGTCCCACATAACATATATACCTTTTTCCACTACCTTCTTTGTAGGTTAGATCATTGGCTTGTTGAAATTGCAGGAATCGGCCGACTTTAAACAGTGGGGGCCATTAGACTATAGACAATATTAAAATGCTCTAAACATATCAGTGCCTTGTTACATTAGTAAATGTTGCACATCTTTTAAACACTTTTTTTAGTCTACTTTTACACGAAGTATTGGTATGCTCACTTTTAGGCCAGGGTCACACTACAGTTTCTGATGCGAGAATCTCGCACGAGTCTCTCGCATCAACACCTGGCGCTGCCGCCGGCACTCAGGACCGGAGCTGCGGCTGCATGTATTTCTATGTAGCTGCAGGTCCGGTCCTAAGTGCCGGTGACTCGGGCAAGTTTCTCACATTACACACGGTGGTGTGATCCCAGCCTTAGGATCGCAATCGCCCATTCCAATCTATGGGTGCAGGAAAAGTCCGTAAAATCAATATTGAGGTGTAACAGTGCACTAAGCCCTTGGCCACGTTGAGGGTGCACGGAAGCCCACTCATTTGTACTTGAATAGAAAGCAATTTTCTCAAGCACTGTATCAAAAAAACGTATAAGGCTATGTGGGCACATTGAGTATTTGCAGAAATTTCTTCAAGGTTTCTGCATCTCTTAGCAGGAAAAATGCTGCGGAACAAATGCACGTTTTTGCATGCATTTTTGTACAGCAATGAATGCTTTTTTGTGCTAAAGAAAGATATTTTAAAAAAAATTGTGATGTAATTTCTTGGTTCAACACCACCTTTTTCATGCTGATGCAGTGGCATCAAGGTAAAGGGATTAAGGCTCGGTGTCAACAGCTGTCATTGACACCTAGCTCTAGGCTTAAGGCCCTTTTACATTTAGCGATGCACCAGCGACACTGACCAACATAAGTCCCATATTGAGCTCTTGTAATCAGAAAAACTTAACATACATTGTGAAATTCCGATGTTCTTGGAGAACAGCGGAGGGCAAGGTCGGACATTTGTGCAGATGATGCTGAAGATCTCAGGATGGGCAGATGTCAGTCTGTCAGTGGCTGATATGGCCTTGTATAGTCGGAGGGAAGTAACCCAATACAAGTGGTCAACTGTGCTACGCACTTCCAATACTAAATAGTGCGTGATCCACGCATATCAATGAGGGATCCTCAGTGCTTAAGGAGCTTCTTTGAATACCCCTACACACACCCCTCCCTCCTCGAAGAAGCTGACGCAAAACGCACGTTGGGGTCTGTCACCTCCCAGCATCAGGTAAATCCCATCACTTTTCTCAGTACTCTGCTCCCCTCTTGGGACCTTACATTTGTCAGAGCTACCATGAGAGGGTGCATTGGTCTCTGGACTCTACATTGTTTACTATGATCGGCATGCTGCTATACTCTGGGAACTTTCCCACTATCTGATTTAAGATGCACTACTGTTACCCATAGTACTATCTATATCTGGGAGTTCTTGTTAGACCGTATGTCTGCCCTTAAGCATGTAGCACTTTATGAGTGCCCCCTACTGTATATTGGTTTTGTAATTTGTTTGCCACTATAAATCATGGAATATGTGGCTATAATCATTTGATTAACTTAGTGCTGTGTGTACTCTTTTTACTCCCAGTTTTTAATGCTTTTTTTATTCTATTTACTGTCTAATAAAGTATCATCTTTTGGCTATAACTTTACGCGTCTATTGCTTCTCTATCTTATAGGACAAGTCGGAGGGAAGGTAGGAGTACAGAACTCCAATGTTGCCTATGACCTGGCCTCGGCTCTGCATGCCACGCAGTAATTCCATAGGCATAGCCAAGCTGGCAATAACTTCTGTACACGCATTTCTTGTAATAAACCAGAGAAATATAGAAGGATAGACAATAACGAGGTATATCACCAACAGTCTCAATTCCTGATGGTTTCTCAATATAAAACAGTGGGAAAAAATGGGGGCTGAATCTAATGTGTGACTCACAGTGACTAGTGTGATATACCAGCATCTTAAAAGGCCACCAGCAAATGTCAGTTTCATAAAGTAAGTAAAGCGAGATATGGAGCCATGCTGCTCATTAGTGAACATGTAATTAGTGCACGGAGGAGATGGCGGAAGAAAGTTTCAAGTCTGAAATGACCTTTTCTGCCCACTGCCGAACATATGCGCACACATGAAATATTATGCCAGGCCGTAACTGCTACTATCAAATGGCTGGTGAATTGAAAATAACAAATACATACAAAGATAGATAGACAGATAGACAGACAGACTTGTGCATGCAAAGACTTTCTATCTGGGTTGTGTTACATTGTGACATTACACTCCCCCCCCTACCCCCAGAAAAAAAAAAAAATGTTTTTCTTGCTTTTACAAAACGACCCACTATAAAGTTGATTATATAGATATTTGGGGAGTAAGAAATGTATTGCAATAGTTAAATGTCGGCCTGAATCCATAGATCCTCCATATTTGGGGCTGCACCGTGTTGCCAAGGTATGTTCTGATGTGGTTAGGAGATGGGTGGGCGTCAGCACCACAAGAGGATTAGCCCCATAGTAATTCACTGAGGCTAGTCCTCAGGGTGTATTTTGCATGCTTATAAAGTTTGTCAAGATTTTTTTCTGCTGAATGTGAACAGGTTCCAAGACCCCATTTACAGACATGGGATGTGGATTCCTTGCTGAAATCCACGTCAGGTGTGACACGTGAAAGGACTCTTACCAGTGTCTTACACACGACAAGCAGACAAATGGCTTCTTCCAAGCTTATTCCTTCTGTTGCCATGACTATCCGATGCATCAGATCTGTGTGGGAGTGCGCCATGTTTTTATAAATATACATTTCAGCATTAATTCTTTTCTTAGATGACAATGGGTAGGAGGACTGTAAAAGAGTAGGCACGTGTAGTCATTTCTCATACACCTGGCTTTCAAAACACAGTCTAGAGGCGTGCAGAGGCCCGAGCCAGGAGAAACACTGAATCATGCCCTAAATATGGAAAGTCAGGGACAAAAGCCGGAATCCTACCTGTATCCATTTACACAGCAAAAAGCTACTGAGCGCCATGTGTGCACCGATAGCAATCTAGAGCATGTCAGACATACTGCAGCATTCGCTGAGCTAGCAAAACTATGCGAAAATTGCCCAAAAAAGTTCTCTTATGTGAAGGATTCGGAAGCTCACCTCCATCATTTTCAGAGTTGTCCTGGCCTCTTGCTTCGAGCAGCAACTACTAATTGCATCAATTTTAGAATGCCCATAGGGGGTGACCTGTAGATTTCCTATGTAAGTTATTCAACAAGTTACCTGTGGGTGACACTAATGGCAGGCATTTCAGTGTGTCCACAGGGGCCATCAAGTAACTTACCCTGATTTGTCTTCCTTCACACCCTACCGCTCACTGTAGCTCTGGTTCATACACAGCAGAATTGGTGCAGAAAAGTTTCACAGCAGAGAGGAAGCTGAAGAAAAATCCACACCAAATCGTGCAGCTTTGGTGCAAATTGAGGTCATGTTCCCACACAACATAAACATTGTTTTTTTTTGTGTTGAAAATCTGATGCATTTTAAGAAGTAACTGGCCGGTAGTTGCTATCTGCCTGTTTTGCCCAGCGCAGATCTCTGTCAGCACAGAGCGGTCATAGACGGCTCCTGCCAGCGATTCAGCAGCTTCCGCTGACGTCACGTCGACAGGTCAGTGGCTTCTCTTCTGCTCTGCTCTATTGATGGGTCGAGACTACGACATCATGCTGATTGACAGCTGGCTCCCCTCTAACGGCAGGAAGACAGATGTCATTTAGCATGACGTCAGCAGTCACGCCCCATTGGCAAAGCAGGCCGGTAGAGGAGCCGCTGTGTTGACATGGAGCAGCTGAATTGCTGGCAGCAGCAGTCATTGACTGATCTGAGCTACCGCCAGGGGGCAACCCCTTTAACAGTGCAAACGAAGTGGACATGAGTTCATGAAAACTCCTACTCTACGTACATTTAAAGATAATGTTAAACAAGGAAATACACAGAATTTAAGTCCACAATGTCAGGGATTCTGAACTAAAATATGCATTAAAAACACTGTGACAAATATGCACCCAAAATAAACGCTTACAAAAACACAAGCATCAGAGCAGCGCTTTCATACATGGGCTTACACCTGGATTTGTCCCTACATTCGTTTTGCACTCTGATGGTAAGGAGAGTATAGTGCCCCTCCAGTCTCTTTGTAACTGATCTCCAATGATTGTCTGCAGCGATCATTTATGGCACGTCATCGCTGGAGGTCGGATGTGCAGAGGCTGACAAGGCACTTGAGAAGCAGTGCTATGGGAGCGCCACGGGAGGCAAAGGTTTATTAGTATTAAAACTAAGTTATTTTATTCTAATTATTATTATAGACCTGCAGAATTTCCTGCTCATTCAGTGGTAAATCACATTAAAATGTGAAATAGTTATTATTTGTTGTGGATTTTGATTCCTAATTGAACTTAAAAAAATGCAAAATAACCTCACATTCTGCAGAATTAAACAATCCATACATAGTTGAATTTCTGTGCAGAAAATTTCTGCAGAGTGTGAGTGAGACCTGCTCATTGCCTGTACTGTATTCCACTGCGGGTCATCCACTGGAGACTCTGGAATGAAAATTTGCAGCTAAAACTTGCAGCATTCCTCGTGGGCTTTCTCAGGGGGGGGGGGCGCGTGGCTGGAAAGACATGTTAATGTCTCAAACAGCCCCCTGAGGAAGCCCACGCGAAACGCAAGTTGGGGTTGCAGGCAGAGTTAGTCCGCACAGGCAAAATATGGGCAAGATTACTCTGACTACATAGGATTATCTTTATAGTGGGAATATGTTCATGCACTGGCACTTTATATATTTTTCCTAACATATCCTTGGCCTAGATACTGGGTGTTAGCTATGTGTGTGATTTTTCACACTATATATGTGATTTTTACAGTCGTGAGATGGTGTACTCTAGCGTTACTTGTGGTGGATCTCTGCTACTAAACAACTCTGCTTATTCGCTATAGACCTATTTTTAATTGCCAGATTGTTTGTCAGCCTGTCTTTTATTATATTAATAAAAACTTTTTTTAGACACTTACTTTTGTGGACATTAGCTTCATTATTATTGGAAATCATTGATTTATAATGCTTCTAGTTCAGCTGATATTGAACACAGGTACCATCTCTTGAAACATATATTTGGGTAAAAATTTCCCAGTTTTTGGTCCTATATTAACGCAGAACTAAAGTTCTTGTCTGGTGCATATAGACACGACAATTTGGGTCCATCGAAGCACCACTAACAAGTGCTGACTGTGCAAGTCGTTTGGTGCTCTCTTATCTGCCTGTTTGCACGGGCCAATGAAGAATGATGGGGACAGAATGACCACTAATTAGTTGAAGCTATTGTCAGGAAAATTATGGTAAGTCATGGAATTAAGGAAATCAGAGGGTGGATAGACATGTTAATGAGATGCAAATTATGAAAAAAGGGAAACAACATTTTCAAACAATTTATTGAGTATACAGTATGACCGCCATGCTCAGAAACACAAGCACTTACACACCGTGGCATGCTATCAATGAGGTTAATGGTTCTCTGAGGAATGTGCTGCCACATTGAACGCATGTTACCAAATAATCAAGATCCACTTTTGGCAGCTCTCTTTGCAATTGCCCAATAATGACGTCCCAGATGTGCTCGTTGGTATACAAGTCCGGAGACACCGCAGATTATGGTAGCACGTTTAGGCCACACAGGCTGCCTAAAGTCGAACAAGAAACATGTTGCCTGGTGTTGCGTTGTTGTAAACTGGCTAATGGGGCACGTTGGAGAAATGGTGATAGCACTGGTTTCACACTTGATTAATTTCACTGCACGTGAAACTGAATGTCATACCAAACCTAAGGCATCAAATCGTGTCTACACTAACCATCAGTATGTATTTGCAAGACACTGGCTACAACACAGGTGTATAACTGTCCTCACACCACCGCTCTCAAAAGCTATCATGGTGCATGACAAGAGGGCAATGGAGGTCCATCATATTCAACGATGAATGCTGCTTTTGTCTTGGATGCAATGATAGCTAGAAATTAGTCTAGCGACCACATAGGAAATGCAATGAAGAGGTCTTAAAGAGGGAATGTCACACACTTCCTACTCCCTGAAGCCATTTTTCAACAAGACAATGCCAGGCAGCTCACTGCTCTTGCTATTATGAGCAGCTTGCCTGGCCCAAATGTGCTACTACGGCCTGCAGAGTTTCAGACTTGTTTGCCATCATGCACATCTGGTACCTGCTTGGACAGCAAGCTGCCAGCAGTGGATCTTGATGATGTGCATGCCTAAGTGCATTCATACTGAGAGGAGACTTAATAGCTGTCTACAAATGTCTAAAGGGCTGTCACATTGTAGAAGGATCATCTTTATTCTCATTTGCACAAGGAAAGACTAGAAGCAATGGGATGAAACTGAATGGGAGGAGACACAGATTAGATATTAGAAAAATTTTTTTGACAGAGTGATCAATGAGTGGAACAGGCTGCCACGAGAAGTGGTGAGTTCTCCTTCAATGGAAGTCTTCAAACAGAGGCTGGACAGACATCTGACTGGGATGATTTAGCGAATCCTGCTTTGAGCAGGGGGTTGGACCAGATGGCCCAGAAGGTCCCTTCCAACTCTACGATTCTATGATTCCTAGTGGCTGAACATTCCACAGACAGATATTGATAATATAAACGATAGCATGACAAGGTGTCTAAGTGCATGAATTTCTGCACATGGCACTCGTATAAATTGATACTGAATACATTGATATGATTTGAAAATGTTGTTTCCATTTTTTCATAATTTGAATATCAATAACATTTCTATCCATCCAGTTATTTCCATAATTATTACAACACTTTTTCTTCTCGGTGTTGCAATTTCAATTGTGAGGAGCGTGTGATTAGTAAGTTTTGGGGCAGCAATGACAGCACTTCACCAGTCACGTGCAAACAGCAGCAGGCGGTAAAAGCTAAGCGACAGTCTGACTTGTAGGTGGTCGGTAGTAAGAGGAATTCTAGTGTAGTATCTCACATGGCAAGAAAGTGTGGAACCCAGCGCACAGAATGCACGCTTATAAATAGAAATGAAAAGCCTAAGATTTTTGCCAGATTTATTAGTTACTTTGGCAACAGTGACTGTATTTTGCATCATGAAACACTGAGCCACAAAATGCCTTCTAGTAAGAATTAGGGGGCTGATTGCTTGCTTTGTGCCTGTGCAGTCTGAGGTTACACCTTGCACGCTGCCATCTCATCTGAAAACCTTATGACAAAGTCAGCGCTTGGCAGCGAGCAGTGTGTGGCAGAAGATGCAGCTTGGGAAGGCACAAGAGCTGCCTACATTAGAGAGTAGGAGTCCTGTGATGGAAGCCAATGGAAGGGAAGTGAGATGAAACAGGGAGCACAGCTGTGAGGTCTGTTTCGCTAATGATAAAAATGAGCCCTCATTGGGTATGAAGGAACGAGGCCGCCAACAATTCCCCGCAGTCGCCAAAGTCTTGAAGGCAGCCCATACGTTACAGAAATGTTCATCCTGTTTGCATTGTGCAGTGATGAGATCCAAGGCTAAAAATCAAGGATTTGTTTCTCTTTAAATTAATATGCGGTAACACTAAAAAAAATTAAAATTACGCTCCGCCTTTCTGCACAGAATCACTGCCCGATCACTACTAATTAGTCTTGTACACGATTTACTATAAAGCTTGGAGGAAGTGTGGAGAAACAGTTAGTGCTTGTAACATTCATGGAGACAATGAATCCATCTTGGTCCCTGAAAGCACACTAACCTCAGCATGTCCTACAGCTACCCTACAGGGGTATTTCCATCTTATCACATCCAAGCGTTAGGATAAGGCATCACCTTATGATAAGTGATAGGTGCTAACAGGATCTCTAAAAGTACATTACTTGAGACATAAAAGAAACACACAGAAAGCTAAATCCTACTAAATTCAGACTGATACACAAGAAAAAGAGGCTGACATTCTACAAAGTAAGAAACATCTCAATTGGTTTCAAGAGACTTTAAGGGCCTGTGCACACATTGCACAGATTAAAACCTGAAGCACAACAATTATCTCAGCATTTTTTGCTGCAGATTTCACCCGTACTAATGAGAGGGGAAAAATCTGCACCAAATACATATAAAAAAAAACTTGCATCTCATGGGCAGACACCAGCTGGTCACAAGTTGTCTCATTCAGTAGTATTGTGATATGATGTAGCAGTGGCGTAGTGCGATCTTTGGAGTGCCGCAGCCAAAGCCACTGCACAGCCTTATTCTTATTCTGAGCCAATGCAGCATATGAAATGATCTGGATGTAAAGTACTAGATTTTGAATACTGGTAAGGTATAACATTTAGAACTAAAAGGGAGAATAGAGCTCAAGATTCCCAATAAAATCCTGTGTGAATGAGGACAGGCCTGGCAATTCTATAGATAGAATCTACAGTATGTACGGGACAGATCAGATGTCTTATTGTCAAATATTTTAGCAATTCTTATTATCCAGGTTATCTACAAAAAATAACAAGGAAACAGAATAAAGCAAATTCTGTACAAAAGAAACACGTGTGACTGCATAGAACTCTGCAGAGGTAAATGAATACCTGGCCCATGGGCAGTTTCGGTCTAAGAGAAGCAAATATCTAATTACCCACCCTCTGGCAAAAAGAAGGATTATCAGCTTTTGTGACTATGGATGCTTCCATATCAATCACCTCAACTTCGTATGAAAAGTCACATTCTACAAATTCAAAAATAACATGTGTAACTGCCCTCTGAGTATAATGATTGGTTTCTATTCCATACATGCTTCAAGCCAAACAGTAAAATGCTTTCCAAGATTACTACATCTAGCAACCGAGACATTAGGTGCAAAGAAATTATAATCTAGTGTAAACAATGAGGTGTGCCATAGAAAGATGCCAAGCTTATGTGTGCCAACATAGAATCCAATGTACTGTGAGTCTACGCAGAAGCTGGATGCAGAGTGAGATGGTAAGAGAGTGACAGAAAAGGGAGAGAGCGAGTGACAGAAAAGGGAGAGAGCGAGTGACAATAAAGGGAGAGAGCGAGTGACAATAAAGGGAGAGAGCGAGTGACAATAAAGGGAGAGAGCGAGTGACAATAAAGGGAGAGAGCGAGTGACAATAAAGGGAGAGAGCGAGTGACAATAAAGGGAGAGAGCGAGTGACAATAAAGGGAGAGAGCGAGTGACAATAAAGGGAGAGAGCGAGTGACAAAGGGAGAGAGCGAGTGACAAAGGGAGAGAGCGAGTGACAATAAAGGGAGGGAGCGAGTGACAATAAAGGGAGGGAGCGAGTGACAGAAAAGGGAGCGAGCGAGTGACAGAAAAGGGAGCGAGCGAGTGACAGAAAAGGGAGCGAGCGAGTGACAGAAAAGGGAGCGAGCGAGTGACAGAAAAGGGAGCGATCGAGTGACAGAAAAGAGAGAGAGCGAGTGACAGAAAAGAGAGAGAGCGAGTGACAGAAAAGGGAGCGAGCGAGTGACAGAAAAGGGAGCGAGCGAGTGACAGAAAAGGGAGCGAGTGAAAGAAAAGGGAGAGAGCGAGTGGCAGAAAAGGAAGCGAGCGAGTGACAGAAAAGGAAGCGAGTGAGTGACAGAAAAGGAAGCGAGCGACAGAAAAAGGAGCGAGCGAGTGACAGAAAAAGGAGCGAGCGAGTGACAGAAAAGAGAGAGAGCGAGTGGGAGAGAGGGGGTAGAGGAGGGAAAAAAAAGGAAGGCAAGCGACAAGCCAGGGGAAGAAGGGCGACAAGCGAGGGGAAGGAGGGCGACAAGCGAGGGGAAGGAGGGCGACAAGCGAGGGGAAGGAGAGCTACTAGAGAGGGGAAGGAGAGCTACAAGAGAGGGGAAGGAGAGCTACTAGAGAGGGGAAGGAGAGCTACTAGAGAGGGGAAGGAGAGCTACTAGAGAGGGGAAGGAGAGCTACTAGAGAGGGGAAGGAGAGCTACTAGCGAGGGGAAGGAGAGCTACTAGCGAGGGGAAGGAGAGCTACTAGAGGGGGGAAGGAGAGCTACTAGAAAGGGGAAGAAGAGCTACTAGAAAGGGGAAGGAGAGCTACTAGAAAGGGGAAGGAGAGCTACTAGAAAGGGGAAGGAGAGCTACTGGAAAGGGGAAGGAGAGCAACTAGAAAGGGGAAGGAGAGCTACTAGAAAGGGGAAGGAGAGCTACTAGAGAGAGGAAAGAGATACTAGAGAGGGGAAGGAGAGCTACTAGAGACGGGAAGGAGAGCTACTAGAGAGGGGAAGGAGAGCTACTAGAGAGGGGAAGGAGAGCTACTAGAGGGGGGAAGGAGAGCTACTAGAAAGGGGAAGAAGAGCTACTAGAAAGGGGAAGGAGAGCTACTAGAAAGGGGAAGGAGAGCTACTGGAAAGGGGAAGGAGAGCTACTAGAAAGGGGAAGGAGAGCTACTAGAGAGAGGAAAGATACTAGAGAGGGGAAGGAGAGCTACTAGAGACGGGAAGGAGAGCTACTAGAGAGGGGAAGGAGAGCTACTAGCGAGGGGAAGGAGAGCTACTAGAGAGGGGAAGGAGAGCTACTAGCGAGGGGAAGGAGAGCTACTAGCGAGGGGAAGGAGAGCTACTAGCGAGGGGAAGGAGAGCTACTAGCGAGGGGAAGGAGAGCTACTAGAGGGGGGAAGGAGAGCTACTAGAAAGGGGAAGAAGAGCTACTAGAAAGGGGAAGAAGAGCTACTAGAAAGGGGAAGAAGAGCTACTAGAAAGGGGAAGGAGAGCTACTAGAAAGGGGAAGGAGAGCTACTAGAAAGGGGAAGGAGAGCTACTAGAGAGAGGAAAGAGATACTAGAGAGGGGAAGGAGAGCTACTAGAGAGGGGAAGGAGAGCTACTAGAGAGGGGAAGGAGAGCTACTAGAGAGGGGAAGGAGAGCTACTAGAGAGGGGAAGGAGAGCTACTAGAGAGGGGAAGGAGAGCTACTAGACAGGGGAAGGAGAGTGACAAGAGAGGGGAAGAAGAGCTACTAGAAAGGGGAAGGAGAGCGACAAGAGAGGGGAAGAGAATGGCAATAGATGGTAAAAGAGTGACAAGAGGGGAAAGAGAGTGAAAAGGGAAAAAGGCCAGTGAAAACAGAGAAGAACAGTGACAAGAGAGAAGGATAGGAACAAGGGGGGATAGATAACAAGAGATGAAGAGAATGACAACAGATGGTAAGAGAGTGACAAGAAATAAAGCAAAAGAAAGTGCGACAAAGAGCGAAATATAGTGACAGAGAGAGGGAGAGATGTTGGGGTTTCGATGCATTCATCAATACTGGCCGTTTAACACTATAAATGATGAACTGGCTGCCTGCTAAATATGTAAAGATTCTCACTGGAAAAAATAGTTTTCTGCTGAATAACTAAACACTTTAAAGCCTTCTTGCTGAAATGCTTCAAGGTGATAAAGATGAGTAATGAAACAAGTGTTGTGAAGTTGTCCACGTGGGCTCAGTCCGTTCAATGTCACCTTGCCATACAAAACATTGTGGATTCTATAGATAAATGATAACCTGTTATTAGCTAGGATTTTACCCAGGCAGACAGACCTATCAAGTGCTCTTGTTTCTATTCTGAGTATGGCCCGGGGAACATAATGAGCTGAATTACCTTGAGTGCTCCACACACTGTTTAGTTACAGATCAGAGCTCCAAGGAATTAGGAACAAGAAAACCCAGAGGAAAAATGAAATGACATTAGGAAGAATGAGGGCACAGACACCAATGGTCGGGGATGCTGGGTCTTGAAGAGCCTGGAAACATAGAACAATGCAGAAACTTTGTACAGAGACTTTTTCCTGAGCACCATTGTTAGATATATTGTGACCACTTTTCTTTCATATCACAAAAGGATTAAAAGTAAAACTCCGTCTTCAAATACCAGTGGCACTAGAGACAACAAATTTTACAAGCACTATCTTTACAAATATCCGCCTCCCTTTTTGCTGTTTTAGGAATTAATCTGTGTCATCTGGCTGCAATGTAAACATTTCCTGTTGCAATATGGAAACCATCAACAAGCTGTTGGTTATGGATCTGTTATTGCTTTTCTGAGTCTCAATTTAGCACTCTCAGGATAATGTCGGCTAGCATGTATGTAAGTCCAAATGTTACGAGTTAGTACCAAACTACTACAACACATCACCATACACTAAAATACATCACTACAAGAAAGAATTTGACTTTTTAGTGGCCGGGTCGGTGTCTCCTTAATGTTCTACAATAATCATTGGATAGTTGTAGGTGATTTCCAGGAAGAGAAGGCATCGCCAAGGTAAAGAAGAGAATAATCACAGGGATAAGCAACAACAGCCTAAACCAAAAGAATACCACCTAATCAGACTCCAGCAGGCATATTACTACAAGCACTGGCAACCTTGCTTCTGTGATGTGGCCAACCCTAGTTAAAGAGATTTTCTGACGCCAAACCCTTATGTGTGATATTAAGGCATATTCATATTGTCACAACACAGCATTTAATCTAAAATTATCCAAACGTCTATTTTCAGTAAGCCAGGAGGCGTAGACTATTATCTTTAAGTTGACTTTTGAACTTATGCGTTTTCCTTTGGTTGGTGAAGAAACACAGACTATTGTTGAGCCTTTAAAATTGACTTTTGAGTTGATGTTTGTTGCAGTATATTGTGTTGATATCTTGGATGACAGGGATGTAGGTTAATTGAACAATAGATGCTTGTTAATATGCTGATTACACATTGTACCGGGACAGCTAGTTTGTTGAACTGCAAAACTAAGGGGGACAAACTAGGCAGACTGATTAAATACTCAAACAATGCAAGTTAATCTCATCACACCTTCTCTTTGACCTCTGGATGATGACCTGTACCACAGATATGGGTATAAAAAGGGATTTCTATTATTCTGCAAGAAGAATCAGAGAGAGACTACAAAAACCACAGCCAGGGCAATATAGCACCATGAAGAGTGACACAGATTTGACTTTCCACAGGATGCCAGCTTAAAGAACCACAGCTCTGCCCTGGCTGGAAAAATACAGATCTGCTCCATTAACCATCAATGAACCCTCAAAGATGTTTGGAGAATCCAGGTTAAGGGTACCGTTACACCTAGCGATGCACCAGCGATCCCGACTAGCGATATGACGCAGTCAGGATCGCTGGTGCATCGCTAAGTGGTCGCTAGTGAGCTGCCACACAGGCAGATCTCACTAGCGACATTGCTGGGGTCGGTATTTACCTGTCAGACGCGGCGATCCTGCGTCCTCCCGCCCGGCTCCACGCGTCGCTCGTCGTCACAGCAGGAAGCGCCGCAGGAACTGACCGACGAGGAATGGTCCAGGAGCTTCTCGCGCGATCAGCGATTACCAGCGGGGGAGACGGTCGGAGGTAAGTATCACATGCAGCGATATCGCTAGCAATATCGCTGCAACGTCACAAAATCGGTGACTTTACAGCGATATTGCTAGCGATATCGCAGTGTGTAATGGGGGCTTAAGACAATCGGGTCAAGTGCCTCAATGAACTGTCAGCATCCTAAGATTGTCGTTACCTACTCTCTGTGGGTGTCCGCCAAAAGCGGGGTGCCACTGGTGGGAGTAGTCTGCCATGGAAGCCCCATAGTCGTAGCTGCTCTAATCCCGGTGAGTCAGAGGAAGGGTGAGACTGTGTAATTTGCACCATCTTGTGTGTTTGCTGGGACTGTTCCATATGTTATTGTCTGGTTCGTGGTTCAATAAACTATTGCCACACTGTTTTACCCTCACCCTATGTTGCCTGAGTAGTATTGTGCCCACAGGAAAGGAAAGCGGGCGTTCAGTGGGATGAGCCCTGGTCCATGCGGTCTTGGGCCAGTGGACGAGAGCATCCTCTGAACCACCCCACCACCCACGTCTCCACACATATCATAGAAAAAGGGTCCTGTACGAAAGACTTTCAGCTAGGAACCTGAATGGAGATTTGAGCCATCCTTTTATTTGAGACGCTTCTTCTGGATTTTCTAGGAAAAATCAGCGGTTTGCTGGGGGATGCTGAGAGAAGAACCGGCAGCGATCAGCCAACTGTCACATTGGCTACTTTCTAAATCAGACTATTTATATGTCTGCACAGTAGAGATGAGCAGATCGATTCGTGGTCCAGTGCTCAGGTTGGTGGTACCTGGTGATTAGATAGGAGGCCCGCAACATTCTTACCTTCCAGCTTCCACAGTGCAGCTTTGGATTAGCCAGGATTGGCGTGACGTCATCTGTGCGTCACATTGCACAGATGATGTCACGCCAGCCCTGACAAATCAAATGCCTTGCCTAGGATGACTCCCATGTAATCGCTAGGTATCAGTGACCTGGACGCTGGACCAGAGTCTCGCAAATCGAACTACTCATCTCTACTGTGTGGTAATGAGCATTAATAGTATGTAAGTATTAAAGGGCCACGCTGTTCGTTATACAGCAGATAATCTTTATTGATATTCCTTATTTATATTATTAACCTAGAAGCAAATACGACAAATTCAACATGAAAGGGTTATTCTCAAACATTAGACTCCTGTTTTCCTGGGCTGATGTATTCCTGTGGATGGACAGTTTGGACCAGTGACATGGTTGCACCACTGCCATGCACCAGGCTCTCCAGTGATCCGGCATGCTTCAGATCAGATCTCACAAGCCTTCAAAAAGAGCTTGTTAGCACTGTACATGCTGATATACTGCAGAGGTGGACGGTAACCTACACAACGAACATTAAACAGTAAAATTAAACCTCCCACTCTTCTTTTAAACACTTTTAATAAAAGATATATTGCTTGTCTTTACGCAATTTTAACTATTAGTGATGTTAATATTTTTAACCTAAAATTCATTTTATACGATTATTTGCACCTTGAGAGTTAATTCTCATATGATCCTTACCTGACTCAGGGGAAAGCTTATCTGAAAAAGCAATGAAGTATTAGACAGAGAAAGTGTTGTCAGATCTATACTAGGCATCTGATGTACACGCATTTAATAAAGGGGCATCACTAGATCAACTAGGCAGGAGCCACAACGCATCACTGTGGGAGCAGATGGTCACAGTTTCCACGTTTGGCATGAAGTTGTAAAGTCATTCTGGTTAAATGACTTCACTTCTCTGTGTAGGCAGATGTAAACCAGCGAACCTCACATTTCTATGTCAGCTCACGTGTATCACCCAGTGCTCTCATGGATCTAGTATACGTAATGGAGATGATAAAAATATACTTTATAGGGATAAAATTAACAGATAACACAAAATCTTTTAATAAATAATACCCTTCAAGAAGTCTTGTTCTGTTCTGCCAGCGCTTTCTCGGTATTGGGATGCACACCTCACCTGACTTTCCATAGAGTATTAATCAGGTCACAAGGAAATGTGTCGTGAGGTCACTTATGAACCCAGAAATATTACTGCAATTCAGGACACCAATAGGAGTAAGACTAAGTAATTTTGGACTGAAATGTGGATTAATTTGTGGCAAAAAAAAATGTATTTCAGCCTTTTCCATTTACTATGACTTTTAGATATACTCTAGGCACATGTCTGACAAGCTCTGCAGGGGGCATGCCCTATCCGAAAGTGGAATTTTATTGCAGGTTCTAAAATTGGGCCAAACCTTGTAGAAACCTTGTGAAGCAAAGTAAGGCAACTAACAAATTGGTATAAGGCTAGACTATCCATCCTAAGGATGTGGCACATTTATCAAACTCCAAGAGGCAATATGATGCATTTGGCTAGCCCAGGTTTGTGCTCTGTGAAAGTGAAGCTCGATATGCTGCATTGCTGATACCAATGGTAGCAGAGGGCCCCCTTTGATACTTATGGGGTCTTTCTGGTATTCATTATGTATCCAGTTTTAGAAGAAAAATAAAGCTAAGGTTTTTCACCTGTTCTAAAAATTGCCACAACTTAACCCAGACGGACCCCGTGTTAATTAATGGGGACCCTTTCCTTCTGTTTACAACAGTTCTGCACAAAATCCTTTTCTGACATTATTCCGTTTGTCCGTTCCTGGAAACTAAACAAACGGAAGGTCCGTACGACAGGGTGAACACAAATTCTGGAATCCGGCACTCCACAGATATAAACCCGGTAAATATTCATGTAGTAAGGAATCCTCTTGATAATATAGATACATTCTGTGGTCTTAGGATACATTACTTATACACTACATATTGTAACGTTTCCCTCAAAACCAACTTTATAAAACATACACGCCGGTGAAAGAGGACCACCAGGAAGAGGCTGGACAAGCAGCGTAATGAGAAATGAGGCCCCTGTCGCTGGGACAGTATTACTACTTATACACTACATATTGGACCAAGAATTTATCTGCATTAATGGATTCTAGAGTGCCGGCTTCTTTACTACATGAAAGTGTGAACATCGACAGGCTTGGGAAATCAGACCCGACACGTACGCCAACAAACTTTTTTTATTATTTCCTGGAATACAGTATTTTGCATGGGCCTTCATCTCTTCAGACTTTAATTAACCCCTATGTTTCCTTAGCCGCCTACCAATAATGAAGTGTGCCCTGAACGAATGCTCGCCCAGGTTGTAACTGTCTGGTGAGGAGCTGAATTTAAGCGCTGGTAGAAGCGAGCAGCTGACATCAAACAGCCGAGGCTGTAAGTATGAACATTCTGTGCACATCTCCTGCGTGGGCAGCACAGTCTCCGCGTGCTGTAAACACTTGACGAGAGATGCCATTCTCCACAATGTCCTTGTGATGGAGCCGCACGATCAGTGATGGCGGAGACTAATCACAGCTTTGATGCTCTTGATTTCTCGAAATTAAGAAGGGCACTATATACTGCATCAAGGCATCAACCTGAAGAGAGCGGTGTGTGCCCTCAAGGTGAATGGCAGCGCCACTGCACAAATCGCATCCTCTACACCAAGAATGAATGTCATTATTACATGACCAGCTAGCACAGATGGACGTGATCTAAGCCTTAAACAGGTCTACTAATGAACAAGGGGGTTTCCAGCACTGTATACATACAGTATATAATTGGTGAAGTCTGGATCTCCCATTGATGTCTTAATGCACAAGCCAGTGACATTTCCTGCAGAATGACTACAGCAAATTCATGTTTAATGCAATATCCGTCCTAGATTTGCAGCGAAGACTTTACCCAAACCTTCAGCTGGGATGTAGTGGCTATGAAGTAAAGCTCTATATAAGTATATCCAGGTGACCTCTAGTGGTCATACTTTGTAATGCACGTACCGCTGCACTAGGGCTCTCTGCGTCTTTACATGTAATAATGTACTTCATGCAGCAATACTGCCCCACGGTGGAGATCTCTGGTAATGCGCTGTATATATAATCTATAAATGTAGAGAATAGAACTGTGCATGAAGACCAATGACTAACATTTCAGCTTGAGAAAAGCAACACCTGAAGCTAGTCAAGCCTTGGCAGCACTTCCGCAGACGGCACGTCTCAACATTAATTGGTATGTGAATCCTTGAAACAGACCTGGACAGGATTCAGCTGTAAATATTCACCCACCTATTTGACACGGTCATGAACTGCCAATGCGGAGAACGAGCAATGGCTGCTTACAGTGTACAACGCTGTGAAATATTCCTTCTATGTGAAGCATCTGCCAGAACTGCAGGAAATGCCATCTCCTTCAAGTAATCTCCGCGCAGCCCCTCAGTCACTGCCAAGAGACCACCCAGGGGATGGTTTAGGGTCTATCTGCAGATAACACAACACTTATGATTGAGATGTTCTATATAATCTATTCTCTGCAGACCTCTCCAGGATCAGGGGCTATCAACCCTTCCTTCATCAAGCGTGCTGCTTGCTTTCAAGGTCCTCTCCATTATATATAACTTTTTGGCATTTTAGCAACCAGAAAAATCTGAGATTTACCATTCTGTTTAATCCCAGGATCAAACTAGACACATATTTAACGATCTGTATTGACCACTTTTCAGCAGTCTCATTATCATCACAGACACCATAACACTGTCAGATAATGCATCTATGCAGCAGATAATACAGGATCCACCATTCACAATAGGTGATGCTACAGCTCACCTACTCCCCCTCCCTACACAATGACAAAGGTCACAAGGCATTTCTTGAAAACTTTCCCATGGAGACATCTCCAGTCTAAAGTTTCCTATGGTTCATGTGGCTGCTACAAAGGACATCTCTAAATTCATTTATCAGTAGCTCAATCAAGATGGCTGTCCAGTAATCATGTACAGATACAAGTTCCACAATTTGAACGCAAAACCAGAAAAGACCATGCCAATCCATACGTAGGCTTCATTACTCCACTATTACGTAGTGGAGATGTCGTGTGATGTTTTGCATACAAGTTACAAAGGATCATTAAAGGGAATGGGAACTTTATTTCATCAGATGTGTTGAGGGACATGATTTTGTTGAACTTACTAATATACAAAATATTCCAGGTTCTCCTCCTTCACTTGTTAGTGCCACCCTCCTCACAGAATGCATAGCCGGTGGAGAAATGGGTGGCAAGACCTGTCCATCACCCTTATCCAACTGTAACAGCTTGCCCGTCTTGTGTTTTTAATTGGAGGAGGCTGATGGACAGATCTGAGACAAAGACAGCAATAACAAGCAAGAAAAGAACCTGTACGGACTCATACTCATCTGCGAGAAAAATGGATGAGTGCAATCCGATAAAAAAAAAAAATCAGATTGCGCTCTGACCAATGTTAATCTATGCATTACAGCTTATAAGCTGAAATCGGACAGAGAAAATAAATTGAAGCATGCTGCGATTGTCCTCGTATCTCGGACAAGAATCGCCAATGCAAGTCAATGGGTGTGAGACAAAATAACGCGGCACTAGGACCATGAGAGCGCCATCCGATTTTTACATACCCATGTCCTCGAAAACCTGCTTGTATAGCTTACTGTACATGTATTTTATTACTGAATAAATTATTTTCTGAAAAAAATGGCGTGGGATTCCCCAAAATTTTATTAACCAGCAGAGGGAAAGAGGACAGCTGGGGGCTGGGAAGGAGATAATATTAATAGCCTGAGAAGCTACATTGGTATCAGCTCACAGCTGTATACTTAGACTTTACTGGTTATTAAAATGTTGGAACCCCCCCCCCCCCCCCCAAGAAAAAAAAAAAATGAAGTAGGGTCCCCATATATCTAATAATCCAGTGACTTTTCGGGAACTTTTTCATGCTCGCAGCGATGTCAGTGAGGTGAAACAAGTTTACTGGATGTGAACTCCGCTCAACTTTAAGCACATCACCGTGAGGCACTGAGCAAGCATGCAGAGCTCAGTGTTTCTGCTGGATGGCAGGCTGTGCAGTCGTATCATGCAACAATACTGCCTGCCATCTAGATATAGCAGAGCTAGACGCGTCGTGGGGCAATTGGATTATTATCTTCTGGTTGGACAGGCCAGGAATATGGCTGTTTATTATTTTAATTCTTTTATAGGAGGCATTGGCTTCAGTGCATTGGTTGTAAGGTGAGTACAACGGTTTTTCGTTAATTTAGAGTCAATAAAGGAGTGTGTAATTTGTTCAAATATAGGATTTTATTCTGTGTGTAAATTTTTTGACTACTTGGGTTAGTAATGGGGGCGTCTTATAGACACCTCTCCATTATTAAGCACTGGGCTTGATGTCACCTCACAATACAGTGACATTAACCTCACTTGCCACCGGACCAGGGCAAGTGGCAAGAGAAAGTGCCAGATTTGGCGCATCTTATGGATGTGCCATTGCTGAGGTGGCTGAGAGCTGATTTTTTTTAGTCTGGGAGGGGGCCTATATACATGGCCCCTTATTTATTAATAAAATACAAGTACAGTAAGCTACATGGGCAGAACACTGATTACCCTATTTTGTGGATTATAAAATGCACCGGTTTAAAAAGTGCACCCCAAATTTTGGAGTGGAAAATAGAAGTTTTTTTTTTAATTAAAATGATGGGTGTTATAATCCGATTTTGCGGTAGCTTACCTGGGGCGCAGCGTTGGTGGAGTGGGGTCCCAGGAGTCCCTGCTGGCGTAGCCAGGAGATTCTGCGGACTCCAGGCAGGTAGGACAAGATGTTCGGCGGTGGCAGAAGTTGGGCCATGGCTGCGGGTCTGAGGCTGGTACAATAAAGTGTTCAGTGGAGTGGGGGCTCCGCCGACATTCTGTGATAGCCCGGAGCCCCACACCTTCCACACTTTGTAATGCAGTGGACTCCAAGAAAATGACCGCCAGAAGAGGTGCATAAACAATTGAGGTCTCGGGTGAAGAGATCTTGGTGCCGAGATCTCAATTTGTGAATTGGCCATTTTCCCAGGAGACCACGGCATACAAGAGTATGAAAAGTGCGGGGCTCCGGGGTTTCACAAAATGTCGGCGCCGAACACCTCGCCGTACCAGACTGGGGCTATATCTATTATGTATATACATTGCTATTGAAAACTGTGTGTAAATAATATTAAGAATTACTCTATGTAAAAACTCATTAAAAATCACATTGCAATCGGATCGCATTTGCATGTAAATCAGATGTCATTCAGATGCTAGGTGTTAGGTGCTAAAAATCGCAAAGTGCTTGCAGGAAAATCACAAGACACTTGTACAACACTCGACCAACTTTTCTAGACCGATATCGGACCAGATTTAATATTCAATATATATTTAGACTTTTTCTTTTCTATTTTCCTATTATGCAATGCATATATGTTCATTATTTTGCACTTTATTAGTTTTTCCTGTGCATTCTCAATTGTTGTTCATTTACTATGGCACTGTTTTTGCATTTTTTTTGCTGGCATAATCTCTATTGCCTCAACAAAATGTTCACATACTATTTCCTTGTTTGCTCTTTGCAGTTTCTTCTGCTTATTGTGTTATCTTCTTTTTATCTCCATGCCTCTTTTTTCTTTTTCTTACTTTTCCTCTTATTCTTATCCACTTGTATTCCCTCCGCTTCTTTTCTCTTTACCCTTTCCTCACCTTCCTCCCGTTATCGCTCTCTACTCCCTTCCAAAATGGCCGCGTCCACAAGACTTAATAAAAATAGTAGCCAGTGTGCATGTGCTCGGTGCTACTATGCTTCGCGACCACGCCCGGCCGTCAGCAGTGCGGCGCCAGCAAGTCTAGAACATCACTGGGTTTGTTTAACACAGACTCCAGCGAGCATGGCCCGCATTACTCGGCACTTAAGAGTTGGTATGTGTAACATAATATACATCATATATATATATATATACTGCTCAAAAATTAGTGTTCCCTTTATTTTTTTGAGCAGAATATGAATATACTGTATGTATGTGTATAATATATATATATATATATATATACATACATACATACACACACACTCACATACATACATACATACATACATACATACATACATACAGGGGTTGGACAAAATAATGGAAACACCTGGAAACATCAACAAAAGTTGGTTTAATATGGTGTAGATCCACCTTTTACGGCGACTACAGCCTCAATTCTCCAAGGTATGGATTCATACAAGGTGTGAATTGCTTCCAAAGGAATTGTAGCCCATTCTTCAGTTAAAACACCCTCCAGTTCTTTGAGCGACGATGGCGGCGGAAATCGACGTCTAACTTGAATCTCTAAAATCGACCATAAATGCTCAATAATGTTGAGATCTGGGGATTGTGGGGGCCAGATGAGATGCTCAACTTCATTAGAATGTTCCTCGTGCCATGCTTTAACGATTCTAGCTGTATGAATTGGCGCATTATCATCCTGAAAGATGGCGTTCCCCTCCAGGAACAGTGCTTGAACCATAGAATGCACTTGGTCGCCCAAAATGTCTAAATAACCGCGGCTGATAATTCTTCCATGAAGGGATATCATCGGCCCGGCGGATCTCCACGAAATAGCACCCCAGATCATCACAGAACCTCCGCCGTGTTTTACGGTTGGGAGAAGGCAGTCTGGATAGAATGCTTCTTTCGGCTGTCTCCAAACGTACACTCGGCCGGATGATTCGTTTGAGAAAATCACATGTTTCCACTGCTCGAGGGACCAATTCTGGAGGTTTCTACACCACTCTAAACGCTTGGAAACATTTGTCATTGAGAGCAGCGGTTTTCTAATTGCAGCTCTTCCTTGGAATCCAGATTTGTGCAGCTCCCGACAACAGTTTTCGTGGAAACTGGGTTCTGTAGGTGTTCATTGAGCTCAGCAGTGATTTTAGGAGCCGTGGTCTTGCGATCTTCTCTCACAATTCGCTTTAGAGTCCGACAGTCTCTCTCAGTCAACTTCGACTTTCAGCCGGACCTGTGCTTTGCTGCGGACGTTTTTCCTTCTCTTTCAAATGCAGTCATTACTTTGGAGACAGTACCTCTTGTCACGCCAAGCATTCGGGCACTTTCTGTTACACTAGCACCTGCCATACGAGCACCAACAATTTGGCCTCTTTGAAAATCAGAGAGGTCTGCCATTGGTATCAGGTTTTCATCAATGTTCTTACAATACTGCAAAACAAACAGTTAATTTACATACACATATCACATAACACAAATAATAATCAACTACAAAACATTACAATATGTCACGGTTTGCATGTTTATCACATGTTCGAAGATTATGATGCCAAAATGTTAGATGTTAGGTGTTTCCATTACTTTGTCCAACCCCTGTATGTATGTGTGTATATATATATATATATATATATATATATATATATATATATATATATATATATATATATATATATATATATATATATATATATTCTCTCTCAAGGAAGGCAGCAACATCCAAATACCATCAAAGGGTATGACAGGTTCTGAAGAGCCAGCTCAATGGGAAAAAGGCAGCAACAACAGATCTGGAAGGAACAACAGGTACATGAAGCACCATGGCAATACAAGCTGCTGCTTGGGATGTACACCCGACAGATAATGGAAGTGGCTGACATGGAGAAATCCTACCAATGGCTGGAGAAACCTGGATTCCGAGACAGCACAGAGGCACTAAATATAGCGGCACAAGAGCAAGCACCAATTTCAAGATCCATAGAAGCAGGAATCTACCACACAAGACAAGACCCAAGGTGCAGACTATGCAAAGGAACCTCAGAAACAGTCCAACACATAGTGGCAGGATGCAAAATGGGAATTGTAGTGGGAATTGTATACAGGAACATCTGCACAGCATATGGGTTAAGTCCCCCTAAGTCCAGGTGGGAGACCCCAGAGAAAGTGGTGGAGAATGAAAGGGATAAAATCCTGTTGGACTTCAAGATCCAGACGGATAAGCAGGTGTTGGCTAACCAATCAGACATTGTGATAGTAGACAAGGATCAGAAGACAGCAATGATAATAGATGTGGCAGTGCCTAGTGACAGCAACATCAGAAAGAAGGAATATGAGAAGCTGGAGAAATACCAGGGCCTCAAAGGAGAACTGGAGAAGACGTGGAAGGTGAAGGCAAAAGTGAAAGTGATTCCAATGGTGATAGGGAGCAGTGACCCCTAAGTTGGAAGAATGTTGGCGATGGGTGGGCATCCCCTTGATAAAGCGGTGTTGTAAACATGCGAAACGCACGTCGGGGTATCGCCACCTGGCCCAGGGTCTCACTCCCCTTATCCTGGTAAACACCATCCTAATATGGCATCTATAACTATTACTTTATTACATTATATGGTACCTTTTTTGATATGTTCTTGCCACGGCTCATTTACTGTTATATTATCACCTTAGACATCTGATTGCCGAATGCATGGGACATGTGCAATGCTTCTGTAATAGGCAGTGGTGATCCTGATGTTTGTTGATTCCTGGACTATGTCATATTACATTGCTAAAAAGTAGAGATACACTTTTTTTCTAATTAAAATTGCAGTTTTTATTCTGATTTACCTGAGTACTCCTCATTCTGCTACTTCTATGTAGTTAGTACCTAGTTGCACCCCCTTTTGAAAGTATCACAGCTTGTAAACGCTTTTTGAAGCCAGCCAAGAGTCTTTCAATTCATGTTTGAGGGCTTTTCATCCATTCATGTTTAGAAAATGCATCCAGTTCTGTGAGATACCTGGGTCGGTCTTGCATGCACTGCTATTTTGAGGTCTAGATACAAATTTTCAACGATATTCAGATCAGGGGATTGTGAGGGTCATTGTAAAACCTTGAGCTTGCGCCTTCTGAGGTCATCTATTGTGGGTTTTGACGTGTTTAGGATCATATTCCAATTGTAGAAGCCATCCTCTTTTCAACTTCAGCTTTTTTAAAAGATGGTGTTATGAAGAATCAAGAATTAGTTGAAATTTCATTGAATCCTTTCTTCCATCTACCCGTGAAATGTTCCCTGTGCCGCTGACTGCAACACAACCCCAAAGCATGATTGACCCACCCTCCAAGCTTAATGGTTGTCGAGTTGTTCTTTTCCTGAAATTGTGCCCTTTTCTCTCTCCTCAAATACCTTTGATCATTGTGGCCAAAGAGTTCTATTTTAAACTCATCCATCCACACAACAGGACTTGTTTCCAAAATACATCGGGGTTGTGATTTTTCCATGAAGGCCATAATTGTGCTGATGTCCCTGAACAGCAGAACAATGTACCACAACTCCAGAATATGCTAAATCTTTCTGAAGGTCTTTTGAGGTCAAGAAAGGGTTCTGGTTTGCCTCTCTAGCAATCCTACAAGCAGGTCTCACTGAAATTTTGGTTGGTCTTCCAGACCTTATTTTGACCTCCATTTTTCCTGTTATCTGCAATTTCTTAACTACATTTCGATCTGAGGAAAGGGCAACTTGAAAACGCTTTGCTTTCTTATAGCCTTCTCCTCACCCCTAGAGGGACGCTGTAATCTCTATTGGGCAGCTATTTCTGGTAATACGTATTATTTACTTTTAATTTGTGCATATGCTTGGTCAGTTCTTATTTAATCTGTTAGCATGGATATGGTATTTGCCTATTTATTACTTCTTTGGTCAAAGTACTGGATGTTATATATGCCTGTCTCATACATGAGCTTATTATAGGTTATAGCTCAGCGTCCCCCTTGGTTAGGGCGCTCTGGGATTCTATCTTTTTATACTGTTTTATAGTCGTACCTTTTTTCTACCTTAACTCAATTTTGATCGCTAAAGAATTTGAATTTTTATTTATTTTCTGGATCTCTTCATTCGACAACTGATATATAAGTCCGAACATGGTCATTACAATATTTTGTTTGCCTAAAATAGAAACGAAATGTATCATCTTTAACTTTAGGCCTTTTAGAGATCATGTCATCTTCAACTTGCGTAATTTTGACCAGGGGTGCCCCAACTGTACATTCCACTGTATGTAGTAATATGATAAACCTTTAACCTTTAATTTTTATATATTCACAAGTGCCACAAAATCATGTCTCCCAACACATGTGGTGAAAGAAAGTAGTCAGATGCACTATAAATGGAATCTGTCATCAGGTTTTTCCTGTGCAATCTAAGGACAGTATGATGTAAAGAGACAGAAACAATGATTCCACTGGTGTGTCACTTGCTGGACTCAATGCTGTCATTATGACACAATCTCTGCTTTCTCTACTGCAGATCTAGCAGGTCTCTGAATGTACAGCTCTGTATAACGCCTCCCCCACCACTGTGACTGCTTTCTGTGTGACAGAAAGCTGCTAGTCCATGGTGGGGTCAGGCTACACAGAACACGAGGACTAGGAGGCACAAGTCCTGTAGTGAAAATCTCCTGCTGATAGAACATGGATTTTATTCTAACAGCAACATAAAGCCTAAGTGACATCACTGGAATCAGGCTGTCAGTACGCAGTGTACAGAGTGGTGCTATTCTAGCTCCTTACATTACATACATCCGTCTAACATAGAAGCTGTAAACTGATTGTTAGGGTTGACAACTGTCAGACCACAAATGTTCTGATGTCAATGTACTATCTTATGAATAGACAATCAATATCAAATCCCTGGATAGACCGCACATGGAGTACTGTGTACAGTACAGTTTTGGGCACCGGTGCTCAGGAAGGATATAATGGAACTAGAGCGAGTACAAAGGAGGGCAACAAAATTAATAAAGGGGATGGCGGAACTACAATACCCAGAGAGATTAGCAAAATTAGGATTATTTAGTCTAGAAAAAAGACAACTGAGGGGCGATCCAATAACCATGTATAAGTATATAAGGGGACAAAACAAATATCTCTCCAAGGATCTGTTTATACCAAGGAAGGTGACGGTCACAAGGGGGCATTCTCTGCGTCTGGAGGAGAAAAGGTTTTTCCACCAACATAGAAGAGGATTCTTTACTGTTAGGGCAGTGAGAATCTGGAATTCCCTGCATGAGGAGGTGGTGATGGCGAACTCAGTCAAGGGGTTCAAGAGAGGCCTGGATGTCTTCCTGGAGCGTAGCAATATTGTATCTTACTGTTATTGTTAGGTTCTTTAGAAGGACATAGATCTGGGGATTTATTCTGACAGAATTTTATAGGCTGAACAGGATGGACTAATGTCTTTTTTCAGCCTTACTAACTATGTTACTATGTCCTAGAAAACACCTTTAATCTACTGCTAGTCAGCCTCATTCTTTGTTACGTGAAGGCTAATGGTTGGGGTAAGCCTAGGAGGAAGGGATTAACATTTGTGCCCTATTGCAGTCAGGGCTGAGAAGTGTTCCCAGTGTAGCTAGTTGTCTTACAGCCACTAGCAGGATACAAAACAATTCTCTATATATTTCTCTGTATAAATTGTAATACTAGTGAAAAAAATCCCTAACCCTACTTGCTGATTCTTGCCTTGTTCCCGTTAGTCCTTGGGAGCATCTGCCTTGTCAGTCTGCATTTCAGCCGGAACCACCTGCACCTGCCAGCGCCTATCCGCATACCAGGCCGCACCTGCCAGCCCCTATCCGCATACCAGGCCGCACCTGCCAGCCCTTATCCGCATACCAGGCCGCACCTGCCAGCCCCTATCCGCATACCAGGCCGCACCTGCCAGCCCCTATCCGCATACCAGGCCGCACCTGCCAGCGCCTATCCGCATACCAGGCCGCACCTGCCAGTGCCTATCCGCATACCAGGCCGCACCTGCCAGCGCCTATCCGCATACCAGGCCGCACCTGCCAGCGCCTATCCGCATACCAGGCCGCACCTGCCAGCGCCTATCTGCATACCAGGCCGCACCTGCCAGCGCCTATCTGCATACCAGGCCGCACCTGCCAGCGCCTATCTGCATACCAGGCCGCACCTGCCAGCGCCTATCTGCATACCAGGCCGCACCTGCCAGCGCCTATCTGCATACCAGGCCGCACCTGCCAGCGCCTATCTGCATACCAGGCCGCACCTGCCAGCGCCTATCTGCATACCAGGCCGCACCTGCCAGCGCCTATCTGCATACCAGGCCGCACCTGCCAGCGCCTATCTGCATACCAGGCCGCACCTGCCAGCGCCTATCTGCATACCAGGCCGCACCTGCCAGTGCCTATCCGTATACCAGCCCGCACCTGCCAGTGCCTATCCGCATACCAGCCCACACCTGCCAGCGCCTATCTGCATACCAGCCCACACCTGCCAGTGTCTATCTGCATACCAGCCTTCATCTGCCAGTGCCTAACTGCATAACAGCCATACCCATAAGCATCTGTGGTTCCTGTGTTCCTGGAATGCCTGCCTGTACCAGCTGTACTCTCCTACAGGGCAGTTCAAGCTACCTGTTGCATGGGGGTCAGCTGGCATGCATCCGATCTGTTCTTGAGCAGCACCTGGTGTCCATCGGGAACCAAGCCTAACTCCACCATCAGGAGCTCTAGTGAAGAATCAGGTGCTCAACTAGTCATGCCAATCCAGGCTCTCCTCGGACCACGGCACAGTGGTTCCACTACTCCCATTACATACTGCATTCTTAGAAGCCATTTTTTGTGTGATGGATGCTAGTTATTTACTATATGTCTAAATAATATATCCAGTGCATAGATAAGTGATCATATCTGGCAAAGCATTGTAGAAACTGATTAATAAAATATGTGCATATGTTTAAAAATGGCTCAACTTGTGAGCAGATAGTGGCAGAAGTCCTTCAGATGTGTGCGATAATTGTGTTTTAGAACTAAGGATGTCATGTTGCCCTGCAGCTGTAAGATCAGTCCTGATATACATGAGAAGCTCTCATCTTAAGGAGTAATCTATCCAAGACAGCTCAGAAAACCAGAAACCTGAAAAGCTTTAATCAAAAGAAATGCTCTAAAAGCTTTTCATTCAGGTTATCTGGCATCCAATGACAACTGACATTGTGACAACTGCAGAAACAGCTTGCTGCTACTCATCCTTCTCCCATCACAGCCATTACAAGAAGGCCGACTCTCGGGAGACGTCTGTGCAGTATTTTACTCCCTGGTTAAACGCGTCAAGCCAAGGTTTCCACCTTTATGCTCTTCACCACCAGGTATTCACAGATCTCATGCCAGAAACTGTTAGGGATCAGAATTACGGTACAAACACACATGCAACAAAAACTATACAAGCTAAACAAAAAAAAATGATTAACAGGCAAATATTAACCTGCACGTTCTAAATCACACCATACCGCTTATGCACTAATCAGAGATTTCTGTAAATTATCCACTCAGCTATAAGAACTGCAACATATAGGGATGGAGAACAAGAGAAGAATCAGGTATTTCAGAATTAATGGCAACATCGCCATCTTGTGTCTACCTGAGATATCACTCAAAGACCACATCATCATCATACATGTGAGGAGGTAAGTAAAATAACGCATGCAGCCATGTCCTTAGGTTAATATTTTTTTAAACTATAATGAAAAGAACTTTACAGAACTATTGGATGGGACAAGTAGTTTGACAGAGAATTTAGAATAACATGCCCTTAAGCTCCTATTGATCTCTATTATAGGGCTGAAAGACTGGAAACATTACTTTGGAGTACATTAAACAGTCTTACTGTCCAGCCCCGCAGGGTTACACTTGCTATTAAGGTGAATGCCCTATGGAGAAAAAAAAAATATTCAATCAAAATCTTAATTCTAGCAGTATCCCCTTATAGGCCTGAAGAAGACAGGCCCCCAAAACGTTACCATGTAATAAAACCTGAAAAACGTAGACCTATCAGCAACGAGCTTGTATGCATGGAACTCCTTACTAGATCTGCTCTTCCTTCCCATTTCCAATGATCTGAGTGCGGCCTCCACCAACAGGTCTGTATGTACTACCACATTTATACGGATAGCCATTGATCAGCCTGAACAAGATTTGGGGTTTGAGGACTGAAATTCTGTTCATATTTGATTTTCTTTATAAGGACTGGGATGACGCTGTCCTGGTACAGAGCTCCAAATCCTCAGCGACCCTTCTCCCATATAGTTTTCATTGACTGTAATAACATCCATTGGCCGTAAACTCGGTTACTGCAGGCGGACAGCTCATGCGATTGACCGCTGAGAAACCGCAATCGTAACAATAATTGGACAATGTGGATACACAAGGGAATTTTTTTTTTTTTTAAATCCTCTTATGTAAAATGGGGGTGGTCTCCGCTTTATATATCAGGTACACTGCAACGATCATACAGCAAGAATGGCTTGCTCTTTTCCTGCTGTGAACAGACGATCCACACTGTATGTGCCATCTGGTGTTCAAAGTGTATTTCAATGTGCAGGTCCACCTAATGGCCCCGGGTGGACATGCATGCTAAGAAACCATCTGCAGAGACTTTGAAGACTTAGGCAAGAAAGTGAAAGAACTGGGAGCGCAGGTGGTCTTCTCTTCCATCCTCCCAGTGGATGGCCATGGAACAAGGAGGTGGAATAAGATTCTGCAGGTGAACAACTGGCTACGTCGATGGTTCTGTCAGCAACGATTTGGATTTATGGATCACGGAGTGAATTACTTTTACGATGGACTACTTGCTAGAGATGGGGTGCACCTTACGAAGACTGGTAAGCATGTATTTGGAAGTCGCCTTGCTACACTTGTAAGGAGAGCTTTAAACTAGAACAACATGGGAAGGGAAGCAAAAGACCAGAAAAAGCCATACACCTGACAAATGCTATTGAGAAGTCTGCTATTAGAAGTGGAAAGGAAGAACAAAGACAAAATAATCTAATTAATAAAAAAATTGGAGAAAAAGAAATCAATCACAAACTAAAATGTTTCTATACTAATGCACAAAGCATGGGCAACAAACAAGGAGAATTGGAACTACTAACACAGGAAAAGAAATATGATGCCATTGGAATCACTGAAACTTGGTGGGACGATACACATGATTGGAATACAAGACTAGAAGGATACAACTTATTTGCAAGAAACAGACTTGATAAACGAGGAGGGGGTGTCGCATTGTATGTTAGAAACGCGTATATCTGCACAGAGATTGAAGCTTCAGAGACTGGGAGTTCTGTGGAAACTGTTTGGGTAAGAATACAAGGACAGAACAATGGAAAGGACGCCATTGTAGGCATTTACTACAGGCCGCCTGTGCAAGTTGAAGATATGGATGAACTCTTTATGCATCAAATGGCCAAGTTCTCCAAAAAATATGACATAATTTTCATGGGAGATTTCAACTATCCAGACATTTGTTGGGAATCTCTCTCAGGCAAAACTAACAGGTCAAGGAAATTCTTATCCTCTCTTGCTGACAACTTTATCTTCCAAAAGGTAGGGGAGAAAACAAGGGGAACTGCTACCTTGGATCTAATCCTTATAAACAGGGAGGAAATGGTTGAGGAGGTAAAAGTGGCTGGGACCCTAGGAGGTAGCGACCATGCTAGTTTAGAATTTTGGATAACTAGAGGAGGAAGACCTGTGAAGAATCAGACGTCAAGGTTAGATTTCAGAAAGGCAGATTTTAAGGGATTCAGAAAGAGAATTGGAGGGATCCAATGGCTGGATATCCTTAAGGACAAAAATGTCCAGGAAGGATGGGAAATCTTGAAAAATGAAATTCTCACAGCACAATTGTTAACAATTCCGAAAAGAGGGAAGAATAGGAAGCATTTAAGGAAACCAGGATGGATGAACACAGAACTTAAGCACATGCTAAAAAGGAAGAAAAAAATGTTTATAAAATGGAAAGAGGGAGGCATATCTAAAGAAGAATATAATGCTGTCTGCAGAACCTGCAGGGCACAAATCAGATTATCTAAAGCTGAAAATGAATTGAGGCTTGCAAGAGATGTCAAAAGCAATAAAGGATTTTGGAGATATGTCAAAAGTAAAAGAAAAGTCAAAGATGCTATAGGATTTTTACAGGATGAAAATGATGAAATGGTAAGACAGGATGTTGAGAAGGCCGAACTTTTAAATTCCTATTTTGCATCTGTTTTCTCTCAGAAAGGAAATGTAACATCAACTGTTCTTCACTGTCCTATTAAGGGAATAGAAGAATCCAGGATATCTATAAACAGAAAGATAGTGAGGAAACACTTAGCTAACCTAAATGAATTCAAGTCTCCAGGTCCAGATGAATTACACCCCAGAGTACTGAAGGAGATAGCAGAAGAAATTTTTGAACCCCTCTCCATAATCTTTGAAAATTCTTGGAGAACAGGAGAAGTCCCAGAAGACTGGAGAAGAGCAAATGTTGTTCCTATCTTCAAAAAGGGGAAGAAGGTGGACCCAGGCAACTATAGGCCGGTGAGTCTGACTTCTATACCAGGAAAGATCTTTGAACAAATTATTAAACAACATGTATGTCAGTACCTGGATAAGAATGAAGTGATTAAACAGAGTCAGCATGGGTTTGTAACTAATAAGTCATGTCAGACTAACTTAATTTCCTTCTATGACGGAATCACTGATTGGGTGGATCAAGGAAATGCTGTAGATATAGTATATCTTGACTTCAGCAAAGCATTTGACAAAGTATCTCATACAATCCTTATTGAAAAAATGACTAAGTATGGAATGGACAAGGCAACTGTTAGGTGGATTCATAACTGGCTTAGTGATCGGACCCAAAGAGTGGTCATAAATGGCTGCACATCCAGTTGGAAGAATGTCTCAAGTGGGGTACTACAGAGCTCTGTCCTGGGCCCTGTATTGTTCAACATCTTTATCAACGATTTAGATGAAGGAATTGAGGGTACACTGATTAAATTTGCTGATGACACAAAGCTAGGAGGGATAGCTAATACTAGAGAAGAGAGAGAGAGGATTCAAAAAGATATAAATACACTGGAGAAGTGGGCAGCAACTAACAGAATGGTTTTTAACAGGGAAAAATGCAAAGTACTACATCTGGGCAATAAAAATGAAAAAAGCATATACAGAATGGGAGGAATAGGGCTAAGCAACAGCACATGTGAAAAAGACTTGGGTATACTAATAGATCACAGACTGAATATGAGTCAACAGTGTGATGCAGCAGCAAAAAAGGCAAATGCAATTCTAGGATGTATTAACAGAAGCATACAGTCTAGATCACGTGAAGTCATTATTGCCCTCTACTCCTCTTTGGTCAGACCTCATCTGGAATATTGTGTCCAGTTTTGGGCACCACATTTTAAAAAAGACATCAACAAACTGGAGCAGGTTCAGAAAAGAGCGACCAGAATGGTGACTGGTCTGCAAACCCTGTCTTATGAGGAAAGGTTGCAGGATTTGGGAATGTTTAGTTTGCAAAAGAGAAGACTGAGAGGAGACTTAATAGCTGTCTACAAATATCTAAAGGGCTGTCACATTGTAGAAGGATCAACTTTATTCTCATTTGCACAAGGAAAGACTAGAAGCAATGGGATGAAACTGAATGGGAGGAGACACAGATTAGATATTAGAAAAAACTTTTTGACAGTTAGAGTGATCAATGAGTGGAACAAGCTGCCACGAGAAGTGGTGAGTTCTCCTTCAATGGAAGTCTTCAAACAGAGGATGGACAGACATCTGACTGGGATGATTTAGCGAATCCTGCTTTGAGCAGGGGGTTGGACCAGATGGCCCAGGAGGTCCCTTCCAACTCTACGATTCTATGATTCTATGATTCTATTTTGAGATTTTTATTGGATGCTACAGCAATATACAGCTTTACTATTTCTTGATCCTTTTTTTCCTACTTGTAGGTTTCGGATGCCACAGGAGAAAGCAGCCTGATTTTATCTTGCGTTAGAATCCAGCACCACACATTAGGTGCACATTAAGGGGTTAGAAGGGCAGCAAAAAATGAAGATTTTACTTTTAGGACTTTTGGAATGAAATAATTGACGGGACAACCCGTGTAAAGGTGAACAAAGAGATGTAGCGGCTCAAGCCTAGTTATGAATGTGGACTAAGAGCAGATGTAGCAGCTAAAGCTTAGGTATGAATATGAACTAAGTGCAGATGTAACAGCGCAAGCCTAGGTATGAATGTGAACTAAGGGCAGATGTAGCAGCTCAAGCCTAGGTATGAATGTGAACTAAGAGCAGATGTAGCAGCTCAAGCCTAGGTATGAATATGAACTAAGTGCAGATGTAACAGCTCAAGCCTAGGTATGAATGTGAACTAAGGGCAGATGTAGCAGCTCAAGCCTAGGTATGAATGTGAACTAAGAGCAGATGTAACAGGTCAAGCCTAGGTATGAATGTGGACTAAGTGCAGATGTAGCAGCTCAAGCCTAGGTATGAATGTGAACTAAGGGCAGATGTAACAGGTCAAGCCTAGGTATGAATGTGGACTAAGTGCAGATATAACAGCTCAAGCCTAGGTATGAATGTGAACTAAGGGCAGATGTAGCAGCTCAAGCCTAGGTATGAATGTGAACTAAGAGCAGATGTAGCGGCTCAAGCCTAGGTATGAATATGGACTAAGTGCAGATGTAACAGCTCAAGCCTAGGTATGAATGTGGACTAAGTGCAGATGTAACAGCTCAAGCCTAGGTATGAATGTGAACTAAGGGCAGATGTAGCAGCTCAAGCCTAGGTATGAATGTGAACTAAGGGCAGATGTAACAGCTCAAGCCTAGGTATGAATGTGAACTAAGGGCAGATGTAGCAGCTTAAGCCTAGGTATGAATGTGAACTAAGGGCAGATATAGCAGCTCAAGCCTAGGCATGAATGTGAACTAAGGGCAGTAGTAGCTCAAGCCTAGGTATGAATGTGAACTAAGGGCAGATGTAGCTGCTTAAGCCTAGGTATGAATGTGAACTAAGGGCAGATGTAGCAGCTCAAGCCTAGGCATGAATGTGAACTAAGGGCAGATGTAGCAGCTTAAGCCTAGGTATGAATGTGAACTAAGAGCAGATGTAGCAGCTCAAGCCTAGGTATTAATGTGAACTAAGAGCAGATGTAGCAGCTCAAGCCTAGGTATGAATGTGAACTAAGAGCAGATGTAGCAGCTCAAGCCTAGGTATGAATGTGAACTAAGAGCAGATGTAGCAGCTCAAGCCTAGGTATGAATGTGAACTAAGAGCAGATGTAGCAGCTCAAGCCTAGGTATGAATGTGAAGAGCAGAAGTAGCAGCTCAAGCCTAGGTATGAATGTGAACTAAGAGCAGATGTAGTAGCTCAAGCCTAGGTATGAATGTGAACTAAGAGCAGATGTAGTAGCTCAAGCCTAGGTATGAATGTGAACTAAGAGCAGATGTAGCAGCTCAAGCCTAGGTATGAATGTGAACTAAGAGCAGATGTAGCAGCTCAAGCCTAGGTATTAATGTGAACTAAGTATATAGGAAGGAGAGAAGTCCGGCTTTCAGGATCGCGCTGTTCCACTCCAAAGTTCACAAGGAGTTAATCCAAGACTTGGATTAACTCCTTGTGAACTTTGGACTGGAACAGCGCGATCCTGAAAGCCGGACTTCTCTCCTTCCTATATATGCAATTCTAGTGACCGACTGATTGCTGCAGTTCATCGGATCCTACCCATTTGTGCTTATGGTTGTTGTGTTCCACACAACTGAAACAGGTGAGTGGATCCATATCTGTGAAACGTTTATATCATTGGATAAGACCCTATTGTGCGCTTCTGTCTCCCCCTTTTTTTAATGTGAACTAAGAGCAGATGTAGCAGCTCAAGCCTAGGTATGAATGTGAACTAAGAGCAGATGTAGCAGCTCAAGCCTAGGTATGAATGTGAACTAAGAGCAGATGTAGCAGCTCAAGCCTAGGTATGAATGTGAACTAAGAGCAGATGTAGCAGCTCAAGACTAGGTATGAATGTGAACTAAGAGCAGATGTAGCAGCTCAAGCCTAGGTATGAATGTGAACTAAGAGCAGATGTAGCAGCTCAAGCCTAGGTATGAATGTGTACTAAGAGCAGATGTAGCAGCTCAACCTAGGTATGAATGTGAACTAAGAGCAGATGTAGCAGCTCAAGACTAGGTATGAATGTGAACTAAGAGCAGATGTAGCAGCTCAACCTAGGTATGAATGTGAACTAAGAGCAGATGTAGCAGCTCAAGACTAGGTATGAATATGAACTAAGAGCAGATGTAGCGGCTCAAGCCTATGTATGAATGTGAACTAAGAGCAGATGTAGCAGCACAAGCCTAGGTATGAGCACTATGGGACCTAGTAGCACCATATAAATACACTTATTGCAATCAGTATTATTAGCCCTAGACGTAATAAATCACTCCTCTACTGTGAGGCCTTCCCAGGTGCTCGGCGTGTAAAGCCACAAGCTTCCCAGCTGTGCCTAGTGCCATTGTACTTGTGCCGCTTCCACTGCCATTGTAACAACCTATAGCGTCCCAATGAGGAGATTATTTAAGACTTCTCCAGAAATAGAGGACGCTCTTGCTGACTTTCTATTTCGTGGTCGTATTTTACGTTTTATGTTACGTTGCACATAACAAAATCTCAAGACGACACAAATGTGGAGAGCCTCCACATTGCGGCCACTGTAAGCACCGCAGGGTTTATTCTCTAATTATGCTGCTCAGCATTTTATAGGTTTCACTTGCTTAACAAAAGGTCATGTTGGTAATGCAGAACACCCATGGGGCAAAAAGGCTAATGTGAATTATGGGAATAATGAGGATACGGACAATAGAAAGTGATTAAACATTGCTGGTAAAGACTCATCATGGTGCCAAGTCCTACACGCTGGCAGAAGAAGAATACGGTCAGCGTATTCTGTAGTTACACAGTCTAGGGGTACATAGATTTCATCTACAAGGGACCCCCCAAGTGCCTTGGTGACAATGGGTGATGGAGATCTGCCCTGGGAAGTAAAGTTTTGTTACCTTACAGCTGGGAGTTCGTCACAAAGTATCCCTGTCCTCACCCAAGGACACAGCAGAGCAAGTCTATTTTACCAAAGCAAAATCTACTACTTTAGTGGAAGTGAAGAGCAATAAGAAGGAGAAGGCCTGTGTAAGGTCTGGGGAGACACTGCCATCATCCATGTCTCAGCAGAGCCGGCAGCCACACACTTGGCCGAATAAACCAGGGCTGTGGAGTCGGAGTCGGAGCTCATTTTGGTGGAGTCGGAATAAAATGGACCGACTTCGACTCCTAAAATATATAATAAATTGGGTACAGTAGTTCAATGCAGAATGTGCTGAATATTTTTTCATAGGAATTTGGGAAAGTTATGAAATGTCCTATAAATGGCTGTTCTATTCCTGATCTAAGGCTACATTCACACACAGAGTTTTTCCTGCGTTTTTTGAGGATACGTTTTTCAGCTGCAAAAGCAGATCATCTTTTTAAAAAACCGCATCACCTGAAAGGTTTTTGAGCTCATAGATAATGTTTTCAATAGCAAAAGCAGATTAGAAATCTGCTCTATCTATCCATTTATCCATATCTGTCTATCCATATCTTATCTGTACCAAAAAGAATGAAAGCCGGGTAGCACACAGACTAACACTCCTTTTTTTTAGCACCAGTCAGGTACACCTCATCTCTGCCCAAATGGACGCCCAAGACAGGCATTGCTCATCTTCAGTAACACATCAACATCAATTGATAGTTGGAATAAATAGACTGCATTCACCACATCTTAAGGTGCAGGCTTTATTTTCAAGCGTAGGGGTGTCCAGTAAAAGGTTCTGCAGCAGCTGAGGTGTGCAGTATGAGATTCTGCAGAACAGTTTGAGGTTCTGCCCCCCCCCCCCTAGTTTTGATCCTGGCTAAAAACGTTTCTTATAGATATGGCGAACCCTCAGGCAACCCTAAATGAAGGTCAATGGACACAGGTGGCTGAATTGAAGGAATTGCTTAATCACCTATTTATCCTGACTAAAAAATTACAAGCTGAGGATTTAACTCCTGGCATTTTCATAAGGGAGTGGAAGAACTTGCTATTTTGCCTGTCCCAAAGAGGAGATTTAATTGCAGAAGGCATTTCTGCTTCAATGAAATGGAGAGAGACACAGCTATTGGAAAATAAAAATTTTCTGGCAGCTGTTTATGTGGACCCAAGTCATCGTATATTGCTTGATGATCAACAGCTTACTAAAGGAAAAGAAGCTCTGACTGAGGTAGCAGTTAGAATGAGTGGCCTACAAGAGAACTGCCAGGCGCAAGAGGACTTGGGTCCTGACAGTGCTACTGCTGCCATATCTTCATCCTCATCAGATGAGGAGTTTGACTTTGACAAGTATTTGGATGATATGGAGCAGGCAAAGCGTTGCTGCAAGGAAAAAAGATTTCACTCCGTCTCCTATAGCAAGCAGACTGAACATATTTCAGCAAAATGTTTCACTTGCTCTCAAAGAAAAAGAAAAATTCAACCGTTCATCAAAACTGACAGTGCATGAGGCAATTCCTTTATTGTTAGAGATGTTGCCCATGTGGTTACGGCTTTGCCTCCAACCCAAGTTAGTGTAGAGAGGTTGTTCTCTGGCCTTAAAATTATTAGGTCAGATTTTATTTTAGGTCATCTATGAAGGAGGATCTGATAGAGGCAATTCTAATTCTTAGAACGAATACATAGACTGCACAAATGTTATTCAGTATGTTTTTGTTGAAAACTGTTTTTTGCCACTTACATAGTTTATTACACAGTGATATATATATATATATATACACTCACTGGCCACTTTATTAGGTACACCATGCTAGTAAGGGGTTGGACCCCCTTTTGCCTTCAGAACTGCCTCAATTCTTCGTGGCAGAGATTCAACAAGGTGCTGGAAGCATTCCTCAGAGATTTTGGACCATATTGACATGATGGCATCACACAGTTGGCGCAGATTTGTCGGCTGCACATCCCTGATGCGAATCTCCCGTTCCACCACATCCCAAAGATGCTCTATTGGATTGAGATCTGGTGACTGAGGAGGCCATTTGAGTACAGTAAACTCATTGTCATGTTCAAGAAACCAATCTGAGATGATTCGAGCTTTATGACATGGCGCATTATCCTGCTGAAAGTAGCCATCAGATGTTGGGTACATTGTGGTCATAAAGGGATGGACATGGTCAGCAACAATACTCAGGTAGGCTGTGGCGTTGCAACGATGCTCAATTTGTACCAAGGGGCCCAAAGAGTGCCCAGAAAAAATTCCCCACACCATGACACCACCACCACCAGCCTGAACCGTTGATACAAGGCAGGATGGATCCATGCTTTCATGTTGTTTACGCCAAATTCTGACCCTACCATCCGAATGTCGCAGCAGAAATCGAGACTCATCAGACCAGGCAACGTTTTTCCAATCTTCTACTGTCCAATTTCGATGAGCTTGTGCAAATTGTAGCCTCAGTTTCCTGTTCTTAGCTGAGAGGAGTGGTACCCAGTGTGGTCTTCTGCTGCTGTAGCCCATCTGCCTCAAAGTTCGACGCACTGTGCGTTCAGAGATGCTCTTCTGCCTACCTTGGTTGTAACGGGTGGCAATTTGAGTCACTGTTGCCTTTCTATCAGCTCGAACCAGTCTGCCCATTCTCCTCTGACCTCTGGCATCAACATGGCATTTCCGGCCACAGAACTGCCGCTCACTGGATTTTTTTTCTTTTTCGGACCATTCTCTGTAAACCCTAGAGATGGTTGTGCGTGAAAATCCCAGTAGATCAGCAGTTTCTGAAATTCTCAGACCAGCCCTTCTGGCACCAACAATCATGCCACGTTCAAAGGCACTCAAATCACCTTTCTTCCCCATACTGATGCTCGGTTTGAACTGCAGGAGATTGTCTTGACCATGTCTACATGCCTAAATGCACTGAGTTGCCGCCATGTGATTGGCTGATTAGAAATTAAGTCTTAACACACAGTTGGACAGGTGTACCTAATAAAGTGGCCAGTGAGTGTATATATATATATATATATATATATATATATATATATATATATATATATATATATATATATATATATATATATAAATCGATATTACTTAGTGTATTACATATTTACAATTTATTACAGTTTTTTGTGCTCTAAAGTTGTATTCCAATAAATATATATTATGTTCTATCTAAATGTCTTGATTATTGTATCATAAAAATGATTAAATGTCTGATGTTCACATTGTACTACAATGAATTTTTCACTTAAATAAAAGCAATATATGTCGGAGTCGGTGGAAGGGAAAATGAGGAGTCGCAGGTTTGGCTTACCGACTCCACAGCCCTGGAATAAACTACAGTGAATAGGTGATCCACTGCTCAGAGAAAGCATCTTGGGTGCCAATTGTGCCAACGTAGGAGGGCAGTTATTCCGAAGGTATTGTCTGTACATAGAAACAAGAAGCGATCAGATGGCCATCTGTAAATTATTTTTAAACAGAGGAAAAGTCAGATCGACAGCTGAAAGAGTGGAAAATGCAAATCCGGCACAGTATGTCAATAAGCCATCAACATTACAGATCTGGCCGTTCTTCCAACCATGAACACAACACATGCCTAATGACAATGCTCATGTACCCATATGGGGCGCTGACAACTCTGCGCTAAATAATGGCTTTTCGGAGCATTATGGGTGGAAATGTAAGTTGTGTTTTGCTTTTCTATTAGCTGTTAAATCAGGTGGAAAGGCAGTATGGTATGTCGGCACAAAAAGAGGAGGATGTACATCTGATGAGAGAGTAACATTCTGCAATCACCCTGCCTGAGAACACTGGAAACTATACGGCAGCTTCACTGCAAATTTGGAGATGCGACTGTCAGCACAATGACAAGATTGCAAATGTCGCATCTACTGATGTACGATAGTTGTGCAGAAACCCAGCAGGGCTGGCTCAAAACTGACGGGTGGGCTACAGCACCTTCCATGCTGCAAAGTCACCGCTAACACTATAATTAGTCGTAATGCTGTGGTATCACTTACGACATGTGCAGCTCGTGCCTAAAGGGCCCAGAGACGGGCTCCCTGACATATAGAGGCTGTGCACCCATTTAACGCATGGAAATAGTCAACTCTGCACTGAAAAAAGGGAACTCAGGAACTCATTGCGATTATAGTTTTATAGGATTTAAAGCAATTCGGTCCCTGTCCAAAATCTGCAAGACGCTTCAGACAGTGACGTCAATGTCACATGGCTCCATCGGGACAATGTCACTTAGAACAAAACATGTCTATGGCTGCTCATAACAGCGGACGGTGGGCAGCGAGGGACATAGTGTCATGGAGAACACAAAGCATTGCTGGAAACTCCAAGTCTTTATTTTTGAAAAAGCTAAATCCAGGACAACCCCATTCAGGCCCCATTTTTGTCACGGAAAGAACATATGCCCATTATAGTCTATACTGAAAAAATAGAGACATCCATTTTTTTGTTATCAGATTTCTAGATTGAACTCGTCCTTTCATGTAAAGGGGTCAATGAGGACAAAAACCAGGCAACCCAAAGTCCATCTCTGTGACATGCGAGTACTGTCCATTTTTTACTATTTAAAGGCTGGGGGAAGCATGGAAGATGCCACAATGATGATTAAAACAAACATGGATCCAAATTAGAGCCATAGCACGGGCCATCTTTTCTCATATGGTAAAAAAAATTATAAATAAATTGATGCCTGAATGAAGCGTTAAGTATTCAGATCATGTCGATAGGTGAGCAGTTTCTTTTACTGTAATGGAAGAACATGAATGTGGCGCTGTGGGCCCAAGGCCAGGCTATATATGCACAGACTGGGTGGTCTGCCTGTGTTTGTGTGCAGTCCTCAGCCAACCACCACCATTAACACATTAAAAAGGAACAGACATTGGCAGCGTGCCCCACTGGGGTACAGCAAAATCAAACCTTGTGTTTCTCAATTTTTCAACAAAGCAAAAGGCAAGTCTGAGTATTACAAGGTGCTTTCTGGCCACATTGATATGGCTGCTGAGCAAAGAAAGCATAAAACAGTAATGTTAACGCCTTTTGTTACCCAGGAAAATTCATCTAAGTAACCCTGACATACGTACTTCTCAGAACATGTGCGTGGAGACTACTCTACAGGAGGCCATATGGTTCCTCAGCAAGGACCTGCATGGACCCCGGGTGCCATATGTAAAGTGATATTTTACGCAAGAAAGCATGTGTCAGCATCAAACATCTATAGTCAGAGCCACCCAATCACACAGGACAAGACATATTATGTACCCAAAAACAACATGGGGACCCATAATAATACATTCATTGAGCTTAATCTACAAATGTTTTTAATTTTGTTTAAACACTACTCCTATAAAAAAGTAGATCAATAGGTTGTTTTTATTTAAATTTTTACAGGTACTGAAAAATAGCCTTCAGTGTCACAACAAAACAGCACAAGTAGTATTTTATCAGCAGAATAAAGTCGGGGTCATTAAACCTCCACGTAGGTGAAATCACCCAGTATTTCTTAAGCCATATGTACACATTACCATCACTGACAGGAACCCTCTGACGGCAAAAAAAAAAACCACAGTTCCATAGACCCCAATGGTACATTATCTAGCTGTGAAAGCACACAACACAAACGTGACTCATGGAAGTCTGAATGAGGCCTAAGCCTTCGTGTAAGAGCAGAAATTACGTGACCATTTCATTATTCATGGTGAATTAGTATTATGCATTGTGTAATTATTTAGTCCTCGCAGTAGTAGACATGATATCTCCAGGCACAGACTTGCTGCCAGGACTGCTATAACCTCGTGTTATATACAGTAGCTTATCACGGAAGATCGATCTGCAGGGGAGGGACAAAGGAGCAGCCTAAGCCAATGAGGATATAGGAGGTGTGTCTTAGATTACCCCACTCTCCCTGTACGCACTCTAGATAAAATGTCACTCATCACTGCTCTGCCCTAGTGGAAATGAACTAAAAAAAAAAAAAATCAAGAAGCAACATCTGAAAAATATAATTACGGTAGTACATAATCATTTTTAGCATATGGCTTGCAATTTTTAGCTCATAACATGACAGTCCCTTTCATATACAGTGGCGTACGACTTCTCTCTCTTTTAGGATGTTTTTTACTACTTTCACATACCGTATTCCAAAAGAAAAAATATTATGATAAAATTTACAAACTGAACTACAAAAGGATATAGATTGGGGAAATGTATTTAACCTTAAAATGTCCCTAAAAATAGAGTCAATCCACCCATGAAATACAAAAGTGATTGCTGAAGAGCTTTGTGCCCATGTAGAAGACTTTGATATCTACAATAGCAGTGCCCCCTTTGACACCACCTTATTACTTCACTTTCGTGACCTACAAATTCACATGGCAGGCCTGGTGTCCTGTGACCATGTATAGTCATCAGCCTGACGGACGCTCAATATAACTGATACATGACCGAGGGCTGCACAGGCGGACCCAATGGCGGAAGTATTTTTACTCCTCGTGAACACGCAGACATTTTCGAAACATTTCAGGGCAACCTTCAATTTCTGCGTCTTCCTAGAAACAACAATTCAGAAACAAGTGGTGGTCTCTACACCACGTTACATTAGTGATCAATATCTGTAGATAAAAGGAGACAAAAACGTGCATACAAGTCAGAAATTAAACGTTGTACTGGATTTTAGAGATCATCAAAATCCTAAAGCACCAGCAATAACAAAAATACCCCAAAAGAAGACCCGACCGCTCACACGTGCTTCATACCACACGGTACAAAAGATGGAAATACCGGCTGTACCAGGACAAGCTGCGGCAACAGCAGGCCCAAACCCTATATGTGTTAAGCTCTTAGACGATATATGGATAAGACGATACATCTTTCATTACTTCCATACGCCTGCAATAATGGGACAAGCAATGGTGAAATGTCCCACTAAATAACTTTACGTCAAAATTTGCCTTGACCTTCAAAGTGAATCTACTTTTAGTTTCCGTACTGAACACACTTGCTCCTTTTGGGATTGTGACGCTGCACCTACAGTATGCTGGGAGAATGGAGGAGCCAGGGCCGACGTGGCAATCATACAAGCCCCGTCCTGGGCCCAGAGAGGAGGAACACGACAGTAATATCTGTATATGTAGCATTAAGCTTTTACTCTACATACATGTACATAATAGATGGTAAAAAAACCACTGACGAATGGCAAGATAAGGAAAAAACAAAGAATAAGCGTCCACCCGCTGAGCCCTGTTTCCACAGGAATGTCCTTTTGTACAGTACTGGGACTGATAGTACAAAGTCACAGGCGAAGGGCTCGGGATTATCTATGTTTATACCATATTGCAAGCGCTGCGCAGACTCCCCATTTATATTTTTACGGAATGAAAGAGGTTAAGAGGCGAGCCTGGTAACCCGAAATACTCACAGGACAACATGTTATGGTCAAAGTAACAAAGAAACACAAACCCAAAACTTGTATCAGAATAAAAAATACCAACCGGAATATTAGTGAGAAAAAAAAAGTTTACAAAGATTGTTATCAAAATTAAAACTCTAACTGTATAAAGTCCCTGGTGTATAGGATCACACTGGGGGAGTATAATCAGCACAATCCGTGGCATAATGGGGCGGAAAACTATTGGTGTGAGATCATGCTAAAAAAGCAAATGTGTCACTTACCCGTCTGCGGCAGAAAGGCAGGCCGTGGGCGATGATACTAATGCAAAAAGTCTTCATCACAGTTTGGGGAGGCAACGTTTCTTTAGTACTTGGAAGATCAATGGGCAGCAAATCATAATTCAGGGCAGCTTTATCAGACCTGGACATCCTTGACCATAAACTGCAGGTACTAACATACAGAAACCATAACACTCGTCATCTGACTGATGATCGGAAAAGCCTCAAGAGGGTCTCGAAATACCAAGGCCTTCACTTCTGCCTTTCAAGTTGTCCCTGTGAAGCCCTGACCTATGTGAAGCTCGCTGAAGAGCATGCTATCCTAGTATAGCCAGGAATTAGACCCCCAAACCCCGAGCAGACGGCTCCTGTCACTCACACAGCGGAGAGCCCCTCCCAAGCCAAGAGGGAGCAATTACTGGACAGTGCCATACCGTGCCCACCTTCATTCCTAATACTGCAGCACTTAGCAGGAAGAATCAGCCTCTATGTACTGGAGGGGAAAAGGGTAGAACTCTTCAGAAATACGAATTATATTAGAATATTATCATTACTACATGACATTATGTATTCAAAGCCAAGAATGGAGAGATTGTTATTTTGCCTTTTTTTTTTTTTTTATTTATTGGGAGAACTTGTCCAGTAAATTGATTTTGTATTTTATTTAATATATATATATACACACACACACACACACACACACACACACACGCACACACACACACACACACACATATATACACACACACACATTATATAACTGACTTGCACTGCATCCCTGCTCCATCCAGCTTTTTCTATCATAAAGTCATGATATCTATGCAGTAAGCCATTATTTCCCAATTTTTATTTCTTTCCTTTTTTTCTTTTGGAGGAATATCTGGGCATTGGTGTGTGTGTGTGACATGCATATACGTCCTAAAAATTGGGAATTTGTTTGCATAGTAAATAGAGATTCTGACAAATGATAGAAAATGCTGCTAGATGGGGCAGAGATACAGTGGAAAACTTGGCTACTGCTGCCCTCCTGTGGTCAAACTTGGCAAAGATTCCAAATATTGAAATACTGAAAAAATACTTACGGTATATATTACAGGAAATCTGAATCCAAAACCACCATTGATCATGCAGACTACAGCTGTATCTGGTAACTGTCCCCAGAATAAGTCTCCTGCCATCACCATACGGGTCTTACTATGTTTTAATAATCATCATGTGGTGTATACAACTAATGACGCCAGCATTCATTATCTGTAAAGCTTCCTAATTAGTTACTTCATATTGTAACATACAGAAAAACACTTCTATACTTCAAAGCAGCAAACCTAAGTAATTATATACAAATCAATGAAAACTACATAACGGTAAGCTAATTATGGGAATCTAAGTAGCTTGTACACCATTATATCAAATACGCCATAGGGGCACCCAGACAATGCGCCTTATATAGCATGAGACCTCTAAGATGAGGCGCTGCCGCTATATATATATATACCCCATTTCCCGTACATTATAGACGCTGCTGCACGGCTACTTGGAGAGTGTCATCACACATCTGATAACCATACTGCTCATTAAAAGGGGCTGAAATTATTCCTGCTATGCTGTAGCTGGTCAGACACTGGCATTTGGGGACATTTCTGACATGCTCGGCTCTTCTATATGGGGTGTCTGTGCACGGATCAGCAGAGGCCGGGTAGAATGGAGCAGCTGTTGTAGATAGGAAGGGAAAGGCAGGAAGAGGTCAGCTGCTCCCTGAGGAATGTGGCCGATCATTAGACGCTTATGGTATAGCAGCACCTTCACACTAGAGTATGCCAGGAATGACAGGACGCCAGGTAGAGGAGTCATTCCCCAAATGCCACACTCTGGTCACAGAGAACGCGTCCTGGGAAACATGCGGCAGTTTACTAACAATGTGGCTACGAAGCACATGGCCGCACGTTAGGGCCACAAAAGGCTCCCAAGGCCTAGTAAGAGTGTCACACTGCACCCATTAGTAAGAACGTCCCCAGAGTCAGTGACAGACCCACAATGGCATGGCTGCCAATGCTCCCAGGGTTTCCAAAGAGTTTTTTTCTTTTCCTTTTTAAAGGCGCTATGTTGATAGTGTGAACAGTTAAAGGGAATGTGTTATCAAAAAAAAATGTGCTACTGTTTTAGTTAGGGCCTTGTGCTTAAGTGTTTTTTTTTTTTAATTTTATAAAAAAAAATTTCCCCCAAATCACAGTCTGTATTAAAAGAATAAATGATAAATCTTGCAATTTTCACACTGGCCACTAGGGCTTCTAGGCTCTAACTTCCTGTTCCTGTCCAATCTGTTGTAGTAAAGCATCTACTGAGCGTGTGCAAAGGCCAATGCGAAGGGAGGGGAGACGTCACATCACCTATTGTGACCGGGGGGTCCTGTGTTACTGATTGAAGCTGTGGTATGATCAGACCATGTCCCTGTACGGTCAGACACCGCCATTACACAGTACACAGCAGGGGCACATTTATATTATTATCTCAGCACAGGGACATTATTTTTAATCACATCCAAATATGGAAATTATTATTATTCCAACATCTATTGACTAACATTAACTTTAGTTCATGGGAAAACCCCTTTGAAGGGAACTAGTCAGACACCCTAACTATCCCTTGACACTAATTTAGTATTATGTCCAGCCAGGTGACAATTCCCATGGATTAGTCCCCGCCTGGGACCTTCTAATCACACATCCCTAGGCACGACTGACAGCCTGCATAATGGTCCTACCATATCAGGGTTTGATTTCAGGCTTCCTGTCCATCACACCGGCCGAGGCGTGATTTCAGGATCCAAGGGCAGGAGAAGTCTGGGGAGAAGAGAAGACTCACTGTTCTGGTCCTGCATCATTTAGCATAGGCAGCGATGTAGTGTTAGCGAGTTACTTAAACTCCTCCACACATACCGCTATAGCCCTGACAGGACAACAGAGGGCTACAGGAATCTCAGATGTTGGCATAACACATTCCTCAGAGCTGGGGACTCACAATCTAATATCTTCATGTCAGACATACATATCAAGGCCGATATTAAAAGAACGCATTTAACATATTAGAATGCTTAGGAGAAAAAGGAGAGGCACATGGAAACTTTATGTAGATGAGGTCCTTCGTTGTGTTGGCCCCTAATAGGCCAGGGTTACAGTCATGAGTATCAAGAATTGGGAACAATGCTCCAAGATCAGAAAAGAAGCATCAAACGTCTTTTTGAAATTTCCTTTAAGATGTCACATTCAAGGACACTGATCGAGAAGACACAATGTGTTATGCAGCTACGGCTCAGCAAGAAACACACCGGCTGGAGGACGTCCAGAGCCAAGGAAGAGAACAGCAACACTTCTGTCATAACCCCTCATTCTGACTGCCATTGCAAACACCGCCTGTAACGCCAGGCAAGAAGTGAAATATTTGGATTCATTCGCACTTGAAATGGTTTAATGCTCGGCCAAGAAAAGTTACTGCTGGCACGCCATGAAAGCTCAGCATCATGAAGCCAGCCTTTGATGTGGCCATCCTGCAGCAGACACATCACAATTTTTAGGTGAGATTACAGGGTCTGATCTCTGCCATTACCTGAAAAGGCAGAACAAGGCAGGCACGCTGTGCGGAGAAATCAGCATTTCATGTCTACTGAATAGATGTCAAGGGAAAAAAAAAAACATCCTAATGTGCAAAGGAAAGTCAGACATTCATTTTTTTCTATAAAAAAAAAACTAAAAGAGAATTACCGTAATTAAGTATAAAATAGTTGGACAGTGTGTAACAGCTGGAGAGAATAGGACGCTCGGGGTGCATGCAAAGGGGGCAAACAGGGAGGTCACATCTGTAAAAGGGTTGTCCCACCAACAAAATACATTTTGCTGTGTACGGTGTAATGGCTGACTGTGATCATACCACATCTCCTGGGCAGGGCAAGCCAAAGAGAGGATACAGACATTACAGCACGGCATCACAGCTGCTGCTTTCTAGGCGGTAAAACATGTATAAAATCTAGCCGCAAATGCCAATATACTGAACCACAACATCTAGCAGCAGATGCTTTACTTCCCTGAAAGTATCAGCTTGTGACCCATTCTGTCCTGTCTGTATACTCTCCTTTGCCTTCTCCCCGGGCCAGGAGCTGTGGTACTTTGTTCGTGTGACAACCCTATTAATGGTTAAATAGTCCCACAGCTTTCCTAGGTTCCTAAATGACAATTTTACATGTACAGACATACACCCCCTGCACTGTACTTCTAAACAACATGGTAGATTCAGGACTATGAGGAAAATGAGTGATCACCCCAGTAAGGGGGCTACAATGTCTATTAGGCTACTTTCACACATCAGTTTTTTGCCATCAGGCAGGATCCGGCTTTTTTTTTTTTTAGAAAAAACGGATCCGGCATAAATTTTGGAGAACTGTAGAAACGGATCCGTTTTTTTGCTGGATCCGTCTCTGTTCCTGGAGGCTGGCCAATTGGATCTGAGCATGCGCAGACTTAAAAAAACCGGATCCGGTGGCTGGATCCATCTTTTTCTGGATCCGGCGCATTCCGGCGCCCATAGACTTTCATTGTAGCAAAAAGCTGGAAGCGCCGGATCCGGCGCTTCCGGCTTTTTCGCCGGAGACAAAAAACGTTACAGTAGCCATTTTTTCCAGACGCCGGAATGAGACAAGTTGGCGGATCCGGCAAAAAACGGATGAAACGCAATGCCATCCGGCACGATCCGGCGCTAATGCAAGTCAATGGGGAAAAACCGGATCCGGCATTGCATTTTGCCGGATCCGGTTTTACAAAAAAAAGCCGGATCGCGCCTGAAGGCAAAAAACTGATGGGTGAAAGAGGCCTTAGTGCTTGCGGCTTTGTAAACCATGGGGGAAAGGCCGGAGCTTGTGGCTAATACTGACACTCTGAAGTACTGACACCGTTTCCGCAGGTTTCCTCTAGGTAGTCTAGTACAATTGTCTTGCCCATTATATAAAAAAATAAACAAGTTGGTGCATTGGCAAGTACGGGCCCGTTACACATAGCAATATCGCTATAACATCACGGGTTTTGTGACGCAGCAGCGATATTGCTATGTGTGATACTTACCTCCGACCGCTCCCCCGCTGGTTATCGCTGATCGCGTGAGAACGTCGTGGGCCGTTTCTCGTCGTCAGCTTCCTGCTGGGCTTCCTGTGGCGCCGACGAGCGACGCGTGGACGTGGGCGGGAGGACGTCAGGATCGCCTCGTCTGACAGGTAAGTAGCGACCCCCGTCCCCTGCTATGTCGCTAGTGAGATCTGCCTGTGTGGCAGCTCACTAGCGACCACTTAGCGATGCACCAGCGATCCTGACCGCGTCATATCGCTGGTCGGGATCGCTGGTGCATCGCTAAGTGTAACAGTACCCTAAGATAAGGTGGATTTTACTGGGGACACATGGCGGAGGGGCATTGTGAGATTACATGGATCGATTCATGTTACAACCAAAACCTAAAGGAAGGCGACCATGGCAAAAGAAAATACTATCAGGTTAAATTTTTGATTGCAAGTAATAGACATTTTGAGCCCTAAACCAGTTAACTCTCATTACCAATAGTAAATGCTCGCTGTAGCCAGCTAAGAATTAAAGGGATTGTCCATGATCAGTGAAAAGGCAATGCATTTTTTCCACATTTTTTTTCGTTTTGCGTTTTCACTGACAACCCCTCTAGCACAATCACAATTAAACCATTTTACATAGTATTTTTTGTTAAACAGAAATGTGTTAAGGAAAAGCTCAATGCATTTGCCATATTCTGCAGAATTTGAGCTCCTGTTACAGCAGAATGTCCCATTTGAGCTGTTGAATCACAAAATACAAAAGCATTTCTGCAGCGACTGGGAAGATGCCATTTGTTCTCTCCATCTGACGGAAATGTGCGGTGACATAGCAAGAGCAAGAAAACACAGATGTCTGCAATACACCAGGAGACAGCACTGCAAGCAAATGCAAGGGACTGGCGCCACCTAGTGGAGCAATGCTGAATGTTCTGGGAGAAAAATATATTCATTAGGCTAAAAGCTTACATCCGGTCTTTTTCATTCAAGAAGTAAGCGGCAAAAAAATAATACTGCAAAACATAAAAATGCAACATGATATCTATAGAGTGGGATCCTATTGTTTTCTTATTTAAGGCAGCGATAAATTATTATTATTATTTATTTATATAGCACCATTGATTCCATGGTGCTGTACATAAGAAGGGGTTACATACAAATTACAGATATCACTTACAGTAAACAAACTTACAACCACAGACTGATACAGAGGGGAGAGGACCCTGCCCTTTCGGGCTTACATGCTACAGGATGGTGGGAAAGGAGACAGTAGTTCGGGGGGTTAAATTGAATGTTACATCACTTTCTATTAAAGAAAAAAAACATTATCTTCTGTATGATGTGACACTAGCATTTAAGCGGTAGTCCCATAAACAAAGAATCTATTCTATTTCTAAACACTGTTTTTCGGTGATTCCTTTGTATCCCCACTCATACTACACCCACACACACAAATGATACACCATTTGAAAGGTAAACTTGCCCCCTTCAGCAAGAAGATAGCCAAACAAACCACACATCCACGATTTGATCACAAAATACAGTTTAAACATTCATTTTCATAAACCTGCAGTAAAGAAAAATGACCTGCAGGTGGCACCACAGTACCTCAAAGCACACTACCACAAAGCTGCTTACAGACATCACAAACAAATCCAAACATTTGCCTTGGGGTCTATGCAGCTTGCCGAACTGCTTTCCCAGCCTATTTTAGCCAAATTGGAAGATTGCAAACTTCACTGCAGGTGAGGCACATATGCAAACACATTTGTCTACATGCACTGCCTATTGAATTGCACACTTGCTCTGTTCATACTCCACCCACACAAACAAATGATACACCATTTGAAAGGTCAAATGACCTGCAGGTGGCAGCACACTACCCCAACACACACTACCACAATGCTGCTTACAGACTTCACAAACAAATCTAAACATTTGCCTTAGGGTCTCTCCAGTTTGCTCAAGTGCTTGCCCAGCCTAGTTCAGGCACATTGGAGGATTGCACACTTCACTGCAGGTGAGTCACATATGCAAACACATTTGTATACATGCACTGCTTTTTCGGTGATTACTTCGCCCCACTCACAAATGGTGAGACACATATGAAACATATTTGTAAACATACTGTTGTGCATTCTCTTACTTCAGAGTTGGGGCTCCCTCTGGTGTTTACTGTGGGTAGTGGAGATGGCCAGATTGACAGAGGTCTGCCACCTGACGATGATGATTGGAAATCTGGGGTTACGGATTGGGAGGATTTAAGTGAGCAGGCTTCCCTCAATTGTTGCTGATGATTAGTTCTTCCTGTGCAACTTGAGGTCTGCTGTCTCCTGCCTGATCCTGCATTTTTCAGTTGTATATTTGCTAATCCTTTGCATCTGATCTGTATTTGCCTCTTTCTGCTTTGCTGTTCGAGTTCAGCGTGCTCCCTGCTGGGGCTGTGCTGGACCCTGTTCCACATTTTACAGCTTGTGTCAGTTTGTTCAGTCCCCTGATGCTGAAATAGCGGGGGAGAGGTCGTGAGACCTCAGTGTTTTTTGTGTACATCAGACTTTTTGGGATTTTTTTAGGGTTTTTGCGTGATTGCAGACAGTGTCTTTCCTTTCCTATCCTATCTAGACAGTTTGGGCCCCATCATTTGCTCAGTCTATTTTCTGCCTGTGTTTGTCCCTCATCTGGTCTCACCGACAATATATGTTTGGGGGTTATTTCTTTGGGGTTCTACTCCGGGGCAGTTTAGATTTCACCTTTCTTGCTTTAGGCCTAATTAGTTCTCCGGCTGTGTCGAGGCGTCTAGCGCATAGTAGGTACGGTTCACGGCTACTGTTAGTTGTGTTGTTAGGATTAGGGATCTGCAATTCGCTAAGTGACCAAGCTTTCTGGTTTTCTGGTGGCCTAGCCTATTCCTGCCATCCTCCTCGGTGACCTGTTCATAACACATACACTGCTTTTTCGCTGATTACTTTGCCACACACACAAATGATACACCATTTGAAAGGTAAACTTGCTCCCTTCAGCAAGAAAAGAGCCAAACACCGTGCAGGACGCTTGGCATTTGCCACAGAACACCCGGATTGGGAAATTTGCCACTGGCACCCTGTGCTCTTCACAGATGAAAGCAGGTTCACACTGAGCAGACGTGAAAGAGTCTGGAGACGCCGTGGAGAGCGATCTGCTGCCTGCATCATCCTTCAGCATGACCGGTTTGGCAGTGGGTCAGTAATGGTATGGGGTGGCATTTCTTTGGAGGGCCACACAGTGTTGGGCTGTGAGCACAACCCCCATCTGTGGACGTCGGGCACTCAGACAATCCTCATGGTGTCGGTTTCTAACCGTTTGTGCAGACACATGCACATTTGTGGCCTGCTGGAGGTCATTTTGTAGGGTTCTGGCAGTGCTCCTCCTGTTCCTCCTTACACAAAGGCGGAGGTAGCAGTCCTGCAGCTGGGTTGTTGCCCTCCTATGGCCCCCTCTACATCTCCTGGTAACGCCTCCAGCCTCTGGATACTATGCTGACAGACACAGTAAACCCTTCTTGCCACAGCTCGCATTGATGTGCCATCCTGGAAGAGCTGCACTACCTGAGCCACTTCTGTGGGTTGTAGAGTCCGTCTCATGCTACCACAAGTGTGAAAGCACAATCAACACTCAAAAGTGACAAAAAAAAATCAGCCAAAAAGCATTGGTACTGAGATGTGGTCTGTGGTCCCCACCTGCAGAACCACTCCTTTATTGAGGGTGTCTTGATAATTGCCAATAACTTCCATCTGTTGTCTATTCCATTTGCACAAAAGCATTTGAAATTGATTGTCAATATATTTATATATACACACACACTTTGTACATATACTGTGTATATATACAGAAGGACTAATCATAGTGGCACAAGAGCAAGCTCTAAGTACCAGATCCATAGAAGCAGGAATCTACCACAAAAGGTGCAGACTATGCAAAAGAATCTCAGAAACAGTCCAACACATAATGGCAGGATGCAAAATGCAAGCAGGAACAGGGTATACTGAATGCCACAGCCAAGTAACGGGAATTGTATACAGGACCATCTGCTAAGCCCCCCTAAGTCCAGGTGGGAGACCCCAGATAAAGTGGTGAATGAAAGGGCTAAAATCCTGTGGGACTGCAAGATCCAGCTAGATAAGCAGGTGTTGGCTAACCAACCTATACATTATGATAGTAGACAAGGATCAGAAGACAGCAATGATAATAGATGTGGCAGTGCCAAGTGACAGCAACATCAGAAAGAAGCAATATGAGAAGCTGGAGAAATACCAGAGACTCAAAGGACAACTGGAGAAGATGTGGAAGGTGAAGGCAACAGTGATTCCAGTGGTGATAGGAGCACTTGGAGCAGTGACCCCCAAGTTGGAAGAATGGCTACAACAGATCCCAGGAGCAACATCTGAGCTCTCTGTCCAGAAAAGCGCAATACTGGGAACAACTAAGATCCTGCCCAGAACCCTCAAACTCCCAGGCCTCTGGTAGAGGACCAGAGATATACTGTATGTGTGTGTGTGTGTGTATATATATATATATATATATATATATATATATATATATATACACACACACACGCGCGCGCATAAAAGGCACACATACAGGGAGAGGGAGAAGAATAAAATAGCAAGCAATGCAATCGGATTGCAGGTAAATCGGATGTCACTTGGATCGCATTGTACTCGCAAGAAACACTTGCATGACACTCGTCCCAGTTTACTGGACCGATATCGGACAGGTTTTTTATTACGGTGATGGGTAGGAGCCCTTAAAGGCATTAATTTCCAGTATTGTGCTGCAAGGTGGAAGAGTGTACAGAACTGCAAATGGTCCATAGTTTTTAGAGTGACTGATACATTAACAAAAGCGGGAAAATGATCAAGGTGGCACTTAGGCTGATGGCTCATGAACAAAGAAAAACTAATTAATTAAAAGATACTTTATCAATAATTAAAAAACATTCGCTTTAGAAAAAACAGGCAGCTAAACGCTGATCATATGACAAAATAGTAAAATATCTTAACACAAGGTAGGTCATGGATAGTCTACAGTTCCCTCCAGGACCCTGTGTATCACCCCTGCCTAAAAGTGGAGGTTGGCACCCTCTTGAAACGCAAATGGCGTCCCCGCTCCACGGCGGCTGTCCCTTCTGACCCTGTTTAATCCTACTCTCAGGATGGCCAATGTAAAGGAACACAAAAAAAGCCTCACTGGTTTGGGTGTCTATGTCACTAAATGAAGCAGTCCAGATAAGGCACCCATCACCACAAAACCACCAAAAAAAATTATAATTAAAGGGCATACAACCAGTGACCGGAAAACAAAATTACTTAATTGGAAATGAAAGGGAGGTGGGATCTAAAAATCCCTAATTGAAAGCGTCCCTACCTGACAACGGAGCTTTTTCACCCTAATTTATACTGGTGCCTCCGCTCCGGCTGTCCCTTACTGACCCTTATGGTACCTGCCTAACTTCAAATGCAAATCTAAAGGGACAGGACAGGGTCTATAGGACAAATAAAAAAAAAATTGAAAAAGGGGACTGCTATTAAATAAACCCCCCCAAAGACCCAAAACAAAAACACAGGGTTAAGGCAAATGGGGATTCATGGGTGAGCTAGATATTATCAATAATCACTAGTACACACAAATAGTGACCCACTCATGGTATTGTAATGGTAGATACAACAAAATTTAGCGGCTTTAAAAGGTCACTTAATTCTTAACATATCCGCTTCCATATGATTCAACAGATATCACCACAATTTATATTGCTTATTGCCGTCATATTCCCTCATATTGCACTATGCCCAGTAGAAAAAATAGACCAGGTGTCAAAACCAGGCCTGCAACCAGGCGCTATATCTGATGCTCTGACGGAGCATACAACAGTATCATGGGCCTCCTGAGGAACTCCTATTATGGGAGAGAAACGCGTCGAGGCAAGATATCAGCATTGAGATAAGTTTTTCCTAATCTGTTATATATTGGCTGGTCTATTTTTTCTACTGGGCATAGTGCAATATGAGGGAATATGAAGGCAATAAGCAATATAAATTGTGGTGATATCTGTTGAATCATATGGAAGCGAATATGTTAAGAATTAATTAAGTGACCTTTTAAAGCCGGTAAATTTTGTATCTATCATTACAATACCATGAGTGGGTCACTATTTGTGTGTACTAGTGATTATTGATAATATCTAGCTCACCCATGAATCCCCATTTGCCTTAACCCTGTGTTTTTATTTTGGGTCTATGGGGGGGGGGGGGGGGGGGGTTATTTAGTAGCAGTCCCCTTTTTCAATTTTTTTTTGTCCTATAGACCCTGTCCTGTACCTTTAGATTTGCATTTGAAGTTAGGCAGGTACTATAAGGGTCAGTAAGGGACAGCCGACGCGGAGCGGGGGCACCAGTATACATTAGGGTGAAAAAGCTCCGTTGTCAGGTAGGGACGCTTTTAATTAGGGATTTTTAGATCCCACCTCCCTTTCATTCCCAAGTAAGTAATTTTGTTTTCTGGTTACTGGTTGTATCCCCTTTAATTATAATTTTTTTTGGTGGTTTTGTGGTGAATTTTAGAGTTGAGTGACTTTGGTCGGATCAGGTTTCATGAAACCCGGAGGAAACTGGTCCGACTAGGGCAAAAAAAAAGTCAGTTTCGTCCGAAACCCGACCCCAATACAAGTCAATGGGGAATAAAATTCGGCATTGAGCGGATGACATTCATCCAATCAATGCCGACTTTTATTACCCACTGACTTGCATTGGGGTCAGGTTTCGGACAGAACTCCGACTTTTTTTGCCCTAGTCGGACCAGTTTCATCTGACTCAAATTTTGTTTCATTCGGGTTTCACGAAACCCGATCTGACCAAAGTCGCTCAACTCTAGTGGTGATGGGTGCCTTATCTAGACTGCTTGACATGGACACCCAAACCAGTGAGGCTTTTTTTGTGTTCCTTTACATTGGCCATCCTGAGAGTAGGATTAAACAGGGTGAGAAGGGACAGCCGCCGTGGAGCGGGGACGCCATTTGCGTTCCAAGAGGGTGCCAATCTCCGCTTTTAGGCAGGGGTGATACACAGGGTCTTGGAGGGAACTGTAGACTTTCGACTAGACTATCCCCTACCTTGTGTTAAGATATTTTACTATTTTGTCATATGATCAGCGTTTAGCTGCCTGTTTTTTCTAAAGCGAATGTTTTTTAATTATTGAAGAATAAAGTATGTTTTAATTTATTAGCTTTTCGTTGTTCATGAGCCTTCATATAACTAATTACACTCAAATATAGTTTTTCAATTCACTTAGGCTGATGGCCAGTATTTTCCAAATAAGCATGCTAAAAAATAGGCACATAGATAAATGAACTCCAATAAGTAAAGTTCCCATTTTCCCCGTTATGATGTCTGCTATGTGGGGAGCTACCTAGCACAAGCCGTGAGCGGTCAGTCACACGTGGCCATGAATAGGAGACGCCAAGCAGAATATTAAAATGTGTTATAGGCATGACAGAGAAAATCCAGCCGAGCTCAAACTGGGATTTACTGAGCCCTGTAGTCAGAATAACGTCAGGATGAGAGAAAGCAAACGGGTCACTGGAGACCAGAGGGAAACCAGTCCGGCTGAGTGACCAGGGAAGTGCCAGGCTCCACTGACGGTAAAATATGTGCATGTGATTATCAGGACACAGAGAGATTCTTACACTCACACTATGTGCATACAATGGATTAATGGCTTCACAATAGCAGCCCGAGAACACATGTATGAATGTGAACCATGTGGCCCGCAGTGACCTTTCCATTCTCACACAGCAGTCCGGTCATGCTCTCTCATCCTGATGAGCGGGGACATTTCACTTAAACCCTGGGAGATTTACTTTCATAAGAGAAGCACTTCCCGCTGTTCAGCTATTCATCACGGGCAGCTCCTATGTATCCAGTGTATTGGTGTTATTACGGCAATATTATAGGTCGGGTGGAAAGGTGCCCACACACCAGCAAGAACCATCACTCCCACGCGAAAGCATGCCGCAAAAAGGATCAGGCAATGAAGTACAACATTTCAAGCCTTCGCTCGGGAAACAGGATTCCCTCGTACGCATTAGATGATCGCCTTTGCAATAATGTGTATAGGGGGACCAAGAGATGTATTAAGGAGAATCTGTCAGCCGGTTTTTGCTATGTAATCTCCAGACAGCATGAGTTGGGACTGGGACACAGATTTCAGGGATGTGTCACTTACTAGGCTGCGTGCTGTTTCCATACAATTAAGTTTTTATCAGCAAGAGATTATCATAGCCCTCTGCCTAGCATCCCTTGTGCCAACTGGTCCGACTCCACCCCCTCCTCTCTTAAGCTGCTCACTGTCAATAGACAATGTAGAGAGACTGGTGCGGGCAGGGAAGCTTTCTTGAGCTCTGCTACATGCTAAAACCTCTGATTGTGTCACAACGGCTGCATCCAGTAATCTAAGTGATACATTGTTGGATTCAGCATCTCTTTGCCTACATCATGCCGACCTCAGATGAGGTAGCAAAAACCTGCTGACGGATTCCTCTTAAGAATTGTAGCGTAAGGGACAGTTTCTAGTCACTCAGCTGTCTGCAACTTCCATCGAGCTCAATGGAGGACATGGAAGAGTTTGTCAGCTTCAGATGTGCATCACACAAGGTAATAGTGGCCCCAAAACCACATAAAAAGATCTGAAAACCTCAGCGTCATCTTAGTGCTGCATGACTTAACAGCACTGGCTTCTGTGCAGAAAGGAGACTTTTAAACAGGTAACAAGCTCACATTTAGATTACTGGTCATAAGTCCTGTCTAGGCACGCTGCTTTACAGAGATACATGTCTCTGGACATGAATGTGTTGCAATACTATTTGCCAGAGGACTTGACTTAACTAGAGCATCCTATGGACAAATGTAAAACAAAGACGTTATGTACACTGGCTCAGTGATTAATATTGTCTTGCAGGCACTAAGGGGTTGTCTACCTTTCGGGAGAATATTTTTTTCCTTTACTGAAATGCATGTAATCAAGGCAACCAAAAAAATAAATAAAAAAAAAATTGCAATTGGGTTCCATTAAAAATTTTGCAGTTTGCCTTCTATAGCCTCTAGTTTGTACTGACAACTGTTGGCTACAGAATGTGTTACAGTGGGGAAAATAAGTATTTGATACACTGACGATTTTGCACGTTTTCCCACCTACAAAGAATAGAGAGGTCTGTAATTATTATTGCAGGTACACTGCAACTGTGAGAGAATCTAAAAATAAAAAACAGAAAATCACATTGCATGATTTTTACATAATTAATCTACATTATATTGCATGAAATAAGCATTTGATACAATAGAAAAACAGAGCTCTTTGTTTGCAATTTCAAAGGTCAGATGTTTCCTGTAGTTCTTGACCAAGTTTGCACACACTGCAGCAGGGACTTTGGCCCCCTCCTCCATACAGAATCTTCTCCAGATGTTTCAGGTTTCGATGCTGTGCCAGGGTAATATTGAGTTTCAGGTCCATCAAAGATTTTCTATTGCGTTCACGTCTGGAGTCTGGCTAGAGCACTCCAGGACCTGGCAATGCTTCTTCTTAGTTTCCCTGACTGTGTCTTTTGGGTTGTCATCCTGGAAGACCCAGCCACAACCCATCTTCAATGCGCTTACTGAGGGAAGGTGGTGTTTGGCCAAAATTTCATGATACATGACCCCATCCATGCTCCCTTTAATATGGTGCAGTCGTCCTGACCCCTGTGCAGAAAAGCACCACCAAAGTATGATGTTTCTCCCACCATGCTTCATGGTTAGGACCGTGTTCTTGGGGTTGCACTCATCCTTCATCCACTAAATATAGCGAGTGGAGTTGTTACCAAAATGTTCTATTTTGGTCTCATCTGAACACATAACCTTCACCCATGCCTCGTCTGGATCATCCAGATCATTGGCGAACTTCAAATAGGCCTGGCCATGTGCTGGCGTGAGTAGGGGGACTTTGCATGCCCTGCAGGATTTTAATCCATGATGGCGTAGTGTGTTACTAACGGTAATGCTTGAGACTGTGGTCTCCGCTCTCTTTAGGTCATTGACCAAGTCCTCCCGTGTAATTCAGGGCCGATTCCTGACCTTTTTCAGAATCATCCTTGCACCTCGAGGCGAGATGTTGCATGGAGCCCCAGACCGAGGAAGATTGACAGTGATCTTGTGTTTCTTCCATTTTCCAATAATTGTGCCTACAGTTATTGCCTTCTCACCAAGCTGCTTGCCTATTGTCCCTTTAGCTCATCCCAGCCTTCCGCAGGTCTAGTGTTTTGTCCCTAGTGTCCTTAGACAGCTCTTTGCTCTTGGCCATGGTGGAAAGGTTAGAGCGTCAGTGTGTGGACAGGTGTCTTTTATACAGGTAACAAGTTCAAACAGGTGCAATTAATACAGGTAATGAGTGCAGAGTAGGAGGGCTTCCTAAAGAAAAATTAAAAGGTCTGTGAAAGCCAGAATTCTTGCTACTTGTTAGGTGATCAAATACTTATTTCATGTAATAAAATGCAATTTAATTATGTAGAAATCATACAATGTGATTTTCTGGTTTTCATTTTTAGTTTCTGTCTCACAGGTTGAAGTGTACCTATGATAAAAATTACAGATGTCTCCATTCTTTGTAAATGTGAACATTGGCAGTGTATCAAATACTTATTTACCCCGCCGTTTCTGAGAATATGTCAGTGGGCCCACAATGACTGACTGACAGGAGTGCTCATTACTTTTATATTTCTTTTTGTGAGCTCATCTCAGCCGATTTATGACCACAGATCACATTAACCTTGAATATGCTGAAGGGAAAAAAAGGCTGGAAGCCATCACTCAAGCAGGAGGCGGCGGCACTGGATGGAGAATAGAGCTGGAGTGGCAGGGGCTTCAGATCTTTAGCCTCATTTGCATATCAATTCAATTTCTGATTTCTTAGAAATAGATAAACGAAATGGCCATGTAAAGGTATTGCTGGACTTGTCTTTGTAAAACGTCTGCCTGATGGCTGTGATTTTTTTTCCCAAACCATAATTCTATGCAGTATGTAAAACAGGAAGCAGATGAATACCTAAGCAGAACCCCACAAAGCCCCGCCCACAGACAGCACTGAAGCGCCAGAATCTCATTCAATGAAAACTACAAAAATAAAGATTAAACAACCACAAGACGGATTTCATCTACCCAGGAAAAATTGCAATCAGTATAACGGCGCCCACTTGACACTGTGTGTAGGTTACTGGGAACAATCCTACTGACAGGTTCCCTTTAAAAATGCATTACCAAGTTATGCTGGGACTTTTAGTTTCTAAATATTCCACTTTACAGTTATTAATTACCAGGTTAAGCAGGGATTTTTAGTGCCTTATTGTCCACTGTGAACGTAACCCTAGATTATGCTGTGACTTGTAGTACCTTGGTGTTTCATAATTATTTAGCATTATTATTGATAATTAGGTTATGCTAGGACTATTAGTGTCCCCAATGCGCCATTGTTAGTTAGCTAGGCTATGCTGTGACTTGGTAGTACCTTGGTGTTTCCATATATTTAGAATTATAGCTATTGACAATTAGGTTATGCTAGGACTTGTAGTGTCTCCGGTGCTCCACTCTTTGCTAGGCTATGCTGTGACTTGTAGTACCTTGGTGTTTCCATATATTTAGAATTACCAGTATATTTATTGATAATTAAGCTATGCTGGGACTTGTAGTGTCTCCGGTGCTCCATTGTTAGTTAGGTTATAGCTGTGACTTGCTGTACCTCAGTTTTATGGTGTGTAATTATTCTTTTCCAGGTGATGAGGGACTGCCTCCTCCATTTCCTCGAACTGTGCCAACATTTAATTATAGGCATCAGCTCATTGATGTAAAGAAGTCAGACCACCCTGTTCACAGTGAAGTTGGGAAGTTGTAGGACAGGAGTTAATAGACTAGACTAGTACGACCTAGTAGATTTTCAGTGCCAGGACTGAATATACTGTGTTTTAGAGATGGAGCAGCATGGATTTCCCAGTGCCCATACAACCAGCTGGGTACATAATCCACGCTGCATGTGGTTTCTCATGATCCCCCATGCAGAGGATCTAATACTGTAGCATTTTCTCCAGAGGCGAGATGGCTTACAATGAGAGAAAGAGAAGGAACCAAAGACTTCAATAACCATTCAAATCATGAACACACCCAGGAAAACGACCTACAATTAAGATAACGTAATTACCCCTCACTTCATTTAAATGGACCTGAATTCTATATCCACAATCTAGCATAAGGCTATGTGCACACGTTGCGGAATTGCCAAGGAAATTTCCGTGGGAATTCCGCAACTCACTGCCGCGAGAAATACGCTAGAATTCCAGAAGCGTAATTCCCGTGTATTTCCCGCGTTTTAACTAATGTTTTGCAAGCGTAATTAGTTTGCAGAATGCTAGCGTTTTCCAAGCGATCTGGAGCATCACTTAGAAAACTGATTGACAGGTTGGTCACATTCGTCAAACATAGTGTTTGACGAGTGTGACCAACTTTTTACTATTGAGGCTGCCTATGCAGCATCAGTAGCAAAAATATATAAATAACATAATAATATATAAAATAAACATTTTAAAAAAATTGTGTTTTTCTCACCTTCCTGCTTCCCGCGCAGCGTTCCCAGGCCTCAGCGATGCTCCCGGCAAGTCCCGTTCCCAGCGATGCCTTGCGACAATGACCTTTGACGATGTAGCGGTATCGCGAGACTGCGACTTCATCAAAGGTCATTGTTGCAAGGCATCACTGGGAACGGGAGTTGTCGGGAGCATCACTGAGGCCTGGGGACGCTGCGTGGGACGCCGGAAGGTGAAAAGAACACCATTTTTAATTTTAATTCTATTTTCTACAGGGATATGGTACCCAGGGCCTCGAGGAGAATCTCCTCTCCTCCAGACCCTGGGTACCATCTGCACATTTTCCGCTTACTTTGCGCATGGAGGGCATTGCCACATGCGGAAAGTAAGCAGAACAATGCATTCCTCTGTGTGCGGAAATCCCAGGATTCCGCAAAAAGAATAGGCATGCTGTGTATTTTTCCGCGATGCGATTTTGACGCGGAAAAATATGCAGCATTAGCACAGCATATGAGGAATGCCATTTAAATCAATGGGCTGCTTATTTTATGCGTTTTTGCCGCGAAAAAAAAAAAGTGTCAAAAACGCATTAAATCCGCGGGAATGTCGGACGTGTGCACACAGCCTAATCCTTCCAAAAACAACAACAAAAAAGAGCAGAAAAGTTTCTACATATTTCTCGGTGAAAACTACATCAGCCTACCTTTGGAACGGACAAGCTACAGAAAAACCACATCAGTTAATAAAATGAAAATGCACATGTGACTAGCGTGTAATGTCCCATTGTGCAGGATCTGGAGACTCACCTTTGTTTTTGTTTGGAAAGGGCTGGGCTTTTGTGAAAGAGAAATGTCCATTATACTATTGGAATTGGGAATATCGCTGGAGTTTCTATGTTCACCCTCCCTGCTGCTGTCATCAGACTGATCAAAGTCATCACTGTCCTGGTCCATTTCCTCCTCATCCTCATCTTCCACATCACAAACATGTGGCTCATCCTCCTCCTCATCCTCCTGTTGCTCACCATCCTCGGGTTGGTCTTCGGACTCATGATGTGCTACTATACAGCTGTTGTTGTTTTCTTCCAAATGCTCCGGGTGGAGGTTACTCCTCTCCACACTTCCAGGACCATCCACCTCCCCATTCACCACTATGTGCTCGTCTCCCTGCTGTCTAGGATGCTGCTGTTCCTCCTCCTCTTCTACTCGGTTCATCTGCTCCTCATCTGCTTGGCTAGAGGAAGCATTACCTCGCACAGAACTGCCAGTACGTCGCCTCTTGCTGCCCACAGACAGCAGTTCCTGATTCATTTCCAAAAGCCAGCTTGCTACTTCATGGACATTGGCTAGACTGTGTGAAGAGGCAAATGACTTCACATTCTGCAAAACAAAACAAAAAAGTCAATATTAAGGTTTTTTTCCTTCTCTGTAGCACAAAATAATAAAAACAGTAAAAGTACTTGGACACATTTATATAATTAAATTGAAGAAAAAAGAGTAACTTAACCCCTTTATGACCCAGCCTATTTTGTCCTTAATGACCTGGCCATTTTTTGCAATTCTGACCAGTGTCCCTTTATGAGGTAATAACTCAGGAACGCTTCAACGGATCCTAGCGATTCTGAGGGTGTTTTTTCGTGACATATTGGGCTTCATGTTAGTGGTAAATTTAGGTCGTAAATTTTTGCATTTGTGAAAAAAATCAGAAATTTGGCAAAATTTAGAAAATTCCGCAATTTTCAAATTTTGAATTTTTATTCTGTTAAACAAGAGAGTTATGTGACACAAAGTGGTTACTAAATAACATTTCCCACATGTCTACTTTACATCAACACAATTTTGGAAACAAATTTTTTTTTGTTAGGAAGTTATAAGGGTTAAAATTTGACCAGCGATTTCTCATTTTTACAACAAAATTTACAAAACCATTTTTTTTTTAGGGACCACCTCACATTTGAAGTCACTTTGAGGGGTCTATATGGCAGAAAATACCCAAAAGTGACACCATTCTAAAAACTGCACCCCTCAAGCTACTCAAAACTACATTCAAGATTATTAACCCTTCAGGTGTTTCACAGGAACTAAAGCAACTTGGAAAGAAAAAATGGACATTTTAATTTTTACAACAAAAATTTTCTTTTAGCATCAATTTTTTCATTTTCACATGGGCAACAGGATAATATGGATCCTAAATTTTGTTGGGCAATTTCTCCTGAGTACACCGATACCTCATATGTGTCATAAACCACTGTTTGGGTACATGGAAGGGCTCAGAAGGGAAGGAGCGCCATTTGACTTTTTGAATGGAAACCATGCTGGAATATTTAGCGGTTGCCATGTCACGTTTGGAGAGGCCCTGTGTGCCTAAACATTGGAGCTCCCCCACAAGTGACCCCATTTTGGAAACTAGACCCCGCAAGGAACTTACCTGCATGCATAATGATCACTTTGAACCCCCCAGGTGCTTATTACAAATTGATCGGTAAAAAAAAAAAAAAAAAAAAAAAAAAAAGGACTTTATTTTCACAAAAATTTTCTTTTAGCATCAATTTTTTCATTTTCACATGGGCAACAGGATAAAATGGATGCTAAAATTTGTTGGGCAATTTCTCCTGAGTACACCGATACCTCATATGTGGTCATAAACTACTGTTTGGGCACACGGCAGGGTCCGGAAGGGAAGGAGCGCTATTTGACTTTTTGAATGGAAAATTAGCTCCAATCGTTATCGGACACCATGTCACGTTTGGAGAGCCCCTGTAACTAAACAGTGATATCCCCCCACAAGTAACACCATTTTGGAAACTAGACCCCTTATGGAACTTATCTAGATGTGTGGTGAGCACTTTGAACCCCCAGGTGCTTCACAGAAGTTTATATCGCAGAGCAGTGAAAATAAAAAATCATTTTTTTTCCTAAATCTTTTATTTTCACAAGGGTACCAGGAGAAACTGGACCCCAAAAGTTGTTGTCCAGTTTGTCCTGAGTACACTGGTATGCCATATGTGGGGGGGAACCACTGTTTGGGCACACGTTGGGGCTCGGAAGGGAAGTAGTGACATTATGAAATGCTGACTTTGATGGAATGGTCTGTGGGTGTCATGTTACATTTGCAGAGCCCCTGATGTACCTAAACTGTGGAAACCCCCCACAAGTGACCCCATTTTGGAAACTAGACCCCCCCCCAAGGAACTTATCTAGATGTGTGGTGAGCACTTTGAACCCCCAAGTGCTTCAAAGAAGTTTATAACGCAAAGTTGTGAAAATAAAAAATCATTTTTTTTCCTCAAAAAATGATTTTGTAGCTCGCAAATTTTTATTTTCACAAGGAATAACAGGAGAAATTGGACCCCAAAAGTTGTTGTCCAGTTTGTCCTGAGTACGCTGATACCCCATATGTGGGGGGGAACCATTGTTTGGGCGCACGTAAGGGCTGAGAATGGAAGTAGTGACGTTTTGAAATGCAGACTTTGATGGAAAGGTCTGCGGTCGTCATTACGTTTGCAGAGCCCCTGATGTGCCTAAACAGTAGAAACTCCCCACAAGTGACCCCATTTTGGAAACTAGACCTTCCGGGGAACTTATCTAGATGTCTGGTGAGCACTTTGAACCCCCAAGTGCTTCACAGAAGTTTATAACGCAGAGACGTGAAAATAAAAAAATAATTTTTTAGCCTCCAATTTTTTTTTTTCCCAAGGTTAACAGGAGAAATTGGACCACCAAAGTTGTTGTGCAATTTTTCCTGAGTACGCTGATACCCCATATGTTGGGGTAAACCACTGTTTGGGCACACGTCGGGGCTTGGAAGGGAGGGAGCACCGTTTGACTTTTTGAACGCAAAATTGGCTGGAATCAATGGTTGCACCATGTCGCGTTTGAAGACCCCTTGATGTGCCTAAACAGTGGAAACCCCTCAATAATAATAATAATAATCTTTATTTATATAGCGCCAACATATTCTGCAGCGCTTTACAGTTGAACAGTTTCAAACACAACAGTCATAAGTAATAACGTTAACAATACAATAATTAAAGCGAAATAAGACGACCCTGCTCTTGGGAGCTTACAATCTACAATGAGGTGAGGACGATACAAAGCACAGGTTTGTATTTACAATGATGTATTTACAAAGATGGTCCAGCCGTCTTCAGGGGGTGGGGGATAGATGGAGATAGTGAATGGGCTACACACACACACAAGCATAAAATGACTGATTACTGAATGTGATAGGCCGCTCTGAACAAATGTGTTTTGAGCGAGCGCCTAAAACTATGCAAATTGTGGATGGTCCTAATATCTTGGGGTAGAGCATTCCAGAGCAATATAGTTGTGTGTCATCAGCATAAAGATGGTACTGAAAGCCAAATCTGCTGATGGTCTGTCCAATTGGGGCTGTGTAGAGAGAGAAGAGAAGGGGGCCAAGGACTGAGCCCTGAGGTACCCCGACAGTGAGAGGAAAAGGAGATGAAGTGGAGCCAGAGAACAGAAGACTGATGGAGCGGTCAGAAAGATAGGAAGAGAACCAGGAGAGAGCAGTGTCCTTAATGCCTAGTGACTGGAGCCTAGAGAGTAGGAGAGGGTGGTCAACAGTGTCGAAAGCTGCAGAAAGGTCGAGAAGAATGAGCAGAGAGTGGTCACCGTTACGTTTTGCTGTCAGAAGGTCATTGGTCACTTTGATGAGTGCAGTTTCTGTCGAATATAGGGGGCTGAAACCGGACTGTGAAGGGTCTAGGAGGGAGTGAGTGGAGAGGTAACGGGTAAGGAGGGAGTATCAGGTGCTCCAAGAGTTTAGAGATGAAGGGGAGATTGGAGGCTGGTCTGTAGTTGTTTGTGCAGGATGGGTCGAGGGCGAGTTTCTTTAGTAATGGAGTAATGATAGAGCATTTGAAGGAGGAGGGGAAAATGCAAGAGGAGAGGGAGAGATTAAAGATTGTAGTTAGGTGAGTTGTGACGACTGGAGAGAGAGACTGGAGGAGATGTGAGGGAATGGGGTCGGTTGTGCATGTAGTCGGACGAGAAGAGGAGAGGAGCCTGGAGACTCAAATCTAACTCCACCCCTAAACACAGCCCTAACCTCAACACATCCCTAACCCTAATCCCAACCCTAACCCCAACCTAAACCTAGTTCTAACCCTAACCCTAATTCCAACCCTAACCCTAATTCCAACCCTAACCCTAATGCCAACCCTAACCCTAATTCCAACCCTAACCCTAATTCCAACCCTAACCCTAATTCCAACCCTAACCCTAATTCCAACCCTAACCCTAATTCCAACCCTAGCCCTAACCCTAACCCTATTTCCAACGATAGCCCAAACCCTCTTTTTAACCCTAACCTTAATGGAAAAATAAAAAGAATTTCTTCATTTTATTAGTTGTTCCTGCCTATGGGGGTGATACACGGTTTATTTACTTTTCATTCTATTTGGATCACTGTGATAAACTCTCACAGTGATCAAAATAGAATGAATGAATCTGCAGCCGGCGGGCGCACTGCGCATGTGCCCTCCATTTTCCAAGATGGCGGCACCCATGAAGCAAGACCGCGGGACACCGGGAGCAGGAGAGGGACATCGGAGGTACCGGGGGGGGGGGTCGGAAGGTGGGGGGAGCCTGGAGAAGGGGAGCAGATGATAACAGCTGCGGCACATTGTCGCCGTCAGTCGGTATCGGGGGCCGGTCGGCCCCGTGAGTAGTGGGGTGGGGGGGGTCGGATCACGGTCTCCAGCCATGTCCGATACTACTGCAGCATCGGCCATGGCTGGATTGTAATATTTCATCAATTTTCATTGATGAAATATTACTATCGCTCTGATTGGCTGTTAAAAGTGAAACAGCCAATCAGAGCAATCGTAGCCACGTGGGGGCGAAACCACGCCCCCTGTAGCGAAGAACAAAGCCCCCTGTATCTGCGGGTCGTGTGACCTTTCAGTGACCCCGGTCACCCGACCCGCAGGGGGACTTTAAAGTCATGGCGCTACATAGGCGTCATGGGTCGTTTTGGCACGACTTTTCATGACGCCTATGTGGCGTCAAAGGTCGTGAAGGGGTTAAAGGGAAGCTCCAACTGGAGAGCCATTTTTCTTAAAATATTGGGGGAAAACTTCCTCACTGATGTTATTTAGGAATTGACTCCCTTAATGGAGTAAAGGAAATGTACTGGGCCGCATTCCATAAAGCCGGATATAACCTGGCGATGAGGCCCTATAGATCAGCACAATGGAACTGTAACATCTAGTAACCAGTGTATTACGATAGGACTGGTAATTATCTATTAACATTTGCTACAAGTGCAATATATTTGCAATTAGACCTTAAAATGAAGTTTCGTAGGAAAAATACTGAGGGACAAGCAGCAGTTTATAAAGTGAGGCACCGGGGGAATGTCCACAGCGGACAATAGTGAGAATGCACAAATATCTTGGCCGGCTTTATACCTACAATTCTGCAAATAAACAGCGTGCTGTAAATGGCCACATATGGCATTGCTTAACTGACCCTTTTTTATGGAAATCGCCATATCCTGCCAGGGGTTCAGTTAAGTAAAATATTTGAATCATTTACTACCTAAAATAGTAACATGTCTGACGTCCTTCCTCCGCTCGCTGAAAAATCTGGGAAAACTGCAGTAAGGCCGAGCACATTCCTAGAATTCTCCCCTCAGCATTACAGACTATTGTACCTAAGTATGACGGATAGGATCATCTACAAACCAGCAAAAGCACAATATGTGACCGGGTCCGGGACACAACTTATTCAGGAGCATCACCGAGAGCAAGAACACAAACGGCACAGAGCACATGGTATGAATAAGAGAAAGCAGCAGTAATGTATAAAAAAGTATTAATAACACTACTCATGTTAGTAATACAGGAAATAAAAAGTTCCAGCACCATCCATCCTTACAGACACTTTAGGAAACTGCATCACAAATCATTTCTGGTGACGGGAGTAAGAGTTCCTGCCAAACGGGAATTTCACACTCCTCCATCTGCCCTTTCCACCGATCTACCACATCGCAGTCACGCTTTCTGCAGGTTACTGTAGGATGTTGCAGAAAAAGTCCAAATCCAAATTCATCCTCTATTGAAAAGAGCATAAATTATATTAATGGAGCCATCTACACGACTGTGATTTCAGGGGGCTTCCAAAGAGATAAAATGGTTATTTCACAGTTCTGACGCGCCACCATAGCAGACATTGCCATTTTCATGGTCAGTACGCCGCCTCTCACAGCAGTATGGATGACATGCTATTGTGTCGGAAATCCACGGCACCATTCTGCAAAGCATATTCAGGAGAGAAGACACAGTGTATCACTTTGGTAGATGGTCTGGCACCGGTGATGGTGTGACAAATAGAGAGAGCAGCTGCCACCAAATCATAGGTGTGCGCCTCTTGCTCTTATTTAATTCCCGCTGCTCCGCTGAATGATTTATTTATTGTTTTCTCTTCTTAAATCCACCATACGGTTCCAGAGATATCTTTTTTTAGTGCTAATTTTTATGGTCTTAACCAAGGGAATGTGGCTCACAGGGTAATAATATGCAGGGCAGCCTAAAGACACATCCCCAGAGAACCCTGTGAGACATTCCCCCTTGGCAAAGGCCATAGTAAAGACACTAAATAAAAGGCCCATATCTCTGGAACCAAACAGCAGAATAAGAAAAATAAATAATAAATACTAGGGAGCATCGGCAATACAATAAAAGCTTTATAAGACTAGCCCAGAATGTTTTCATTTAGCATTTTATGATCTATGTTTAGAGATCTAGATTTTAGGACCACTGCTTGCACTGGAGACGTAGCGCTCATTTCAGCTTAGCATATAATGGCAGTAAAAAGAGGAGACTATAAAATTACATAACTGCAATATATACCGTATATATATATATAGATATATGACCACCGGGGTGCAAGCAAATATTCAAAATGCAACATGCAAAGTGGAACTATGGACGGGGTAAAACGAAGATGGGCCTGCAAATGCATGGACTGGCTGTAGGTCTCCTGTCCCAAGTTTATCTCTAGAGAGCCGCAGCCAGTCCGTGAACTGCGGTCCGATCTCAGCTAATGTGCACGGACGTCTGACTGAGCTGTAAGAGCTGTAGAGTACACTGATGGCCACTAACAAAGCTAAGTGTAGCCATGCAATAATAACATATAATAAAAAGTTAGAATTTATTAATCATATACATAATTATAAAATTAATATGGACCAAAAATGTTCAAAACTGAAAGACACTAACAGTATGAAGTGGATGGCGCACAAAATATGGACTGGGTATTTCAAACACCAATAAAAAACAAAACGTAAATATTGCACTAAATTGTCCCAATAGAATTATGGCAACTTATTATAAGGAGCCCCATGAGGAAGCCCAAGCGAAACAAGCGTCGGGGCTGCACTGTGTTTGGCGTACCTGGACTTATATGGGTAAGATCACTCCTTTTTGATAGCACTATGGCACTTTATTGATTTGGAGTTATTTACGCTGTCTATATAGGGTAATTTTTCCAATGATGACTCTAGCCTAATATGATATATCTAATTGGTGGAAAACTCCTTAGAATGAGTTGCCATAATTATATTGGGACAATTTAGTGCAATACGGTATTTACTTTTTGTGCTTTTTTATTGGGGTTTGAAATACCCAGTCCATATATATATATTTTGTGCGCTATCCACTTCATACTGTTCGTTTCTTTCAGTTTTGAACATTTTTGGTCCATATTAATTTTATAATTATGTATATGATTAAGAAATTCAAACTTTTTATGAACCTATAAACAGGTTTTTGTACTCTTTTTTTCTGTGGTATGCTATACAGTTGTGGCCAAAAGTATTGACACCCCTGCAATTCTGTCAGATAATACTCAGTTTCTTCCTGAAAATGATTGCAAACACAAATTCTTTGGTATTATCTTCATTTAATTTGTCTTAAATGAAAAAACACAAAAGAGAATGAAGCAAAAAGCAAAAAACATTGATCATTTCACACAAAACTCCAAAAATGGGCCAGACAAAAGTATTGGCACCCTCAGCTTAATACTTGGTTGCACAACCTTTAGCCAAAATAACTGCGACCAACCGCTTCTGATAACCATCAATGAGTTTCTTACAATGCTCTGCTGGAATTTTAGACCATTCTTCTCTGGCAAACTGCTCCAGGTCCCTGATATTAGAAGGGTGCCTTCTCCAAACTGCCATTTTTAGATCTCTCCACAGGTGTTCTATGGGATTCAGGTCTGGACTCATTGCTGGCCACCTTAGAAGTCACCAGTGCTTTCTCTCAAACCATTTTCTAGTGCTTCTTGAAGTGTGTTTTGGGTCATTGTCCTGCTGGAAGACCCATAACCTCTGAGGGAGACCCAGCTTTCTCACACTGGGCCCTACATTATGCTGCAAAATTTGTTGGTAGTCTTCAGACTTCATAATGCCATACACACGGTCAAGCAGTCCAGTGCCAGAGGCAGCAAAGCAACCCCAAAACATCAGGGAACCTCCTCCATGTTTGACTGTAGGGACCGTGTTCTTTTCTTTGAATGCCTCTTTTTTTCTTCTGTAAACTCTATGTTGATGCCTTTGCCCAAAAAGCTCTACTTTTGTCTCATCTGACCAGAGAACATTCTTCCAAAACGTTTTAGGCTTTTTCAGGTAAGTTTTGGCAAACTCCAGCCTGGCTTTTTTATGTCTCGGGGTAAGAAGTGGGGTCTTCCTGGGTCTCCTTCCATACAGTCCTTTTTCATTCAGACGCCGACGGATAGTACGGGTTGACACTGTTGTACCCTCGGACTGCTGGGCAGCTTGAACTTGTTTGGATGTTAGTCGAGGTTCTTTATCCAACATCCGCACAATCTTGCGTTGAAATCTCTTGTCAATTTTTCTTTTCCGTCCACATCTAGGGAGGTTAGCCACAGTGCCATGGGCTTTAAACTTCTTGATGACACTGCGCACAGTAGACACAGGAACATTCAGGTCTTTGGAGATGGACTTGTAGCCTTGAGATTGCACATGGTTCCTCACAATTTGGTTTCTCAAGTCCTCAGACAGTTCTTTGGTCTTCATTCTTTTCTCCATGCTCAATGTGGTACACACAAGGACACAGGACAGAGGTTGAGCCAACTTTAATCCATGTCAACTGGCTGCAAGTGTGATTTAGTTATTGCCAACACCTGTTAGGTGCCACAGGTAAGCTACAGGTGCTGTTAATTACACAAATTAGAGAAGCATCACATGATTTTTCGAACAGTGCCAATACTTTTGTCCACCCGCTTTTTTATATTTGGTGTGGAATTATATCCAATTTGGCTTTAGGACAATTCTTTATGTGTTTTTTCATTTAAGACAAATTAAATGAAGATAACAATAACAAAGAATTTGTGTTTGCAATAATTTTCAGGAAGAAACTGAGTATTATCTGACAAAATTGCAGGGGTGTCAATACTTTTGGCCACAACTGTATTGTTCTGAGTATTCCTTTTGCCTTTTACACATTGTGGTATTATTATATAGAATTTGTTCTATTCTTCTGTTTTATTCAATAATAACATGTAAGAAGGCAGCAGTTTACAGATGAATCTCCAGCTGAACATGCAAGATCTCCTATACAATGTTACAGGAAAGAAACTACCTCTTGCTGAGGCCTCATTCAGACGACCATATTTCATATAAGTGTTCCATCCCTGGTTTTCATTAAGTCATGGATCAAACTCCCCCATTCAGATCAATGGGTCTGTGAGAAAACAGACAACACACGGACTACATGAGCGACGTCCGTTATTTACTATTTAATGGGTAGGAAACCTTGGAAGTTTGTACATTTTTTTGCATGTGAGAAAAAAAACCTGAAACAATGATAGTAAAAATGGAGACACGGACTTAATGGTGAAAACCTGATCCAGCACTTGGATTGAAATATATGAGGGAAAAAAGGACATCAGGATGAGGTCTAAGTCTGAACACTTCCTAAAGAGGGAGGAATGGTGCAGTCACCCACACCTTTCTTACAAAAACACCAGAATTTATAATCAAGCTTTTCCTAGTTTAGTTTCGGTGTTGTATTTTCATAAATTATTTTCAAACATTGCAAGTCACGTGAATAAATGACCATGTGATTCCAAGATTTCTATTAGAATCATACAAGATAAAGAGTAACATAATACTGGAAGTCACATTTAGGCCTCATTCACAAATCCGTGTTGCATGTACATGTTGTATCTGTTTTTTTTTGTTTTTTTTCACAGATACAAAATTTATGGTACTATTCATTTGTCTGAGTTTTTTCAAGGACCGTGCATTCATGCAAAACTCACAGATATGTCCGATTTTTTTCCGGCAGCACAGATGCCAAGAGCACATACAAGTCTATGGGTCCTTAAACACGTAGCGCAAATAGGTGGCATCAGTGTGCCATTCGTGAGCCGTCCGTATTTAACACTGGAAAAGTTAGGAGAAGGTTTATCATTTGTTTATCTAGAGGCATCAGTCACAAGCATCAATGTAAGTCTCTGAGGGTCTCGTTCTGGCTCTCATAGACTTGCATTGAGCTGTGACTTCTGGGTCGCCCAGCAAACACTGGAGAGATCCGGCAGGTCACAACCTGTAGGAGGCCGACCAGAGCAGTGTCAATAACAGAAGAAGACAGCAGATGGCGAGTAGAATACTAGGGGCAGGGAACATGCAGTTGTGATACCAATCAAGTGGCGAAACAAAAAAACGCTGCAGTGACGCTTTCCAAAACCACGGCTTCAAATCTGCACCAAAAATGTGTCAAATATGAGTGGGAAAATGCAATCAGAGCGGACTTTTATTGCACATTTTGGAACGGACACCTGCAGAAAATAGGGGGATATAAAGCAAGAGAAAAAAAGTGCTGCATTTATGCATCGGATCACAGCCTAGAGAATGCAGTTAATTTTAGAATGTTCCACTGACTTCCAGGCAATATCTGACAGCGGGGGGGGGGGGGGGGTTGACAAAAAAAAAAATTACCGTATACAAAAAAAAAAACAGCTGTGCATGAGAGCAGAAATTAGTAATCAGGAATGAATTGCACAGCTGTCTTACAAATTAGGAATCTTTGCATTTTTCATTTGTGCTAAAATTTGTCTATTTTAGACATAAAATTGAAACTATATAATGAGCTACAGTAAAAGCCGTCTACACAACTCAATGAAGAAATGATACAAAGATTTATTTTCAAAACCATCAACATGCACCTCTGAAGCCTACACCAAGTGTCACCTACTGGTTATGTGCGAACCGTACAAGTTTTTTAAGTAGGAGACTCTTCGGGAAGCTCCAGAGTCAATTTTTGAATGAAGCATCTTTTGTGTTGTTTTTTCTTTTCATTGGCATTTTTTAGATTTTTTTTTATTCTTAGATGATTTTACCGTGGTTTTTGATTAGTCTTTTTATACTGTCAATTTTCGATCATTTTTTTTCTTCACTCCAAAAAAAATGTCCAGTCGTTTTCCGGTCGCCTTTTGAGCTTTACCAATGACTTGTAGTACAAGGTAGAGAGAGTCTTCTGAGCGGAAAACTCCCGTAGAACAGAACCATCGGGCTATGTTCTCACGCAGCATTTTTTTGCTGTGTTGTACAGCTCCAGCAAAGATTTCAGGTCTGATGCTTGTTAGCTTTTGAAATCTGCAGCATGTCAATTCTTGCAGCATTTTTAATTGAAAAAAAGCGATGAAGAAGTACCAAAAAGACTGCAAAAATGCAGCCAACAAGTTTTGCAGTGTTTTTTGCTGTGTTTCAGTGAATAAAATTAAACTTTATTAAACATGCAGTATAGACAAATCACAGATGTAACCCGCACCAAAAAAGGCAGAAAACCTGCAATTCAAAGCAGCAATGTGTGTGAGCACAGCCTTACTTCTTTATACCGCTGAAACTTGAATTTGTGATTTTCAAAAGCCTTACCATATGCACAACGAGTCACTTTTACATAGAATTGCTTATGTTTATTCCTTTGATAAGTTTTTCAGGTGGATTCACATCTTGTGAACATACAGTTAAGGCCCCTTTACATTTAGCGATGCACCAACGATCCTGACCACGATACGACCCGGTCAGGATCGCTGGTGCATCGCTAAATGGTCGCTAGTGAGCTGCCAAACAGGCAGATCTCACAGCAATGCAGCAGCGATACAGCAGTCGTTACTTACCTTTCACATGCAGCGATCCTGACGTCCTCCCGTCCGCGTCCACGCGTCGCTCATTGGCGCCAGCAGGAAACGCCCGACGAGAAATGGAGCTGCGCGATCAGCGACAGACAGCGGGGGAGCCGGTCGGAGGTAAGTATCACACATAGCGATATCGCTGCTGCGTCACCAAATCGGTGATGCTTTAGCGATATTGCTAGCGATATCGCTATGTGTAAAACCCCCTTTAGGTCCATGAATATTTGGACAGAGACATTTTTCTTATTTTGGTTCTAGACATTACCACAATGAATTTTAAACAAAACAATTCAGATGCAGTTGAAGTTCAGACTTTCAGCTTTCATTTGAGGGTATCCACATTAAAATTGGATGTAGGGTTTAGGAGTTTCATCTCCTTAACATGTGCCACCCTGTTTTTAAAGGGACCAAAAGTAATTGGACAATTGACTCCAAGGATATTTCATGGACAGGTGTGGGCAATCTCTTCGTTATGTCATTCTCAATTAAGCAGATAAAAGGCCTGGAGTTGATTTGAGGTGTGGTGCTTGCATTTCCAAGGCTTTGCTGTGAAGGAAACATAAGCTCAAAGGAGCTCTCCATGCAGGTGAAACAAGCCATCCTTAAGCTGCAAAAACAGAAAAGACCCATCCGAGAAATTGCTACATTAGGAGTGGCAAAATCTACAGTTTGGTAAATCCTGAGAAAGAAAGAAAGCACTGGTGAACTCATCAATGCAAAAAGACCTTGGCGCCCATGGAAGACAACAGTGGTGGATGATCGCAGAATAATCTCCATGGTGAAGAGAAACCCCTTCACAACAGCCAACCAAGTGAACAACACTCTCCAGGAGGTAGGCGTATCAATATCCAAATCTACCATAAAGAGAAGACTGCATGAAAGTAAATACAGAGGGTTCACTGCACGGTGCAAGCCACTCATAAGCATCAAGAATAAAAAGGCTAGAGTGGACTTTGCTAAAAAAAAAAAAATCTAAAAAGCCAGCACAGTTCTGGAAAAACATTCTTTGGACAGATGAAACCAAGATCAACCTCTACCAGAATGATTAAAATAGATGACTCAAGGAAAGTGCAATATATAATAAATTAACCTAAAATCATAATAATGCACCCATGGAAATATAAAGGACAACTCGGATAATAGGATAAAACAAACGAGAAAACCGAAAAAATGTCCAATAATAAAATACTTTATTTTATTAGAATATAGTTAAAATTAATGATAATCAGGGGAGGCCAATGCCAAAATAAAGGCACACCCTGGGGACAACAGTAATTACTTAATATCAATATATCACAAAGAATATCTCACAATGTTAAATAAATAAAAAATAAATATCTAAAATAAAAAATAATAAATAATAAATATATATATATAGCCACAATAAAGTGCATAGCAGATTGAACAATAAATAAATTGCCGATAATAAAGTGGAAAAATTGCAAGCACAATGTGGATACCTTTCAGCTGCTTTTGTGGCAATTTATTTACTGTTCAATCTGCTATGCACTTTATTGTGGCTATATATATATATATATATATATATATATATATATATATATATATATATTTATATTTAGTCTTTTGCACAGTCTTCTGACTGCACTTTATATGATTTATTTTGGCTGTTTTACACAGATATTGTATTGACACTAGTATTTTCTATTTTTTATTTTTTTTATTTTTTTTTTTTTTTATTTAACATTGTGAGATATTCTTTGTGATATATTGATATTAAGTAATTACTGTTGTCCCCAGAGTGTGCCTTTATTTTGGCATTGGCCTCCCCTGATTATCATTAATTTTAACTATATTCTAATAAAATAAAGTATTTTATTTTTGGACATTTTTTTCGGTTTTCTCTACCAGAATGATGGAAAGAGAAAAGTGTGGCGAAGGCGTGGTACAGCTCATGATCCAAAGCATACCACGTCATCTGTAAAACACAGCGGAGGCAGTGTGATGGCTTGGGCATGCATGGATGCCAGTGGCACTGTGTCACTAGTGTTTATTGATGATGTGACACAGGACAGAAGCAGCCGAATGAATTCTGAGGTATTCAGAGCAATACTGTGTGCTCAGATCCAGCCAAATGCAGCCAAACTGATTGGTCGTCGTTTCACACTACAGATGGACAATGACCCAAAACATAAAGCCAAAGCAACCCAGGAGTTTATTAAAGCAAAGAAGTGGAATATTCTTGAATGGCCAAGTCAGTCACCAGATCTCAACCCAATTGAGCATGCATTTCACTTGTTAAAGACTAAACTTCAGACAGAAAGGCGCACAAACAGCAACTGAAAACCACCGCAGTGAAGGCCTGGCAGAGCATCAAAAAGGAGGAAACACAGCGTCTGGTGATGACCATGAGTTCAAGACTTCAGGCAGTCATTGCCAACAATGGGTTTTCAACCAAGTACTAGAAATGAACATTTTATTTACAATTATTTAATCTGTCCAATTATTTTTGGTCCCTTTAAAAACAGGGTGGCACATGTTAAGGAGCTGAAACTCCTAAACCCTTCATCCAATTTTAATGTGGATACCCTCAAATGAAAGCTGAAAGTCTGAACTTCAACTGCATCTGAATTGTTTTGTTTAAAATTCATTGTGGTAATGTCTATCTAGAACCAAAATTGGAAAAATGTTGTCTCTGTCCAAATATATATGGACCTAACTATAGACACTCAGAAAATTAGAAGTACACTTCCGACATGAGACCTTTCTCATCAAGATGAAGATACAACATCTAGCCAGTTGTGTAATTTACACAAGGGAAACCACCAAGATAAATAGAAATATTTAGATACTGATTTTAGAGTTTGCCAAGCTAGGACAATGTCCTGATGTTATGGGCAATTTGAGGATGCTCCAATGCCTTTTCCAGCGCGTCATCTACTAAGTGGATCAACCCTTTTAATAACCCTTTATGAACAAAAAAAACGGTAATTAGACCTACTGGTAATTGTGTTTCCAGGAATCCATCCTGACAGCACACTGGAGGATGTCCTTCTTATCCGCTGTGGGACAGGAAACCATGAGAGCTTAAAAGGACCCTCCCCTTACCACCCTTCAGTGATTTCACAAAGTAACACATCTGGATTGATGCCAAAACATAGATTTTTATTTAACCAACATTCCTCATACACATGTTACATCACAGTCATATGGAAAGTGTTTCATAGGGAGGGAACTAATAGTGCTGTCAGGATGGATTCTTGGAAACACAATTACCGGTAGGTCTAATTACCGTTTTCCAGGTCACCACCTGACAACACACTGGAGTAGTACCAAAGGATATTGGTCCAAGGGTAGCACTACTGCGTGGCTGTGACTGCGCCTGTTTCTGCTGCGCTGCCGATCCGCTCCAGAGGAGAAGACGCCTGCCCCCTTTTCAGTGATCCTATACGGGCTGCGGCCTGACACCGGGCGTTCGCAATCCGGAAGCCGCGCACGACCCGGAAGTGCCGCACCTCGGCTGACGCTGCCGGAAGTGACACGCCCCGGCCCTGACGACGCGGCCGGAAGTGACGCGGCCGCGTTCCCTGTAGGGATGTGCCCCTCTCCCGTCCGCGTCCCACGGGGGGGCTGCGTTCCCTGTAGGGATGTGCCCCTCTCCCGTCCGCGTCCCACGGGGGGTCTGCGGTGATCCAATGCCGGGGTCCACTTGTGGGGCCCACGGAACTCCACAGAGGCGGCCCGGGCTTCAGGGACATCGGCGGCGGCCGGGGACGAGAGCCCCCAAGCAGGAGGAAGTGACCCCATCTCCAGGAGCAGCGCTACACTGGGTGAGCTGAGGGACCCTCTGCCGGGTGTCAGCAGCAGAATTCTTGAGGCAGGAAGGGAAAAGGCTGGGCCCCCCGATCCTAACCATCTGTGTTGAACGGTCGGATCTTCTCTCGTTGTTCCTATCCGCAGTGGGACAAGAAAAACACTGAAGGGTGGTAAGGGGAGGGTCCTTTTAAGCTCTCATGGTTTCCTGTCCCACAGCGGATAAGAAGGACGTCCTCCAGTGTGCTGTCAGGTGGTGACCTGGAAAAATGTTTACGAGCTACAGATGTACAATTCTATAAGAAACAAAGAGAAGGAAAGGAAACGTTATATGTGAGTAATACGCTGCTCGTCGTAAGCAAAGGCCATTTAATTAGAAGCAGTTGTTCCTTCAGTTTGTAGCACACACATCCACCTTTTATTATGCAATTAGTTTACTTTATGTGATATCCTTCTTTTTGGTTTACTTTAAAAGGACCAGTGATTTTAGATCAGGAAACAGATTCTTAATAGGTTTATTCTATAAAAATTCAAGATCAAGGCAGATTTGGGGATCCTAAGCGAGGGAACCAGGGGCATTATATAAATATCTTTATTGTAGGCAAGCACGTTCAACCATCAGACGAATTTCTGCAGCTATGACAACACAAGCGTTAAACAAAAAAAAAAAAAGCAGCTGAATATCATGAGCTATCTACAATAAAAGAAAAGCGGTGGTAATCAATTGCCGGCCTGGGACTGAGCTGATATTAACGTCTGACTGTCACCTCCAGTTACTTTACAGAAAAGACCCCCAATTCATCAAAGTTGTTAGGTCAGAAAACTGTTGTAAAAAGCTTTGAGAAGACACAAAACCTTTGTGCAACATTAGGCTGCGCAAACTTTTTGCGAATTTTGAAGTTTTCATGTCATTTATGGCCACTGACAAAGTGGACAGAGATGGGGTGTGAAGAGGGCATGATGAGCCCCGCTCATCACATTCATGACTAGCGGTAGCGTACCTAACACCACAAATCTTACTCCATTCTCTTACTAAGATCTGGGGCGAGAAGCGCACCTCCACAAAGGTGTGCGCCACTTCACACAATTCAGGCATGCGCCGCTTAATTAATTGGGCGCCTCACACCCCCCCCCACTGCTCTTGTCAAGACTAGGGTGAAAAATGCCAATCTTGATCAATCGGTGCCTAAGTTGCTTTTGTGTACATGAGAATAAACACATTTCTGATCATTATAATACTTGAGAAAACAAAAAGCAAAAAACACAAATATCCTGAACTAAAAAGTAAAAAATATACTGCAAATAATGCATAAAAGGTAATAATAATAATAATAATAATAATAATAATAATAAGGGTATTTAGTAAACATAATTTTGATCAAAAAAATGTACAAGCCATCCCGCCACGTCACGGCAACCCTTGTGGGACAGTCCCTACTCTAGTATTTAAAACCTTTTCACTTGCCAAGTGGCGTGAATGTGAACAAGGGTCGAGCGGCTGAACCACTAGTAACAGATTAGGCCAGACTGGATGGCTTTCCCAGCTCAGAAAGAGGGCGGTCACACCCATATATGCACTGAATGCACAATGAAATGAATAAAAAAACAAATCTGAACTGAGAAAAGTAAGTTAATGTGTATGCACAAAGTAAGTGCATATTAACACATGACCATTAACCAGAGAAAACAAAAAGCAAAAAACACAAATATCCTGAACTAAAAAGTAAAAAATATACTGCAAATAATGCATAAAAGGTAATAATAATAATAATAATAAGGGTATTTAGTAAACATAATTTTGATCAAAAAAATGTACAAGCCATCCCGCCACGTCACGGCAACCCTTGTGGGACAGTTCCTACTCTAGTATTTAAAACCTTTTCACTTGCCAAGTGGCGTGAATGTGAACAAGGGTCGAGCGGCTGAACCACTAGTAACAGATTAGGCCAGACTGGATGGCTTTCCCAGCTCAGAAAGAGGGCAGTCACACCCATATATGCACTGAATGCACAATGAAATGAATAAAAAAACAAATCTGAACTGAGAAAAGTAAGTTAATGTGTATGCACAATTATTATTTGCAGTATATTTTTTACTTTTTAGTTCAGGATATTTGTGTTTTTTGCTTTTTGTTTTCTCTGGTTAATGGTCATGTGTTAATATGCACTTACATTGTGCATACACATTAACTTACTTTTCTCAGTTCAGATTTGTTTTTTTATTCATTTCATTGTGCATTCAGTGCATATATGGGTGTGACCGCCCTCTTTCTGAGCTGGGAAAGCCATCCAGTCTGGCCTAATCTGTTACTAGTGGTTCAGCCGCTCGACCCTTGTTCACATTCACGCCACTTGGCAAGTGAAAAGGTTTTAAATACTAGAGTAGGGACTGTCCCACAAGGGTTGCCGTGACGTGGCGGGATGGCTTGTACATTTTTTTGATCAAAATTATGTTTACTAAATACCCTTATTATTATTATTATTATTACCTTTTATGCATTATTTGCAGTATATTTTTTACTTTTTAGTTCAGGATATTTGTGTTTTTTGCTTTTTGTTTTCTCTGGTTAATGGTCATGTGTTAATATGCACTTACATTGTGCATACACATTAACTTACTTTTCTCAGTTCAGATTTGTTTTTTGTTTTTTATTCATTATAATACTTGTATCCTGCATTTTTTACCAGTTTCCTCTCTTTTCTCCAATTTTTAGTCGTCTCTGAACTTGTGAGTGAAAAACAATTGCTGTGATGTTTCCTATACACACAAAGACATAAAGAGGAATTCCTGCTCTGATTTTTACAACATATCCAGAATTAGTGACATCCAGTAAGACATAATACGGAAGTAATGAGCACTGTAGCTCCGAATTCAGCACTGGGAAAAATTACCTTACTACTGCAGCACGATCTGCCTTTCTCTGCCTTTGCCTGTTTTCTCCCTCTGCTCCTCACTCTTACTCCACCTTACATATGCTGTAATAGTTTGTTATAACCTGATCCCAAATTGTGTTGGCGGGTCATCTTGCTGTGCCAAGACAATTTGAGCTGCTATTTTTCTGAGTGAATGATGAGTTTGGAAGGTGGGGAATAAGTGGAGAAAGAAATCATTTTCTGATTCAAGAAGACTGAATACCGTATATCATTTTTAGATATAACCAAGGAAGTTGGACTGGTACATACAGTGCACAACTAGTTGTCAGTGGTGTCCTGTTCAGGCATAAAATAGCCAGACAAAAATGATATATGGAAACCCTAAACATATTAATTCAGCCTCCACTATATAGGTTTTCTGGTAGTTCTGCTTTCACCATATTCTATTTCTATACAGTTTGTAATCACACCAATGTCTAAGGACATAAAAAAGGGGGAAAAAAATTGTGTGTGATGCTCTGATTGCGAGAACAAAAAAACAAAAACAATAAAACGCAAAAAAAACCTTATTGATATCATAATGCATGTTAAGGAAGTATGCACTGCCTGGTACAATAGCTATTGCCATACATTGTGCCACACCACATAAACCGTATTTATACTTCGAATATACTCCCTCTCCACAAACAAGCAGATGCAAAGTGACTAATCACATAAAAACAATCTTCTAACAATCCAAAGACAAGGCTGGAAGGTGAATTGTGCAAGTAATCTTCTCATTGTTTGTTATTTCTGCATAAAACGCACTGCACTGAGAAGAGATACATGGATTATTGTGATAACTCACCGTAAATCCTTTTCTCCGAGACGCTCATTGGGGGGACACAGATACTATGGGTGTATGCTTCTGCCGCTAGGAGGCTGACATCAAGTGAAAAAAAAAAGGTTAGCTCCTCCTCCGCCGTAGACACCATCGCCCCTATTGCAGGCGGAAATCAGTTTGGTGCCAAAGCAGTAGGAGGACAACAAAATGAGCCTTAATACAGGTACAACATGTCCAAAAACACCACTTGTATATCAAATTAGTAAATGCATATAAATTTAAACAAACAAGAGCCAACTGGCTAATAGGGTGGGTGCTGTGTCCCCCAATGAGCGTCTCGGAGAAAAGGATTTTACGGTGAGTTATCACAAAAATCCATGTTTCTCCTTCGCCTCATTGGGGGACACAGATACTGTGGGACGTCCTAAAGCAGTCCCTGAGTGGGAGATTGACTCATCGATCCAAGCTACCTGCACCTCTTGCTTAAAAGTGCGCCACCGCTGCTTGGAGATTCCTTCTACCCAGGCTCGCATCCGCCAAGGCCTAAGAATGGATTTTATAATGTTTGGCAAATGTGTGCAGGCTGGACCAGGTTGCTGCCTTGCAAACCTGTTCCATCAAAGCCTGGTGCCGAAGCGCCCAAGAGGCGCCCACTGCCCGGGTAGAGTGCGCTCTGATCCCTGCTGGAATCGGCGTGCCTCTAATGCGGTAGGACTCCCGAATAGACAAAAGAATTCATCTGGCTATGGTCGACTGAGGCAGCGAGTCTCTTCCTGCGCCCTTCGGGGAGCACGAACTGCGTGTCAGTCTGACAAAAGGGTGCCGTCCGCGACACGTACCTCCGGAGGGCTCTTACCAGGTCTAACGTGTGAAGAGTCTTTTCCACACGGTGCACCGGTGCTGGACAAAAATGAAGGCAAAACAACATCTTCATTAATGTGAAAAGAGGACACGACTTTCGGCAGAAAAGGAGGGGCTGGTCTGAGGACCACCTTATCCTTATGGAAAGTGAGGAACGGAGCTCGGCAAGATAGAACCGCCAGCTCTGAAACCCGCCTGATGGAAGTGATGGCCACTAGGAACACCACTTTCCAAGAAAAATGGTACCTCAAAGAGATATCCTGAAGCGGTTCAAATGCAGCTTCCTGCAGAACACTTAGGACCATGTTAAGGTCCCAGGCGTCCATAGGCGCCTTATAGGGAGGTACCGAGTGGGAGACTCCCTGAATGAAAAGTCTTCACCTTCAAATTGGTAGCAATTCTGCGCTGCAACAGGACGGATAAGGCCGATATTTGTCTCCTGAGGGAACTTAGGGCAAAGCCCGAGTCTAAGCCCGACTGGAGAAAAGTCAAGATGTTGGGGATCCAGAATCTCAGCGGAGAAATACCGCGGCCTCGACACCAAGCAAAGAACACCTTCCAGGTGTGGTGGTAAATTCGTGCTGAAGCAGGCTTCCGGGCGCTAATCATTGTAGCGCCCACCTCGCTCCCCAACCCTGCCTGGGTTAGAATCCAAGATTCAACGGCCATGCCGTCAAACACAGGGTCCCTGAGTTCAGGTGGCAAATCAACCCTTGAGACATTAGATCTGGGCGCTCTGGCAGGCGCCAAGGAACGTCAGCGAGCAGCTGCATTAGATCTGTGTACCACGCTCGACAGGGCCAGTCTGGTGCCAGCAGAATCGCTGGCACCCCTTCCGTCTTGATCTTTTTGATGACTCTCGGAAGTAGTGGCAGTGGGGGAAATAGATATGGGAGGCAAAACGGGTTTCATGGCAGAACCAACGCGTCCACCGCGAATGCCTGCGGGTCCCTGGCCCGAGCGACATATGTGGGCACCTTGGCATTCACTCTGGAAGCCATCAGGTCCACATCTGGAGCTCCCCACAGTTGACTTGACAAATCTGCTGAAAAACTTCGGGATGTAGAGACCACTCTCCGGATGCAAGACCCTGCCGGCTAAGAAAGTCTGCCGCCCAATTTTCCACGCCCGGGATGTGGACAGGCGAAATCACCGAGTGGTTTGCTTCGGCCCACTGAAGAACGTGCCCCACCTCGCGCATGGTTGCTCTGCTGCGGGTGCCCCCTTGATGATTTATGTAAGCCACCACTGTGGTGTTGTCCGATTGAATCCGGATGGGGCGGCCTGCTAGAAAGCGATGAAACTTGTGCAGAGCCAGCCGAATTGCTCGTATCTCCAATAAATTGATCGGGTGGCGTGCCTCCTGTGGCGACCACTGTTCCTGGGTTGTGTAGTGGCAAAAACACCGCTCCCCAACCGAGGAGACTGGCGTTGGTTGTCATTACCAGCCAACGACCTGGGGGAAAGCTTTCCCCTGGGCCAGAGAGGAACTGGTTATCCACCATCCGAGCGACTGCCTGACTTGAGAGGACAGTCGGCACCGCCGGTCGAGCTTGACAGGATTCTTGTCCCAGGCTGAAAAGAGGGCGTGCTGCAGGGGGCAAAGATGGAACTAGGCGAAAGGTATCGCTTCCATTGCTGCCACCATTTTCCCTAGAATCCTCATCCCGGATCGGATGGTATGAGGGACTGGCTGGGTGTCCGGACTCCCTGCCAGAGAGCTAGCGCCTTTTCCTGAGGGAGAATTACCAACCCTTGGCAAGTGTCGAAGATCATTCCTAGGAAGGAGATCCTCTGAGCTGGCACAAGGGATGACTTCTTTGCATTGACCAACCATCCTAAGCGGGCAAGAGTATCTAGCGTGATGTTGACATTTTCCTTGCATGCCCGTATTGACGGGCCCTCGACCAAGAGGTCGTCCAGATAAGGCAAGATGACTATGCCTCGAGAATGCAGTGTGGCCATGACAACTGCCATAACCTTTGTGAACACTCCAGAAGCCGTTGCTAGCCTGAAGGGTAGCGCTACGAAACTGAAAATGTTGATCACTGATGGCGAAGCGTAGAAATCTCTGCTGAGGAGGAAAAATGGGAATATGCAGATATGCGTCCTGGATGTCTATTGAGGCCAAGTATTCTCACTGCTCCATGGCCGATATGACTAAACAGAGAGACTCCATCCGGAAATGTCTGATCCTGATGAATTTATTCAGAAGCTTCAGGTCCAAAACAGGCCTGACAGACCCGTCCTTTTTGGGAACCGCAAAAAGGTTGGAATAGAACCCCTGAGCTCTTTCGTGTTCCGGCACTGGAACAATAACTCCGTTGTGCTGGAGCGATTTGATGGCTCCCAATAGAGCCCTTGCCTGGGTATTCACCCTGGGAAGCCGGGAAAGAAAAAACCGTCTTGGAGGGTATCTGACAAATTCTATTTTGTAACCTGGGGCCACCAATTCCTATACCCATGCATCGTGAGCGACATTGACCCCGAAGGCGGCCGCCCACCTTTCCGCTGTCGTCTGGTAAAGGCATCGAGTCATTTGGCCGACGATCATTGGGATCGGGATACCCCCGATCTGGGCTGCTGAGTACGCATTCTCCCCAATGGGTTGGCTCTATATGAGACCTGTCGCTCCCTATCGTGGTTAGGGCGGCCTGAGGCGGCGGAATTGGCCGCTGTAGTCCACCCGGGGTTGCAAAAGGCCCGAAAAAGTGCCTGAAAATGGGTGACGAAAAAGCGTTTTGACCTTTTGTTGAGGGAGAAACCCGCTCTTTCCTCCTGTGGAGTTGGAGATAAGTTGATCCAACTTCTCCTCAAATATGTGGCCGCACTAATAAGGCAGGGAAGTCAAGGACTTCTTAGAGGTAGAATCGGCTCGTCATGTCCTTAACCATAGGGATCTTCTGATAGAAATTGCATTAGCGGCAGCAAGTGCCGAGCAATTGTCCGCATCCAAAGACGCACTGATTACATAGTATCCGGCCATCGCCATCTGACCTGCGACCTCCGAAATCTCTGCAGGTAGATCCTGCTCATGTGCGACCTTGTTTAACCCCTTCCTGACATCCGACGTACTATCCCGTCCACGGTACCCGGGCCCGTATGACCGTGGACGGGATAGTACGTCTACCGCGATCAGCGGCGCCCACGTGGTGAGCGCCGCTGATCACGGCCGGGTGTCAGCTGATTATCACAGCTGACACCCGGCACAATGTGTCAGGGGCGGTCACGGACCGCCCCCGACACGTTAACCCCTTGCACACCGCGATCAAACATGATCGCGGTGTACCGGGAGTTAAAGGGAAGCATCGGCAGCGAGGGGGCTCCCTCCGTGCTTCCCTGAGCCCCCCACGGCAGCGCAATGTGCAGCGCTGCTGCGGGGGGCTCCTTTCCTCCAGGCCCCCGAATCCAAGATGGCGACGGGGGCCTTCGGGGGCCTGAGGAAGCTGGCTTCCTCAGTGCCTGCAAAGCGCAGGCATGAGGAAGCCTTTTGCAGTGCCTGTGTCAGATCGCTGATCTGTCACAGTGATCTGTGATGTGACAGATCAGCGATCTGTCACAGGACAGTGATGTCCCACCTGGGACTATTTAATAAAGTAAAAAAAAAAAAAAAAAAAGTGTTAAAATAATTTAAAAAAAAAATAGCCAAATAAATTAAAAAAAAAAAAAAAAAAATATTCCCCCAATAAATCCATTTTTTGGAAATAATAAAAAAAAAAAAAAACAATAAATAGTACACATATTAGGTAATGCCGCGTCCGTAGCGACCCGCCCTATAAAACTGTCCCATTAGTTAACCCCTTTAGCGAACCCCTTAAAAAATAAAAACATGGATTTTTGTGAGTACTCACCGTAAAATCCTTTTCTCCGAGACGCTCATTGGGGGACACAGAGACTGTGGGTGTGTGCTTCTGCCGTCTGGAGGCCGACACTAAGTGTACAAAAAAAGAGTTAGCTCCTCCTCCGCCGCATACACCCTCGCCCCTAGGCCGGGCGTAACTCAGTTTAGTGCATAAGCAGTAGGAGAACGCGCCTTAAACTCAGGCAAGAAACTATATGTCTGAAAAAGGGGCCACCCTAAACCTTGTACAAGGATTTGTAAAACTCAAAATAAGTAAAAGCCAACTGGCTGATAGGGTGGGTGCTGTGTCCCCCAATGAGCGTCTCGGAGAAAAGGATTTTACGGTGAGTACTCACAAAAATCCATGTTTCTCCTTCGTCTCATTGGGGGACACAGAGACTGTGGGACGTCCTAAAGCAGTCCTCTGGGCGGGATCTTAACTCACCCAATCCATGCTAATTTGCGCCCCTGATTAGAGGTGCGCAACTGCTGCCTGGAGAATCTTTCTTCCCAGGCTTGCATCCGAGGATGCCTGGGTATGTACGTTATAATGCTTGACAAACGTATGTAAACTGGACCAGGTAGCTGCTTTGCATACCTGCTCCGCTGAAGCCTGGTGTCGTAGTGCCCATGAGGCACCCACTGCCCGTGCCGAGTGAGCCTTGATCCCTGCCGGAACTGGCGTGCCACTGATTTGATAAGCTTCTTGGACCGTCAGGCGAACCCATCTGGCCAAAGTCGCTCTGGACGCAGCGAGCCCCTTCCGCCGTCCCTCTGGAACCACGAATAGAGAGTCTGTCTGGCGGAATGGCGCCGTCCTCGCCACATACCTCCTAAGAGCTCTTACCAGATCCAGAGTGTGCAAAGCCTTCTCTACCCTGTGCACCGGTGCCGGGCAAAACGAGGGTAAGACGATGTCTTCGTTGATATGAAATGCAGACACAACCTTCGGCAAGAAGGGGGGAGCTGGCCTTAAAACTACCTTATCCTTATAAAAGGTTAGGAACGGTGGTTTACAAGATAAGGCCGCCAATTCCGAAACCCGCCTAATAGACGTTATGGCTACTAGAAAAACGACCTTTCTGGACAGGTAAGGTAAGGAGACCTCTTGCAATGGTTCGAAAGGGGCCTCCTGAAGGGCTCTGAGCACCAAATTCAGGTCCCATGATTCCGTCGGCGCCTTATAGGGGGGTACTAAATGTGCGACCCCCTGCATAAACGTCCTAACCTGCCAGACGGAAGCGACTTTTCGTTGGAAAAGTACCGACAGGGCCGAGATTTGCGTTCTGAGGGAACTCGGGGCCAACCCTGCGTCCAGCCCTGCCTGTAGAAAAGCCAGTAGGTTGGGGATCGAAAAAACCAGAGGAGCCACTTCACGATCCCTACACCAACGGAAGAATACTTCCCAAGTCCGATGATACACCCTCGCCGAGGAAGGCTTTCGGGCACTCACCATCGTGGCCGCCACATCGCGTCTGAATCCTGCCTGTGTTAACAGCCAAGATTCAATGGCCACGCCGTCAAACACAGGGCCCCTAAGTTCGGATGGCAGATCGGCCCTTGGGACAGTAAGTCCGGCCGATCTGGAAGACGCCAGGGTACGTCCACCACTAGTTGGACCAGATCTGCGTACCAGGCCCGCCGGGGCCAGTCTGGGGCCAGCAGAATTGCTGGAACCTTCTCTCTCCTTATTTTCCTGATAACTCTTGGAAGCAGCGGCAGCGGGGGGAACAAGTACGGGAGACGAAACTGGCTCCACGGGAGCACCAGTGCGTCTGCTGCGATTGCCTGCGGATCGAGGGATCGAGCGACAAACCTTAGTACCTTGGCATTCTCTCTGGATGCCATAAGGTCCACGTCTGGTGTCCCCCACCGTTGGCAGATCTGCTGAAAGATCTCGGGGTGCAGGGACCATTCCCCTGCCGCAACCCCCTGTCGGCTGAGAAAATCTGCCGCCCAGTTTTCGACTCCTGGAATGTGCACCGCTGAAATTACCACGCGGTTCTTCTCCGCCCAACGTAGTACCAGTCCGACCTCGCGCATGGCTGCCTGGCTGCGCGTGCCCCCTTGATGGTTGACATATGCTACTGCTGTAGCATTGTCCGTCTGGATGCGCACCGGCCGGTGTCTCAGGAAACACTGGAAATGTCGTAGGGCCAATCGTATTGCCCGTATCTCCAGAATGTTGATCGGGAGAATTACCTCCTGAACCGACCATCGCCCCTGGGCTATGTGACTCTGGAAAACTGCTCCCCAACCCTGCAGGCTTGCATCGGTCGTCACCACCAACCATTGTTCCGGGGGAAAGGGCTTCCCCTGGACCAGAGACGAGTCGCGAGTCCACCACCGGAGTGAACCCCGTACTAGCGGAGACAATTTGCACCGATGACTGAGAGACAGCAGCCTCCGGTCCCATGCTGTCAAGAGCGCATGCTGAAGCGGACGGAGATGGAACTGGGCAAACGGGATTGCTTCTATCGCCGCCACCATTCTGCCCAACACACTCATGCCATACCGGATGGATCTGGAGCCCGGCTGTAGAAGGTTCCGTATCCCTTGCTTGATTTTTCGCGCCTTGTCCTGAGGGAGGATCACCAGCCCCCGGGAGGTGTCGAAAATCATGCCCAGGAACACGATTTTTTGGGCTGGAATCAAGGACGACTTGCTCCAATTGATCAGCCAGCCCAGACGGGCCAGGGTATCCAGAGTAATATTGACATTGTCCTGGCACTCCTGAAACGACGGCCCCTTTACCAAAAGGTCGTCCAGGTAAGGTAACACCGTTATGCCCCGTGCATGCAGGATGGCCATAACCACCGCCATTATCTTTGTAAAGACTCTGGGGGCAGTGGCCAGACCAAAGGGCAGAGCCACGAATTGGAAGTGACGTCCTCCGATCGCAAATCGCAGGAACCTCTGGTGTGGGGGGAATATCGGAATATGCAGATATGCATCCTGCACATCGATTGAGGCCAGGAATTCCCCTGGATCCATGGCTGCAATGACCGAGCGGAGGGATTCCATCCGGAATCGCCTGACCCTGATGAATCTGTTTAGGATCTTTAGATCCAGAACCGGCCTCACAGTCCCGTCCTTTTTGGGGACCGAAAAAAGATTGGAGTAAAACCCCTGCGACTCTTCGCCCTGCGGCACTGGGGCGATAACCCCTTTGTGCTCTAGCGTCGTTACAGCCTGTAACAAACTCTCCGCCTGCGAATCTGTCTTGGAAAGTCGCGAACGGAAGAATCGCTGTGGTGGCCGTCCGACAAACTCTATCTTGTACCCGGACGATACAAGTTCTGCCACCCAAGTGTCGCGTGTCACTGCGACCCAAACGTGGCTGAACCTTAGTAGGCGTCCGCCCACCCTGTCGTCCGTAGGTACGGAGCGCCTCCAGTCATTTAGCTGGAGGCTTTTGGGGCTTGGCCCCCTTCGCTCTGGGTAAATGGCCTCGGCCTCTACCCAGCGGATTGGCCCTGTAAGAGACTTGTTTTTCCCTACTCTGGCCATCGTTTGCGGAGGAGTATGTCCTGGCCGGAGTCCCCCCCCAGGGGCTACGAAAGGGTCGAAAACGCCTTTGCGTTTGCCTGAATGCCGGGCAACTTCTCTGCTGCGGAAGGAAACTACTCTTCCCCCCTGTGGCTTCTGAGATAAGCCTATCCAGCTTCTCACCGAACAATCGATTGCCCTGAAAAGGCAATGAGGTCAAGGATTTTTTAGAGATAGAATCCGCTTTCCACAGCCTCAGCCATAATGCACGCCTAATGGCGATCGCATTCGCCGCTGCCACCGCCGAACACTCGGCCGCGTCCAGTGAGGCGCTGACAAGATAATCACTTGCCCCTGACATCTGATTTGCCACCTCTAAGACCTCCGCGGGCAGATCCCTGTCCTGGAGGGCCTTATACAGAGCTTCCCCCCACGAAACCATGGCTTTAGCCACCCAAGTCGCCGCAAAGGAGGGGGCCAGAGCCGACCCTGCTGCCTCATATACCGAGCGGGCAAGCCCGTCCATGAGGCGATCAGTTGGGTCCTTAATAGAGGAAACACTGGGTATTGACAATAGCGACCTAGATGCTAAACGTGACACGGGAGGGTCCACTACTGGCGACTCTACCCAAGCCTTATGGAGCTCAGGAGGAAACGGATACTTTGCCTGTAGCGCTTTTTGCATTGCAAAGCGCTTATCCGGGTGATCTCTATGTTTCTGGACTAGCTCCTCAAACTCCGGATGCGTGGCAAATCTTCTATGTGGTCGCCTGGATTTCTTAAAAGAGACCTTGTGACCTGAGGCTGTGGGCACATCGTCCTCGATCTCTAATGTCTGGTTGACTGCCTCAATGAGACTGTCCACCGAATCCTGGAACCCCAGACTTTCTAGATTCCAGGCTCCTTCCTCCTCTCCTTCATCCTGATCGCTCCCAGAGCTCAGTGACGGGGAACGGGATGCCCTAATACCCGCCGCCGAAGCCCCGGAGGGTCCGGCCGACGGAGAACGAACCCTCTTGATATGAGCTTGCCTGGTACTGGAGCGACCTCTAATGGTTGGAGGGTCCTGAGACGAGGACGAGCTCTCTTCCGCTGGCAGACCCCCCTCCCTGCTCCCGCCCGGGCCCTGAAGGGATTCAATTGCCCTTGTAAGGGACAGCATAGACTGCGATAAGGACACCGCCCATTCCGGGGGGTCCTGACCCCTTGGTTCAGAAACAGTGGGGGGCTCCTGGGCGCGCTCCGACTCACAGGCTTCACAATATTTACCCGCCTGTGCCTTTGGCAGCCTGACCCCACAGGACACGCAAACCGCGTAAAGGAAAGAGTGAGCTTTTCCTTTTGCAGACATACTTGCACAGGCTGAAGGCAGAGTAGAAGGAGGAGGAGGGTAACCTCTTCCCTGACAAGCAGCGTGGATTCTCCAAACGGAGTTACACTCACCCACCGGCTCCTTGCGTGGATGCGATGTGTTAGGGCGGAAGTCTCTCCGGGATCTGCGCCTCTGACCTCCTGCCCTATATCGCGCGTCTCCACCATCGCCGCTGTCACCGCCGCGTCAGCGGGCGGGACTTCCGGCTACCACCGGAAGTCAGCGGGCGGGACTTCCGGCTACCACCGGAAGTCGGCGCGCGGCCTCGCGCGATACTCGCGCCCTCCTGCAGTGCGGCCGCCGGCGGGCTTCCGGCCGCGATACACGCGGCGTGCGGAGCCCGGGTGCAACGCCCTGGCTACCGCTACCCACCAGCGCCAACTTGCGGTGCGCTCCAGGAGCGGATCCCCCATATACTAAACAGGTGAGCAGGGCCATCCGCCGTGCAGGCGCGCGGGGGGGGGGGGGGGGGGGGGGGGGGGCTCTGTCGGTCTTACTCGCGGCCTCTTCCCCCTGCGCCTCCGATTCAACCCCCTGGACTCACTACCAAGGGGTGGACGGGTCCTCCATACACTGCTGTTGTAGGAGAGTAGCAACGCGGAGGCTGACCCCTGGTTCTGCTCGCACGTGCTCCTGATGAAGTTGTGGGGAAACCGAGTCCTCTAATCAGGACGCGTTGCCCCTCTTTCGTTAAAAAATAGATGTCTGGAAAAAAGTCCCAGATGTGTCCCTCGGTGCGGGAGAGGACACGTGGAGGGTTACTCACACGTGGTCGCCCGTTGGTGATTTGGGGAGATCGGATCCTCTCTATAGGATCCGTCGCCCCTATCTTATCTTCATAGAAAAAAGGGAGGAAAAAAAAAAAAAAATCTAGTCTGGAACTCCAGACTGCGTGTGCCTCCATCAGACACTAAGCAAAAACTGAGTTACGCCCGGCCTAGGGGCGAGGGTGTATGCGGCGGAGGAGGAGCTAACTCTTTTTTTGTACACTTAGTGTCGGCCTCCAGACGGCAGAAGCACACACCCACAGTCTCTGTGTCCCCCAATGAGACGAAGGAGAAATAAAAAACGAAGCAAAAAATAATGATTTATTATCATACCGCCAAACAAAAAGTGTAATGACGCGCGATCAAAAAGACGCATATAAATATCCATGGTACCGCTGAAAACGTCATCTTGTCCCGCAAAAAACGAGCCGCCACACAGCATCATCAGCGAAAAAATAAAAAGTTATAGCTCGCAGAATAAAGCGATGCAAAAATAATTATTTTTTATATAAAATAGTTTTCATTGCATAAAACCGACAAAAACATAAAAAAACGACCTAAATGAGGTATCGCTGTAACCGTACTGACCCGAAGAATAAAACCGCTTTAACAATTTTACCGCACGCGGAACGGTGTAAACGCACCCCCCCAAAAGAAATTCATGAAACGCTGGTTTTTGTTCATTCTGCGTCCCAAAAATAGGAATAAAAAGCGATCAAAAAATGTCACGTGCCCGAAAATGGTACCAATAAAAACGTCAACTCGTCCCGCAAAAAATAAGACCTCACATGACTCAGTGGGTCAAAATACGGAAAAATTATAGCTCTCAATATGTGGTGATGCAAAAACTATTTTACAATAAAAAGCGTCTTTTAGCGTATGACAGCTGCCAAATATAAAAACCGCCATAAATAGTAAATCAAACCCCCCGATATCACCCCCTTAGGTAGGTAAAAATAATAAAATTAAAAAAAAAGTATTTATCTCCATTTTCCCGTTAGGGTAAGGCTGTGTGCACACGCTGCGGATTAGGTGCGGATTCATCCGCGCGGATTTTGTAAAATCCGCAGGTGAAACCGCAGGTCAAAAGACCTGCGGTTTTACCTGCGGATTGCTCTGCGGTTTTGTCCTGCGGTTTTTCATCTCCTCAATAGAGGAGATGGCAAACCGCAGGAGAATCCGCAGAAAGAATTGACATGTCAATTCTTTCTGCGGATTGAAAACCGCAGATAATCCGCGCGGAAAATTCCGCACCGTCTGCACTGCGGTTTTTGATTCCCATAGCCAAAACCGCTGCGGAACTGCAGCAAAATCCGCAGCGTGTGCACACAGCCTTAGGGTTAGGGCTAGGGTTAGGGTTAGGGTTAGGGCTAGGGTTAGGGCTAGGGTTAGGGCTCAGATTAGGGTTAGGGGTGTGTTGGGGTTAGGGTTGGAGTTATAATTGGGGGTTTCCACTGTTTGGGCACATCAGGGGCTCTCCAAATGCAACATGGCGTCTGATCTCAATTCCAGCCAACTCTGAGTTGAAAAAGTCAAATGGTGCTCCTTCCCTTCCAAGCTCTGCCATGCGCCCAAACAGTGTTTTACCCCCACATGTAGGGTATCAGCCTACTCAGGACAAATTGCAAAACAATTTTTGGGGTCCAATTTCTCCTGTTACCCTTAGGAAAATAAAAAATTGGGGGCAAAAATATCATTTTTGTGGAAAAAAAAATGATTTTTTTATTTTCACGTCCGAGTGTTATAAACCTCTGTGAAGCACTTGGGGGTTCAAAGTGCTCACCACACATCTAGATAAGTTCCGTGGGGGGTCTAGTGTCCAAAATGGGGTCACTTGTGGGGAGTTTCAATAGTTTAGGTACATCAGGGGCTCTCCAAACGCACATGACACCCGCAGACCATTCCATCAAAGTCTGCATTCCAAAACGTCACTGCTTCCCTTCCGAGCCCCGACGTGTATCCATACAGTAGTTTTCTCCCACATATGGGGTGTCAGCGTACTCAGGCCAAATTGGACAACAACTTTTGGGGGTCCAATTTCTCCTGTTACCCTTGGGAAAATAAAAAAATGGTGACTAAAAGATCATGTTTGTGTAAAAAATACGAATTATTTATTTTCACGCCCGGGCATTATAAACTTCTGTGAAGCACTGGGGGGGTCAAAGTGCTCACCACACATCTAGATAAGTTCCTTAGGGGGTCTAGTTTCCAAAATGGTGTCATTTGTGGGGGGTTTCCACTGTTTTGGTACATCAGGGGTTTTCCAAACGCGACATGGTGTCCGATCTCAATTCCAGCCAAAAACGTCAAATGGCGCTGCTTCCCTTCCGAGCTCTGCCATGCGCCCAAATAGTGGTTTACCCCCACATGTGGGGTATCAGCGTACTCAGGACAAATTGCACAATAACTTTTAGGGTCCTGTTACCCTTGGAAAAATAAGAATTGAGGGTGAAAAGATAATTTTTGTGGAAAAAATATGATTTTTTAATTGTATGGCTTTATGTTATAAACTTCTGTGAAGCCCATGGGGGTTCAAAGTTCTCACCACACATCTAGATAAGTTCCTTAGGGGGTCTAGTTTCCAAAATGGTGTCATTTGTGGGGGGTTTCCACTGTTTTGGTACATCAGGGGTTTTCCAAACGCGACATGGTGTCCGATCTCAATTCCAGCCAAAAACGTCAAATGGCGCTGCTTCCCTTCCGAGCTCTGCCATGCGCCCAAATAGTGGTTTACCCCCACATGTGGGGTATCAGCGTACTCAGGACAAATTGCACAATAACTTTTAGGGTCCTGTTACCCTTGGGAAAATAAAAATTGGGGTGAAAAGATCATTTTTGTGGAAAAAATATGATTTTTTAATTGTACCGCTGTACGTTATAAACTTCTGTAAAGCCCTTGTGGGTTCAAAGTTATCACCACATATCTAGATAAGTTCCTTGGGGGGTCTAGTTTCCAAAATGGGGTCACTTGTAGGGGGTTTCCACTGTTTAGGTACATCAGGGACTCTCCAAACGTGACATGGCGTCCAATCTGAATTCCAGCCAATTTTGCATTGAAAAAGTCAAACGGCGCTCCTTCCATTCTGAGCTCTGCCATGTACCGAAACAGTGGTTCCCCCCCACATATCAGGTATCTGCGTACTCAGGACAAATTGCACAATAACTTTTGCAGTCCAATTTCTCCTGTTACCCTTGGTAAAATAAAAAAAATTGAACCTGAAGTATTTTTTTTATGAAAAAAAGTTAGATGTTCATTTTTTTTTTAAATATTCAAAAAAATTCCTGTGACGCACCTAAAGGGTTAATAAACTTATTGAATGTGGTTTTGAGCACTTTAAGGGGTGCAGTTTTTAGAATGGTGTCACTTTTGGGTATTTTCTATCATATAGACCCCTCAGAGTGGCTTCAAATGTGATGTGGTCCTAAAAATAAAATGGTGTTGTAAAAATGAGAAATCGCTGGTCAACTTTTAACCCTTATAACTTCCTAACAAAAAAAAATTTTGGTTCCAAAATTGTGCTGATGTAAAGTAAACATGTGGGAAATGTTAGATATCAAGTTTTTTGTGTGCCGTATATCTGTGATTTAAGGGCATAAAAATTCAAAGTTGGAAAATTGCGAAATTTTCAAAATTTTCGCCAAATTTCCGTTTTTCTCACAAATAAACGCAAGTTATTTGAATGAAATTTTACCACTACCATGAAGTACAATATGTCACGAGAAAACAATGTCAGAATCACCGGGATCCATGGAAGCGTTCCAGAGTTATGACCTCATAAAGGTACAGTGGTCAGAATTGTAAAAATTGGCCCGGTCATGAACGTGCAAACCACCCTTGGGGGTGAAGGGGTTAATGTTTCTGACCATAATAACATAGCCTTGGCTACCCAAGTTGCTGCGAATGTGGGAGCGAGCGCTGACCTTGACGCCTCATATACTGAGCGAGCTAAGCTCTCTATAAGGCGATCCGTGGGATCCTTAATTGAGGAAACACTAGGGACAGATAGCAGGGTCTTAGTGGCGCGAAACCGGAGGATCCACCATCGGGGATTTTATCAATTTTTTACGGAGGTCCGGAGCAAACGGATGCCTTGTTTCGAGTGCCTTTTGACCCAAGAAACTCCTAACTGGACGTTCTCTGTGCCGCTACACTATGCTCCTCATACTCCGGGTGAGAGGAAAAAATTCTGTGCGGGCGCTTCACTCGCTTAAATGCCACTTTATGCCCCGTTGCCGCTGGGGGATCATCCTCAATCCCCAGGGTCTGCTTGACGGCTTCTATGAGGCTGTCCACTGTTTCACGTGACCCTGGAGTATCCAGGTCACGGGGCTCGTCTGGGTCGCAATCTGAGGTCTGCTCGCTATCAACCACTGGTGACGGGGAGCGAGAAGCAGAACTTACGGATGCCAAGGCACCGGATGGACTGGGCGACACCGTGTGGATTAATTTCCTCCAGGTCTGCCTGGAGTGCGAGCGGCCTCTGCAGGCCAGAGGCTCTTGTGAGGTGGAGGTTCCCTCTAAGGCCAGCGAACCATTGTCCCTGCCCCTATCTGGGGCTTGAAGGGACTCTATTGCTCTTCTAAGCGATGCCATGGACTGTGACAGAGATGAATCCCCCGGAGTGGGCCCTGACACATTGGTCATGGTCTTAGTGGAGGGCTCCTGGGAGCGTTCGGACTCGCAGGCTTCGCATAAATCGCTTGCTCTGCGCCTGCGGAAACGCAGCCCAACAAGAGATGCCGTGCGTCTTTTCTTTTTCAGACACGCTGTATCTGTCCGCCGCTGGGGAGGGGGGGAGGAGGTAGCACCTCTGTTTCCCTATAGCGTGGCCTCTTGGGCAGCACTTACCCCAGTCCTGCGCCCCCCCCCCCCGGACGCTTCCACCTTGAAATCGTGCGCCACCAGCTGTGGGAATGAGTCACCAGCATGTAAAAACCGCTCTAGGGGCGGTACTTCCGTTCTGCGGCCTAGCCGGGGCCCAATTTCTTCACCGACGCCCAGTGCGGGGCGGGCCGCCGGAAGTGACGCGCGGCCCGGAGGCGGGACGTCCAGCCGCAGCCTAGCTCCGGCTAAAGCCGCGGCCTCAATTTTTCCCCTACCTGACCGGGGGGCGGTTCCAAGGCGCTGACAAAACATGCGCTACTAACCGGCGCGGCGCCGCCTGATGGATCCACCCACTCCCGCCTTGCATGGCCGGTGGCTTCCGCCGGCTGGGGGCTCCAGCCCTCGGATCTTTGCAGGAGCCCTCCCAGACCCTCTCCTCACCGATGATCCTCTTCAGCCTGAGCGCACGTATGTGAGGGGGGCCTCGATAAAAATAGGACGGTGCAGGCACCTTAGCTCCATCTAACCCCTTTAGGGGGTGAGGAGAGGGACCGTCCGCCGCCATGCAGCACCGCCATCTAGCGTTGGTGGAGCAGTGGGGGCCGCACAGACTAGTCTTGTGCCTCTGTGCAAGCTCATGGTTTCAATACCTAGGGGTGGACAGGGCTAAGTCCGGCATTATGTCCCACGTCGCGGGAGAAGTTACGTGGAGGGATACTCGCACGTGCTCGCCCGTTGGTGGTTTGGGGAAATCGGATCCTTTCAATAGGATGCGTTGCGCCTGTCTTATCTTCATAAAATAAAAAAGAAAAATAGAAGCCTTGGGAAAAAGACCCAGATACGTCCCACGGTGCGGGAAAGGATACGCGGAGACGATACTCAACGCGTGCTCGCCCGTTTATGGTTTGGGGAGATCGGACCCTTTCAATAGGATCCATCGCCCCTGTCTCATCTTCATGGGAAGAAAAGAAGAAAAGAAAAAAAAAAAAATAGTCTGGAGACATCCAGCCGTGTGTGCCTCCAAAGGACACTAAGCAAAAAACTGATTTCCGCCCGCAATATGGGCGAGGGTGTACATGGCGGAGGAGGAGCTAACCTCTTTTTTTCACTTAGTGTCAGCCTCCTAGCGGCAGAAGAATACACCCACAGTATCTGTGTCCCCCAATGAGGCGAAGGAGAAACTGTATATAACACACATCACTGCCCGAAGAGCGTAACATAGCAACATAGTTTTGAAGGCTGAAGGAAGACCTTATGACCATCTAGTTCAGCCTATTTTTAGTGCAGCTGTTCTGCATTGTTGATGCTGGGGAAGGCAAAAAAACCACAGAGTAGAAGCCAATTTTCTCCATAGGAAAAAAAAATCCTTCCCCTAAGCTGGGTCAATCATCTACCTATAATATTATGTTATTCGTAACCTTCTATACTGTTACTCACAAGAAAAGCATCCATTCCTTTCTTAAATTCATTCAGTGAGTTGGCCATCACCACTTCCTCAGGAAGAGAATTCCAGAGCCTCACTGCTCTTACTGTGAAGAACCATCTTCTATGCTGGTGCAGAAATTGTCTGTCCTCCAAACAAAGAGAATGCCCCCTTGTTCTTGTCACAGTCCTTGGTACAAACAGTTCATTGGAGAGATCTCGGTATTGCCCTCTGATATACTTGTACCGTATATACTCGAATATAAGCCGAGATTTTCAGCCCTTTTTTTGGGCTGAAAGTCCCCCTCTCGGCTTATATTCGAGTCATATACACCGGGTGGTCATAGGGGGAGAGGGGGCGGGGGGGTCAGGTCATACTTACCCATCCTGACGCTGTCTCTTGAGCCCCCAGCTTCTCCGCACTCTCTGTTCCTGCCTTCAGCGGTCATGTGGTACCGCTCATTAAAACTCATGAATATGCGCATATTCATGAGTTTTAATGAGCGGTATCACATGACCGCTGAACGCAGGAAGAGAGAGCGCGGAGAAGCTTGGGGCTCAAGAGACAGCGTCAGGACGGGTAAGTATAGCGATACTCACCTGTCCTGCGTCCATGGCTGCTTGCTGCTGTCTGTCATCGGTCAGTGACTTGAGACAGCAGAGGGTGCGGTGACGTGATTAGTGCGCGCCGCGCCCCCTGCAGTCTAAACGTCACTGACTGATGACGTTGCAGATAGCGGTGAGCAGCCATGGACGCAGGACAGGTGAGTATCTGACACCCAGCGATGGAGAGGTGAGTATGTCATTTTTTTTATTTTTACATGCTGCAGCAGCACATGGGGGAATAATCTTAAGGAGCATCTAATGGGGCAGCATATGGGGGAATAATCTATGGAGCTTCTAATGGGGGCAGTATATGGGGGAACAATCTATGGAGCTGCTTATGGGGGCAGTATATGGGGGAACAATATGGAGCTTCTAATGGGGGCAGCATATGGGGGAATAATCTATGGAGCTTCTAATGGGGGCAGCATATGGGGGAATAATCTATGGAGCTTCTTATGGGGGCAGTATATGGGGGAATAATCTATGGAGCTTCTTATGGGGGCAGTATATGGGGGAATAATCTATGGAGCTGCTTATGGGGGCAGTATATGGGGGAACAATATGGAGCTTCTAATGGGGGCAGCATATGGGGGAATAATCTATGGAGCTTCTAATGGGGGCAGCATATGGGGGAATAATCTATGGAGCTTCTTATGGGGGCAGTATATGGGGGAATAATCTATGGAGCTTCTTATGGGGGCAGTATATGGGGGAATAATCTATGGAGCTGCTTATGGGGGCAGTATATGGGGGAACAATATGGAGCTTCTAATGGGGGCAGCATATGGGGGAATAATCTATGGAGCTTCTAATGGGGCAGTATATGGGGGAACAATCTATGGAGCTTTTTCTGGGGACACCATATGGGGGAATAATCTATGGAGCATTTCCCACCCTAGGCTAATACTCGAGTCAATAAGTTTTCCCAGTTTTTTGTGGCAAAATTAGGGGGGGTCGGCTTATACTCGAGTATATACGGTACATATATATTAGGTCTCCCCTAAGTCTTCTCTTTCCTAAAGTAAATAGACCTAATTTTTATAACCTTTCTGGGTATTGTAGTGAACCAACTCCATTTATCATTTTAGTAGCCCGCCTTTGAACCCTTTCAAGTTCAGTAATGTCTTTCTTGAGCACCGGCGTCCAAATTGCACACAATACTCCAAGTGTGGTCTGACGAGTGATTTGTACAGAGGGAGAATTATGCTTTCATCTCGTGTCCCCAGACCTATTCTAATGCATCCCATGATCCTATTTGCTTTGGTGGCAGCTGCCTGACACTGGGCACTCCAATTTAGCTTCTTATTGACTAAGATGCCTAAGTCTTTTTCCATGTCTGTTTTCCCCAGCAGTTTCCCACTTAGTAAGTAATTGTAGCATCTGTTTCTCCTTCTCATGTGCATAACCTTACACTTATCTGTGTTAAACCTCATTTGCCATTTTTCAGCCCGATTCTCTAGTTTTGTATCATCTGCAAATACTGATATTTTACTGTGTTAGCCATCCACTAGATCGTTAATAAATATATTAAATAGTAGGGGGCCCAACACAGAACCCTGTGGTACCCCACTAGTAACCCTGGCCCAATCTGAGTATGCCACATTAATAACCACTCTTTGTTTTCGATCACTAAGGCCTCTTTCACACTTCAGTTTTTTACAATCAGTCACAATCCGCCAGGGTTTGAAAAAAAAAAGGATCCTCAATTTTCTTTTGAAGATGCGTTTTTTTTTCTCCATTGACTTTCATTAATGGCGGATTGTGACGGATTGCGGTCCGTTGCATCCGTTTTTTATGTGGATCCGCCAAAAGTTGCTGTCCGTCACCATCGTCAAAGATTTCAAAACGGAGCTTGCAACGTTTTTTTTTCTGGCGGATCCTCCAGACACTCATTTAACCCGAAATTCTTTCTGGGTGCCGGACAAAAAAAACACACACACTCTCTCTTTCTGGGTGCCGGACAAAAAAATCTCTCTCTCTCTCTCTCTCTCTCTCTCTCTCGGCTGCGATTCCTTTAAAATTCTTCATTTTGCGGATCCGTCAAAAAAAACGGATGGGTGGCATCCGTTGTCATCAGTTCTACAACGGATCCAGCATCCGTCCTTTTGGCGGATTTTGACTGATGCAAAAAACTGAAGTGTGAAAGAGGCCTAAGCCAGCTACCTACCCATCTACACACATTTTCCCCTTGCCCAAGCTTTCTCATCTTACTTACCAATCTTTTATGTGGGACAGTGTCAAATGCTTTAGAGAAGTCAAGATAAATGACATCCAATGATTCTCCTTGGTCCATTTGAGAGCTTACATCCTCATAGAAGCTGATCAGGTTAGTTTGACAGGAGCGATCCTTCATAAATCCATGTTGATATGGAGTTAAACATTTATTAACATTGGGGGCGTGGCCTAGCGCACGATGTGAGAGGACGTGCAGAGGAGCTCTCCTGCCACAATCTCCCTGATTATAGCTATTTGCAGCGCCGCCGAATGCTGAAATTCCCCCACGGAGTGTGCAGAAACCTGGGGAGTAGCAAGGAGTAGAGTGCGGTCGGGTGGAGAAGAGCCCCGCAGCAGGATGACGCGCATGAGACAGAAGGAGCTGGCAGCGTCTGGAAATGCTCAGGCCCAAGATGGCACCGAGGCTGCAGAGGAGGCGGCAAGGGCGAGCGCGGCATATCAGAGGAAGATGGAGGTGATCGCTCGGCTGGAACGCTTTGCAAGGTCAGAGGAGGCTGCTAATGAGCGGTCAGAGGCTGAAGGGGAGAGACCTAACCCAGAACATGTCCCTGGGACACAGCAGGCAGGAGGGGGCCAGCCACAGAGTGGTGGGGAGGAATGGAGATCCCCTGAGGTGGCTGCATGTAGTGGCCAGCTTGAGCAGCCGGACACACTGGATGTAGCAGAGCCGACGCTCAAGGACATATTCTCTGTGGTAATGTACAACAAATCTGCCCTTGCAGCTCTGAATGGTCGTGTGGATGATTTAAAGGGGGAGATGGCTGCGATTAACGCTGCAGTGCGCAAAGTTGAACAGAGAGTGGAGGTGGTGGAAGAACGTGTGGGAAGTGCGGAGGACCAGGTTAATGAACTGTTGAAAAGGGAAAAGAAGTATATGCAACGTATAGCTGAGCTGGAATTTAAAACTGATGATTTGGAGAACCGCTCCCGCAGGAGTAACTTGAGGATTGTGGGGGTGCCAGAAAAAGCAGAGGGCAATAATCCCACTGAGTACATTGAGTCATGGTTGAAGAATACTGTGGGAGGGGATAGCCTTACCAAAATGTTTTCTGTTGAAAGAGCGCATCGGGTGCCCACCAGACCCCTGCCCCCAGGATCAGCTCCAAGAGTCATTTTGGCTAAAGTTTTGAATTATAGAGACAGACACTCTGCTGAGGAAAGCCAGGACCCATGCGGAACTTACCATAGATGGCAATCGCATTTCCATTTACCCAGATTATTCTGCAGCAGTCCAGAAGCTCCAGATGACGTTTGGAGAAGTTAAAAGAAGACTACGAGACATAGATTTGCGCTACTCGATGATCTACCCAGCTAAACTGAGAGTCGCAGCTTTGGACCGGGTGCACTTTTTTCAGAACCCAGAGGAGGCGACACTCTGGCTTGACTCTAATATACAAAATATCAGAGCGGGACGGACCCGTTGAAGCATACTCTGAGTGATGTTGAAACAGTGACTAACTGTGATTTAGTTTGAAATTACTAAGTTAATGGTCATCTTTGAGATGAAGCAATGCCATGTTGGTTTAAGAAGGTTGTGTTCGGCGGCGCAACGCTTATTGCAGTTGGATTAATGTGGACGGGAGGGTAGTTGGAATACAGAGCTTGTATCGTTAGGCTGTTAAAACGCCCTACTGGTTCTCAAATAGAGAGGGAGAGAGAATTCTTAAAAGCTTAAAGGCTGTGGGAGACAACTAATTTTTTGGGAGGGGGAGTGGGAGGGGGAGGGGGGGAGGGAGGGGAGTTTATTCCAGTTGGGAAGTTGAGAAAGGGGTAGAGGTGGGGAGGTGGGGGGGAGGGAAGGGGGGGCAGGATCGAGATTCTACCTATAACGTGTCTAATGTTTGGGATTGCAACATATTATGGGGGATAGAATTAAGATTCTAAGCTGGAACGTTAGGGGTCTCGCTAACGCTTCAAAACGGGTTGTAATTTTACAATATCTGCTGAAGCTGAGGCCCTCAGTGATTTGCCTCCAAGAGACACACCTGGTAGAGGATAAAAAGTCGCAATGCTACAAAAAAGATGGGTGAGGAAGGCTTATCACTCGACGTATTCGGCCTATGCAAGGGGAGTGTCGGTGTTAATCCACAATTCTACTCCATACGAAGAAGTGGAGGCTATAATAGATAGGGACGGGCAATACGTGTTTATTGTATGCAGAATTTTGAATAGATTATTATGTATTGTGTCCTTGTATATCCCTCCACCATTCTCTAGAAAAAAGATACAGGAAATTCTGGACTTATCTGGGAAATGGATGGGAGTCCCGCTGCTTGTAATCGGTGATGTAAATAATATTGCAAATGATCATTGGGATAAAGGTAAACATACGGGGGGTGGGAAGGGGGGGAAGGTGACACCTTTTGGAAACTACATGAGGGAGATTGGTTGGATAGATTTGTGGAGAGTTCGGAATATGGAGAAATATACTCATGTTATTCGGCGACATACGCATCTTTATCTCGTATTGATGTGGCTTTAGGAAATGAGGGAATGGATGACTTGGTACAGGAAGTGGAATATCTGCCCAGGGTCCTATCGGATCATTGTCCACTGGAGGTGTCTCTACAATTGGGAGGGCAAGGGAGGTTGACAGGAATGGGATGGAAAATTCACCCCTTTTGGTTACGGTTGCTGGATATGGGAAAGGTGGGAGAAGAATTGGGAGAATTTTTTAGGATAAATGAAGGCAGTGCTGAGGGCCATATAGTCTGGGATACTATGAAGGCCTTTTTGAGAGGGATTTTATTCAGAGAAGTATCTCGATATAAGACTAAGTCTCAAAATCAAGACAAAGCAGTGATGGAGGAACTAAGGGCAGCGGAGGAGGCATTGGGTGCGCAGTGTAATACAGATACGCAGACCCACATGAAAGTGGCCCAATTGTAAGTTAATAAACTTCATATCCGTAAGGCGGAGAGACGGCGGGCGTTTCAGAATGAGGCATTCTACGCGGAGGGTGAAAAAGTGGGGCACCTGCTCTCAGTGGTGGCGTCGGCACAACGGGAATCTTCCCATGTATATGCAATTAAAAATAAGGAAGGTACCGTGGTTTCACAGGGGGATCAAATTTTGGAAGTATTTAAACAGTTTTACAGTGAGTTATACTCCTCACAGACACATAAAGGTCAAGAGGAGATGGACAGTTATTTGGGGACGATTGAGCTTCCTAGATTGGGGGATGAAGATAGAGAGTGGATGGATAGGCCGCTTACGGCAGCGGAGTTGAGGGTGGCATTGGCGGCCATGGCGGGTAATAAGGCCCAGGGGGCAGATGGTATTCCAACGGAGGTCTATAAAATACTAAATGAAGAAGTAATAACTAAATTGGTGAAGGTATTTGATGAGTCGTTGGAGAGGGGACAGCTGCCTACTTCTATGAGAGAGGCCATTGTTGTGGTTATTCCTAAAGCCGATAGAGACCCTTTGGATCCGGAGTCCTACAGACCGATTTCACTTCTTACGACAGATATTAAGATATTGGCAAAGGCCTTGGCCAACAGGTTGACCCGTGTGGTGGCTAAAATAATTCACCCAGATCAATCGGGTTTTATGCCCAATAAATCTACAGCAATCAGTCTAAGAAGATTATATTTAAATATGCAAATTTCGGCCGATAATGCTGGAAAAAGAGTGGTAGTGTCTTTGGATGCCCATAAGGCTTTTGACTGTGTAGAATGGAAGTACTTGTGGTCGGTCCTGTTGGGCTTTGGGTTCTGGCCTAGGTTTATGTCTTGGGTGGGGTTGCTGTATTCCTCTCCGACGGCAAAAATCAGAGTAAACAATAAATTATCTGATAGTTTCTCACTACATAGGGGTATGAGACAGGGATGCCCATTATCTCCGTTGCTGTTTGCCCTCGCCGTGGAACCCCTAGCTATTAAAATAAGGGATACACAGGAGATAAAGGGATTTGTTTATGGAAGGAAGGAGGAGAAGGTGTCTCTGTACGCTGATGATATTCTGCTATACCTGGGGGACTCGGGGGAGAACTTGGATAATGTGATGGCATTAATTGAGGAATTCTGAGAATTTTCTGGACTCAAAATTAACTGGGATAAATCGTGCATCATGCCCATTGATACAGTAGATGGAGATATTGGGGAGGTTGGAATATCACCGAAATTGAGAGTAGTTTCGAGATTTAAATATCTGGGGATACAGATCGCCCTCCCTTTGAGTAGTTTTGAAGAACTTAATTTAAGCCCTCTGCTACAAAAAGTTTGTTCCAAGATTTCGGCGTGGAATAAATTACATCTTTCGGTGATTGGAAGGGTAAATCTTTTAAAAATGATTGTGATGCCGCAGCTGCTGTATGTACTGCATAATTTTCCAGTTTGGATCCCACAGAGTAGGTTCTGTAAAATTAAATCGCTGTTCGGCGACCTAATATGGGGGGGGGGGAAAGCCCACAGTTTAAACAAGAAACGTTGCAGAGGCCGAAAGAGGACGGGGGGGTGGCACTTCCTAATCCCTGGGTATAATTTTTAGCAGCACAATGTCAACATATGGGAGGATGGGGGAGGAGACGGGACAGGAACAATCGCCCAGTAGTTTGAGAAAGCGGTTTGGGAAATGGCCTTTGGGAGAGAGCCTGGAAGGGGGGCAGTTTTTAAAATTTGGCTCTAGGTTTCCTACGGTTCTCCTTATTCATAAGGTATGGGAGAAAGTTAAACAGATTAGGGGTGTCACGGGCCTTACTAAATACTCTCCAGTGTGGGATAACATAAATTTACAAGAATTCCAGCGAATGGAGGGATTTGGGCTTTGGAGAGAGGCAGGAATCAGACGGATGGGTCAGCTTGTGGGTCAGGGGAGACTTAAATGATTCATGGAGCTACAATCAGAGTTCCAGCTTCCACACTCAAATATGTATCATTATAAAAGAATTCAGCATGCGTATCGGTCGCAATGTCGGAGGAGGCCTGTTGAGGTCCAGATTGATGTCACGCTGGCCTCCATTTTGGGGAACAGCGAGACGAAGGGGACAATCTCAGAAGTGTATAGAGATTTATTATTTACATTTCTAGTCAGTCATCCCATCAAGGCTAGAGTGAAATGGGAGGCTGAATTGGGAGAAATAAGTGATGATAGATGGGAATCTATTTTAGAATATGTGCCTAAGATTTCTATGAGCGAACCTGGGAGGATGTCTCAGCTGTACGTAATTCATAGAGCTTACAGAACTCCTGATAGATTGTTCAAGATGGGTTTGAGGTGTTGTTGTGGTGTTGCCCTAGATTGTCTACATACTGGACAGTTGTACTGAATCTGATCGAATGGATATATAAATGTGTAATCCCCAGGGACCCTTTGATCTGTATTTTAGGCTTTGTGGAAGAATTGGCAGCAGCGGCTATGGTCAAACTGGCGATTGCTAGACTGTTGTTCATAGCAAGGAAATTGATTGCCCGGTTTTGGATCAGAGAGGAGCCTCCGACTAGACGGGACTTTCTTGCGCAGGCGGAGCATATAATTTCATAGGAAAAAAGTATTTACACTAAGAGAAATAAACTTGAGGTGTTGCACAAGATATGGCAGCCATGGGTAGAATGGAGTTAGAGGGGTGGGAGGGACGTATTGGGATATGGAAGATATTCACATTACATAACTATATATGGATGTTGGAAAGAGTACTGGATGAGGAACGGGGAAGGCACTGAAGGGATCTCGGAGGGGGGATAGGGGGGGAAAAGGGAGGGAGGAGTTTTGTTTTTGTTTTTGTTTATAAAAACATGGTTATATGTGAACAATTGCTTGATGTCATGTATATGATGTAATTGTTATCATAAATAAAAATTTATCTGATTAAAAAAAAAAAAAAAAACATTTATTAACATTGAGATATTCCATAATGGTATCCCTTAGAAACCCTTCAAAAATTTCACCCACAACAGATGTTAAGCTTACCGGCCTATAGTTTCCAGGTTCCCTTTTACACCCCTTTTTGAATATTGGTACCACATTTGCTTGCCGCCAATCAAAAAGAACAGACCCTGTTTCTATAGAGTCTTTCAATATAAGGAATAGAGGCCTGTCTATCACATTACTTAACTCCCTTAATACCCGAGGGTGAATGCCATCAGGGCCTGGTGATTTATCAATTTTAATCTTACTAAGGCGGTTCTGCACTTCTTCCTGGGTTAGGCAGGTAATACTTAATGGAGAGTTTACATTATCACTCTGCATTTCCCCTGGCAAATCCTTTACCTGTGTGAACACTGTTGAGAAAAAAGTATTTAAAACATTTGCTTTTCCCACATCGCTCTCTATGATTTCACCCTCATTGTTCTTTAAAGGGCCAACACCATAAATTTTAATCATTTTACTGTTTATATAATTAAAGAATAGTTTGGGGTTTGTTTTACTTTCCTTAGCAATGAGTCTCTCAGTTTCCACTTTTGCTAAATGTATTTGTTTTTTACACATTTTATTTTTTTCTCTATAACTTTTTAATGCTTCTTCATTGCCTTCTTGTTTTAGCTTCTTAAATGCCTTGTTCTTGATTGCCCTTTTTACATCCTTATTTACATAAAAATGCCGCAAATCCACCTTTAAACGAAACCTGGCCCAAAACACAGGCAGCACTAAAAAGAACCGGTCAAGCGAAAAAATGCTATTAACCTGCAGATATTAGGTTAATTGGCAGGTTAATAGGGTTCTGAAGCCGTGCGTCAGCCGCACTAGAAGTCCGGCTACAAGGAGGAAATTAAATTTATTCCTCCCAGCAGCCTTCTGTTTGCAGTCGTAGACTCACAGCTTCAGTCACTGCTCAGTACACTGTGAGTAGTCCTGACACTGACTGATACACTGCTGAGTCGGATGACAGACTATCACCCCAAGAACACAGGGACAGAAAAAATGGTGCAGGTTGAGGGGAGCATGGATGGTGCATAATACAGGGATATTCTTGAGTAAAACCTGTATGTCTGTCAAAATGTGAGCTGTAGCCGGAAGAGACATGCCAGGGTCTCTCTCTGAATGGAGAATGCATAGGTCAGCTAGGAAAGCTCAGCAGTTTTCTAGAAATCTCATCCACTATGCGGTCACATCTGGCTGCTGTGGTGTTAAAGCAGCATAAAAGCGCAATATCAAACCTGCAGCAATTCCTGATCATGGGCATGTACCCTGAGGCTACGTTCTTCTCACAGTCAGTAATCAGCACCGCTTTGGATGCAGCACATGTCCGCTGCATCCAAAGTGCTCCCGGCTTTTGAACACAGGTGATTCCGCATGTGTTCATTGAACCGTGCGGAATCACCATGTTCAATACATTGTACGGGTGAAATTTATCTTGCGGAGATACAAGATAAATTGACGTGCTGCAATCTGGAAAAACATGCCGCATGTCCGTCTCCGCGGGTGATCGGTGGGCAACAGTGCACACATAGCAGCGTTTAATGATGGTGGGAACGCACCCTAAGAGGGGATGTCCAGTATAAACCTACAAGTCTGCCGTCTCTCCGTTACTGTAGACTTGTGAATCCTGACACTGCACACATTGCGCTGTGAGAATTCAAGGATGCCAGCGCCGGGGATGGCAGTCATGTGACCACAAATGTGTGATATGTATACTCCCAGCCACAATTTGACTAGATTGGTGCAGCCTCCCTCAATTCACGAGTACTGAGAGAGGCCAGAAACGGTCTATTCCGAATGTGCCTAAGAGTATGTCACAGGACCGCTGTTCTTGCCGCTGGCAACTGAAGAACCCTCACCATTTGGTGAGCTGCATTTCTTGCTACATGTTCAAAGACTTACCAGTGGAAAAGCCAAACTTCACATGCCACAAATGCAAGCTTGTGTCCCTGTTGGGAGGAAAAGTTGCAAAATCTTGAAGAGAGGTTAGCAACGTTGAAGATCATTAAGGAAGGTGAAGAGTTCTTAGACAGAGCAGAATTATCTCTTCATGTTACAGAAAGAGAAGAAATTCGAAGTGCACCTGAAGAAACAGAGGAATGGAAACATGTGACCCAGAGAAGCAGGAGGATCAGGAGGCAGTCAGCACCCACACTTCTCAGGAACCAGTACCAGGCTCTCACGCAGGAAAACGATGAAGAAATACATCAGGATAAGACTTTGCCCACAAACAGCAACCTTGTACACCTTCAGAGTCCTCCTGGATGGAGAAAGAAAAATGTTGTGAAGAAGAAACAGAGTGGTGGTCATGGGGGATTCCCCACTGAGAGGAACAGAGGCCGCTATCTGCAGACCAGCTATAACCTCAAGAGAAATGTGCTGTCTTCCAGGTGCAAAAATTAAAGATGTGTCTGACAGGATATCAGGACTCTTCAGACCTACAGATGACTACCCATTCCTGCTATTACATGTGGGGACAAATGACACCGCAAGAACCGACCTGGAAACCATCTGCAGAGACTTTGAAAACTTAGGCAAGAAAGTGAAAGAACTGGGAGCGCAGGTGGTCTTCTCTTCCATCCTCCCAGTGGATGGCCATGGAACAAGGAGGTGGAATAAGATTCTGCAGATGAACAACTGGCTACGTCGATGGTGCCGTCAGCAAGGATTTGGATTTCTGGATCACGGAGTGAATTACCTAGATGATGGACTACTTGCTAGAGATGGGGTGCACCTTACGAAGACTGGAAAACATGTATTTGGAGGTCGCCTTGCTACACTTGTAAGGAGAGCTTTAAACTAGAACAACGTGGGAAGGGAAGCAAAAGACCAGAAAAAGCCACACACCTGACAAATGCTATTGAGAACTCTGCTATTAGAAGTGGAAAGGAAGAACAAAGACAAAAGAATCTAAATAATAAAAATATTGGAGAAAGAGAAACCAATCACAAACTAAAATGTTTCTATACTAATGCACAAAGCATGGGCAACAAACAAGGAGAATTGGAACTACTAACACAGGAAAAGAAATATGATGTCATTGGAATCACTGAAACTTGGTGGGACGATACACATGATTGGAATACAAGACTAGTAGGATACAACTTATTTGCAAGAAAAAGACTTGATAAACGAGGAGGAGGTGTCGCATTGTATGTTAGAAACGCGTATATCTGCACAGAGATTGAAGCTTCAGAGACTGGGAGTTCTGTAAAGACTGGGAGCTCTGTGGAAACTGTTTGGGTAAGGCCTGTTTCACACATCAGTTTTTGTCCATCAGTCAAAATCCGCCGTTTTGCAAAAAAAACGGATCCGCCATTTTTTTTGGCGGATCCGTTTTTTTTCCCATTGAGTTGCATTACTGGCGGATCTTGACGGATGGCCATCCGTTGGATCCGTTTTTTTGCGGATCCGCCAAAACTTTGACGTCCACCGACATGCCCGAACGGAGCATGTAACGTTTTTTCGGACGGCAGGATCCGCACTTCTCACTGCGCATGGCTGAAAGACTTCACTCAGCCGGAAATTTAAACCTAAACTCTGTTCTGGCGGCTGGAAAATCTCTCTCTCTCTGGCAGCGGTTCCTTTAAAATTCTTCCTTTCCCGGATCCGTTAAAATAACGGTCCGGTGACAAACGCTGTGGTCTGTTCAGGAACGGATCCGCTATCCGCCATTTTAGCGGATCTTGACTGAACACAAAAACTGAAGTGTGAAACAGGCCTAAGAAAACAAGGACAGAACAATGGAAAGGACACCATTGTAGGCATTTACTACAGGTCGCCTGTGCAAGCTGAAGATATGGATGAATTCTTTATGCATCAAATGGCCAAGTTCTCCAAAAAATATGACATAGTTGTCATGGGAGATTTCAACTATCCAGACATTTGTTGGGAATCTCTCTCAGGCAAAACTAACAGGTCAAGGAAATTCTTATCCTCTCTTGCTGACAACTTTATCTTCCAAAAGGTAGGGGAGAAAACAAGGGGAACTGCTACCTTGGATCTAATCCTTATAAACAGGGAGGAAATGGTTGAGGAGGTAAAAGTGGCTGGGACCCTAGGAGGTAGCGACCATGCTAGTTTAGAATTTTGGATAACTAGAGGAGGAAGACCTGTGAAGACTCAGACGTCAAGGTTAGATTTCAGAAAGGCAGATTTTAAGGGATTCAGAAAGAGAATTGGAGGGATCCAATGGCTGGATATCCTTAAAGACAAAAATGTCCAGGAAGGATGAGAAATCTTGAAAAATGAAATTCTCAAAGCACAATTGTTAACAATTCTGAAAAGAGGGAAGAATAGGAAGCATTTAAGGAAACCAGGATGGATGAACACAGAACTTAAGCACATGCTAAAAAGGAAGAAAGAAATGTTTATAAAATGTAAAGAGGGAGGCATATCTAAAGAAGAATATAATGCTGTCTGCAGAACCTGCAGGGCACAAATCAGATAATTTAAAGCTGACAATGAATTGAGGCTTGCAAGAGATGTCAAAAGCAATAATAAAGGATTTTGGGGATATGTCAAAAGTAAAAGAAAAGTCAAAGATGATATAGGATTTTTACAGGATGAAAATGATGAAATGGTAAGACAGGATGTTGAGAAGGCCGAACTTTTAAATTCCTATTTTGCATCTGTTTTCTCTCAGAAAGGAAATGTAACATCAACTGTTCTTCACTGTCCTATTAACGGAATAGAAGAATCCAGGATATCTATAAACAGAAAGATAGTGAGGAAACACTTAGCTAACCTAAATGAATTCAAGTCTCCAGGTCCACATGAATTACACCCCAGAGTGCTGAAGGAGATAGCAGAAGAAATTTTTGAACCCCTCTCCATAATCTTTGAAAATTCTTGGAGAACAGGAGAAGTCCCTGAAGACTGGAGAGGAGCAAATGTTGCTCCTATCTTCAAAAAGGGGAAGAAGGTGGACCCAGGCAACTATAGCCCGGTGAGTCTGACTTCTATACCAGGAAAGATCTTTGAACAAATTATTAAACAACATGTATGTCAATACCTGGATAAGAATGAAGTGATTAAACAGAGCCAGCATGGGTTTGTAACTAATAAGTCATGTCAGACTAACTTAATTTCCTTTTATGACGGAATCACTGATTGGGTGGATCAAGGAAATGCTGTAGATATAGTACATCTTGACTTCAGCAAAGCATTTGACAAAGTATCTCATACAATCCTTATTGAAAAAATGACTAAGTATGGAATGGACAAGGCAACTGTTAGGTGGATTCATAACTGGCTTAGTGATCGGACCCAAAGAGTGGTCGTAAATGGCTGCACATCCAGTTGGAAGAATGTCTCAAGTGGGGTACCACAGGGCTCTGTCCTGGGCCCTGTATTGTTCAACATCTTTATCAACGATTTAGATGAAGGAATTGAGGGTAAACTGATTAAATTTGCTAATGACACAAAGCTAGGAGGGATAGCTAATACTAGAGAAGAGAGAGAGAGAGGATTCAAAAAGATATAAATAAACTGGAGCAGTGGGCAGCAACTAACAGAATGGTTTTTAACAGGGAAAAATGCAAAGTACTACATCTGGACAATAAAAATGAAAAAAGCATATACAGAATGGGAGGAATAGGGCTAAGCAACAGCACATGTGAAAAGGACTTGGGTATACTAATAGATCACAGACTGAATATGAGTCAACAGTGTGATGCAGCAGCAAAAAAGGCAAATGTAATTCTAGGATGTATTAACAGAAGCATACAGTCTAGATCACGTGAAGTCATTATTGCCCTCTACTCCTCTTTGGTCAGACCTCATCTGGAATATTGTGTCCAGTTTTGGGCACCACATTTTAAAAAAGACATCATCAAACTGGAGCAAGTTCAGAAAAGAGCGACCAGAATGATGACCGGTCTGCAAACCCTGTCTTATGAGGAAAGGTTGCAGGATTTGGGAATGTTTAGTTTGCAAAAGAGAAGACTGAGAGGAGACTTCATAGCTGTCTACAAATATCTAAAGGGCTGTCACATTGTAGAAGGATCATCTTTATTCTCATTTGCACAAAGAAAGACTAGAAGCAATGGGAGGAAAGTGAATGGGAGGAGACACAGATTAGATATTAGAAAAAACTTTTTGACAGAGTGATCAATGAGTGGAACAGGCTGCCACGAGAAGTGGTGAGTTCTCCTTCAATGGAAGTCTACAAACAGAGGCTGAACAGACATCTGACTGGGATGATTTAGCGAATCCTGCTTTGAGCAGGGGGTAGGACCAGATGGCCCAGGAAGTCCCTTCCAACTCTACGATTCTATGATTCTACAGTGCGCAGTGCATAGTGCTGTGACTGCAGACTTCTAGTTTTAGACCGGACCACCCCTTTAAGACTATGTTCCCACAATGAGTTTTTGGTAATTTTTGACAATGTATATTTTCACTGAGCAAAGCAATGCAGCATCTTACAAATCCAGCAAATAGTGATTAAAATTTATATAGATCTCATGCCCACTGCGATTCTTTTTTTAACCCTGCGCAAACATTTTTGAAATTCGCAACATGTCAATTTTTCCTGCAGGTACGTTGTGTTTTATGTGCAAATTTTCCCAACAGAATTGAATTTGATGCAGAAAATACACAGGTAAAAATGAATATGCCTTTCCAGTGCCTTTCCGCTGTTGAAATAAGCTAAAAACACACGTAATCCGCACATGACTATAGCAACAAAGTGAAGTCAAAGCCAAATATCAGGCAGCATCAAAAACACAGCAGTATAATTTAGAACATGACATACTAAAAAGAAACAAAAAAAGTCAAACATGAATTGTAAAAAACGCAAGTAACCTCATTAACACAATTGGTGCAGAAATGATGCAGCAAATCTGCATCATCAAAAACGCATCAACTTCATACTCATCATGGGGACATAGGCTAAAATCTCCCCAGAGAAAGAAATTTACTAGAAAACAAGTAGTTTTTGACTGCGTGCACATAGCCTTAGGGTGTAGGCATCAGCCTGCAGGGGTACAAATCATCAAGTATTCAATGTCATTTGGGAAAAGGCACAGAGAACTGAGAAAAGGCGCTCCAATGAGTAATAACGTATGTTACATAGAAAAGAGGAAATACTTAAACCCTTTTGAGCCATCACTAATACACTGATCTCATAATTACAGTAACTTCAAACCAGTGTAGAAGCTTCTATACGCGATGAAGACCCTGGTACAGGATCTGTGTTAGCCCGGGATCGCACATGCGAGGAATACAGCCGAGTCTCGCATGTTAATACTCGGCACTCAGATCGGAGTGTGCGGCTGCATAGCAATATAAGGAGCCACAGGCTCCGCTTCCGAGTGCTGGCGGCAGTGCCGGCTATTAACATGCGAGACTCGGCTATATTCCTTGCATGTGTGATCCCGGCCTTATAGACATAACTCAGTGATTTTATCAGTTTTTAATGAGACTAGGGTCCAAGGAGCTCTTGTTTTGCAGGAGTTATCCCCTTCATTCTTCTTTGGCTGCCCTCCTTGGCTTTTTTTGTAGTCTTCACCTAAAATTTATAATGTATATATTTATAATTATATATTGGTATAATTTGATTATTTTGGACCTTAATACATTGACAAGATTTTTTTTGCATGTTACAAAGTATCTGATAAGTCGCATTTTACGCTAGTAGACTGCATGCTAGTTCTTATATGAGGTGATATAGGGGCATTTTGACCCCAACTTTTATCATGGTGTTTTGCTAGGTCTTGTGTTTCGTTTTATGCAGTTACACGCTTTTTAAATATTTTCAGGCACTTTTTGCCACATGGATGATTTTCACCCAATAGCCTAAATATCAATTCACATCATTTACACAAGGCGGTTTTTTATGCTTTTTTATGCTAATTTTCAGCTGCTTTTTACAGTACCAGCAAAGCCTATGAGATTTCAGAAATCTCATGCACACACACTGTTTTTGGTCATCATCATTTTGTGCTTTGCGTTTTTCACCCATTGACTTAATTGGGTGGTGCGAAAAGATACCAAAAATGCAGGAATCACATTTTGCTGCATTTTTTGCGCCAAAACCGGATTCTATGGAAAGGACTTTTTTATTCAATGCTAAACCTTATCAGCATGCATAAGAGACAAATCTAGCATGCCAAAACCGCCACAAAAAAAGCATCAAAAAGGACACATAAAAAGGCAAGGAAAACCTGAAAAAATGCCTAGTGTGAACTTATCCTTAGTCTGCACGACCCACATTATATAGCTCGTCTTTTATTGTGTTGCTGTACTTGCTTTGTAGCACCAGTTTTTCCATATTACATGCTTATGCACCTCTAATGCTAGGACAGCGCTTCTAATGTAGCAGCGTGCCTCTTCCGATATGTAAGGGTCGGCTGACCGCTGATTCCAGTAGCCAAGCCAGCCTCCTCCTCGGTCATATCTGATGCAAAAACAGCTCTTTACACCTTCATTGCTCTAGATTACACCATCAAAATGTAAAGAACCAGTGAACACCACAAGCCCAGATTACCATGTTTACTGCCTGCTATTAGTTAGGTGCAATCCAGGCAATGACAACATAGAAAGTGCCCGGCAACTACAGAAGATTAGTTATTTTTCGCACCACAGGACCCCATGGTTGGGTCTGGACTCACAGGCCGATAGAGGCCATCTGCGGTTATCTTCTGGCTGCCAACATACTGTATCTGCTAATGATCCAAATGCTAATTATTATTGGACATGGGATCACCGAGAAGCCCTCATACTCACCAACCAGAGAAGCTTCATATCCAAGTACTACAACCTTCTCTTAGCCAAGTTCATTTTTTCCCCTCACGAGTCTAACAGTTCTTTTTTGTGAGTTTTTGCGTTTTCTGCGAATCAACCAAGGCAGCTGAGGAAAAGGCATACCGAAAGCCTACTGCTGAGAGCTCCACAATCCCCTAATTACAGCGTGTCACAGATGCACTTCTCTGGATAGGTACACAATTAGACATTCTGGTGCAAATAGCAGGCAGAACAAGAGCAGTAATTGCACTTTTCTTAGGCTACCCGGGGACGGCATAATAGCCGCAGTTCACAGGTCTAAGAAGGTGCGTATGAGAGAAGATAAGCCTGGAAATAAGCAAACACCAAAGCTTTCATTGTGGGTGGAAATACTAGATAGATATTCAACATGACAAAACCCACAGACAAATTGTTAAACAGCAAAAAGCACAAACGTGTGCAGGTCTGAAGAGACACAAGACATCGAAAAATGTGGCTTCGGAATAATGTCGATATATAGGGTGCAGTCATGCTGTAAACTGGCACGTGCCAGCTCCCCTCTGATCTGACCCACTGCTGTCTAACAAGCATGAGGTGTGCATGTACGGCACAAGACCACCTAATTCACAGAGACCAGGCAGTGGATTTAAGGAGAAATTAAGTTATTGCTTTATTTTATAACATTCCCTACTATAGGATCAATTGTAAGCACTTCCCACCAAGTACATATACGTCGCACACGGAGTGCGGGTAATATTGCACAGAATCAAGCAAGGTGGTCGCAGGGTGCTGATGGGTAGTCATCAGGGATGTGGTGTCGGTAAGCCAAACCTGCGACTCCGACTCCTCAATTTCCCTTAGGCTAAGTGCACACGTACCGGAACTCTCGCGGAAATTACCGCGAGAATTCCGGAATTCCATTCCGCGGGAAAATCGCATTTTAAATTCCCGTGATTTTCCCGCGGAAAAAATAGCATTTTGCAAGCGTATTTAGCTTGCAAAATGCTAACGTTTTCCAAGCGATCTGTAGCATCGCTTGGAGAACTGATTGACAGGTTGGTCATACTCGTCAAACATAGTGTTTGACAAGTGTGACCAACTTTTTACTACTGAGGCTGCCTATGCGGCATCAGTAGTTAAAGATAGAATGTAAAAAAAAAATAAAAAATGGTGTTATTCTTACCTTCCGACGTCCCGCGCAGCCGTTCCCAGTAATCCTTTGCGAAAATGCCCGCGATGACGTCCGTTCTCGCGGGATCGCGACGTCTCGCGGTAATTTGCAATGACGTCGCGCGAATGACCGCGAGACTTCAAGATCCCACGAGAACGGACGCCATCGCGGGCATTTTCGCAAAGGCTTACTGGGACCGGGAGCGTGGAGAGAGGCGGGAAGGCTGCACGGGACGCCGGAAGGTAAGAATAACAATATTTTTTATTCTATTTTTTACAGGGATATGGTACCCAAAGCCCGGAGGACAGTGGGTACCATCCACAATTGTTCTGCTTACTTTCCGCATGGTGGGCACAGCCACATGCGGGAAGTAAGCGGAACAATGCATTCCTATGGGTGCGGGATCGCCGCGATTCCGCAAATTAATGAGCATGCTGCGGTTTTTACCGCGAAGCGATTCCGCCGCGGTAAAAACCGCAGCATTAGCACAGCATTGCGGAATCCCATAGGAATGCACAGCATGCTTAGTTTTCACGGCAAAATCGCGCGGTTAAAACCGCCGCGGAAACGCGAAAAAAACGCCACGTGTGAACTCAGCCTTACACCGACTCCGACTCCCACATATATTGCTTATATTTAAGTGAAAAATTTATTGTAGTACAATGTGAACATCAGACATTTAATCATTTCTATGATCCAATAATCAAGATATTTAGATAGAACATAATATCTGTTTATTGGAATACAACTTTAGAACACAAAAAACTGTAATAAATTGTAAATATGTCATACACTGTATAATATCGATTACATACATACGGTACAGACCAAAGTTTGGGCACACCTCATTCAAAGAGTTTTCTTTATTTTCAGGACTATGAAAATTGTAGATTCACTTTGAAGGCATCAAAACTATGAATTAACATGTGAAATTATATAATTAACAAAAAAGTGTGAAACAACTGAAAATATGTCTTATATTCTAGGTTCTTCAAAGTAGCCACCTTTTGCTTTGATTACTGCTTTGCACACTCTTGGCATTCTCTTGATGAGCTTCAAGAGGTAGTCACTGGAAATGGTCTTCCAACAGTCTTGAAGGAGTTCCCAGAGATGCTTAGCACTTGTTGGCCCTTTTGCCTTCACTCTGCAGTCAAGCTCACCCCAAACCATCTCGATTGGGTTCCGGTCTGGTGACTGTGGAGGCCAGGTCATCTGGCGTAGCACCCCATCACTCTCCTTCTTGGTCAAATAACCCTTACACAGCCTGGAGGTGTGTTTGGGGTCATTGTCCTGTTGAAAAATAAATGATGGTCCAACTAAATGCAAACCGGATGGAATAGCATGCCACTGCAAGATGCTGTGGTAGCCATGCTGGTTCAGTAGGCCTTCAATTTTGAATAAATCCCCAACAGTGTCACCAGCAAAACATCCCCACACCTCCTCCTCCATGCTTCACGGTGGGAACCAGGCATGTAGAGTCCAACCGTTCACCTTTTCTGCATCGCACAAAGACACTGTGGTTGGAACCAAAGATCTCAAATTTGGACTCATCAGACCAAAGCACAGATTTCCACTGGTCTAATGTCCATTCCTTGTGTTCTTTAGCCCAAACAAGTCTCTTCTGCTTGTTGCCTGTCCTTAGCAGTGGTTTCCTAGCAGCTATTTTACCATGAAGGCCTGCTGCACAAAGTCTCCTCTTAACAGTTGTTGTAGAGATGTGTCTGCTGCTAGAACTCTGTGTGGCATTGAGCTGGTCTCTAATCTGAGCTGCAGTTAACCTGCGATTTCTGAGGCTGGTGACTCGGATGAACTTATCCTCCGCAGCAGAGGTGACTCTTGGGTCTTCCTTTCCTGGGGCGGTCCTCATGTGAGCCAGTTTCTTTGTAGCGCTTGATGTTTTTTGCCACTGCACTTGGGGACATTTTCAAAGTTTTCCCAATTTTTCAGACTGACTGACCTTCATTTCTTAAAGTAATGATGGCCACTCGGTTTTCTTTACTTAGAATTTGTATTATGGCAGGAAAAAAGTAGCTAACAGTCTATTCAGTAGGACTATCACCTGTGTATCCACCAGACTTCTGCACAACACAACTGATGGTCCCAACCTCATTTATAAGGCAAGAAATCCCACTTATTAAACCTGACAGGGCACACCTGTGAAGTGAAAACCATTTCCGGTGACTACCTCTTGAAGCTCATCAAGAGAATGCCAAGAGTGTGCAAAGCAGAAATCAAAGCAAAAGGTGGCTACTTTGAGGAACCTAGAATATAAGACATACAGTATTTTCAGTTGTTTCACACTTTTTTGTTAATTATATAATTCCACATGTGTTAATTCATAGTTTTGATGCCTTCAGAGTGAATCTACAATTTTCATAGTCATGAAAATAAAGAAAACGCTTTGATTGAGAAGGTGTGTCCAAACTTTTGGTCTGTACTGTGTGTGTGTATATATATATATATATATATATATATATATATATATATATATATATACATACACTATGACTTTTCTCGGCTAAGACAAAGCCTAGATCCTCAGGCTACATTCACACTATGGGCGTAGCCAGGATCAAACCTAGGTCGGGGGACAGAACCTCATACTGTTCTGCTGAATTTCACACTGCACACCTCAGCTGCTGCAGAACCTCATACTGCACAGCCCTACACTTGAAAATAAAGCCTGCACCTTAAGAAGATGTGGTGATGAATGCAGTCTATTTTTTCCAACTATCAGTTGATGTTGATGTGTTACTAAGGACGAGCAATGCCTGTCCTGGGCGTCCTTTTGGGCAGCTATGAGGTGTACCTGACTGGTGCTAAAAAAAAAAAAGGAGTGTTAGTCTGTGTGCTATCCGGCTTTCATTCTTTTTGGTACAGATAAGATATGGATAGACAGATATGGATAAATGGATATATATATAGAGCAGATTTCTAATCTGCTTTTGCTATTGAAAACATTATCTATGAGCTCAAAAACCTTTCAGGTGATGCCGTTTTATAAAAAGCTGATCTGCTTTTGCAACTGGAAAACGTATACTCAAAAAACGCAGGAAAAACGCTGTGTGTGAATGTAGCCTTAGATCAGGAATAGAACAGCCATTTATAGGACATTTCATAACTTTCCCAAATTCCTATGAAAAAATATTCAGCACATTCTGCAGTGAACTACTGTACCCAATTTATTATATATTTTAGGAGTCGGAGTCGGTCCATTTTATACCGACTCCAACTGCACCAAAATGAGCACCGACTGACTCCACGACTCTGACTCCACAGCCCTGGTTGTCATGGCAGCCAGGGGCCTGCTAAAGACCACCCATGGCCATCATGTTGGTGCCCCTGTGAAGTCTAGCCACAGGCTGAGCTTTACATGAGACCATGGATCTACACAGTTCACAGAACAAGTGACCACAGGATCAAGTCCCCTATAAAAGTAAAGAAAAAAAACATACACGTTCAAATCAACACTTTGTCTCCATTATAAATAAAACATTAAAAATAACATTTTAAGAGTCAGATCTATCAATATTAGCGTTGGTGCGAATCGATTCACAAGTCTCATCTCATTGACCACCAGGGCTGTGGAGTCGGAGGCCATTTTGTTGGAGTTAGAGTCTGTGACCGCTGCATGAGAGCTGGAGAACCAACTATTGCTCTGCCGCTCTTGTGATTAATCAGCCTGGCGCAATATCATGTGTCACGCTGTAATGATGACACTGCACCAGGCTGACTAATCGAAAGAAGAGCAGCGGACGCCAGCAGATAAGATGCACTTCTCCAGTAGTGATGAGCAAACATGCTCAGAAGAGGTGTTATCCGAGCATGGTTGTGTGCTAACCAAGTGTCTTCGGCATGCTAGAAAAATATGTTCAAGTCTCCGCGCTTGTTGAGCACACCAAAGACACTCTGTTGGCACCAGAGCATGCTCGGATAACACCTGATCCAAGCACGTTCGCTCATCACTATTCTCCAGTGTCCGTTCAGGGCCACAATTCACTTTTGTGGCTAGTCAAATTGGCTGGATGAATAAATTTGCACCAGCTCTAATCAAAATCTAAAATTATTTAACTCATGCAGTAACGGTCGTAAACCAAGAGCATCGAATCATTTTTTCAGTCGCCACAACATCCCCAAAAAATGTATTAAAAATTGATTAAAACATCATGGGTGTCACAAAGTGGTCTTAAAAAAAAGTTACGGGTGACAAAAAATTATTTTTATTACTAATTTAAGAATTGTTCTTTCATTAGTAAAATTAAAAAGAACACTTAACACATTTCATGTGATTGTAATCATACTGACCTAACGAATCGCATTGCCAGATCACTCTTTCGGCCTAATGCATGCCATAAAAACAAAACCAAAGAAAACAATGTCAGAATTTTCTTTTTCCCCCCACAATTCCAAATGCCTGTTTTCCAGCATATTGTATGGGAAAATTAATAGTATCATTCAAAACTACAACTTGTCTCTCCAAAAAAGAATCAAGCCCTCACACAAGCTATAAGGCTGGTTTTACACTTGCCGTGTTTTTTGCGGCCCGTTTTTGCAGTCCTTTTTTGCGGGCCATATGGCCGTGATTTTTGCAGTATTCCGCAAATACGGGGTACTGCAAAAACAAGCTACCGTTGTTTTTGCGGTACCACTGAAATGCATTGTGGCCGTGTCCGTAAGCTGTGAAAAATATCAAGCAAGCTCGATATTTTTTCACGGCCGCAAATACGGCCCTCACGGCCATACGGAGCACGGCCCTCCTACTAATTTTTGCAGGCCGATTTTGCGGCCCCATAGGAATCTATTGGGGTCTCAAAATCGGCCCGCAAAAACACGGCAAGTGTAAAAGCAGCCTAACAAAGGAAAAAAAATATATGATTCTTGGAGAAAAGGGAGGAGAAAAAATGAAAATCAGCCACAGCTGGAAAAGGGTGAAAAAACATTCCGAAAACCCCTCATTGATGCTGGAGATGACAGAAAGTTGTCAGAACACAGACTGGTCACAATGCCTATTTTGACCTCCATTATGTTTTGCCAAAAGCTCTCACACTGGGCACGGGAGCATCAGAACTGAACCAAGGAGCAATGAAGGTGAGCTGGTCACAAACTCCATTTTCTTTTGCATCATGTTGTCAGCCTCGAGGGCCACTCACCTGGGGAAGAGATGGCAGCAGGTTGTCACATTTATTGCAATTAAACCAAATCAAGCATCTGTGGGATGTTCTGGAATACATGTCCAATCCACTAAGATCCAAATTCTCTACTTACTAGATATAAAAGATCAGCTGCTAACTTCCAGGTGCCATATCCAACAGGACACCTTCAGGTCTAGTGGCCTCCAAGCTTCCATGAGTCTGATGCTTTGGCAGCACAAGGGAGATTTCCACCGTGGGCAAATGGAATTAAATCAGATCTGTCACCAGATTTCAGAGTACAAACTGCACACAATATTGAACAGAATTTGGTATGTACCTGAGGAAGGAGCTGATGCAGCTCTGAAACACCTAGGTGTTTTCTATTTTTTAATGGTTTTTAGAATAAACTCTTATTCTAGTGGTGGTACTCCAGATCACTGCCATGGCATTACTTACTACTGATCTTCACCATTCAGCGACGACACCAGCATACCAAGCTACAGCGCTTAAGTAGCAGATCACTTTTCTTCATTTTCTCCAACTACACTAGTGAACAGATCTGTGGGACTGGGTGATGCTGATGTACTCACTTTGCAAATCAATTTCAGAATATTTTTATTTTTCATTTTACTCACTTATATAGCGCCATTAATTCCACAGCGCTTTACAGACTTTCTCGCTGTCTCCATTGGGGCTCACTATCTAAATTCCCTATCAGTCTGTCTGTGGAGTGTGGGAGGAAACCAGAGAACCAGGAGGAAACCCACGCAAACATGGACAACATACAAACTCCTTGCTGTGTAACCATTAAACTAGAATCTTTAAATGCCTATTAGGTGGGGAATATTATACAGGAATAGCAGTGAATATAGCAGCATTTTGGCCGCAGCTCACCTGTGCTGCGTCCAAAACGCTGTATTCTAGATTATAATCACAGTGGAATTTATAGAAATCCCATGCAAACTGCGCTCCTATTGACGCTGCACAAACTCATCCGTGGTGCAGGTTTACAAGCCGCAGCATGTCAATTATCTGCAGCGGAGACCCGAGTCTCACCCATAGCCATTCACTAGGTGTGAAAAATCTGCACGGATCACCTTATTGACCTGCGTGATTAGAACGCAGCGTGTTTTGGATGCAGCGAAAATACACTGCGTCCATAACGCTGCTAGATCCTGATCATGGGCACATAGCCCAAGATTTATTTAAAGGTTGACTAAACAATTTTTTTCCTTATTGACCGGTCAGTGCAATTATGTCTTTGTAATCTACTCCATTACCTGACTTCCAGCACACAGAGGGCTGATACAACCGCCTTGTTCTTTCACTTAAAGTGGCTGTTGTGAAATGCAGGTCTAGCAAATATCTGTACTCAGCTTGTGAGTTTCTCTAAAGCAGGGTTCCCCAACTCCAGTCCTCAAGGCCCACCAACAGGTCATGTTTTCTGGATTTCCTTTGTATTGCACAGGTGATGCAAGTCCTGCGGTTTTGCCTGCGGTTTTACACCTCATAATGGATGAGGTGTAAAACTGCAGCGTTTCTGCACCAAACAATTGACATGCTGCGGATTGAAAAATCCGCAGCACGTGCACAGCGGTTTTTTTTTCCATTGAAAATAAAGGTACTGTACAACACAGCAGAATCTGCTGCGTTTCCGCAGAGCCAAAACCGCTGCGGATACGCAGCAGAATTCCCTACGTGTGCACATACCCTTAGAGTAAGGGTAAGTTCACACTCGGCGTTTTTTCAGCGATTTTTTTTTTCTGTGGCAAAGCCTGATCTCTTGGCAGGAAAGAGGCTGCAGGAAAAAAAAAGCAGGGTTTCCTTAGTGTTTCTTTTTTTTTTCTTTGCAGCGGTTTTAGCATGCTAGATTTGTCTACTGTGCACACTGATAAAGTTTAAGGTAAAAAAAAAAAAAAAAAAGTCCTATTCTATAGAATCAGGTTGTGGCTCAAAAAAACGCAGCAAAACAGGATACCTGTGTTTTGGAGCGTTTTTTCACCACACATTCAAGCTTCATGTCCAAAAATACATGCAAAGCACAAAATACTGATGACAAAAAAAAAACAATGTGTGTGCATGAGATTTCTGAAATCTCATAGGCTTTGCTGGCACTGTAAAACGCAGCTGAAAATTAGCATAAAAAAGCCGCAAAAACGCCTAGTGTGAAGCAGAGCTGAGAACGCTAACCCTGCCCACACCAGGCTCTCCGTGTACAAAGTCCATAGACAGTGAGCTGCTTATCACATGAGGGGGCGTTGCCAGACTAGTGTAGTCCAGTAATGTTAATCTCTTAATGATAAATTCTTCACAGTTAGGAAACAAAATCAAGCACTTTGACAAGTGACACATCCCTGAATTCTGTGTTTCAGCCTCTATCTGCTGCTGTCTTCAGATTACATTGCAAAAACTGCTGACAGATTCCCTTTAATCTACAGAAGTATACCAAGGATGTATTAGCTGGTATTTATATAGCGTCAACATATCCTCCAACTTTAGCAGGCCTAAAAGCTATAAAAGAGTTCTGCCTTTCAAGGTAAAAATGTGCAATGCAAAAATGGTAAAATGAGAAAGTAACAATAATATTCTTCTTAAGAAAAGTAAAAATGTTTTATGCACTGAGAGTTCCACAGCCCCACAGAGGATCAATTCCTCCAGCTACAGTAATGCAAGCATCCATTAGAGAGCGCACTCTTCCCAAGCATCCTACCACATCTTTGGACATCCAGTAAATCAAGGATCTGATTACAAAATCAATCACTGCAGAGCAGATCTGAGCTACCAGCCTGGCGATGGCTATGTGATATTGGATACTTTCTACAAGGTCATGACATCTGCCCCCGTACGCCAATACAACCACATACAGTTATTCCAACTTGGACCTTTAGCAGTAAAGAAATGTGGATGGTTACCTTTGGCTGGCTAAGGCATTCGAAGGAGAGCCTCTGCAAAGGGTCTGATGGATAGCTGCAAGAAAGCAAGTCGGAGCAGCAGGTCGAGCGGCCCAGCCTCTTCATTAAAGAAGAAATGATGCTGCAGCCACAGCCACACATTGACTTGCTCAGGAGACGAGTCCTTTCCTAAGGAAATAACCACTGCTATTGTCCCACATGCACTCACAGATAACTGGCTGCCTCATTACGTAGCTCCCTGGCTGAAATTAACTCTGATAGATAGGAGAAGGAAAAATGTAAAAGGGAAAAAAAAAAAAGAGCAACCAACTAGAGCTGGTTGGAAGAGATGCCGATCACTATAGTGCGTTTCCAAACGTGCACGAAGATGATCCTCATTTCAGTGTCAGGGTTACCCAAGCATCAAGGCTCAGAGAAGGTAAGGCTCTTTGTAGTTATTCACAATTCCTCTGGAGGTACTGTATATAGTACACATAGTCCTGAGACGAGAGCTGTCCTGTTCAGATGTCACAGCTCTGCAACCTATCCAACCTGTTTCCCCCTTTGGTTATGGTTCTCTCTACGCCACACCCCTCTCCGATGTCCCCAAGTACCCTGCTCGGGAGCCGCTCGATACCTGGACTGCTGCTTACACTGCCTTCTGTAGCCAGAGAATGTGTTCATCTGCTTGCCAATCACAGCAATTGACCTTTCCTGACACCGGTGCTGAAAAGGGACCTGCCAATTACACAGAGGTTCCTGGGCTCCTCACCGAGGTGCACATCAATCAGCAGCAATGATTTGGCCTCAGTATCTCCTATACATCAGTAGCAATATGTAAGCACGCAGCCAGCACTTACACCGTCAAGCCTACAATCCTTACCTGGAGAGCTGCTATTTAAAGGAGCACGTCTTATGGCTTGTCTACATCACTGTATATCCTCTCGGGCTCAACGACCTGAACAGCAGCTCTCTTTAATATTTACACATAAAAAGGAATTTGCGCATTGCATATGAGATGACCCAGAGTAGAGTGAACAATAAAAAATGGAATGTACACGGCCAAAATAAATGGCCATTATGATTTGATCCAAGCAAATTGCAAGAAAATCCCCCCCTCTTCTATCACCTTGCTGTGCCCTTTCGCTATTAAAATGTGAGCTTATTTCTGTCTTCAGAGGAGCTATAACCAGGCCCGGCATAGGTAATGAAGGACTGAAGCACTCCGGCAATTGGCACTCTGGTTGCAAACAAGCAAAATAATGCAGTAACCTTTTACTCGCCTGCCGGAGGTACTGTCTGCTGCACAGAATGTTAAATCGTCATTCATCTGCAGATGCAATTCAGCTGCTTTTGCCAAGGACTTGGCTTTTCTCTCCCTCGCTTCCCTGAGCTGCTTCTACAGGGGCTGCTCAGGAAAAGTGCCGATTGTGTGGAAAATTTAAAGTAATACCAGGTGAAATAACTTCGCTATGAGGAGCCGGATAACCAACTTCTTAGGAGAAGCAGCTGGCTTTATTCTGTTTGGAAAGGCTTATGACGGTCACGTTGCATTACTGAGCAGAGATGGGGCTGCCTTCTATCTGGCGGCAGGAGCCATGAGAATCAATGTAAAGGTGGTGTATTACAGGACAAGGGCCATGGGTCAAACATGACCACTTCCATATACGCTAATCTCCGAGTAACAGAAAAAGCTAGAGAGAGAATACAGACCAAGAGCCATGGAGAACCTACGTGTGATACAGAAAGCACAAGTGTACAAGTGCCAGAACACAGCTCCTACAAAGATCCATTCATCACCCACCACAAAGGTCACACAGATCATTGTTATCTGACACACCGCACATTATGGCAATACAGAGAACAAACGTGCCATATTGTCAGGTTGTCCTCACATGGCACCACACACAAAGAAAGGTGACAACATTGTAAACACCTATAAGTAGAGGTAGAAATGTGATTATACTGGTGAACTTCATGACACAACTACAATTCTACACACCACCCATTCAGCCTCCTGAGTTACGCTTTGCTCGACCTACACTACATGGTTCAGGTCCAACCACCACCAGCTCTGAGCCCGGCGAACCTCCGACTGCTAGAAAGATGCCCCATGCCTCTTCTGATTAGTATCTTACGGCAAGGACAGAAAATTGCAGCGAAACAAATGCATGACGTCACAAGGACCTGCTAAACAGAAGGGGGCGATACGGATAGTACAGGCAGCAGGAGGTTCGCAGGTCATGGACTACCAATGTGGCCTATGGGCCAGGATCCGGCATTTTTTTTTTTGCTCAACTCTACCATATAGCAATGAGCCTCATACGCTTGGTCAATTTAAAGACATACAGCAGCAATATCCAGAATCAAGTTTGGTTCTACGGTACTGAAGATAACATAAGTATAATTTAGTTTTATGGACTAGAACCAAAAATACTAAAATTATTAGTATTAGTACCAGCATACAGTTTCTATTAGGGTGAGTGCACACAGTGCGGATTCAGCTGCGGATTTTTCCGTACGTATTTGTAGGTAAAACCGCAGGTAAAGTGACCTGCAGTTTATCTGTGGATTTGCCTGCGGTTTTCCACTACGGTTTGACACCTGGACAATGGAACAGGTGTCAAACCACTGCGGAATCCGAAGAATTGACATGCTGCGGATTTAAAACCGCTGAAAAATCCGCAGCATCTGCACTGTGGTTTTGAAATCCCATTGCTTTGCATTGTACTGTACAATGCCTGCGAAACTGCTGTGGATCCGCAACGTGTGCACATACCCTTGGGGTGGGGACAGCCAACGCCAAAACATAAAACAATGCTGGGCAGATCCCAAGATTCAGGTTATCAAATTAATATGCAGCAAAAAATATTGTTGACGCCCACAGTGTTCCCTGGAAAAATACAATCACCTCAAACTTACTAACGTATTGTCTGTAACTAAAAAGCTTTGGTAAGTCTCTCATAAAGACACTTGACTAGGTTTCTTCTGCAACATCCATTACACTAAACATGTGACCATTTCCCTCCCAATAGAACAGTTGGCTCTTACCTCCACTACTCCCTGGCTCCCCCTCACGTTTCCAGTCTCATAAGGGATTGTGTTTCACATGCTTGGCAGCAGTAAACGTAGTCTAGGAACCAGTTACGGACTGGGGCTGAAATTCAGCCCTGGCATTTGAAATCACTCAGGCCCATGCTGTCCCTGTCCCCTGGGATAAACTGCTAATATTACCATGGATGGAGGAAAGCAAGATTTACTACAAGACCAAGATTTCTAATGATACCCGTGGCCTGCTGGGGTAAGTGACGGAGTCAGCGACTTTGCGTTCTGTTACAACTCTTAACACTATGGGTATCTTGAGAACACTGATTCTGTTAACAAAGTTGCAGACAAGGGAGACCACAATCAGACAGGCCCTTCTAGCATTTCCCAGAATTGCCAGACGGCCACTCCGGCCCTGCTAGGAACAAAAGACTACCAGCACAGACCGGAGTAACAACAGCATTTACAAAGTTTAGAGAAGCATGCAGACAACTGTAATTAGAGACTATGGAGACAGTTGATCAAATAGTTTGAGACAGAAATGTACTGTAAAACAGTTGAAAATTTGGCAAAATTTTGATGCAACTGATGGCTGTGCAAAAAATTACAACTTTGGCAGTTTTTCAAAAAGTTCGTGATGCTTGGCAGGAGGACATGGCCGAGTGTGGCCCAACAAATTCATCTCAATTCACGCCACAAAAGTGACCTAAATTAACACAGAAATGAAGTCCATGACTGAAAGTAGTTTTCTACTGCAGGTGCCAAACACATACCTTTCCGTTGCAGTGTTAATGTAATTGGCATATTTAACTCCTGCCCACCTTGGCATACAAAACACCAATCAGGATGTTCAAGTGAAAATCTCTTGAAGAAATTCTCCTTCTTTGTGTTTTCTGAGAAGTTTTCCTTTTCTTCAAACATTTCCTGCAGCGGTTTTGACATGTCCTTCCAGCAATTTTGCAATCTTTCCTGAATGGACAGTGTTAAATTTGGAGCATTTCCAATCAGGAGCCCCTTCAAAAAGGTGACATCCACCTTCCACTCTCCAGCCAGGAATATTTGGAAGTCTGCAGCATTTAAAAGACGCTCAAAAGTCAGAATATATGGACAGCAAGATCTTTTTTCATTTATAAAAAATAATAGGAAGATTCTTTCGAGCACTTTGCAAGCGCTTTTAAAGCTTTTTTTAAAAAGCAAAGCTGCTCAAAAAACACAGGAAAAAGATGCAGTGTGAACATACCTTTACTTTGATAATGTCATCTAGTTCGCCATGACCGCATCAAACAAAAGCTGCCTCACACAGCTGGGCAAGATAAAATAAAAAAAAGGAACCACTTCTGTGCCATGGTGGCATTAATTAGTAATCATTCAGACACGTGTACTTATAAGCTTGCAAAACACTTTTATAATTGCTGTGTGTAGTAATATTTCAGTAAGGTTGGATTCAGATTGATGCATTTCAAAATCTGTATACGGACTCACCGCGGGTCTCCTCACCTGCACCTAAAAACTCATGTATGGCTAGGAGACTGTGAGTTCAGGTCAGGAGACCTACAATCACACATACACAATAAGTTTGGACACTGGGTTAATTATACGGACCGTGAAACCTGGCATCTCTCTCCGGGTCACGAGAGAATGTACATTAAAATGCCAGCAAAAGAAAATAGACATTTAACATGTGTAAAAGAAAAAAATTGCAAATTGACTTTTTCAGAAAGTTTTAAGGGGTAGAGCAAGATGTAGCAAATTTTGTTGATGCAGATTTTGCTGTGGATTTTAGCGCAGACTTCCTCCGTGCTAAAAAACTGAAGGTATGTGCATGTGGTGTCCGCCAGCAGCCATTGTATAGACCGGAGAGCTGTGCAACCTGTGAGGAAAGGTGCACTAACAAGAGCAGGAGGAGAACCGGTCATAGGCTGGGGCCACATTAGCGTAGAGCATCAGATGTGATATGCTAATGACCCTCGGGTCCAGCTTTGCTGTGACCGTGTGCCGGGTGTCATGCTACTGCGCTCCAATTCGCTCACATGAGAAAATTGCAGCACAGATGCGGAGGAGACGGAGAAAGTAATTTCTCCATCTCCTCCGTTGCCTGTCTCGGCGGATATTGGACTGCAGTGGGATGAGCTCTCATGCTGATCTGCACTTCTCTATGGTAGAATACCGGGCAGAGTGCTATCCCTAAGACATCGCATAGCACTCTGCTGTGTTATATCCCAGCGTGACCCCAGCCATACCTTTATAATAGTCAGTGCCACAAAATCATGTCCCCCAACACGTCAGTGAAAATAAAGATAAAGTGGCCAACTCCGGTAACTCCTGCAGCCAGCAATAGACCGTGTAATACAGTGGTTATAGGAGGCAAACGCTGCCCATTTACTAAAATGATTTTTTTTTTTTTTTTTTTTTTTAGCCCCAATCGCATGCATTTAAGGAAGAAAAAAAAAAAGTGTCCCCAAAAGTGGACAATCCCTTTAACCGCTGGCGCAGCAGCAGAGTATTCCCAAGCAAAGCCGGTCAGGAAAACAGCAGCACTCGTTTCACTGACGCGGCTTTGCCATTTTTCTTTCGGTGGCTTTCACTCTATAAGTACAAAGTACGGGCAACTTCGTAAGGGAAGCTGGTCAAACAATCAGCATGTCACGTCTTTTACTGCTGGAGTGATTTCCAAACCCTGAAGCTTTAAAAGTAGTGACACAGGATGGGACATGTGCCCAACAATATTGTTTTGACACTGATGAGCAGTATGTTCATTTTATGAGACGCTTTTTCAGGAGGAATCCCCATGAAAAGGACACTGTGTACACACACCCTAACAAGGGAAGAAATCCCTTGTAAATTCCATAATACCACAAGTAGAATCTGCAGCTATTCTGTCTGATCTGGACTTTCCCTTAAAACAGCCACAGGAAAAAAAAAAAAAGACTGAGCATTAAAATGTGCTAGCTGAAAAGGTACACTGCTCATGGAGAAATGGCTGTAGCAGGAAGGAAATATGAAGAGCAAAAGTCTGTAATCAATTATTTACAGCCAGGATTCTGTGTGTCAGCTACTTTATTGTAATATTGATTAAGAGGATGTATATACATAGGGCTGACGATAGACACACCGGAGATACGTGCAACGGAAAGTCTTAAGAGAAAAAACTAAAAGTGATAAATCCAGGAACCCCGTGGGGGCCAGCAATTCAGCAGGTCAGGATTTCTGATTTATTTCTACTATGTCCAGTATCATGCGAAAGACACACCAGCACTAAAACACACATGGGGCGGCCAACATGGGTAGAGCTATGAACCATATAAAAAAAAAAGCAAAGGTTTTCATTTGTTTTTAACCCCAATGAAGGATGGGCAAAAAAAGCAATTACCCAAATAAAGATATGAAAGCAAAATAAAAGGGGGGGTATAGGCTTGTACTGAGACCATTCCTCATCCCATATTCCTGGCGTGTAAAAGTGCAGAAGAGAATGAGCTCTCCGCTTTAATGCTGTGAGGTGCAGCAGCGTGGTCCTCCAGGGAAATAAGCTCTTCAGCGCTCACGTGCCTTTCTAGGATCACACAGTTATTTTTTCCTTTGGCCACCAGAATGAACTACAGGTTGTGTTTTCAGATTCCGGAAAAGCTGCATTTGTGCAGGGTCTCTAAAATGCAAATACACACTGAATGGTGCAATCTGGTAGTGTATGGAGGACAACCACACTGGCTAAATCATCCTAATCACTAGGTTTTTCCATCAGAACCTTGGTCCTGACAAATACCTTAAACCAAGGATATGAAGATAGATGCTCACGAGTGGTATCCATCACACAAGCTATAATGCATGCCATGTACATCATGGGAATCAATACCATGTAGGGGGGAAACATTAAAGTGATGCCATGTTTCCTGTGCCCTAGAAAGTCCTCCGTCGCAGGCTTAATGCCACCCATAACTTAAAGGGAATCTAGTTAAAACAGATGCCATTACACTAAAGAAGCTCATGAACATTAGGTAAAAGTTGCCCAAAATTGCCAATTCCGACCATAACGAACAATCATTGGTCGTTTCGATTAAATGGACAGTTACTTTAATCAATTGATGACCAAATGCCGAAATTTCGTTATCATTCAAAACTGTTAGACTGGCCGATCATAAGCACTGAGTGCATTATCGGGTGAAAAAAATCCAAATTTGGCTGATGTATTCTGAGATGTGTTTTGAGCCATTGAAGAATGAAGTTTTGCTTGTTGGTTCATTTTCATCTGATCTTAGTAGGCTCCTTACAGACTGTCCTTCTGTGGTGGGAGACCATGAAAGTCAATTAAAGGACAACATCGCACACCAGAGAGCAGCAATCTTCCATCCATAGATGCTGCCAGGAACGAGATCATGACCATACAAAGCCTTTATAAATAACTACTGGGGCTGAGGGGGTCCTGAGAGGTGGGAAGTATTACCTTCCCCCAACTACCAGGGTCCTCTGTACGATGACTCCATGTCTTTAATTACTCATTATTTATCACTAATAAGCCCAGACAGATACATTTTCATATTTAAAAAAAAACCTGAAAATATCAATGGTGCTGAGGAGTAGTAAAAAAAAAAAAAAAAAAAAACCACGACAGCAGCGTATGGGGAATGTTACAAGACAAGCGGCTTCTGCTGTGACACCGTAAGAACAGCTTTCCCTACCCTCAGCAATTTAACACTGAGGACAGATCACAGGGGCGTACGGTGTGAGCGAGAATGTGAGCCATCAATCATCGGCAGAGCTGCTCAACTGTGCACAACATTCAACACCTGTGCCAGATACATGAGAGCCTGTGTGACCAAGACCCGGGTCTCGGAAGACGCCATTTCTGCAGAAACAATAAACGACTATGGGTATATCTGCATGTATGTAGAGAGAAGTATGACGTGCTTAACAATATACAGGAATGGGTCATGAAGTAATGATCCAATTCTCATTACTACTTTATTAATATTTATTGCTGGGCAACACAAGAACATACAGAACAGTAAGAACCTATACGTGAACCATGAACAGACGGATGACTCCTAGTCTCCACATCTGCAAACTGATAGATTAAAAAACGGGTCATGGATGAGACCGGCTCAGTGTGCAGCTCCCTGTGCGTGTCCGCTAAGCGAGAAGGATTAACAGCTGCCTGAACTTACATGCACCACGTTGGTCATGGACTGTCAGACCATGGCAGGTGTGCACAGGTACGCTGGGTATTACTGGATCATTGTGCCGACTGGTGAGCACACAGACGGCACAGCGACTTCAAGTACGGCTGTCTAAACTCAGCCTTAGGTCACGTTCACACATTCAGTATTTTACATCAGTCTTTGTAAGCCAAAACCAGGAGAGGGTGAGAAATACAGAAGTGGTGACGAGTTTCTATTAAACTTTTCCTATGATTGTTTATTATTAGATTATAATGTTATTATTATGATTGTTGCACTCCTTGTTTTGGTATACAAATATGCTGATGTGAAATACTGACCAAATACTGAACGTGTGAATGTGGCCTAATGCCGCATTCACACATCCGGGTGTCACATTCCCAGTACAGGCAAGGCCGCAGATCACCTGGACTGGACAGCTTCATGTATGCCTATGAAGCTGTACAAACCGGGCCAGGAGCAAAGTGGTTGTTTGTACATCACAGACCAAAACTCGGATGTGTGGAACTGATCTAATGCCAACTTTGGATGAACTAAAGAAATGCCGCCGACACTTTGCCTTTCTGTCTACAGGATTGAGAGTCGGTGCTGCAAGGAACATCAGATTGCAGCCATGTCTAGAATTTGCAGATATGTTTGACCCAACATTTTATACATTTTTAATACAAATTACAAAAAAAAAAAAAAACTTGTACAGGTAAATTTCTTATGATTTTACCAGTTTTGCAGGTTGTGTCACTTTCCTAAAGCTTGCAGTATGTAAAATTGAAAAACTAACCAACGTGGCGGATTTTTAAGTTCACAGCATGTCGATTCTTTCTGCAGATTCCCACGGTGGATTTCATGGAAAATCATGGAGGTTTTTCAACTTGAGCTATAGGCCATTCATTACAAATTTGCAATATAACCTGCATAATACTGTTGAATATATCAGACAACTACAGATATTGGAGCAGATATTTCACACTTGAAGGAGAATGGAAAGTCAAAGTGTTTACGAGTCTCCCATGGTGTGGACATTGTGCTGATGTTACAGATCTGTTCTGTAATCTTTGGTGCAATAACATTTGCATAGCTCCAGTAAACTGCACTTATTTATAGACAGTGGTTATTGACCAAGCAGGAAACGCCAGCACGCTCACCCGCTGGCGGGTCACAGAGGCAGCCTGCTGGACACGGGCTCACTCACGCACCTACAATTTACATTCTACCAGAATAACGTCAGGGACGAAAAAAGACAACACAGAAATCCCACACTGCCCCGCCATGTACTACGGAGATTGTTTACTACTACTTCCTCCTGAAAGATGTCCTACCTTCTGATGCCTTGTTCTCACCTCCGGCACTGCTCACACAGGACTGATCAGAGACAGATTTGCAATCTCCAATCTGTTTTTTAATGATTATGATGATAATCCACCCGCGTCCTGGCTGAGAGAGACTGTTTCCCGTGACGACAAGGAAAGCCCAAGTAGGCTCAATAGACTGAGCAGAAGGAACGGTGTCTGTCACAAACTATTATATAGGGGCTGATACATTCATGAATAAAATGTTTACAGGATGGATAATCAGACAGATTAATTTGCATATAACCAAGGGTTTATATGTAGCAACTCCTCCAAAAAACCATCTCCTTCAGCTGACCACACTAGCCCTGTAGCTCATTCATGATTTTTCTTGTAAGAAAAGGTTCACGTTTCATCAGTGATCTGATCAGATTTTCATCCGGACAGTGCCTTTTTTATCACCTTTTTTTCCCTATGCAAAAAGAAAAATACGTGAAGGTTTCTCTAGCTTCTTCTAGCTTCTTTCAGTCAGTGAAAACCAGATATTGTATGCAGGGCTGTGAAGTCAGCAAGCCAAACCACCGACTCCTCGATTTCCCTGACGGCAACTCCACAGCAATGGTCACTCCGGAGCATATACATAAAGTGCAGCACAGATTCTTCTCCACTTAAAAAGCCCAGATCCTTAGACCGGGAACCGAACAGAAATTTATAGGACATTTCATAACTTTCCAAAATATTGTGAAAACATTTACAGCACATCCTGCACTGAACTACTGAACTCAATTTATTATACATTTTAGTAGTCGGTCCATTTTATACCGACTCCCACTCCACAGCCCTGCATGTATGGACGGCATCTAAGGGCAGAATGATTATTTCACAGACCCCTAGATATGCACTGAAAACTTTGATCTACAACTCAAATCAAGATTTGACACTTCTCTGTGATTCTGTGCGGACTGAAAAAATACGCAAACATGACTAGCTCCATAGAATAGAGAGATACGGTATGTTCCCAAATTTTTGATGGTTCTGATTTTCTGCAGCATTTCTGCACCTGCGGTATTCGCTAAATTAAGTTACTTGCACTTTTTTATGGTGTTTTTATTGCATTTTTGACGCTGTAGTTTTGCCTCTTTTTGGTATGCCATGATTTAAATAAAGCTGTTTGTTTTTAAATCGACATGTTGTAGCATTAAATAAATCACAATGCAGGTCAGTTATGTTGCGTAAAGAAAAAGCAGAGTGGGCAGGAGATTTCTTTCAATCACTTTGGTAAGACACTGCATTTTTTGCACAGTGAGGGTATGTTCCCGTGTTCAGGATTTGCTGCGGTTTTGACTTTGCATATTTATTCAGCGCCAAAAACGCAGCAGTCAGATGTTACAGCATAGGGGATAGGATTTCTAGAAGTCCCATGTCCACTGTGTGTCTGTGTACACCTGCGGATCACCGGCGGAAACGGACATGTGCCGCATTTTTTCAGATCCACAGCATGTCAATTTCTCTTGCGTGTACGCATGCTGATTTTCCCTATAGACTTGAATTAAGGAGGAAAAGCCACATGTGTAAAAAACATAAATATGTGTCCGCTAATTTGCAAAATAAGTGGGGAAATGGCGCATTCCGCAGCGTCAAAACCGCAGAAGATCCTGATGAGCCCATTCCTGTCGGCCATCTGCATCAAGAAGCCCACCCCCTAGACAACTTTTTGGGACCTTAAATGTAAAACACATTTCTAATATTTTTAAGTTTAAAAGTTACGGTACTTCATTACTAAGACGCACTATTTGTACTTATTCGCAAAACATAGTGAAACCAAAAAAGATCTTTCACCTCTATAGTGATTAGCAAGGATAACATGTTAACTGCACAGTCCTGAGTGTCAAGAACACAGCCAGGTACAGACCAAATCAGATACATTGGTGGGGGTCCCAATAGTCTAACTAACTTGATCAAACACGTGTCCCCCAGACAACAATTGGGAGCCGGCAGCTGTAGAATGAGCACCTGGGGCCAGCATGGTCTGCCACTACTACAGAGCGTAAATCTTCGCCAAATCAGATTTAAATGGGTTTTAGAAAAAGTAGATTCAAACTTGGAAAACACAGTCCTCACCTGTACTGCCAAGAGCAGCGATTGGCTGCAGGGGTGAAATGACCTGTAGATCGGAGGCCGTGAACTGGACAGGGGAAGGGTAAGGACTTGGCTTTATAAGTATGCAATCCTTTGATGATCACTTCTCTTAGGTCTTGATCACACGACCGTAATTTCGGTCCGAGTGCTGCCTGTGAAAAAAACTGACCGTACTCGGACCAATGTCATTCAATGGGGATGTGTAGATGAGCAATTGCTTTTTAGTGACCCAATTTGTGTGTTTAAAAAAAAAAAGGAATCACAGCATGCAATAATTTCTTACATAAATCAGATAAGACTCACCAATTCAAGTCTATGTGTACACAAAAAAAATAAAAAATCGGATGCCATACGGAGCTACAGTAAAGCATCAGATTTTTATGGATACATTGCAATTCTGTATATAACATAGGAAACTGGAAATGGTTCTGTAAATGATTATTAGCTGCTACTTAATAAAATGGATTGAATACAGATGACGAGAGAGAAAGAAAATCGTTCCACTTTTCTGGATGAAACTCTGAGCGATAATTTTCTCACGCTCGTGTGAACCTGCGCTTAGAGTGGAAAAGCCCACTGAGAATTCCCTTCCTCACTGCAATTATAGTGCTACAATTACTGTGCGTTCAGCAGGTGTCACGGTGTAATGGATGACAGACTGTACACTCAATTGTCAACAAACTACAGAAGTGGGGACTTCCTGGTGGATGCACGTCACATATCGGCATTACAGCTTATTGCGGAAACCTTAGGAAATGGGAGGAGAGGATTGTGGTCGAGGTTATCTCAAGAATAGCATGTTTAAAAACACGGACATCCCAAAAGCTTGTTTGATTTCCTGGAGGGCAGCACAGACACACTCTAGAAATTTGCTTTTCCACTAAAAGAAAAAGAATAAAGGGGAAAAAAAGCAAAATAATAAAAAAAATTTCTTGGACTTAAAACCCTTACATTTAAACAGTAACCGTCGTGTTAAGTTCTATTTCATAAATCTATCGTTCACATGAAAATAAGCAACTTTGTAAGATATCAGAGAAATCTGCGTCTTTCTCTGCTAGAATTTATCAGTCATTATTAGGGATGAGTGGACCTGTGGAAGTTCGCGTTCTGGTACCCAACCCTAACTTTATTCCAAAGTTTGGTTTCGGTAAGCAGAACCTGAACCCCATTGAAAACACGGACTTATAATCCGCAAAATATTCTCTCCCTTGCCCAAACCCGTTGTGACTCCGAACATTGCAACGGACGTCCAGAGGAAGTCAGTGTTTGCACCAGAAGTTCGGGTCTGCTCATCCCTTATCAAAAATCTCAGTTCTTAGGTAAAATCTGTAGTCAGTGAGGACAGACCTTCCCATTACTGAGATAGGAGATGGCAGGCGCTACGGATGCTATTCCACAGACAGCTCTCCCTCCTATCTACATATAATCTCATCAGCACCAACCACCATCTCCTATCTCAGCAATGGGAAGGTCTGTCCTCACTGACTACAGATTTTACCCAAGAACTGAGATTTTTGATAATAAATGATCAATTTTGGCAGAGAAAGAAGAGGATGTCTCTGATAAGATCTGTTACAGACTTTATTTTCATGCATACTATAGATTTATGAAAGATTTATGAAAGTAAAATGAGAATGACGGTTACTCTTTAAGCTTGGCGTTGCACTCAGATAAAGGTAGACAATCAGTGATCTTGTACCAGTGATGGAGTCCCGGATAGCTGGTGCGATATACGCGCTGGTATGCAGTGACAAGTCACACACAATAACTTCTATGTAATCCAATAGGAGATTTTGCAATACGTGATGAGGTAGGGGTGGACGGAGGGAAATACAACAATGACTCCAACACAATGCACATTAGGACACTCCCGGAGAAGATTTCACCAGCAATACCTTTCCTTATTCTGATAAAAGACATTCTGGTGGCTGCTGTAAATGTGACAGTGGGATACAAACTGGGTGTCCAAGAGGTAGAATCTACATTTATCAGACACATATGACATACCATGTAGAATTGAAATGAATGTCTAAGAAGGTAATACCCCTTTAAGAATAAGTAATTAAAGGTGTTGTTCAAGATATCAATCTAGACAGTACATCCTTTCATCAATACAAGACACTTGGCACCCCAGCTCCCTCGATAGCTCGATGTACACTGTGACAGCACTGTGTAATGGGCGTTCTCAGATACTGCAGCTCAACTCTCATTCACTCTGATGGTCTACCCAGGCAGCCCGAAAAGTATGTTTAGGTCAACTATTAATAAAAGTGCAACACCCCATCAGAAGCTGGTGGCCGAGAAGCCGCTGCCAGACTCCAACAATGTGAAAATATTAAACTGGCGCACTGCTAGTCACACAGAGTAATTACGTGGGTGCAATTCAATGGTCAAACGTAGTAACAACCAGAAAAGGAAAAAGAAGACCACTATGATGAATGCACACCACAATTGTAATTTGTGGATAGAAAAAGCTTTATTGACAACACTGCATAAAAACATCTAAAAACAGTGGTAAGGAACAAACCACATGTGCCCTGCTCCTATATACAATAGATAATATACAAAATATGCAACAGCCCTGTATGGACCAGCAACCTGCAAGAAAACAACATGTGCTAGAAGTTCATATATATACCCACAATAGGAAGAGGGTCTAAATCAGAGAAACCATGTGATAACCTGGATATACAAAAAATTGTATATATAAGTACGATAGCAGGGCTGTGGAGTCGGAGTCGGAGTTAGTTTTGGTCGGAGTCTGTAGAAATGTACCGACTCCAGCTTTAAAAAAAAAGTATTAATATTTCATAATTGAACTTTCATATGAATTTTATAAATGTTACTCAAATATATATGTTCTATCAAACTATGAACAACAGTGATAAGCAGTTCTGCTGGAGATAGAGACATTTCTTACTTCTTGTGTGTCACAGTTCTCCACTGCCCTTATCTAATCTTATACTTGGTTAACCTCACGCTGCCCCAACCCCCCTACTTACAATGTATGAAACTGAAAGTGAAAATGTGTTGCAAATTCTTAGTAGTAAAGCTCCTCCTCTAGACTAGATCATACTAGGTGTGCGTCTTCCAAGCATCTCACAGCTGCCTGCTACTCAGAAGAGGAAGACTGTAAGAAGTATTATCCTTTCAACAAACTTTGCATCAGTTAACTGTGAGTACATGAGGAATAATAACAGTATTACTGACCACTATATCAGTTGTACGACCTGGCAATAATTTTGTACAATTGTTTTTAGGAAAAACAATTGTCATTTGGATTGTGAATGCAGAATTAAAAACCTGAGAATGTCAAAGAAGCATCACATTAAATCAGCTGTATTTGAACATTTCACCATCACTCAAGATAGAAAACATTATGTCTGTCAGTGTATGACAAATGATCCAGACGAAAACAAATGCTGTGAAGCCAAGATGAGTGCATATTCAGGCAAAGATAAAAATGCTCCTACCAGAGCTTCTAATCTAAAGAGACATTTACAGCGCTTTCATCCAGAAGTACTGAAAGCAGTGGATGAGAAAGACTGCATCAAAACCAATGAACCAATGCCCAGCTCTTCCAGCCAAACAAAGGAGCAGAGAACTCTGCAGCCATCAGTTGCAAGATATTTTGTCAGTGACAAAGTTACTGTGACAATGACAGTAGATACATTTAAAAAACAGATCATAGAGCTTGTTGTAAAGGATAGTGTGCCTATTTCATTATTTTCACGACCAGCTTTTATGTGTCTGAATGGGGAAATGGCCCGCAAGCTTGGTGTTTCTCTGGAGAGAGAGAGTATTAGAAAATTAGTAATCGAAGAAGCTTTTAAACAAAAGGAAGAACTTAAAAAAACTCTCAAGGGACGCTTTCTGTTTCTTAAAATGGATGCCTGCACACGTCACAGAGTGAACTATTTTGCCATCAATGTCCGATTTGTTTGTGACAAAAATGAAATAGTTACCAAGACATTGGCAGTAAAAGACACCAAAGTTCATCACACCAGTGAGTTTCTCCAGGTCTTGGTGGAAAAGGTTCTGCAAGACTATGAACTTAAAAAAGATCAAGTTCTTTCTGTCGTAACTGACAATGCTTCAAATATGATAAGTACTATTAAGCTAATGAATGAGAGTAATGATGGTGACCAGCAGCTAGAAGAACATTCTGGGTCCACAGACACAGAAATGTTTGAAATAGAGGAACACAGTATTGTAACTGAGGAGCAAACTGAAGTTGCTTCAGATGAACAGCAACATGATAGTTTAGATGATCTTGTTGAAACTGTCAATATGTTCTTTCATTCATCACATGCGCTGTGTTGTGCATACGCTACAGCTGGCTATAAGAGACAGTCTGCAAGAAGGACATGCTGCTGCACTGATTGGCAAGGTGAGAAAATTGGCTACTGTTGCCAGAACCCCTAAAGTTGACTCAATTTTGAAGAGACGTGCTGGAAAAGGGGCAATTATTGATCAAGCCACACGATGGGCAGTACATACTTAATGATTCAGCGCTTGGTTGATCTGAAAACCTTTCTTGTAGACATGGCTAACCCTCAACTGACGCTAAATGAAAGTCAGTGGAATCAGGTGACTGAGCTGGAAAAATTGCTAGAGCACCCATTTACAGTGACTAAAAAATTTCAAGCAGAGGACTTAACTCCAGGTATTTTCTTAAAGGAGTGGAAGAACCTGATGTTTCGCCTGTCCCAAAGAGGAGGGTTAATTGCAAGTGGCATTGCTACATCAATGAAACGGAGAGAGGAGCTACTATTACAAAATAACATTCTTTTGGCAGCTGTTTATGTAGACCCAATGCATCGGATTCTTCTAGATGATCAACAGCTAAGTAAAGGAAAAGAAGCTCTGTTTGAAATAGCAGTAAGGATGAAAGGGTTGCAGAACAGTCAGGAGGAACAAGAAGAATTTGGTCGCCCTGCCACATCTTCACCCTCATCATCAACTGATGAAGAATTTAATTTCGAAAAATATTTGGATCACAAGGACCGTGCAAAGCGTTCCCGCATAGAAGAAGAGTCATCCCCATCAAGGAACACAGCCAGTACATTTCAGCAGAATTTTTCATGTGCACTAACAGAAATTGAGAAATTTGACCGTTCATCAAAAATAACAGTGCAACAAGCGATTCCTCTGTATCCTGACATTGTCAGAGATGTTGCCCGAGTGGTTACTGCTTTGCCACCAACACAAGTTAGTGTAGAGAGGTTGTTCTCTGCTCTCAAAATAATTAGATCAGATTTGAGGGCATCCATTAAAGAGGATCTGACAGAGGCAATACTTTTTCTGAGGACAAATTTATAGATTTCTTCTTATTAACTGCATAAAAGTGTTTATTGCATATTTACTTACAGTTTAGAAAAGTTTATAAAAGTTATTTGCTATATTCTAATAAATGTAGTTTTTGCTCTAAGTGGTCTGATTACTTATATGATGGTGAGAAACTGAATAAGCACGATGTTTAATATCTTACAACAGTAAATTTGTTGTTATGAATTGGCCATTTATGAAGGAGTCGGAGTAGGAGCCTGATAAAATCCAGGAGTCGGAGTCGCAACTGTGGCTTACCGACTCCACAGCCCTGTACGATAGTCAAGCAAAATTAATTACATTGCAGTAGACCCAAGAATACAATATACCGCACATGCTGTCTGCAGTAATTGAGCGCTCCTGAAAGAACCAACACAGCCTCATAGTGTGGCAAGAAGTGCCATGTATACAGAAAATATGTGCACTAAATAGTGCTAATAATACCCATGTAATACCATGTCAAGAGTATACTAACATGGTGACAACAGCACAAGGAAAAAAAAAAAGTGCTGAACATATAAGACATGATACAACCCGCATGCATCAAGGGTAATATGGTAGACAAAGATGGAACGTAAAAGCACAGCAGTGCTTATGGAGATGATGCGAGGTAGTGTGTGGGGCTCATGAGGAGTACACCTCACATGTAAAGGAGCGAGTCACCAAGGTTCCATGCTGGAGGGCCCAGATGAAAGAGACAGATCACAGAGGCGGAAGGACCCAACGCGTGCCGCCGTTACATGGACGGCTTCGTCAGCGGAAGTGACACCAGACTCCTCTGGTGACTACCTATCTTTACCATTACTAAGATATTGATGACTTACCCACAGTATAGGTCAGCAATGCCGGATCAGTGGGTGTCCTACTGTCCTGCACCGGACAGTCTCGCCGATAGGCTGTTACAAGACATGGCAGCACATGGGTGTACACAATGTATGGAGCGGAATAGCCCTGCACTGTCACGCGGTTTAGTGCCCGCTGCCAGGTACTGCAGATCGGTGCCTATTGATTTGCCAAGGAAACTAAAACAGACATTAGACTGGCTGCCATGGGAAATGTCTCCAATCCCCTATGTCCAAATTCTACTGTTACTATCCCCCATGGTGTTTTGGCATTGCAGAATTAATGACGATCACAGTCAGAGATAAAACCCAACATTTCCCGGCGTCATCAGTACATCTCTCCCAAACAATGATACCAATTAGAAAAACAGCTATAAGGCGGCATACATGATTGTACTGCATACACTATTGGAATAGCTGATGAGATCAAGGAGACGGGGCTGAATAAATCCATGCACACTGCAGTGTTAGGTCTGTTAATGCAAATTAGGGTACGGAGTCAGTGCCAGTGAAGTGTTATCTGCCGCACACACAGACTGCAGAAGCGCTGCCACAGGACTGATTATTTACATATCCATGCACACTCCTCGCTAGAACAGATGCTGGGAATACGGCACACCGGAGCGTCTCCTGCTGCCAATACAAAGGCTGCCGATAGCTATTCACTGGTTAATGCACCCTTCACATGATCATTAGGTGGAGATTACCCAAAAAAGATGAAAAGTAAAAAGTCAACTAGCTAAATACCGTATATGCAACTAGCATTATACAGATATCCTTCAAGAGGTCCCATAAGGACAGAAGGGGGAGGAGGGGTAACATAACGAATCGTTCAGCTCCCAGACACATCCGCAATTCAGATTCACATACCCAAACACTAATACAGGGGATCACGGTTGTGGGAAGTCATCTTATCGGCCACACAGCCCTGTATGTGCAATCTAAGCATCGCAATAGCCGAGGATGTAACCTACATGTCATAGAAATCATTTATATCAATAGCTAAATAATGCAAGTCAGCCCCCCGCCACCACACACTACCCCCCGAATATCCACACACTTTACATGAGGAGCGGAGGAAGAAGCTGGGAGCACATTTCTGGCTCAGAGAAGTGATTGTCAATTGTCACGCAAATGAGGCCATTGTATCAATCCTGTATCTACAGCTAGCAATGCTCCACTTGCCCCTAATCTGAGGAGCATTCACTGACTGAATAGGGAGCAGCAAGGCACAATAAGAGCAGAAACTGGTCACTTTTCAACTGGTAACACATTCCCCTTTAAGTGTAATATTACCTATATAACAACCATGAAAATATTCGTTGAACAGCAATACATATAAATACATATATATATAACACATATGTACACACACACCCTATAGTTGGCATACACATACAAAACCATTCCTTGTTTATACCGACGCAACAATTGAGATGCATGCCCTTTATTCTGTGCGTAATAAGCGACATTTCCCCTTAAGGGACACAGGATAGGGCATACTGAAAACCAACATGCCTGATCCTTTTCACCTCAGATCAGCCATTGGAAGAAAGGCTGGATGACTCCTACACATGGGGTTTCTTGAAATCCCATCCACTATGCTGTAACATCTGGCCACTGCGGAAGTACACAGCGTCCAACCCACAGCGATTACTGATCATGTGAACGTACCCTAAGACACCTTCACAAACAGCTTTTGGTTCGCAACCAACAGACGGAGGTCATGTAATAGTGATGTCTATCTGAAAACATTTGGAGGGATGGAAAGTATAAAAATTTGCATTGGAGGGCAGTCTATATTGGCTAGACTAACAGGTGAGCCTTCCAACCACTATGCCAAATGCCTAGAAAAATATAGCTCAATATACAAACAGCCTTTTTCTAGTTTCTGGATGATCTCCTGTAGTTGGGACAAAAAGGTTTAAACGTAATGACATTACGGCTATGAGAAGTCTACAGCACACATAGCATTGAAAGTTCTGCATTTTACTTGATAGGCCCATGATAACCGACTTTCAGTGATATAAATGACCACAAGAAGAATTCCATACAAGGGTATAAAAAGCAGGGAATAAGATTAGAAACTCCTCAATGAATTGCCATTTATTAGAGAAAATTCCATAAATATGGGCCGTGCTACAGCAATAACAGATCCGGTTATGCACGTACACTATATGGAGCCAGCTGGGCTGGAATCTCACAGGCGTCTGTCTCTATATACTAAATCCACAGAGAAAGCAGGGTTAGCTGTGATCACACACAAGAAAGGGCAAAGGCTTAGCAGACGCGCTTTACACCGCAAATTGTTCATCACACTGTGTAATCCATAAAACCAGTCCCTCCACCAATCACCAGGACAGCAGCCCTAAAACTGGACAAAAGGGGCTGGATGAAGTGACCAAAAAATGGGTAAGTGATCATTTATGCTGAGCAGAAAACCCCTAAAAGTAACAAGATCCAAGACCCAAATCTCACTAAACCTGGGATCCCTTGGTCAGTAAGAAAGATGCGAATCACAAGGAAACGAACACATGAACAACGGAGGACAGAATGTATAATCAATTTGCACAAAAAGAGGTCGCTGTTAGGAGAACATAAACCGGACGCAGGAGCTGTTACATGGTAAATACGGCACAGGGCCAGACCCCTGTTCCTGTGCCCCTCACATATCGCCATCCATTTTCTTATTCCCAATGAGCGTCTAAAATATCAGTCAGCAAAACACTCTGCAAAATGAGGGCGGCCATAGCCAGATCACTGCAATATTCCACTGATGGAGCAATTTTAGACTTAAATTATTCACTTACTAGGTTCAATCTGAGAAGGTTTCAGGAAAGCCGACAATAGCTGAAAAAATGACAGGCTACAGAAAACAATGAATATATATTTATATTAATGGTACATCCTTATCAAGGGCATCGTAAAACAAATCTGCAACCAGATTTCACAATACAAACTGCATACATTAGACCTTTTAGAGCTGATGAGGCTGGTATACTTACTTTGAAAATCCATGTCTGGATGGCTGGATAATCCTGCTATTAAGATGAGCATTTTAGTACAGCTGTAAAACGAATTATCTCTGTATTCAGTCTCCGCCCAATCAGCCTGAGTGACAGCTGCAGCTTGTACTGAGCAGTGTGAGATCTCCACACGCAGCAGGAAGGAGGGACACTGAGGAGCTGTCAATCAGGCTAGGTGGGTGTAGATGGAGTTAAACTTAAAGGATTATCACAAACCATTATACAGGCATTCTGATTTTTTAAGTAAACATAGAATCCTTATCAGCCATAGGATCTATTTAGTAAAAAAAAAAAAAAAGTGTTGACAAAACCAGTTTAAACAGGGAATGACATGACTTTCTGTGTTTAATTTTTTAAACATTTATCAAAAATAGGAAGACACACAGAAACATGAAATAATCTGTTACAGGTATGAAGCAGCACAGGAAAATAATAATCAGGGAATATATATATATTTTAGATATCTGTACTCACTCGGCTGCGGTTGAGGCAGCCGCAGGAAGCGGTGTTACTGAAATGTCAAAGCAAGTTTATTAAAATGGCATAAACAGATCTGGATAGAAAGACAAAATGAACAGTCTCTCCCAACACAAAGTGAAAACAAACAGTCCATATAGTTCTGCGGGTCCGCCTGCTCAGGTCAGTGTCTTTAGCAATACACACTGGAGGTCTCCACAGCTACTGCCACAGACACTGATTGAGACACCAACATTTTATTAGCCAAACCACGCCCCTGGGGTTGGGATATGCGAGTGGTCATTCCCACCCATCTCTTATGACTACTCGTAAAACCCATCTCTGGAATGGCCTAATAACTCTCTCAGCACTATAGGTGCTGGAGCATACCTCTGAGCTCACATCACACATCACCGCAGCTAATAGCCCCGATGACACATATCTCCCCTCAAGGACTCGTCTTGTCTAGACTTAGAAGCCAGTTAGACCCCTCTCCAGGAGGAAATATTTTTTCTGGCACAAAAGAAAATAGCCCAAAAAGTGAAGGAGCAAAGCATATGAGAATGGCACTTCAAGAGGAATGTCCTGCAGAAGATTCCAAAGTAGATAGGCTATGTGCCCACGTTAGCGTTTTTAAATGCTCAGGAAACGGGTCTCCCTCCCAGAAAACGCGCATTTTTTTCCGTGCGTTTTTTGCCGGGATTTTTGCGCTTTTTTGCACAAAAAATGCGTGTTTTTGATGCTTTTTTTTCCGCGCGTCTTTTGGACTATAGGAAATAGCCAAAAACGCAGACCTAAGCGGAAATTAATGAACATGCTGCGTTTCTTACCGCTAAGCGTTTCCTTAGTGGTAAAAAACACATCCATTGGCACAAAAAGGCCAAAATGCATTAAAATGAATGGGATGCTTCTTTTAAGCATTTTTTTATGCGGTTTGACACCCGAAAAACGCATCAAAAACGCTTAAAAACAACGCAACGTGGGCACACAGCCTTAATGTTTCACAGGAAAATAAAGACCCCTATCACAGTTCAGGACCCCATGAGTGTAACATAATATATTGCACGTTGTAGCAAAGGGTTAGTCTACTGTACAACAGAATTTTGGCTACCTAGGCCAGAAGGCACCATAAAAGATCACAACCAATAAAAGAAAAATGCAGCAGAAACTGTAATTGCATTGTGATGTGGCTACTGCAGTGCATTAGAGTCTTGCAGTTGCTGGAGGAAGAAGTGGCCCACTTCCCCCTCTCCCGGACAACCTCGTCAGGTCCACTACATGCGGTATGAGGTGCAGGTGTTATGTGCATGTACAATGTAACCAATGTGAATGCACTATGGAGATCACGTCCTGAGAGGCAGCAGAAGCCCAGTGTTACGGAAGACAGTGGGAATCACACGAAAAGACACAAGACCTTCATCAATAACAGTTTTCAGCTGTTCCCCAATGGTAACACGAGGCTCCTGCTTTTTCATTCATCCTTCAGTAATACAAAGAATAACATATACTGCGCACTAAAAAGGTCAATGAGCATCATTTCCCTTCCTAGCACAATACTCCATAGAAAGAAGAACTCCTACAAAGCCACCACTATGCCTTTGTCAATACAGAGATTTGTTCATTAAAGCTAATAATGCAACCTTTTGTTGGATTACGAAACTCCAGAAACCCCTTAAGAGGGCTCTCGCTCGGTATGTTTCTACCCAGTGCTTAAAAGTCTCTGCAAAGGGAAAAAAATGAAAGGGTGAATTGTAGGAGGAAGGAAGAATAATGAATGACTAGATAGTATACCTAATATTGAAGGCCAGAAACAGCCAATTCATTAACCCCTTCCAGGCACAGCCATTTTTAATTTTTGAGCTTCTGTCCACCCCATTCTTTCTCCAAAGTGACATAAGTCTATTTATTCGTCTTGTTTTTTGTGTAGCGAGCTGCTGTTTTGAATGACGCCGTACATTTTACCATGCAATGTACTGGGGAGAAATATACCAAGTGTAGCAAAATCACGAAAAGAAAAAAAAAAAAAGCAATTCTGCCTCATTTTTTTTTTTTTATTTTGTTTTTTTAAGGGGCTCATTTTTTGGTAAAACTGACCAGGCAACAATTCTTCAGGTCAGTGTGATTACAGCGTTATCAAACTTGTAAGGTTTTTTTTCCATTACGTTAGTTAGCAATAAAAATTCAGACATTTGTATGAAAAAATTGGTTTGTAGCTCAATTTTCTGACACCCATAATTTTCTTATTGTTCTTTCGACTGAGCTGTCTGAGGGCTTGTTCTTTGCATGTCGTGCTGTGATAATTATTGCTATCTTTTTGGTGCGCAATTGATTTTTTGGAGAACGTAATTGCATTTTTTTTTTGACAGTGCAGCGACCAAGAAACGGTAATGAGAGTATGGACCGTGTTTCAAAGACGTGTGAAGTCGGCATAAAATCCCATTCGGGGCGCCCTGTTTCATTTTCAGGAGTCCTATGGACCGCATTCCCACTGATGATATTGTGTTGGTATGAGCTAGTTATAAACTATCCTTTTATGAGATACCTTCTACAGATTTTAAATACTAACATATCAAAGGCTAAGCATACACTAGGTCTGTGAACTTAGCCTACAGAACACAGTTAGGTCTTGAAATATATTTGGACAGTGACGAAAGTTTTGTCATTTAGCGGTTTACCAAAACATATTCAAGCTATAGTTCTATAATCAATACAGGCTGAAAGTGCAGACTCTCAGCCTGAGGCCGGGATTACACTACCATGTGTGATCCAAGAAACTAGCACGAGTTTCTCGCATCAACACCCGACACTGCCGCCGGCACTCAGGACTGGAGCTGCGGCTGCATGTATTTCTATGCAGCCGCATCTCCGGTCCTGAGTGCTGGCAGCTGCGCCGGGTGTTGATGCAAGGTACTTGTGCACGTTTCTCACATCACACACGGTAGTGTGATCCCGGCCTTAATTTGAGGATATTCACATCCTAATTGGAGTAAGGATGTAGGAATTACAGCTCTATAGTATGTAGCTGTCTCTTTTTTGAAAGGAACCAAATGTAATTGGAAAAGCTCTTTAATGTGCTGTATGGGCTATTCCCTCGTTAATCCCTCATCAATCACCCATGTAAAAGATATGGAGCGGATTCCAGGTATGGCATTTGAATTCGGAAGCTGTTACTGTGAACCCACAACATGCAGTCAAAGGAGCTCGCAATGGAAACTAAACAAACCACGATTAGGCAGAAAGAAAACTGAAATCGATCAGAGAGATAGCAGAAATATTAGGAGTGGCCAAAGTAACAATTTGGTACCTTTATAACATCCAATCAAGTGAAGAACACTCTGCAGGAAGTAGGTTTGGGAGTATCCAAGTCTACCATAAAGAGAAGACTTCATCAAAGGGTTCATCACAATGTGCAAACCATTAATCAACCTTAAAAATAGAAAGGCCAGGTTAGACATTGCCAAAAAAACATCTAAAGAAGCCAGCCCTGTTCTGGAAAAGCAATTTTTGGACAGATGAAACTAAGATCAACCTGTATCAGTATGATGGAAAGAAGAAAGTGAGAAGGCTGGTAACGGCTCATGATCCAAAGCACAGCACATCCTCTGTATACCATGGTAGAGGCAGTGTAATGGCATGGGCATGCATGGCTTCCAAAGGTGCTGAGTTACTAGCGTTCATTGGATTATGTCACTGAAGACAGAAAGAAGCAACCGGTTTAACTCTGAGGTGTACAGGGCGATACTTTTTGCTCAGATTTTTTGCTCAGATCTATCCAAATGCAGCAAGGTTGCATACACAGATTGATAATGGCCCAAAACATACTGTGAAAGCCACACAAGAGTTTTTAAGGCAGAGAAGTGGAATATTCTGCAATGGCTGAGTAAATCACCAGATTTCAGCCCCATCGAGCAGCATTTCACAAGCTTAAGACAAAACTTAAGGCAGAAAAACCCATAAACAAGCAACAACTGAAATCCGATGCAGTAAAGGTCTGGTAAAACTATCACAGAGGAGCAAACCCAGCGATTGGTGACATCCATGGCTTCCAGACATCAGGAAATCACTGCATGCATAGGATTCTCTACAACGTGTTAAAAATGAACATTTTATGGTAAAGATAATTTGTCCAATTTCTTTTGAGCCCCTGGTTCTTGCATGGTTGCAATTCTTAAATGTTTCACAGGATATTTTGATTCAACCCTTTTAATTAAACCTGAAAGTCTACACATCAATTGCATCTCAGTTGCTTAATTTCAGGTCCAAAATAGTGCCATACAGATACCAATTCACAAAGATTCAATCACTGTCCAAATATTTCTGGACCTAACTGTATGTCAGGAGCTTTTCATGATGCCAAGTGAATTGTTCCCATTGGCCCACATTCACCATACGGACACCAGAAGTGTGTTCTTTCAGCCTCCATCTGACAGGTTTGCATCTACATACTGTTAGTTGTACTGTAAAGGAAATCTCAGCAGACCGGGCTTTCCTATTCAGAAACCATTAAAGCTTTACTTACAGCGGCACCTTATAGAGAACAGATGCCTCGACATCCATCCTGACAGCAGCCACCCTTGGGCACACACATACACAACCTCTCACATCCTCCTGGAATAGCTCGGTAACAGACCGCTTATTTAATACAACCAGAATAGAAGGATGATGAGCGGGATTCCCGATGGACATCATTGCTACAACAGAAGGTACAAAAATAACCTTCTACAGCTGCCTGTCCAGAAAACCTACACCTTCTTGCATCATAGTACCATCATGTATAAGATACCTAAGAGGCCACTATACTCCAAGTACTAGTGAAGTAATGACAACCATGTAAATGTACTAGTAGGCGCAGGTTGCAGAAGAAAGACGACATGACGCCAATAATGCCCGATTATAGGCAGATTATACAGATTTAAAGCACCACTCCAGAGTCTGAATGTACTTTCTTTTCTACTCCACATCTGGAGTACATTGGACAAGAAAAAAAAAAAAACCGAGATAAAAAAATAAATAAAAAAATCAGTCATGTGATCCCAACATAAGGATAGACCATCAATACCTGATCAATTAAGGTGCGACACAGCAGCCCCATCATCTCTATACCATTGCAACCCCAATCAGATACTGATGGTCTATTCTATTGACAGACCATCAATAAAAAAGTAGTGGCCTAAGCCTTTAAATTTATGGTGCCAAGAACACACATGTTGACGAATTGTAAAAAGTTACGTTTATAATCACAGGAGTACAAAAATCACACACCCCAATCCCAAACTTTGTATAAAACTTAATAATTACTCATTACATGTAGACATGGACAACACCACAGACTGTACTGATCAAAATGGTTAATAGTCATCCCAAACAACATCATGCATGCCACCCCAAAGAAGTTGCCCACTACTTAGACAACTTCTTCTCATACCTCACACATGGCCCCCATAAAATAATAAAGCGTATACTCACCTCCCGTGCTTGCGCCATTCCCGCAATGTTGGCACTCGCTCTCCCGTGCTGCTGTTGTGAAACGTGATGCCGGTGCCCTATTAGCGCTGGCGTCACTGGCCCCTCCTCCTGTCGAGCTGAGAAGGAAAAGGAAGTCCGAGATCAGCTGCAGCCCGGACCTTCTCTTCATGTTCGACTTGTCCGAAGGTGGAGACAGTGACGCCAGGGCCTTGTGTCACAACAACTGCACGAGACCCCCAAGGGAGCAAGTGCCGACACCGTGAGAATGGCACCGACATGGGAGGGGCGTATATGCTTTATTGTTTGATGGGGCTAAACATTTTGAACAAGAATGGGTTGTCCTAGTAGTGGACAACCCCTTTAATATACTACACTCAGAGAATGACCAAATACCAAGAAAATAGAGAATACTTATTTTTATACACTTTGCAAAATCCTGCAAGTGGAAACAAAATAATGAGAATTGGTAATAAGTAAGGAGCTAATGAAAGACCTCCCGACAAACGGGGGAATAGCTACACAACACGATTACACCCCTACAAATGCAGCAAAAGCTTATACATACGCAAAATGGAAGGAAAGGTTTGGATTTTCGGGTGATAGAGAACAACTCACCTGTTGGCGCAGACAGCCAAGTGGAGAGCAGCGGCTGACAGCTCTCAATTCCCTTTTGGATAGAAGCAGTTTTCAGTAGTGCTCCTGTCAGGACGAATATAACAAATCCATAGTGGAGACAATCAGGGGCAGTATTCGGAAAAATCACCACAGCTTCTGGGCTTGCTTCTTTAGGGTTACACTGCTGCAGGCACTTTATGGTTTGGTCGAATGACGACTCCTGTAAACCTTAATGGATTATTGCAGGATTCCAGTCTGAAGCTTTTAAAATCACAGAACTGGGCGATATCACTCAGAGACCCCTCGTATCCAGTTTAGCACTGCTCGGTGACAGCCTTCATGCCTTTACAGTCTTAAATCTGAAGACAGACGTGCACGATCTGAAAGCCAATGTGACCTGGATCTGGAATCTGTGGAGAGAAAGACAGGACATGGCGGATGTAAATACTACAGGAACGTAATGTATGTTTTATAGATGCTCATAGGAACACACAGTAATTACTGACGACAATTCCGCTAAGGGCACGTGCACACGGCGCTTTTTACACTTTGCAGTACCCACACAGTTTTTGAAGCAAAAGACAGTTCAGGAAAACAACAGCTGTATTTTTCTGAAGCGTCGTCTTTCTAGACGTTTCTACAATGGCTTTGCAGCCACCGTCGGGTTTTTTTGTTTAATTTTACATATAAAATAGTGACAATTTCCAAATGGAAGTCGCCTGAAGAATGGTCAGGGCACGGTTTTCAGACTCTTCATGCCTTGCAAAGCATAAAATGGTCCAAAAATAAGCTAATGTTTATTGAGCACTTTTTTCCCAGTGGGAATTTGCCTGAAAAATATGCTGTGTGCTTATACCCGGCAATGTTCAAATACAGCATATTGGCAGCGGGTTTTTTGCAGCGCTTTCTTTTTCACGTAGAAAAGAAGCTGTGTTTTACAGAACCAGCAAAAGTCACGTTTTCAGAAATCTCATGCTTTTTTTTCCTAACTGAATATGAGAATAGCAATGTTTTTTTTTATCTATAGGATGTGTGAGGCAGTGACCGGTGTCACAGGTAGGGGTTGCTGTGTATTCTCCCCAGGATGCGCATGGAGGCCACACAGACCACTGGAGCCAAACAGTCAGGAGAGCTAAGACACCTGGCACCCATAGCGGTGCAGTCACCCACGGCAACAGTCTCGGAGGTGGATGTCTTGTGCCCCGGCGGTGAACCGGAGGTAGACGGTCCTGTGCCCGAAGGAGGACTAGCGTGTTTAGTGACAGTAATCTGATGGATATCGTGTACTGTGGACAGCTGTGAGTAAGACATTAATACAGAGGTGCAGTCACCCAAAGCAACAGGTCATGAAGGTGGATTGGCGTGTTTAGTGACTGTGTAATCCATAGGATATGTACCTGGCTGTGATCCGGAGGATACTGGGTACTATGTAGTGCTGTGAATTAGACATTAACTCTATGCACTTGGGTTTATATGAGTTGGACATGTAATGCAGTGAAGTAAACACATTATAGAGACTTTTGTGTTGGAACTTTGCTTGGTCACTGCCTCATCACTGCATAAGTGTGCTACCACTGCACTACAGATGTCAATTCTTTAAGAGGTTTTTCACCCATAGAAATCAATAAGTGCAGAAACGCCGCAAAAGACGACACAAAATTCTATATCCCTAGCAGAAAATGATGCCAATGAATATTACTAAAGAAAAATAATACCAAATACATATATTAATAGCATCCAGGTGGGACTATAAACAACTGTTCTACACAGAGAATATGAGAACATACAGTATAAAAAAAAAAAAAAAAAAAAAAAGAGTACTCTGACCAAAAGTTACAATCATTTATTAATATATTAAAAACATAAAGATACATTAAAAAAGTGCCAATAGTGGATGTTGATGATCCCAGAAAACAATAATCTAACCTACGAGAGCTCATGCAACGGTGGGGAAGTGACACATCGCATGAGGTCTGGTAGGTTATATTATTGTTATTCCATGTAACTGCAGTACAATAGTGGTAATTATTCACACTGCAGCACTGTACTTGGTCCATATCATAGGCTTGATGACTATATTTAGTGAGCATGTAATTGCTATAGATAGCTTATGAGTGACCAGTTAAGCATGTTTTTGTCAGTACTGTGCTACCCAGTATATGCTTGGGACTACAGTTTCTATTTTTTATTTTTATCTATTCTCTATGTTCCTGCCTGCCATCTGATGGTGCCAGTAATTGTTTTCTGGGATCATCTGTAGTGATGAGTGAACGTGCTCTGATAAGGTATTATCTGAGCATGCTCGGGTACTAACTGAGTATCTCTGGTGTGCTTGACTAGTATGTTCGAGTCCCCGCGGCTGCATGTCTCATGACTGTTCGACAGCTGTAACACATGCAGGAATTACCTAACAAACAGGCCATCCCCGCATGTGTTGTGGCTGTCCAACAGCTGCGGGGACTCAAACATATTTTACGAGCACACCAAAGATACCGAGTTAGCACCGGAGCATGCTCAGATAACACCTTATCAGAGCACGTTCGCTCATCACTAGTTAACTCTACAAGTGTTGGCTTATTCCCCTCTGTCAGTTCTCAGGACATGTACACTCAGGTGAGTGGAGCATTCATATGTAAAAGGAGCTGAGGAAGGACAGTTTGTGAACAGCTATGTAAAGGGCATGTCCCTACAGTACAGCTGCAGGGGGGCACTCTGTAATAAGCCTATTGTCGGTGATCTAATTAAACAAGTAGACTGCCAGAAGTGGTGTGCCTTAAAGGGGTTGTCTAGTACTGGACTCATTTTTCTTAATGACCTTTGGGTGCTACAAAAAAAAAAAAATTGAATATTGAAAAGTCACGCCGTCAATTGTTTGATGAATTTGTCTCAAATCAAAAATCCAATGTCAGATGGCAATGTAAATCGGACCGAGATCGGAACGCAGCGCACAGACTGACAGGCGGATCTCCCTAGTCGAGCGTGACAGCTACATAGAAATACATGAAGCGGTCACATTTGAGTTGGGAGAGCTGCGGCCAGACGGCACATTGCGTTCCGATGTATACGGCCGTCTGACTGCGCCCTAATAGAGGGTTTCAAGCCAAAATACTGGTGGAAATGCAATGATGAAGTGGGCCCCATCTGTCTGCTGAGACAAATCTGAAGGCTGCGGGTGACTGAGCGGCAGGTGATTGGCTGCATAAGTCACATGACATTATGTCAGGTGACCTGTGGCGCACACGGAGCTGAGATCAGAGAAATGGAGCTGGTCGGCAAAGTAAGTATAGTTTAATTTTGTTTGTTTTTTTATTTCATGAAGCATCCTGAAGCCAATAATAAGGGGCTTCCAAATGGCAGCTGTTTGCATAGGTCCCACCTTTTGAAACTGCGAGGATTATTGTTCTCAGCCTGCTTTAATGTTTTTACTTTCCATATAATTTCTGATGACCCCAAATGCCTACAAACACAAAGAAATGTGAAGCAAATTACCGATACGAGAGCCATCTATAATTATCTTATAATTGTTACGTCTCTGCTGAGACATAGCAGATGGTGATGTGGCTGACTCCATCCGTGTTATCACATGATGAGCATCGATACCAACCTTAAACTGAGCACCGGGACAGAAAACAAAAACAAGAAATCAATTACAGCACCTATCACCACCCATAGCACAAATGCTACAAAGCGCCGTTACATAACATGAATAACCAGACTGTAACATCATCACCTCTAACATGACAGCGCTGAAGGCTTTGTGTACTTCATTGCCTATTACAGCCGGCAATTCACTTCCTGCCACAACCCACAGCGCCGCCGCGCCATACAGCCAGGTTAGACATAATACATTACCCATACTGAGGGACAAAAGCTGCTGAATCAGCCGCCACCATCACACGGCCACATCGCCCTCACTTTGTTGTTAGAACAGCGTGCAATGATCTCGCAGATTGTTAAAGTAAAATGGAAAAGAGGAACACTGAAAGCACAATATTAACAGATGCATAGATATGCATATTACATTTCACTATTTAACTATATAGAAGAGAGCTGCACTTCTATTTACAGAGGGACTCTGCAAAAAAAAAACATATAACTTGTGTTATGTATAATTTTTTTGCACTTGCTTCCTATGATGGGTTGATCCATCTAGATTATGGCTCTGTCAAGCATATACGTCCACGGCCAAAAACTAAGCATGCACTTAAATGCCTAAAATACTGTGCTCACTAGTTGTAATTCAGAAGCAGGTATCCTGAAGATTTTTTGTCACGGGGATACCGCAACAGAGCGGCCAAAACACTGCGGTATCTGGTTTCATGCACTCCTGCACTGGTTAGAAGTACTTCATCATCTTATTAGTCCAGGTTTTTTCCTTGCTGGCAGAGCAAGGGTTAATTTGTCCAGTTGAAGCTCCTGGAGCTTTCCTACCTGGATTGTCTCAACTGTTCAGTTGGTCACCCCCTCTGTAATATATGCTCACCTCTTACACTTAGGAATTGCCAATATTAGTTCTTACTGTCTGGTTCTGGAGTTGGAGATGTAGTTGAAGTTGGCATTTGGACGTTGTTACTTGGAGTTTTTTTTGTTTGCGCACACATCCTCAACCTCTCCTATTTGATTTCTCTTTCCTTTACCTCCCCTGTATCCCACTCTGCTTGGTGAGTGTATTTTGTATGATTGTTATTTTCATTTATCCCTGTCCGTCTTAACTTGTTTGTCTGGTTAGTGTTCTTCTATACACTTCAGCTTCGCACTACCCTGGGTGAGGGAGGGGACGATCATAGTAAGGCATGGGAACCCAGCGTCTCCACCTTCAAGAGTAATCCGGGGGACAGGGAAAGTTCTAGAGAGCTGGTTAGCGCCCAAAGTCCCAACACCATTGTGAAAATTTTAATATTGCAGAGTAAACTAAAAATGTCATATTGGAATTAGTTAGCAGAACAAATTGGGAAAAATATGTTGCCAAAATTTCTGTAGCTAAAAATACATTAATCTTAGGCCTCTTTCATACACCAGTGAATCATGTATGTGCTCTGTCAGTGTGTTTTTCACAGACAGAACATGTACGCAATATAGGGTATGGGGCTGTTCACATTTCTGTGCTGTTTTTGTGGAAGGTGTACTTGCAAACAAATCCAGGTGACATGTTAGTTTTTAATCCAAGTCATGAATCAAAATTTCCTGTACAAGTCTATGGGTCCATGAAATTCATGGACAGAACATGGATGCCATTTGTGTGCAATTTATATGCTGTCTGTTATTAACAATTTAACGGGTACTCGAAACTGCAGGTTTTTTGTGTTTTTTTACATCAATGAAAAATCACTAATTAAACACTAATGATAAAGACAGACACACTGAATAAACACTGATGAAAACTGGATGCAAACCACTGATGAAGAACAGTCTGTGTTTTCAAAAGATCTTAATGGGATTGCAGGTGAGTGTATGGATTACCGCAAGCCCCATTCAGATAAATAGTACAAATGTAAAAATGTCAGAAACAAACTAGCCTAATCAATCATTTTCTGCACAATATGAATTTATTTAAACATTGTAGATCTTTTAAATGCCGTGTATCGTAAAGGGATCTTTTTCTATGTTGATGCTGTCCTTTCAGAGGACAGCGTAAAGTAGTGACACGGAACCATATTCCAGCAGTGTTATCACTTCCTTTTTTTTTTTTAATTTGGTGCATCTTAAGGCCTCTTTCACACATCCGTTTAGATCCGGTACGGGAAAAAACGGTACCGGAGATATCCGTGGCCGTGTGTGTAATACTTCCGGCACACGTGTAGCAACACACTGATATGTGCACAGACCCATTCATTTGAATGGGTCTACGTGTGTCAGTGTCTCCGGTACGTGTGAACACTGTCACCACACATACCGGAGACACAGATGTGTGGAAGAGGCCTTAAGCCAGAAACCCTTTTATTAAGGCTGGCGTGCAAAAAACAGTCCTCATTAATCAGAGCTAAAGACTTTTGGAAGACAATAGACCCTTTTGGTCATATGCTGCACAACGTATACATGTATATAAACCATACTGATATCTACTAAAAATGTAAAAAATAAAAAAAAACCTATTAAAGACCAAACTCCACAAATACTTTAAGACACAAAATTATTTTTTATAACTATTATTGTGATCAGTTAAGCACCAAAATGGACATCATCAAGAATATCCACTGTTCCACCCTTTCATGGTCATCATAAATTATGTAACTTAACAGCTTCGTTTACAGACTGACACTCATATACTGAGCCGTGCCTGACAATAACCCTCCCTAGAGCTAAGCCTAAGACAACTTTAGTGAGAGAAAAGCCACCATACAATATTTTTTTTCCAGAAATGTCTGCAGTATGTGTATGGATGTCTACAAGCCTGCACCATAGGAAGCCTCTGATCATATTCTAGCAGAGAATGAGTGCCAGTAGTACATTTAGTGCAGAACAGCTCTCCACAGTCATCAGTCATCTATAATATTTAATGTGACAATTCTAGTTACATATAATATCAAAGTAGCAACTGGAAATAACATAAGGTGAGATCTGATTATTAGCTATGGAGATGAACCACTGCAGAATTGTGTAATCGAAGCCACGTAATGTGTCCACCATGTAAGCATATCAGACAGTAATGAACTGCAGCATTGACACTACAGGCGGTGTTAGGGAAACCACAACTCCCAGAATGCACTGATAGTCCAATGTAGCCCAAGCATTCTGGGACTTGTAGTTTTCAGACAGTTGAGAGGCACTGGTTGCAGATCACTGTTTCACAAGATCAGACATATGAGGGAGTGAACACTCAGTACCTACATAGAGAAGTCATAACTTCTTCATCTGTCACCAGGACAGCTCCAAACTTCTGTGTAATGCCAGCTCTACACCCGATTGGCTAACGATGGACACATTGGTGGTCCAATTTCTACAAAATGTCCCTATTGGCAGTGTGAAGAAGATGCCAGAATTTACAATGTGCCGGTGTGGAGGCGATCCCAAGAACTACAATGTGCCGGTGCAGGAGGCGATCCCAAGAATTACAATGTGCTGATGTAGGGGGGGGGGGGGGGGCGACGCCAGGAAGAACAATGTGCCAATATGGGGGGGCGACGCCAGGAAGAACAATGTGCCAATATGGGGGGGGCGACGCCAGGAAGAACAATGTGCCGATATGGGGGGCAACGGCAGGAAGAACAATGTGCCGATATGGGGGGCAACGGCAGGAAGAACAATGTGCCGATATGGGGGGAGATGACAGAAATTACAATGTCTTCTAGAGGGCGATGCCAGGAAGAACAACGTGCCGGTGTGGGGGGCGACATTGCCTTGAAGAACAATGTGCCGCTGTGGGGGGCGACGCCGCCAGGAATTACAATGTGCCGGTGTGGGGGCGATGCCGCCAGGAATTACAATGTGCTGGTGTGGGGGCGATGCCGCCAGGAATTACAATGTGCCGGTGTGGGACGTGACGCCGTCAGGAAGAACAATGTGCAGGTGTGGGGGGGGTGACGCCGCCAGGAAGTACAATGTGCCGGTGTGGGACGTGACGCCGCCAGGAAGAACAATGTGCCGTGTGGGGGGTGACACCGCCAGGAAGAACAATGTGCCGGTGTGGGGGGCCATGCCATGAAGAACAATGTGCCGGCGTGGGGGGGGGGGGTGACACCGCCAGGAAGAACAATGTGCCGTGTGGGACGTGACGCCGCCAGGAAGAACAATGTGCCGTGTGGGGGGTGACACCGCCAGGAAGAACAATGTGCCGGTGTGGGGGGCCATGCCATGAAGAACAATGTGCCGGCGTGGGGGGGGGGGGTGACACCGCCAGGAAGAACAATGTGCCGGTGTGGGGGGCCATGCCATGAAGAACAATGTGCCGGCGTGGGGGGGGGGGGGGTGACGCCGCCAGGAAGTACAATGTGCCGGTGTGGGACGTGACGCCGCCAGGAAGAACAATGTGCCGTGTGGGGGGTGACACCGCCAGGAAGAACAATGTGCCGGTGTGGGGGGCCATGCCATGAAGAACAATGTGCCGGCGTGGGGGGGGGGGGGGTGACACCGCCAGGAAGAACAATGTGCCGGTGTGGGGGGCCATGCCATGAAGAACAATGTGCCGGTGTGGGGGGCCATGCCATGAAGAACAATCTGCCGGTGTGGGGGGCCATGCCATGAAGAACAATGTGCCGGTGTGGGGGGCCATGCCATGAAGAACAATGTGCCGGCGTGGGGGGGGGGGGGTGACACCGCCAGGAAGAACAATGTGCCGGTGTGGGGGGCCATGCCATGAAGAACAATGTGCCGGCGTGGGGGGTGACGCTGCCAGGAAGAACAATGTGCCGGCGTGGGGGGTGACGCTGCCAGGAAGAACAATGTGCCGGCGTGGGGGTGACACCGCCAGGAAGAACAATGTGCCAGCGTGGGGGGCCATGCCACGAAGAACGATGTGCCGGTGTGGGGGGGCAATGCCAGGAAGAACAATATGTTGGTGCCATGTACACAGAAACAATTCAGACATGTAACCGGGAATCCAGAGGAGCACAGCAGAGATACGTGGGATACACAGAACACACCGGCGGGCGCAGGCTGGGGCTCACACACTCGGGTCCGGTACCTCCATGCACCGTGCGGGGAGACATATGTACACACATCATGGGCAGCGCACACATACTTACACCCTGTGAATGTGGCCGTTACCGGGGAGCTTGGGGTGAAGGGTCACCTGATATGGGTCACGTGTCTGCACGGCTCCGGTAGGGGCTGCAGTATAGACTGGCACACGCACACTTGGCGGAAGGTGCTCGCGGAGAGACACAAGCGCTGAGAGGAGAGGGCGCGCCGGGATGACGTCAGTCGCTCGGCAACAACTAGTGCTGTCTCGTCGCAGGGTAAAGTGACGTCATCTGCGAGAGCCGGAAACGGAGGTTAGAGAGAGACGGTGTGTTGTGCTGCAGTTTTTGGCTAGTTCTGTTGTCAGGCGCTGCAGGCGGTGTGCGGAGCAGCTGTAGGCCCGCCCTGTCTCCTGCAGCCGCTGCTCTTATTACTGCCAGCTAAACGGATGTTTTGAAGTCCGTGCTGGAGTTGGTGCGAATTGATTCTCAGGAGGCGGCTGAGCAGCCAGGGCATTCGTGTGTGACTGTTGGAGGGGAGCCCTGAGCGCTGTTCCTCTGACTGTGGCCTGGTGTGACATCATATGTTCCTCACACCAGGCCAGCTAAGTCAAAGAGCTGCCGTGAATGCCGTCAGGTAAGAGGTAGTTCTCAGGGGTCCTATCCAGTGGTCACAGATCGCTGACCTCGTTGCCGGGGGTCCACAATAACCCGAATCCGTACACATCTCTGGGTCACTGACGAGACGTTGCTGTCTTCTTCGTCTTGTAGTGTTGTCGCTATATCATCTTATACTGATGGTTTTCTTGTCTTGCAGGGACCCTCCTGTCTGAGCACCGTATCCTCCATCGTCTTGTGTCCGTCTTCTGCCCTCCATTGATTCGTACATCATTTAATTGCATCTTTCTGGACAATGATAGGTTTCCTTTGGTCTAGGCTTTGTGGATTAGACAGCCCGGTTCGTCTCAGACGGGCAGAATCCACACGAAGGGTACTTAGCCTGGAGTTAAACAAAGACCGAAATGTGGAACTAATGCACGAAAATGGAGTTAACAGTCTGGACATTGAGCCGGTGGAAGGACGATATATGCTGTCCGGTGGAGCAGATGGCATCATTGTCCTTTATGATCTGGAATCTTTGAGTCAGACGAGCTCCTATACATGTAAAGCGCTGTGTAAAGTGGGCAAAGGCCACCCTGATGTTCACAAGTTCAGTGTGGAGACAGTTCAGTGGTACCCACATGACACTGGCATGTTTACATCTAGTTCATTTGACAAGACGCTGAAAATATGGGACACAAACTCTCTACAACTAGCAGAAGTCTTTCAGTTTGACGGAAATGTTTATAGCCACCACATGTCCCCGTTGGCAACAAAGCATAGTCTAATAGCAGTTGGGACCAAAAATCCCAAAGTTCAGCTATGTGACTTGAAATCTGGCTCCAGTACACACATATTACAGGGTCATAGGGGGGAAGTCCTGTCTGTCTGCTGGTCCCCACGACATGATGATATCTTAGCCACCGCAAGTGCTGACAGCAAAGTTAAACTATGGGATATCCGCAAGGCGACTGGCTGCCTCATAACCTTGGACCAACACAATGGTGAAAAGTCTAAATCTTCATCAGAAGCTACTAATACTGCCCATAATGGAAGAGTGAATGGGTTATGCTTCACAAGTAATGGTCTCCATCTCCTGACTGTTGGTACAGATGACAGGATGCGCCTCTGGAACAGCGCTACTGGGGAAAACACTTTGGTCAATTATGGCAAAGTTTCAAATAACAGTAGAAAAGGTGTCAAGTTTACAGTTTCTTTAGGTTGTAGCCCAGAATTTGTGTTTGTACCGTATGACAGTACAATTGGTGTGTATACCATCTTCTCTGGGGAAAAAATAAGTGTATTGAGGGGGCATTATAATGATGTGAACTGTTGTGTGTTTCAGCCTCACTTCCAGGATCTTTACAGTGGCAGCAAAGACTGTAATATTTTAGCATGGGTTCCAGGAGTAAGAGAACCGCTGCCCAGTGATGAGAGTGAAAAGTTAAGGTCACAGGCACATCTGCATCCTGCGTTTCAAGATGCCTGGAGTAGTAGTGATGAGGATGGGTGAAGCAGTCGTTTACATGAAAATAAAAGATGGAAACTGTTATGGTGTAATATATTAGAAGAAAATATTATTTGTAGCTATGGGAGTCGCCCTTTGAAAATAGTGACAGATCATACTTGCCTTACCCCCCCCTCCCCCAGCACTGGACCTAAACACTCTTGTTGTATTTGTTCAATATTAGGTGCAATTTTTCATTTCCCAAATAGCAAACTCCAATAACTGAGGTAATAGTAGATACGGCTATCCTGTGCTGCTGGTTGTAGAATCAAGAAAATCCCTGCGTGTTTCAAAGTACCGTACTCTGACGCCTTCATCTGGAGAACCACCAAAAATCTTTGTGGTTCTTCTGAAGAAGTCAGAGTACTTCGCAAAACAAAGGGATTAAACTGCACTGTACCTCACATGTCGTGGAGTGGATTTTCTTGATTCTACAACCAGAAGCACAGGATACCCTCATCCCCTATTACCTCAATATTACGTTGTATCCTCCAACCATCCTATTAGTGTTTTGTCTCGCAACCGCATCAGGTGAACAGTACTGCTTTACTCACCACATTGTTGTCTGGATAACACCCTATTCTGCTGACTTGTCCTCGCAGCCTCCTGAAAATTTTAATAAGCTGTTTGTGGCCACATTTGAGATCCCTTCTATATATATAAAATGTAAGTTACTCCACCTTCATCAGCTCATTGAATTGCTGTCCAGCTGACGAACCCCCATTAATCAAGGGTTACTTCTAGGAAAAGCTCTTGGCAAATACTCATTTTCGCTGCATTAATCCTATATTTCCAATGTAGTATTAGCTAACACAGTTTCAGTGTAACAGGCCACAATTTAATAACTAGGTGCTGTTGTTGACAAAAATAACATTATTCGGTATTAATAACACTGGTGCAAATTAAGGCTTATATGATCCTAGTGCATTTTGGTGGTCTTACTCAGTACATGAGAACCATTAGCGTTGAGCCATAATAAAGATTTATGAGTTTGCTACAACTAAAGTTGAAAGAATGAAAAAGGTCATGAAGGAATTCTATATTGCTGGATCTTGTAACGGCCAGGAAGACATGACACAGCATTCTGGGTATTCCAGTTAGCATTGCACCTTTTTAAAGGGGTTTTCCCTCTATCAAAAATTTTAGAATAATAAGTTCCACAATCGCATGTGTTTAAATAAAATGTTCCTGTGCTGAGATAATCTTATAAATGTGCCCCTCTTGTGTACTGTGTAATGGCTGTGTCTGTCCGTACAGGGACATGGTCTGATCATACCACATCTCCTAGACAGGGGAGAAAGAATAAGTTTATACAGATTATATAATAGTGGCTTGCAGCTACAAAACTTTTCCCAGCCTGTTTTATCACATGAGTGAGTGTTTCTGCCACATCTGCAAGGCCACATTCATACGAATATTTCAGCATAGGAACTTTTTTTTAACACATCTAATTGTGGAACTTATTATTATTCCAAATTCTGTACTTTGTTCATGTGATAACCCCAATTAGTAGCTAGTATTAGCATATGATCACACCAATAACTTGCTTGGCAGCGTATGGTTGCTTTGGCAAATGTACTTCCCAATGAGCAGAGGTGACTCCACGCCCTTTGTCAGGTTGGGTGTGAGTATACCTGTACAACTCCTTTAAGAGGCTTTTGAAAATAGGGCATTTGTCATTTTTTCTGGATCAGCAGGGGTGCAGCTACTCTCAAGTAGTGCGCTCTGGAGAGGGTTGTTTTTACATAGCAATTTATCACACCTATCATTGACACGTGGATCACTCCCTGCTGCACCAAATTCTCATCTATATTATTTAGTGATTTGATTTAATGAGTTCAGATTGATAGATTTGCCTCAAAGTTTTCCCAAAGTTACAAGCATTGTACACATTCAGAACAACAAGAAGTTAGCGCATAAGAACACAACACCGTTATTGTACCCACAAAATAAGGCTGCAATAGCGGTACCTGTTTTTGTCTGCAATTTTTTTTATTTTTTACATATATTTTCCTAATTGTTTCTTCTTAAAGTGTACTTATTACATAAAAAATAAAGCATGACACACCCTTCAGCATTAAATCCGTGGGGGGTCTGGGTTCAGAGACCTCCACTGACTGCTTAAAAGAACAGTACCAAAGAGTGCAGCTCAGCAAGCAGAATTCCTCAGTGCTTTAAGACGCATCACCAACATCCCCTGCTGGGCAATGCACACCTTTATATTATACCAACATGGATTCTAACTTTCAGGTATACCAATCTTAGTAATTCTTCACAATTGATTATTTTCAAATCGCCTTCTACACCAATGTTCACATACACAGCTGGCAGGCTGCATTTCTATCTACTAAAATAAGAAAATAATTTGAATCCTAATATGTAAGAGAATTAAAATAGTGTTAGTGTCAGTATAGTCACTGCGGCAGCTCCGATCTCACCAGCCAAACATTAAATGAGCAGTAAAGGCCACCTTTTTTACAACCTATAGTACTAGGAAAATTTAAGGGGGTGGTCCAGGATTTGAAGAATTGGCTGATTTCTAAAGAAACCTGTCTATAAATTGTGTGTGGTATTGCAGCATATCTCCATTGAACTGAATAAGGCTGAGCTGCAGCACCTTACACAACCTGTACATGGGTGAGGCTATGTTTTGGAAAGAAAATTACCGTGTTTTAATTCTGGTAATAAAAGTGTTACTAAGTTTAGAAAAACTATGTTCATCTACCTTCTTGGGAAATTCTGAATATTGTATAGTGCTGGTACCGGACCTGACCTGTTGCGCACTATATTAGACAGGCGTTTAATACAAATGGTCATTACGTCATTTATTTCTGCAGCAAAATCTACATCTATCTTAATCTAAATCTATTTTGTGCAGATTTTGTCACTGCCAATTTTCCACTGTGGCATAAAAGGAGATGGACGTTTCTGGTTGACCCAGCAGCTGCTGGAAAAGTAGTTCCACGCTATGGTAGTACTAAACAGCTTTATTACGCGTTTCAAGTTCTTACCGAACGCTTTCAATAATACACGACATGCGGTATGAATGAAGTCTATTCACAAACCTGTAACGCATAATAAAACTAGTATTAGATCGTGGAACAACTACTTTTCTATCAGCAGCCGTATACGCCATAAAATGGGATTGTGACATGCACAACCTGCTCAGGTGAGCACCCCCCTCGCCTCCCACTAACTTCCTCTACCCTATACTGTTTCACCCTATGTGCGCTTCTCTTCTACAATTTACCACTTTGGAAATTCCAAAGTGTATTATCTCTTGCAGACGTGCACTTTAACGGCCATGTGTTTCCACGTATTCCACTGATCACTGGAGATTCCAGCAGGAAGACATCTACAGGCTGCAATGGACTTCTTGTTATTTATTAACTATTTTGTGTGACATATCTCTGATTTAAGGGCATGAAAATTAAAAGTTGAAAATTGGAAAATTTTCGCCATATTTCTGATATTTTCACATATAAATGCAAATCCTATCGAACAAATTTTTTCACTATCATGAAATAAAATGTCACGATGAAACAGTCTCAGAATCAGTGGGGATCTGTTGAAGCATTCCAGAGTTATAATCACCTAAAGTGACACCTGTCAGAATTGTAAAATTTGTCCTGGTCAGGTAGATGGAAAACAGGCTTTGGGGTGAAGGGGTTAAGGAGGATCCACAAGTTCTCAATAGGTTTCAGGTAAGCTGAGGAAGAGGCCATGTTATTCTATCATCTTAAGCCCTTACTGGCAGCCAAGCAATGTAGACTTTGATGTATGAGATGTAGCATTATCTTCAGTAAAAATCATGGTTTTCTTGAAAGATGCAGACACTTTGACAACTTAAAAAAACTGGATTCTAAAAACTGGAAGTAGGTTTTGGAGATGATTTTGAGTCCATCTTCAACCCAAAATGGCCAATTCGCTCATGTTTAATAATTCCAGCCAATAGCAATACCACCACCATTTGCTGGTGTCTGTTATTGGAAAGTAAGGTAACAAAATGTACAAGTATATATATATTTTTTTTCATTTTTGAGCTGTTTGGTTATGATTCACACTTTAACAAGTGAAAATAAACAATTGAGATGGGAAAATTTACGTTTTTCATTTAGTTGCATAGTAATTCTGCAGATATTCTCCTGAGAAAGACAAAAAAACTTGCTTTTACATTTTTAACCCCTTCACCCTCCAAGCCTGATTTCCCCTTCATGACCAGGCAAAATTTGACAATTCTGACCAGTGTCACTTTATGTCGTAATAACTCTATAATGCTTGAACAGATCCCACTTATTCCTATTCTGTTTTTTCTTGACACTGTAATTCATGATAGTAGTAAAATTTGTTCTATATACGGTATATTTATTTGTGAAAAAATTGGAAATTAGGCAAAAATTAGAGAAATATTGCAATTTTCACGCTTAAAATTTTTATGCCCTTAAACCAGAGAGATATGTCACATAAAATAGTTACGGTAATAGATAACATTTCCCACATGTCTACTTTACATCAGCACAATTTTTGAAACATGACCACATCACATGTAAAGGGACTTTGAGGGGTTTATATGACAGAGAATACCCAAAAGTGACACCATTCTAAAAGCTGCACCCCTCAAAACAACATTCAACAAGTTTATTTACCCTTCAGGTGCTTCACAGGAATTTATGCAATGTGAAAGGCACAAATGAACATTTACTTTATAGCTACCTTTTTTTATTTTCGCAATGGGTAGGAGAAGAAAATAGACCCCAAAAATTGTGCAATTTCCCCTGAGTACACTGATACCCCATGTGTGGGAGAAAACTACTGTTTTTGTACACCGCAGTGCTCTGAAGAGAAGGTGCACTGCTTGACTTTTTAAACGCAAAATTGGATGGAATGTAAAGCGGATGCCATGTCGCATTTGGAGAGCCCCTGATGTGCCTAAACAATGGAAAAAACAAGTGACCCCCTTTTGGAAACTAAACCCCTAAAGGAACTTTGAACTTTTCTAGATGTCTGGTGAGCACCTTGAACCCCAAGATGCTTCTGAGAAATTTATAACGTTGAGCCGTGAAAATTAAAAATTAATTTTTTTCCACAAAAATGTTCTTTTAGCCCAAGATTGGTTACACTCACAAGGGTAACAGGAGAAAATGGAACCCAAAAATTGTTGTGCAATTTCTTTTGAGTACAATACCCCATATGTGGTGGAAGCCTACTGTTTGGTTGCATTTCCGGGTTCAGAAGCACCTTTTGACTTTTTGAACGCAAAATTGGCTGGAATCATTAGGGGATGCCATATCACATTTGGAGAGACCGTGATGTGATTAAACAATGGAAACTCTCCACAAGTGATGCCATTTTGGAAACTAGACATCTCAAGGAATGTATCTGGATGTGTTGTGAGCACCTTGAACCCCTGGGTGTTTCACAGAAGTTTATAATGTAGAGCCATGAAGATAAAAAAAAAAAACATCCAATTTTTCCCACAAAAATGTTCTTTTATCCCTAATTTTTTATTCTCACAAGGGTAAAAGGAGAAATTGCACCACACAATTTGTTGTGCAATTTCCTGAGTACACCGATACCCCATATGTGGTTGAAAAATATTTTTAAGGCACAGTGTAAAGCTCAGAAGGGTAGAAGCGCCATATTGGATTCAGATTTTGCTAGAATGATTTGAGGATGCCATGTCAGATTGTCGGAGCCCTGAGGTGCCACAACAGCAGAACTCCCTCCCCATCTCGATAAGTGATGTAATTTTGCAAGCTACACCTCTCATTGAATTCATCTAGTGGTACAGTGAGCATGCTGACACCACATGTCCCTCACAGAAATTTACATTTTTGCCGCTAAAATGTTGTTTTAGCCCTACATTTTTATAAGGGCTAAAAGGAAAAAATGGTCCTCACAGTTTGTTGTGCAATTTCACCTGAGTATGCCAATGCCCTACATGTAATCGGGAACTACTTTTGAGGCACAGCGCAAAACTTAGAAGGGAAGTAGCACCATAATTTAGTGCAGATTTTACTGTTATGGTTTGCGGGTGTCATGACCTACTGGGAGAGCCCATGAGGTGCCAGAACAGCAGAACCCCCCATAAGCAACTCCATTTTACAAACTACACCTCTCAATTAAAGGGTGCAGTGATCATATTGACACCAAGGGGTGGGGGAATGAATAAAATTGGGCAGTAAATAAAAAATAATTACATTTTTACCGCAAACATTTTGTTAAAGCCTCAGATTTTACATTTTCACAAGAAGAAATGTGTAAAAATGACACCAAAATAATTTGACCTACAATTTCTGCTGAACGTGGAAATACCCCACATGTGGCTGTACAGTACTGTTTACAGCGCAGAGCACAGGATAAATGTGCGCCGAGTCTTACTGTGATCTTTGGGAGAAACAATGAACAAATTAACAGCAGGTGAAAAATTTATTTTATTTATTTTTTACGCCGTGAGGTATAAAGATTACCCAACTTTATTCTTCAGGTCGGTGCGATTACAGCGATACCAGATTTATATCAGGTTTTTTATGTTTGGCTGCTGTCACACACTAAACATGAAAATTTTTTGATCACTTTCTATTCTGATTTTTGGGAGGCAGAATCAACAAAAACAGCAATTCAGGAATTGTTTTCTTGCTTTTTTTATGTCGTTCCGAGTGTGGTAAAATTGATTAGGCAGTTTTATTCTTCGGGTCAGTTTGATTACAGCGATACCACATTTATTTTTTTTTATGTTTTGGCGCTTTTACACAATAAAACTTTTTTATAGAAAAAAAGAATTATTTTTTCATTGCTTTATTCTGAGAGCCATAACGTTTTCATTTTTCCGCTGATGGAGCTGTATAGTCAGGTTGTTTTTTACTAGAGAAGATGAAGTTTCCAGTGATACCATTTTTGTTTACATTTGCTTTTTTATCGTATTTTATTCTACTTTTTGTTCGGCGGTATGATGAAAAAGTATAGCTTTTTGCCTTGTTTTTATTTACTTTTTATGGTGTTCACTGAAGGGGTTGATTAAAATCAACCACATCCATCAGGATATCTCAGCCCAATCTCCTCAGTGCCTAGATCCCCTTCCCTGCCGCACCTCAAGATCACTAGACATCTTGAGCCTGTTTCAGAAGAAGTTTCCAAGCTCCTCGCTTCTGCTCGGCCTACAACCTGCAACAGTGATCCCATTCCTTCACATCTCCTGGAGTCTCTCACCAGTGGTCACCACTCACCTGACTAAAATATTTAACCTCTCTCTTCAGGTATATTTCCCTCCTCATTTAAGCATGCCATCATAATCCATTTACATAAAAAGCCATCCCTGGACCAGAACTACACTGCTAACTACAGACCTGTCTCTAACCTTTCCTTCATCTCTAAACTCCTGGAATGCTTGGTCCACTCCCGTCTAATCTGCTATCTCACGGATAACTCTCTTCTCGACCCCTTACAATCTGGTTTCCGATATTTACACTCCACTGAAACTGCCCTCACTAAAGTCTCTAATGATCTAATAACAGCTAAATCGAAAGGTCATTGCTCCCTGCTGATTCTCCTAGATCTCTGCCGCATTTGACACTGTGGACCACCAGCTCCTCCTCACTATGCTCCGCTCTATAGGCCTCAAGGACACAGCCCTCTCCTGGTTCTCCTCTGACCGCTCCTTCACTGTATCTTTTGCCGGATCCTCTTCCTCTTCTCGTCCCCTTGCTATCGGGGTCCAGCAGGGCTCAGTCCTAGACCCCCTCCTCTTCTCTCTATACACTGCCCCTATTGGACAAACAATCAGCAGATCTGGGTTCCAGTATCATCTCTATGCTGATGACACCCAATTATACACTTCTTCCCCTGACATCACCCCTACCCTAATTCAAAATACCAAGGATTGTCGGTCTGCTGTCTCTAACATCATGTCCTCCTATCTGAAACTAAATCTCTCCAAAACTGAACTTCTTGTGTTTCTCCCCTCTACTAACCTCACTCTACCTAACATCGAAATAACCCTGGTGGGTTCAACCATAACTCCCAAGCAGCATGCCCGCTGTCTTGGGGTCATATTCGACACCAAACTTTCCTTTACTCCCTATATCCGATCACTCACTCACTCTTGTCACCTGCATCTTAAAAACATCTCCAGAATCCGGCCTTTTCTCACCTTTGAAACTGCTAAGGCTCTTACTGTTGCTCTTATTCATTCTCGTCTGGACTACTGCAACTCTCTTCTGATCGGTCTCCCTCTTGCCAAACTTTCTCCTCTCTAATCCATCTTGAATGCGGCAGCCAGGGTCATATTTCTGTCCATCCGCTTCACCAATGCCTCCATCTTGTGCCAGTCATTACACTGGCTACCTATTCGCTACAGGGTCCAGTATAAACTCATCTGTCTCATCCACAAAGCTCTTCACAGTTCTGCACTGCCTTATATCTCCTCTCTCATCTCTGTCTATCGCCCTACACGTGCCCTCCGTTCTACAAATGACCTAAGACTAACATCCCCCATAATCCGAACCTCGCACCTCCGTCTCCAAGACTTCTCTCGTGCTGCGCCAGCTCTCTGGAATGCACTTCTCCAGACGATCAGACTGATACCTAGTCCCGACCTATTCAAGCGCGCTTTGAAAACCCATCTTTTCAAACAAGCCTACCACATCAACTACTCAGTAAACTAACTCTGCCCTGTTCCCTCCTTCCAAATATTATTCTGAATCTGCACCCTACTATTCATCTGTCTCCACACCCTCCATGCACACGATAACTGCACTTGATACTTGACTATTGCACTTAAACACACGGGCTGATGACCGGATCATGCAGCTTTATATGAAAATCCCTATTTATTATAATTGCCAGACCTGAAATAACAAGCACTTTTCACCTACTGAGTTCCCCCCCCATTTCCTTGTAGATTGTAAGCTTGCGAGCAGGGACCTCACTCCTAATGTCACTGTTTAAATTGTCTTAACTGGTATTGAATTTATTGTCTGTACATGTCCCCGCTTAATTGTAAAGTGCTGCGGAATATGTTGGCGCTATATAAATAAAAATTATTATTATTAGGGTGACAGTTTTATAGGTTGGGTCATTTCAGCCTCGGTGATACCAAATATGTGTACTTTTTAATTTTTTTCATAAAAATATTTATTGGTATGAAATATCCCCTTAGTGACCATCAATATTTCTTTTCACAGACCTCATATATCAGACAATAGCATCCCCGTACTGGTGAAAATGAGACTGTATACTATAGCTGACACCTTGCTGTATCAGCCTTAATTGGTGATGGCACCAACCATGGCTTTTTAACCCTTTAGATGCGGCTGTCAATAGTGACTACGGCATCTAAATGGTTAACAGAGTGTGGGGGCTCCCTCTTTAACCCCATCGCCACCCTGAGATCATGACTGTGTAGTCCTGCCATGGTAATTCCCAGACAAATAATTGCCTTAGAGTCTGACTGGTATAGTGACCTGTTCAAAAGCCAGTGACATTTAGGTGGTAAAAATAACATTTTTCCTTCCTGTTATGTTACAGTACTTTGTATTAATTCCGGAAAAGAACCAGAATGGTTAATAAACTACCTAACAACAGTTTTGAAAACGTTGAGGGGGTGCTGTTTTTAAAACAGTCACACTTTTGGGGGATTTTACGACATATAGGTCCACCAAAGTCACTTCAAAACAGAATAGGTCACTATAAGTGACTGAAAAAGTAAGTTTTGTAAATTTGAAAATATGAACAAAATAAAATTATATTTTAAAAATGGTGCTGATGTAAAGCAGACATGAAGGAAATGGTATTTAATGACTATTTTATGTGGTTGTCATGATCCAGGAGGGGGTTTCGCTTTGGCCCGTCCTGATCAGACTGGGGGTTAATTGTTCCGCCTCTCTCTGGCAGAGGGCGGCTATTAATGCTCACTGGACCTAGGTCCGGGGTCAGTTATATTCCTGCCCTCGGCTGAGTTAGTTGACCTTGTGCGTATGTGTGCCTTGTGCCTGATATCTTGCTTGCTTGTTTGGTTTTGATCCGGTTCTGTCCCTGTTATGAGTTCTGCCTGCCCCTCTTGTACTGCGCTACCTCTCGTGTATGACTCTCTGCTTGTGACCCGACTTCTCTCTGCGCGTCCCCTTGGTACCGCGTCGCCCTCTTGTGTATGACCTTTGGCTTTGTCTGACTACCCATCTGTTTGTCCCTCCTGTGCCTCGTTTGCCCATACTGTTGTGACCTCCGTTTTGCCTGACTCTGTTGTATGGTGTCCTGTCAAATCTGAAAGCAGGACGCTAAGCCCCGCCCCCTTGCAGTCACATGACCATAGGTCCTGTGCCAGCTTGCTAACTTCTGTGTCCGCAGGTCATGTGCATCTTTACTTTCCGGCGCTGACTGGACCCTGACACTAATAGTTTGAAGCACGCATTGTCACCACTGCTACCCTGCTCCACAGGTATCTTTTAGCACTGTTTCTGTACTCAGGACACGCGCACTGGCTCTGTGAGCGAGTGTAGTGCGGTGTCTCTGACATTATAACTGACCCATACCATTTTTTTTTCTCTGCTCCCATTCTCCTGTGTATGTGATGGATCCTATGCACGCTGTTTCTGAGCAGGTGAGGCACCTGACTCAGATGTCTCAGAAACTCCTTGGAGAACAACGAGTCCTGGCTCAGTCTCAGCAGCTGATCGCTGACACTGTGCAGGGGGTATTCTCATCGGGGGTTCGGGATGTTACATTAGTTTCCCCTGAGTCTCCGGTTAAGTTACTGGATACCTTTTCTGAAGATAAAAGGAAACTCAGAGTTTTCAAGGAGGGCTGTAAGCTTTTTTTTTTCATTGAGACCACACTCTTCTGGGGATGAAGGTCAGAGAGTGGGGGTCATTATGTCTCTGTTAAGGGGAGCCCCCCAAGCTTGGGCTTTCTCCCTTCCGATCACGGCCCCTGAGCGTATGAATGTGGATGCATTTTTTGAAGAACTGGGGCATATTTATGATGAGCCTGATCAGATGCGTATGGCTGAGGACATGGTGATGAGTATGTGCCAGGGAAAGCACTCAGCCGAGTGGTTTTGCTCAGAGTTCAGACGCTGGGCTGCTGAGGTCTGCTGGAATGACGCCGCCCTCTGGGGTTTGTTCCGTAGAGGCCTGTCTGAACATCTGAAAGATGCCTTGGCTCTCCACCCTCCGCCTGATTCCCTGGAAGAGGCTATGACACAGGCCATCCGAATGGATCGCAGGCTACGGGCGAGTGGAGTGGTGCAAATTGAGAGACCGTTATTCTCCCAAGGAAGGGGAGCCAGTCATACATTGGAAGTCACGGAGATGGGAACCATCGACCTCAAAGAAAATGAAAGGAGACAACGGCGCATGGGAAAATGCTGTTTTCACTGTGGCGATTTTGGACATTGGAAAAATGATTGCCCCTCCGGTCCACTGACCAACAAGCGACTGAGCCCGGGTGATTGTCATGGAGGTCACCCAGGCTCTCAGGTACCCTTTTCTGCCTTCTCTAAAATGTTGTTACAAGTGGAACTTTGTTGTGGGAGTGTCTCTACATCCACTTCTGCCTTCGTGGATTGCGGTTCATCATTGAACTTTATTGACTCTGACTTGGTGGCCAGGTGTAAGTTAGGGACAGTTAGGTTGGAGACTCCTATTCACATTGTTGCCATTCACAAAACACCACTGGTTAAGAATAACGTTATGTTTCGCACTGAAGAGTTTCTCCTTAAAGTGAGTTCCTTACACCAGGAACATATTTCATGTTTTGTTATGGACAACCTGCCTGCAGGACTGGTGTTAGGGTTCCCCTGGTTACAATTGCATAATCCTGTAATTAATTGGGAATATCGGGACATTGTTAAATGGGGTCCCTATTGTTCTGAAAAATGTCTTGTTACGGTGTCTGTGTCGTCCGTGGGTCTGGAAGGTATTCCGGAGTGCCTGAAAGACTATACGGACGTTTTCTCCGAAAAAGAGGCTGAGGTTTTACCACCACACCACCCATTTGATTGTGCCGTTGACCTGGTTCCAGGTGCTAAATTGCCCAAAGCCCGCTTGTATAACCTTTCGGGTCCAGAACGGGCCGCGAGGAAAGAATATATTTGCGAGAGTCTCTGTAAGGGACACATTCGTCCTTCTGTTTCTCCCGTAGCGGCGGGGTTCTTTTTTTTTGTAAAGAAAAAAGACCGTGGTTTACGCCCATGCCTCGATTTTCGTGAGTTAAATAAGATAACTGTGAGGAATACGTATCCCCTTCCACTTATTCCTGATTTATACAATCAGTTGTCCGGAGCTAAGTGGTTTTCAAAGTTAGATCTACGGGGAGCGTATAACCTTATCCGAGTCCGGGACGGAGATGAGTGGAAAACTGCTTTTCTCACTACTGAAGGGTTGTTTGAAAACTTGGTCATGCCTTTCGGTCTGACCAATGCTCCAGCGGTTTTCTTAAATTTCATTAATTATGTGTTCTCTGATTTCATTGGATGTTTTATGGTGGTATATTTGGATGACATATTGATCTACTCTCCTGATAAACAGTCTCACATTGGTCATGTTTGGGCAGTTCTCCAAAGGCTCCGGGAGAACTGTCTCTTTGCTAAATTAGAAAAATGCTTATTTTTTGTCCAGGAACTGTCTTTTCTGGGGTTCATTGTGTCTGCTGAGGGGTATCGCATGGATCCTAATAAGGTGCAGGCCATTGTCGAGTGGGTTCAGCCTTGTGATTTGAAGGCTCTGCAGCGTTTCCTAGGATTCGCCAATTATTACCGTAAATTTATAAGGGGGTTCTCACAGGTGGTTAAACCCCTCACAGACATGACTCAAAAGGGGGCCGATATCAAGAATTGGTCAACCGCAGCGATAGCAGCGTTTCAGTTTTTAAAAAAAATGTTTCATGTCTGCCCCGGTTCTTATTCAACCGGGCCCGTCGGAACCATTTATTGTTGAGGTAGACGCCTCAGGGGTGGGGGTGGGGGCGGTATTGTCCCAGGGACCCGCCACTTTGACCAATTTGAGACCTTGCACCTTTTTCTCAAAGAAGTTCTCCCCTGCGGAAAGAAACTATGATGTGGGGAATCGAGAACTTCTGGCCGTAAAGTTGGCCTTTGAAGAATGGAGGCATTTTTTGGAGGGGCTGTCCATCCTATAACAGTAATTACGGGCCACAAAAACCTAGCTTACATTGAGTCAGCTAAAAGGCTGACTCCCAGACAGGCTAGATGGTCACTTTTTTTTTTCCCGATTCAATTTCTCGATCACTTTTCGGCCAGGATCTAAAAATGTCAGAGCGGATGCCTTGTCACGCAGTCTAGATCCGGAACCTCCGTCCTCCATTCTTCAGCCTGGGGTGGTGGTGGCAGATATTTCTAATATGTTGGAACGGGAGATTCGGGAGGCTCAGTCTCTGGCACCTCCGACTAAGCCGGTGGATAAACTTTTCGTGCCAGCTCAGTTTCGCCTCAAGGTCCTCCAGGAGTTCCATGACTCAGTTCTGGGTGGACATCCAGGGATCTCAGCTACCCGGAAGGCCATTGCTAGAGTATTCTGGTGGTCTGCTTTAGCCTCTGATTTTGGGGAATATGTGTCTGCTTGTGATGTTTGTGCACGTGCAAAAACCCCACATAACCGGCCGGCCTGGGAATTTTGTACCACTGCCAATTCCTGAGAGACCATGGACCCATTTGTCCATGGATTTCATCACCAACCTTCCCCCCCTCCAAGGGTAATACCGTTGTCTGGGTTATGGTGGGCAGGTTTAGTAATCAGGCACATTTTGTACCTTTGGCAGCTCTACCTAATGCAGAAACATTGTCCAGATTATTCGTTGAGCATGTGGTGCGGTTGCATGGGGTACCCTTGAATGTGGTGTCTGATGGAGGAGTGCAATTTGTTTCCAGACTTTCGAGGGCTTTTTGCAAGAGGTTGGGTATTGGTCTGTCCTTTTCATCCGCTTATCATCCTGAGACTAATGGGCAGACCGAGCAGACCAATCAATCTCTGGAGCAAATTTTGCGTTGCTTGACCTCAGCCCGACAGGATGATTGGTGTTCTGTGTTACCGTTGGCCGAGTTTGCATTTAACAACCGCATTAACCAGTCTACGGGTACATCTCCCTTTTTCTGTAATTATGGGTTTCATCCTCATTTTGGAGAATTTTCCCGTTTGAATTCTGGGTGTCCTGGGGCAGATGAGACGATCCAGCGGTTGGGGGAGGTATGGCGGGAGGTCCAGAGTAACATTACGAAGGCCCAGGACAAATTTAATTTTTTTGCGGACAAAAAACGATCCATGGGACCGGTGTTTCAGATTGGGGATAAGGTATGGTTGTCCACCCAGAATATAAGGCTCAAGGTCCCCTCAGCGAAGCTTGGACCCAAGTTTATAGGTCCCTATGTAATTACCGAAGCAGTTAACCCGGTGGCTTTTCGGTTGCGGCTCCCGCCATCTCTGCGGATCCCAAATGTTTTCCATAAGGCCCTTTTGAAACCTGTGAGGTCCGGTTGGGATAGATCATCAGCTTCCCCACCACCGGTTTTGGTAGACGGGCAGTCGGAGTACGAGGTGGAACGAATCGTAGACTCTAGGTTAGTCCGGCGTGCCCGTCAATATCTGATACATTGGAAAGGCTACGGTCCTGAAGAACGGTCGTGGGTTCCTGCTCGATCGGTCCATGCGGATCGGTTGGTCCGGGCCTTTCACGTCAAGTACCCTGAGAGACCTGGGGGTCCGGTGGCCCCCCATTGAGAGGAGGGTACTGTCATGATCCAGGACGGGGTTTCACTTTGGCCCGTCCTGATCAGACTGGGGGTTAATTGTTCCGCCTCTCTCTGGCAGAGGGCGACTATTTAATGCTTACTGGACCTAGGTCCGGTGTCAGTTATATTCCTGCCCTCGGCTGAGTTAGTTGACCTTGTGCGTATGTGTGCCTTGTGCCTGATATCTTGCTTGCTTGTTTGGTTTTGATTCGGTTCTGTCCCTGTTATGAGTTCTGCCTGCCGCTCTTGTACTGCGCTACCTCTCGTGTATGACACTCTGCTTGTGACCCGACTTCTCTCTGCGCGTCCCCTTGGTACCGCGTCGCCCTCTTGTGTATGACCTTTGGCTTTGTCTGACTACCCATCTGTTTGTCCCTCCTGTGTCTCGTTTGCCCATACTGTTGTGATGTCCTTTTTGCCTGACTCTGAGTTGTTGTATGGTGTCCTGTCATATCTGAAAGCAGGACGCTAAGCCCCGCCCCCTTGCAGTCACATGACCATAGGTCCTGTGCCAGCTTGCTAACTTCTGTGTGCGCAGGTCCTGTGCATCTTTACTTTCCGGCGCTGACTGGACCCTGACACTAATAGTTTGAAGCACACATTGTCACCACTGCTACCCCGCTCCACAGGTATCTTTTAGTACTGTTTCTGTACTCAGGACACACGCACTGGCTCTGTGAGCGAGTGTAGTGCGGTGTCTCTGACAGTGGTATGACTGGATTAAAGAGATAATCATTCAAAGTTTAAAAATTGCTAATTTTTAGAAATTTTTTTAACAAATTTCTGATATTTCTATAAATAAGTGCAGAAAATATCGTCATAAATTTACTATTATCGTAAAGTACAATGTGTCATGAAGAAACAATCTTAATATCAATGAGATCTGTTGAAGCATTCTAAAGTTATTACCACATAAAGTGACACTGGTCAGATTTGAAAAATTTGGTCCGGTCACTAAGGGGTCAAATATATATTATAAATATATTATTTTGGTGTTTTTTGTTTTTTTTTTACTTTATCCCACTATGAGACTCTGACTTCACATTGCTGATCGCAGTTATAACACATATCAATGCTGGAGCATTGCTATGCTTTATAACTGTCAGTGCTGCACGGACACAAGTTAGTTACACTGTGCATGGTCTAGCTAATGTCACAACCCTGCTGGCATCACTGCATGGTCTCCCATCCCCCGCACACCAACTTACTTTCGGCTTCAAGCCATGCTGTGAATTCTGTCTGTTGCCAGCTCTGTGCCTCTGCTCTCCATGTTTCCAGACTGTGTGTATAGTGGGGCGGCGCCTGAACTCTCTGGTTCTTATGCAGTCTGGGTGCACCTGTGTAATCTGTCCCTGACCAATCACCTGGAGCCCTTGACTATTTAGTTTCGCCACTCCCACTGAAACATTGCCTGTGCAATGTCTAAACTCAGTTAGCTCCTTGCTGCTGAGCCAGCCAGGCCCTGTTCTGTGTCTTGCCTTCTCTGAAGGCTCTTACTGCGTACTCTTGTGTCTTGGTACCTTGCCTAGCATTTCTCTGTCCGCCTGCCAGGAGGCAGAATATCCTGGCCCTTGAGTCTTGTTCCCAGTGCCTTGTCTGTTCTCTGTCCGCCTGCCAGGAGGCTGAATATCCTGGTCCTTGTGTCTTTGTCTGTGTCTCTGTCTGAGCTCAGTCTTACCTTTGTCTATCAGTCTCCCTTTCTCCTTGTCCGTGGCTCCCTTCCTTGCTGTGTCTTTCCTTGTGTCCTCCCTGTCTGTACATCTGCACTCTCGCAGCTTTATCTGTGCATCTGCACTCTAGCCGCTCTGTCTGCACGGCTCCTGCTGCCGCTGCAGAACCTCTTGCTGCAGCTTCTCTCCACAGACCTTGTGGTTCAGCCTTGCTCCATTCCTGCTGCCACTGCAGAACCTCTTGCTGCAGCTTCTCTCCACAGACCTTGTGGTTCAGCTTTGGTCCATTCCTGCTGCTGCTGCAGAACCCCTTGCTGCAACTTCTCTCCACAGACCTTGTGGTTCTGTTTTGCTCCAGTCCTGCTGCCGCTGCAGAACCTCTTGCTGCAGCTTCTCTCCACAGACCTTGTGGTTCTGCTTTGCTCCATTCCTGCTGCCGCTGCGGAACCTCTTGATGCAGCTTCTCTCCACAGACCTTGTGGTTCAGCTTTGCTCCACTCCTGCTGCAGAACCTCTTTCTGCAGCTTCTCTCTCCACTCCTGCCTTCACCTGCACCTCCTGTGTGAACAGGTCCAAACCTGTTCCTTCTTATTTAACTCTTGCCTGCCTGCATCCATACCTGCACCTCCTGTGTGAACAGGTCCAAACCTGTTCCTTCATATTCCACTCCTGCCTGCCTGCATCCATACCTGCACCTCCAGTGTGAACAGGTCCAGACCTGTTCCTTCATATTCCACACCTGCCTGCATCCATACCTGCACCTCCTGTGTGAACAGGTCCAAACCCGTTCCTTCATATTCCACTCCTGCCTGCCTGCCTCCATACCTGCACCTGCTGTGTGAACAGGTCCCTACCTGTTCCTTCTCAAGCCGTGCCCGCCTGTCCTGTGTCTCAAGCCGTGCCCGCCTGTGTCTCAAGCCGTGCCCGCCTGTCCTGTGTCTCAAGCCGTGCCCGCCTGTCCTGTGTCTCAAGCCGCGCCCGCCTGCCCAGTGTCGCCAAGCCACGCCTGCTTGCCCTGTATCTGTCGTACCTTCTTGCCCTGTGTCTCAGTCTGCCTGTTAGTCACATCTGTCCAAGTGACTTGTCTCCAAGTGGGATCAGCAGCCACAGCCAGACACCACCCTGGAGTGGCACCCGACAGCTATCTGCCGCACAAGCCTGACCTCACCATCAGAGGCTCCAGTGAAGACCAAGGTATCTGTCGCAGTCACGCCCCTTCCAGGGTAGTCTGGTCTGTGGCACAGTGGGGCCACAACCCCCGGCTCGTGCCATTCAGCCAAGGCGCGAGCGTGACAGCTAACTTGCTAGAGCCTCGTGACACGGTTGTCGTTTTTACGACAGCGGGTCACCATGGGAAGGATCGGCCCTCGCAATGCAGTCACGGGGGCGCTGATAGGAGAGAAGAGGGAGGCTCTGCCTTCTAAATGCTGCAATCGATATCGATCACAGCATTTAGAGGGTTAAACAACATGGAGTGGTGCAGAGTGTCAGCTCAACACCCGGTGGCAATCGTGCTTGCACGGCTCCTGTGTGCGCAAAATCAACTCATCATATCCAAATGCCCAAGGTTGATAAGTACTTGCCAACCTGGATGTACAGATACGTCCAAGGTTGTGAAGGGGTTAAATATTACTGTTCTGTTCTCACTAAATGAAGCCGAATTCATGTAGCTATACAGGCAGCTAAACCGCTATACCGGGATCCAATAAGGAGACTGTGGTTGAATCTGTGCTTTTATTGAACGTGATGGTATATTGATGCGGTGAAACTACAAACAAAAACATATATGCATACAATCAGTACTGGGTTCATCAGGGATTCAAATACACATAATACATCATCTGCACTAATAGCTAACCATGAGGAACTAAATAAGCAGGCTAATATGAGACAGGAATTGGATACAGGAAACATAAATACATACCAGCGATGCTGTCACAAGGGGAGTGTTAGGCATCGGGTTCCTGCAGCTGCACAGCAGGAATCCAGAGCCATGCAGCCAGTGGTCTCCCATTCCACTCCGACCTCTCAGGGACCTGCACAGCAATCTTGGCGATACAGACACCCTGCTCAGACCTGTTCTCTGGGTCTGGTTGTTGCTGCCTCCTCTGGACCAGCAATAGTAGCGCAGCCTGCTCTGCAGCAAGCCACTCCAGAGGCTAAGTCCTCTCGCCGCGCTACTGGGCATGCTCACGAGACGATCTCCCAGTGGAGATCGGGAGTCACGTGCTCAGGTCCTTCTCCTGATCTGATTGGTCCATCTCAGAGATCTGGAAGGTCCCGGAAGCGCACGGCTATAAAAGGCCCGCATGGCCGCTCAGCCATGCGCTAGTATAGACACTAGATGCTAACTGTGTGTATGTTGATGGATGCATGTATAAATGACTCATTATGATTCCCCTTCCTCTGATATTATGTATGTGGACAGGGAACTAGTGTTAGAGTCAGCGCCAGTCAGTGGCACGTTAAAGGCCACGGTCTCCATCTTCACAGTGCTAGTGTCTGACGGTGCGCCTGTCCGGGCATTGTCGTATTGGCTAGTTTAGTCACTGCGATGCAGTCAGCAGCAGTTGGGGCGTTCGCGGTAGCGACGCCGCACGCACGGTAGGTCAAGACCGACTTTGACCCAGAGTCTAGGGCCTAGTCCTGTGACCGATTACCGTGTGTGCACACCGCCGAGTCCTGTGAGGTCAACAGGCTCGGTATTCATGTCTATGTTTAAAGCGCCTCTGTGATTCAACAAAGTACGCTCCGCGCACAACGGGTGACGATTAACGTGCGTGCGTTATACCGCCATATAGCGCGTCTGCCATGAGCTAGCAGCGGTGTAACACTTACTGCACGGTGGACCCCTGGCGGCGAACGCACTTATTATTATTTATTTATTTATTTAGTGCGTTCCGCCGTCCTTATCATTATAATAGCGCCAGGGTCTGGCTAGTAATGGCGGACCTGCAGCAGCTACAGCGGTACATTCGGCAGCTGGAGAGCAGGTTGGCGGCTATTGAGAGCTCCACCTCAGCTGCGAATGCTACAGTGGCCGCTGCTCAGGCAGTCCCAGAGGCTGTCTCACGCATGTCCACACCCACGCCTATGCCGACAATAACCCGCCTCCCATTGCCCGATAAGTTTTCCGGTGACAGCACCGCCTGCAGGGGTTTCGTGAGTCAGTGCTCAATCCAGCTTGAGTTACTGGCCACGCGATTTCCTACAGAGCGGGCTAAGGTGGGGTTTATTGTTTCTCTCCTATCAGGCAGAGCGTTAGAGTGGGCTACGCCATTGTGGGAGTGTGATGACCCCGTGGTTCAGGGCACTGCTCAGTTCCTCACGGCCCTGAAGCAGGTCTTTTTGGGACCACGGATCACGAATGACACCTCTCTCCAATTATTGGCCCTAACACAGGGGTCTCTCTCGGTCAGCCATTATGCCGTCCGATTCCGGACATTGGCTTCCGAACTGGAGTGGCCTGATAAAGCACTCGACCCTGTGTTTTGGAGAGGGTTAGCTTACACCTTCTGAACCTATGGAGGTGTCTCGCGCTGGCCCCAAGCCACGTCCGGTGCGAAGCTCCGCACGTTGTTACCAGTGCCGGCAGTTTGGTCACTCGGCTAGCACGTTGTCACGGTCACGTGTGTCTGGACGCAGCGAGTACCGCAAGGCGAACCCATATGGCACACGTGACCCTGGATACACCACCTCCAGTTGGGCGAATTTAAATAATAACACGTGCAGCTGGATACGCCGCCTCCAACAGGCGAATTTAGGTAATACACGTAAGTCTGGAAACCCCGCCTCCAGTAAGGCGAATTTAAACAATAAAGGGGAAACCTGTGTAACAATAACAATGGTGTCCCTGCGATAGGGAATGGGGACGTGGAGACCTCCTGCACTCCCCTGAGTCAGTGTCTCTACACTCCTAACATTCCCTATGCCGATTCCGCACCGGGCGACGCACAGGAACCTCAAAACCCTGACTCACCCTGCACCTAAACCCTCACTAGGGAATTGGTCGGTGCAGAAACTAATCCCACCACTGCACTAAACACACACAAGGAAAAATGACAATACAGGGGGACACCTGTTATGAACTCATTTTCTGCTCCACCAACTGGGAGTTCTTCCGTTCTCCCTCTGGTAGTGACAGGAGGTAGTGAGGTTAGTTTAATTGGTAATGGTCTGCCACCTGACAAGGAGGATAGTGATTGGATCTCTGGAGTATCAGACTGGATATAAGACAGCCAACGCCCTATCCTGTTGCTGGTGATTCAGTCTGATTCTCAGGTCTTGGACTTCAGCTCTGCTCCAGTCATCTCTAGTTAAGTTTGTTTTTTGCTAATGTTCACACTTGCTCTTGTTGGTCAACTCAGTTTTTTTGTGGTCAGCCAGCCCGGCTGGGCTGTGCTGAATTTCCACTCTTATTTATCTGTATTTGCCAATTTGCCTTTTGGTCCTTTATTAGATTGGCCTCTTTTTGCGCTGTCTCAGAATATTCCAGAGAGCTGATATAGTGGGAGAAGTCTAGTGACTTCAGGGTTAATTTTGTTATCAGAAGCGTTGGACATAATTTTTGGTAGGGTTTTTTGGCAGATTGCAGACAGTATCTTTCCTTTCCTGTTCTTTCAAGTTAGTTTGGCCCCATCGTTTGCTCAGCCTATTTTTCTGCCTTTGTTTGTGTTTTCATCTTGTTTCACCGTCAATACATGTGGGGGGCTGTCTTCCTTTGGGGTCTGCTCTGGGGAGTTAGTTTTCCTCTTTTCTTACTTTAGGCTTATTTAGCTCTCCGGTTGTGACGAGGCGTCCAGGACCACCGTAGGCACGCTGCACGACTTTTTCTAGTTGTGTGTTAAGATCAGGGCTCTGCAGTCTGCATAGTTACCAACCTCATTGGTTTTCTGAGACTTAGCGTTTGTTGCTTTTTTCCTCCTCGGTGACCCATTCATAACAGACACCACTTGGCTTTGCTCTGTTGCTTATGCTCCCCGCAACAGAGCCCACCACCTGCGTGCATCTTCTCCTTCAACCAGATCCATCACCATAACCGGATCCATCACCATAGTGCAGCCTTGGAGCAGAGTCCACCACCAGTTGCAGCTGCCCAGTAGACAGAGTCCCAAAGATGAGTCCAGCTTCTGCCAAAAAGTCCAGCATGCTTGAGTCCAACTTTTCTGCCAATAAGTCCAGCATGCTTGAGTCCAGCTTTCAGCAACTAAGTCCAGCATGCTGAGTGCAACTCTCACCATAGTCGCCACTCCACCAAGCCATGCAAGCACTTCCTGCTGACACTATAAACTGCGACTCCACCACGCCATGCCAGCCCTTCTTGCAGACCACATCGTTGGACTCCACCAATCCATGCCAGCACTCCTTGCAGACTCCATAGCTGCCACTCGTCCCCTCTGGCTGGGCTGCCCAGGACTCTTGTTCAGCTCCATCTTTCATCCAGGCTTACTTGTAACTGAAGACCTAGCACCAACAGTGATTGATACACCTGACACTCTTTTATAGAGCATTCACACCTGCATTATAATTATGTGCACTTAACCAAAGAAACTAAAGTGCACTACCGCTCACCACCACCGGGGCAACTTAGAACAAACGACACCACAGTGCAATAATCCTAATGGCCACCGGGGGTAATCACACCACACTTTGGCACACAGCCAAAGGAAAAAAAGTTCACTTGTGCATTTAAAACTGTCAGATCAAACCTGGATCATGACACACGTGTCCTCTGTGGTTGAAAAAACGATCACGTCCAGTGGTCGTAGGTGGTGGGCTAATTAATATGAAACCCTTTTTTCCCAAACCAGTATTCCAAGGGACCTTAGATAGCGGGGCTTCCACCTGGCAGGTAGAGGTCACGGTGGATTCTGGGGCAGAAGGGAACTTTATGTCCTCGACCTTCGCCCTAAAGCACGCTAGTCCTCTGTTGTTACTGCCTCAACCCCTGACCATCAGGGTGGTTACTGGTGCACCTTTACCATCTCAGGTGACCCACCAGACAGCACCACTCGGTCTCTCAATCTCACCGTCCCACCGTGAGATTTTGTCCTTGTTCATTTTGCCTGATGGCATCGACTAGGTGCTTCTCGGAGTTCCCTGGCTCCGTTGCCATTCCCCTCATATTGATTGGGCTTTGGGGAATATACTGGGTTGGAGCAAGGACTGTGAGGGAAGGTGCCTGAGGGGCAGTGTTCAGGTAGCTTCCACTAAAGTACCCGCGGATCTCTCCGCGCTTCCAAAACCATACCATCAGTACGCGGACGTCTTCTCTAAAAAATCTGCGGAGACGCTTCCGCCGCACCGTCCTTATGATTGTCCGATAGATCTATTGCCAGGCACGGAACCTCCTAGAGGCTTCGTGTACCCGTTATCACTCCCCGAGACAGAGGCTATGTCTCAATAATCCTGGAAAACCTGGCAAGAGGTTTTATCAGAAAGTCGGTGTCGCCGGCTGGTGCAGGGTTCTTCTTCGTGCAGAAGAGCGGAGAGTTACGTCCCTGCATTGACTACAGAGGTCTCAACGCCATAACGGTTAAAAATAAGTACCCTCTTCCGTTGATCTCTGAGTTATTTGACAGGTTGCGAGGGGCCCGGATCTTTACAAAATTAGATCTACGGGGGCGCACAACCTGATCCGCATTCGAGAAGGAGACAAGTGGAAGACAGCATTTAACACCAGGGACAGCCATTATGAATATCTGGTCATGCCCTTCAGCCTTTGTAATGCGCCTGCTGTCTTCCAGGATTTTGTTAATGACGTCTTCCGCGATATGCTCACTACCTCGGTGGTGGTCTATCTGGATGACATCTTTTTGCCAGATTTGACCTCCCACCGGAGAGACGTCTGCAGGGTCTTCGACCGTCTGCGGGCGAACTCGCTTTTCGCCAAGCTGGAGAAGTGCCAGTTTGAGCAGGAGTCCTTGCTGTTCTTGGGCTACATCATCTCAGCCCAGGGGTTTGCTATGGATCCGGCCAAACTGCAAGCGGTAATGGACTGGCAGGAACCACATTCACTCAAAGCGGTGCAGCGCTTTTTGGGGTTCGTCAACTATTATCGACAGTTCATCCCCCACTTCTCCACACTGGTAGCTCCTCTGGTTGCTCTCACAAAGAAAGGAGCTAATCCTAAGGCTTGGTCTGAACAAGTCTCCAAGGCCTTCTCATCTCTAAAATCCCATTTTGCTGGCGCTCCCATCTTACATCATCCCGATGTGGATAAACCTTTTATCCTAGAGGTAGATGCTTCTTCCGTCTGTGCAGGAGCAGTCCTTTTCCAGAAGGATGCTCAAGGTTGGAAGCATCCCTGCTTCTTCTTCTCTAAAACCTTCTCACCGGCGGAGAAGAACTACTCCATCGGCGACAGGGAGCTGCTGGCAATGAAGTTGGCCTTTTCCGAGTGGAGACATCTCCTGAAGGGAGCCCGGTTTCCCTTCCCGGTGTATACGGACCATAAAAATCTGGTCTGCTTACAAATGGACCAGCGCTTGAACTCTCTTGAAGCTAGGTGGTCGCTCTTCTTCTCCCGCTTCCGCTTCACCTTGCACTATCTCTCTGGAGAGAAGAACGTCCGTGCGGATGCTCTTTCGCGCTCGGAGGTTTCAGCGGAGGAAGAGGAGGCTGAGCCTCGGCTAATTCTCCCTACTGAGAGTTTTAGGACCGTGGCTCCAGTTGCTCTCGAGTCAGTGCCGCCGGGCAAGACCTTTGTCCCTCCTCAGCTACGGCCGGAGGTTCTCGCGTGGGCACACGCGTCCAGGGTGGGTGGTCACTTCGGCAATAAGCGGACCACAGAACTCCAGGTAAGGTCTTATTGGTGGCCGCACATGGCTCAAGACACGAAGGAATACATACAGGCATGCGTCTCGTGTGCGCGGAACAGGTCCTCTAGACAGAGGCCGGCTGGGTTATTGTATCCTCTGCCGGTGGCAGACAGACCTTGGGAGATGGTTGGCATGGATTTTGCGATTGGCCTGCCCAAGTCTGGTGGCAGTATGGTCATCTGGGTAGTCACTGACCATTTTTCTAAAATGGTGCATCTGGTGCCACTCGCGCTGTTGCCTTGCGCTCGTGGTCTTGCCACACTGTTCATAAAACATGTATTCCATTTGCATGGCATGCCGGACAAAACTGTCAGTAATCGAGGTCCCCAATTCGCGTCCCGGTTTTGGAGGGAGCTCTGCAGTCTACTCAGCATTGAGCTAAACCTGTCCTCCACTTATCACCCCGAGACTAACATGTTGGTTGAGAGAGCCAACCAAACCTTGGTCACGTACATGCAGCATTTTGTCTCTGCCAGGCAGGATGACTGGGCATCCTTGCTACCATGGGCTGAATTTGCCCTGAATAATGCAGTGGCTGATTCCACTGGTCAGACGTCGTTCCTTCTTAATTACAGCCAGCATCCACGCGTCCCTGTCCCGATACCAGTGTCCTCCACTGATTCCAGGGTGGCAGACTGGGCAGTGGAGGCTCGCGACATTTGGGATCGCACCCAGGATGCTATTCGAGCCTCTAAAGAAAGAATGAGGGTGTCCACTGACACACATCGGCGTCCCGCTCCAACCTTTTCCCCCGGCGACTTGGTGTGGCTCTCTGCTCGAAATATCAAGCTGCGGGCTGAGTCTACCAAGTTCGCGCCACGATACATCGGACCTTTTAAGGTTCTCGAGCGAATCAGCTCGGTGGTCTACTGCCTGGCACTTCCACCACATTTGGCCATCTCTGATGTCTTCCACGTGTCCCTTCTCAAACCTGTTCACATGGCCCGGTTCTCCGAGTCATCTGCCGGCTCATCAGACTTGTCTTCGGATGAGTTTGCGGTTAACGCCATTGTGGGACGCAGGATTGTGCGTGGCAAAAAATTTTATTTGATGGACTGGAAGGGTCATTGTCATGTCTGCCATGTTTGTCATGTCTGCCATGTCTGTTTTGTCTCAAGAACTCCTGGAGCGATGTGCATATCTTGTCTGCTGTCCTGCATGTTTGCTAGAGCAGTGTGCACACTCACCTCATGTCTGAGCTGCGGGATGCCTGCGTTTCTGCTCTGCCTTCTGTGATCTTCTCGTCTTGTCTGGAGTCCCTGATCATGTGTCCCTGCCTGGATCCTGCACTGTCTGGTTCTGCAATCACCTCGTTATGTCTGGAACGCTGATCATGTGACGTTTCCTAAAGATCCTGCACTGTCTGGTTCAGTAATCATCTCGTCATGTCTGGAACTCTGATCATGTGACCTGTCTAGGTTTCAGCACTGATTCTGCAGTCATGTCTAGAATTATGATCTTGTGACCTGTCTAGGTTTCAGCACTGATTCTGCAGTCGTCTCGTCATGTCTGGATCTCCGATCATGTGACTACGCCCTGTTATCCTGTGGATCTGAACCCGGAAGTGCTCCCCTGATCCTGACCTGGAAGAGGAGGTGCTATGCCCTATATCAGGCCGCCCCTACCTATGCTCTGGGCCTGAGTATTGTGTGGTGTCCCTGCATGGCTGCTTGGTCTGTAGGGCGCTCCCTCTATTCTGTGCCCTTGCACTCTGCTCTGTCGTGCATCTCTGCACACGCTCTGTGCTCGTATTCCGTCTCTTGTCTTGTGCCATGTCTTGTGTTGTCCTTCGTGCCATGTTCTGTCCCTGCTCTGCTTTGCCTTGTAGTCCTTGTCTGCTTCTGTTCCATGTCTCTGTCCTGTGTCTTTGCCTAGCCCTGCCTTGTGGCTCCGTGCCTCCTTGCACATGCCTGGTCGTCTGTGCCTGCCTGGCGTGCCTCTCTGCACGCGCAAGACTCTGCCTCGCCTGTCCCTGGCGTGCCTCTCTGCACGTGCAGGACTCTGCCTTGCCTGTCCCTGGCGTGCCTCTCTGCACGCGCAGGACTCTGCCTCGTCTGCCCCTGGCGTGCCTCTCTGCACGCGCAGGACTCTGCCTCGCCTGTCCCTGGCGTGCCTCTCTGCACGCGCAGGACTCTGCCTCGCCTGTTCCTGGCGTGCCTCTCTGCACGCGCAGGACTCTGCCTCGCCTGTGCTTGTCTAGTCCCAAGGTCCTGCCTTGGCCCGGCTCTGGGCTTCGGCCTACGCTCCGCTGCTAGACTGTCCCTGTCCCTGGCATGCTCTTTGCATGCGCAGGTCTCTGCCTTGTTCTTTGTATTGTCCCTGATGTTTCGTGCGCCCTTGCACTTTTCGCACTAGGCTTTGCCGTACTGTCTGTACGTGTCTCTGTCCTCTGTCTTTGCCTAGCCCTGCCTTGTGGCTCCGTGCCTCCTTGCACGTGCCTGGTCGTCTGTGCCTGCCTGTTGTGCCTCAGCCGTGCCGCCTCTAGCCGTGCTCGCCTGTGTGCCTCAGCCGTACCCCGTCCAGTGCTATAGTGGTCTGGCTGCGTGGCCCCGCGGCGGTGCCGCCTCTAGTCGTGCCCGCCTGCAACTGCCATCGTCAGTACCACCTGCCGACGCTCCTAGCCGTGGTCTCCGTGCTCCCTTGCACTCACGCTGGTTCTCGCACTGTGCCTTTTCATGCTACTCTTGCACAACTCTTTGTTAACTTTGCTCTGATTCCTGTCTTGCCTGGTCCTTGAACCCTGTTCCTGGCGTGCCTCTCTGCACGCGCAGGACTCTGCCTCGCCTGACCCTGGCATGCCCTTTGCACGCTCAGGACTCTGTCTCGTACCTTGTGCCTTGGCGTGTCTCTACACACGCACTCTGTCTCGTACCTTGTGCCTTGGCGTGTCTCTACACACGCACTCTGTCTCGTACCTTGTGCCTTGGCGTGTGTCTACACTCGCACTCTGTCTCATGCCTTGGCGTGTCTCCACACATGCACCCTGTCTCGTCTGTGAACTCTAGCGTGTCCCCTACACACGCACCTAGTCTTGAACGCTGGCGTGTCCCCTACACACGCACCTTGCCTTGCACCTAGCCTTGAACCCTGGCGTGTCCCCTACACACGCACCTTGCCTTGCACCTAGCCTTGGACCTCGGCGTGTTCGCTATCACGCACCATGCCCGGATATCTGTCGTGCCTCCTTGCCTGGAACCTGGTTTGCCTGCCGGATGCCCGGAACCTGCCGATCGCTGCCAGAGATCATAAGCTGGATGACTGCGGCCTGACGTCCGGAGCTGATGTCCGCAGCCTGATGCCTTTATTATGTCGATCGTTGCCAGCAGTCCGGAGTCCGATGCCATCGTGCCGTTACCTGTACCTAGGCGTGCCACCTGGCACGTACCATGCTATGGACCTTGGCGTGCCCACGCGCGCACCTTGCACGTTTTGCTTGTTTACACTGTATGTGATCCTGAGTTATCCTAATGAAGTTACCTTGCACCTACGTCTTGTCTCGTCTTGCTTCCTGCTTGTTCTTGTTGTCAGACACTCGTCTAGTGTTCCCTGAGCCGGCCGTCTGGTCCCAGCAGTCGTGGTGGCTCACCCCCTTGGTCTTGCCCCTGACACTCCCTGTATAGGGGGTGGATTCTCACAAGGTAAGCTCGCCCTCGGTGGGTGGGTGCCATGACCCAGAGGGTCCACTCAAAAAATGGGCTCAGCAGGAGCTGAGTCCGTCACAGTCATGGTCCAGAGGCCCGGACCTGGGAGCCAGTGGAGAACATCCACGCTCCGCTCCTGATCGTGCCCTTTGAGCGTAGCGAGGCTCAGAGGGGGGGCCCTAGGAAGGGGGGTAATGTTAGGCGTCGGGTTCCTGCAGCTGCACAGCAGGAATCCAGAGCCATGCAGCCAGCGGTCTCCCATTCCCCTCCGACCTCTCATGGACCTGCCCAGCAATCTCGGTGATCCAGACGCCCTGCTCAGATCAGTTCTCTGGGTCTAGTTGTTGCTGCCACCTCTGGACCAGCAATAGTAGCGCAGCCTGCTCTGCAGCAAGCCACTCCCCACACTACTGGGCATGCTCACGAGACGATCTCCCAGTGGAGATCGGGAGTCACGTGCTCAGGTCCTGCTCCTGATCTGATTGGTCCATCTCAGAGATCTGGAAGGTCCCGGAAGCGCACGGCTATAAAAGGCCCGCATGGCCAACTGTGTGCTATGATGGATGTATGTGTAGGGTCGGTGGGCCGGACTGGGGGGTGGTGCCTCTCTTACCGCGCAGAGATGTAACTGAGACACGATGGAGGCAAGTGTCGGGTACAACAGGTCCAAGTTTATTCTCTTGCCGTCCGCCTGACGGCCTCCGAAGTACACCACACTTCAATTCACTTCACTTTACTTCACTTATCGGCCCTCCGTTTCCAGGTCCGCTTCACGCACACCGTACTTTACACCGGGGACGTACATATACGCACCGTCCCCTCTTCACTCTTCGACGCTCCTGTCAGATCCGTCACTGTGGCCGCCTTAGGCCCGTAAACCAACAGTACTTTTACTGATCAGTCGTCTCTCCCAGTACGGTATGCTTTACCTCAGTACCTCGTCTATGCTGCAGTACTTTTGTGTCAGGACCACCCCCCTGACTTTCTCTCTCCTCAGTCCCCCTGGTTTAGTTTTCCTCACAGTGCACAAACTGTCGTAGTCCTCCTGTCACTGGAGCTCCCCCTGGGGACTGGAACTTTCTGGAACCCTCCTGTCAAATTTATATCATTGCCGGTTCCCTGCAACTCCGCCCCCCATGACCAACGGTTTCCGAAGCCCTAAGCTGATGTAAAGTCCTTTGCTCACACTCCTCCCTGCCCTCTAATGGTCAACCCAAGGTACTGCACGTCCACTACACTTTCTCAGCTGTTTCCCCACTGTAGTAACTGACACCTGTCTAAACTGTGCAAACCTTCCTTTCGCTATTCTGACAAGTCTGTCCGTCCGTCAGGTCACCTTCCCTACATATGGACTTGCAAATGACTCATTACACTGGTCAACAGCATTTTTGGTGCCAAAGATATTTCATCGAATTTAGGGTATTTTTGGGGTGCTGATTCTGAATATGTCATCAGTTTTGCCAGATTGGCTCAAGTTTTTGAGATTTTTGGTATCTTATTTATAGCACTTGTTGGTAAATGCGACGCATCATCTCATTAATTTCTTTGGATTAGTACTTGAACTGAGCAGTTCTCAATATAGTTTTGTGTTAATTAGTGTTCTAAAAGTTTGTTCATAGCTTGATTTTTGCACTAACTTTATGTTGTTGTCTGTTTTCCAGTGAAAAGCATGAACTCATCATGAAGAAGTTGTCTTAACGATCCAGACTCATTCTGTTACATTTGTGGTGAATATACACTGCCAAAACATAGAAGAAACATAACACACTTCGTAAAAAAAGTGTATTTTGCCTATTTTGGGGTTATGCTTGGGGACCAAGACAAGTTTTGGGCACCACACATAGTGTGCAAAGCATGTATCGAATTATTACGAAAATGGAGCAAAGGACAAAGAAAAAGCTTCAAATTTGGTGTTCCAATGGTGTGGAGAGAGCCAAAAAATCATCATGATGACTGTTATTTCTGTGCAGTGCAAGTGCAAGGATTCAATAAGCATAAGAAACGAAAATGGGAGTAACATGGAATCTGCAAGAAGGCCTGTCCCTCATTGTGAAGATGTGCCTGTACCTGTGTTTACCATAAATAACAGTCATCATGATGATTTTTTGGCTCTCTCCACACCATTGGAACACCAAATTTGAAGCTTTTTCTTTGTCCTTTGCTCCATTTTCGTAATAATTCGATACATGCTTTGCACACTATGTGTGGTGCCCAAAACTTGTCTTGGTCCCCAAGCATAACCCCAAAATAGGCAAAATACACTTTTTTTACGAAGTGTGTTATGTTTCTTCTATGTTTTGGCAGTGTATATTCACCACAAATGTAACAGAATGAGTCTGGATCGTTAAGACAACTTCTTCATGATGAGTTCATGCTTTTCACTGGAAAACAGACAACAACATAAAGTTAGTGCAAAAATCAAGCTATGAACAAACTTTTAGAACACTAATTAACACAAAACTATATTGAGAACTGCTCAGTTCAAGTACTAATCCAAAGAAATTAATGAGATGATGCGTCGCATTTACCAACAAGTGCTATAAATAAGATACCAAAAATCTCAAAAACTTGAGCCAATCTGGCAAAACTGATGACATATTCAGAATCAGCACCCCAAAAATACCCCAAATTCATTAAAATATTTTGGACACCAGAAAAAAAATTTTTTTTCGTTGACCTGTGTTATGATTCCCCTCCCTCTGATATTACGTATGTGGACAGGGAACTAGTGTTAGAGTCAGCGCCAGTCAGTGGCACGTTAAAGGCCACGGTCTCCATCTTCACAGTGCTAGCGTCCAACAGTGGGCCTGTCCGGGCATTGTCGTATTGCGGCTAGTTTAGTTGCTGCACTGCAGCTAGCAGCAGTTGGGGCGTTCGCGGTAGCGACGCCGCACGCACGGTAGGTCAAGACGGACTTTGACCCAGAGTCTAGGGCCTAGTCATGTGACCGATTACCATGTGTGCACACCGCCGAGTCCTGTGAGGTCAACACGTTCGGTATTCATGTCTGTTTAAAGCATCTCTGTGATTCAACAGAGTATGCTCCGCGCACAACGGGTGACATTCAACCCGCGTGCGTTATCCGCCATATAGCACGTCTGCCATTATCTAGCAGTGGTGTAACACCTACTGCACGGTGGACCCCGGGCGGCGAACGCACTTATTATTATTTATTTAGTGTGTTCCGCCGTTCTTATCAGGAAGAAGAGAAATGAGATGTTTCCTGAATGCAGGCAGAAGGAAAATGGTGGACTGGAGGGAAAATGGGGCTGAACTAACCATAATCCTTTGCAAAAGGCTACCAGGGTGCATTGCAACCTTACTAGAATGCACTGTAAAACACACAACAACACTGTGGTTATGACTCTGGTCACTAGATTGAACCTGAAAACACTGTAAACATTAACAATCAGATAATCAGGGATTATGAATTAAATGTCAAATGTCAGAGACAGAACAAGTGGAGGGAGGAAACACAAGGAGTTCAGTTTATGACAGATTCAGTTTTAGATAGAGGGCGGACATAATGTTCGAGATAGTGGAAAAACTATCACTGGTATTTTGTAATAATGCAGGTGTGATGTCAGAAGAAGATGTGTATAATTGGGTGTCATCAGCATAGAGATGGTACTGAAAACCGAATCTACAGATTGTTTGTCTAATAGGGGCAGTGTATGAGGAGAAGAGGAGGAGGCCTAGGACTGATCCTTGAGGAACCCCAACAGAAAGGGGAAAAGAGGTGTAGGAGTGGTGGAGCTTATGGTCTGCTCCCTGACACTCTAAGGGGTTAAAAGTATTTTATATTCAAGCATCTTGTTAAGGGTAACAACCACAGGGGCTGCAGTCTCTATCCAAGGCAAGGTTAACTGTAATGGCCAGTTTGGGGAGAGGAAACTGAGCGTTAGTGCCAAGTTTAGGAAGTGACAGTTTAGTGAAGGACAGTAGCATAAAGTTTCAGCAGTAGTCATGTAATAGGGCCGGCTGGTAGGGACAACGTGGGCCTAATACTCAGGGCAGTGGATTGCCCAAAATACCCTTCCATGTGATTCCGTCTTCCAGGCTGGGGAACCTCGAGAGGGACGTTGGGGTCTTTGGGTGCACTCAGCTTGTGAAGCTACAGGTACAGTTGGACTCAGAGTACATCATAGCGCCCAAGTGTCTCGGATTTGGCGGGACAGTCCCGTTTTTGATTGCATGTCCCACTGTCCCGGGCGGTAGCTTATTTTTCCCACATTTCACTGAGCCGCCACGCCCCCCCCAGACAGACCCACCGGCCACCGCAGCCCCACAGTGATGTATCCCAGCGCCGATCGCTGGGTTCTTCAGTGCGCACAGGACCTGTGATGAGGTCACAGGAGGGGAGGAGTCAGGGGTCACATGATCAGGGACTTCCCTCCTGTGACCTCATCACAGGTCCTGTGAGCACAGCCCTGACCCCTGAGTGCCTGCAGGACTCTGTTGTCCTGGTTGTCATGGTGCTGGATGAGATGACGTTTATGTGTGGGGTCAGGAGGGGTTTTCAGTGTGGATGTAGCAGAGCTGCGCGTGTACAAGGTGTACGGAGCAGAGTCGGACGTGTACGAGGTGTACAGAGCAGAGTCGCACGTGTACGAGGTGTACGGAGCAGAGCCGTGTGTGTACAAGGTGTACGGAGCGGAGCCGTGTGTACAAGGTGTACGTAGCAGAGCCACGTGTGTACGAGTTGTACGGAGCGGAGCCGCACGTGTACGAGGTGTACGAAGCAGAGTCGCACGTGTACGAGGTGTACGAAGCAGAGTCGCACGTGAACAAGGTGTACGGAGCAGAGCTGTGTGTGTACAAGGTGTACGGAGCGGAGCAGTGTGTACGAGGTGTACGGAGCAGAGCCACGTGTGTACGAGTTGTACGGAGCAGAGCCGCACGTGTACGAGGTGTATGGAGCAGAGTCGCACGTGAACGAGGTGTACGGAGCAGAGCCGTGTGTGTACAAGGTGTACGGAGAGGAGCCGTGTGTACGAGGTGTACATAGCAGAGCCACGTGTGTACGAGTTGTACGAAGCGGAGCCGCACGTGTACAAGGTGTGCGGAGCAGAGCCGCACGTGTACGAGGTGTACGGAGCAGAGTCGCACGTGTAAGAGGAGTACGGAGCAGAGCCGCATGTGTACAAGGTGTACGGAGCAGAGCCGCACGTGTACGAGGTGTATGGAGCAGAGCCGCACGTGTCCGAGGTGTACGGAGCGGAGCCATGTATACGAGGTGTACGGAGCAGAGTCGCACATGTACGATGTGTACGGAGCAGAGTCGCACGTGTACAAGGTGTACAGAGCTGAGCCGTGTGTATGAGGTGGACGGAGCAGAGCCACATGTGTACGGGGTGTACGGCACAGAGTCGCACGTGTACGGGGTGTACGGAGCAGAGTCGCACGAGTACGAGGTGTACGGAGCAGAGCCACGTCTGTATGAAGTGGACGGAGCAGAGTCGCATATGTACGAGGTGTACGGAGTGGAGCCATGTGTGTATGAGGTGTACGGAGCAGAGCCGCACATGTACGAGGTGTGCGGAGTGGAGCCATATGTAAAAGGAGTGGAGCCGCGTGTATTCGAGGTGTACGGAGGGCAACCGCGTGTGTAGGAGGTGTATGGAGCGGAGCCGTGTTTGTACGAGGTGTACCGAACGGAGCCCTGTGTGTACAAAGTGTACAGAGCTGAGCCGCGTGTTTATGGAGCAGAGCCACGTGTGTACGAGGTGTATGGAGCAGAACCGCGTGTGTACGAAGTGTATGGAGCAAAGCTGCATGTGTACAAGGTTTACGGAGTGAAGCCATGTGTGTACAAGGTTTACAGAGCGTGGCCGCGTGTGTACAAGGTTTACGGAGCAGAGCCGCATGCGTATGAGGTTTACCGAGTGAAGCCATGTGTGTGCGAGGTGTATGCAGCGGAACCGTGTGTGTATGAGGCATACAAAGCGGAACCGTGTGTGTATGAGGTGTCCCGGATCCAGCGGGACAGTCCTGATTTTGATAGTCTGCCCCGGCTGGGAGCTTACTTTTCCCATGGACACAGGAGTACACGGCGGAGCCCCAAAGAGAACTTTAAAATTCACACGTGACATTCCACCGGAAGCGACGTGCTAGAAGCTGACCGGAAATTAGGTAATTTCGGTAGGAGATTGTGACGGAACCATGGAGGCACTTTAGGGAATGCTTCAGATCCATCACCATGTCCTCCTCCGATAGCATGGACAGCAGGATCACCTTGGACTCAGGGATGCCGGCCATGTGAGTGGATCATGATATGTCCTGCACTGGGAGGCTCAGGGGGGCATTACAATGGGAGCCGGGCTGCTATAGTATCTTTATATAATCTTTCTTTCTCACTGTTTCTTTCTTTCTCTCTAATCTTTCTTTCTTTCATCTGTATCTTTCTTTCTCTCTGTTCTTTCTTTCCCCTCTTCCTTTCTCTCTCTCTGTTCTTTCTTTCCCCTCTCTTTTTCTCTCTAATTTTTCTCTCTGTTCTTTCTTTCCTCTCTTTCTTTCTCTCTGTTCTTTCTTTCTTTCCCCTCTTCCTTTATCTCTCTCTCTGTTCTTTCTTTTGCTATGTTCTTTCTTTCTGTGTTCTTTCTTTCCCCTCTTTCTTTCTCTCTCTAATCTTTCTTTCACTCTCTGTTCTTCCTTTCTCTCTCTCTGTTCTTTCCTATCTTTCTCTTTCTGTTCTTTCTTTCTTTCTCTCTGTTCTTTCTCTCTCTCTGTTCTCTTTCTTTTTATTTCTCTCTCTCTCTGTTCTTTCTGTACCATCTTTCTTTCCCATCTCTCTCTCTGTTCTTTATTTCATTCCCCTCTTTCTTTCTCTCTGTTCTTTATTTCTTTCCTCTCTCTCTCCATTTTCTTTTTTCTCTCTCTGTTCTTTCTTTTCCTCAGCACCAGTCACTGTGCCCACAGTGCCAGCCAATGTGCCCTCAGTACCAGTGTAATCAGCAGTGCTAAATGGGTGTGTTTTGGGCATGGACATGGGTGTGGCTAGTTATGAAATGGGTGTGGTTGGGGCTCGGCCTAAAGTTTGCCACGGCCGCTCAGCGCGCCGCAGCCTTTGTCCCTCTTTCCCTTCTTCAAAAGTTGGGAGGTATGGAGTACATGGGCCAGAAAGTATTGCAATCTGGGTGCCCTGCTAGTGGTGGAGAAGAACTCTGAGTGCTATAGAGGATAGCAAGAGAGACACTCTACCCATACCGAGAACCAGGGGTGAAGTTGTGTCCGGTTCCTGTGGGAAAGACGACAAATGTTGGACCTTATCCTTTATGCCTGATTGTAAAGACTGACAACTGTCCAGTAAAAGTTTGATTGCTTATACAAACCTGTGTCCCCTGAATTGATTGCTGTCAAGGTTCCAGAAAAGGAAAGCTTTGAGCCAATGGAGGCCTGCAGACCAGAAGTAAGTGTGATGCACTCCACACACAACAGCACACCAAGACGGGGACACGTATTATCTGTAGAGTGCCAAAGTGAGTGGAATAAGCAACTCGCCCACGACTACCTCTCTTGGGCACTTTACAGAGGAGCCAGCAAAAGATACAGTGAAGGAGTGGTCAGAGAGGTAGGAGGAGGACCAGGCCCGGACTGCTAATCTGCCAAGCCGGGCCGGCGGCTCTGAACTACAAAATGGGCCGGCGGCCCTTTAAAACCTTTTACTAGGCCCTGTGTGCGCGCTCCCTCTCGTTGCACACGCTGACAAGGGCCGCGTCGGCCGGCGTCAGTGCGTTCCCCGTCCATGATTGTGTGCACGTGGCTGCTGCCCTCCTCAGTGCAGGCAAGCAGGAGAGCGCTCACACAGGACCTTGTCAGAAGTTTGAAACGGCCGCCGCCCCCACCGCGCAGCACGCACGGGACTCCTGCCTCTCTGTCTGATGCTGGAAAGTACCAGTATCAGAGAAAAGTAGAGAGAGCACGCAACATGAAAGGTAATACCTGCCTGTGTGTGCTGTGCTTCCAGGGTGAGCTAGGAAAGCATTGTCTCCTGCTCTGATCTGCTTCCCCTGCAGGTGAGAGACCGGGGGAGGTGCCGGGACAGAGCTGCTGTGAGCACTAAAACCTGAAGAGCTGCGCATGGACATCAGCCTCCCCTGCACCACAGAAGAGCGTGTGTGTGTATGTGTAAGTAATACTTGTGTGTGTGTGTGTGTAATACTTGTGTGTGTGGTATCTAGTGTGTGAGTGTAATACCTGTGTGTATGGTATCTGTAGTGTGTGTGTGTGTGTGTGTGTGTAATGCTTGTGTGTGCGGTATCTGTAGTCTGTGAATGTAATACTTGTGTGTGCGGTATCTGTAGTCTGTGAATGTAATACTTGTGTGTGCGGTATCTGTAGTGTGTGAGTGTAATACATGTGTGTATGGTATCTGTAGTGTGTGTGTGTGTAATGCTTGTGTGTGCGGTATCTGTAGTCTGTGAATGTAATACTGGTGTCATGATCCAGGACGGGGTTTCGCTTTGGCCCGTCCTGGTCTGACTGGGGGTTAATTGTTCCGCCTCTCCCTGGCAGAGGGCGGCTTTTTAATGCTCACTGTACCTAGGTCCGGTGTCAGTTATACTCCTGCCCTCGACTGAGTTAGTTGACCTTGTGCGTACGTGTGCCTGATATCTTGCTTGCTTGTTTGGTTTTGATCCGGTTCTGTCCCTGTTACAAGTTCTGCCTGTCCCTCTTGTTTTGCGCTACCTCTCGTGTATGACTCTCTGCTTGTGACCCGACGTCTCTCTGCTCGTCCCCGTGGTACCGCGTTGCCCTCTTGTGTATGACCTTTGGCTTTGTCTGACCTCCCGTCTGTTTATCCCTCCTGTACCTCGCTGTCCGTACTGTGAATGACCTCCGTTTTGCTCGACTCTGAGTTTTCTGTCTTCTCTGAAAGCAGGACGCTAGGCCCCGCCCCCTTGCAGTCACATGACCGTAAGTCCCGTGCCGGCTTGCTAAACTTCATCACTCAGGTCCTGTGCACCTATACTTTCTGGCTGTCCTGGTCCCCAGGGGTCCCTACAGTGTGGGTGAGTCCCTGCTCAGCGGAGGCTGTACGCCAGCGCTGTCAGGATCCTGATATTATAACTGACCGATACCATTTTTTTTTTCTCTGCCCCCTTCTCCTGTGTGTGTGATGGATCCTATGCACGCTCTTTCTGATACAGGTTAAACACCTGACCCACATGTCTCAGAAACTCCTTGGAGAACAACGAGTCCTGGCTCAGTCTCAGCAGCTGATCGCTTTTTTCATCGAGGGCTCGGGATATTACATTAGTTTCTCCTGAGTCTCCAGTGAAGTTACCAGATACCTTTTCTGGAGATAAAGAAGAGTTCAGAGTTTTCAAGGAGGGCTGTAAGCTTTTTTTTTTCCTTAAGACCACTCTCTTGCGGGGATGAAAGTCAGAGAGTGGAGGTCATTATGTCTCTGTTAAGGGGAGCCCCCCAAGCTTGGGCTTTCTCCCTTACGACCACGGCCCCTGAGCGTATGACGGTAGATGCGTTTTTTGAGGCCCTGGGGCATATTAATGATGAGCCTGATCGTATGCGTATGGCTGAGGACATGGTGATGAGTGTGTGCCAGGGGAAGCACTCAGCCGAGTGGTTTTGTTCAGAATTCAGACGCTGGGCTGCTGAGGTCTGTTGGAATGATGCCGCTCTCTGGGGTTTGTTCCGTAGAGGCCTGTCTGAATATCTGAAAGATGCCTTGGCTCTCCACCCTCCGCCTGACTCCCTGGAGGAGGCTATGACACAGGCCGTCCGAATGGATCGCCGGCTACGGCGAAGGGAGTGATGCAAAGTGAAAGACCGTTATTCTCCCAAGGAAGGGGAGCCAGTCCTATATTGGAGATCATGGAGATGGGAACCATCGACCTCAAAGAAAATGAAAGGAGACAACGGCGCATGGGAAAAGGCTGTTTAGATCAGGTGTCCCCCCGGAACCTCCATCCTCCATTCTTCAGCCTGGGGTGGTGGTGGCAGGTATTTCGAATATGTTGGAACGGGAGATTCGGGAAGCCCAGTCTCTTGCACCGCTGGCTAAGCCGGTGGACAAACTTTTTGTGCCAGCTCAGCTTCGCCTTAAGGTCCTCCGGGAGTTCCATGACTCAGTTCTGGGTGGACATCCAGGGATCTCAGCTACCCGGAAGGCCATTTCTAGAGTATTCTGGTGGTCTGCTTTAGCCTCTGATGTTGGGGAATATGTGTCTGCATGTGATGTTTGTGCCCGTGCAAAAACCCCCCATAACCGGCCGGCCGGGGAATTGGTACCACTGCCAATTCCTGAGAGACCATGGACGCATTTGTCCATGGATTTCATCACCAACCTTCCCCCCTCCAAGGGTAATACCGTCATCTGAGTTGTGGTGGACAGGTTTAGTAAGCAGGCACATTTTGTACCTTTGGCAGCTCTACCTAATGCGGAAACATTGTCCAGATTGTTTGTTGAGCATGTGGTGCGGTTGCATAGGGTACCCTTGAATGTGGTGTCTGATAGAGGAGTGCAATTTGTTTCCAGATTTTCGAGGGCTTTTTGTAAAAGGTTGGGTATTGGTCTGTCCTTTTCATCCGCTTATCATCCAGAGACTAATGGGCAGACCGAGTGGACCAATCAGTCGCTGGAGTAAATTCTGCGTTGCTTGACCTCAGACCGACAAGATGATTGGTGTTCTGTGTTACCGGTGGCTGAGTTTGCATTTATCAACCGCGTTAACCAGTCTACGGGTACATCTCCCTTTTTCTGCAATTATGGGTTTCATCCTCATTTTGGAGAATTTTCCCGTTTGAATTCTGGGTGTCCTGGGGCGGATGAGAAGATCCAGCGGTTGGGGGAGGTATGGCGAGAGGTCCAGAGTAACATTACGAAGGCCCATTTTTTTGCGGACAAAAAACGATCTGCGGGACCGGTGTTTCAGATTGCGGATTAGGTATGGTTGTCCACCAAGAATATAAGACTCAAGGTCCCCTCTGCGAAGCTTGGACCCAAGTTTATCGGTCCTTATGAAAATACCGAGGCAGTTAACCCGGTGGCTTTTCGGTTGCGGCTCCCGCCATCTCTGCGGATCCCAAATGTTTTTCATAAGGCCCTTTTGAAACCTGTGAGGTCCGCTCGGGAAGGATCATCAGCTTCCCCAACACCGGTTTTGGTAGACGGGCAGTCGGAGTACGAGGTGGAACGAATTGTCGACTCCAGGTTGGTCCGTCGTCCCCTTCAATATCTGGTACATTGGAAAGGCTACAGTCCTGAAGAATGCTCGTGGGTTCTTGCTCGATCGGTTCATGCGGATCGGTTGGTCCGGGCCTTTCACGCCAAGTACCCTGAGAGACCTGGGGGTCCGGTGGCCCCCCATTGAGAGGAGGGTACTGTCATGATCCAGGACGGGGTTTCACTTTGGCTCGTCCTGGTCAGACTGGGGGTTAATTGTTCCGCCTCTCTCTGGCAGAGGGCGGCTATTTAATGCTCACTGGACCTAGGTCCAGTGTCAGTTATATTCCTACCCTCGGCTGAGTTAGTTGACCTTGTGCATATGTGTGCCTTGTGCATGATATCTTGCTTGCTTGTTTGGTTTTGATCCGGTTCTGTCCCTGTTATGAGTTCTGCCTGCCCCTCTTGTACTGCGCTACCTCTTGTGTATGACTCTCTGCTTGTGACCCGACTTCTGTCTGCGCATCCCCTTGGTACCGCGTCGCCCTCTTGTGTATGACCTTTGGCTTTGTCTGACTACCCATCTGTTTGTCCCTCCTGTGTCTCGTTTGCCAAGTACCCTGAGAGACCTGGGAGTCCAGTGGTCCCCCATTGAGAGGAGGGTACTGTCATGATCCAGGACGGGGTTTCGCTTTGGCCCGTCCTGGTCTGACTGGGTGTATTGTAAGGGTTCCAATGGATTGTGATGAATAAGAAAAATGCTCACACAAGAATTGAATTTACTAAATTGATTTACTTAATAAGTGATAAGATCAAATAATAAACAGTATAAAACTATAAATACATATGCATTAATCAGAAACAAGCATTATTCATAAGTTACATTATTCAGATAGACGTCAACCAGTCATCCTCCAGGAGCCAAAAAAGAGAGTGAGCACATGTGTCCTAGTTCTTTTAAATGTCCAGCTAAAAGGTGTGTCCAGCCCCACCATGTGGGGAATGATGTCACAAGTCTATTGTCCATTGGCTATAAACACATCCCCTCAATACCTGTTTTAACCAGTATATAATACAGGAAACTAGAGGAAGGGGCTTCATGTGTGCCACATGGCAGAAATACAGCAAGCTGGAGGAGGGGCTTCGGAGCACAAGATAACATCCTTGGGAATGTTTAAACACCTAATCTAATTAGGGTAGTTGCCTTGAAATATCAATGGTCCTTTGTTGATGGATAAACAAATGACCAGTAATTTACATTCCTTTATCTTGAGGTAAGCAAAAGGTCACTGAAACTTACTTATCTCAGTGTATATTATATTAAACTGATTGAAACCATATAAAAATAACTCATAGTATACATTCCACCCCTGGTTTCAATCACTTTAATTAACCTGCCACTAAGCTATACCATTTATCATTATTTGAATTGCTCCTATAAATATTTATTTATTTGCTACCAATAGAAAACCGCTTTGGTAAAAAACAAAATCCTGGGCTTAAAATGGAAAAAATCAAAACAAAAACAACATTGGACCAGCAGGTGCTGAAATATCAAATGTCTGTAGAAATCTTCTTTCTTCGGATCTTCTTGACCGCAATTTTTAAATGGGTCTGTTGCAGGGAAGCACGGGGAGTATTATGCCCTCATCACTTGGCCTTAGTGACTTCACTACGCTCCCTGGTTAGCAAAAGAACAGACTCTAAAGAGCAATCTGTCCCTGCCCTTCATGACATTAACCCTCGGTGCAGGTATCCAATGGCTGAGCATAAGAGTACCTTTATCTTCTATTGCTGCCTCTGTTCAGGGCCTTATTCACCCTGGTGAAGCTTTAGCAGCATCTGGGCTCAGTCTCATCGCTCAATTGGACATCTTCAGTCTACACACAAGACACAGCCTGCACTGTGGGAAAGTGAAATTCACAATCATACTTGAAAGTTCCAAAGTCTTGGCAGAGCTAACTCAGTCCAAAGCAACAGTCCAAAATAACTCAGTCCATGATATATTCACAGTCCAAGATAGAATAACTTGTTCAATATAACTCAGTCCTGTTGGCTTGTTTTCCACCCCTTGATCAAATGAATCAAACAAAATTACCGTAGGTTTGTTGGTCCACATTAATTGTGCCCAAAATGACCTTTGAAATTTTCTACTGTAGCAAATACTTCTACTCTAGATAATAACTACTACATAAAATATATCATATGTGTATGGACTTAAACACTGAAATAAATCATAATATCAAAATATCAGATACCAGTTATAAAACACATCAAATTCATGTCAATCACATTTGCATAATAACGATGAACATAATTATCAGTACAATCATGTTCATGGATATCACAAAATAATGTTACTACTACAGTCATGGCCAAAAGTATTAACACCCCTGCAATTCTGTCAGATAATATTCAGTTTCTTCCTGAAAATGATTGCAAACACAAATTCTTTGGTATTATTATCTTCATTTAATTTGTCTTAAATGAAAAAACACAAAAGAGAATGAAGCAAAAAGGAAAAAACTTGGATCATTTCACACAAAACTCCAAAAATGGGCCAGACAAAAGTATTGGCACCCTCAGCCTAATACTTGATTGCACAACCTTTAGCCAAAATAACTGCGACCAACCGCTTCCGGTAACCATCAATGAGTTTCTTACAAGCTCTGCTGGAATTTTAGACCATTCTTCTTTGGCAAACTGCTCCAGGTCACTGATATTTGAAGGGTGCCTTCTCCAAACTGCCATTTTTAGATCTCTCCACAGGTGTTCTATGGGATTCAGGTCTGGACTCATTGCTGGCCACCTTAGAAGTCTCCAGTGCTTTCTCTCAAACCATTTTCTAGTGCTTTTTGAAGTGTGTTTTGGGTTATTGTCCTGCTGGAAGACCCATGACCTCTGAGGTAGACCCAGCTTTCTCACACTGGGCTCTAAATTATGCTGCAAAATTTGTTGGTAGTCTTCTGACTTCATAATGCCATGCACACGGTCAAGCAGTCCAGTGCCAGAGGCAGCAAAGCAACCCCAAAACATCAGGGAACCTCCGCCATGTTTGACTGTAGGGACCGTGTACTTTTCTTTGAATGCCTCTTTTTTCTCCTGTAAACTCTATGTTGATGCTTTTGCCCTAAAAGCTCTACTTTTGTCTCATCTGACCAGAGAACATTCTTCCAAAATGTTTTAGGCTTTTTCAGGTAAGTTTTGGCAAACTCCAGCCCGGCTTTTTTATGTCTCGGGGTAAGAAGTGGAGTCTTCCTGGATCTCCTACCATACAGTCCTTTTTCATTCAGATGCCGACGGATAGTACTGGTTGACACCGTTGTACCCTCGGACTGCAGGGCAGCTTGAACTTGTTTGGATGTTAGTCGAGGTTCTTTATGCAACATCCGCACAATCTTGCGTTGAAATCTCTTGTCAATTTTTCTTTTCCGTCCACATCTAGTGAGGTTAGCCACAGTGCCATGGGCTTTAAACTTCTTGATGACACTGCGCACGGTAGACACAGGAACATTCAGGTCTTTGGAGATGGACTTGTAGCCTTGAGATTGCTCATGCTTCCTCACAATTTGGTTTCTCAAGTCCTCAGACAGTTCTTTGGTCTTCTTTCTTTTCTCCATGCTCAATGTGGTACACACAAGGGCACAGGACAGAGGTTGAGTCAACTTTAATCCATGTCACCTGGCTGCAAGTGTGATTTAGTTATTGCCAACACCTGTTAGGTGCCACAGGTAAGTTACAGGTGCTGTTAATTGCACAAATTAGAGAAGCATCACATGATTTTTCGAACAGTGCCAATACTTTTGTCCACCCTCTTTGTTATGTTTGGTGTGGAATTATATCCAATTTGGCTTTAGGACAATTCTTTTTGTGTTTTTTCATTTAAGACAAATTAAATGAAGATAATAATACCAAAGAATTTGTGTTTGCAATCATTTTCAGGAAGAAACTGAGTATTATCTGACAGAATTGCAGGGGTGTCAATACTTTTGGCCATGACTGTAATTAGAATCAGTGCAATTACGTGTTTCTATATTTTTAAGGAATAACAAAACCCAAACCAATTTGCTATTAACCCAATTCTAGCAAATTATTATTTTTACATAATAATATACACATTACATCAACACACACACTCTGGCTTCACCTAAGCAATGCATTCATTCAGTAAGCAGGAGAGATTCTCATTTACATATAGACAAACACACACTTTGGGTACCCACACATTTGCATTGCATGACTCAGGTGTAGGTGAACAAAGCTATATCGAGAACAAAAGACTGACATTAATAAACTAGCATTCATTGAAATCATTTAACATATATGTTCTTCAAAACCCAATTTGCATGGGAGCTCCCAAAAAATAAAAAATGTTAAAACTCAAAAATAAGTCATAAAATATTAGGCAGATGGACTCCTTTTTCACTACTGTAGAAATGAACCATTTACTGTGCACTGTATTTACATGCTAATTAAATGGCCAAGGTTTCTTCTTTTACTCCTGCAAACAAAAGGTTAATTACACCCCCCACCCCCCAATCCAACATGTAGTGGACTGAAAAGAGAAAAAAAAAACATTTCCTTTAAAAGCCAAGAATGCTAAACACAGTACAATTAAAATTCAGAAAATGAGCTCATAAAAAATAAAAATATACCAAATAAAAAGTAAAAATAAAAATAATACCACATGGATTTTTTCTTTGGCTGTGAACCAATTTTATCAAGGGATATCCATGACAAATACACAAAGCACATACAGTGACAAAGACAAACACTTAGTACAAATAAGTCATCTATTTATCTTGTCAACCCCCCAATATATTATCAGTCATCTAACTATAGGTCAGTCTTAAATTCATTGTCTGTACTGTCACTCCCTCTTTTCCTTGTATGTTTCTCTCATGGCTCCCACATACAGAATCATCTGCTGTGGTCTTTTGCCTTTTAAAACATCAAGGTCTATTACAAACCCTCAGGTGAGGAATGCACATTTATGCATCACCAAGACCAAACCCAATTCATCATATATCAGCCAGCGCATACTTCATAGTATGCTCACAGGAATATTTCTCTAAGAAACTCTAGAACGAAAACAAACATCATTAGACATAAAAAAAATGGTAAAACTGTTCAAACAACAATTTTCAGGGATGTTCCACAACTTTTATAATTAGTCCATGAGGGAATCTTGGCAGGGGGTGTAGTATGCCATGGTATTGGAAGAGTGCAAGGGGTGGTTACAGTGGGGGCTTTGCATGCCTCCATCAGGTGTCCCACCTCTATCTTTCCAACCCCCTATCTCATTTGTCGCCACCCTCTTGGGTCTGGCGAGTTGCAATTTACCTTTTCTCCTCAGATCTTGCCATCTTCTCAACAGGTCACTTGTAGAGATCCCATCTATCTCCTTTAATGGAACCCCACTAGCTATCAGGTCACAAAACAACTCCGTCCTGCTCTTTCTAATTTGGGTATCATCCTCTTTTCTTGATCTACTCTCTTTACTGTACTATTTTTTGATACTTTTGCTCTCTAGAGCAGATAGCTGGGAGATTAAATTGCATGCTGTGTATACAGTAGTGGAATTTCCCATAAGTGCACTGAACATAGTGAACAATGGGGCTTTGTATGATGCTGGGGCACCTTCTATGAGCTTATTCTTCATCAATACTGTCAATATTGCAGCATCTGGTCCCTTCCAATCCTCTACAACAGCAAAGTGATCATTCAGATCTGGCAAAGGATTGCGAGTTATGCCACCTATACCTGCGATTTCTCTCAATCTCTGAACTCCATCTGCAAGAGACTCCCATCGTGTCTGTGGTATTACTTCCATAGGAGAGTCATACACTTGTGCCACAGAATCCCTCACCAAATGCAACAAAGAGAAAGTCTCTGTAGTGTCCCTTGCACGTCTCATTTTTAGACGCACCATAGGATCAATACAAATACTGCAAAGTCCTATTGCCTCAAGATGGTTCAAGATTACAGTATCGGCTCCCTGATCCCATAATCTGAGAATCCATGCTAACAAAGGTTCTCCTGCTTGCTGCCTGTACCTGGTAGCTAATTCTGTTAATTCTCCGGCTGTATAATTCCTAGTTTCCTCGGTCATTGAAGCTTCTGCTCCTGTAGCTGCGTTTCCTGCATCCATCCTATCTCCACTACACTGTGTGACTTCTCTCCTAGTTTTAGTAGTCACAGTTGGTCTGGCTTGCTTTTCTTCCTCATCTGTCTCACTGTCACAGCCATCCCATTCTATCAAATCTGACCATTTCTCACGTGCAATCATGGTTCTAATCTGTGCCGTATGAATATCTGACACTGGCCACTGACTCCTCCTGCGCCTATTCTTATTCACATTTTTCATTACATAAGCTTCAAAATTCCTTTGCATATTGTCATGCTGTTTCATTTGGTCTCTCAAGGCTGATTGCAAGCTAATCCTTTGCTCTATATCTGTATGCAGCTCTAAACACAAATTATCTATCTCCTCCTGTAAGATTTGAGACACTTGCACACAAATCCATCCAACGGCTGCTGCAGCTTTCTGCTCTTTTGCATCAAACTTTGAGAGATCAAATTTGCCAGCCACATCCTAGGGATTTGATAACCGCTGTCCCTCCATATATATGTTACATTCCTGTGCCATTGGGGTCCACTTTCCTGGTAACACCCATTCTGGCAAAGATCTGACACTACTCTCAACTGCTTTCCTACTCTTAACAAACTTATTCAATCTTGCAAACATTTTTATTCAAAACAATCCCTCTTCTGACACCAATTTGTATTGTAAGGGTTATAATGGATTGTGATGAATAAGAAAAATGCTCACACAAGAATTGAATTTACTAAATTGATTTACTTAATACGTGATAAGATCAAATAATAAACAGTATAAAACTACAAATACATATGCATTAATCAGAAACAAGCATTAGTCATACCTTACATTATTCAGGTAGACATCGACCAGTCATCCTCCAGGAGCCAAAAAAGAGAGTGAGCACAAGTGTCCTAATTTTTTAAATGTCCAGCTAAAAGGTGTGTCCAGCCCCACCATGTGGGGAATGATGTCACAAGTCTATTGTCCATTGGCTATAAATACATCCCCTCAATACCTGTTTTAACCAGTATATAATACAGGAAACTAGAGGAGGGGGCCTCATGTGTGCCACATGGCAGAAATACAGCAAGCTGGAGGAGGGGCTTCGAAGCACAAGATAACATCCTTGGGAATGTTTAAACACCCAATCCAATTAGGGTAGTTGCCTTGAAATATCAATGGTCCTTTGTTGATAGATAAACAAATGACCAGTAATTTACATTCCTTTATCTTAAGTAAGTTTCAGTGACCTTTTGCTTACCTCATCTCAGTGTATATTATATTAAACTGATTGAAACCATATAAAAATAACTCATAGTATACACTGGGGGTTAATTGTTCCGCCTCTCCCTGGCAGAGGGCGGCTATTTAATGCTCACTGGACCTAGGTCCGGTGTCAGTTATATTCCTGCCCTCGGCTGAGTTAGTTGACCTTGTGCGTACGTGTGCCTTGTGCCTGATATCTTGCTTGTTTGGTTTTGATCCGGTTCTGTCCCTGTTACGAGTTCTGCCTGTCCCTCTTGTACTGCGCTACCTCTCGTGTATGACTCTCTGCTTGTGACCCGACTTCTCTCTGCTCGTCCCCTTGGTACCGCGTCGCCCTCGGTACCGTGTCGCCCTCTTGTGTATAACCTTTGGCTTTGTCTGACCTCCCGTCTGTTTATGCCTCCTGTACCTCGCTGTCCGTACTGTGAATGACCTCCGTTTTGCCCGACACTGAGTTTTCTGTCTTCTCTGAAAGCAGGACGCTAAGCTCCGCCCCCTTGCAGTCACATGACCATAGGTCCCGTGCCGGCTTGCTAAACTTCATCACTCAGGTCCTGTGCACCTATACTTTCTGGCTGTCCTGGTCCCCAGGGCTCCCTACAGTGCGGGTGAGTCCCTGCTCAGCGCAGGCTGTATGCCGGCGCTGTCAGGATCCTGATAACTGGTGTGTGCGGTATCTGTGGTGTGTGAATGTGTAATGTGTGTGGTATCTGTAGTGTGTGTGTGTTATCTGTAGTCTGAGTGTGTAATATATGTGTGTGCGGTATCTGTAGTGTGTGAGTGTGTAATGTGTGTAATGTGTGTGCGGTATCTATATTGTGTGTGTGCGGTATCTATAGTGTGTGAATGTGTAATGTGTGTGCGGTATCTGTAGTGTGTGTGTGTTATCTGTAGTCAGTGTGTAATACATGTGTGTGCAGTATCTGTAGTTTGTGTGTGTAATGTGTGTACGGTATCTGTAGTGTGCAATGTGTGTGTGTAATGTGTGTGCGGTATCTATAGTGTGTGCGGTATCTATAGTGTGTGTGTGTGTGTGCAGTATCTGTAGTGTGTGTGTAATGTGTGCAGTATCTGTAGTGTGTGAGTGTATATCTTGTGTGCGGTATCTATAGTGTGTGTGTAATGTGTGTGCGGTATCTATAGTGTGTGTGTATAATGTGTGCAGTATCTGTAGTGTGTGAGTGTGTATTGTGTGTGCGGTATCTATAGTGTGTGTGTGTAAAGTGTGTGCGGTATCTATAGTGTGTGTGTAATGTGTGTGCGGTATCTATAGTGTGTGTGTTTGTGTGTGTAATGTGTGCAGTATCTGTAGTGTGTGAGTGTGTATTGTGTGTGCGGTATCTATAGTGTGTGTGTGTAATGTGTGTGCGGTATCTATAGTGTGTGTTTGTGTGTGTAATGTGTGCAGTATCTGTAGTGTGTGAGTGTGTATTGTGTGTACGGTATCTATAGTGTGTGTGTGTAATGTGTGCAGTATCTGTAGTGTGTGAGTGTGTATTGTGTGTACGGTATCTATAGTGTATGTGTGTTCGGTATCTATAGTATGTGTGTGCGGTATCTATAGTGTGTGTGTGTGTGTGTGTGTGTAATGTATGTGCGGTATCTGTAGTGTGTGAGTGTGTAATGTGTGTGCGGTATCTGTAGTGTGTGAGTGTGTAATGTGTGTATGGTATCTGTAGTGTGTAATGTGTGTGCAGTATCTGTAGTGTGTAAAGTGTGTGCAGTATCTGTAGTGTGTATCTATAGTGTGTGTGTGCGGTATCTATAGTGTGTGAATGTGTAATGTGTGTGCGGTATCTGTAGTGTGTGTGTGATCTGTAGTCAGTGTGTAATACATGTGTGTGCAGTATCTGTAGTTTGTGTGTGTGTGTAATGTGTGTACGGTATCTGTAGTGTGCAATGTGTGTGTAATGTGTGTGCGGTATCTATAGTGTGTGTGTGTGTGCAGTATCTGTAGTGTGTGTGTGTGTAATGTGTGCAGTATCTGTTGTGTGTGAGTGTGTATTGTGTGTGCGGTATCTATAGTGTGTGTGTAATGTGTGTGCGGTATCTATAGTGTGTGTGTGCGGTATCTATAGTGTGTGAATGTGTAATGTGTGTGCGGTATCTGTAGTGTGTGTGTTATCTGTAGTCAGTGTGTAATACATGTGTGTGCGGTATCTATAGTTTGTGTGTGTGTAATGTGTGTACGGTATCTGTAGTGTGCAATGTGTGTGTGTAATGTGTGTGCGGTATCTATAGTGTGTGTGTGCAGTATTTGTAGTGTGTGTGTGTAATGTGTGCAGTATCTGTAGTGTGTGAGTGTATATCTTGTGTGCGGTATCTATAGTGTGTGTGGTATCTATAGTGTGTGTGTGTGTATAATGTGTGCAGTATCTGTAGTGTGTGAGTGTGTATTGTGTGTGCGGTATCTATAGTGTGTGTGTAATGTGTGTGCGGTATCTATAGTGTGTGTGTAATGTGTGTGCGGTATCTATAGTGTGTGTGTAATGTGTGTGCGGTATCTATAGTGTGTGTGTAATGTGTGTGCGGTATCTATAGTGTGTGTGTTTGTGTGTGTAATGTGTGCAGTATCTGTAGTGTGTGAGTGTGTATTGTGTGTGCGGTATCTATAGTGTGTGTGTGTGTAATGTGTGTGCGGTATCTATAGTATGTGTGTGCGGTATCTATAGTGTGTGTGTGAGTGTGTAATGTGTGTGCGGTATCTGTAGTGTGTGTGTGAGTGTGTGCGGTATCTGTAGTGTGTGAGTGTGTAATGTGTGTGCGGTATCTGTAGTGTGTGAGTGTGTAATGTGTGTGCGGTATCTATAGTGTGTGTGTAATGTGTGTGCGGTATCTATAGTGTGTGTGTAATGTGTGTGCGGTATCTATAGTGTGTGTGTAATGTGTGTGCGGTATCTATAGTGAGTGTGTGTGTGTGTGTGTGTGTGTAATGTGTGTGCGGTATCTGTAGTGTGTGAGTGTGTAATGTGTGTGCAGTGAGGTTATTCATTGTATGTGGGCTGGTGAATTTTTTTTGTGCCAGGACTGCTTTTTGGTCCTAGTCCGGCCCTGAGGAGGACAAAGGGAGCGTTATGTTTGAAGCCAATAGTAAGGATCATAGTGAGGAGGAGCTGGTAATCAACAGTGTTGAATGCTGCAGAGAGTGCAGGAGAATTAGCAGGGTGAAGTGACCATTAGATTTAGCTGTTAGTTGATCATTAGAGACTTTAGTAAGGGCAGTTTCAGTATAGTATAAGTAACGGAAACCAGATTGTAAAGGGTCAAGAATTGTGTGAACTGAGAGATAGCAGACTAGACAGGAGTGGACAAAGTGTTCAGGTTACCAATGAAGGGAAGTTTAGAGACAGGTCTGTAGTTCTCAGCACAGTTCTGATCGATTTTTTTAAGTAATGGATGTATGATGGCATGTTTAAATGAGGAGGGAAATATACCAGATGAGAGAGAGAGATTAAATATTTAATTTAGGTGAGTGGTGACAGCCAGGAAAAGGGACTGGAGGAGATGTGAGGGAATAGAGTCACTGGTGCAGGTAGTAAGACGAGAAGATGCAAGGAGCCCGATCACTTTTTCTTCCGTGACCTGGTTCAAAAACAGAAAGCGAGCTAGATGCAGTTCGGGAAATAGGACAATGCAAGGTAGTAGGGGATTTGGAAATTTCCTGTCTGATATGGTCAACTTTTTCTTGGAAAGCACTGAGGTCGGTGGTAGGGACCTGTACTGTACGATTGAGGAAACAATGAAAAGTGTCAAAGAGTTGTTTAGGATTGTTTGATAGTGCTGTGATAAGGGTGTTGAAGTAGGTTTATTTGGAGATATGAATGGTAGAGTTGTATGTTTTAAGCATCACCTTATAAAAGATTAATTCTTCGGCTAGATATTCATAGACAGATGCTAGTAGGCTGGAAACCAACATATGGCAATGAGTTGTGGGAGGAGCTGCCTAATATAGACCCTGCTTCTATGGGATAGGTCAGGGAATCTAATCTCTGCATGACACAAAAGGGTTAAATTCCTGCAGAGACCGATCGTGCCACCTAAAGCCAAATGGAGATGACATGCAGATGCAGCAGTGCTGAGGAATGGTGCAATAGGTAAACTCAGGGAGACAAATAAAAAACGAATCTGAACTGAGAAAGTAAGTTAATGTGTATGCACAATGTAAGTGCATATTAACACATGACCATTAATCAGAGAAAACAAAAAGCAAAAAACACAAATATCCTGAACTAAAAAGTAAAAAATAAACTGCAAATAATGCATACAGGTAATAATAATAATAATAAGGGTATTTAGTAAACATAATTTTGATCAAAATAATGTACAAGCCATCCCGCCACGTCACGGCAACCCTTATGGGACAGTCCCTACTCTAGTATTTAAAACCTTTTCACTTGCCAAGTGACGTGAATGTGAATGTGAACAAGGATCGAGCAGCTGAACCACTAGTAAAAGCTTAGGCCAGACAGGATGGTTTTCCCAGCTCAGAAAGAGGGCGGTCACACCCATATATGCACTGAATGCACAATGAAATGAATAAAAAGCGAATCTGAACTGAGAAAAGTAAGTTAATGTGTATGCACAATGTAAGTGCATATTCACACATGACCATTAACCAGAGAAAACAAAAAGCAAAAAACACAAATATCCTGAACTAAAAAGTACATTATTTTGATCAAAATTATGTTTACTAAATACCCTTATTATTATTATTATTGCCTTTATGCATTATTTGCAGTTTATTTTTTACTTTTTAGTTCAGGATATTTGTGTTTTTTGTTTTCTCTGATTAATGGTCATGTGTTAATATGCACTTACATTGTGCATACACATTAACTTACTTTCTCAGTTCAGATTCGTTTTTTTATTCATTTCTTTGTGCATTCAGTGCATATATGGGTGTGACCGCCCTCATTCTGAGCTGGGAAATCCATCCTGTCTTGCCTAAGCTTTTACTAGTGGTTCAGCTGCTCGATCCTTGTTCACATTCACGTCACTTGGCAAGTGAAAAGGTTTTAAATACTAGAGTAGGGACTGTCCCACAAGGGTTGCCGTGAAGTGGCGGGATGGCTTGTACATTATTTTGATCAAAATTATGTTTACTAAATACCCTTATTATTACCTTTATGCATTATTTGCAGTTTATTTTTTACTTTTTAGTTCAGGATATGTGTGTTTCTTGCTTTTTGTAAACTCAGGTAGACAGCCTGACACAAACAGAAGCCGCTTGGTGACCACGGTGAGTACAGCAGCGCTGAGGAGGAGTGCAAGTTATTGCCGTGACAAATAGGAGGGGAATGAAAACAGGAAAAATATTTTCCTGTCTTCATTCCCTTCCTCTTTATGGACGTTCGTCATTAGTCTTCAACCTTTTTAAATCCTGCTGTTACTGTATTGTGCATATTTTTTCTTTACCTTGATAAAGGCGTTGGGACAATAAAAAAACATTTTCAAACACAAAGGGCTACTCATTTACCGCAGCACAGCCTTTTCACCATGATATCGTCTGCCATCAGAAATTTCAGGGCTCCATACTGGAAATTTTTCAAACCCCCTTGAGACTCCACCCAGGCTTCATCCCAGCTCTGCCTCGACTCCACAAACCTTCAACAGTCCCACCGCCCACTCTTGGAAAAACTCCACTTCTGCACCACGTCCTCTCCAATCACATATTAACAGTTCCCATCGAACACCATATCACATACATAGCCATCAGCTTTTGTTATGGCCAAAAGATTGTTTTTAAGCCTGCCACCACGACAAGGTAGTCTCAGGGACCTACTTTACTCTAACCTATTAACCCCTTCCCGACATTTGACGTACTATCACGACCACGGTATCCGGGCCCCTATGACTGGGGACGGGATAGTAAGTCATAGTGATCAGAGGCACCCCCCGTGGGGAGCGCCGCTGATCGCGGCCGGGTGTCAGCTGATTATCACAACTGACCCCCGGCACTATGTGTCAGGGGCGGTCAAGGACCACCCCCGGCACGTTAACCCCTGGCACACTGCGATCAAACACGATTGCAGTGTACTGGGGGTTTAGGGAAGCATCGGAAGGGAGGGGGCTCCCTCCGTGCTTCCCTGATACTCCCACAGCAGTGCGATGTGTAGTGCTGCTGCTGCGGGGGCCTCCTTCCCTGCAGGTCCCCGGTTCCAATATGGCGGCGGGGACCTTCGGGGGCCTGCAGGGAGCCGACTTCCTCAGTGCCTGCAAAGCGTAGGCATGAGGAAGCCTTGAGAAGCGCCTGTGTCAGATCGCTGATCTGTCACAGCGATCTGTGATGTGACAGATCAGCGATGCAAAAATAATTATGTTTTATATAAAATTATTTTCATTGCATAAAAGCGCCAAAACATAAAAAAAGACATAAATGAGATGTTGCTGTAATCATACTGACCCGAAGAATAAAACCGCCTTATCAATTTTACCGCACGTGGAACGGTGTAAACGCACCCCCCAAAAGAAATTCTTGAAATGCTGTTTTTTGTTCATTCTGCGTCCCAAAAATCGGAATAAAAAGCGATCAAAAAATGTCACATGCCCGAAAATGGTACCAATAAAAACGTAAAAAAATAAGACCTCACATGACTCAGAGGGTCAAAATATGGAAAAATTATAGCTCTCAAAATGTGATGCAAAAACTATTTTGACAATAAAACGCGTCTTTTAGTGTGTGACAGCTGCCAAACATAAAAACCAGATAAAAATAGTAAATCAAACCCCCCTTTATCACCCCCTTACTTAGGGAAAAATAATAAAATTAAAAAAATGTATGTATTTCCATTTTCCCATTAGGGTTAGGGCTGAGATTAGGGTTAGGGGTGTGTTGGGGTTAGGGTTGGAGTTAGAATGGGGGGTTTCCACTGTTTGGGCACATCAGGTGCTCTCCAAATGCAACATGGCGTCTGACCTCAATTCCAGCCAATTCTGCGTTGAAAAAGTCAAATGGTGCTCCTTCCCTTCCAAGCTCTGCCATGCGCCCAAACAGTGTTTTATCCCCACATATGGGGTATCAGCCTACTCAAGACAAATTGTAAAACTACATTTGGGGTCCAATTTCTCCTGTTACCCTTGGGAAAATAAAAAATTGGGGGCAAAAATATCATTTTTGTGGAAAAATTTTTTTTCTTCTTTTCACGTTATAAACTTCTGTGAAGCACTTGGGGATTCAAAGTGCTCACCACACAACTAGATAAGTTCTGTGGGGGGGGTCTAGTTTTCAAAATGGGGTCACTTGTGGGGAGTTTCAACAGTTTAGGCACATCAGAGGCTCTCCAAACGCGACATGACACCCGCAGACCATTCCATCAAAGTCTGCATTCCAAAACGTCACTACTTCCCTTCCGAGCCCCGACGTGTCCCCATACAGTAGTTTTCTCTCACATATGGGGTATCAGCGTACTCAAGACAAATTGGACAACAACTTTTGGGTTCCAATTTCTCCTGTTACCCTTGGGAAAATAAAAAAATTGGGGACTAAAAGATCATGTTTGTGGAAAAAAATATGATTTTTTTATTTTCACGCCCGGGCGTTATAAACTGTGAAGCACTTGGGGGTTCAAAGTGCTCACCACACATCTAGATAAGTTCCTTAGGGGGTCTAGTTTCCAAAATGGGGTCACTTGTGGGGGGTTTCCACTGTTTAGGTACATCAGGGGCTCTCCAAAGGCAACAGGACACCCGCAGACCATTCCATCAAAGTCTGCATTTCAAAACGTCACTACTTCCCTTCCGAGTCCCGACGTTTGCCCATAAAGTAGTTTTCTCCCACATATGGGGTATCAGCGTACTCAGGACAAATTGGACAACAACTTTTGGGGTCCAATTTCTCCTGTTACCCTTGGGAAAATAAAAAAATTGGGGACTAAAAGATCATATTTGTGGAAAAAAATATGATTTTTTTATTTTTACGCCCGGACGTTATAAACTTCTGTGAAGCCCTTGGGGGTTCAAAGTGCTCACCACACATCTAGATAAGTTCCTTGAGGGGTCTAGTTTCCAAAATGGTGTGATTTGTGGGTGGTTTCCACTGTTTAGGCACATCAGGGGCTTTCCAAACGCGACATGGTGTCCGATCTCAATTCCAGCCAAAAAAGTCAAATGGCGCTGCATCCCTTCCGAGCTCTGCCATGCGCCCAAATAGTTGTTTACACCCACATATGGGGTAGCAGCGTACTCAAGACAAATTTCACAATAACTTTTAGGTTCCTGTTACCCCTGGGAAAATAAAAATTGGGGGTGAAAAGATCATTTTTGTGGAAAAAATATGATTTTTTAATTGTATGGCTGTACGGTATAAACTTCTGTGAAGCCCTTGTGGGTTCAAAGTTCTCACCACATATCTAGATAAGTTCCTTGGGGGGGTCTAGTTTCCAAAATGGGGTCACTTGTGGGGGGTTTCCACTGTTTAGGTACATCAGGGGCTCTCCAAACGTGACATGGCGTCCGATCTGAATTGCAGCCAATTTTGCATTGAAAAAGTCAAACGGCACTCCTTCCCTTCTGAGCTCTGCCATGCGCCGAAACAGTGGTTCCCCCAACATATCAGGTATCAGAGTCCTCAGGACAAATTGCACAATAACTTTTGCAGTCCAGTTTCTCCTGTTACCCTTGGTAAAATAAAAAAAATTGGACCTGAAGTAATTTTTTTGTGAAAAAAAGTTAAATGTTCATTTTTTTTTAAACATTAAAAAAATTCCTGTGAAGCACCTGAAGGGTTAATGAACTTCTTGAATATGGTTTTGAGCACCTTGAGGGGTGCAGTTTTTAGAATGGTGTCACTTTTGGGTATTTTCCATCCCTCAAAGTGACTACAAATTTGATGTGGTCCGTAAAAATAAAATGGTGTTGCAAAAATGAGAAATCGCTGGTCAACTTTTAACCCTTATAGCTTCCTAACAAACAAAAATTTTGGTTCCAATATTGTGCTGATGTAAAATAAACATGTGGGAAATGTTACTTATTAAGTTTCTGTGTGCCATATCTTTGTGATTTAAGGGCATAAAAATTCAAAGTTGGAAAATTGCAAAATTTTCGCCAAATTTCCATTTTTTCACAAATAAACGCAAGTTATTTGAATGAAATTTTACCATTAACATGAAGTACAATATGTCACGAGAAAACAATGTCAGAATCAGTGGAATCCATGGAAGCGTTTCAGAGTTATTACCTCACAAAGGGACAGTGGTCAGTGGTCAGAATTGTAAAAATTGGCCCGGTCATGAATGTGCAAACCACCCTTGGGGGTAAAGGGGTTAAACATTTGTTAAAATACCCAATCTTTTTTTATTTATTTTTCTTTAAAGAAATGTGTCAAATACATATTTTAAAATGAGCAATAATACCACATACAAGAGACACATCATGGCTGGACCACATATTACCACCGCACAGTGACAGAATAATACCACATACAAGTGACAAATACCATCACACGATGGCCGGACAACATATTACCATCAAATAGTGACAGAATAATACCACAAACAAGGAACAAGTACAACCACACCATGACCAGATCACATATTACCACAACATAGTGGTCAAATAATACCACATACAAAGGACAAATACTGCCACACCATGACCAGACCACATATTACCACCACTTAGTGACAGAATAATACCACATACAAGGAACAAATACCACCACACCATGACCACATAGGGACCAAATACTACAATACTAATCATTAATTAAAAAAACACAATACTAATATTACCATAAGTGCCAGTATACACAGTAGCTCTGTACATAATATACAGGGTGTAATGTAAGTAAACAGGTAATACAGGGACTGATCAGGGATTTTACACACAAAAGCTCTGTATATAGTGTCAGTGTACAGGTAATAAAGTGATCACCAATGGCATTATGCACAGGACCTCTGTATATAGAATATAGTGTATAGATAATAAAATGATCATCAGTGACATTAGATATGAAATAAGTGAAATATGAATAGCATAATGGCTTTTGTAATCTAGAAAAACATATGAGATACTTAGCACAAAATTTGGCCAAAAGATGTGAGCCCATTCACCAGCAACAAGGTGATCTCAGATTGAATGGGTCCCTATACTGACTGCCTGGTGTGAACTGACCTCTGGCTAGTAACATGATAAAGCCTGTATATATAGGACGATAGGAACCAAACATATGATTGAATGCGATTAAAATCACCACTTGATGAAGGGCGGAGTGCTCAGTCAGAAAACTAGTATACAAGTAATATACACTCACTGGCCACTTTATTAGGTACACCTGTCCAACTGTGTGTTAAGACTTAATTTCTAATCAGCCAATCACATGGCGGCAACTCAGTGCATTTAGGCATGTAGACATGGTCAAGACAATCTCCTGCAGTTCAAACCGAGCATCAGTATGGGGAAGAAAGGTGATTTGAGTGCCTTTGAACGTGGCATGATTGTTGGTGCCAGAAGGGCTGGTCTGAGAATTTCAGAAACTGCTGATCTACTGGGATTTTCACGCACAACCATCTCTAGGGTTTACAGAGAATGGTCCGAAAAAGAAAAAAAATCCAGTGAGCGGCAGTTCTGTGGCCGGAAATGCCATGTTGATGCCAGAGGTCAGAGGAGAATGGGCAGACTGGTTCGAGCTGATAGAAAGGCAACAGTGACTCAAATTGCCACCCGTTACAACCAAGGTAGGCAGAAGAGCATCTCTGAACGCACAGTGCGTCGAACTTTGAGGCAGATGGGCTACAGCAGCAGAAGACCACACTGGGTACCACTCCTCTCAGCTAAGAACAGGAAACTGAGGCTACAATTTGCACAAGCTCATCGAAATTGGACAGTAGAAGATTGGAAAAACGTTGCCTGGTCTGATGAGTCTCGATTTCTGCTGCGACATTCGGATGGTAGGGTCAGAATTTGGCGTAAACAACATGAAAGCATGGATCCATCCTGCCTTGTATCAACGGTTCAGGCTGGTGGTGGTGGTGTCATGGTGTGGGGAATTTTTTCTGGGCACTCTTTGGGCCCCTTGGTACCAATTGAGCATCGTTGCAACGCCACAGCCTACCTGAGTATTGTTGCTGACCATGTCCATCCCTTTATGACCACAATGTACCCAACATCTGATGGCTACTTTCAGCAGGATAATGCGCCATGTCATAAAGCTCGAATCATCTCAGATTGGTTTCTTGAACATGACAATGAGTTTACTGTACTCAAATGGCCTCCTCAGTCACCAGATCTCAATCCAATAGAGCATCTTTGGGATGTGGTGGAACGGGAGATTCGCATCAGGGATGTGCAGCCGACAAATCTGCGCCAACTGTGTGATGCCATCATGTCAATATGGTCCAAAATCTCTGAGGAATGCTTCCAGCACCTTGTTGAATCTCTGCCACGAAGAATTGAGGCAGTTCTGAAGGCAAAAGGGGGTCCAACCCCTTACTAGCATGGTGTACCTAATAAAGTGGCCAGTGAGTGTATATACAGGCTTTATCATGTTACTAGCCAGAGGTCAGTTCACACCAGGCAGTCAGTATAGGGACCCATTCAATCTGAGATCACCTTGTCACTGGTGAATGGGCTCACATCTTTTGGCCAAATTTTGTGCTAAGTATCTCATATGTTTTTCTAGATTACAAAAGCCATTATGCTATTCATATTTCACTTATTTCATATTTGATATGCCTTACAAAAAGCCATTATGAAATGTATTACTAAAGCCATTTTGCTATTCGTATTTTCTAATTTAATATGTAAGTTGCCTTTTGGTATGCACCTATTCAGACTAGTTCTAGATGTGCTGTCAGTTTTTTCTATTACTTGTACATCAGTGACATTATACACATGAGCTCTGTATATAGTGTCAGTGTACAGATAATACAGGGATCACTAGTGACATTATACACAGGAGCTCTGTATATAGCATATAGTGTAATACAGTGACTCATCAGTGACTTTATACACAAGATGTCTGTATATATTGTCAGTATACAGATAATATAGGGATCAACATTGACATTATGCACGAGAGCTCTGTACACAGTATACAATGTATAGTGTAAGTGTACAGATAACACACTGACTTACTAGTGACTTCATTTTTGCTTTTCATCATCCAGCGCAGACAGCCCCCCACCTCTTCCAGCCAGCACTTGTATGTGCAGAAATTAACACCGTTATCTTGAGCCCCGCCTCCAGAGCACATTCCCCACTTTTTCCCCAAATTCTACACTATGCCAGATGAAGAAAAAAGATAACAGGACCCCCACACACAGAAAACACTATGCTCAAAAAATAAAATACATCACAACAGTAATAATATTTCTTAAAGGGAATCTGCCACCTCATTTTTACCCCATAAGCTGGGGCCACCACCATCAAGGGCTTATCTACAGCATTCTGTAATGCTGTAGATAAGCCCCTGATGAAACCTGAAAGATAAGAAAAACACGTTAGATTATACTCACCGGGGGGCGGTGTCGGGTGCGGTGGGTGTCGCAGTCCGGTCCGGCGCCTCCCATCTTCATACGATGATGTCCTCCTCCTTGCTTCTCCCTCGGCTCCTGCGCACGCGTACTTTATCTGCCCTATTGAGGGCAGAGTAAAGTACTGCAGTGTGCAGGCTTCGGGAAAGGTCAGAGAGGTCAGGAGCCGAGGGAGAAGCAAGGAGGAGGACAGCATCGTATGAAGATGGGAAGCGCCGGACAGGATGGCGACACCCATCGGACTGGACCAAACGCCGGGGTGAGTATAATCTAACTCTTTTTTATTATTTTTCAGGTTACATCAGGGGCTTATCTACAGCATTACAGAATCCTGTAGATAAGCCCCTGATGATGGTGCCAGCAGCTGATAGGGCTAAAATGGGGTGACAGATTCCCTTTAATTAGCTCCTACAGTATTATGTACCATATCTTGGCACCTACCTGTAATAATGTCCCCCATCTTGGCCTCATTTGTCTCATACCAGGCCCTCCCTTGTGTCTCATTCTTGTCCCCATGTGTCTTCATCCTGCCCCCATATATCTGGACTACCCCTTCTTGCTTCTGCTCATCAGGCCCCATACACCAGTAATGGGCCCTCCTGGTGGTCCTGATTCCGTGCATGGGTATGCCAGGTCTGTACATATCATAGAATCATAGAATCGTAGAGTTGGAAGGGACCTCCTGGGCCATCTGGTCCAACCCCCTGCTCAAAGCAGGATTCGCTAAATCATCCCAGTCAGATGTCTGTCCAGCCTCTGTTTGAAGACTTCCATTGAAGGAGAACTCACCACCTCTCGTGGCAGCCTGTTCCACTCATTGATCACTCTGTCAAAAAGTTTTTTCTAATATCTAATCTGTGTCTCCTCCCATTCAGTTTCATCCCATTGCTTCTAGTCTTTCCTTGTGCAAATGAGAATAAAGTTGATCCTTCTACAATGTGACAGCCCTTTAGATATTTGTAGACAGCTATTAAGTCTCCTCTCAGTCTTCTCTTTTGCAAACTAAACATTCCCAAATCCTGCAACCTTTCCTCATAAGACAGGGTTTGCAGACCGGTCACCATTCTGGTCGCTCTTTTCCGAACTTGCTCCAGTTTGTTGATGTCTTTTTTAAAATGTGGTGCCCAAAACTGGACACAATATTCCAGATGAGGTCTGACCAAAGAGGAGTAGAGGGAAATAATGACCTCACGTGATCTAGACTGTATGCTTCTGTTAATACATCCTAGAATTGCATTTGCCTTTTTTGCTGCTGCATCACACTGTTGACTCATATTCAGTCAGTGATCTATTAGTATACCCAAGTCTTTTTCACATGTGCTGTCACTTAGCCCTATTCCTCCCATTCTGTATATGCTTTTTTCATTTTTATTGCCCAGATGTAGTACTTTGCATTTCTCCCTGTTAAAAACCATTCTGTTCGTTGCTGCCCACTGCTCCAGTTTATTTATATCTTTTTGAATACTCGCTCTCTCTTCTCTAGTATTAGCTATCCCTCCTAGCTTTGTGTCATCAGCAAATTTAATCAGTTTACCCTCAATTCCTTCATCTAAATCGTTGATAAAGATGTTGAACAATACAGGGCCCAGGACAGAGCCCTGTGGTACCCCACTTGAGACATTCTTCCAACTGGATGTGCAGCCATTTACGACCACTCTTTGGGTCCGATCACTATGCCAGTTATGAATCCACCTAACAGTTGCCTTGTCCATTCCATACTTAGTCATTTTTTCAATAAGGATTGTATCAGAGCTGAGTCTTATCTGTACATGAAGACAGTAGCAGGGCTGCTGCTGATTCTTTGCCAATCCTCTCCTTTTTGCTGCCACTTGGAGTATCATGTAATTTACTGATGCATTTATGATGATCAGCTCCAAGGGAATGAGCTCCCATCTCCAATATGGCATCATTTGTGGATAGTGCAGAATGCACAATTTTCCTGGAAACGTTGATCAGTCTTTTAAACTCGTCCGAACCCGGAGTCTCTACCAAAATAGGACTCCAAAGGGAGATGTAGAAGGGAAACTGTTTCTTCAAATATCATAGTAAAACAGTATAACATTGTGAGTTACGGTTAATTTAGTGACAAAATGAACAATTAGTGCAGAAACTTGATGGACCTATGTAACTATAGTGCCTTGCGAAAGTATTCGGCACCCTGGAACTTTTCAACCTTTTCCCACATATCATGCTTCAAACATAAAGATACCAAATGTATATTTTTGGTGAAGAATCAACAACAAGTGGGACACGTTAGGCGTCGGCTTCCTACAACTGCACAGCAGGAATTCAGAGCCTTGCATTCAGCAGTCTCCCATTCTCCTCCAACCACTCGGGAGCCTGCACAGCAATCCCAGCGTTCCAGACGCTCTGCTCAGACCAGCTCTGTGGGTCTGGTTGTTGCTGCCACCTCTGGGCCAGCAATAGTAGCGCAGTCTGCTCTGCAGCAAGCCACTCCAGAGGCTAAGTCTTCCCGTTGCGCAACTGGGCATGCTAACGAGACTATCTCCCATTGGAGATCAGGAGTCACGTGCTCAGGTCCTTCTCCAGATCTCATTGGTCTATCTCAGAGATCTGGAAGCTTCCGGAAGGTCCTGGCTATAAAAGGGTTGCATGGCCACTCGGCCATGCACTAGTATAGACTCTAATTGCTACTGTGTGAATGTTGATGGATGTATGGACTGCAAGTGACTCATTAAGATTCTCCTCCCTCTGATATTACGAGTGTGTTCAGGGATCTAGTAATAGAGTCAGCGCCAGTCAGTGGCAAGCTATAGGCCACAGTACTCATCCACCACAGTGCTAGCGTCCGACAGTGCGCTTCTTCTGGGCATTGTCGTATAGTGGCAGTGTCTGTCGCCGCGCTGCAGTCAGCAGCTTCTCTTGGCATCCGCGGTTGCGGCGCCGCACGCACGATAGGTCTAGACGGACACTGACCCTGAGTCTGGGCCTAGTCCTGTGACCGTATACTGTGCGTGCACACTAGGGTGACCGCAAAAAAATCGATGTCGGAATTTTGTCCGTCTGGACCCCACAAAACGATTCCCGTTTCCAGATATTGAGATAGCCAAAATTTGAGCTCGATCAAACGACGTTAACCCGTGCCGCTCGTCGCTCAAAGTTTGAAAAAATCCAAATTGAGGTATTTTAAGATTTAGGTATTTTGCATAGTCTGTTAGACTATAAAGAATGTGACAACAACATTGCAGAAATAGCCCTGACTAAATTTTCGAACCATTTGTGGTATTTGAATGCAGAGTTGGTGGGATTATCGTTTTTTGATCCCACCATTACAGACAATGAAAAGTTTTTAATGGCTAATAAATTGCTCAGTAGCACAGATGAACCATCAGAGCACGCTAGGGTTGTAAATCCAAAAGTTAGGAAAGAAAAATTAAAAGAGGTAGGAAGTAACCGACTTTAACGACCTTCTGACAAAAGATGAAGAACAAAAGCAATATGTCCTGCAAGTTGTAAGCAAATGCCGAGCATTATATTCTGACGTTTCAAAAACTACTTTAACAAAAGCTCTAGAATAGATTAGATAACTATGTAAAATTATCAACTCATGTAGGTTAGCGTGCTCTGATGGTTCATCTGTGCTACTGAGCAATTTATTAGCCATTAACAACTTTTCATTGTCTGTAATGGTGGGATCAAAAAACGATAATCCCACCAACTCTGCATTCAAATACCACAAATGGTTCGAAAATTTGGTCAGGGCTATTTCTGCAATGTTGTTGTCACAATCTTTATAGTCTAACAGACTATGCAAAATACCTAAATCTTAAAATACCTCAATTTGGATTTTTTCAAACTTTGAGCGACGAGCGGCACGGGTTAACGTCGTTTGATCGAGCTCAAATTTTGGCTCTCTCAATATCTGGAAAGGGGAATCGTTTTGTGGGGTCCAGACGAACAAGATTCTGACATTTTTTCCCCCCCATATGAGATCCGGTCACCCTAGTGCACACCGCTGAGACCTGTGAGGTCAATAGGCTCGGCATTTATGTTTATGCCTTAAGCGCCTCTGTGATTATAACAGAGCTCGCCAGCACTCGCCGGTGACGTTCAACCCGCGTGTGCCATACCGCCATATTGTGCGTCTGCCATTATATAGCAGCAGTTTAACACCTCTGCACGGGGGACCCCGGGTGGCGAACGCACTTTTTGTTATTTAATATTTAGTGCGTTCCGCTGTCCCTAACAGGACACAATTGTGAAGTTGAACGAAATTTATTTATTTTAAATTTTTGTGGAAATTCAAAAACTGAAAAGTGAAACGTGGGGCGTGCAATATTATTCAGCCCCTTTAACTTAATACTTTGCTGCGCCACCTTTTGCTGTGATTACAGCTGCAAGTCGCTTGGGGTATGTCTCTATCAGTTTTGTACATCGAGAGACTGAAATTCTTGCCCATTCTTCCTTGGCAAACAGCTCGAGCTCAGTGAGGTTTGATGGAGATCGTTTGTGAACAGCAATTTTCCGCTCTTTCCACAGATTCTCGATTGGATTGAGGTCTGGACTTTGACTTGGCCATTCTAACACCTGGATACGTTTATTTGTGAACCATTCCATTGTAGATTTTGCTTTATGTTTTGGGATTATTGTCTTGTTGGAAGACAAATCTCCATCCCAGTCTCAGGTCTTTTGCAGACTCCAACAGGATTTCTTCAAGAATGGTCCTGTATGTGGCTCCATCCATCTTCCCATCAATTTTAACCATCTTCCCTGTTCCTACTGAAGAAAAGGAGGCCCAAACCATGATGCTGCCACCACCATATTTGACAGTGGGGATGGTGTGTTCAGGGTGATTAGCTGTGTTGCCTTTACGCCAAACATATCGTTTGACATTGTTGCTAAAAAGTTCGATTTTGGTTTCATCTGACCAGAGCACCTTCTTCCACATGTTTGGTGTGTCTCCCAAGTAGCTTGTTGCAAACTTTAAACAACACTTTTTATGGATATCTTTGAGAAAAGGCTTTCTTCTTGCCACTCTTCCATAAAAGCCAGATTTGTGCAGTGTATGACTGATTGTTGTCCTATGGACAGACTGTCCCACCTCAGCTGTAGATCTCTGCAGTTTATCCAGAGTGATCATGGGCCTCTTGGTTGCATCTCTGATCAGTCTCCTCCTTGTTTGAGATGAAAGTTTAAAGGGATGGCCGCGTCTTGGTAGATTTGCAGTGGTATGATACTCCTTCCATTTCAATATGATCGCTTGCATAGTGCTCTTTGGGATGTTTAAAGTTTTGGAAATCATTTTGTATCCAAATCCGGCTTTAAACTTCCCTACAACAGTATCATGGACCTGCCTGTTGTGTTCCTTGGTCTTCATGATGCTCTCTGTGCTTCAAACAGAACCCTGACACTATCACAGAGCAGGTGCATTTATACAGAGACTTGATTACACACAGGTGGATTATATTTATCTTCATTATTCATTTAGAACAACATTGGATCATTCAGAGATCCACAATGAACTTCTGGAGTGAGTTTGCTGCACTGAAAGTAAAGGGGCCGAATAATATCGCACGCCCCACTTTTCAGTTTTTGAATTTCCACAAAAATTTAAAATAACCAATAAATTTCGTTCAACTTCACAATTGTGTCCCACTTGTTGATTCTTCACCAAAAATTTACATTTGGTATTGTGGTGCATTGACCGTTGTGACAGCTAGGGGGTGCTGTATGAGTCATGCACACAGGCATATCCATTGTGCTAATGGAGATAGGATAAACAGCAGGATGGTAAATGACCATTATGTATCCCAGGTTGGGTGGCCCTGGGATGGAAGCTGGAACATGTGTTGATCAGCAGAGGTACTGCTGAGGGTTTGCTGCAGTGTATCAGGGAAAACTTCCAGGTGACTTGGTGAGATGGGTGGGACCAGCCACCTACAAACCCACCCAGGGGCTTGTGTCTAAACGCCCATAGAAAGCCAGTATATATGTGTGTGTGGCTGGGTGACTGAAATAGGACCTGCGATGAGGTCATAGCCATGTGATCCGTAGCTCACCGGTGGGCGTGGCTATGGAACATATAAGGTGACCAGGGTAGGTCACATGGGAGAGAGTGCCTGGATCTGATTGGTCTGTGTGGAAGGTCCCGGAAGGCCGACGTGTTGAAAGGTGTGCTGCCTTCCTGAAGCGCACATGCGGACGCCGCTGACTGGGTGAGGCCTGTGTGTAATGGCCTGTGTGTCTCGGACAGTCCCCAGGATGAATGGACGTCCAGAGTGAGAAGCAACTAAGAGATAACCCCGGACAGGGGGGAAATAACTGTGTTTAGTCTATGGAGCCTGGTTGCTGGACATAGCACAGCCTGTGTGACCACAGGGCTGAGAGAGTGAAGCCCTTTGCTGAACATTGACCTGTCTGATATAAGACTGTTGCCGTTTATGGTGTATGCCATCTAATAATAAACCCCATGGACAGATTTATGTGAAAATCCCGTGCCGGACCTGGTTAATCTGCTGCCAAGCGAGTGTCCCCCAATACACTCAGTGAGCGCTACCTTACAATTGGTGGAGAATGCTAAGGGCACTGTTGTAGCCTTGTTGCTAGGGGCAACGGACGAGGTATACAAATTTGGTTGCTAGGGGCAATGGTTCCAATAAGCACATCTTCCAGTGCTGGCGACTCTAAGCCGAAAGAGCAGACGGTCTTGAAAACTGTGAGTTATGCTGGCCGGGGTCAGTGAGAGAGATTTATAGGATACCTCTGCGGTAGAGGGATCTGAGAACCTGTGTGGCGGTCAGGTAACGGTCGTGAAAACCATGTGATACTGACCGGGGTCAGAGAAAGAGACTGTTGAAAACTTATGGGATACCTCTGAGGAGAAGAGGCATCTGGGAACCTGTGTGGCCGTTACCAACAGGTAACAGGCAGGAGTCTGTGGTATGCTGACAGGGGTCGGGCGGGCTGAGTGAGGCGGGCTCTCGGTGATGTTGTCTCGTCTGTGACATTGCGCTCGCACGATACTACTGACGTCGACTTATCGCGAGACTTTGCATGATCTCGGCGTTTCCTGCGGCTACGCAGCGCCACCGCCAGCAATTGGCTAGCTTCTGTATAGGTATCTATGACAGCGATTTTGTCGTCCGCTCTATAATGGTTGGTCAAATTTTGTCACTAACGGTATATAGTGCCTCTATTGGTTGATGCAAATGGGCCGTGCTAGGATAATGGGGATTGGTGAGACATCGTCATAGCAATGATGATGCTGTGAGCTGATTGGGAGATTGCCTCATTCTTTTTGTTTACTTATGCCGTTTGTCCTGATGTGATTACTTAGATTTGTATAATTGTATACTGTGTTTTATATGTCATTATCTATTTTATATACTTGATGTCTTGTTTGAAATGTTATGTATGTATTTTGATATAGGGGCTTTTCCATGGAGGTGATTGGTTTATCCACGCCATATATGGCCGCTCCTGTTGCCATTTGTTGTACTTGATAAAGACCTTATGGTCGAAACGTTGTATCTACTATTGGCAGAATAAAAGTTATTAATTTCTTCACCTGGAGTCGATGCTTTTCCCCTTTCATCACTTGTTGATAACTTGTGGGATACCTCTGAGGAGAAGAGGCATCCGGGAACCTGTGTGGCTGTTGCCAACAGGTAACAGACAGGAGTTTGTGGTATGCTGACAGGGGTCAGGGAAAGACTGTTGGGAGAAGTCGCTATAGGGTGCCTCTGTGGGTAAGATTTACCCGAGAACCTGTGTGGCCGACACCAGCAGGTAATGGACAGGAGTCCGTGTTCTACTGACCGGGGTCAGTGAGAGACTGTGTATGTTTTTTTTTTTCTTCCTCTCTTTCCTATAAAGCTGAAGGTGTTGCTGTAACTCGACGGGGTCGTGAAGTTTTTTTTTCAAGGCAGCTTGCGGTGGCTCAGTGGGGTCATGAACTTGACAAGCGTCTAGCTGTAACTCGGCGGGGTTACGAAGATTGCTGTGGATTGGCGGGTTCACAAAGACAGCGGCAGCCGGAGGTGCCGGTGACTTGTGACAGCAGGAGCTGTGGCAGTGCCAGCGGGAGCTGGTGTGGTGTGGTGTCGTGCTTAGGGGGCCAGTACAAGCCCGAAAGGACATAAACTATATTGTGTGAACTCGGGCTTAAGAAGGCCTGTAGAGGGAACATGGGGAAATCCCAAAGGGGGGGCTTTGACCCAGATCGGAGTGGTGGCCCAAAGGGGGGGTGGAGTCCCAGTGGGAGGCGGAGTCCAAAAAGGGGACAGTGGCCTAAAAGGGAGGAGCATCCCGACGTAAAAGGGGTGGTACCGATGAACTGTTGCCAGGGGCAAATGTCCTATATGTGTGCAGTCTGCCTCGTGAACTACCCACCCGGCATGATGCTACGGGGGTGTGGCCTCCAGATAAATAACGAAGATGTGGTTGGTCTGGTCGACCCTGGGAGCCCGGTGACTCTAGTGAGAGTTGCTTGTTGTGAGTTCATTTTCCCCTTCATTACTGAGGCCCGAGGAACTCCCTCTTCTGGGAATGAAAGGTAGTGAGCCTGATTGTCAAACACCTGAGGCTGATGATGAGGACTGGCTGAGTGGAGTTACGGACTGGATATAAGGCTGCCGACGCCCTTCTGCCCTGCGGGTGATTTCTCTGTGGGATCCTTGGAGACCAGTCTGAATTCCTGCTCCTCCAAAGCTAAGTTTGCTGCTCGGCCTTTTGCTTTTGTTCTTTGACTTTGTTTTTGCTTTGTTTTTCTGGATTTCTGCCATTCCCTGCTGGGGTGTGCTGAATTCATTTAGCTCTGTCTTCTGAAAATACCTGAGTGCTGATTCAGTTTTTGAAGCCTAGCTGCTTCAGGGCCTTTTTCATATCAGCTGGTTGGCTTATGTTTTTGATAGGGTTTTGGCAGATTGCAGACAGCAGTCTTCCTGTCCTTTCCTATCTAGGTAGTTTTGGGGCCCCGTCTTTGCTCAGTCTATCTTTCTGTCTGTGTTAGTATTTTCATCTTGCTTCACCGTCATTATATGTTGGGAGCTGCCTATTGCTTTGGGGTATGCTCTGGGGCAGTTTAGATTTCCCCTTTCTTTCTTTAGGCCTATGTATTTCTCCGGCTGTGATCGAGGGGTCTAGGGCATCGTAAGAACCCCCCACGGCTACTGCTAGTTGTGTTGATAGGTTCAGGGGTCTGCAATCTGATAGTTGCCAACTTCTCTGGTTTTCTGGACTTAGCTTGTATTTCTGCTTTTGCCTCCTACGGTGACTCATTCATAACAGAATCACCCGCCATACCGCAGATTCTAGGGTACTCAATAGCAGGAAAGAATTGTAAAAAAAAAAAAAAAAAAGTGTATATTTTTTCCTCTATATCTCTGAGGCCGTAGGGGGAATTTTTTTTTCTCTCAATGGAGATAAAGCAATTGTCTGATCGTGTGGAGCAGCTCGCTGCGGAAGTGCGGGGAATTTCCGCCTACCTTGCTCATTCACATGCTGCTGAACCAAAGATTCCTACACCTGATGTATTTTTTGGGGATCGGTCTAAATTTTTGAATTTCAAAAATAATTGTAAATTATTTTTTGCCTTGAAGCCTAACTCGTCAGGGAGCTCCGCGCAGCAGGTTAAAATTGTCATCTCTTTGCTGCGTGGCGATCCCCAGGATTGGGCGTTTTCTTTGAAACCAGATGATCCTATTCTGACTAATGTGAACGCATTCTTTCAAGCTTTGGGGTTGTTGTATGACGAACTTAATGCCATTGATCAGGCTGAAAAGACCCTGCTGGCATTGAGCCAGGGTCGTGATTCTGCAGAATTGTACTGTCAAAAATTCCGAAAGTGGGCAGTACTTACTACCTGGAATGATAATGCATTGGCTGCTCTCTTTCGGAAGGGGTTATCAGAAGCCGTAAAAGATACTATGGTGGGATTTCCTGTTCCCTCTGGTCTTGACGATTCTATGTCATTAGCCATTCAGGTTGATCGGCGTTTGCGCGAACGCAAAGCTGTACGAGAGTTGTTGCCACCTGTTGAACAAATGTCTGAACCTATGCAATGTGATAGAGTTTTTTCCAGAGAGCAGTGTCAGGAGTTCAGAAGGCGTAATAATGTGTTTTTTCTGTGGAGATGCCTCGCATATTATTTCTGTCTGTCCCAAACGAGAGAAACGCTTTGCACACACGTTTTCTGTTGGGGGTGTTCAACCTAAGTTTCTTCTGGCTATTACTCTGATCTGCTCACTGTCCACATTTTCCGCCAAGGCGTTTGTGGATTCGGGAGCAGCCCTAAACCTAATGGACTTGGATTTTGCTAAACGTTGTGGATTTCCGATGACACCTCTGCAGACGCCTATCCCTTTGAGAGGAATTGATGCTACTCCTTTGGCTGAAAATAAACCCCAGTTTTGGACCCAGGTGGTAATGCGGGTCGCCCCAGACCATCAAGTAAATTGCAGATTTTTGGTGTTGCATAATCTGCATGATACTGTTGTTCTGGGGTTTCCCTGGTTACAGATTCATAATCCAGTTTTGGATTGGAAATCTGTGTCTGTGGTGAGTTGGGGTTGTCGGTGTGCCTTTAGTGAGGCTCCGGTGTTTTCCACCTCTCCTCAGTCGCATGATGTTCCTGATTAGTTGGCGGACTTTTATGATGTATTTAGTGAGAATGAGTCTGCGTCTCTGCCTCCTCATAGGAGTTATGACTGTGCAATTGAACTGAGCCCAGGGTGTAAATTTCCCAAGGGTCGGCTCTTCAATTTATCTGTACCCGAGCACGAGGCTATGCGATCCTATATTAAGGAGGTCGTTGGAGAAGGGTCATATTAGACCATCCTCGTCACCCTTGGGTGCCGTTTTTTTTTTGTAGCCAAAAAGGATGGATCATTAAGACCTTGTATTGATTATCGTGCCCTCAACAAAATTACTGTTAAATATCAGTATCCGTTACCCCTGATTTCTGATCTATTCTCCAGAGTTAAAGGTGCTTGCTGGTTTACCAAGCTTGACCTCAGAGGGGCGTATAATCTTATTCGCATTAAGCATGGGGATGAATGGAAGACGGCGTTTAATACTCCGGAGGGACATTTTGAGTACCTGGTGATGCCTTTTGGGCTCACTAATGCCCCTTCTGTCTTCCAGTGCTTCATGAACGATATTTTCCGAGATTTTGTCGATAAATTTTTGATTATCTATCTGGATGATATTTTGATCTTCTCCAAGGATTGGGATTCTCATATGGAACATATTCGGACTGTGTTCCGGATCTTGAGGGAGAATTCCCTGTATGTCAAGGGATCTAAATGCCTTTTTGGAGTACAGAGGATTTCTTTTTTGGGATTTATTTTGTCCACGTCAACTATTGAAATGGACCCGGCCAAGGTACAGGCCATTCACGATTGGGTTCAGCCCACTTCTTTGAAGGCCCTCCAGAAGTTTTTGGGTTTTGCTAATTTTTATCGGAAATTTATAGCAAAATTTTCTAGTATTGCCAAGCCATTGACTGATTTGACTAAAAAGGGTGCTGATGTGTTAAGTTGGTCTCCGGAGGCTGTTTCTTCCTTTCAGGAGTTGAAGCAAAGATTCACTTCCGCCCCGGTTTTGCGGCAACCTGATGTCTCACTTCCATTCCAGGTAGAGGTGGATGCTTCTGAGATTGGTGCAGGAGCTGTTTTGTCCCAAAAGGATCCTGTAACATCTAAAATAAATCCCTGTGCTTTCTTTTCCCAAAAGTTCTCTCCATCTGAGCGTAACTATGATGTGGGGAATAGGGAACTGTTGGCCATGAAATGGGCATTTGAGGAGTGGAGACATTGGTTGGAGGGAGCTAAGCATCAAGTCGTGGTCCTCACTGACCACAAGAATTTGATTTACCTAGAGTCGGCTAAGCGCTTGAACCCTAGACAGGCTAGGTGGGCCTTGTTTTTTACACGTTTTGATTTTGTGGTTTCTTTCCTTCCTGGAACAAAGAATGTCAAGGCAGACGCCCTCTCTAGGAGCTTCCTTGCTGATTCTCCTGTGGTGACCAAGCCTGCTACCATCTTAGGCGAACGGGTAGTTCTTTCTGCCATCTCGCCCGATTTGAGACGTGCTCTGGAAGAGTTCCAGGAGGACAAACCTGAGCGTTGTCCCAGTGGAAAGTTGTATGTTCCTGACCAGTGGAAGAAGAGAGTGATGTCTGAAGTTCATTGCTCTGCTTTGGCTGGTCATCCAGGTATTTTTGGTACTAGAGATCTGGTGAGTCGGTTTTTTTGGTGGCCCTCCTTGTCTCGTGATGTCAGGAATTTTGTGCAGTCCTGTGGGACGTGCTCCCGGTCTAAATCGTGTTCTCGCTCTAGTGGGTTGTTGATGCCTTTGCCTGTCCCCAAGAGGCCATGGACCCATATTTCAATGGATTTCATCTCTGATATGCCTGTCTCTCAGAGGATGACTGTTATTTGGGTGATTTGTGATAGGTTCTCTAAGATGGTTCATCTTGTACCACTCCCTAAGTTGCCGTCTTCCTCTGAGTTGGTGCCCCTGTTTTTACAACAGGTAGTTCGTTTGCACGGGATTCCTGAGAACATTGTATCTGACAGAGGTGTCCAGTTTGTGTCTAGATTTTGGAGAACTTTCTGTTCCAGGCTGGGAATTCAGTTGTCCTTCTCCTCTGCTTTTCACCCTCAGACCAATGGGCAGACAGAGAGAACAAACCAGACCTTGGAGTCATATTTGAGATGTTTTATTTCTGCTGATCAGGATGATTGGGTTTCATTTTTGCCCTTGGCCGAATTTGCTTTAAATAATAGAGCTAGTTCTGCCACTTTGATGTCACCTTTTTTTTGTAACTTTGGGTTTCATCCTCGATTTTCTTCAGGGCAGGTGGAGCCCTCTGCCTGCCCAGGTGTTGACACTGTGGTGGAAAGAATGCACCAGATCTGGGACCAAGTGGTGGATAAGTTATCTCTCTCCCAGGAGAAGGCCCAGCGGTTTTCCAACCGACATAGGACCATTGGTCCTCAGTTTAAGGTTGTTGATATGGTGTGGTTATCATCAAAAAATATTGCTTTGAAGGTGGCTTCTCCTAAGTTTAGGCCTAGATTTATTGGACCTTACAAGATTGTGGAGATTATTAATCCGGTCTCTTTTCGTTTGGCTCTTCCTGTCACATTTAAAATCCATAATGTGTTCCATAAATCTTTGTTGAAGAGGTTTGTTGAACCTGTTGTTCCGGGGGTGGCACCTCCAGACCCTGTATTGGTTGAAGGTAACATGGAGTATGAGGTAGAGAAAGTACTGGATTCCCGTCTGGCTAGACGGAGACTCCAGTATTTGGTTAAGTGGAAGGGTTATGGTCAGGAGGATAATTCCTGGGTCTCTGCCTCTGATATTCATGCCAAACGATTGGTGCGTGCCTTTCATCGGGCTCACCCTGATCGCCCTGGTGGCGTAGTTGAGGGTTCGGTGAACCCTCCTCAAGGGGGAGGTACTGTTGTGAGTTCATTTTCCCCTTCATTACTGAGGCCCGAGGAACTCCCTCTTCTGGTAAAGAAAGGTAGTGAGCCTGATTGTCAAACACCTGAGGCTGATGATGAGGACTGGCTGAGTGGAGTTACGGACTAGATGTAAGGCTGCCGACGCCCTTCTGCCCTGCGGGTGATTTCTCTGTGGGATCCTTGGACACCAGTCTGAATTCCTGCTCCTCCAAAGCTAAGTTTGCTGCTCGGCCTTTTGCTTTTGTTCTTTGACTTTGTTTTTGCTTTGTTTTTCTGGATTTCTGCCATTCCCTGCTGGGGTGTGCTGAATTCATTTAGCTCTGTCTTCTGAAAATACCTGAGTGCTGATTCAGTTTTTGAAGCCTAGCTGCTTCAGGGCCTTTTTCATATCAGCTGGTTGGCTTATGTTTTTGATAGGGTTTTGGCAGATTGCAGACAACAGCCTTCCTGTCCTTTCCTATCTAGGTAGTTTTGGGGCCCCGTCTTTGCTCAGTCTATCTTTCTGTCTGTGTTAGTATTTTCATCTTGCTTCACCGTCATTATATGTTGGGAGCTGCCTATTGCTTTGGGGTCTGCTCTGGGGCAGTTTAGATTTCCCCTTTCTTTCTTTAGGCCTATGTATTTCTCCGGCTGTGATCGAGGGGTCTAGGGCATCGTTGGAACCCCCCACGGCTACTGCTAGTTGTGTTGATAGGTTCAGGGGTCTGCAATCTGATAGTTGCCAACTTCTCTGGTTTTCTGGACTTAGCTTGTATTTCTGTTTTTGCCTCCTACGGTGACTCATTCATAACAGTTGCTCCTGAGATACCCGGCAGAAAGGTTGGGGTCATTTGCAACCACCGTGGCACTAAGGATTGTCCAGTAGCCAGGGTAGTCTTTGAGACAGGCAGGGACATTGCGGGTCAAGATGTCACGACAGTCCCGAATTTGTCCTGTCCAGTGGTTATAGGCCGGGACTCTAAACTGTTCTCCGGCTTGACACAGCTCACCGCAGACATAGATATCCAATCCTAAACAGGATTATGGGTTTGCAACCAAGGAAAACCCAGTACAATAATATCATGCAAATTGTGCAACACCAAAAATTTACAATTCTCTTGGTGGTCCGGGGCGACCCGCATTATCACCTGGGTCCAAAACTGGGGTTTATTCTCTGCCAAAGGAGTAGCATCAATACCCCTCAAAGGGATAGGAGTCTGCAGGGGTACCATGGGAAAACCACAACGTTTGGCAAAGTCAAAATCCATCAGATTCAAAGCTACACCTGAATCAACAAAAGCCTTAGCTGAAAATGTAGACAAGGAGCAGATCAAGGTAACCGCCAAAAGGAACTTAGGCTGTATACTGCCCACCGCAAGTGCGTGAGCAAAATTCTTTTTCTCGTTTAGGGCAGACAGAAATAGTATAAGAGGTGTCCCCACAAAAAAGACACAACTTATTACGCCTTCTAAACTCTTGACGTTGCGCCCTAGACAAAACCCTATCACACTGCATGGGTTCAGAAGTTCATTCGAAAGGCGGCACCGCCTCTCGTGTAGTTTTATGTTCACGTAAATGTCGATCAATTTGAATGGCCAATGACATAGAGTCGTCAAGATCAGGGGGGACAGGAAATCCCACCATAACATCTTTTACAGTTTCTGCCAGACCCTTCCGAAAGAGAGCTGCTAGGGCATCATCATTCCATTTAGTAAGGACTGCCCACTTTCAGAATTTTTGACAATATAACTCTGCAGAATCCTGACCTTGGTTCAATGCCAATAAGGTTTTCTCAGCTTGATCAATAGCATTAGATTCAACATACAACAACCCCAGGGCTTGAAAAAAATGCATCCACATTAGCCAAAATAGGATCTCCAGGTGTCAAAGAAAAAGCCCAGTCCTGGGGATCGCTGCGCAGCAGGGAGATGACAATTTTAACCTTCTGCACAGAGCTCCCCGATGAGTTAGGTTTCAAGGCAAAAAATAGTTTACAATTATTCTTAAAATTCAAAAATTTAGACCGATCCCCAGAAAACACATCAGGAGTAGGGATCTTTAGTTCTACAGTAGATGATTGAGCGAGATAGGTGTGGTGCCCCTGAGGTTCAGTTGCCACAGAGGTACTGCACCTTCTAAGGTGTAGTGCCCCACCATCCGGGTAAGGTTGGGACTCCTTTCCACACTCCAACACTCGCACCCCACACGACAGGGTAGTTCTGCACAACCACATTGCGGCTCAGTGCTTAGAGAGTAGCAGAGCACCTTTGGTGGTTCCCTGCTTGGAACACTGGATGTGCTGGGAGGTGGGTGAAGTTAAGATATATAAAAGAGTGGGAAAGTGTAGGATGACGGGTCAGTCTGACAGAAGGTCAGTCGGGTACGAAGTCACTCAGACAGGAGTGAGGATCCCTGGAAGAAGGGATGGAGGAAGGAGTGCTGCAGCTGCCTCAGTGATCTAAGCCAACTGGCATGGGAAAGGAAAAGAAGGAGAAAGACGTAGAACTGAAACCTAAGCTTCCATAAGAGAGAGAAAGACAAGTACGGAATGAAGGAGTAAAGAGAACAGAGGTGACGTGGGTTAGAAGAGGAACCCTGCCTATAGGTTCTCAGCGCAAGGCCGGGGCCCATTCCCCGAGGTTGTATGGACACTTATGGTTCTGCAGCAGACACCGGTGGAGTAGTTGGCTGTAAATGCACTACTCCAATCTAAGACTTGGGACACAACAGCAATTGGATAGAGAGCCGGGATTCAGGAGAAGGGAGTCCCCGAAGCAGGCTACAGCTGTCTGCTGTACAAGTAGAGTTCTTGGGAACATCTGTCAGGAGGAACTCCAGAGTACCACGGTACTGGAGATCTTCACACTTAAAGGCGCTATAGAGGAGACGTTCAGGAAAGGCACATAAGTTAGCGGAGTGTTGGAGGGGAGCTTTCCATCTTGCCTGGAGGTTGACTGAGTCCCTGACCCAGAGGACACGGCACAGAAGCGTGCATTACTGCCTGTGAGTAAAGCTTTGGAACTACATGCCCTAGTGTCCTCCATTCCTTCCTGCGTCCGTCTGCCTGACACTGCTACATCCCCTGCGCCGGACATTACACCACCTAAGTGTCCCCACATCTACACTGCCCTGGGACAACAGCCCTGCCTGTGGAGGGCTATACCATCATCACTGCACCACACCATCTGTCCCGGAGGATCTGTCTGCAGCGTTGGCTTAACACCTTCCTTGCCGAACACCACAGGTGGCGTCACGAACTATTCCATTCACTTAAACTACATTAAAGACTCCCATTGATACTTGGGCACCCAGGGCCACGGACCGGGTCACCACTGCTGTGACACATTCCCCTGACACCGGCCCGGTACTGAGTACCCCAAAGCCCTGGGAGGGCGACCCATAGGCAGAAATTCCCTGCACTTCAGCAGCAAACTGCTCAACACGATCGGACAATTGCTTAGTCTCCATTAGAGAAAAAAAAATCCTCCTATGGCCTGTGGCACAGTAAAGGGTGTTTTACTGGATGGGAGATACATTTCTCCCAGCAGATTAATGTTTGGCCGGGTTTTTCCCTAAAGACAGGACCTGCGATGATATCATGGTCACGTGATCAGCCCATGTGATATCTACCTCACCGGTGGGAGGGGTTATGGGCTATGTAATGGAGGTTGGTATTTGGAACATGGTGAGTGTGTGTCTGGAAGATACAGGACTTAGCCTGAACTTGTATAAAGGATCCCCGTACTGACTATAGCAGGACTATAGCAGCAAGACTCTCAACAACCCTGGGAATGGCACCTGGCGGATGCCGCAGGACCTGGCAGCCGCTTAGTTCAGCCCGTCCCGTGCAAGGGGTGAGTCTGGGACCAGTGGTTCTCCAAGCTGAAGTACATTTATGTTTTTCCCTTATTTTCTGTTAACCTGCTGTTTGCAAAATGACGTTAAACCACTGAAATTAGACTTTAAGCCTGTGTGTTGCCTCGTTACTGCAGCCCTGCCATTACCTACCAGAGCGAATCCCTACAATTGGTGGACTGAATGCGGGCAAACGCAGTGAGGCCAGGGTGTTTTTGCTTATTGTCACGGTCACTGTGTGTCGGGACGCAGATGTTACCGCAAGGCGAACCCATAACACACATGACCCTGGATACAGCGCCTCCAGTGGGGCGAATTTAAATAATAAAACGTGCAGATGGATACACCGCCTCCACCTTGCGAATTTAGGTATTACACGTTAATATAAATTCTGGAAACCCCGCCTCCAGTACGGCGAATTTAAATAATAAGGGGGACCTGGGAAACATTAACAATGGTGGGCCCTGCGATAGGGAAAAGGGAATTGGAGACCTCCTGAGCTCCCCTGAGCCAGTGTCCCTGCACTCCTAACGTTCCCTATGCCGGTTCTGCATCGGGCGCCGCACGCGTACCTCAACGCCCTTGCTCGCCCTGACCCTAAACCCTCACTAGGGAATTGGTCGGTGCGGAAACTAATCCCACCACTGCACTAACAACACACATGAGGGAAAGAGACAATACAGGGGGACACCACTTAGCTTTATGCTCTGTGCTTATGCTCCTGCAACAGAGCCCTCCACCTGCGTGCGTCTTCTCCTCCACCCGGATCCATCACCATAACAGGATCCTTTACCATAGTGCAGCCTTGGAGCCGAGTCCACCACCAGTTGCTGCTGCTTAGTAACAGAGTCCCAAGGATGAGTTCAGCTTCTGCCACGAAGTCAAGCATGCTTGAGTCCAGCTCAGCAGCCAAGTCCCACATGGTGAGTGCCACTCTCCATAGTAGAGACACCATCACTGCGACCCCACCACGCCATGCCAGCCCTTCGTCCAGACACCATAGCTGACACACGTCCCCCCTGGCTAAGCTGCACAGGACTCCTCCTCAGCTCCATCCTTCCACCAGGCTCTCACCAACTCAGAATATAGGGAATGAATGAATGAATATCACCAGCCGTGATTACACACCCTGAGACTCATTTATAGAGCCCCACACCTGATTCCTAATTACGTGCACATTAAACTGAAACCTAAGGTGTGATACCACTAACCACCACCGGGGACAGTCAAGTCACCTTGGCAACTTGCCAAAAGGAAAAAAAAGTTCACACTGTGCTTTTAAAACTTTCAGATCATGACACTTATTTTTGATCTGTACCTCAGCCTATGTCCTGGGTGAAACAAGTGGCACAGACCCAGGCGGGGAACTTTCCAAAAATGGAGGCCACGGTCAAAACGCTCATAGAGGCCATGCAACAGCAGCAGCAGGCTTCATAGCAGCAGCAGGCTATGCAGCAGCAGCAGGAGGCCATGCGACAGCAGGCTATGCAGCAGCAGGCTATGCAGCAGCAGGAAACCAATCAGCTGTTGATACAGCATATCACGACAGCACAGACAAAAGGAACTAACCGGGGAATCCATGATGTCCAGAAAGCGGTTCGTACAGCGGTTCTCAAAAATCGAGAAGTCAGACGATGTGGAGGCATACCTGGAGATATTCGAAGGAGTTGCTGAGAGAAGCTACCCCAGGACCAGTGGGCAGAAATCATCACTCCGTTTCTGGCCCCAGGACCTTTGAAAGCATATCAGGACCTACCCACGGAGCAAAGGGCGGACTGCACGGTTGTCAAGGTTGAGATACTGGCACGTCTTGGGGTAAATGTGTTAGTTCGGGCCCAGCGGGTAAACCAGTGGGAGTTTACCCCCTCCAAGCCGGCTCGGTCCCAGTATTACGACCTGTTGCACCTGTTGCGAAAATGGTTGCAGCCTGAGGTGTTGTCCCCCACGGCCATGCTGGACCGCATAGTGACTGATTGCCCCACTCCCTCCAGACATGGGTCGGACAGGCATCCCCTACTAATGCCATGCAGATGATAGACCTCATAGAAAGGTATGGGGCTACCAAAGAGCTACAGGGAGGGACTCCCCGGAAGGTAACAGGAAGGTTCCCTAAGCCTCCAACCCCTGGTTCGGCGAGCGGAACCCAGGAAGGCCGCTCAGGACTTATCTGGGGAAGTGAGGAGCCCCATAATCTGCTGGCGGTGCCAGGAACCAGGGCATATGAGAGCTGATTGCCCCCACCTGGCTGAGCCCATGGACACCAACTTTGGGTACTGCCAGTCTCACTTTGCCGAACCGATGTGTGCAATGGGCACCCCGAAAGGTCCCAATATGGAACATTTGTGTCAGGTTGAAGTGGAGGGCACCCCGGCTGTGGCCCTTTTGGACTCAGGGAGTCTTGTAACCCTGGTACGAGTCAGCTGGATACAAACCAGCGAGTATACGGGTCGGAAAATTGGGGTGTTGTGTATACATGGGGACTTAAAAGACTATCCCACCGCACTTCTGGTGATCAGCATGCCAGCGGGGAGGCAGTGCCACGAGGTGGGGGTTGTGACTAATTTGCATTATGAGGTGATAATTGGAAGAGACTTTCCTTTATTTTCTATGCTGTGGCCATCTGTTGTCTCACCCACGGAGCAACTGCCGGCACCAAAGGCAACCAGGTTACATTCTCCAGAAGTAGGGCATGAACCTGGTGGCCCGGAGTAAGAAGTGCTAGCGGTAGGGGTAACCTTCCCTTCGGTGGACGAGGGGAAGAATTCTCCCATAGAAGTATTGGCTGGAGAGGTGGAAGACTTGCCGCCGGGACACGAGTGGTCAGACTTGAATGTGTCAGGTCAGGTGACAATTTTGGTACGGCGCAACTCCGAGACCCTACTTTGACCCGGGCCAGAGAAAATGTATTGTTTGTCAATGGGGAACCCCAACAACCTGGGGCAGCTATTGTGCTGCCACGCTTTGAGCTACACCAAGATTTGTTGTACCGAGTGGAGAAAATACGTGGGGAACTGGCAGAACAGTTACTCGCACCTCAGACATATCGTAGGCTGGTAATGGACTTAGCGCATGCGCAGGTGCTTGGTGGGAGTTTGGGCCAAAAGAAAACCCTAGACCAGCAGATTCATTTTTGGCTGGGTTTTTCCCTAAAGACAGGACCTGCGATGATGTCATGGTCACGTGATCAGCCCATGTGATGTCTACCTCACCGGTGGGAGGAGTTATGGGCTATGTAATGGAGGTTGGTATTTGGCACATGGTGAGTGTGTGTCTGGAAGTTACAGGAACATGGCTGGACTTAGCCTGAACTTGTAGACAGGATCCCCGTGCTGCAGGACTATAGCAGCAAGACTCTTAACAACCCCGGGAATGGCACCTGGTGGATGCCGCAGGACCTGGCAGCCGCTTAGTTAAGCCCGTCCTGTGCAAGGGGTGAGTCTGGGACCAGTGGTTCTCCAAGCTGGAGTACATTTATGTTTTTCCCTTATTTTCTGTTAACCTGCTGTTTGCAAAGTGACATTAAACCACTGAAATTAGACATTAAGCCTGTGTGCTGCCTCGTTACAGCAGCCCTGCCATTACCTACCAGAGCGAATCCCTACAGGCCCCAGAGAAAAAGAGGAAAAAATATATTAAAAAATTGACACTTTTCTTTTTTTTTTTTTTTTTTAAATATTCTTTCCTTCTTTAGAGTACCCCAGAGTCTACAGTTTGGGCTGGTGATTCTGTTATGAACTAGTCACCGAGGAGGATGGCAGGAATAGGCTAGGCCACCAGGAAACCAGAAAGGTTGGTGTCTTAGCGGATTGCAGACTCCTAATCCTAACAACACAACTAGCAGTAGCCGTGGAGCATACCTACGATGTCCTAGACGCCTCGGTACAGCCGGAGAGCTAACTAAGCCTAAAGCAAGAAAGGTGAAATCTAAACTGCCCCAGAGTAGACCCCAAAGGAATAGATAGCCCCCAAACATATATTGTCGGTGAGACAAGATGAGACACAAACGCAGGTAGAAAATAGACTGAGCAAATGATGGGGCCCGAACTGGCTAGATAGGATAGGAAAGGAAAGACACTGTCGGCAATCACGCAAAAAACCTAAAAAAAAATCCAACACGTCTGATGTACAAAAAAACACTGAGGTCTCACGACCTCGCCCCCACTATATCAGCATTCTGGTATGAACTGGCAGCAAAGCAAAAGAGACTAATATAACAGGGGACTGAACAAACTGACACAAGCTGTAACATATGGAGCAGGGTCCAGCACTGCCCCCAGCAGGGAGCACGCTGAATCCGCAAAGCAATGCAGAAGAGGCAAAACCAGATCAGAGGCAAAGGATTAGCAAATTAACAACTTAGCTGAAAAATGCAGGATCAGGCAGGAGACAGCAGACCTCAAGTTGCACAGGAAAAACTAATCACCAGCAACAATTGAGGGAAGCCTGCTCACTTAAATACTCCCATTCAATAACCCAGATCTCCAATCATCATCATCAGGTGGCAGACCTCTGTCAATCTGGCCAGCTCCACTACCCACAGTAACCACCAGAGGGAGCCCCAACTCAGAAGTAAGAGAATTCACAACAGGAGTTCCTCTACAGCAGGAGGATGGAGACCTCTCTTCTGTTGGGCTGGCAGACATTGAGACGGTGACGCCTCCTAAAGTGGACAGGTCAGATGTAGGAGTGACCGAAGGAAGGGGTGCGTCTGCCCAACTTACGGACCTGATGTCTCGTGACATGACTAATGGTAAGATGACTGGAGCAGACACACGGTTAGAGGGTAACTGGAGGGTTCACTCAGCTGATGGGGGTGACTCAGTCTCCGGGGGTGACTGTCGCTCTAAGATAGAAAGGGAGCACCGAGTGGATGAGCTGGAGAAGGAAGTCTCTGAGCTCAGAGGTCACCTGTCAATGTGGCAAAGTATGAATAAGACCCTCAGAGAAGATACGGAAGTGCTCAAAGAAGCAGTAAGAGGTCTTCTGCGGGAGAAGTTGGTGGTTGAAGACTTACGGCGGCCGGGCCCGAGTGATAACAAGACGGAACTGCCAGTACCCATCTTGGCAAAGGGTCTCGAAAAGGGTAAATCTCATGAAGATTTTGAGCTAAATGCTGAACAGGACAGTCACCCGCTCGAGACAACTGTAAAGCCGGAGCCTTCTGTCCAGGTTAGAGCGAGTCCACAATCTTCAAGCGCGTGATCGAGGTACCCGCAGATGTGCAAGAAGCCTGTACTGGTGAAGGTGTGCATGAGGCTTTTAAAAAGGCGGTCAAAGCATGTAGGGTGCACTGGGCACCTGAGACTCAGCAGTTGGTGGTACTGTCAACCAGGGAAGACACAGCAAAGCGGGTGGCTGTCCTAATGGATATGCATCTGCAATGTCTCCACCCTAAACAGATGATCATGCGGAGTAATGTGAAAGCCGCTCGTCGTCTAGAGCTTGCGAAGGAATATAAGAATCGGCTGGGCTTGGGGGAAGGCGTAATTCCGGTACCTAAATATCTGGTGGGGAGAGTCGTTGGAAGGTGATGCAAGACCTTGTGACTATCTCCGGTGAGGTGAGGGTGAGGATCCCTCGTGATGGTGAAGTCCAGGTATCTGGTGAAGGTGGCTTGGTGCCAATCATTGTTTTTGGCTCCATGGAAAGCCTTAGGAACTTTCGGATGCTCCTGGAGTATCAAGTGATGTACCTGCAGGAGATGGAGCAGTTGAGACAGGACCGACTTCAGATTAATAAAGAAATGCGGAACATCAGGTGGTGGCCGCCTTCAACCCAAGGTATAAAGACCCGAAGAGTTCCTATAGTGAAATAGCAGGTAGCTGAAGACGGTCAGCAAGGCAAGGACGTCAAAAATCTGCAAGTGGCAGTTCGACTGGCAGTACGAAACTGAGAGACCTTAGCTCCTGTGACATACTAAATGGGTCAGACTCAGGCCAGACTGTTGACGTGACTGTAAGTGAGACTTCTGACTGTACCCATTGGGGAAGCCGGCCAGTGAGAGAAAGGTAGGGTGATGGACCGCACTGCAGAAATGTGGAGACAAAGCAGGGTCCAGTGACACAATTGGACGGTGACTTAAGCCCCAAAGCTCAACGCCGACATAAGAACCGCAGAGGGAGGGGGAGGCCTACTAGTTTAACCCTGAAACAGGAAAGGACCAAGTCCTATAATGTATTGCTTGCAGAGAGGGACTACGTCTCGGGAGCTGACGCTCACAGACGACTGTTAGGGCAAGGTGTCATGGGTGCCCGGTTTCGAGACCCCTGGGTGATGCCATGTGTTCAACCCTGCAGGTTTGAACAGAGGGGGAGGGATGTGGTGCAGTGACTGTTGTGACAGCTAAGGGGCGCTGTATGGGTCAGACACACAGGCATATCCATTGTGCTAATGGAGATAGGATGAACGGCAGGATGGTAAATGACTGTTATGTATCCCAGGGTGGGTGGCCCTTGGATGGAAGCTGGAACATGTGTTGATCAGCAGAGGTACTGCTGAGGGTTTGCTGCAGTGTATCAGGGAAAGCTTCCAGGTGACTTGGTGAGATGGGTGGAACTAGCCACCTACAAACCCACCCAGGGGCTTGTGTCTAAACGCCCATAGAAAGCCAGTATATATGTGTGTATGGCTGGGTGTCTGAAATAGGACCTGCGATGAGGTCATAGCCATGTGATCCGTATCTCCCCTTTGGGCGTGGCTACGGACCATATAAGGTGACCAGGGTAGGTCACATGGGAGAGTGCCTGGATCTGTTTGGTCCATGTGGAAGGTCCCGGAAGGCCGATGTGCTGGAAGGTGTGCTGCCTTCCTGAAGCGCACATGCGGAGGCCGCTGACTGGGTGAGGCCTGTGTGTAATGGCCTGTGTGTCTCAGACAGTCCCCAGGAGGAATGGACGTCCGGAGTGAGAAGCAACTAAGAGGTAACCCCGGACAGGGGGGAAATAACTGTGTTTAGTCTATGGAGCCTGGTTGCTGGACATAGCACAACCTGTGTGACCACAGGGCTGAGAGAGTGAAGCCCTTTGATGAACATTGACCTGTCTGATATAAGACTGTTGCTGTTTATGGTGTATGCGGTCTAATAATAAACTGCATGGACTGATTTATGTGAAAAACCCGTGCCGGACCTGGTTAATCTGCTGCCAAGCTAGTGTCCCCCAAAAAACTCAGTGAGCGCTACCTTACAGTATCTTTATGTTTGAAGCATGATATGTGGGAAAAGATTGAAAAGTTCCAGGGGGCCGAATACTTTCGTAAGGCACTGTATGTAACAAGTATTTTAAACATGGTCTTCTATGGGATTGTTAGTTTGGCCTCCTGTTATACCACTACCGGTCAGAGTAGTAATTGTGGTCAGCTATTCAATGTAGGTGCAGGAATAGATGAATTTTACACTTCTACGGAGCCTAGAGCTGAAGCATTGTGCCCTACTCAGAAATAGCAGAGGAGATGCTCTAAGCTTCAGTAGCAAAAATTAATTTTCTACAGAGAGTTCAACTTATTTCATTTTCGAGAGATCATCATACTCAACATCATCTGATTAATCATCTTCTATTTATAACTGTATGCTTCATATTTATAGGTTTCACCGCAACTCGAACAAATCGTTCCCAGCTTGTACAAGACAAATGGGCTTTCTAGTAGCGTACTACAAATGACAAACAAGAGAGGCCATTGATCGCTTTATGTAATGAGTCTTCCAATGGTTTAGGTTAAACCACATGTGAGCCTACTATAAAATTGTGCTTTGTAGCAATCTTCAAAAATACAGAAATATATATTCTCATTTTTTTGTTGTTGCTTAGAATTGGCAACGTGAATCAGAGCCTGGCTGCTTGATTACTCCCAGGTATATTTTTCTGGAGTGTTCTAGCGTTTCAGAGAAACCATAGTTTTAAGCTCCCCGGCCGACTCTTCCCCATGCAGGTACTTTACAGGTCTTTCCCAGGTGTTTACATAGGGAGAAACCTGCCAACCACCTCGGGAAAAATCCAGCCGGTGGCAGCGCCTGACCCGGACTAGTCCTACTGCCTATGCTCCACAGCTGGATCATCAAACTATATGTGAAAAGCGCCAGTAATCCTGAAGCCTGGCCCTGACTTATGCTGCCCTTGGTTTGGGCAGCATGTATCCAGTGACAGGTTTCCTTTAGAAACGGATTAAAAATTAATGACATCCATTTACCATTAGTTTTTAACAATGAAAAAAATAAGGCTGCCACAAGGAGGGGCTCACTGCATACATAGTAGTCAGCATAGAATACATATATATTTGACAAGCACCCCTGATAATGGCCTTTTGACTTACCCAATGTACTGCACTTTCCTAGATTTCTGCACACTCCAGAACAATCCAGAGGGTGGGCTCCTCTGATACTATGTTACAACTCACAAAGCATCGCTGGCATACACATTACTGAGCTGTGAAATCTTTATATGCTGCTATTAATTATTAAACATATGACAAACGTTTAGTAATATTGTGAAAGAAGTGGTTGCTATGGTAACTGCCAGAATGACCACCACAAAAAGAGGTAAAAGGCTGGTGGTGGGAATTCATTTACAACTGGTACGCAACAGGTGTGAATTATGTTAACCCCTATACCCCCCGAGGGTGGTTTGCACGTTAATGACAAAGCCAATTTTTGCAATTCTGACCACTGTCCCTTTATGAGGTTATAGCTCTAGAACGCTTCAATGTATCCCACTGATTCTAAGATTTTTTTCGTGACATATTGTACGTCATGACAGTGGTAAAATTTCTTTGGATATGACTCGCATTTACCGTATTTGTGAAAATGGAAATTTGGCAAAAATTTGGAAAATTTTGCAATTTTCTTGCCCTTAAATCAGAGATATGCCACAGAAAATAGTTAATAAATAACATTTCCCACATGTCTACTTTACATCAGCACAATTTTGGAACCCAATTTTTTTCTTGTTAGGAAGTTATAAGAGTTAAAAGTTGACCAGCGATTTTTCATTGTTCCAACAATGCCCAACGTAGTCTATGGCATTCCCACAACGATCCTCGAATCCGACATCCAAAGGCTATGGGGCTCATTCAGAGAACCAAACACCATAGGCTATGATGGTCGGTAACTTCACTGCTCATCAAAGTTGCCGAGTCTTCTGTATAATGGCCCCATATAGTGCTTCACAGTATATTGGCCCCACATAGTGTCCTACAATAAAATGGCCGCATACAGTGCCCTACAGTATATTGGCCCCATGCAGTGGCCCACAGTATAATGGCCTCATATAGTGATCCAAAGTATAATGGTCCACATAGTACATCCTGGTATATGTCCTCCATCCTGGTATATGGCTCCCATCCTGGTATATGTTCTCCTATCCGGATATTAGTACCCCCAACCTGGTATATTTTCCACCATCCTGATGTATTTTTCACCATCCTGGTTTATGGCCCCATCCTGGTTTATGGCCCTATCCTGGAATATAGCCCCCCAAACTGTAATTTTGGCTTTCTTCAATCTTTTCCATTTAGGGTGTCTACTGATTGGGTTAATTATTTTTATATTTTGATTGATTGGACTTTTTTGAACATGGCAATACCACATATGTATTTTTTTTATCATATTTATTTTTAAAGCGTGGAAAAGGCGAGTGATTTGAACTTTTAACTTTTTTTTTCCAGACTTTTTAAAATATTTGTTTTTACTTTTCATTGTACTTGAACATGTGATCATCTGATCACTTGTGCTATATACAGCAATACCACGGAATTGCTGTACAGTGGGTACGGAAAGTATTCAGACCCCTTTAAATTTTTCACTCTTTGTTTCATTGCAGCCATTTGGTAAATTCAAAAAAGGTCATTTTTTTCTCATTAATGTACACTCTGCACCCCATCTTGACTGAAAAAAAACAAATGTAGAAATTTTTGCAAATTTATTAAAAAAGAAAAACTGAAATCTCACATGGTCATAAGACCCTTTGCTCAGACACTCATATTTAAGTAAAATGCTGTCCATTTCCTTGTGATTCTCTTTGAGATGGCTATAGCTGGGTTTAATTAAACTGATAGGACTTAATTTGTAAAGGCCACCCCATCTATATAAGAACTCACAGCTCACAGTGCATGTCTGACCACATGAGAATCATGAGGTCAAAGGAACTGACCAAGGAGCTCAGAGACAGAATTGTGGCAAGGCACAGATCTGGCCAAGATTACAAACGAATTTTTGCAGTACTGAAGGTTTCTAAGAGCACAGTGGCCTCCATAATCCTTAAATGGAAGAAGTTTGGGACCACCAAAAGTCTTCCTAGACCTGGCCTTCCAGCCAGACTGAGCAATGGTGGGAGAAGAGCCTTGGTGAGAGAGGTGAAGAAGAACCCCAAGATCACTGTGGCTAAGCTCCACAGATGCAGTAGGGAGATAGGAGAAAGTTCCACAAAGTCAACTTTCACTGCAGCTCTCCACCAGTCAGGCCTTTATGGCAGAGTGGCCCGACGGAAGCCTCTCCTCAGTGCCAGACATATGAAAGTCCGCAGAGTTTGCTAAACACACATGAAGGACTCCCAGACTATGAGAAATAAGATTCTCTGGTCTGATGAGACAAAGATAGAACTTTTTGGTCATAATTCTAAGTGGTATGTGTGGAGAAAATCAGGCACTGCTCATCACCTGCCCAATACAATCCCAACAGTGAAACATGGTGGTGGCAGCATCATGGTGTGGGGGTGTTTTTCAGCTGCAGGGACAGGACGACTAGTTGCAATTGAAGGAAACATGAATGCGGCCAATTACAGAGGTATCCTGGATGAAAACCTCTTCCAGAGTGCTCGGGACTTCAGACTTGGCAGAAGGTTCACCTTCCAACAAGACAATGATCCTAAGCACACAGCTAAAATAACAAAGGAGTGGCTTCAGAACAACTCTGTGACCATTCTTGACTGGCCCAGCCAGAGCCCTGACCTAAACCCAATTGAGCATCTCTGGAGAGACCTGAAAATGGCTGTCCACCAACGTTCACCATCCAACATTACGGAGCTGGAGAGGACCTGCAAGGAAGAATAGCAGAGGATCCCCAAATCCAGGTGTGAAAAACTTGTTGCATCATTCCCAAGAAGTCTCATGGCTGTACTAGCTCAACAGGGTGCTTCTACTCATCACTGAGCAAGGGGTCTGAATACTTATGACCATGTGATATTTCGGTTTTTCTTTTTTTAATAAATGTGCAGAAATTTCTACATTTCTGTTTTTTTTTCAGTCAACATGGTGTGCAGAGTGTACATTATTGAGAAAAAATGAAGTTTTCTGAATTTACCAAATGGCTGCAATGAAACAAAAAGTGAAAAATTTAAAGGGGTCTCAATACTTTCCTCACCCACTGTATGTCTCCATACTGTTATATGGCCCCCATCATCGTATATGGCCCCATCCTGGTATATCTATCCATCCTGGTATATGGCCCCCATCATGGTATATATCCCTCCATCTTGGTATATGGCTCCATCCTGGTATATGTTGCCTCCATACTGGTATTTGTCCTTCATCCTGGTATATGGCACACATATATTCAATTTAAAGAAAAAACAACACTTCTATTTACCTTCCTTGCGCTCCCACACAATGCTGTGTCTTCTGTGTGCTCTTAACAGGTTGGTGGTGAGCGGGGATCGCAGCCTGTACTGTAATACTGACAGGCTGTGATCTCTGCTCTGCGCTGCCACCACAGATACTCACCTGCGTGCTTCATGAAGATGGACGCGATCTCCTCCCACAGCTGTGACTTGGACAGCCTAGGGTGCGGGCCCAGGTCATACCTACAGGCAGGAGGAATGGCCTCAATACAAGATATGCGGTCGCCATCTGACTGCAGGCTCTTATGTCCAGTGGCTGCCGTATGTGAGGAGTGTAATTGTTGTGTTCAGACACTTACACACCACCAAAAGAAAATGGCAGCCCACAGAGGTTAAAGTAAAAATTAATAAATAAAAAACAAATAAAATGGTACATTTAATATTGCATTAAAAATAATCGATTATATAATCAATAATTATTGATACAAAATAAAAAATTGCGGCACCTTCCCTTTAAAGAGGTGCAAAAGTGAGTGTCATGATCCAGGTTGGATGATGACAGAATAAAGCACATGTAACCTTTTTTTTTTCCTTAAGCTGTGTGCTTAAGTTTGGTTTTGCCCCCAGTGGCCATTGGGGTTATTGCACGGTGGTGTCTTTTGTTCTAGTTTGCCCCCAGTGGTGGTTAGCGTTATTACTCGGGAATCACTAACAGGTGTGATTCTCTGACTTAACTATAAAGGTGTGTCATGTGCTCTCACTGGTGTTGGTGATAGTGTTCATTTCCAACCATCCTTGGTGGAGAAAGGAGCTAGAGAGAGTTCCTTGCAGCACAGTCAGAGTCCTGGTGTGGAAGGAGTCAGAGGGGATTTCCTTGCAGCTCTGACAGAGCTTGGTGGCAGCTATTCGGGAGGAAAGCTGCATTCTGGTTGTGGACTCTGTTGCTGGGAGCAAGAGCAACAGAGAAAAGCTAAGTGGTGTTTCCCTGTTTGTGCCTTTCCTTTATGTGTGTTTCAGTGCAGTGGTGGGATAAGTCTCTGCACCGGCCATTTCACTAGAAAGGGGTAGGTGCAGGGCAAGCTAGGGTTTAAAGGTATCCAGATCGGCGTCCGGTGCGGAACCTGCTTAGGGATCGGTAGGAGTGCAGGAGGTCTCCACGTCCCTGTTCCCTATTGCAGGGCCCACCATTGTAAGTGTTTCCCATTATTATTTAAATTCGCCCTGCTGGAGGCGGTGTATCCGGTTTCACGTGTATTGCTGAAATTCGCCTGCTGGAGGCCCTGTATCCGGCTGCACGTTGTCAGAGACACCGCACTGAACTTGCTCACTGAGCCAGTGTGCGTGTCCTGAGTAAAGCGAACAGTGCTCAAAGCTACCTGTGGAGCGGGCAGCAACCAAATAGATGTGTACTTCAGACCCGCAGGACCTGAAGCACGTGACTGCTAGAGGCGTGGCTTAAACTCCACAGAGCTAGGAGCTGCAAGACAATTCCTAGCAGAGTAACTGCGAGACAAAGTTACCAAGGGGCATAGACAGTGAGAATAGTCAGGACGTAGCCAATGAGTCACACACAGAGATAGCTGCAAGGTACAAGAGGGGCGAGCAGAGAGTATTCAGGTCACAGGCAATGAGTCATACACAGATAATAACGCAGTACAAAATCAACAGGCAAACTCACAACGGGTAACAGAATCGGGTCAGAACCATATAAACAAGCTATAGCAACAAACAGGCACACGGGGGTCAGCACACTAGGCCAAAGGCAAAAGTATAACTGGCAGGGATTGAAGCTACCCAGGGGTTTATGAAGCTCTCCCAGAACCAGAAAGAGGCCACAATCATTAACCCCAAGTGTGCAGGTCAAAACCTGCACAGAGCTCCAGACATTAACCCCCGGTGTGCAGCTCAAAAACCTGCACTGGGATCATGACAGTACCCCCCTCTCAACGGAGGGCCTCTGGACCCCCATGCTTCCCCGGGTACTTGGCATGGAACGCCTGAACCAGGCGATCTGCATGTACCGAGCGAGCAGGGACCCATGAGCGCTCTTCTGGTCCATAACCCTTCCAGTGGACCAGGTACTGCAAAGAGCGGCGCACCCGCCAAGAGTCCACAATATGTCCAACCTCATACTCCAATTGACCCTCCACCAGCACTGGAGGAACAACAGTCTCAGAGTTCTCTTTGACAGATCCTGCTGGTTTCAACAGAGACTTATGGAACACATTAGATATTTTTAAGGAGGCGGGGAGACGCAACCTATACGTCACAGGGTTGACTATCTCCATAATCTCGTACGGACCAATGAACTTTGGTCCCAACTTAACTGATGGTACCTTTAAGTTGATGTTACGCGTGGAGAGCCAAACCTTCTCTCCCACCTGAAACATGTCTCCCGAGGCTCTCTTTTTGTCCGCAAAATATTTGTATCTCCCCTGGGCTCGAGAGATATTACGCCGGACTTCAGCCCAGAGGTTTTTTAACCGTAGAACGGACCCCCCTGCTCCTGGACAACCGGAATCCACCCGAGAAAACTCCCCAAAGTGCGGATTAAAGCCATAGTTAGTCAGGAATGGGGACATGTTGGTGGACTGACTCACCCGGTTGTTAAAAGAGAATTCAGCCAACGGTAGCGCATCACACCAATCCTCCTGTCTGGCGGAGGTCAGACACCTGAGAATTTGTTCCAGGGATTGATTGGTGCGTTCTGTCTGACCATTACTCTCCGGGTGATATGCCGACGAGAAGGAGAGTGAGATGCCCAATTTCATACAGAACGCCCTCCAAAATTTGGCCACAAACTGCACACCTCTGTCAGACACAACATTCAGGGGTACCCCATGCAATCGGACCACATGCTGCACAAACAATCTTGACAACGTTTCTGCTGAAGGTAATGCTGCCAAGGGAATGAAATGGGCCTGTTTAGAAAACCTATCCACCACCACCCAGATCACGGTATATTGCCCCTGGAAGGTGGAAGGCCGGTAATAAAATCCATGGAAAGATGAGTCCATGGCCTATCAGGAACCGGTAAAGGTATGAGTTCCCCAGCCGGTCGGTTATGCAAGCTTTTGGAACGGGCACATATGTCACAAGCAGAAACAAATTCCTTGACATCGGACCTTAATGAAGGCCACCAAAAACCCCTGGCTACTGCCTCTCTAGTGGCCGTGATACCTGGATGAGCACTCAGCCTAGAATCATGAAACTCCTGCAGAAGTCTAGGCCGCAATGAATCTGGAACAAACAGTTTATCGCTTGGCCTGGTTGCCGGAGCTAGGGCCTGAGCCCTTAGGATTTCTTGTTCCAACTCAGTTGAGACCCCCGCCACTACCACCCCTGGGGGAAGAATGGAGGACGGCGGCTCAGGGGGAGACACTGGATCAAAACTTCTGGACAGGGCATCCGCTTTAACATTTTTGGACCCCGGTCGAAAAGTAATTGAGAACTGAAATCGTGAAAAAAAAAGTGACCAACAGGCCTGTCTAGGGGTAAGCCTCTTAGCAGATTCAAGGTATGCCAAATTTTTGTGATCCGTGACAACAGTGATAGGGTGAGCCGCCCCTTCCAAAAAGTGCCTCCATTCCTCAAACGCCAGCTTGACCGCAAGAAGTTCTCTATTGCCTACATCATAGTTTTTCTCAGCTGAAGAGAACTTCTTGGAGAAGAAGGCACAGGGTTTGAGATTGGTAAGGGTGGCTGGACCCTGGGACAGCACAGCCCCCACCCCCACTTCAGAAGCATCCACCTCCACAATGAATGGTTTGGACGGGTCAGGTTGCACCAACACCGGGGCAGACATAAAACATTTCTTAATCGCTGAGAAGGATTCCTTAGCGAGTACAGACCAATTTTTTACATCAGCTCCCTTCTGGGTAAGATCCGTGAGTGGTTTCACCACTTGTGAGAAACCTTTAATGAATCTCCGGTAATAGTTCGCAAATCCTAAGAAGCGCTGGAGCCCCTTGAGATCTCGAGGCTGAACCCAGTCAGCGATCGCCAGCACCTTCTTAGGATCCATACGAAACCCCTCACAGGACACAATCAACCCCAAAAAAGACAGCTCCTGTACAAAAAACGAACATTTTTCCAATTTGGCGAACAATTGGTTCTCCCTGAGTCTCTGGAGAACTGTCTTTAGATGTTGCAAGTGAGATTGACTGTCCGGGGAATACACCAAAATATCATCCAAATAAATAATAACAAAACGGCCTATCAGATCAGAAAACACAACATTGATGAAATTTTGGAAAATAGCGGGTGTATTAGTTAACCCAAACGGCATTACCAGGTTCTCAAAGAGTCCTTCTGATGTGAGGAATGCCGTTTTCCACTCGTCCCCTTCCCGGACCCTTATCAGATTGTAGGCCCCCCGCAGATCTAACTTGGAGAACCATTGGGCCCCAGCTAACTGGTTACATAAGTCTGGGATGAGGGGAAGCGGGTAAGAGTTCCTAACCGTTATCTTGTTCAGTTCCCGAAAGTCGAGGCACGGCCGCAATCCACCATCTTTTTTCTTCACAAAGAAGAACCCTGCTGCCACAGGTGACACAGAAGGCCTGATATGCCCTTTGCGGAGACTCTCAGCTATGTACTCCTTCATGGCTTAGCGCTCAGGCCCAGGCAAATTGAACAATCGAGCCTTAGGTAACTTGGCTCCGGTTACTAAATCAATGGCACAATCATAGGGTCTATGTGGTGGCAGCGCCTCAGCCTCACTTTCGGAAAAAACGTCTTCGAAATCTTTCAGGTACTCCGGAATACCTTCCAGATCGACAGACAACACAGACACGGATTTAACAGCGTTAACAAGATGTCCCCGGTTACCACATTTATTATTGCATCCCCATTGAGTGATTTCCCCTGTAACCCAATCAATGGTAGGATTATGGCGTTGAAGCCAAGGCATTCCCAGTACCAGTCCTGCAGGCAAGTTATCTAGCACCAGACAACTTAGTTTCTCCACGTGAGTGGAACCCACTTTAAGAGAAAAAAGTTCAGACCTGCAACAGATACCATCTTGGGTAAGAGGAGATGAGTCAATTGCCACATGTTTAACAGGATCATGAAGCCTGACTGTCCCTATCTTATTAAGAGTCATAACCTTGGTATCAATCAGGTTCACAGCCGAACCGCAGTCAATAAAAGCAGTAGTCTGAACAGGACCATAACCAAGTTCCAGTTCCACCTGCAGCACCATTTTTGCACATGAGGAAAATTGTACCTGAAGGTCTGGGTAGCCTCCTCGATTACTACCCAGACCTAGTCGTTTCCCGCCATCTTGGAGGATGACGGACAGGAGGGGCAGTCCTTCTTCCAATGTCCAGATTTCCCACAATAGAAGCACAACTGCTTTTCCCGGCGGCGTCTTCTTTCCTTTCCCTCACAGGTGACAGCACTCACCTCCATAGCCATAGGAAGAGTCTGGGTCTCATCTCCACTGAAGAATAAGGGCGATTCCCGTTGCATAATGCCTCTAGCCCGCAGCCTGCGATCCATGCGAACCGCTTGGACCATGGCATCCTCCAGGGAGTCAGGCGGAGGATGGAGTGCCAAAGCATCCTTCAGACGTTCACACAGGCCTCTGTGGAACAGCCCCCGAAGGGCGGCATCACTCCAGGAAATCTCCGCTGCCCAACGTCTGAATTCAGTACAGAACCATTCGGCCGAGTGCTCCCCCTGACAGACACTCATTACTTTGTCCTCAGCCAACTGCACTCTATCAGGCTCATCATAAATAAGCCCTAAGGCTTCAAAAAATGCATCCACAGACATTCTCTCAGGGGCAGAAGAGGAAAGCGAGAATGCCCAGGCTTGTGGGGACCCCCTAAGCAGGGACATCACCACCCCCACCCTCTGTTTCTCATCCCCAGAGGAGCGGGGTCTCAAAAAAAAAAAAAGCTTACAGCCCTCCTTAACCCCTTCATGACCCAGCCTATTTTGACCTTAATGACCTGGCCATTTTTTGCAATTCTGACCAGTGTCCCTTTATGAGGTAATAACTCTGGAACGCTTCAACGCATCCTAGCGATTCTGAGATTGTTTTTTCGTGACATATTGGGCTTCATGTTAGTGGTAAATTTAGGTCGATAATTTTTGCGTTTATTTGTGAAAAAATCAGAAATTAGGCGAAAATGTTGAAAATTTTGCAATTTTGAAATTTTGAATTTTTTTCTGTTAAACCAGAGAGTTATGTGACACAAAATACTTACTAAATAACATTTCCCACATGTCTACTTTACATCAGCACAATTTTGGAAGCAAAATATTTTTTTGTTAGGAAGTTATAAGGGTTAAAAGTTGACCAGTGATTTCTCATTTTTACAACAAAATTTACAAAACCATTTTTTTAGGGACCACCTCACATTTGAAGTCACTTTGAGGGGTCTATATGGCAGAAAATACCCAAAAAGTGACACCATTCTAAAAACTGAACCCCTCAAGCTACTCAAAACTACATTCCAGAAGATTATTAACCCTTCAGGTGTTTCACAGCAGCTAAAGAAATGTGGAAAGAAAAAATGGACATTTTAATTTTTCCAACACAAATTTTCTTTCAGCATCAATTATTTCATTTTCACATGGGCAACAGGATAAAATGGATCCTAAAATTTGTTGGGCAATTTCCCCTGAGTACACCGATACCGCATATGTGGTCATAAACCACTGTTTGGGGGCACGGCAGGGCTCAGAAGGCAAGGAGCGCCATTTGACTTTTTGAATGGAAAATTAGCTCCAATCGTTATCGGACACCATGTCCCGTTTGGAGAGCCCCTGTGTGCCTAAACATTGGAGCTCCCCCACAAGTGTCACCATTTTGGAAACTAGACCCCTTAAGGAACTTATCTAGATGTGTAGTGAGCACTTTGAACCCCCAAGTGCCTCACAAAAGTTTATAACATAGAGCAGTGAAAATAAAAAATCATTTTTTTTCCTCAAAAATGATTTTTTAGCACGCTATTTTTTATTTTCACAAGGGTAACAGGAGAAATTGGACCACAAAAGTTGTTGTCCAGATTGTCCTGAGTACGCTGGTACCCCATATGTTGGGGGGGCACTGTTTGGGTGCACGGGAGGATGCAGAAGGGAATGAGCGCCATTTGACTTTTTGAAATGAAAATTAGCTCTAATCGTTAGCGGACACCATGTCGTGTTTGGAGATCCCCTGTGTGCCTAAACTTTGGAGCTCCCCCACAAATGACCCCATTTTGGAAACTAGACCCCCTAAGTAACTTATCTAGATGCATAGTGAGCACTTTGAACCCCCAGGTGATTCACAGAAGTTTATAATGCAGAGCAGTGAAAATAAAAAATCTTTTTTTTTCCTAAAAAAAAATTTTTTAGTCGGCAATTTTTTATTTTCACAAGGGTACCAGGATAAATTGGACCCCAAAAGTTGTTGTCCAGTTTGTCCTGAGTACACTGGTACCCCATATTTGGGGGGACCACTGTTTGGGCACACGTCGGGGCTCGGAAGAGAAGTAGTGACATTTTGAAATGCTGACTTTGATGGAGTGGTCTGCGGGCATCATGTTAAATTTGCTGAGCCCCTGTGTGCCTAAACAGTAGAAACCCACCACAAGTGACCCCATTTTGGAAACTAGACCCCCCAAGGAACTTATCTAGATGTGTGGTGAGCACCTTGAACCCCCAAGTGCTTCACAGAAGTTTATAACGCAGAGCCGTGAAAATAAAAAATCATTTTTTTCCCTAAAAAAAAAATGATTTTTAGCCCGCAATTTTTTTTTTCACAAGTGTAACAGGATAAATTGGACCCCAAAAGTTGTTGTCCAGTTTGTCCTGAGTACGCTGGTACCCCATATGTGGGTGGGGACCACTGTTTGGGCACACGTCAGGGCTCGGAAGGGAAGTAGTGACGTTTTGGTATGCAGACTTTGATGGAATGGTCTGCGGGCATCATGTTACATTTGAAGAGCCCTTGATGTACCTAAACTGTGGAAACCCCCCACAAGTGACCCTGTTTTGGAAACTAGACCCCATAAGGAACTTGCCTAGATGTGTGGTGAGCACCTTGAACCCCGAAGTGCTTCACAGAAGATTGTAACGCAGAGCCATGAAAATAACAAATCTTTTTTTTCCCTCTAAAAATGAATTTTTAGCTCCCAATCTTTTATTTTCACAAGGGTAACAGGAGAAATTGGACCCCAAAAGTTGTTTTCCAGTTTGTCCTGAGTACGCTGATACCCCATATGTGTGGGCAGCGTCGGACTGGAACACCTTGGGCCCACCAGAGAAAATCATTCTTGGGGCCCACTATGTAGCTGCATAGAGTTAAATACCAGACCACCAATTATGCGGTAAAACACGCTAATATCCGGGTATAATATAAGGTTGTACATGTCTTAATTATGTAGCAGGAGTTGGGGTAGCCCCCTCATAGAATATAAAGCAGCCCCCTCACATAGTATAATGCAGCCATCTCATAGAATATAATGCAGCCATCTCATAGAATATAATACTGCCCCCCTCATAGGGTATAATACTGCCCCCCTCATAGGGAATAATGCATCCCCTCATAGGGTATAATGCACCCCCTCATAGGGTATAATGCACCCCCTCATAGGGTATAATACTGCCCCCCTCATAGGGTATAATACTGCCCCCCTCATAGGGAATAATACTGCCCCCCTCATAGGGAATAATGCACCCCCTCATAGGGAATAATGCTGCCCCCCTCATAGGGAATAATGCACCCCCTCATAGGGTATAATGCTGCCTCCTCATAGGGAATAATGCACCCCCTCATAGGGTATAATGCTGCCCCCCTCATAGGGAATAATGCACCCCCTCATAGGGTATAATACTGCCCCCCTCATAGGGAATAATGCACCCCCTCATAGGGTATAATACTGCCCCCCTCATAGGGAATAATGCACCCCCTCATAGGGTATAATGCTGCCCCCTCATAGGGTATAATACTGCCCCCCTCATAGGTCATAGGGTATAATGCACCCCCTCATAGGGAATAATGCTGCCCCCTCATAGGGTATAATACTGCCCCCCTCATAGGGTATAATACTGCCCCCCTCATAGGGTATAATACTGCCCCCCTCATAGGGAATAATGCTGCCCCCTCATAGGGAATAATGCTGCCCCCCTCATAGGGAATAATGCTGCCTCCTCATAGGGTATAATGCTGCCCCCTCATAGGGTATAATACTGCCCCCCTCATAGGGAATAATGCACCCCCTCATAGGGTATAATGCTGCCCCCTCATAGGGTATAATACTGCCCCCCTCATAGGTCATAGGGTATAATGCACCCCCTCATAGGGAATAATGCTGCCCCCTCATAGGGTATAATACTGCCCCCCTCATAGGGTATAATACTGCCCCCCTCATAGGGTATAATACTGCCCCCCTCATAGGGAATAATGCACCCCCTCATAGGGAATAATGCTGCCCCCCTCATAGGGAATAATGCTGCCTCCTCATAGGGTATAATGCTGCCCCCTCATAGGGTATAATGCTGCCCTCCTCATAGGGTATAATGCACCCCGTCATAGGGAATAATGCTGCCCCCTCATAGGGTATAATGCTGCCTCCTCATAGGGTATAATGCTGCCCCCTCATAGGGTATAATGCTGCCCCCTCATAGGGTATAATGCTGCCCTCCTCATAGGGTATAATGCACCCCCTCATAGGGAATAATGCTGCCCTCCTCATAGGGTATAATGCTGCCTCCTCATAGGGTATAATGCTGCCTCTTCATAGGGTATAATACTGCCCCCCTCATAGGGTATAATACTGCCCCCCTCATAGGGTATAATGCTATATAGATATATAGATATAGAGTTAGATAGATATAGATAGAAAGATAGATGTAGAAATAGATAGATATAGAGATAGATAGTAGATAATGGATAGATAGAAAGATTCATAGAGATAGATAGAGATAGATATAAAGATATAGAAAGAAATATAGATAGATAGATAGATCTAGATAGCTATAGATAGAAAGATATAGAGATAGATAGATATATAGATAGAGATAGATAATAGATAGATATACAGATATAATAATAATAATAATAATAATAATATAGACATATATAGATAGATATAGAGATAAATATATATAGATAGATGGATATAAATAAAAATAGATATAGAGATATATATAGAGATAGATATAGAGATAATAGATATAGAGATAGATATAGAGATAGATATAGAGACAAATAGATATAGAAAGATAGATTTAGAGATAGATATAGAGATAATAGCTAGATATAGAGATATGTATAGAGATAGATAGATATAGAGTTAGAAAGATAGATAGATAGAGATAGCTAGATAGATAGATGGATAGATAGATATAGATAATAGAGATAATAGATAGATATAATAGATAGATATAGAGATAGATGGATAGATCAATAGATAGATAGATAAAGAGAGAGAGATGGAGATAGAGATAGAGATAGATAATGAGATATAGAGATAGATATAGAGATATAGTGTTAGATAGAAAGATAGATATAGAGATAGATAGATATAGAGATAGATATGGATATAGAGATAACAGATATAGAGATAGATAGATATAGAGATAATATATAGATAGATAGATATAGAGATAATATATAGATAGATATAGAGATAATATATAGATAGCTATAGAGAGAGAGATATAGAGATAGATATAGAGAGAAACAGATATAGATATAGAGATAGATATAGAGATAGATAGGTAGATATAGAGATAATAGATAGATATAGAGATAGATAGATATAGATATAAAGATAGAGACAGAGAGAGCGGTAGATAGAGAGAGAGATAGAGAGAGAGATAGATATAGAGAGAGATAGATACAGAGATCGATAAATAGATAGAGAGATAGATATAGATATAGATAATAGATAGAGATAGATAGATAAAGATAGATAATAAATATAGAGATAACAGATAGATATAGAGATAGAGTAAGATAGAAAGATATAGAGATAGGTAGATATAGATAATAGAGATAGCTAGATAGATAGACATAATAGATAGATATAGATATAGATAGATATAGAGATAGATAGAAAGATAGATATAGAGATAGATGTAGAGATAGAAAGATAGATATAGAGATAGAGCGATAGATAGATAGAGATAGATATATATAATAGATAGAGATAAATAGATAGATAGATAAAGATAGATAGATATAGAGATAGAAAGATAGATAGATATACAGAGAGATAGATATAGAGATAGAGATAAATAGATAGATGGATATAGAGAGAGATATAGAGAGAAATAGATATAGATATAGAGATAATAGATATATATAGAGATAGATAGATATAGATATAGAGAGAGATAGATACAGAGAAAAGATATAGAGATAAATAGAGAAAGATAGATAGATATATAGATATAGAGATAGAAAGATAGATAGATATACAGAGAGATAGATATAGAGATAGATAGAGATATATAGATAGCTATAGAGATAGATATAGAGAGAAATAGATATAGATATAGAGATAGATATAGAGATAGATATATAGATATAGAGATAGATATAGAGATAGATATAGATATAGAGATAGAGCGATAGATAGCGAGAGATATAGATATAGAGATAGATAGATACAGAGAAAAGATATAGAGATAGATAACGGATAAATAGATAGATAGGTATAGAGATAGATAGATATTAGATAGAGATATATATATATAGATAAAGATAGATAGATATAGATGGTAGCTAGATAGATAATAAATATAGAGATAATAGATATAGAGATAGATAGATAGATGGATAGACATAATAGATAGATATAGAGATATATATAGAAAGATATAGAGATAGATATAGAGATAGATGTAGAGATAGAAAGATAGATATAAAGATAGAGAGATAGATAGAGATAGATATAGAAACAGATAGATAGATAATAGATAGATATAGATAATAGAAAGATAGATAAAAGAGAGATAGAGAGAGAGATATATAGAGATATAGAGATAGATAGATAGAGACAGATAGAGAGAGCAAGAGAGATATAAAAACAAAACAAAACACAATACTCACCTCTCCTCCTCGCGCCCACGCTGATCCCGGCTTCAGTGTCAGGAGCTGCCCCCTCTGCCAGACACACAGCGGGTGCGCGATGTAGTGACGTCATCGCGCACTGGCTGTGAGCCAGGAGCAGAGAGGACTGAGGGCGGCGCCGGCCCTGATGCAGAGCGGCTTACTGGGCTGGGGGCGGGGCCTCTGGGGGGTGGAGACCTGAAATGATATTCACTGCTTCGCAGTGAATATTCATTTCTCTTTAGCAGCGGGGACAGGGGCTCCTGCCTCCTGACACCCGCTGCTGCTCCGCTGGCAGGGGCCCCCATAGCAGCTGCATGGTGTGCGACACACCACTGGCTGGGGGCCCCTGGAGCAGCGGGGGCCCTAGGCAACTGCTGGCCCTGTATGCCTGCAGGTGCCAGGGCCCACCAGATGCCAGGGCCCACCGGAGAATCCTCCGGTTCTCCGGTGGGCCAGTCCGACGCTGTGTGTGGGGGACCATTGTTGGGACACACGTCAGGGCTCGGAATGGAAGTAATGACGTTTTGAAATGCAGACTTTGATGGAATAGTCTGCGGTCGTCAATACGTTTGCAGAGCCCCTGATGTGCCTAAACAGTGGAAACCCCCACAAGTGACCCCATTTTGGAAACTAGACCTTCCAAGGAACTTATGTAGATGTATGGTGAGCACTTTCAACCCCAAAGTGCTTCACTGAAGTTTATAATGCAGAGACGTGAAAATGAAAAAAACATTTTTTTTCCACAAAAATAATTTTTTAGCCCCCAATTTTTTATTTTCCCAAGGGTAATAGGAGAAATTAGTCCCCAAAAGTTGTTGTGCAATTTTTCCTGAGTACGCTGATACCCCATATGTGGGGGTAAACCACTGTTTGGGCACACGTCAGGGCTTGGAAGGGAGGGAGCACCGTTTGACTTTTTGAACGTAAAATTGGCTGGAATCAATGGTTGCATCATATCGCGTTTGGAGACCCCCTGATGTGCCTAAACAGTGGAAACCCATCAATTCTAACTCCAACCCTAACCCCAACACACCCCTAACCACAACCCTAACCCCAACACATCCCTAACCCTAATCCCAACCCTAACCATAAACCTAACCCCAACACACCCCTAACCCCAACACTCACCATAACACTAACCACAAGCCTAACCCTAATTCTAATCCTAACCCTAATTCCAACCCTAACCCTAATTCTAACCCTAATTCCAACCCTAACCCTAATTCCACCCTAACCCTAATTTAACCCTAACCCTAATTCCAACCCTAACCCTAATTCCAACCCTAACCCTAATTCCAACCCTAACCCTCTTTCCAACCCTAACCCTCACCCTCTTTCCACCCCTAACCCTCTTTCCAACCCTAACCCTCTTTCCAACTCTAACCCTAACCCTAATGGAAAAATAAAAATATTTTCTTTATTTTATTAGTTATGCCTACCTATGGGGGTGATAATCGGGGGGTTCATTTACTTTTTATTTCATTTTGATCACTGTGAGAGTGATCAAAATGAAATAATGGAATCTGCAGCCGGCAGATTCGGGCGGGCGCACTGCGCATGCGCCCTCCATTTTCCAAGATGGCGGCGCCCATGAACCGGACCCGCAGGACACCGGGAGTGACAGGGGGACTTAGAAGGTGCCGGAGGCGGTGAGAGTGGGTGAGGGGGTTATCGGAAGCTGGCAGGGAGCGAAGGGAATGGGAGGGGGGGCAGATGATGACAGCGGCGGCAGATCGCCGCTGTCATTCAGTGGCGGGGGGGGGGCGATCGCCAGTAGGGGGGGTCGAATCGGTGTCTCCAGCCATGTCCGATGCTACTGCAGCATCGGCCATGGCTGGATTGTAATATTTCATCAATTTTCATTGATGAAATATTACTATCGCTCTGTTTGGCTGTTTCACTTTTAACAGCCAATCAGAGCGATCGTAGCCACGTGGGGGTGAAGCGACACCCCCTGTGGTGAATTACAAAGCCCCCTGTATCTGCGGGTCATGTAACCTTTCATTGATCCCAGTCACCCGACCCGCAGGGGGGCTTTGATTTCATGACACAGGGTATGCGTCATAGGTCGGATTGGCACCGACTTTCATGACGCATACGCTGTGTCACAGGTCTGGAACCGGTTAAATGCCCTGAACTCATCCTTGTTACCAGAAAATATATCTGGCAATTTAACCAGGGATTCAGGTGGGACTAAAATGACATCTCTATTCTCCACCTGCTGGAAGCCTGCGGAAAGTACCCCCTGAACTGAGTCCTCAACCCGCCGTTGGGACTGGGCCAGAGCTTGGTGTTCCAAACTAAGCTTCTGCAGTGACTGAGTCAAGCTTTTCACCTGCTCAGATAAAGCACACATTGGGTCCATGCTGCAGAAGTGAGGAGAGAAAAAAAAATTGTAGGCCAGTTATAATGTCAGAGACACCGCACTGAACTTGCTCACTGAGCCAGTGCGCGTTTCCTGAGTAAAGCGAACAGTGCTCAAAGCTACCTGTGGAGCGGGCAGCAACCGAATAGATGTGTACTTCAGACCCGCAGGACCTGAAGCACGTGACTGCTAGAGGCGTGGCTTAAACTCCACAGAGCTAGGAGCTGCAAGACAATTCCTAGCAGAGTAACTGCGAGACAAAGTTACCAAGGGGCATAGACAGTGAGAATAGTCAGGACGTAGCCAATGAGTCATACACAGAGATAGCTGCAAGGTACAAGAGGGGCGAGCAGAGAGTAGTCAGGTCACAGGCAATGAGTCATACACAGATAATAACGCAGTACAAAATCAACAGGCAAACTCACAACGGGAAACAGAATCGGGTCAGAACCATATAAACAAGCTATAGCAACAAACAGGTACACGGGGGTCAGCACACTAGGCCAAAGGCAAAAGTATAACTGGCAGGGATTGAAGCTACCCAGGGGTTTATGAAGCTCTCCCAGAACCAGAAAGAGGCCACAATCATTAACCCCAAGTGTGCAGGTCAAAACCTGCACAGAGCTCCAGACATTAACCCCCGGTGTGCAGCTCAAAAACCTGCACTGGGATCATGACACACGTCTTATTATTTAAATTCGCCCTACTGGAGGCTGTGTATCCAAGGTCGTGTGTGTCATATAAATTCGCCCTGCTGGAGGCGGTGTGTCCAGTCACATGTTGATCATTACATTATCACCAACCCCAACATTTTTTTTTTTCTCTCTGGTGAGCAATGGGCCAAATTCAGACCAGTGAGCAGCTGTTGCTGGCCCTCACTGAGATTAGTGAGGAGCTGAATGATGCAGTTTAGCAGCACATGCAGCAGAATTATGGGTCTGAGGCCTACCCTCTGCCTCAACTAGAGGGTCCATATACGGCTTTGGCCAGGATGTGCCGGAGTTCCTGCTGGGGAGCAGGACTTGCTTAAACAGGCAGATGTACCCAGGCAGGTGGGTGGAGTTGGTGTCCCCATGGTGCTGCCTGGTGTTCCCCAAGGTGAAGGGGTACTTCCCTGTAGTGAGCAGACTAATGATTTAGTCCTTGGCACTCACGCCGAAACTTCGGTTATATCAGAGAAGCCATGTCCCCCTGGTCGTGTGGAGGAAGATGACCTGGGAGTGTATATTTCCTTCTCGCCCTCAGAAGGTACTATGTCAGCAGAGGTGATGGTTGGCAAGGTACCTGAGGGCATACCGGTGCTTGTGAACAGTGGTGCTGAAGTCAGTCTGGTGGATGCTCAGTTTGTCCAGACTCATGGTCTGAGGTGTGAGATGCCGGACAGACCCATAAGCGTCCAGGCCATTGACTCTGTCCCACTGAGCCGGGGGGGGTTAAGCCAAGTCGTAGAAGACATTGTGCTGTATCATGAACATCATGACGAGTCCCAGTCATACTACGTCTTGGAGGGAAATCCAGCACCTATCGTTATGGGCCCTGTTGTGAGTTAATTCTCTGGTTCACCAGTTGTGAGTTCTCCTTCCCGACTCCCTCTGGTGGTAACAGGAGGTAGTGAGGCTGATTTGATCGGTGGAGATCTGCCACCTGAGAATGAGGATGACGATTGGACCTCAGGAGTCTCAGATTGGATTTAAGACAGCCGACGCCCTATTCAGTTGCTGGTGATTCCTTCTGCTTGGCAGCTCTTGGTTTTCAGCTATGTTCCAGTCATCTATAGCTAAGTTTTTCTGCTAATGTTCACACTTGATTTTGTTGGTCTATTCAGTTTTTTGTGTGGTCAGCCAGCCCCAGCTAGGGGCTGTGCTGAATTTCCACTCTTATTTATCAGTATTTTGCCAATTTGCTTTTTGTCCCTTACTAGTTTGGTCTCTTTTTGCTCTGTCTCAGAGTATTTCAGAGTGCTGATATAGTGGGAGAAGTCTAGTGACTTCAGGGTTAATTTTGCTATCAGACGTGTTGGACATTATTTTTGTAGGGTTTTTTGCAGGTTGCAGACAGTGTCTTTCCTTTCCTTTCCTTTCTAGTTAGTTTGGGCCCCATCGTTTACTCAGCCTATTTTTCTGCCTGTGTTTGTGCCTTCATCTTGTTTCACTGTCAATACATGTGTGGGGACTGTTGTGAGTTCATTTTCCCCTTCGTCACTGAGGTCTGGTGAACTCCCTATTCTGGTAAAGGAAGGTAATGAGCCTGATTATCAGGCACCTGAGCCTAATGATGATGACTGGCTGAGTGGAGTCACGGACTGGATATAAGGCTGCCGACGCCCTTCTGCCCTGCGGGTGATTTTTCTGTGGACTTCTAGGAGACCAGTCTGATTCCTGCTCCTCTAAAGCTAAGTTTTCTGCTTTGCCTGTTATCATTTGTGTTTTGTTTTTGTTTGCCTTGCTTTTCTGGATTCTGCCATTCCCTGCTGGGGTGAGCTGAATCTCCTTTTGCCGGTTGCTCTGTCTTCAGAATATTCCTGAGTACTGACATAGCCTTTTTGAAGCCTAGCGTCTTCAGGGCCTTTTTCACTGTCAGTTTGTTGGCTCTTATTTTCATAGGGTTTTTCACGGATTGCAGACAGCAGCCTTCCTGTCCTTTCCTATCTAGTTAGCTTGGGCCTTATCTTTGCTCAGTCTATCTTTCTGTCTGTGTTAGTGTTCTTTCTTCTTGCTTCACCGTCATTATATGTTGGGGGCTGCCTTTTGCTTTGGGGTCTGCTATGGGGCAGTTTAGATTTCCCTTTCTGTCTTTAGGCTATATAGTCCTCCGGCTGTGATCGAGGGGTCTAGGGCATCGTAGGAACCCCCCACGGCTACTGCTAGTTGTGTTGATAGGTTCAGGGGTCTGCAATCCGATAGCTGCCAACTTCTCTGGTTTTCTGGACTTAGCTAGCATTTCTGTTTTTGCCTCCTACGGTGACTCATTCATAACAGAATCACCCGCCATACCGCAGATCCTAGGGTACTCAATAGCAGGAAAGAATTGTGTTTAAGAAAAAAAAAAAAAGAGTGTGTATATTCTTTCCTCTATATCTCTGAGGCCGTAGGGGGAATTTTTTTTTCTCTCAATGGAGATAAAGCAATTGTCTGATCGTGTGGAGCAGCTCGCTGCGGAAGTGCGGGGAATTTCCGCCTACCTTGCTCGTTCGCATGCTGTTGAACCAAAGATCCCTACACCTGATGTATTTTTTGGGGATCGATCTAAATTTTTGAGTTTCAAAAATAATTGTAAATTATTTTTTGCCTTGAAGCCTAACTCGTCAGGGAGCTCCGCGCAGCAGGTTAAAATTGTCATCTCTTTGCTGCGTGGCGATCCCCAGGATTGGGCGTTTTCCTTGAAACCAGATGATCCTATTCTGACTAATGTGAACGCATTCTTTCAAGCCTTGGGGTTGTTGTATGACGAACCTAATGCTATTGATCAGGCTGAAAAGACCCTGTTGGCATTGAACCAGGGTCGAGATTCTGCAGAGTTGTACTGTCAAAAGTTCCGAAAGTGAGCGGTCTTTACTACCTGGAATGATAATGCCTTGGCCGCTCTCTTTCGGAAGGGTTTGTCAGAAGCCGTAAAAGATACTATGGTGGGATTTCCTGTTCTCTCTGGTCTGGACGATTCTATGTCATTAGCCATTCAGGTTGATCGGCGTTTACGTGAACGCAGGATTGCACGAGAGGTGTTGCCACCGGTTGAACAGACATCTGAACCTATGCAATGTGATAGAATTTTGTCTAGGGCGCAACGTCAGGAGTTCAGAAGGCATAATAAGCTGTGTTTTTTCTGTGGAGATGCCTCGCATATTATTTCTGTTTGTCCTAAACGAGAGAAACGCTTTGCACAAACGTTTTCTGTTGGTGGTGTTCAACCTAAGTTTCTTCTGGCAATTACTCTGATCTGCTCCCTGTCCACATTTTCCGCCAAGGCTTTTGTGGATTCAGGAGCAGCGCTAAACCTAATGGACTTGGATTTTGCTAAACGTTGTGGATTTCCGATGACACCTCTGCAGATGCCTATCCCTTTGAGGGGGATTGATGCTACTCCTTTGGCGAAAAATAAACCTCAGTTTTGGACCCAGGTGGTCATGCGGGTCGCCCCAGACCATCAAGAAAATTGCAGATTTTTGGTGTTGCATGGTCTGCATGATGCCGTTGTTCTGGGGTTTCCCTGGTTGCAAATTCATAATCCAGTTTTGGATTGGAAATCTGTGTCTGTGGTGAGTTGGGGTTGTCGGTGTGCCTTTAGTGAGGCTCCGGTTTTTTCCACCTCTCCTCAGTCGCATGATGTTCCTGACTATTTGGCGGACTTTTATGATGTATTTAGTGAGAATGAGTCTGCATCTTTGCCTCCTCATAGGAGTTATGACTGTGCAATTGAACTGAGCCCGGGGTGTAAATTTCCCAAGGGTCGGCTCTTCAATTTATCTGTACCCGAGCACGAGGCTATGCGATCCTATATAAAGGAGGCGTTGGAGAAGGGTCATATTAGACCATCCTCTTCACCCTTAGGTGCCGGGTTTTTTTTTGTGGCCAAAAAGGATGGTTCTTTAAGGCCTTGTATTGATTATCGTGCCCTCAACAAAATTACTATTAAATATCAGTATCCGTTACCCCTGATTTCGGATCTATTCTCTAGAGTTAGAGGTGCTTGCTGGTTTACCAAGCTTGACCTCAGGGGGGCGTATAATCTTATCCGCATTAAGCAGGGGGATGAATGGAAGACGGCGTTTAATACTCCGGAGGGACATTTTGAGTACCTGGTGATGCCTTTTGGGCTCACTAATGCCCCTTCTGTCTTCCAGTGCTTCATGAACGATATTTTCCGAGACTTTGTCGATAAATTTTTGATTATCTATCTGGATGATATTTTGATCTTCTCCAAGGATTGGGATTCTCATGTGGAACATATTCGGACTGTGTTCCGGATCTTGAGGGAGAATTCCCTGTATGTCAAAGGATCTAAATGCCTTTTTGGAGTACAGAGGATTACATTTTTGGGATTTATTTTGTCTCCGTCAACTATTGAAATGGACCCGGCCAAGGTACAGGCCATTTATGATTGGGTTCAGCCCACTTCTTTGAAGGCCCTCCAGAAGTTTTTGGGTTTTCCTAATTTTTATCGGAAATTTATAGCAAAATTTTCTAGTATTGCCAAGCCATTGACTGATCTGACTAAGAAGGGTGCTGATGTGTTGAATTGGTCTCCGGAGGCTGTTGCTTCCTTTCAGGAGCTGAAGCGAAGATTTACCTCCTCCCCGGTTTTGCGGCAACCTGATGTCTCACTCCCGTTCCAGGTAGAGATGGATGCTTCTGAGATTGGTGCAGGAGCTGTTTTGTCCCAAAAGGATCCTGTAACATCTAAAATGAATCCCTGTGCTTTCTTTTCCCGAAAGTTCTCTCCATCTGAACGTAACTATGATGTGGGGAATCGGGAACTGTTGGCCATGAAATGGGCATTTGAGGAGTGGAGACATTGGTTGGAGGGAGCTAAACATCAAGTTGTGGTCCTCACTGACCACAAGAATTTGATTTACCTAGAGTCGGCTAAACGCTTGAACCCTAGACAGGCTAGGTGGGCCTTGTTTTTTACACGTTTTGATTTTGTGGTCTCTTTTCTTCCTGGAACTAAGAATGTCAAGGCAGATGCCCTCTCTAGGAGCTTCTTTGCTGATTCTCCTGTGGTGACCAAGCCTGCTACCATCTTAGGCGAAGGGGTAGTTCTTTCTGCCATCTCGCCGGATTTGAGACTTGCTATGCAAGAGTTCCAGGAGGACAAACCTAAGCGTTGTCCCAGTGGAAAGTTGTATGTTCCTGACCAGTGGAAGAAGAGAGTGATGTCTGAAGTTCATTGCTCTGCATTGGCTGGTCATCCAGGTATTTTTGGTACTAGAGATCTGGTGAGTTGCTCTTTTTGGTGGCCCACCTTGTCTCATGATGTCAGGAATTTTGTGCAGTCCTGTGGGACTTGCTCCCGGTCTAAATCTTGTTCTCGCTCTAGTGGGTTGTTGATGCCTTTGCCGGTCCCCAGGAGGCCATGGACCCATATTTCAATGGATTTCATCTCTGATATGCCGGTCTCTCAAAGAATGACTGTTATTTGGGTGATTTGTGATAGGTTCTCTAAGATGGTTCATCTTGTACCACTCCCTAAGTTGCCGTCTTCCTCTGAGTTGGTGCCCCTGTTTTTGCAACAGGTGGTTCGCTTGCACGGGATTCCTGAGAACATTGTATCTGACAGAGGAGTTCAGTTTGTGTCTAGATTTTGGAGGACTTTCTGTTCCAAGCTGGGAATTCAGTTGTCCTTCTCCTCTGCTTTTCACCCTCAGACCAATGGGCAGACAGAGAGAACAAACCAGACCTTGGAGTCGTATTTGAGATGTTTTATTTCCGCTGATCAGGATGATTGAGTTTCATTTTTGCCCTTGGCCGAATTTCCTTTAAATAATAGAGCTAGTTCTGCCACTTTGATGTCACCTTTTTTTTGTAACTTTGGGTTTCATCCTCGATTTTCTTCAGGGCAGGTGGAGTCTTCTGCCTGCCCAGGTGTTGACATTGTGGTGGAGAGAATGCACCAGATCTGGGACCAAGTGGTGGATAAGTTATCTCTCTCCCAGGAAACGGCCCAGCGGTTTTCCAATCGACATAGGACCATTGGTCCCCAGTTTAAGATTGGTGATATGGTGTGGTTATCATCAAAAAATATTGCTATGAAGGTGGCTTCTCCTAAGTTTAAGCCTAGATTTATTGGACCTTACAAGATTTTGGAGATTATTAATCCGGTCTCTTTTCGTTTGGCTCTTCCTGTCACATTTAAGATCCATAATGTGTTCCATAAGTCCTTGTTGAAGAGGTTTGTTGAACCAGTTGTTCCTGGGGTGGCACCTCCGGACCCTGTATTGGTTGAAGGTAACATGGAATATGAGGTAGAGAAAATACTGGATTCCCATCTAGCTAGACGGAGACTCCAGTATTTGGTTAAGTGGAAGGGTTATGGTCAGGAGGATAATTCCTGGGTCTCTGCCTCTGATATTCATGCCAAAAGATTGGTGCGTGCCTTTCATCGGGCTCACCCTGATCGCCCTGGTGGCGTGGTTGAGGGTTCGGTGACCCCTCCTCAAGGGGGAGGTACTGTTGTGAGTTCATTTTCCCCTTCGTCACTGAGGTCTGGTGAAATCCCTATTCTGGTAAAGGAAGGTAATGAGCCTGATTATCAGGCACCTGAGCCTAATGATGATGACTGGCTGAGTGGAGTCACGGACTGGATATAAGGCTGCCGACGCCCTTCTGCCCTGCGGGTGATTTCTCTGTGGACTTCTAGGAGACCAGTCTGATTCCTGCTCCTCTAAAGCTAAGTTTTCTGCTTTGCCTGTTATCATTTGTGTTTTGTTTTTGTTTGCCTTGCTTTTCTGGATTCTGCCATTCCCTGCTGGGGTGAGCTGAATCTCCTTTTGCCGGTTGCTCTGTCTTCAGAATATTCCTGAGTACTGACATAGCCTTTTTGAAGCATAGCGTCTTCAGGGCCTTTTTCACTGTCAGTTTGTTGGCTCTTATTTTCATAGGGTTTTTCACGGATTGCAGACAGCAGCCTTCCTGTCCTTTCCTATCTAGTTAGCTTGGGCCCCGTCTTTGCTCAGTCTATCTTTCAGTCTGTGTTAGTGTTCTTTCTTCTTGCTTCACCATCATTATATGTTGGGGGCTGCCTTTTGCTTTGGGGTCTGCTCTGGGGCAGTTTAGATTTCCCTTTCTGTCTTTAGGCTATATAGTCCTCCGGCTGTGATCGAGGGGTCTAGGGCATCGTAGGAACCCCCCACGGCTACTGCTAGTTGTGTTGATAGGTTCAGGGGTCTGCAATCCGATAGCTGCCAACTTCTCTGGTTTTCTGGACTTAGCTAGCATTTCTGTTTTTGCCTCCTACGGTGACTCATTCATAACAGGGGACTATCTATTCCTTTGGGGTCTGCTCTGGGGCAGTTAGTTTTCCCCTTTTCATCCTTCAGGCTTATTTAGTCCTCCGGCTGTGACGAAGCGTCTAGGAACGTCGTAGGTACGCTCCACGGCTGCTGCTAGTTGTGTGGTAGGATCAGGTATCTGCATAGTTACCAACCTCTCTGGTTTTCTGTGACTTAGCTTGTTTTGCTTTTTTCTCCTAGGTGACCCTAGGATCACTCGGTTTTGGCCGTTGCAGCTGAAAAGAGGAAATCGGAGAAACCAGGGGAAGAGTCTTGAGGAGATCATTTGCATATTCCCAGTGCCTTCTGGGATAAGTGAAGAGTCTCCGCGAGCTCAACGATCACTGGGTTTTGGCCGTTGCAGCTGAAAAGAGGAAATCGGAGAAACCAGGGGAAGAGTCTTGAGGAGATCATTTGCATATTCCCAGTGCCTTCTGGGATAAGTGAAGAGTCTCCGCGAGCTCAACGATCACTGGGTTTTGGCCGTTGCAGCTGAAAAGAGGAAATCGGAGAAACCGCACGCCTTTCGGCGCGCGAATTTTGGCTCATCTTTCATCTTTTTAAGAAATCTCAAGATGGAAGAGGCCAGGAGCCATTTGGTGAGCTGCATTTCTTGCTACATGTTCACAGATTTACCAGTGGAAAAGCCAAACTTCACATGCCACAAATGCAAGCTTGTGACCCTGTTGGAGGAAAAGTTGCAAAATCTCGAAGAGAGGTTAGCTACGTTGAAGATCATTAAGGAAGGTGAAGAGTTCTTGGACAGAGCAGAATTATCTCTTCATGTTACAGAAAGAGAAGAAATTCGAAGTGCACCTGAAGAAACAGAGGAATGGAGACATGTGACCCAGAGAAGCAGGAGGATCAGGAGGCAGTCAGCACCCATACTGCTCAGAAACCAGTACCAGGCTCTCACGCAGGAAAACGATGAAGAAATACATCAGGATAAGACTTTGCCAACAAACAGCAACCTTGTACGCCTTCAGAGTCCTCCTGGATGGAGAAAGAAAAATGTTGTGAAGAAGAAACGGAGAGTGGTGGTCATGGGGGATTCCCTGTTGAGAGGAACAGAGGCCGCTATCTGCAGACCGGATATAACTTCAAGAGAAATGTGCTGTCTTCCAGGTGCAAAAATTAAAGATGTGTCTGACAGGATATCAGGACTCTTCAGACCTACAGATGACTACCCATTCCTGCTACTACATGTGGGGACAAATGACACCGCAAGAAACGACCTGGAAACCATCTGCAGAGACTTTGAAGACTTAGGTAAGAAAGTGAAAGAACTGGGAGCGCAGGTGGTCTTCTCTTCCATCCTCCCAGTGGATGGCCATGGAACAAGGAGGTGGAATAAGATTCTGCAGGTGAACAACTGGCTACGTCGATGGTGCCGTCAGCAACGATTTGGATTTCTGGATCACGGAGTGAACTACTTATACGATGGACTACTTGCTAGAGATGGGGTGCACCTTACGAAGACTGGAAAGCAGGTATTTGGAAGTCGCCTTGCTACACTTGTAAGGAGAGCTTTAAACTAGAACAACATGGGAAGGGAAGCAAAAGACCAGAAAAAGCCATACACCTGTCAAATGCTATTGAGAACTCTGCTATTAGAAGTGGAAAGGAAGAACAAAGACGAAAGAATCTAATTAAAAAAAATATTGGAGAAAGAGAAACCAATCACAAACTAAAATGTTTCTATACTAATGCACAAAGCATGGGCAACAAACAAGGAGAATTGGAACTACTAACACAGGAAAAGAAATATGATGTCATTGGAATCACTGAAACTTGGTGGGACAATACACATGATTGGAATACAAGACTAGAAGGATACAACTTATTTGCAAGAAACAGACTTGATAAACGAGGAGGGGGTGTCGCATTGTATGTTAGAAATGCGTATATCTGCACAGAGATTGAAGCTTCAGAGACTGGGAGTTCTGTGGAAACTGTTTGGGTAAGAATACAAGGACAGAACAATGGAAAGGACACCATTGTATGCATTTACTACAGGCCGCCTGTGCAAGCTGAAGATATGGATGAACTCTTTATGCATCAAATGGCCAAGTTCTCCAAAAAATATGACATAGTTGTCATGGGAGATTTCAACTATCCAGACATTTGTTGGGAATCTCTCTCAGGCAAAACTAACAGGTCAAGGAAATTCTTATCCTCTCTTGCTGACAACTTTATCTTCCAAAAGGTAAAGGAGAAAACAAGGGGAACTGCTACCTTGGATCTAATCCTTATAAACAGGGAGGAAATGGTTGAGGAGGTAAAAGTGGCTGGGACCCTAGGAGGTAGCGACCATGCTATTTTAGAATTTTGGATAACTAGAGGCGGAAGACCTGTGAAGACTCAGACGTCAAGGTTAGATTTCAGAAAGGCAGATTTTAAGGGATTCAGAAAGAGAATTGGAGGGATCCAATGGCTGGATATCCTTAAAGACAAAAATGTCCAGGAAGGATGGGAAATCTTGAAAAATGAAATTCTCAAAGCACAGTTGTTAACAATTCCGAAAAGAGGGAAGAATAGGAAGCATTTAAGGAAACCAGGATGGATGAACACAGAACTTAAGCACATGCTAAAAAGGAAGCAAAAAATGTTTATAAAATGGAACGAAGGAGGCATATCTAAAGAAGAATATAATGCTGTCTGCAGAACCTGCAAGGCACAAATCAGATTATCTAAAGCTGAAAATGAATTGAGGCTTGCAAGAGATGTCAAAAGCAATAATAAAGGATTTTGGGGATATGTCAAAAGTAAAAGAAAAGTCAAAGATGCTATAGGATTTTTACAGGATGAAAATGATGAAATGGTAAGACAGGATGTTGAGAAGGCTGAACTTTTAAATTCCTATTTTGCATCTGTTTTCTCTCAGAAAGGAAATGTAACATCAACTGTTATTCACTGTCCTATTAAGGGAATAGAAGAATCCAGGATATCTATAAACAGAAAGATAGTGAGGAAACACTTAGCTAACCTAAATGTATTCAAGTCTCCAGGTCCAGATGAATTACACCCCAGAGTACTGAAGGAGATAGCAGAAGAAATTTTTGAACCCCTCTCCATAATCTTTGAAAATTCTTGGAGAACAGGAGAAGTGCCAGAAGACTGGAGAAGAGCAAATGTTGTTCCTATCTTCAAAAAGGGGAAGAAGGTGGACCCAGGCAACTATAGGCCGGTGAGTCTGACTTCTATACCAGGAAAGATCTTTGAACAAATTATTAAACAACATGTATGTCAGTACCTGGATAAGAATGAAGTGATTAAACAGAGTCAGCATGGGTTTGTAACTAATAAGTCATGTCAGACTAACTTAATTTCCTTCTATGATGGAATCACTGATTGGGTGGATCAAGGAAATGCTGTAGATATAGTATATCTTGACTTCAGCAAAGCATTTGACAAAGTCTCTCATACAATCCTTATTGAAAAAATGACTAAGTATGGAATGGACAAGGCAACTGTTAGGTGGATTCATAACTGGCTTAGTGATCGGACCCAAAGAGTGGTCGTAAATGGCTGCACATCCAGTTGGAAGAATGTCTCAAGTGGGGTACCACAGGGCTCTGTCCTGGGCCCTGTATTGTTCAACATCTTTATCAACGATTTAGATGAAGGAATTGAGGGTAAACTGATTAAATTTGCTGATGACACAAAGCTAGGAGGGATAGCTAATACTAGAGAAGAGAGAGAGAGGATTCAAAAAGATTTAAATAAACTGGAGAAGTGGGCAGCAACTAACAGAATGGTTTTTAACAGGGAGAAATGCAAAGTACTACATCTGGGCAATAAAAATGAAAAAAGCATATATAGAATGGGAGGAATAGGGCTAAGTGACAGCACATGTGAAAAAGACTTGGGTATACTAATAGATCGCAGACTGAATATGAGTCAACAGTGTGATGCAGCAGCAAAAAAGGCAAATGCAATTCTAGGATGTATTAACAGAAGCATACAGTCTAGATCACGTGAAGTAATTATTTCCCTCTAATCCTCTTTGGTCAGACCTCATCTGGAATATTGTGTCCAATTTTGGGCACCACATTTTAAAAAAGACATCAACAAACTGGAGCAAGTTCAGAAAAGAGCGACCAGAATGGTGACCGGTCTGCAAACCCTGTCTTATGAGGAAAGGTTGCAGGATTTGGGAATGTTTAGTTTGCAAAAGAGAAGACTGAGAGGAGACTTAATAGCTGTCTACAAATATCTAAAGGGCTGTCACATTGTAGAAGGATCAACTTTATTCTCATTTGCACAAGGAAAGACTAGAAGCAATGGGATGAAGCTGAATGGGAGGAGACACAGATTAGATATTAGAAAAAACTTTTTGACAGTTAGAGTGATCAATGAGTGGAACAGGCTGCCACGAGAAGTGGTGAGTTCTCCTTCAATGGAAGTCTTCAAACAGAGGCTGGACAGACATCTAACTGGGATGATTTAGCGAATCCTGCTTTGAGCAGGGGGTTGGACCAGATGGCCCAGGAGGTCCCTTCCAACTCTACGATTCTATGATTCTATGATTCTATGACCCATTCATAACAGGGCCCCCCTTGGTCTAAAAATCACAACCCGGTTTTAGATTGGCGGACTAGGGAAGTAGTCAGCTGGGAGCAGTCGTGTGAGGGCTGCTGCCTAGGGGCTACTGTCTCTGCCGTCTCTCTACAACCATCCCCTGCCTCTCCAGTGGGGGCAGCAGAGGTGCTGCGGGAGAGTAGGGGCAAGTCTCAACCCTCTCCATTAGCCAACCCTGGGAGGCGGAGACCTCATGGTGGAAGGGGTTGGAGGGTGGTGTACCCCTTGGTGAATTGCGGGGGTGTGAGTGTGGTGACACAGGGAGACACCTCTGTTGTCAGCTCCAGAATGAGTTCACCCTATTTTGACAAACAAATGTGTGGCAATAAACGTTCAGGTCCGGACCTGTGTGTGTACGAGCATGTATGGGTGGCCACCAAAAACATCCAGTGGAAGTGTGTTGCGGGGGTCTGGAATTCTCAGGTGATCGGGCCGTATCTGGTGTCGGCTATCCAGGGCTCAGAGTCTTACCAGCTCGAGTTACTCCCAAACCTGCACATACACAAGTCGTTCGCCAGGTCGGCGCTTCAGAGATGTCTGGTGCCTCCAGAATATACATTGCCAATATCAGCGGTGTTCGTTTGTCATCAACCTGACGTGAAGGTAGTTGCAGGGGTGAACTCTGGATCTGGGCGTCCCCTCTGTAGGTGGTTCCCTGATGAGGAGCGGTCTTGAGGGTCCGGAGGCCCCTCATTGAGTGAGGGTACTGTCATGATCCAGGTTGGATGATGACAGAATAAAGCACATGTAACCTTTTTTTTTTCCTTAAGCTGTGTGCTTAAGTTTTGTTTTGCCCCCGGTGGCCATTGGGGTTATTGCACGGTGGTGTCTTTTGTTCTAGTTTGCCCCCTGTGGTGGTTAGCGTTATTACTCGGGAATCACTAACAGGTGTGATTCCTCTGGCTTAACTATAAAGGTGTGCCATGTGCTCTCACTGGTGTTGGTGATAGTGTTCATTTCCAACCATCCTTGGTGGAGAAAGGAGCTAGAGAGAGTTCCTTGCAGCACAGTCAGAGTCCTGGTGTGGAAGGAGTCAGAGGGGATTTCCTTGCAGCTCTGACGGAGCTTGGTGGCAGCTATTCGGGAGGAAAGCTGCATTCTGGTTGTGGACTCTGTTGCTGGGAGCAAGAGCAACAGAGCAAAGCTAAGTGGTGTTTCCCTGTTTGTGCCTTTCCTTTATGTGTGTTTCAGTGCAGTGGTGGGATTAGTCTCTGCACCGGCCATTTCACTAGAAAGGGGTAGGTGCAGGGCGAGCTAGGGTTTAAAGGTATCCAGATCGGCGCCCGGTGCGGAACCTGCCTAGGGATCGGTAGGAGTGTAGAGACACTGGCTCAGGGGAGTGCAGGAGGTCTCCACGTCCCTGTTCCCTATTGCAGGGCCCACCATTGTAAGTGTTTCCCATTATTATTTAAATTCGCAATGCTGGAGGCGGTGTATCCGGTTTCACGTGTATTGCTGAAATTCGCCTGCTGGAGGCGGTGTATCCGGCTGCACGTCTTATTATTTAAATTCACCCTACTGGAGGCGGTGTATCCAGGGTCCCTTGTGTCATATAAATTTGCCCTGTTGGAGGCGGTGTGTCCAGTTTCACGTTGATCATTACAGTGAGTAATTAGAGAAGTTTGGAGGTTAAAATCTGCCATCAAAACCATGTATTTTGTCATTGGTGAATAAGCTGGAACATACAAGAACATTAATGGATAGGCATGATGGAGGACATCCGAAAATGTCTGAGTAAACAGTTTAAGATGTGAAACAGCGACTTCTGGCATCTCCATGTAAATCATTGCACAGGCTTTCCCAAGTGACAGGCATGCCATATTTCACATGTGAACGAGTGGCCCAAAAAGGTTGTGTTCGTCCGTACAGAATCACTGTACTGATTTAACACCACCAAATTTTTTCCTCTGGGGCCATTTGAAAGGTCGGACATACAGTAACATGCCACAAACATTACAGGCACTCCGAGAGAACATACAGTGAGAAATTCAGGCTATGACCCCAGACATCCTGCATGCAGGCGTGCTTGGATGGAAACTGTGAACACATGCTTTAAAACATCATCTTCTCATGAACCAAGGTTTGTACAGTCCAAATTTCAGTATGATTGCTTGTCTCTTTTAGAAGTTACAGCAATTTTTCCAAGTAAAGTAGTGAGTGAATCACCCTGTACAACCTGCACAGCAGAAGCCCTAAGTTGACTGTACAACAACCTACACTATATACTGTAATATCTTACGGTGCTTCCTCTTACACAAAGCGATGGCATATCACTAGAATAAGCCATCACTGTGTGGTCTAAATACCAGAACCCCCATGATCCTGGGAACAAAGGGTGGCATTAATGGTTTAGGGCTGCAGAACTGCTCCAATTAAAAGTCCTCAGTACAGAAGCAAAACAGTGGCTAATCTATGTTCCCTTCCCAGGCATACGCACTGCAAACCTTCTAAATAAGCACTGTATGACTGGCCAACTTATAGATAGATATATTTGCCTAGAGATTCTTGATACTTTGATATATTTTTGCTTTGATACTTTCAGTCACACTACAGTGGGGAAAAAGTATTTAGTCAGCCACCAATTGTGTAAGTTCTCCCACTTAAAAAGATGACAGAGGCCTGTAATTGACATCATAGGTAGACCTCTGATATTGAAGAGTTAATGGTTTGCTTTTATATCCCTTTAAATGCCTTTAAGACTTCGATTGCCTTTTGCCTATTATTGCTAGAATTATTCTTATGTAGACTATTAGTCTCTGTTTTCAAGGAAACTATACTTGTTATCATATTTTTTTCTCAACAACATGTTCTGGGTACATTGTAAACATGGTATAACTCTGAAGGTGATGGTGGGTGATGGTGAGGGCTACATGAGCTCCATAGAATTACATGTTGTAAATGGTATAAAAGATTGCCTTGTATTTCATTACGTCAGATAAAGTGATTTGACCACAGCTCGTGTGTGTTGAGTCTCTTTGTCTCCAAGCGCTTGTGAAAAGAAGGGCGAAAACCTCCTAATCCGGACTCACTGGTGATCTGGCATACCTGACGCTTGGTCAGAACAAAAAGCAGCTACGACAGTTTTTGACGCCCAATGGGGACCGTGGAAACCAGCCTATTCGGAATCCGTATGTGGGAGCTTCCTGGGAGGTTGAATATGCAGAATCCAGGCTGCAGCAGGTGAGAACATGTATTCTTACATTGATTCTGTATCTGCAGCCTCTCTAAGGATGTCTACATATCTCTGGATATGACTGTACAACACTGTTCAAAAGAACCCACATCACCAGTGAGTGGTGAGTATGTCCGTATGAGAGTTGAATAATAGAGTAATAAGATAATAATTGTCATCTGTATTATCTGTGAATCTGTTCTGGCAATATACTAATATACTAACTGGTGTACTGTGTAATACAGAGCCTGGGATAGACTCTGTGCAGTGTGATTTTGGATTGGCAGTAAATCATATGAGGCTGTATTTTGTATAAGGCTGGGGTTTTTTTTTTTGGTTGTTTTGGTCTTTGTTGATTCTTGTTTAAGAAGTTGGCTTTGGTGTTTTCAGAGTGTCAGTGGACACTGCTGTAGGTTAAGGTGTTAAATCCAAAGTACAAGATGGGTAGGCTGTGTGAATCCTTGTATGTATGTATGAGAGCCTCTGAATGAGATGAGAGAGGAATAATTGAGTATAAGGGATTTTTGTTATCTTCTCTTTGTAAAATCAAATGACCACTGAAAAGTGAAAGAAGGAAAGAATAAAAAAATCCCTGAATGAGCACGTATGAATGAATCATCACACATCATTTTGTGTCAAGAGATTGTTACCTTTCATTATACAGTTATCTGCTCTTACAGTGAAATCCTGTGATTTTGAGGGTTTTTTGTAGAAATTGATTTTGATTAAGTCTAAGAGCTACGGCATTCTGTTACTTTATGAAGGACACTACATTCTGATGGGGGGGGAACGATGCCGCTGCGCGGTTTCCTCTCATATTATCTCTGCTGTGCTAAAGATTCTCTGTGGTTCTGAAATGCTCGCTGTTAGATTTGTGCATTTTAAAGCAACAGTACTTAATTGAAGTGGAATTAAATTTTGTACGTTGAAGTTGAAAGTAAAATATGGTGCCTATTTTAAGGAAATTTGTGGAAGATTGTTTGATCTTCAGTGTGATTGAAAGATTGGTAAAAGATTCACCTGCTTCAAGTTGAGTGATTGATGCATAGCTGGCTGTGGATCAGCAGAAGGAGGTAGCTGACTGTATGGCTGATAAAGTAGGTTAGAGGCCTATCACACCTGGGCCTTCTTACTTTAGTCAGCAGGTTTTTTGTTGTGGGTGAGAGGCGAAGACAAGGAGCCTTCTGGATACACTTTGGCAGGCTCACTCTGACTTGCTATGTGTGGGCTGTAAGACAGAGGTCCAGACACACAGAAGGGCATTTCAGAAGCAAGATGAGCTGTCTAAGTTGAAGCAGCCTTCCCACAATCCATGGAGCTGGGCTGGAAGTAAAATGGCCTATTCCTATTCTAGCCAGCTGATCTAACTGGTGAGAGGCAGAGAGCCTTCTCGTTACATCCTGTAGGTCTACCGGGTGAGAGGCAAGGAGCCTTCCCGCTACACCTTGGAAGGCTCACTCTGACTTGCTATGTGTGGGCTGTAAGACAGAGGTCCAGACACACAGAAGGGCATTTTAGAAGAAAGATGAGCTGTCGGCAGAGGAAGGTTGAAGCCATGGGCACAGTGGCGTAGCGTGGGGGGGGCGGGGGGGGGCGGTCCGCCCCAGGCGGCACGTGTGTGGGGGCGGCGCGGCAGCAGCAATTCAATTCCTCTCCTCTGACTGGGAGAACAGCGCGGACTCCGCGGAGGCACAGTGCAGGCGCTTTCTACCTTCTACGCCACTGCCTTGCTGGACTCGGACTCGGAGCCCCGGCTGCTTTCCGCTCCTGAGCTGGTGCTGGGCGGAGGTGTTGGCTGCTCGGGGCTGGTTGTTCGGTCAGAGCTGCCAGAAGAACACGTGGCGTGTGGCTGAGGTGACGCAGGAGGAGCGGATCCCGGGACACAGGAGCCGGTGAGTGAGGGGGACGGCGGGAAGCGCTGCCCAGCCTGCCCATGATGTCTGTGAGGGGAGGGAGACACCGCGGTATGTGATTGCCCCTTGAATTTCATTCCATCATGTAATGTTATGCTACAGGGGGCGGCATCTAGGTAATTACTCCCTCTCCCCCATTTACTAATTCTAAAGTTGAGGCTCCCTAATCCTTGGAGTTGGATTGCCTACATCTTCATATAGCTGATATTATGCAAAAGAGTTGGGCTCTGTAGGGAGAGGACATGGGGGCTGTGCAGAGGAGGACATGGGGGGGCTCTGTAGGGAGAGGACATGGGGGCTGTGCAGAGGAGGACATGGGGGGGCTCTGTAGGGAGAGGACATGGGGGGCTGTGCAGAGGAGGACATGGGGGGGCTCTGTAGGGAGAGGACATGGGGGGCTGTGCAGAGGAGGACATGGGGGGGCTCTGTAGGGAGAGGACATGGGGGGCTGTGCAGAGGAGGACATGGGGGGGCTCTGTAGGGAGAGGACATGGGGGGCTGTGCAGAGGAGGACATGGGGGCTCTGTAGGGAGAGGACATGGGGGGCTGTGCAGAGGAGGACATGGGGGGCTCTGTAGGGAGAGGACATGGGGGGCTGTGCAGAGGAGGACATGGGGGGCTCTGTAGGGAGAGGACATGGGGGGCTGTGCAGAGGAGGACATGGGGGGGCTCTGTAGGGAGAGGACATGGGGGGCTGTGCAGAGGAGGACATGGGGGGGCTCTGTAGGGAGAGGACATGGGGGGCTGTGCAGAGGAGGACATGGGGGGCTCGGTAGGGAGAGGACATGGGGGGCTGTGCAGAGGAGGACATGGGGGGGCTCTGTAGGGAGAGGACATGGGGGGCTGTGCAGAGGAGGACATGGGGGGGCTCTGTAGGGAGAGGACATGGGGGGCTGTGCAGAGGAGGACATGGGGGGGCTCTGTAGGGAGAGGACATGAGGGGGCTCTGTAGGGGGAGGACATGGGGGGGCTCTGTAGGGAGAGGACATGAGGGGGCTCTGTAGGGGGAGGACATGGGGGGGCTGTGCAGGGGAGGACATGGGGGGGCTCTGTAGGAGGGACATGGGGGACTGTGCAGGGGGGTACATGGGGAAGCTGTGTAGGGGAGGACATGGGGGGCTGTGCAGGGGAGGACATGGGGGGCTGTGCTGGGGGGTACATGGGGAGGCTGTGTAGGGGAGGACATGGAGGGGCTGTGCAGGGGGTACTTGGGGGAGGGGGGCTGTGCAAGGGGAGAACATGAGGGCTCTGTAGGGGGTGTACTGTGGGTCTGTGCAGGGGGAAGACACGTGGGTCTCCTTACACTGTTTTATGGTGCAGCTCTCGGCAGGGCAGTGATGGAGGTTCAGTAGGGTCATCACGCTAATACGTACACATATATATATAGAGAGAGAGAACTGCAAGAAGATGAAAGTCTAGAAATTTAGAAATAATAACAGCAGAGTTAGTAGTAGACTAAAAATTAGATCTTTGAGTGTAGTGTGGGCTCTTCGGATTCTTCCGGATTATCAGCGACCAAAGGGGCGGCAAATTTTTCGACCGCCCCGGGCGCCACAAACAGTTGCTACGCCACTGCATGGGCAACTTTTTTCTGTGTACAGTCGATGCCCCCAGTGGGATCCGAGACAGCTATGCAAATTGAAAGAGACAGAGAAGAAAGGAAGCAGTAAAACAAGTGGGACCAATATTGAAAAAGGCAAAAATACCAGAGTGTGAATGTTTGGATGTACAAAAAGGCACAGACAAGGGAAGAAAATAGCAAGTGAATAAATGATGTCTGAGAATATGCAGCAGTATGGAAGGTGTATTATGAATGTTTTGATTGACAAAATTTAACCAGAGACCCAGACAAAACAGATGGACTTGTGAACACTGTGATCAGACTCAGACAAACCCAAACTTTATAGCTACCTGTGTGACCTGTGCTACTGACCTAAGCGAGTTGCGCTAAATCCTGTCCAGACAAGATCATATGTAGTGACATAATAGTGTGGTTAGTGGGGACATTGACCTTTGAGGAGTAAGCTGACAGTAGACATCAGATGACCAACCACATCAGGACCTAGAAGGGCGACTAGAATAAGAAAGATGCAGGTGTATTATCCCTGGAGCCCCTCTGACCAGCTAGCTTTGTTGAAGCAGTTGCCTGACCCTGAAGAGCAACCATTCCCATTTTATAGACAAATAAAGGAAATGAAATAAAGGTATGAGCAAAGGCTTACGAGACGCAGTACAGACAGCCAGACCTGAATGGAGATATGTAGATCCAGCAGATCTCCTGAAGGTGGCTAAAGGAGTTGAACAAACAAGGACAATAAGACGACCTGTCATGTATGCTGGAACACAAGGAAAACAGTGGAGACGTAGCAGGGGACCTAGGGACATAGAAACAGTGAGGTGCTGGAATTGTGGTGAGAATGGACACTATGCCAGCCATTGCAAAAACCCTATAAAGGAGAGTAAGCAGACCAATCTTCCACCTCTTCCACATACAGACTAGGAAACTGGCAACCCAGTGACAAATGTGTGCCCTGTTCTTGTTCTTGTTCCCTCCGGACCTGGTCCTGCCTTGATGACCACCATAACAATGCCGGGAGGGAAAGAGGCAGAATTTTTGATTGACACTGGGGCAGCCGGGACTGTGGTACACAAGGATTTGATAATGCCAGACATGATTACTAATGAGATTGTGGAATATGTGGGGGTAGAGGGGCAAGTGACAGAAGCCCTTATGACTAAACAAATAAGACTAAAATTACCAGATATCCAAGAGGTGCTTACAAAACTTATTGTTAGTGACAATACCCCTATGAATTTACTGGGAGCAGTTGTGCTGAGTGCGATGCAGGCCACCATACAGTACTCTCCTAAGGGTATTACAGTCACAAGTCCCCTCTCAGATAAACATTTGTGTAAGATTGCGGCAATGGTGTATATGACAAAAGCGGTGAAACCAACACCTGACACCAAAATGCCTGAGGATGAGGAAATGGGACAGGTGCGCGACACTGTTTGGGCAAGGGGAAAAACTGATGTGGGTCGGCTGCCCATTCCCCCTGTCATGATTAAATTGAAAAAAGGAACCACTGCTCCTTGTTTAAAGCAATACCCCTTGAGCCTAGCCAAATCAATGGCCCTGAGCAGAGATATTGAAGAGTATGTTAAGGCCGGGGTTCTGGTGCAAAGATCTTCCCCCTGCAACACCCCTTTGTATCCCATTAAGAAAAACGCTTACAGAATGGTTCATGACTTAAAGGGAAGGTGCCATCCAAAAAAAATTTTTTCAGCAATTGAAAAAATGTAAAGAATTCATGTTTACATTTTCTTAAAAAATATTATCATTTGTTTTTAATTTTGTAAAATATGAAAAATAATTTTAAAAAGTTTGGCATTTCCACTTGTTAACACTAGGGGGAACAGCTACTGAAGTTTGGCACAAAAACCTAGTGCAACTAGCTCACATTACTGCACTGGAGTAAATATGGGCGGAGTCTGCTGACATGGGTGTGATGTCACTCCTCTCCTCCCCTTCTGGGTGTTTGGTAAGGGAAAAGGGAGGATGACATTTAGGAACACAGTGAGCAGCCATTTTGATGGGGCCTGCAAAGTTACTGACTGTCTTTGCATGTAAAGCATGGATCAGAACAGGCCATCAATCAGCAGAAATGTTTCCTGGATTTCTGTGGAGCAGAAAAGCAGACGGTCCATCCATGTGTATAAAACACAGCGCTCTATGTACAATCCCTGGCACCGAACAGGGCGCCCCCCCATAGACCAGCACACTGCTCTCCTGAAATACTCTGTGCTGCTGTCACCCTGCTCCTTCCACCATATATCAGTCCCCTGTCGCTTCGCTTTCACACATCGCCAGGACAGGATCTGAGGAGAGGAATGGGGTCTTCGGTCACTGAGGATGGCAGGCAGGAAGGATTCAGGGAGCAGGGTGACAGCAGCACAGAGTATTTCAGGAGAGCAGTATCACACGGGATAGGATTAGATACACAGCTCAGCAGTCAGTATCACACAGGATAGGATTAGATACACAGCTCAGCAGTCAGTATCACACAGGATAGGATTAGATACACGGATCAGCAATCAGTATCACACAGGATTGGATTAGATACACGGCTCAGCAGACAGTATCACACAGGATAGGATTAGATACACGGCTCAGCAATCAGTATCACACAGGATAGGATTAGATACATGGCTCAGCAATCAGTATCACACAGGATTGGATTAGATACACGGCTCACCAGACAGTATCACACAGGATAGGATTAGATACACGGCTCAGCAATCAGTATCACACAGGATTGGATTAGATACACGGCTCAGCAGACAGTATCACACAGGATAGGATTAGATACACGGCTCAGCACACAGTATCACACAGGTGAGGATTAGATACACGGCTCAGCAGACAGTATCACACAGGAGAGGATTAGATACATGGCTCAGCAGACAGTATCACACAGGATAGGATTAGATACACGGCTCAGCAGACAGTATCACACAGGATAGGATTAGATACAGGGCTCAGCAGTCAGTATCACACAGGATAGGATTAGATACACGGCTCAGCAGGCAGTATCACACAGGATAGGATTAGATACACGGCTCAGCAGTCAGTATCACAAAAGGATAGTATTAGATACACGGCTCAGCAGACAGTATCACACAGGATAGGATTAGATACACGGCTCAGCAGGCAGTATCACACAGGAGAGGATTAGATACACGTCTCAGCACACAGTATCACACAGGATAGGATTAGATACACGGCTCAGCAGGCAGTATCACACAGGATAGGATTAGATACACGGCTCAGCACACAGTATCACACAGGAGAGGATTAGATACAGGGCTCAGCAGTCAGTATCACACAGGAGAGGATTAGATACACGGCTCAGCACACAGTATCACACAGGAGAGGATTAGATACAGGGCTCAGCAGTCAGTATCACACAGGATAGGATTAGATACACGGCTCAGCAGGCAGTATCACACAGGAGAGGATTAGATACACGTCTCAGCACACAGTATCACACAGGATAGGATTAGATACGCGGCTCAGCACACAGTATCACACAGGAGAGGATTAGATACAGGGCTCAGCAGTCAGTATCACACAGGATAGGATTAGATACACGGCTCAGCAGGCAGTATCACACAGGATAGGATTAGATACACAGCTCAGCAGTCAGTATCACACAGGATAGTATTAGATACACAGCTCAGCAGACAGTATCACACAGGATAGGATTAGATACACGGCTCAGCAGGCAGTATCACACAGGATAGGATTAGATACACGGCTCAGCAGGCAGTATCACACAGGAGAGGATTAGATACACGGTTCAGCTCACAGTATCACACAGGAGAGGATTAGATACACGGCTCAGCAGTCAGTATCACACAGGAGAGGATTAGATGTCCAGCAGATTGCCAAGTGTTTTGAAACAGCAGGGAGCAGCTCCTCCTATGTTTTGCAAGAGCAGGGGCAGCAGCTGGTCGGGTGTTTTGGAAAGAGCAGCTTGGTCTCCAGCAGCTCGTCCTGGTTCCTCTCCTGCAGCTGGTATGTGCAGAGTGAACATCCAAGCCCTGTTATGCTGGAACAGTACAGCATCCAGTGCTTGCAATGGAGTGTAAATGAAGCTAAAAGAAAAGCACTGGGCTCTAATAAGATGGCGCCTGGCCACACCTACAGCTGTGAATTGAGCTGCCCACAGAGGCGTGGCCAGTTCACTCCTGATGCAGCTGCAATGAAAGAGATAGGGTTGGCAGACGACTATTGTCTCTTATGCCCAGGGACTGCCGTAAATGAGCATGGAAAGTGTCGTTCAGCAGCCAGAGAGGTAAGATGGCAGCCCCCAGTGGCTGCATTACATTAAATTATGAAAAAACACGGCACCTTTCCTTTAAGGGCTATTATTGATGTTACAGAAAGTGTGACCTCAATTGTCCCTAACCCACACACAATACTGTCACAGATCCCAGCAACGGCAACATGTTACACAGTCATTGATTTGGCAAATGCATTTTTCTCTATACCCCTGCACCCTGACTGTCAGTATCTTTTTTCCTTTACTCATGAAGGTAAACAATATTGTTGGACAGTCCTCCCACAAGGAGGAAAGAACTCCCCTACCATCTATTCAACAGGGGTCCTTGAGCAATGGCAACCACCTCATCCACAGGTAGTACTTTTACAGTACGTGGATGACCTTTTGCTCTGCTGCCCGGACCAGACGTCCTGCAGGGAAGCTACAGTTTCCTTCCTATGTTTTTTAGCAGAAAAGGGCTGCAAGGTCTCACGTGACAAATTACAGTATTGCAAACAAACGGGTGACATTTTTGGGACATTGTATTGCCGAAGGTACCAGGCACCTGACTGAAGACAGGAAACAGGCAATTCTAAATCTCCCTCTACCCAGGTCACATCAGCATCTACGCACCTTCCTAGGTTTAGTGACCTACTGCAGGCCTTGGATAAGGTCCGCTTCACAAATGATGCAACCTCTTTATGACTGCTTGACATCACACCCCTATGATCTCACTCAAGAAGCAATTGATTCCTTAAATTCTCTCAAACTGCTCATTGTGTCATTCCTGGCCTTAGGCATTCCAAATTATGACCAGCCATTTTTCTTGTTTTGCACAGAGCAGGGAGGACATGCTACCGCAGTACTGACACAACAACGTGGAGGGAAACAGAGACCAATAGCTTACTACTCAGTACAATTAGACCCAGTGATCAGAGGGTCACCTATGTGTGTCCGTGCGGTGGGAGCAGCTGCACTACTACTAGGAAAGGCATGTGAGATCACACTGACGTTTCCTTTGACAATTTATTCCCCACATGACATCCATTCCATACTCGTACAAGTTCAACCAAAACATCTGTCTATAGCCAGACAGCTCCGACTTGAATGTGCTCTACTAATTCCTGAGTATGTCACCCTCAAAAGGTGTAACGTTCTGAATCCAGCCACCCTCCTGCCTGTGGATTAAAAAAAGGGGGAATTAGTGACCGTATCAGCGAGTGAGGAAGAATAATTTGACATGACGCATGAACATGACTGCATAGAACTGATGAGTCAGGAGACAGTTGGGTTTGCACACGTTCATGAAAAAACCTGTTCCTAATGCAGATTTTGAGGGTTTTTTTGTATATGGCTCCAGATACCACCAGGATGGGCGATTCTACACTAGATTTGCAGTAGTATCTTCACATGAGGTAATTCGAGCGGAACCACTCTCTCCTCACATGTCGGCGCAGGAGGCAGAGTTGAAGTCACTCACTGAGGCGTGTAGAGCTGCTGCAGGTAAAGTCACTAATATTTACACAGATTCGAATTATGCATGGGGAATAGCCCATGATTATGGCCCTATCTGGAGAAGCAGAGCGTTCCTTACATCAGCCGGTAAGCCCATTAAAAATGCAGAGCTGGTGAAACAATTAATGGAGGCATTGATGTTACCAGTCCAGGTTGGCATTGTTAAGGTAAAAGCACACACAAAAGGTGACTCCGTGGAGGTAGAGGGCAACAGAAGGGTGGACGAGGCTGCTAAAGTAGCAGCAAGACGGCCGAGAGAGCAGTGGACGGTGGCGGGGAGTCAGCGTACTTCAGCCACGCTGAGCCTAGATGTCCTGAAATCTCTCCAGCAACAGGCTGCCCAAACAGAGAAGGTACACTGGGGGAGACTGGGAGCTGAGCTGAACTCAAATGGAGTATGGGAGAATAAGGATAAGTTGTGCTTACCAAAGTCCCTGTTCCCAATCATGCAAGCAACACGTGGCCCCACTCACACCTCAAAAAGTCACATGTGTGCCATGGTAGATGCCTTCTGGATCGCTCCTGGTTTCAGTTACGCAGCCGCGAAACTTGTACAATCATGCACAGCACAACCCAGGTAAAATAGTAAAAGTTCATAAGAAAGCGACACCTAGACCTCTCTACCCGTTTCAGAGACGGCAGATTGACTATGGATTGCCCGCCAGGGCAGTGGGGTACTCGGTACCGGGCCGGTATCTCAGAGAGAAGTGTCACAGCAGCGGTGACCCGGTCCGTGGCCCTGGGCGTCCATGTAAAAGAATAGTGTGGCTGATGATTAAAGTTTATGAGTGGATGATACGTGATGCCACCTGTGGTGCTCGGCAATGAAGATGTTAAGCCGACGCTGCAAACAGATCCTCTGGGACAGATGGTGTGGTGCAGCAATGATGTTGTAACCCTCCACAGGCAGGGCTGCAGTCCCAGAGCAGAGTAGATGAAGAGGATAGGTGTTGAAGAAGAGGGTGTAGGGTTTGGCTCAGAGATGTAGCAGTGCAGGATAGTTTGCAGGAAGAAGGCAAGGACACAATAGGGTGCAGTTTCTTTTACCATTACTTTGCTTGGTAAATGCAATCCAGAATTCCAGATTACAGATGGAACCGAGGCTGGCCAACCTGGAAGCAACTTAGGAATCTCTCTATCAGATGGGTTGTGTAGTCTCCTTTCTAGCGCTTATTTTAGGTACTTGCAGTACTGTGTTACACTGAAGTTCCACTTGCTTGTTCTCATTTAGAACTCCCTCGTATGGCAGACAGCTGTAGCCTTCTTCTTCTTCTGGCTCACCCGTTGCTGTTGTGCCTCCGAGTCTTATGTGGGAACAGAGCATTTACAGCTTCGTTGTTATGCCGCGCTCACCAGGAGGCGGGGCTTCGGTCCCGATGCCACTCCCTCCGGTACGGCGGTCCCTCGGGGGCTCCCGTCGGGTGCGCACACATAGCTCTTATTCCCGGGGCTCCTCCTCCATGTCACGTTTGCACTTGCGCGCTCCTGTCAGTCTGTCGCCTGGTTGGTCCTCTCTGTGGTAATGGAGGACCTGACCAGGAAGCTGTAGTGGTCAGGTGCTTCTGGCTAGAGGACCTGACCCGGAACCAGTAGTAGTCATGTGCTATATCAGGCGACCTCCCCCTATGGGAGGTGCCTGATTATTGTTGTGCTTCCTGGCTGGGACGTCTTTCTAAACTTCCATTTCGCTCTGTCTTTGCTCAGTCGTGCCCTCTGGCATCCACTCTGATCTTGTGCTCTGTCTCTTGCTCAACTGTGCTTCTGGGCACTCTCTCTGTCCCTACACTCTATTACTCCTCCTGGCACGACTGCTGCTCCATTCTGTACTCTGTCGTGCTCCTTGCACGCGTCTTGCGTGGCTTACCTCCGGTAAGCCACACGCCATACGTGCCGGTATTACTCGCCACACGCCATGCGTGCTCACGTTTACCTGTCTCGCACTATCCTGTAGTTAGCGCACTTCCGTGTACACACATGGTGTTCCAAGTATCCAGTACCGTCCCTCAGTCATACCCACCCGTGTCTCCTGTGAGCCGTCCCTCTCGGTACCGGCTACCGTGGTACTCGAACCCCTGGGCCTGCTCCTAACGGTCCCTGTATAGGGGTCGGTTCCACCTGGCAGCTCGCCCGGGGTCCCTCGGTGCCACGGTCCAGAGGGTCCACTCCTGGAGTTTCTGGCTCCAGTCCTTCCACTCTAACAGTATAATCAGGTCATGGACCCCGCTGGTACTGGGGCTTCCGTCCAAAAGGAGCTGGCGTTCCTCCGGGAAAACCAGACTAGAATTATGTTATTTCTCAAGTCCGTGGAGTCCTGTTTATCTGCCTTACAGTCCTCTGAGCCTGGGAATGCAGCCCAGTTGGCTAGTCTCCAGCAGGAACTCGCGCAGCAACGCGACTCCCATGCCCAGATTCTCAACTGTATGTCGTTGGTAGATAATCGGCTCCTATCTATACAATCCGTTTCTGCCCAGGCCATGGTTCCTCTCTTGGTACCGCGCTTATGTAAGCCACCTCGGTATGGTGGTGACCCTGTGTTGTGTTGCGGGTTTTTGAATCAGTGTCGTTTGCATTTTGAGTTTTTGCCACAGCATTACCCCACCGATCGTGCTAAAATAGCTTTTATAGTTTCTCACTTAGAGGGGAAGGCCCTTGTATGGGTTAATCCCCTTTGGGAGCGGGATGACCCACTCGTCTCTCAGCTTTCCGTCTTTTTGGACACCTTCCGTAAGGTGTTCGATGAGCCGGGTCGCCTCGCTTCCACCACCGAGTCACTCTTTAATCTCCATCAAGGTACTCTAACAGTTGGACAATACGCAATATGTTTTCGCACCTTGTCCTCCGAACTTGGTTGGAATAATGATGCCCTCATAGGGGCCTTTTGGCGTGGTCTGTCCAGCCGGATCAAAGACGAACTGGCGGGCTGAGATACTCCTACCATTTTAGAGGACCTCATCTTTCTCGCGACACGCATTGATTTGCGCTACCAGGCGCGCACCCGCGAGTCAGCCAGAGAGAGGGGGGCCTCCCGCCTCTTCTCCTCCACGCGCAGTTCTTCCCATCCGTTACCCGAGTTATCTGCAGTAGATCCAGCACCTGAGCCTATGCAGGTGGATCGTCCCCAGCTAGCTCAACGGCGTCGTGTGAAGAGGCAGGCACAAGGGCTCTGTTTCTATTGTGGGGATGCCTCCCACTTCCTACGCTCATGTCCCAAGAGGTCGGGGAAGTTTCTCCGCCTGGGACTGGTAAGTGAGCTCTCCTCTGGTGCATCTGATTCCTCATTACCCCTGATCGTGCCTGTGTCCCTGAATTTTGCTTCCGAGAGTTGCACTGTGAAGGCTATTGTGGACTTTGGTGCAGTGGGTAACTTTATTAGTCTCTAGGCAGTTAAGAAGTTTCAGATTCCTGTCAGATTCCTGGAGACTCCTAGGTCGGTAGTTCCGGTCGACGGTAAGCCCTTGCAGGACGCCGTTAACCAGGTCACTGAAGAAGTAGAGTTGCAGATTGGCACATGTCATCTGGAGCGGATCTCCTTCCACGTATTGCCAACTTCGGCTCATACCCTTCTTCTTGGTCTTCCTTGGTTACGAACTCATGGGCTGACCCTGGACAGGCAATCCGGTGAAATACTCCGTTGGGGACCGTCCTGTCAAAAAAGTTGCCTGCTGTCCGTTCATCCGAAGAACTCTGCTTGCTCGTCTTCGGCGCTTACAGGTCCGCCGTCCGCTAACCGGTCTGTGACGTGTGACATTGTCGAGAAGGGGGCTGAGAGTCAGTCTCCACATCTGTCAAGCAACCGGTCTGTGACTTGTGACATTGTCGAGAAGGGGGCTGAGAGTCAGTCTCCACATCTGTCAAGCAACCGGTCTGTGACTTGTGACATTGTCGAGAGGGGGGCTGAAAGTCAGTCTCCACATCCGTCAAGCAACCGGTCTGTGACTTGCGACATTGTCGAGAAGGGGGCTGAGAGTCAGTCTCCACATCTGTCAAGTAACCAGTCCAAGGTAATTTCCGTGGTTTCCGTCAAGTTGACATCCCAGCGCCCTTTGTGGCTAAAGGTAACAGTAAAGGTGTGTTATCCTGGTGACATTCTTCTCCGGTTGCCGGCCATGTTGGTGTCAAGAGGACAGTTAGCACACTTCCGTGTACACACCTGGTGTTCCAAGTATCCAGTACCGTCCCTCAGTCATACCCACCCGTGTCTCCTGTGAGCCGTCCCTCTCGGTACCGGCTACCGTGGTACTCGAACCCCTGGGCATGCTCCTAACGGTCCCTGTATAGGGGTCGGTTCCACCTGGCAGCGTGCCCGGGGCCCCTCGGTGCCACGGTCCAGAGGGTCCACTCCTGGAGTTTCCGGCTCCAAACCATCCACTCTAACATTCGCATTCCTCCGGTTTCTGCTGCAGGAACATCAGTATCCATACAACCTTGGAGACCGGGCTCCAGATCATGCGCTATAGCTAGAAGTGAGCTCTGAACTCTGCTCAATCTTACAGCTCCTCTCCTCATGTCCACACATGTTGCCCTCCTCACACGAACTCCTAATTTCCCCTTCCTAGCCCCCAGAGAGCAGCTTTTCCCCCAGTTTTGGTTCAGAGCTCCCTCTGCTGGTCTGGAGTGGGAACTGTCTTGTGTGATGTATTTAACTGATAGAGAGACCCTTCATTGCTTCCAAGCATGACATCACACTCCCTAGGAGGAAGGTAATGCCACTGTGGCGACCAATCCTCCTGGGGGCGCCACAACTACATACAGCTACCTAAGGTAGGAGTGTATGCAAATATCCTAGTATGTGTAGATCTCTTCTCTGGTTGGCCGGAAGCCTATCTGGTAAAATGTGCAACTGCTAAAACGACTGCAGACAAACTGATGAAAGAACTGATCTGCAGGTATGGTGTCCCAGAAACCATAGAAAGCGATAGGGGTACACACTTCACGGGAGAAATAATGAGGGAAGTCATGCAGGCCCTGGGTGTACAGCAAGCATTTCATACACCATATAGGCCACAAAGTAATGGGAAAGTGGAAAGACTAAATGGGACACTTAAACTGAAAATTCAAAAGGCCATGGCAGAGACAGGAAAGAGCTGGGTAGAGTGCTTGCCTCTTGCACTCTTTTCAGTCAGACACACTCCAAATAGAAAGACAGGCTTGTCTCTCTTTGAAGTCCTGTTTGGTACAGCACCAAAGACTGGTCTGTACTTCCCACAGGTGCTACAAATGCAACTCGGTTCTATGACAGCCTACGTCCAGGCCTTGCAGAAAAGACTTATTGTGGTGCATTAACGTGTTCTCATCCATTCCAGATCCTAATGCCAGTGCAGATGTGCATCAGCTGAATCCAGGTGATTGGTTGTGTATACACAGAAACGTGAGAAGGAGCCTGGACCCACGAGTTGACGGCACCTTCCAAGTCCAGCTGACCACATCCACCTCAGTAAAACTTGAGGGAAAGCCCACTTGGATCCACGCCAGTCACTGCAAGAAGGTCTTTTCAACAGCAGAATGACTGTACTCTTCATCACCTTGCTGGCAGTGACAGGGTTACTACACTCTACAGAGACACAGGACAAACTCTTAAATGCTGACTGGGACAACAAACTTATTTGGCATCATGCTCTTCTTATAAAGGACATGGAAGGACAGAAACCGAAAGAGTGTTGGATCTGTACACACAGCCCAGTATCTGCGAGGACTATGCTGTATTTAGCTTTACCTCTGGAGCCATGGGATGTATTAACCCCACACTGCATACATAATGAGACTTGGACTCAATCTAGGTTTTGGGGAAAAGATGTGCCCCGTGATATATCTGCCTCATTGGCTATAATCGGATGGGCTGCTAATCCCTGGTTTCAGTTTAATATAACGCGGCCTAAGGTACAAATGTGGTGGCGGGAATATGATTCAGACATCGGAAATATGGTCACCAGGAAGAGGACTGAAATCCCTCACTCAGACCCCATTCCCAATGATGGACTGTGGTTCAGTCTTCAACACACTGGAGCAAACACCTGTGGTGAGGACAATAATTGCTTCCGTATATACACTCATGATCAAACACAGGTTAATGAGACAGTGTACCAGGATGGTGTTGAAGGCTGTAAAGCATCTACGGGTAAAATAATAAGGAAAGAAAGGGGTAAATGTACATCTGGTGTAAGCGGAAAACAAATGAATAATACTTGATGTGCCCATAAGCCTGTGTCAGGACTTTTGAGTTTATACCAATGTATACAAACCCCTGGTGACGTTTGTGTTCTCCCTGACGGAGTATTCTTGGTTTGCGGACATCGTACCTACAGGTGGGTGAGCCCGGACATAAGAGGGGTCTGCACTCTTGCCAAACTAACACCAGCCACTTTCATAGTTCCTCATAGTAAAATAGACACTGCAGCAGTTCCAATTCATACTCTGTATAGAATGGCTGCAGACAATAAGCCCCGGCCAAACGGTAGGCCGCATCTAGTAGAAATGGGGATAACAAATAAAATATTCAGTAGTATGCTAATATACCCCTTCATAACACAACTGTGGGATAAATTAGTGGAAGCTGCCGATTACCTGGACGATCAGATTTTCCAGATTCTTGAAGTTCTTAATGAAACTAATACAATACAGAGACAATTAATCATAGTTACTAACCAACATACTATAGTACTAGATTACCTGACAGCAAAAGAATGTGTCAGATAATTGGTCCCACCTGTTGTAATTATATCGACCCTGCTGTCAATCTCCAGATCAGGGCCAGTATAGACAAAATAGGTGAACTTAGAGACCAATGGTTAAAACAACACAGTGCAAGCAGAGACTCCTTGTGGTAACACATTCTCTTTTCTAAATCCAGCAAATTGGTTTAATGGCCTTGCAGGATGGATTTTTGGCATTGTACAGACTTTTATGCAAATTTTGTTGTTTTGCTTATTGTTTTATGTAGTCGTAAAAGCGCTAATATATGTTTTACTTAAGCTACTGAATAATGTATGCATAAAAAAAAGAATCTAAGGCTGAACCTTCTGTAGTGTATCATAGACCCCAGGTAGCCATTGCTGATGGCGAAAGTGAGTGTCCACACTGAGGGTGGATGGGCGAAGCAGGTAGGAAGCCCCCTTATGGGTACTAGACCCATGAGACAGTAGCTCCTTTGTGGACATCAGCTGACCCTGTGGCAAAGGTTATACCATTTACAAAAGGGGGAAATTGATATAGAAGAGTTAATGGTTTGCTTTTATATCCCTTTAAATGCCTTTAAGATTTCGATTGTCTTTTGCCTATTATTGCTAGAATTATTCTTATGTAGACTATTAGTCTCTGTTTTCAAGAAAATTATACTTATCATATTTGTTCTCAACAACATGTTCTGGGTACATTGTAAACATGGTATAACTCCGAAGGTGATGGTGGGTGATGGTGAGGGCTACATGAGCTCAATAGAATTACATGTTGTAAATGGTATAAAAGATTGCCTTGTATTTCATTACGTCAGATAAAGTGATTTGACCACGGCTCGTGTGTGTTGAGTCTCTTTGTCTCCAAGCACTTGTGAACAGAAAGGCGAAAACCTCCTAAACCGGACTCACTGGTGATCTGGCATACCTGATGCTTGGTCAGAACAAAAAGCAGCTACGACACCACAAATATGAGAGTCAAAATGAGAAAACAAATCCAGAAAATCACCTTGTCTGATTTGGCAATGTCACAGTCACGTGTGTCTGGACGCAGCGAGTACCGCAAGGCGAACCCATATGACACACGTGACCCTGGATACACCGCCTCCAGTGGGGCAAATTTAAATAGGACGTGCAGCTGGATACACCGCCTCCAACTGGCGAATTTAGACATTACACGTATATACAAGTCTGGAAACCCCGCCTCCAGTAAGGCGAATTTAAACAACAAGGGAAACCTGGGAAACATTAACAATGGTTAGGGAATAGGGAAGTGGAGACCTCCTGAGCTCCCCTGAGCCAGTGTCCCTGCACTCCTAACGTTCCCTATGCCGGTTCTGCACCGGGCGCGCAACAGGAACCTAAAAACCCTAGCTCGTCCTGACCTAAACCCTCACTAGGGAATTGGTCGGTGTGGAAACTAATCCCACCACTGCACTAAAACACACATGAGGAAAGATGACAAAACAGGGGAAACACCACTTAGCTTTGCTCTGTTGCGTACGCTCCTAGCAACAGAGCCCACCACCTGTGTGCATCTTCTCCTCCACCCGGATCCATCACCATAACTGGATCCTTCACCATAGTGCAGCCTTGGAGCAGAGTCCACCACCAATTGCAGAAGTCCAGTAACAGAGTCCCAAAGATGAGTTCAGCTCCTGCCCAAAAAGTCAAGCATGCTTGAGTCCAGCTCTCAGCAACCAAGTCCCGCATGCTGAGTGCAACTCTCTCCATAGTTGTCACTCCACCAAGCCATGCAAGCACTTCCTGCCAACACCATAAACTGTGACTCCACTATGCCATGCCAGCCCTTCTTGCAGACCACATAGCTGCCACTCGTCCCCTCTGGCTGGGCTGCGCAGGACTCATGTTCAGCTCCTTCATTCACCCAGGCTTCCTTGTGAATGGCTAACACACAATCAATATCACCAACAGTGATTGAACCCACCTGGCTCCCTTTTATAGAGCCTAACACCTGATTTGTAATTGCGTGTACATTAACCCTAAAACTAAGGTGCGATACCACTCACCACCACCGGGGCAACTTAGAATGAACGACACCACGTGTAATAAATCTAATGGCCACCGGGGGCAATCACATCACACTTTGGCTCACAGCCAAAGGAAAAAAAGTTCACTTATCCATTTAATCTGTCAGATCCATGCTGGATCATGACAGGCAACATTTATTTAGCAAATTATGGTGGAAAATAAGAATTTGGTCACCTAAAAACATGCAAAGTTTCTGGCTCTCACAGACCTGTAACTTCTTCTTTAAGAGGCTCCTCTGTCCTCCACTCGTTACCTGTAGTAATGGCACCTGTTTGAACTTGTTATCAATATAAAAGACACCTGTCCACAACCTCAGTCACACACCAAACTCCACTATGGTAAAGTGGAGTTTGAGATGTCAAAGGGCACCAGAAACAAAATTGTAGCCCTACACCAGGCTGGGAAGACTGAATCTGCAATAGGCAAGTGGATTGGTGTGATGAAATCAACTGTGGGAGCAATAATAAGAAAATGGAAGACATACAAGACCACTGATAATCTCCCTCGATCTGGGGCTCCAGGCAAGATCTCACCCTATGGGGTCAAAATGATCGCAAGAACGGTGAGCAAAAATCCCACAGCCACATGGGGGGACCTAGTGAATGACCTGCATAGATCTGTGACCACCGGAACAAAGGCTACTATCAGTAACACACTGCAACACCAGGGACTCAGATCCTGCAGTGCCAGACGTGTCCCCCTGCTTAAGCCAGAGAAACTAGGTCTGAGCTGAAAAAGTAAATTAATGCGTATGCAAAATGTAAATGCATACACATTAATTTACTTTTTCAGCTCAGACCTAATTTCTCATTTAGTTCAGTGTGCATTCTGTGCATATAAGAGTGTGACCGCCCTGTTTCTGAGTTGGGAAATCCATCCTGTCTGGCCTATGCTTTTACTGGTGGTTCAGTCCCTCGGTCCTTGTTCATATTTACATCACTTGACAAGTGGAATGGTTTTAAATACAAGAGTTAGGACTGTCCCACAAGGGTTGCCTTGACGTGGCGGGATGGCTTGTACGTTCTTTTGATCAAAATTATGTTTGCTAAATACCCTTATTATTATTATTATTATTATTATTATTATTATTATTATTATTACCTTCATGCAATTTTTGCAATTTATTTTTTACTTTTTTATTTTAGGATATTTGTTTTTTTTTGTTTTTGGTTAAGCCAGTACATGTCCAGGCCCTTCTGAAATTTTCTAGAGAGCATTTGGATTATCCAGAAGAGTATTGGGAGAATGTCATATGGTCTGATGAAACGAAAGTAGAACTGTTTAGAAGAAACAATACTTGTCGTGTTTGGATGAGACAGAATGCTGAGTTGCATCCAAAGAACACCATACCTACTGTGAAGCATGAGGGTGGCAACATCATGCTTTGGGGCTGTTTCTTTGCAAAGGGACCAGGACAATTGATCTGTGTACAGCAAAGAATCAATGAGGACATGTATCATGAGATTTTGAGTGCAAACCTCCTTCCATCAGAAAGGGCATTGAAGATGAAACGTGGATGGTGTTTCAGCATGATAATGATCCCAAGCACACCACCAGGGCAATGAAGGAGTGGCTTCGTAAGAAGCATATGAAGGTCCTGTAGTGGCCTAGCCAGTCTCCAGAGCTCAACCCCATAGAAAACCTTTGGAGGGAGTTGAAAGTCCATGTTGCCCAGCGACAGGCCTAAAACATCACTGCTCTAGAGGAGATCTGCAGGGAGGAATGGGCCAACATACCACCAACAGTGTGTGCCATCCTCATGAAGACTTACAGAAAACGTTTGACCTCTGTCATGGCCAACAAAGGATATATAACAAAATATTGAGATGAACTTTTGTTAATGACCAAATACTTATTTTCCACCATAATTTGCAAAATAAATGTTGCCAAATCAGACAAAGTCATTTTCTGGATTTGTTTTCTCATTTTGCCTCAAATAGTTGTGGTCTACCTATGATGTCAATTACAGGCCTCTCTCATCTTTTTAAGTGGGAGAACTTGACCAATTGGTTGCTGACTAAATACTTTTTCTCCACTGTATGTCCAGTCCTTTAGCTTCTTGAAAACATAAAGAATTTATTAAATTTTGCTTTATTGAATATTGACTTGTCAATACATTAAAAACAGCACAGTGCAGAACTCAGAAATAAGTTGCTCCAGAATTATTTAAAGGGAGATGCAAAAATGTACAAAAGAGACATACCTTGATAGCCAGCAGATTGTCTTTAATCTATGCTCTTTATCCTTAAACAATAATATTCTCAAACATATCTATAAGATGCCAATATGTTTTAGCCCTTGCACTAAGTTCATAGGTGCTCATTAGCTATGTCACTTCACCGTATCCTCTTGTACATGGCTGGTGGAGTGAAGCAGTCTATTCTTATTTGCACATTTCTGAGGGGAAACCCAAATAACATCAGGAGACAGCATGACAGTAATACACACGTGGCCAAAATTGTTGGTACCCCTCGTTCAATGACAGAAAAACCCACAACGGTGACAGAAATAACTTGAATCTGACCAAAGTAATAATAAATCAAAAATCTATGAAAATGAACAAATGAAAGTCAGACATTGCTTTTCAATCATGCTGCTACAGAATTAAAAAAAAAATAAAACTCCACCTGAAATAGGCCTGGACAGAAATGATGGTACTCTTAATTTAATATTTTGTTTTACAACCGTTTGAGGCAATCACTGCAATCAAACGATTCCTGTAACTGTCAATGAGACTTCTGCACCTCTCAACAGGTATTTTGGCCCACTCCTCAAGAGCAAACTGCTCCAGTTGTCTCGTGTGAGAAGGTTGCCTTTTCCAGATGGCATGTTTCAGTACTTTCCAAAGATGCTCAATAGGATTTAGGTCAGGGCTCATAGAAGGCCACTACAGAATAGTCCAATGTTTTCCTCTTAGCCATTCTTGGGTGTTTTTAGCTGTGCGTTTTGGGTCATTATCCTGTTGCAAGACCCATGATCTGTGACTGAGACCAAGCTTTCTGACACTAGGCAGCACATTGCTCTCTAGAATCTCTTGATAGTCTTGAGATTTCATTGTACCTTGCACAGATTCTAGACACCCTGTGCCAGATGCAGCAAAGCAGCCCTAGAACATAACAGATCTTCCTCCATGTTTCACAGTAGGGACAGTGTTCTTTTCTTGATATGCTTCATTTTTCCATCTGTGAATATAGAGCTGATGTACCTTGTCAGAAAGTTCCATTTTTGTCTCATTTGTCCATAGGACATTCTCCCAGAAGCTTTGTGGCTTGTCAACATGTAGTTTAGCAAATTCCAGTCTGGCTTTTTAATGATTTATTTTCAGCAATGGTGTTCTCCTTGGTCATCTCCCATGAAGTCCACTTTGGCTCATACAACGACGGATGGTGCGATCTGACACTGATGTTCCTTGAGCTTGAAGTTCACCTTTAATCTGTTTAGAAATTTTTCTGGGCTTTTTTGCTACCATTTGTATTATCCATCTCTTTGATTTGTCATCAATTTTCCTCTTGCGGCCACATTCAGGGATGTTGGCTACAGTCACATGGAGCTTAAACTTCTGAATAATATGTGCAACTGCAGTCACAGGAACATCAAGCTGCTTGGAGAGGGTCTTGTAACTTTTACCTTTAACATGTATGTCTATAATTTTCTTTCTAATCTCCTGAGACAACTCTTTCCGTCGTTTCCTCTGGTCCATGTTGAGTGTGATACACACCATGTCACCAAACAGCACAGTGAGTATCTGTAGCCCTCTATACAGGCCCACTCACTGATTCCAAGATTGTAGACACCTGTAATGATAATTCGTGGACCCACATTGATTTAACATTGTCCCTTTTGTCACATTATTTTCAGGGGTACCATCATTTCTGTCCAGGCCTATTTCATGAGTTTTATTTTTTAAAAAGTCTGTGGAAGCATGGTTGAAAAGCAATGTCTGACTTTCATTTGTTCATTTTAATAGATTTTTGATTTATTATTACTTTTGTCAGATTCAAGTTATTTTTGTGACCATTGTGTTTTTTTCTGTCATTATACGAGGGGTACCAACAATTTTGACCACGTGTGTATAAATAAAGTGGTCATCAATGACAGATGCAAATCGAGATTTTCCTGCAACAGGTGCAAACATTCATTTTGGTGTCACCTTTTTCACAAAGCTTAAACAATTTGCTCTTCCTGATTCTTTCAATGTGCAGTGAAAAACTACGGTTGCTGCTTCATTGAGAGAAGAAAGAAGAGAAGAAGAAAATTTCACATGATTTGTCATGTGATGACCGGTAGAATCGACAAGCAGAGCCGAATCCTGACAGTGAGAAAATTACACAATGTATAAAATACAAATAACACTAGCACTGCCACGTGTTTGGTTTAGAGCTGCATAACCCAATACATCTTTTGGTGCGCAATAGACTATGTCCATTAGAATGACTAAATGCACAGTGGTATGCGCTGGAAACCAACTGAATAGAAATAAGAAAAATCCTCTTTTACCTGTATTACAGAGAGGATTGTACATTGCACACAATCTTCCCTGCAACATAGGTAAAGGAGGATTTTTTATCTTTATTCAGTTGGTTTTCAGTGCATACCACAGTGTATTAATAAATTACACACTGCTTGGATTTGGCATGCTCCAGTGGTTATTTTTATAATTAATGCTCTTAACATAAATACAGATAAAGTAACCCTTAGCTCGTCAGCAGCATACTACTTTATTAACATAACCATGTATCATGTTACCTAATAAGTTGTGGATGTCTACTTGTGAACCAATAGCAGTACATGAATACATTCCCAGGACCAACAATACATAAATACATCACCAGAACCACCATCAGTACATACATAAATCAATGGAACAACCAACAGTATATGAACACAGAATTACAACCACCATCAGTACATAAGTACATCACCAGAACCACTATACAGAAATAGAGCATCACAACCATCATCAGTACAGTAATTCATCATCTGAACTAACATCATTCCATGGGTACATGATGAGAACCACTATCAGTACATGAATGCATCACCAGAACCACCATCAGTAAATGAATACAGCACCAGAACCATCATCAGTACAGGAATATATAATCTGAGCTACAATCAGAAGATAAATATATCACCAGAACCATCATCAGCATGTGATACAGTATCTAGAACCACCATCTTCTCTGGTTTTCTACAGCATACCTTAAAATGGTATTTTGTCTTTAAAAATCATAGTGCCATTATAATGCACTTGAATAAAAATATCTGCTGTATGCTGAGCCCCTGAATAAATAATTGCCCAACTGTCACGGGTTTACCGTGACAGAGATGAGCCAGAAGACAGCAGCTTCTGATCTCTCCTACTCCTGCACTGATTAGAATCACTTCATCTTCTTATTAAACGGTGTAAATTTCTTTTTGGCAGTGCAGGGGTTAATCTGCTTTGTTAGAGCGTTTAGGCTATCAGCTGTGCACTGTTAGCCACTCCCATCTCCTATATAAACTAGGCCCTGGCTAGCACTCATTGTCAGAGTTAGCTTATGCTGCATGGCTCAAGGTTGTTGTTCGTTATTATAGGAGACTGCCTTTGGTGGGTTTATCTGTGACTGCTGCTAGTTTTTCAGTGTGTGGTAATTGCCTTTCTTCCCCCACTTTGGTTTGGTCTGTTATATGTGTGAGTATATTTGTATGTTTGGTATTTTTTGTTACCCCGTTCATATTACCTTGTTAGTCTGGTTGCTGTATTACGGTTTTCTTCTGCTCCCCTCTTTCATGGGTGAGGGAAGGGTACAGACTGAGGGCGGATTCAAGATCTAAGGCAAGGTACGTGGTCCCATTATCTTCACCATCAGAAGTAATCCAGGGAACAAGGCAAGCTAGGATGCCCCTAGCGTTAGGTACAGAGAAGGAGCCCCTGGTCCCGGGACACCTGGCAACAGAGTCGTGACACCCTCACTTTAAAAAATATATACCCCACACTGTCCCTCTTATGGTATATGGCCTTCTCCCTGTTCTCTCTTATAAAATATTTCCTCCACACTGTCTACCCTTATGAACTATAACTACCAGTGTTCATCCTTAATGCCTAGAGCTGCCACACTGTCCGACGATAAGTATAGCCACCTCATTGTCTGCCCTGATTAGCTATAGCCACCATACTGTCAACATTTTAACTGTCAACATCTAAACTGTTGAAAAACTGGCTTTTTAGATGAAGATGGGACTGGGTGTTGGTATCTCTTCAAAAGAAAAATAGATTTCAAGACTTTTGTTAAGCTGATCCTCTAAGTCACAGGTCCATTGATGGGCGTTGATGCAGCAAGCAGGAAGGCATGTGGGAAACAATGACTTTGCACATTTTGGAATCTCAGGGGCAACAGAATGGATGAATTGGAAACCAGCAAGGACGGAACTAAGTTAAAGCACAATATGAATAGAACCAAACATGCAAGTGTAGAGTCTCAATTCCAAGACACATGTGTGTGCCTTAATGGGCCTTAAAGGTAGTTTGTCCTGTAAAATAACTCTATTAAACTGCAGATTTGGAGTAAAAGGGAATCTGTCACCTATTTTTTTGCATATAAGATGCGGCCACCGCCATCAAGGGCTTATCCACACCATTCTGTAATGCTGTTGTTAAGACCCCGTTGTAACCTGAAAGATAAGAAAAACAAGTTATATTATACTCACCGGGGGGGGGCGGTCCGGGTCTGGTGGGTGTCACGGTCTGGGTCCGGCGCCTCCCATCTTCATGCGATGACGTCCTCTTCTTTTCTTCCCGTCGCGACGCAGGCATACTGCTCTGCCCTATTGAAGGCAGAGCAGAGTACTGAGGTGCGCAGGCACCGGGAAAGGTCAGAGAGGTCCAGCTTTCTGTCATAGGGGAGGTGCCAGCACGGTTTCAGTCACTGCTCTGTGTATAGAGAGCGGAGGCTGTAACCACGCTCCTAGCACTGACTGACAGCAGGCTCATCATTGGGACCAGCTTTCAGTCAGTGTCAGGTGCCTGGTTCCAGTTGTCCCTCCCTATACACAGAGTTGTAACTGAATCTGTGCTGGCGCCACCCCTATGACCAATCCAATGGTGCCGGGGAAAATTAAGTTTATTTCCTCCCGGTACCGGGGCTCTCAGTGCTGACACTGCACAGTGTCAGAAAGCTATTAACCTGCAAATTAACCCCATATCTATTGTCAATAGCATTATTTTACACGATAGGCTTCCTTTAAGTTGGTCTACTCTAGGCAGATGATGTCATTGATTCACCCTGGGAAACTTTCAAAACTCAATGTGGAGCACAACAGAGGGCAGAGGACCCAGGTGAAGGATACTCATGACAGGTGTGTAACAATTTCTTTGACATTTGGGCAGGGCTGGCATTAGCGGCAGGCAGACCAGGCAGCTGCCTAGGACCCCCGCTCCCCCAGAGGTCACACAGCCGCTATGAGGCCCACCTGCCACCAGCACTGACTTCCCCCTCTGCTGCCGTCATAGACGACGGTACAGTTCAAAGCAATGATGGAGGAGAGAGTGTCAGATGATGCTCCCTCTCCCATGATTCCCCTCTACCTCTGGCACTGCGGGTGCACGATGACATTATGCCATTGTGCACCCACTGTGTGCTGGCCCAGCCAGTGCAGCCACTGAGACCGGAGCAGGGAACAGCGCGGGGCATGAGGAGAGGTGAGGATTGTGTGTTGTTTTTTTTTAATATATCCTTGAGTACTGGACTGTGGCGCTATTGGGGGCACTACATTATATTTTACGGAGGAGGCTGTTATATACTATGGAGGCACATTATATTCTATGGAGGAGGCTGTGTTGTGTAATATGGGGGGCACATTATATTCTATGCAGGAGGCTGTGTTTTATACTATGGAGGGCACATTATATTCTGTGGAGGAGGCTGTGTTATACACTATGGGGTTACATTATATTCTATGGAGGAGGCTGTGTTATATACTATGGGGGCACATTATATTTTATGGAGGAGGCTGTGTTATATACTATGGGGGGCACATTATATTCTATCAAAAGAAAAACTTTAGTAATGTAACATAAGATCATAACGTTTATTTAATCCTGCTGGACAACGAGTATTTAATTGATGAATCCAAAATGCCTCGCGAGTCAGGAGGCGCCGCTTGGAATCCCCACCTCGCATAGGCATAATTACATGTTCTATACCCTGCACCTGGAAATGAATAGTGCTGCGTGCATGATTTTCAATAAAATGTTTAGACGCAGCAGAAACACCTCGGTTAGAGTTGGTAGTATTAATAATATCATATAGATGTTCTCTGACCCTCACTTTTAGTTTTCTAGACGTGCACCCAATATAACTTAATTCACACGCCCTACAGTCTATTTTAGAAATGACATTGGCGGTGTTGCAATTTATATACTGCTGTATATTAAAAATGCCTGGATTGTGAGAGGTAAAAAATTTTTTGAATACATTTGCATGTTTGCACATTTGACATTGATCACTACCACATTTATAAAATCCAGTGCATTTTAACCAATTTTTAGAAGAATTTTTATTCTTCATTGAAAAAACGCTGGGCGATATTTTACTGCCGATCGAAGGGGCTCTGCGTGATACTACATTAATTCCCTCTTTTAAAATCACAGCAAGTTTTTCATCCTCTAATAAGACCGGTATATATTTATTAACCAACTGTTTCAATTTAGAAAATTGTGAACTGTATTGAAATCAAATGTAAGTCTTGTTTTTGTTACCGTCCTCAGTTTGAGTATGGGAAAAGAAGATAAGGTCAATACGATTCTTTTTGTCAGCGATCTGCTTTGCCCTGTTTATCATCCAATTTGGATAACTCCGATTTCTCAGTTTCTTGGACACATGCATAAATTCCCTATCAAGATCTTGTTCCTCACTACAATTTTGTTTGATCCGTGTGAATTCCCCCACTGGCACTGATTTGATAGTATGCCTATTATGGCTGCTCTTGGCATGCAGGATGGTGTTACCGCATAGCGGTTTATGATGCGTTTTTGTGGAAATAATAGCTCCGCTGGTGCCTGTGATATCCAAATCTAAAAAGGACATATGAGCAGAATTATATCTGTATGTGAACTTACTGTTGTACTGATTGGAATTAATATATTGGATGAAGTCTGGTATGGCAGACACACCGCCCCCCCCCCTAAATTTGTCCTCTATAGAGTTAACCACAGAACAAACCCAGGTACTATCTCTGGGTCTGAACTTTGTGCCAGATCAGAATCTTGACTTATTTGATACTATATTGGATATTAATAAATTCATACGCAACTTGACAGTAAAGAAACATTTTTTGTGTGATACCCCTATGGAGCAGAAAATAAATTGCAACACCGCCAATGTCATTTCTAAAATAGACTGTAGGGCGTGTGAATTAAGTTATATTGGGTGCACGTCTAGAAAACTAAAAGTGAGGGTCAGAGAACATCTATATGATATTATTAATACTACCAACTCTAAGGCCTCTTTCACACATCCGGTTTTTGTAATCCGGCACGATGCGGCAAAATTTTTCATAACCGGATCCAGTATCGGATCCGGTTTTGTCCCATAAGCTTTCATGGAGGCCGCACCGTGTCGGATGGTTATGCGTCGTGTCCGGTTGTTGCCGGACACGGCAAAAATTAGCCGTCCGGCATCTGCAAAAAACGTTCTCTGCAACGTTTTTTGTCAGCGCCGGACCGGCTTTTTCCACAGAGCATGCCCGGACTCTGTGAATGTTAACCCCACAAGTGCCCGGCGAGAGAGAGAGATCTCTCTCTGTCACCCGGACACTTGTGAGAGATCTCTCTCGCCGGGCACTTGTGGGGTTAACACTCACAGTGTCTGGGTGAGAGAGAGAGATCTCTCTGTGGGATTAACCCCACAAGTGCCCGGCAAGAGAGAGAGATTCTCTCGCCTGGACACTGAGTGTTAACCCCACATGTCTCTCTCTCTCTCCACCCCCCTCTCCTCTCCCCTCCCCTCTCCTCTCCCTTTCAGCAGCTGTCTCTCTCAGCGGCTACCTCTGTCCACCTCCTCCTGCGGCTCCTTTAAATCATGTCCGAGCCGTATCAGACGCCGCACACACATCCGGTGTCACGGCTGCAGGCCGGATCCGGCGGCCCGGCTTTTCGCCGCACGCCGCCGGACCCCACACACCGGATGTGTGAAAGTAGCCTAACCGAGGTGTTTCTGCTGCGTCTAAACATTTTATTGAAAATCATGCATGCAGCACTATTCATTTCCAGGTGCAGGGTATAGAACATGTAATTATGCCTATGCGAGGTGGGGATTCCAAGCGGCGTCTCCTGACTCGCGAGGCATTTTGGATTCATCAATTAAATACTCGTTGTCCAGCAGGATTAAATAAACGTTATGATCTTATGTTACATTACTAAAGTTTTTATTGTTATATTTTTTGTTTTTATTTCACTGTGTAGAATAGGACCTTGTATGTGTCATGTGATTCTTACAGACAAATCTATTGGTTGTCCTTATCTACTTAAATGATTTGGATATGGTAGCTGAGAATGGCTTGACAAAGATCTTCTGATCGAAACGCGTTGCCGATTGCTGGGTCATGATTCTTGGCCACATGTACATTTGCCGATATGTATCCAATTTAATGAAGATGAAATAAAGTACATGTTTTTTATGGAGCTGGAACCTTCCTTTTTTCTTTGGATTTCCCCGGTATCTTCACGGCTGTTCCGAGCACCTTGAAGCATTTCTGGTGAGCTGGCTTATTTCTTTTTATTTTGAGAGAATATAATGTGCCCCCCATAGTATATAACACAGGCTCCTCCATAAAATATAATGTGCCCCCATAGTATAAAACACAGCCTCCTCCATAGAATATAATGTAACCCCATAGTGTATAACAAAGCCTCCTCCACAGAATATAATGTGCCCCCCATAGTATAAAACACAGCCTCCTCCATAGAATATAATGTGCCCCCCATATTATACAACACAGCCTCCTCCATAGAATATAATGTGCCTCCATAGTATATAACACAGCCTCCTCCGTAAAATATAATGTAGTGCCCCCAATAGCGCCACAGTCCAGTACTCAAGGATATATTAAAAAAAAACAACACACAATCCTCAACTCTCCTCATGCCCCGCGCTGCTCCCTGCTCCGGTCTCAGTGGCTGCACTGGCTGGGCCAGCACACAGTGGGTGCACAATGGCATAATTTCATCGCGCACCCACAGTGCCAGAGGTAGAGGGGAATGATGGGAGAGGGAGCATCATCTGACACTCTCTCCTCCATCATTGCTTTGAACTGTACCGTCGTCTATGATGGCAGCAGCGGGGGAGTCAGTGCTGGTGGCAGATGGGCCCCATAGCGGCTGTGTGACCCCGGGGGGAGCGGGGGGTCCTAGGTAGCTGCCTGGTCTGCCTGCCGCTAATGCCAGCCCTGCCCAAATGTCAAAGAAATTGTTACACACCTGTCATGAGTATCCTTCACCTGGGTCCTCTGTCCTCTGTTGTGCTCTACATTGAGTTTTGAAAATTTCCCAGGGTGAATCAATGACATCATCTGCCTAGAGTAGACCAACTTAAAGGAAGCCTATCGTGTAAAATAATGCTATTGACAATAGATATGGGGATAATTTGCAGGTTAATAGCTTTCTGACACTGTGCAGTGTCAGCACTGAGAGCCCCGGTACCGGGAGGAAATAAACTTAATTTTCCCCAGCACCATTGGATTGGTCATAGGGGTGGCGCCAGCACAGATTCCGTTACAACTCTGTGTATAGGGAGGGACAACTGGAACCAGGCACCTGACACTGACTGAAAGCTGGTCCTAATGATGAGCCTGCTGTCAGTCAGTGCTAGGAGCGTGGTAACAGTCTCCGCTCTCTATACACAGAGCAGTGACTGAAACCGTGCTGGCACCTCCCCTATGACAGAAAGCCGGATCTCTCTGACCTTTCCCGGTGCCTGCGCACTGCAGTACTCTTCTCTGCCTTCAACAGGGCAGAGCAGTATGCCTGCGCCTGCGTCGCGACGGGAAGCAAAGAAGAGGACATGATCGCATGAAGATGGGAGGCGCCGGACCCAGACCGTGACACCCACCAGACTCGGACCGCCCCCCCCCGGTAAGTATAATATAACTTGTTTTTCTTATCTTTCAGGTTACAGCAGGACCTGAGCACATGACTCCCAATTTCCAATGGGAGATCGTCCCATGAGCATGCTCAGTAAGAGGACAGAAGGACTTAGCCTCAGGAGAGATTTGCTGCAAGGCAATCTCCTCTGCAGTCTCTTCTGCAGTGGATAAAGAGCAAGAGACTGCAGAATGTGAGGGTCTGGATTCCTGCATAGCGACCGCAGAAACCTGACTCCTAACATTACCCCCCCTCCTAGGGCCCCCCTCCTTGAGACTTCCGACCCGCCAACTTGTGCCTATTAGTGGCGTAGGCCTCAGACTCGTCCGAAGGCAAGTCTGATGTCCGTGTAGGTGACAAGTAAACCTGGGACACGCGGAAGGCATCAGGGATGGCAAGATCGCCAGGTTTGAGAAGGGACACATGGGAGACAACGGGAGCGGAAGTTAAAGTGGGACGCCGCTGTGTGTCAGCGGGCGTCGTCACTCTCCGTTTGGAGAGGCTATCCCGTGAACAAAAGGCACAGGCCCGAATATATTTTTTTACATCCCGAGCCCTGTGCGGCCACCAATAAGACCTCGCCAGGAGTTTAGTGGTCTGCATATAGCCGCAGTGACCACCCCTCCTGGAAGCGTGTGCCCACGCGAGAACCCTCGGCCGAAGGTAATGAGGGACAACGGTCTTACCCGGCGGCACATAGTTTGGCAATTGCGGGGTACTGTTGTCAGGAGCAACAGCATGTTGAAAACGGTAACCGCAAATGGAGTCTTGTGCCGGGCACGCCTCGAGAAGGCCACGAGACACCTCCATGGGCTCAGGGGGTGGCATCTCTGGCTCGGGTGGTTCCAGAGGCTCAAAAAAGTTGGGATCAGAGGTAACCTTCCGCTTGGATTAAGCACGCTCCATACTGCGCTCCGAAAAATGGAGGTCAATGCGGGTGGAGATGGCAATCAGCTCCTCCAAAGTTGCGGGTACCTCTCTGGTAGAGAAAGCATCTTTGACGTGCTCCACCAAACCTCTCCAAAACACAGGGATAAGGGCTTTGTCGGACCACTCCAGCTCGGAAGCCACTGTCCGAAAACGAACGTCATACTGACTAACCGAGAGGGATCCCCGGGTCAAAGCCAGAAGCTGAAGAGAAGTGTCGTGCATGACCCATGGACCAAGGAAGACCTGCTTAATAGCTGTTAAAAACTGAGCAGCAGTCCAAACCTCTGGGTCACCACGCTCCCATAGTGGCGTAGCCCACTCCAACGCCTTGCCCGACAGAAGAGAGACAATAAACCCCACCTTGGCCCACTCCGTAGGGAATCGCGCAGCCAGTAGCTCCAGCTGGATAGAGCACTGGCTGATGAAACCCCTACAGGAGGCGCCATCGCCAGAAAATTTATCGGGCAACGGGAGGCGGGTAACTGTCGGCGCGTGGGAGTGTTATGGACGGCGGAACGCACCAAATATAAATAATAGAAAAAAGGGAAGAAAGTTCCAGCGCAAGGAATGGAAAATTAAAAATCCATTTTATTGTGCCAATGCATATTAAAATTCCAGCAGGTACAGGTACAGGTACAACGCGTTTCGACGCCTCAGGTCTTAATCATGTTCATGTTCAGAACATGATTAAGACCTGAGGCGTCGAAACGCGTTGTTCTGCAGTCATCCGACTGATATGCTGTACCTGCTGGAATTTTAATATGCATTGGCACAATAAAATGGATTTTTAATTTTCCATTCCTTGCGCTGGAACTTTCTTCCCTTTTTTCTACTATTGATTGACTGCCTAGTCAAATCCGTGCGCAGGATTTGGATCCTACCAGCAAGGCAGTGCGGTGAGCTGGATTATTCTGTTCTTTTACTTCAAATATAAATAATAGTAGGTGCGTTCGCCGCCCAGGGTCCACCGTGCGGTTGGTGACAAGACCGCTGCTGGACAATGGCAGATGCACCTAGTAGGTGCGGTACTGCGCTCGGGTTAACGTCACCCGAACGCTAAGAGCGGCTCCGTAAAAACACAGAGTCGCTTGGCGAACCCTAAAGCAAAGGCGCGGGCCCTGTTAGCGTCACAGAGGCCTGCGTGTGGCGTCACAGCCGCGAACACCAATAGCTGCTGTTACTACAGCGCAGCGGCAGAGAAAGCCGCAAGCATCGGCGCCGAGGACCGGGCGCCGACGGACGCTAGTGTAGGCGTGGAGCAAGTGGCTTGTAGCTTGCCACAACCCTGGAGCTGACTATACACACTCAGTCACCATTCGTAATATCAGAGGGTAGGGGTTTCATAATGAGTCAGACACCAGTCCATGCATCCATCACCATACACACACAGAATAATATGCTACACTAGCGCATGGCCGAGCCGCCATGCGGGCTTTTTATAGCCATGCGCTTCCGGGACCTTCCAGTACTTTGGGAAGGACCAATCAGATCCGACATAGGACCTGCACATGTGACCCCTGCTCTCCACCGAGAGGACAAGTTGCGGGCATGCCCAGTAGCACGGCACGAGGACTTAGCCTCTGGAGCAGTTCCCTGCAAAGCAGGTTGCGCTACCATTGCTGCACCAGAGGTGGCAACAACATCCAGGCTCACAGAACGATTCTGAGGGAAATGCCTGGCTCGCTGTGATTGCTGAGCAGGAGTCTGAGCGGTCAGAGGAGAATGAGAGACCGCAGGATGTCTGGCTCTGGATTCCCGCTGTGAAGTGCCAGGAATCCGACGCCTAACATTACCCCCCCCTCCTAGGGCCCTCCCCCTCTAAGCCTCACTGCGCTCAATGGCCGCGATCAGGAGTGGTGCATGAATGTTTTCCACCGGCTCCCAGGTCCGAGCCTCGGGCCCATGACCCTTCCAGTCCACCAAATAAAATTTTTTGCCACGGACAAACCTGCGCCCCACGATGGCGTTAACCTCAAACTCATCAGACAATAAGTCTGATGACCCGGCAGATGACTCAGAAAACCGGACCATGTGAACTGGTTTGAGGAGGGACACATGGAACACGTCCGAAATGGCCAAATGTGGAGGAAGAGCCAGGCGGTAGACCACCGAGCTAAGTCGCTCGAGGACCTTGAATGGTCCAATGTATCGCGGTGCGAACTTGGGAGACTCGACCCGCAGTTTAATGTTTCGGGTGGAGAGCCATACCATGTCGCCAGGGGAGAAGCTTGGCGCGGGCCGCCGATGCGTGTCGGCGGACGCCCTCATCCTTTCTTTAGATGCTCGGATAGCATCCTGAGTGCGATCCCAAATGTCCCGGGCCTCCACTGCCCAGTCTGCCACCCTGGAGTCGGTGGAGGACACTGGCATCGGGACAGGGACGCGTGGATGTTGACCATAGTTTAGGAGAAAGGGCGTCTGACCAGTGGAATCAACCACCGCATTGTTTAGGGCAAATTCGGCCCAAGGTAGCAAGGATGCCCAGTCATCCTGCCTGGCAGAGACAAAATGCCGTAAATAGGTGACCAAGGTCTGATTGGCTCTTTCGACCAAGCCATTCGTCTCGGGGTGGTAAGCGGAGGATAGATTTAGCTCGATGCTAAGTAAACTGCAGAGCTCCCTCCAAAACCGAGACGCAAACTGGGGACCGCGGTCACTCACTATTTTGTCCGGCATGCCATGTAGATGGAATATGTGCTTAATGAACAAGGTGGCCAGACCTCGAGCGGAAGGCAGGCGTGCGAGTGGCACCAGATGCACCATTTTGGAAAAATGGTCGGTGACCACCCAGATGACCGTACTGCCACCAGACTTGGGCAGGCCAACTATGAAATCCATGCCAACCATCTCCCAAGGTCTATCCGCCACTGGCAGGGGAAACAACAGCCCCGCCGACCTCTGTCTAGAGGGTATGTTCCGAGCACACGAAACACATGCTTGCACGTATTCCTTGACATCTCGAGCCATATGTTGCCACCAATATGACCTTGCCAGGAGTTCGGTGGTCCGTTTAATACCAAAATGGCCACCCACCCTGGAGGCATGTGCCCAGGCGAGGACCTCCGGCCGTAGCTGAGGAGGCACCAAGGTCTTGCCCGGTGGTACCGACTCGAAAGCAACTGGAGCCACGGTCGTAAAACTCTCCGGCGGGAGAATTAACCAAGGCTCAGCTTCTCCTTGCTCCGCTGAGACCACTGAACGTGAGAGAGCATCCGCACGGACGTTCTTTTCTCCAGAGAGGTAGTGGAGGGTGAAGCGGAATCGGGAAAAGAAGAGCGACCACCTGGCCTGACGGGAATTCAGGCGTTGGGCCGTCTGTAGATAGACCAGGTTTTTATGGTCCGTATATACCTGAAAGGGAAACCGGGCTCCCTCCAGGAGATATCTCCACTCAGAAAAAGCCAACTTCATGGCTAGCAGCTCCCTGTCGCCGATGGAGTAATTTTTCTCCGCCGGTGAGAAGGTCTTGGAATAGAAGAAGCAGGGATGCTTCCGACCTTGAGCATCCTTTTGATAAAGGACTGCTCCTGCACCGACGGAAGAAGCGTCTACCTCAAGGATAAACGGCTTATCCACATCGGGACGATGTAATATGGAAGCGCCAGCAAAATGTGATTTTATAGCCGAGAAGGCCTTGGAGACCTGTTCTGACCAAGCATTGGGGTTAGCTGCTTTCTTGGTGAGAGCAACCAAAGGAGCCACCAGTGTGGAAAAGTGTGGTATGAACTGGCGGTAGTAATTCACGAACCCAAAAAGCGCTGCACCGCTTTGAGGGAATGGGGTTCCTGCCAGTCCATTACCGCTTGTAGTTTGGCAGGATCCATGGCCAGTCCCTGGGCCGAGATGATATAGCCCAGGAACGGCAAGGACTCCTGCTCAAACTGGCACTTCTCCAGCTTGGCAAATAGTGAGTTCGCCCGCAGACGGTCGAAGACCCTGCAGACGTCTCTCCGGTGGGTGGTCAAATCTGGCGAAAAGATGAGTATGTCATCCAGATAGACCACCACCGAGGTAGAGAGCATGTCGCGGAAGACGTCGTTGACAAAATCTTGGAAGACAGCTGGCGCATTACAAAGGCCAAAGGGCATAACCAGGTATTCATAATGGCCATCCCTGGTATTAAAAGCTGTCTTCCATTCGTCTCCTTCGCGAATGCGGTTTCAGGTTGTATGCACCCCGCAGATCTAATTTAGTAAAGATCCGGGCCCCCCGCAACCTGTCAAATAACTCCGAGATCAACGGTAGGGGGTATTTGTTTTTAACCGTGATAGCATTGAGACCTCGGTAGTCAATGCAGGGGCGTAACTCTCCGTTCTTCTTCTGTACGAAGAAGAACCCTGCACCAGCCGGTGACACAGATTTTCTGATGAAACCCCTAGCCAGGTTCTCCCGGATATATTGGGACATAGCCTCCGTCTCAGGGAGTGATAACGGGTAAACACAGCCTCGAGGAGGCTCTGTGCCTGGCAGGAGATCAATCGGGCAATCATAGGAACGGTGCGGCGGGAGCGTCTCCGCAGACTTCTTAGAGAAGACGTCCGCGTATTGGTGGTAGGGTTTGGGGAGCGCGGAGAGATCCGCAGGCACTTCAGTGGAAGCAACCTGAACGCTGCCCCTCAGGCACCTTCCCTCACAGTCCTTGCCCCAGCCCAGTATCCTCCCCGAAGCCCAGTCAATATGAGGGGAGTGGCAACGAAGCCAGGGAACTCCGAGGAGCACCTGATCGATGCCATTGGGCATAATAAGCAGGGACAGAGTCTCCTGATGTGAGGGTGAAATAGAGAGTCCGAGTGGGGCTGTCTGATGGGTCACCTGAGACGGTAACGGTGCCCCATTTACTACCCTAATGGTCAGAGGTTGGGAGAGTAACACCAGAGGGATAGCGTGTCTCTGGGCAAAGGTCGAGGATATAAAGTTCCCCTCGGCCCCAAAATCCAGGGTGACCTCTGCCTCCCAGGTGGAGGACCCACTATCTAAAGTACCCCGGATCACCGGTTTGGGTGAAAAGGGTCCCACCTTGGATTGACCACCACCTACGGCCACTGAACGTGGTCGTCTTTTCGGCCGCTGAGGGCATGTGCCAGCCGAGTGGCCAAACTGTCGGCACTGATAACAGCGCACAGAGCTACGCATCGGACGCGACTTAATGCCGGTGCGAGACACCTCCATAGGCTCAGAGGAAGGGAGCTCCTGTGCGGGATATATCAGCGGCTCGGTAAAGGTGGGAGCCAAATTAACCCTACGTCTGGATTGCGCTCGTTCCAACCCGCGCTCCGTGAAGCAGAGATCAATGCGGGTGGAAACGGCAATTAACTCCTCCAGACTTGTGGGAATTTCCCTAGTAGCTAGAGCATCTTTTACATGCTCGGCCAGGCCTCTCCAAAACACCGGGACCAACACTTTGTCCGGCCACTCTAACTCGGAAGCCAGTGTCCGAAACTGGACAGCATGATGGCTAACCGAAAGTGACCCTTGTGTTAAGGATAACAGTTGGAGGGCCGTATCGTGTGTGACCCGTGGTCCCAAGAAGACTTGCTTCAGAGCCGCGAGGAACTGAGCAGCTCCCTGTACCACGGGATCATCACGTTCCCACAATGGCATGGCCCACTGTAATGCCCGGCCAGACAACAGGGAGACAATAAATGCCACCTTAGCCCACTCTGTAGGAAACCGTGCAGCCAGCAACTCCAGCTGAATGGAGCACTGACTAACGAATCCCCTACAGGAGGCACTATCACCCGAAAACTTATCGGGGAGCGGGAGGCGAGACATTGTCGGCAAGGGCAAAAGTGTGGGCACACGTGAGACAGCCTCAGCGACTGTCTGAGCAGCAGCTAGCGCAGCATTCGCAGCTGAGTTGGTGCTCTCAATAGCCGCCAACCTGCTCTCCAGCTGCCGAATGTAGCGCTGCAGCTGCTGCACGTCCGCCATTGCCAGCCAGACCCTGGCGCTAGTGTAATGTTATGGACGGTGGAACGCACCAAATATAAATAATAGTAGGTGCGTTCGCTGCCCGGGGTCCACCGTGCGGTAGGTGACAAGACCGCTGCTGGACAATGGCAGATGCACCTAGTAGGTGCGGTACTGCGCTCGGGTTAACGTCATCCGAACGCTAAGAGCGGCTCCGTAAAAACACAGAGTCGCTTGGCGAACCCTAAAGCAAAGGCGCGGGCCCTGTTAGCGTCACAGAGGCCTGCGTGTGGCGTCACAGCCGCGAACACCAATAGCTGCTGTTACTACAGCGCAGCGGCAGAGAAAGCCGCAAGCGTCGGCGCCGAGGACCGGGCGCCGACGGACGCTAGTGTAGGCGTGGAGCAAGTGGCTTGTAGCTTGCCACAAACCTGGAGCTGACTATACACACTCAGTCACCACTCGTAATATCAGAGGGTAGGGGTTTCATAATGAGTCAGACACCAGTCCATGCATCCATCACCATACACACACAGAATAATATGCTACACTAGCGCATGGCCGAGCCGCCATGCGGGCTTTTTATAGCCATGCGCTTCCGGGACCTTCCAGTACTTTGGGAAGGACCAATCAGAGCCGACATAGGACCTGCACATGTGACCCCTGCTCTCCACCGAGAGGACAAGTTGCGGGCATGCCCAGTAGCACGGCACGAGGACTTAGCCTCTGGAGCAGTTCCCTGCAAAGCAGGTTGCGCTACCATTGCTGCACCAGAGGTGGCAGCAACATCCAGGCTCACAGAACGAGTTTGAGGGAAATCCCTGGCTTGCCGTGATTGCTGAGCAGGAGTCTGAGCGGTCGGAGGAGAATGAGAGACCGCAGGATGTCTGGCTCTGGATTCCCGCTGTGCAGTGCCAGGAATCCGACGCCTAACAGGGAGGACGTGGACATATGCGTAACCGCGTCAGTGATTGTTTGCCCAGCGGCTTCAGTGGATTGCGCAGCTGAGAGAGCCCTCTCAAGAGTGGCCAACCGGTCCTCAAGCTGCTGAATGCACTGCAAGAGTTGCTGCTGTTCGGCCATCACTAGCCAGACCCGGGTGCTAGTATAATGTTAGGAATGGCAGAACGCACTAAAATAAAAAACTAATGAAGTGCGTTTGCCGCTTGGGGTCCACCGTGCAGTAGGTGACATAACCGCTGCTAAGTGGTGGTGGTAGAAGCAATATGGCGGTATTGTGCACAGGGTTAACCGTCACCCAAGTGCACAGAGCAATCTCTGTTAAATCACAGAGATGCCTATGAACATAAACAAAAGAGCTGAGCCTGTTAAGGTCACAAGTACTCAGAGGAGTTACACACACGGTATAAGGTCAAAGGAATAGCCAAAGATGGCGGTACTAAGTACTTCTAGACCTACCGTGTGTGAAGCGTCGCAGCCGCGAACGCTTAAGTGGGCTGCTACTGCAGCGTGGCGTAGGACACTGACGCAAGCGAAATGTCGGACGCCAGCAGCTGTGGACAATGAAGCAGGGGCGTTCTGGTACTGAACTCAATCCCTCACACAAGCGTAATATCAAAGGGTAGGGGTTTTAAATGAGTCATTCAGCAGAATCATGCATTCATCGTCATTCCCACAGCAGCAAGTATGGTCTATACTAGCGCATGGCGAAACAGCCATGCGCGCCTTTTATAGCAGCCGGGACCTTCCGCACGCCTCCAGATCTCTGAGCTGGACAAATGAGATATTGAGCAGGACCTGAGCACACGACTCCCAATCTCCAAAGGGGAGATCGTCCCATGAGCAAGCTCAGTAAGAGGACAGAAGGACTTAGCCTCAGGAGAGATTTGCTGCAAGGCAATCTTCTCTGCAATCTCTTCTGCAGTGGATAAAGAGCAGGAGACTGCAGAATGCGAGGGTCTGGATTCCTGCATAGCGACCGCAGAAACTTGACTCCTAACAGGGGGCACATTATATTCTATGGAGGAGGCTGTTCTATATACTATGGGGGGCACATTATATTCTATGGGGGAGGCTGTGTTATATAACATTGGGGGTACATTATATTCTATGGAGGAGGCTGTGTTACATACTATGGGGCACATTATATTCTATGGGGTAGGCTGTATTATATTCTATGGGGGTGCATTATATTCTATGGGGGGCTGTATTATATTCTATGGGTGAGCTGTATTATATTCTATGGGGGGCTGTATTATATTCTATGGGTGGTGTGAGAATCATGTGGGAATAGTGGATGAGGGCAGGTATATCTCGCCCCGATTCCTTTCCTATGTGGCCTAGTCTGGTCAGTATCGCACCTGCTTGCTAATGAATAATGGGAGGTGGATATAAAAGGATGCCAGGTGGTTGTGTGAGTGTCTCAGCCTGGGAACACAGAGAGCCTGTCTGTGTGAGAGACACACGTGAGTGGAAGCAGTGCCCACTGCAACTGTGGTTTGGCTGGATGGGAGAAGCCCGCCAGTTGGTAGTTAGGTTGTCCATTGTTTAGTTAGTGCCAGACAGGCAAGGATTTGTTTTATGTTTTATTTCCTTTTTGCATTGCTTTCACCGTTAATAAACCTGACTCAGGGTCAGTTACACCCGAATCCCAGCTCTGCGCCTGAGTTTCATACTGAACGCACGTGACCTTTGACCCCAGCAAAGGCGAACCCGGAGTGTTTTATCACATTGTGGTGGAAAACGCGGGCATCACGTTGCAAGCATGAGCATGGAGGACGTGGTGAAAGCGCTGGTACAGTCCACCGCCGTCCAGCAAGAAGCTAATCGGGTGATGATGGCCCAGCTGAAGGAGTTGGTGGACATGACAGCTACCTATCGTTCGCTTCTCCAGCAGGTGGCGCAGCGCCTGGCAAGCCTACATGAGGTTAACCTGGAAGCCGAGTCAAGAGTGATTCACGTGAGTCGGTACTGGCAGAAGATGACGACCGAAGATGACGTCGAGGCATACCTGACCACGTTTGAACGGACGGCGGTGCGAGAAAAATGGCCGAAGGCACGATGGGCCGGCCTGATTGCCCCGTTTCTTTCCGGTGAGGCCCAAAAGGCTTATTATGACTTAGAGCCTGAAGCCGCGCAGGACTTTGACAAACTGAAAGCCGAGATCTTGGCCCGGCTGGGAGTGACGACCGCTGTCCGTGCACAGAGATTGCATCAATGGACTTATCAGCCGGATAAACCACCGCGGTCACAGATGTTCGACCTGATCCACATGACGAAGAAGTGGCTAGAACCCGAGGTGTTGACAGCGCCAGAGATAATCCAGACAGTTGTCATGGACAAGTACTTGAGAGCTCTACCGCCAGCCCTGAGGAAGTGGGTAAGCCATGGAAGTCCTACGACGGCAGATCAACTGGTGGATCTGGTTGAACGTTACTCCGTGGCGGAAGGACTCCGAGACGATGCTACCCCACCTCGTTCTTCATCATCTCCACGTGGAACCGGTAAGACTGTTCCAGGGAGTAGGGGAGATGGAAAAATCCCTAAGACAGTGGGGGATGAAAACGGGACTGCCCGCACTGCGAGGCCGAGAGTAACGAACTATGGTCTAAGCAAGGGGCCCGTTAGGTGTTTCCGCTGCCAAGAGATGGGACATATTGCTACGAACTGTCCGGTCACTACTGAACCCATGCAGTGCGACGTCACAGACTCTAAAAACCGCATGTCTATGGTTGCACGGGTAGTGAGTGTGAATGCCGGTCAAAAGGATGTGGAAAAACACTTGTGTGATTTAACTGTTGATGGCAAAAATGTGGTGGCATTGTTAGACTCGGGAAGTGTGGTGACTATGGTGAAGGCCAGTCTGGTGTCAGCCCCGACTGGACCATCAGACAAATTTTCTGTAACGTGTGGGCATGGAGACACCTGTTCGTACCTCACCACGGTCATATGCATTACTACTTCCTATGGGTCTGTGCAACATAAAGTGGGACTCGTCCCGGCGTTATTGCATGATGTTATCCTGGACCGGGATTTTCCCCACTTCTGGCAATTGTGGGAGAATCAGTTGATGCCCTCGGGTAATAGTGTACATGGTTCTTCTCCCAGGGCGCATGTGGGTCCCGAATCCCTGGGAGAGGTCTCCCCGGAAGACTCAGCGGAAGAGTCTGCGGTGAATGACCTGCAGTTCCCGTTTTCAGTCATGGTGGGTGATACGGAAGAGACCGGGGAAGAGGAGGAGGCTGACAGCCGTCCACCTCCCCGTTTGCCGGATTTACAAGTTCAGAAAGATGACTTCCAAAGCGAGCAAATAAAGGATCCTACCCTTTCTCAGGCTAGGACGAATGTAAAAGTGATAAATGGGGTACCCGTAGAACCTGGCTCTAGGCTGGCATATCCTTACATGGTTCTGGAGAATGATTTACTCTATCAGATAGAGAAAAAGGGGGAAGATACGGTGCAACTATTAGTCGTGCCAAAACCCTACCGGCGGCAGGTGCTGGACCTGGCCCACGGACATGTGATGGGAGGTCACCTGGGAGTCCAGAAAACCACCGAAAGGATATTACACTGTTTTGTTTGGCCAGGCATGCATCACGATATTCGTGTATATTGTGAGTCTTGTCCTGACTGCCAAGCCTCTGCACCTAAGCCCCGGTTCTGTAGCCCTTTGGTACCCCTACCTATTATTGAAGTCCCGTTTGAGAGGATTGGGATGGATTTAGTTGGGCCCCTTCCACGGTCTGCACGTGGACACCAACATATCCTGGTCATCTTGGATTATGCCACTCGTTACCCGGAGGCCATCCCTTTGCGTAACACGGCCACCAAGACGATTGCCAAGGAACTGGTGCATGTGTTTAGTCGGGTCGGTATACCAAAACAGATACCGACCAGGGGACCCCCTTTATGTCCAGGGTAATGAAGGAGCTCTGCCGATTGTTACAAATCGAACCGTTACGCACATCCGTGTATCACCCTCAAACAGACGGGTTGGTCAAACGGTTCAATAAAACTCTGAAGCAGATGCTGAGAAAGGTGATAGACAAGGATGGGAAGAACTGGGACTATTTACTTCCATATTTGCTTTTTGCCGTCAGGGAAGTACCCCAGACTTCCACGGGATTCTCGCCTTTCGAGTTATTATACGCCCGACGTCCTCGCGGACTGTTAGACGTTGCAAAAGAAACCTGGGAGGGTCAGGTCACTCTGTTTAAAACAGTGATAGATCACGTCACACAAATGCAGGACCGTATTGCGGCTGTTATGCCTATCGTCAAAGAACACATGATACAGGCTCAAGGAGCCCAAAAAAGAATCTATGATAGGGGCGCCAAGATCCGTACATTTGCACCCGGAGATAGGGTGTTGATCCTGGTCCCCACGGTGGACAGTAAGTTCCTTGCAAAGTGGCAGGGCCCCTTTGAGATTAAGGAAAGAGTTGGTGAAGTAAACTACAAAGTATATCAGGCAGGTAAACGGAAACCTGAACAGATTTATCATGTAAATCTGATAAAACCCTGGAAAGATCGGTCTGTCTTGTCAGCGGAGCTGGCCCGTCCCGTCTGCTCGCATACAGTACCGGAGGTACGGGTGGCAGAGACTCTCTCGGAGCGGCAAAAGACTGAGGTCAGGCAGTGTCTACTTCACAACCAAAAGTTTTTCTCAGAAAAACCTGGGCAGACTACGCTCATGGAACATGACATCGTAACGGAACCTGGTGTCACAGTTCACGTAAAGCCCTACAGAATCCCGGAAGCGCGCCGTGAAGCCGTTTCCCGAGAAGTGAAGGCAATGTTAGAGTTAGGCGTCATTGAGGAATCGCACAGTGCTTGGTCCAGCCCGATTGTGCTAATTCCTAAACTGGACGGCACCATTCCGTTCTGCAATGACTTCAGGAAACTGAATGCGGTCTCAAAATTTGATGCCTACCCTATGCCCCGGGTCGACGAGTTAATAGATCGGTTAGGAAAAGCCCGGTATATTACGACTCTAGACCTAACAAAGGGGTATTGGCAGATCCCTCTGGCGGAGGCTGCCAGAGAGAAGACGGCATTTGCTACCCCAGAAGGTCTATTTCAGTATGTGTATATGCCGTTTGGACTGCACGGAGCACCGGCGACCTTCCAGAGACTGATGGATCGAGGCAGTACGCTTCGGCCTATTTGGACGACATTGTCATTTACAGTTTGGACTGGGAGACTCATCTCCAGAAAGTACAAGCTGTGATTGACGACCTGTGGGAGGCAGGTCTAACCGCGAACCCCAAGAAATGTCACATCGGGCTAGAAGAAGCCCGGTATTTGGGGTATGTAATTGGGAGGGGTGTTGTTAAACCCCAGGTTGATAAGATTCAGGTGGTTCAGGACTGGCCACAACCTGTCAACAAGGAGCAGGTGCAAGCCTTCCCGAGGATCGCCGGCTATTATCGCCGGTTCATACCCAATTTTGCAGCCATCGCTACCCCCCTGACAGATCTTACAAAAGAGAAAGACTCCGTCATGATTAAATGGAGTTTAGCGGCTGAAGAAGCCTTCCATAGCCTAAAACAGGCACTTTGCTCTCAGCCCGTACTGGTGACTCCGGACTTCTGCAGCGAGTTTGTGGTACAAACAGATGCCTCTGATACCGGTATCGGGGCCGTACTTTCACAAGTGAGGGACGGAGTGGAACACCCAGTCCTCTATCTCAGCAGGAAGCTGAATAAACACGAGCAAAGGTATGCAGTCGTAGAAAAAGAGTGCCTCGCCATTAAGTGGGCTCTAGAGGCCCTCAAATATTACCTGGTGGGCCGAAAGTTCAGGCTGATCACTGACCATGCCCATCTCAAGTGGATGCACTTGAACAAGGAACGGAATAGCTGGGTGACCCGGTGGTTCCTTGCCCTGCAGGCCTACACTTTTACGGTGGAGCACCGCCCAGGGGTACAGATGGGAAATGCAGATGCCCTGTCCCGAGTGCACTGTTTGGCGGGTGTCATTGCTCGACCGGAGTGGTCTGAGCAGAGGGGGGGATATGTGAGAATCATGTGGGAATAGTGGATGAGGGCAGGTATATCTCGCCCAGATTCCTTTCCTATGTGGCCTAGTCTGGTCAGTATCGCACCTGCTTGCTAATGAATAATGGGAGGTGGATATAAAAGGATGCCAGGTGGTTGTGTGAGTGTCTCAGCCTGGGAACACAGAGAGCCTGTCTGTGTGAGAGACACACGTGAGTGGAAGCAGTGCCCACTGCAACTGTGGTTTGGCTGGACGGGAGAAGCCCGCCAGTTGGTAGTTAGGTTGTCCATTGTTTAGTTAGTGCCGGACAGGCAAGGATTTGTTTTATGTTTTATTTCCTTTTTGCATTTGCTTTCACCGTTAATAAACCTGACTCAGGGTCAGTTACACCCGAATCCCAGCTCTGCGCCTGAGTTTCATACTGAACGCACGTGACCTTTGACCCCAGCAAAGGCGAACCCGGAGTGTTTTATCACAGTGGGCTGTATTATATTCCATGGGGGGTACATTATATTCTATGGGTGGCTGTATTATATTGTATGGGTGGCTGTATTATATTCTGTGGGTGGGCTGTATTATATTCTATGGGGGGCTGTATTATATTCTATGGGTGGGCTGAATTATATTCCATGGGGGGTACATTATATTCTTTGGGGGGCTGTATTATATTCTATGGGGGGCTGTATTATATTCTATGGGTGGGCTGTATTATATTCCATGGGGGGGTACATTATATTCTATGGGGGGGCTGTATTATATTCTACTATGGGGCACATTATATTCTATGGGGTAGGCTGTATTATATTCTATGGGGGGTGCATTATATTCTATGGGGGGCTGTATTATATTCTATGGGTGAGCTGTATTATATTCTATGGGTGAGCTGTATTATATTCTATGGGCGGCTGTATTATATTCTATGGGTGGGCTGTATTATATTCTATGGGTGGGCTGTATTATATTCCATGGGGGGTACATTATATTCAATGGGTGGCTGTATTATATTCAATGGGGGGCTGTAATATTTTCTATGGGTGGGCTGAATTATATTCCATGGGGGGTACATTATATTCTTTGGGGGGCTGTATTATATTCTATGGGGGGCTGTATTATATTCTATGGGTGGGCTGTATTATATTCCATGGGGGGTACATTATATTCTTTGGGGGGCTGTATTATATTCTATGGGGGCTGTATTATATTCTATGGGTGGGCTGTATTATTTTCTATGGGGGGTACATTATATTCTATGGGGGGCTGTATTATATTCTATGGGGGGCTGTATTAATGTAATGAACACCAGGGAGAATATGGAGGGTGGCAGCAATCTCGAGTTAGAGCGTGCGGCCACTGCCGAGTGCGAGCTGCACGAGAGCAGGACCTGAGACAAGTAACCACCAGGGGAGTGGCCGGAGGGGGAGCTAACTCCCGTATGGGAGAGAAAATGAAAGCAGGAGCCAGCGGCGCTGGGAGCAAGGTCAGACTAGCTGAGTTCAGTAACCAGAGAGTAGCGCAGTGTCCTAGGGATCAGGCAGAAGAATGGTGCGATATAAGCCAAAGTCAGAAACCAAACAGGAATGCAGTAACCAGGGGCGCAGACAGGAGGGAAGTCAGAGAACTTGGCCAAAGGTCAGAACCGGAGATATATCAGAAGTACAGAATCACATAGCAGACACAAAGCGAGGGACAAGCCGAATCATATACAGTACAAGCACACAGAGGAACAAGCGGTATACACTAGAGTCACTTAGTTCAGCTGCTCAGCCGAGACCGGAAGTATCACTGACAAAGAGCCCAGCACCAGAGCGGGTTAAAATAGTCCTCCCCAAACCAAAGGGAGGCCATGCAGAGTTAACCCCAACAGGCCCAGGACGGAGAAGGAAATCCTGTCCTGAGCCATGACAATTATATTCTATGGGGGGTACATTATATTCTAAGGGGGGCTGTATTATATTCTATGGGGGTACATTATATTCTATGGGGGGCTGTATTATAGTCTATGGGTGGACTGTATTATATTCTATGGGGGCTACATTATATTCTATGGAGCGGCTGCATTATATTCTATGGGGGGCTAGATTATATTGTATGGGGGTTTCATTATATTCTATGGGGGTGGCATTATACTCTATGAGGAGGGCTACATTATATTCTATGGAAGGGCTACATTATGCTATATAAGGGGGCTGCATTATATTCTATGGAGTGGCTGCATTATATTCTGTGGGGGGTGCATTATACTCTATGAGGGAGCTACCATATATTCTATGGAGGGGTTTCATTATACTATCTGATGGGGTCTGCATTATGTTCTATGGGGGGTTACATTATATTGTTTGTCGGGGCTGCATTATACTCTGGGGTGGCTGCATTATACTCTGGGGTGGCTGCATTATGCTATATGTGGGCTGCATTATACTGTATCGAGGACTATGGGGAATACATTGTACTATATGAAGAACTATGGGGTGCATTATACTGTGGGAAGTGAATTGTACTACATGGATGACTACGGCGGTGCATTATACTATATGGAGCACTACGAGGAGTGTATTATACTAAATGGAGGACTGAGTGCATTTTAATATATGGAGGGTTATGAGGAATGTATTATACTATATGGAGGACTGAGTGTATTTTAATATATGGAGAGTTATGAGGAGTGTATTATACTATATGGAGGACTGAGGAGTGTATTATACTATATGGACGATGAAGGAGTGTATTATACTTTATGGAGGACTGAGGAGTGTATTATACTATATGGAGGACGGAGGAGTGTATTATACTATATGGAGGACTGAGTAGTGTATTATACTATATGAAGGACTATGGGAAGTGTATAATACTATATGGCGGAATGATGAGTGTATTTTAATGTATGGAGGACTATAGGGAGTGTATTATGCTATATGAAGGACTATATGGAGTATATTATACTATATGGAGGACCATGGGGAGTGTACTATACTATATGAAGGACCATGGGGAGTGTATTATGCTATATGGAGGACCATGGGGAGTGTATTATACTATATGGAGGACTATGGGAAGTGTATTATACTATATGGAGGACTATGGGGCACATTATATTACATTGAGGCCTATGGGGTGTGCATTTTACAATATGGAGGACTATGGGGCACATTATAATATATGGAGGACTATGAGGTGTATTATGCTAAACATGCAAAATGCAAAAACATGCAAAAAACATGGGCAATTGTTTTTTTTTCTTCTCATTTGATGCTACTGTTAAAGCTTATATTATAGTTGATTAACCTATTGCACAGCAATTTATATTGCTACATTAACTTATATAGAAAAAATTATATATAGAATGGTTTCTTTTTTAGTTGAATCAACATTTATTACTTTGTTTTGTTGGATTGTACACTTTACATGTTTTTGTAGTCCTAAAAATGTTAATATAAACATTCTTTAAAAAAATAATTCTTTGATAGTTAACATTTTTTACAGACACACTTCCCAACTTTAAGGAACAATAAAGATTATAAGTGATGCATATCTAGAGCTCACACAAGTCATATTAATATATTCTTAGAATTTGCTGTAAACTGTATGATAATAAATACAATCCCAATAACCTGTACACGTTTCTCTATCTTCCAAAATATCACACACGTTTTCAATTTGTTTTATGGATACCGGAAAAAGGTGACCTATTTTTACAGATTGCTCAGGAATTTGCAGACGGCTGGCAAGCTGGGGTTGTTCTTTCAGAACAGGATAAGTCGCCCAAATTCCTCAATAGGGAAAATGAAATTGGGTTTTCTAACATGCCAATTAACCATAATGAAGCTATGACCAACTCTCATCCACCAAATAAACTGTTTCCATTACAATTATTTGTTGGTAAATCCATTGATGGAGAAAATAATTTTGTTGGGCCCTCAGTAGTTGACTTCAAGTTCTCCATCATACTTAACCTAATACGGTGATTAGGGTCTTTTCTTATCAAATGTATCTTATAACCCCTTGCCTAACCCTTTCTGTTATCAGAAGCTCCATTTAGGACCTAAGCACCATCAAAACCTGATAAAATAGATCTAGTTTATCACATCGCCATTTATTATAATATTGTTCTCATTCTATGTGCGACGAGACGAAATGTTTTGTGGAAGACATTGTGACATCTTCATGATGACTCGAATGGAAGCATGGCGGTGAATCTGACAAAGACATTTATCAGATAATACTTTTTTTTCCCTGTTATAAACAAGCACATTATCAACATCCGGGAACAGGGAAATTCATGTACTGCATCAAAGGAGCAATGGATCATACCATAAGTGGATGACGTGTGTAGGCCTGTAGCATATGGGATGTCATTTATCTCTGCCAGCCTGGAAGGAATGAGCCAAACAAATTTTCGACCTAATTTGTCAACCCATAATTCTGTAATGAGATAGATCCTTGTTGCAGTGTCAGCTCAAGCTTCAGAACAGCAGCTTTCAGATTTTCTTTTTGTGTCACATCATATAGTTTTTCTCTCTCTTGTTGAAAGGTCTACATTTTTTTTAGCTAGTATTAATTGCAAATGAAAACTATATAATAATATGTTAAAATAAACATCACTGTACACTATAAAAGGTAAAAATGATAAAACTTTTCCATCAATTTTCCAACACTTACAAACTGGGCTGTTTTTTTTTACAGAACTAAAAAAAAAAAAAACTTTGTCCCACAGGTTTATTAAAGCTGCATACAATAATCATAAGTTATGTAAAAAGTTTATCAATTACTTTTCGCTGGTTGTAATCAAATATCTTTATTTTTATTTATTACTCTTATTATGTCGCAAAAACTTTTTGGCTATATGTCACAACTCGCCATACACATTAACTTTCAGCTTGGCAGAGAAAGACGCTGCCAAGGGACTCTAGCTGCAGCTTATGTCATGACAAAAGGATCAAGCATTAATATTCAAAATGAACATCCCTTTTCTCTCTTGACATCATGTGTCGGATGAGATTTGGGAGGCTGCTATAAACATTAGGCCATCTAACCCTGCCAATATAGGCTTGTTTGTCTAACTTTAGTTTAATGTGTAGGGGGATGGTTTCAGTTACCATTCTGTGTATAGGGAGCGGCTGTAACCGCACCACCAGCATTGACTGACAGCCAGGCCTAATGATGAGCTGCTGTCACTCAGTGCTGGGAGCACGGTTACAGCTGGCGCTCCCTATGAACAGAATGGTGACTGAAACCGTGCCGGCAAAATCACTATGACAGAAAGAGCGAGCCTGCCGGGAGGAATAATGTTATTTCCTCCTGGCAGTGGGGCTCTCAGTGCCGGCGCCGCACAGTGTCAGAACGCTTTTAACATGCAGATTAGCCCTATATCTGTAGATGAATCAAATTATTTTACAAGACAAGATCCCTTTAAGCTCAGTGTTTTTCAGTAATTTTAATCCTACTTTAATATTTTACACTATAATGGCAGTGTCCATGATCAGCTATTGAAGAACCTATATATATTGTCTTTGCATGGGGGTCCTCTGACTATCCCATGTGCCAGTCACCTCCTGTTCTACCCTCGCAGCTTTGGTGGCAGCAAACAGGGGGGATCAAAACGGTAATCGTAGAATTTAGGTGCATGAGGGTGGGGAAGGTATAAAAGGACATGTTGTAGTTGCTTCACAGGAAATAATGATAGTCCTAACAAATAATGTTCTATTAAATATTCCTGGTTGACAATGACATTGTAAGTATAAGCATGTCATCACTTCACCAGGATATGCAGCGGTGAACATTGGCATAAGACTACAGAGTAGATTATATGGGTAGTACTTGGCACTGGAATGTCGGTGACCACGTACATGACTACTGAAGTGTGTTGTCTTGTAAGTACATTGGTTTGACATATTACAGAATGGATAGATATACTGGTAGGTGAGACTGGAAGTCAGTGAATGATAGCTTTACCAAATGTGCACATGGAATGTTCTCCAGACATGTAGAAGCTTTCCTTTACCTGGGGAAAAGATTCAGTTTGCTGCCCTAACATCTAAATTATCTTCACATTGGCTCGTTTGTAGCCCCTTGGCACTGGGCACTTCGGACAACTAATACATCTTTACAGCTCCATAACTTCATTGTAAAGTTTGTGAGAGTCCAGAGTGGGTTGAAAGATAAGTAAATTGTGACAGAGAACGCTGTACAGTCTAGAAAATCATTGTACAGTATTTATATACAGGGGACAAGAGACTCAATTATTATTGTATGTGGCCTGTGGTCAGAGTAGACAACTCCAAGCAGAAGTCGTCACCCGCTGAGAAATGGATTTATGATCTGTAGGCTGTAGCTGAAAGTAAAGGTATAGCTCTGACTATTAAACACTATTTATCATTTCCTGTCACTCATATAATTCCTACAAGATTATTGTCCACAGTGATTACTTAGCTCTTTCCCCTTTTATACTTTCTTGTTCATTTTTCATAAAGTGATGATGTACGACAGCTCATGATATATGAATTGTTTCTAGAGACATTCCTTGATAGTTCTAGCTGGAGCGGAGTCAGGTTTCCATGAAGAACTGTATTTTTCTTTTCTTTCATACATCTGTTTTGGAAATTATCAGTCTTTTCTCTGAATTGTTGCAATTCATGTGGCATGATTTGTAAAAAAAAAATCTAAAACGTTTTACTGATATTTTCTGAGTTTTCATATTGTGAGATAATATCCACTTGCAGGATGGAGAGATGAAGGATAGGTTCTATAAATAAGCATCATGTATCTGTTCTGCAAAACAAATAGACATACATTGATTGGTAATGGTAATGCAAATGTTTGCTAGATGTGGTCAGATCTATTGCAAAGGCACAACACAGGTATATGAAAACTAGTAAATTGTCGGTCCAAACTATGTAACATGGAACTGCAATATTTACATCAATCCTAAATGTTACAAACAGTTGTGTGAAAAAGTGTTTGCCCCCTTCCTGATTTTCTATTCTTTTGCATGTTTGTCACACTTTCAGATCACATTCAGATCCCATGGCTACAGATTCCAGTTAAAAACCCTGCAGTAAAGGGTTTGGGTGTGTCAGGGTCAGTGTCAGTTTTGTTTTTTGCAAGAGTGCAGAGTAGAAGGTGCTGCAGACATCCACCTGTGTGAGGCAACATAGGAAAGTGGAGCCAAATAGCCAAGGGAATGGAAGGGCCTGGCACCCACAGCGTACACGGCGGTGCAGTCACCGATGGCAGTGGTCTCGGAGGTGGATTGGCGTGTTTATTGGCTGCAATCTGGAAGATATGTTTCCCGGCTGCGATCCGGAGGTTATCGTGTGCCGTGTATTTTATGTGAGTTGCACATTAAAACAAGTTTTGTATTGGAATTGTCCTGGGTCACGCCTCATCACTGCACAGCATGGATACCGCTGCACTACATATGGTTGGAGAATGCGGGCAGTATTAATTGATACATACCCCAAAGCATGAGGCATGTCAGTGAGCAAGACTGCAATGCAACAGATCAAGCCTGCTGGAAAAATGGAGGAACTTTTGAAACAGGTGATCTTCATTCAACAGCAGCAGGAGCTACTGGGCCAGCAGCAGCAAGAGGCATTGCAGTTGCAGCAGCAAGAGGCACTGCAGATCCAGCAGGAGCAGCAAGAGGTGCTGCAGTTCCAGTGGCAGCAGCAGGAGCATCAGCGGTGTAAAGAAGAGAACCCTAAGGTGAGGGACTATCAGCAGGTGTACCAGTGGTCCTTTGCAGAGTCTCGTCCCACCAGGTCTCAGGCATATGGAATCATAGTATCAGAGGGTAAATTGGCAAGAGACCAATTCAAAGAGCTCACAGTTATCTCTTGTAACACTACTAAAATTATCAAACTTTATTAAAAAAAAAATGCAAAAAACAATGTTGAACTATAAAACCACACTGCATCATACCTTAAAGAAATGAACACCGTAGGGAGGTGCCTATCCCTACGCTGGCCTGTGTATCCCTACCTGACAGCAGAGGTTGGTACCCTATAACCTGCGCAGTGGCGCCCCCGCTCCACGACCGCTCTCCCTGCTTACCCTACAGGGCCATATAGTGGCAGGAGTGTGATAAGGTGTTAAACAAATAGATGAGAAAGAAGAGAGGTGTTTCTCACACTATATGTTATTACAATATATTTTTGCACCATCTATTAAGTGCCTCCAACCTTGTTGGTCCCAGGGGGGCTTTCTAAATACATACCTGTTATGGGATTAAGAAAAGATTTAGATTAGATTATCAAGACATGGTAGTGATTAGTAAGAAGAAGATCCAATAGAAGAATTATTCCGATAGAAAGATTAGATAATGGGTCGCCGTCTCTCGCCCAGGTCAGCGGGGTACTAGGTACCGGGCCGGTGTCAGTGGGGTACTAGGTACCGGGCCGGTGTCAGTGGGGAAAGCTTCATGGCAGCTGTGACCCGGTCCGTGGCCCTGGGCGCCCAATATCAATGGCGGTGATGTTAATGGTGCTAAAGTTTATATGAATAGTTCGTGACGCCACCCGTGGTGTTTGGCAAGGGAGATGGTAAGCCAACGCTGCATACAGATCCGGTGGGACTGATGGTGTGGTGCAGCAGAGATGGTATAGCTCCGCACAGGTGGAGCTGTAGTCAAAGGGCAGTGTAGGTGCAATGGATGAGGAGAGGCGCAGAATGGTATGGATGCTGGTACCCAGGTGTAGTGGTGCGGGAATAACTGGAGGACACCAGAGTATGCGGTTCCAAAGCTTTACTCACTGTTTGCAGTTCACACAACTGCCTGCCTCCGTACTGTGTTCTCCAGGTCAGGGCTCCAGCCAACCTCCAGGCAGGATAGGATTCTCCCTTCCACACTCCGCCAACATGTACCTTACTGAACGACTCCTCCAATGGGCCTTTAGGTGCGAAGCACTCCAATACTTAGTTACCCTGGAATGCCTCTCTCTAGGTGTTTCTAGTCTTTACTTGTATGACAGACAGCTGTAGCCTGCTTCGGGGACTCCACTCTGCGTCCCGGCTCTCTATTCAGTTGCTGTTGTGTCCCAAGTCTATGATGGGAGCAAGGCGTTAGTGGCTCACTACTCCTCCGGTGTCTGTTGCCGGACATAAAGATCCAATTAACTTCGGGGACCGGGCCCCGGTCTTTGCGCTCTCTAGACTGGAAGGGTTCTCTATCTTTCTTCAACCAGCTTCCCACCGTCCTTCTATTCTCCTTCGTTCCGATCTGTTCTCTCTCTCTTATGGAAGGTTAGGTTATCAATCTTATCAGTCTCTTTCTCTGTCTTTCTCGTGCCAGCAGCCCAGATTACTGGGACCTGCTGCAGCATGTCCCTCAGACATCCATCATCTCTCTTCTCTCTCCTCTAACCAACTAACTAACTCACTCTCACTCTTCCCACTCTTTTGTATCATCTCACTCCACCCGCCTCCCAGCACATCTCGTGTTACGAAGCGGGGTTTCACGAGGGGTGCTCTGCTATCCCCCAGCCTGAAGCTGTTAGGTGGCCCCACTGAACTATTCTGTGTGTGGAATGCAGGTGTGGAGCGTGGTCAGGAGTTCCCACCTTACCTGGATGGTGGGGCACTACACCTTAGGAGAAGGTGCAGTACCTCTGTGGCGACTGAAGCCTCAGGGGCGCCACAATAATCTAGATTTAGATAGCCCATTGTAGGTTATCACAAGAAGAAATTTTGTCAAAAGAAGCAGCTATTTTTCATTAACAAGCCAAGAAGATCCTATTTAAACACCTCTCTTCTTTCTCACCTACCTGTTTAACACCTTATCACACCCTGCCACTATAGGGCCCTATAGGGTGAGCAGGGAGAGCCATCGTGGAGCGGGGGTGTTACTGCGCAGGTTATAGGGTGCCAACCTCCGTTGTCAGGAAGGGATACACAGGCCAGCGTAGTGATAGGAACCTCCCTATGGTGTTCATTTCTTTAAGGTATGATGCAGTGTGGTTTTATAGTTTAACATTGTTTTTCATATTTTTTGTAATAAAGTTTGATAATTTTAGTAGTGTTACAAGAGATAACTGTGAGCTCTCAAGCATATGAGATATTGCAGTTAGTAAAGGAATGGTTCCAGCCTGAGACCTTGACCCCGGCCCAGATGGTAGAGAGGATGTTAGTCGACCAGTTGGTGAGAGCCCTGCCAGCAGCCATACAGCTTGGGTGGGACAAGGGGACCCAGGCACTCTGGACCAACTGGTGAGATTGATTGAGCGGTATACAGCCACTCAGGACTTTGTACCGGAGCATGGGAAAAGTCCACAAACCTCTGTTGAGGCAAACCAGGACCGAGCCCGTGATGAGGAGGTAACCTGAAGTGAGGGTGACAAAGGTCCCTTTTCCCCTAAAGCAGCCCCAAGGTCTAGTCGTGCTGCAGTTATTAAGTGTGGGCGGTGTCAAAGGTCCGGACATGTGTCTGTCAACTGCCCTCTTATGTCTGAACCCATGGACTGCAGGGTTACTTACCGTGTGCCTATGTATGGCCAACCAGTCTGTACCGCCACTACGGGCACTGCCAGTGCTGAACCACAGCAGTGCCGGGTTCTCGTCAAGGGGTGTCAAACAGAAACCCTCCTGGACTCTGGAAGCATAGTGACTTTGGTCCATTAGTCCCTTGTTGCCAGAGACAATCCCAAAGGATGGAGAGTGGAGTTGATGGGTATCCATGGGGAAATCCGGGATTACAAGAACGTGGAGGTTAATTTTTCCACACCATGTGGGGACATTAAACATGTGGTGGGAGTGGTAAAGACCCTTCCATATGGGACTGTGTTGGGAAGAGACTTGCCCCTGTTCTGGTCCCTGTGGAAGACCAGGGTTAACCCTCCCAAGGTAATTGTTGTTCCAGGCACAGAACCCGAAGATCCTGAGTCAGGGATATCTGCAATAGGGGTTGCCAACCTAGGGACAGAGTGTAACCCCGATACACTACCCCTAGAAGTATTGGCAGGAAAGGTCGTGGAGACCCCACCGAACTCCGAGCTGGAAATGTCCCCTGGTAAGTTCGGGACAGTCCAGTTCCAGGGACCCATGCAAAAACACGCAAATAAAAAGAAAGCCTGGATGAACTGTGAATATGTGGTCGCAAAGTCGACTAGGGATGTACACACGAAGAACCCTCTGGCACCGGCCAAGAATGTGGCTGGGGTAAAATGGATAGAGCTCTTGCTAGACAGCAGCGTCGGGAGGTTTGGGTGCGACGTGGTACGGATGTATGCCTGGAGTTGCCGGGGCAGACCTCGGCGTTTCAGCAGGACGTAGTCCCCGAGTCACGGGTAAGGGTACTTAGGTTACAGGATGAGCTGCGGATTTAGTGAACCCCAAATAAACAAGGTCGAGACCACCCAAAACTGGCCCAAATCTACTGTTAGTCAGGAAAGTGGGCTTGTCTTCTGCAACAGACAACGGTGAGGTGAGTGGTCACGTAGCGAAGTATGGAGGAGAAACACGAAGGGGATGGATGCTTGCGTCAGCACCGTGGTGGTTACATGGTGGTTCTCTTGGTTACACAGCTTAGCAATCTGATATGCAGCTCACTGTCTATAGACATTGTATATAGGGAGCCATATGTGGGCAGCTTTCTCAGCTCTGCTACATGTTACATCTAAGAACTCTGTGTCAGAACGGCTGCACCCAGTAAACTAAGTGATAACATTGTGGGATTCAGGGTCTCTTTGTCTACATCATACTGTTCTCAGATGAGGTAATAAGAACCTGCAGACAGATTTCCCTTCCCTTTCTTGTAATATTCATGCCAATATGTTTTTTTATTTAAAGACAATCTTTAAATCCATGGTCTGCTATGCACCACTATAATTTATCTTGCCTTTGCTCAAACTCCAATACTGTAGAAAATACATCTGTGCTATTCTAATCTGTTCCTTGGCTTTCTTGAAAGCTAATCTATTTCCATCAGCACAATGACCTTGCGGCTAGACAACAAGGTTATATATGTATATCCTTTTAATGGGCAAGTTTGAAGTTGATGTTCCTGCCTGTGTTTGCATCCTGTGTAATACATGTGTCGATCACTCTGGAGAGAGAAGCAAGTACATCAGAATTGCTGAACTAATAGTGCAAGTAAAACAAATTGTGTTACTGACTCATGTTTGAGACTGAGACTTGCTGTTTACGGTTACTTTTTTACAACAGAGTATTTTTATACGTTTGTTATACTGTGTTTCAGTCTTTTGGTGGTGTGAACACTGTCCTACAGACTTGTTCACTGTGTGCATGGCCCATATATTTATATTTGTTTCTTGTTTCTGCAAGATTAGGGACATCTCCACCCTTCCCTTGTGGGCCGTGCACATATAAGCCGCTTCCGTATCGTGTCCACATCGGACATTACCTTTCTGAATCCTGCTCATATAGGTACCATACACATGGTCAGGTTTTTAAATCCATCGGTTAGGTACTGCTTTGAGATGGGTATACCTTGACGTTTGGTAGAGCGTCTTAGTATACATTTTTTGCAAAAAACGTATCAACAAGATATCCTGTTTTATTATCATCTTTTTACTAGCACTTGCGGTTTACTGTTACTTTTTTACAACAGAGTATTTTTATACATTTTTATACTGTGTTTTTCTGTGTTTCAGTCTTTTGGTGGTGTGAACACTGTTCTACAGACTTGTTCATTGTGTCACTGTGTGCAATCAGTATTATGGGGAGGTAGACTCAATGCTCACCTAGTGCACCATTGAGGGAAGGCATAATTTAGGATTTTATTCAGCCACTTTTTGTCAATGTGGCATCGGGTCATACTGCAGATAAATAGAGTTAAAATTATGCTGCATGACTACCTTACTGAAAGTGTGGTTACTAGGAGAAAATGAGCCGGCTTTCAGTCATGTAGCGGTGCAGGAGTGATTACAGTAATGTCTTACAGCACTGATCACTATACTGTGAGCTGCAGATGTAAGTTGGTCTGGTTGGTCTGCTCCTGTAATCAAAATGTACCTTTCAGGTTATCCTTCAAGTACCCTCACTTGTCTTTCCTACTTTTGAGGTCCATGCCGTCAGACTCTACATCCCCTTCTCCATGCGAGTGGCAGTGGTATATCGTTCTCCCGGCCCCTCCCATCAGTTCCTGGATCATTTTGCCACTTGGCTTCCACATTTTCTCTCCTGTGACATCCCTACCATCATCATGGGCGATTTCAACATCCCCATCGCTCTTCCCTTTCCCCATCTGCTACTCACCTTTTATCTCTAACCTCCTCATTTGGCCTTTTGCAGCTTACTAATTCTCCAACGCATGAAGACGGAAACTCCCTCGACTTGGTCTTCTCTTGGCTTTGTGCAGTGGATGATTTTGCAAACTCCCCTCTCCCGCTCTCTGACCACAACCTTCTTTCATTCTCTATCAAGAACTGCCAGGCTGCTCAGGTCACTCCCACTGTCCATATTTATAGAAACATACAGGCCATTAACACCCAGAAACTTATGAAGAACTTGCAGTCTACATTGGCCCCTATCTCCTCCCTTTCATGTTCTGATTCTGCATTGAAGCATTACAATGAAACACTTCAAAGTGCCCTGGATGTATTTGCTCCTCCTATACATAGAACACCACAACACAGACTGCGACAACCCTGGCACACCCTGCAAACACGTTTCCTGCAGCGGTGCGCCAGGTGCACCGAACGTCTGTGGAGAAAATCCAACCTACCCGAAGATTTCATCCATTATAAGTCTATGCTTTGAACATACAATACTGCCCTTTACCTCTCAAAACAAACCTATTTCAACACCCTCATCATTTCATTGTCCAATAACCCTAAACGTCTCTTTGACACTTTTCATTCTCTACTCAACCCAAGAGTACAGGCCCCAACCACAGAGCTTCGAGCTGACGATCTGGCCAATTACTTCAAAGAAAAAATTGACCAGATCCGACAGGAAATTATCTCCCAATCACCTCATACCATGCACTGTCCTCCCTCCCCCACTGCATCTAGCTCACTCTCTGATTTTGAACCAGTCACAGAAGAAGAAGTAAGCAGGCTCCTTGCATCTTCTCGCCCAACCACTTGCACCAGTGACCCATTTCTGTCACATCTACTCCAGCCCCTTTCCCCTGCTGTCACCCCTCACCTAACTAAAATATTTAACCTCTCTCTCTCTTCTGGTATCTTTCCCTCCTCATTTAAGCATGCCATCATACATCCACTACTTGAAAAACCATCCCTCGACCAAAACTGTGCCACTAACTATAGACGTGTCTCTAATCTTCCCTTCATCTCTAAATTCCTGGAACGCCTGGTCCACTCCCGTCTTATCCGCTATCTCTCTGATAACTCTCTTCTCGACCCTCTCCAATCCAGTTTCCGCTCTTTACACTCTACTGAAACTGCCCTCACTAAAGTCTCTAATGATCTACTAACAGCTAAATCAAATGGTCATTACTCCATGCTAATTCTCTTGGATCTCTCTGCAGCATTCGACACTGTGGATCATCAGCTCCTCCTCACTATGCTCCGTTCCATTGGCCTCAAGGACACCGTTCTCTCCTGGTTCTCCTCCTATCTCTCTGACCGCTCCTTTACTGTATCTTTTGCTGGCTCCTCCTCCTCTCATCTTCCCCTTACTGTTGGGGTTCCTCAAGGATCAGTCCTAGGCCCCCTCCTCTTCTCTTTGTATACTGCCCCTATTGGTCAAACAATCAGTAGATTTGGCTTCCAGCCTTTCTAGAAAACACCGGCAATTGTCTAAACGCTGTGTCTAACATCATGTCATCACTATATCTGAAACTTAACCTGTCAAAGACTGAACTACTTGTGTCTCCTCCCGCTACTAATGTACCTATACCCGACATTGCCATTTCCGTGTGTGGTTCTACTATTACTCCCCAGCAAAATGCCCGCTGTCTTGGGGTCATACTTGACTCCGAGCTTTCTTTTGTCCCCCACATCCAATCACTGGCTCGCTCTTGTTATCTGCACCTCAAAAACATTTCTAGAATTCGATCTTTTCTTACTTTTGACTCTGCAAAAACTCTTACTGTTTCTCTTATTCATTCTCGTCTCGACTATTGTAACTCTCTTCTAATTGGTCTCCCTCTTACCAAACTCTCCCCTCTCCAATCTGTCTTGAATGCTGCAGCCAGGATCATATTCCTCACCAATCGTTATACCGATGCCTCTACCTTGTGCCAGTCATTAAACTAGCTACCCATCCACTCCAGAATTCAGCATAAACTAACTTATTACCCTCACCCACAAAGCCCTCCATGGCTCAGCACCACCCTACATCTCCTCCCTTGTTTCAGTATACCACCCTACCCGCGCCCTCCGTTCTGCTGACGACCTGAGGTTAGCATCCTCAATAATCAGAATCTCCCACTCCCATCTCAAAGACTTTACACGTGCTGCGCCAATTCTTTGGAATGCACTTCCAGGTCAATACGATTAGTCCCCAATCCCCACAATTTTAAGTGTGCCCTGAAAATGCATTTATTCAGACTGGCCTATCGCCTCAACACATTATTAACCTAATCAATCCCTGTGTGGCACAGCCAAAAGTTTTGACATAACCAGGTTCCCCGCATCATTTTCCCACATGCTTTATGCATCCATTAGCCCTCTGTGTCTGTACTGTTACACACTTAACATTATGGCTGGTCCATACAATCAGGGCAACAGTTACCACCCACCTTTCGTGTCTACCTCTTTCCTCATAGACTGTAAGCTTGCGAGCAGGGCCCTCATTCCTCTTGGTATTTGTTATAATCTCTGTGATTATTGCTATGCTGTAATGTCTATTGTCTGTACAAATCCCCTCCGAAATGTAAAGTGCTGCGGAATATGTCGGCGCTATAGGAATAAAATTTATTTTTATTATGACATCGAATCGGATGGAGTTCCGTGCACCTGATGGTCTGGTTGGTGAGCTGGCTTTGGTTTTATACCATTTTTTTTTTATAAGTTTGAGGGCAGACATGGAGTTGTCGGGTATGCAGTGTTAAAAGTTGAAAGACCTCTGTAAAGTCCTTAATTTTTTTGCGGAATGCACACGGCTGGTAAGCGCAGACGACGCCATCATAAGCATGAGCATACCACTTATGCATCTGCTCATGCAAACTTTGATGCACATTAAGGATCAGGCATCTGCAGCGGAGAAGGAAGAGGAGGAGCGAAGCCTTGATGACAGTCAGCCATTGTTTGCTCAGGGAACTGTCGTAGATGAGGTGGAGGAAGAGGAGGATGAGGGGGATGATTATTTTGGGGAAGAGGATGCTTCTCGGGGGGGCGTGAGAAAATGTTGGCTTGCCAAGGTCAGGTACAGGGTTTGTGCGTGACTGGAGGGATGTGGATTTGGCAGAAAGTGCTCCTCCACCCACCACTGTCAGTGCATCATTGACACCTGGAACATTGGCCCACATGTGTGATTATCTCTTGCGGATCCAAAAAGGGACCCCCGCATTGTCAAAATTATGAAGGCTGATGACTACTGGTTGGCCAGCATCCTCGATCCATGCTATAAAGGCAAATTACAGAACTTCATGCCACAGGAGAACCTAGAGCTAATATTAGCGAACAAACAAGCAACTCTGGTAAACCGTTTGTTAGAGGCATTCCCAGCACACAGCAGCGGTGCTGGTTCTACCACGAGCAGTACTGGGCCAAATAGAAGAGGTGTTCGTGGTGCACACAGCCAAACTGGTGTTGGAGACAGGGGTTTCATGACCATGTTGTGGACTGATTTCTCGAGGACCGCTCACACGACTGTTAATACTAAATCGATTACAACAGACAGGAGACAGCATTTGTCAACTATGGTTCAAAATTACCTCTCTTCCCCTATCGATGTTCTCCCTCACAGTTCATTCTCCTTTGGCTACTGGGCCTGTAAACTGGACACCTGGACTGAATTGGCACAATATGCCTTACAGGAGCTCGCTTGCCCTGCTGGTAGTGTGCTATCAGAAAGAGACTTCAGTGCTGCTGGATCAATCTTGACAGAAAGAAGGACCTGGCTGTCTACTCACCTCACCTTCATTAAAATGAACCATGCCTGGGTTTCAAAGGATTTTGTACAACCTTCCCCTGATGACACATAGGTTGCGAGCAAAATGGCTCACTTTGTCCTCCTCTTCCTCCGACTTCTCCAATTCCTCCATTTGCAGCTGCTGAATGTCCAGCCTACACCTCAACATATGCCAGTTTTTCCACCTCCCTAACTGGGCTGTCCCCCCAGGGCCGTCGTCAGCACCTGGCGTTCCGGGGCAAGTGGCGGTGCCCTGAACAGGTCGGGGGGCCCACTCCTGGGCAACGGCACTGGCACAGGGCCCCTCACAGTACGCCGGTGTCTCGGACGGTGGGGGGGCCCACTCGCCGTCTCAGCCACCATCATACTATGAGGGGCCCTGTGCCAGTGCCGTCACCCACGAGTTGGCCCCCCTGCTTGCTCAGGGCACCAGCACTTGCAATACTTACCTCTCCCTGCTCCACCGTTGTGACTTCTTCCGCGTTTCCTGACAGTGACATTCAGGTCAGAGAGCACGATGATGTCACGTCTGTACGCCCTCTGCCTGAAAAGTCTAAGTGCAGAGAGCTGGAAGATGGCAACGCTGAGGAGTCTAGAGTAGAGCAGTGCCCAGCGAGGAGAGGCATTTCTTTTTTTAATGTTTGGAGCAATATATGGGGAGCATTATACACTGGAGAATTATATATGGGGCCCATCATACACTTGAGCATCATAGAAAGGGCCCATCATACACTGGAGCGTCATATGGGGCCCATTATACACTCGAGCATTATAAATGGGGCCCATTATATATGGAGCATTATACACTGTTTGCATAATTATTATTAGGCAAGTTGTGTTTGAGAGGATTCTTTTTATTACTGAACAACAATCATGTTCTCAATCAACCGAAAAGACTCATAAATATCAAAGCTTAATATTTTTGGAAGTTGGAGTGGGTTTTTTTTAGATTTGCCTATCTTAGGAGGATATCTGTTTGTGCAGGTAACTGTTACTGTGCAGAATTATTAGGCAACTTAATAAAAACCAAATATTTACCCATCTCATTTATTTACTTTCACCAGGTAAACCAATATAACAACAAAAAATTTATAAATAAACATTTCTGACATTCAAAACAAAAAAAAAAAAAAAGGGATCAACATAGCCACCTTTCTTTACGATGACACTCAAGAACCTTCCATCCATAGATTCTGTCAGTTGCTTGATCTGTTTACGATCAACATTGCATGCAGCAGCCATCACAGCCTCCCTGACACTGTTTCGAGAGGTGTAATGTTTGCACTCCCTGTAGAACTCACATTTTATGAGGGACCACAGGTTCTCTATGGGGTTCAGATCAGCTGAACAAGGGGGCCATGTCATTATTTTTTCTTCTTTTAGACCTTTACTGGGCAGCCACACTGTGGAGTATTTGGATGCATGTGATGGAGCATTGTCCTGCATGAAAATCATGTTTTTCTTGAACGATACCGACTTCTTCCTGTACCACTGCTTGAAGAAGGTGTCTTCCAGAAACTGGCAGTAGGTCTGGGAGCTGAGCTTCACTCCTTCCTCAACCCAAAAAGGTCCCACAAGTTCATCTTTGATGATACCAGCCCATACAAGTACCTCACCTCCACCTTGCTGGCGTCTGAGTCAGAGTGGAGCTCTCTGGCCTTTACTGATCCAGCCTCGGGCCCATCTATCTGGCCCATCAAGAGTCACTCTCATTTCATCAGTCCATAAAACCTTACAAAAATCTGTCTTAACATATTTCTTGGCCCAGTCTTGATGTTTTATCTTATGTTTCTTGTTCAAAGGTGGTCGTTTTCCAGCCCTCCTTACCTTGCCCATGTCCCTGAATATGGCACAGCTTGTGCTTTTTGATACTCCAGTAACGTTGCAGCTCTGAAATATGGCAAAACTGGTGTCAAATGGCATCTTGCCAGCTTCACGCTTGATTTTCCTCAATTCATGGGCAGTTATTTTGAGCCTTTTTTTATCAACACGCTTCTTGCGACCCTGTTGGCTATTTTCCATGAAAAGCTTGATTGTTCAGTGATCACGCTTCCAAAGTTTGGCAATTTTAAGACTGCTGCATCCCTCTGCAAGACATCTCATAATTTTTGACTTTTCAGAGTCCGTTAAATCTTTCTTCTGACCCATTTTGCCAAAGGAAAGGAAGTTACCTAATATTTAAGCTCACCTTATATAGGGTGTTGATGTCATTAGACCACACCCCTCCTCATTACAGAGATGCAAATCACCAGATTTACATAATTGGCAGTTGGCTTTCAAGCCTATACAGCTTGGAGTAGGACAATATGCATAAAAAGGATGATGTAATCAAAATACTCATTTGCCTTATAATTCTGCACACAGTGTATAGGCCCATCATACACTGGAGCATCATCCATGGGGCCCATCATATACTGCAGCATCATATGGGGCCCATTATATATGGAGCATTATATAGGACCATCATACAATGGAGCATCATCCATGGGGCCCATCATATACTGGAGAATCATATGGGGTTCATTATTTATGGGGCATCATATAGGGTATGGAGCATTATATGGAGCACATATGGGGCCTATTCTGTATGGAGCATTATATGGAGCCCATTCTGTATGGGAGTGTGGTACAGTAAAGGGTGTTTTACTGGATGGGAGATATAATTCTCCCAGCAGGTTAATGTTTGGCCGGGTTTTTCCCTAAAGACAGGACCTGCGATGATGTCATAGTCATGTGATCAGCCCATGTGATGTTTACCTCACTTGTAGGAGGGGTTATGGGCTATGTAATGGAGGTTGGTGTTTGGCACAGGGTGAGTGTGTGTCTGGAAGTTACAGGAATTGGCTGGATGTAGTCTGAACTTGTATACAGGATCCCCGTGCTGCAGGACTATAGCAACAAGACTCTCAACAACCCTGGGAAGGACAGCTGGCGGATGCCGCGGACCTGGCAGCCGCTTAGTTAAGCCTGTCCCGTGCAAGGGGTGAGTCTGGGACCAGTGGTTCTCCTAGCTGGAGTATATTTATGTTTTTCCTTACTTTCTGTTAATCTGCTGTTTGCAACGTGACATTAAACCACTGAAATTGGACTTTGCGAATGTGTGCTGCCTCGTTACTGCAGCCCTGCCATTACCTACCAGAGTGAATCCCTACAATAGCAATATATGGGGCCCATCATATACTGTATGGAGCTTTATATGCGACTCATTATACTGTATGGAGCAATACGTGGGGCTCATTCTACTCTGTGGGGACCGTCCTATACTGTATGGCACATTATATGGGGACCATCATATACTGTAGCATTATGTGGAGCTTATTATATACTGTATGAACATTATATGGGACCAATTATTCTGTATGGAGCAATATATGGGGCTCATTATTCTGTATGGTGCACTATGTGATGGCCATAATACTGTATGGAGGAATATACTGTCCGGTTTTTGAGCTATTGTAAAATTTAAAATAGATATCAGTCATGTTATGTAAGCAGTGAAGTATTTTTCATTGTACTATACCTATATTTCTCTGCCGTATTGGAGCATCATAAATTGTATGTGTTAAAGGGGCCCATGGACACTCTTTGGCCCGGGGTACACGAAAACCTGGAGCCAGCCCTACCCCCCCCCCCCACAACTTTAGCAAAATAACCCCCAGTTTTCAATACGTAACTATTATTATAAAGTAAATTAAGGTTGACAAGCTTAAGTAATAAGAATTGATGTCGTTGGCATTGAAATGGGCACTGTAGGTGTGTTTACAGTCCTCCACTCCCTGACGACTTTGCTTCCCCATTGACTTGCATTGGGTTTCGTGTTTCAGTCGGACCTTCGACTTCTCCCGATAGTCGGACGATTTCGTTCGACTCGACTTTTGAGAAAGTCGGATTTCATGAAACCTGACTCGACCCTAAAAAAGGCAAAGTCGCTCATCTCTATGCATTAGTATATATTAATATATTTCACTTATGACATTAATTTTAGATATTATATTTTTTTTATATATATGAAATTGCATCTTTGCTGATTTGTCTGCCGTTCAATGCCCCTTACATCACACGCACAGTACAGTATATGAGATTTGGTTTTACATATTATTTTATTAATACAATTTTTTAAATTATAAACATATATCTTATGTACATCATGTTTTGGTATATTTTTGTGTAATCATGTTTTAATCTAATATATAAAGCTCAAGTATGTGCATGTATGTATGTACGTACGTATGCATGTATGTATGTGTATGTCCGGGATTGTCATCCGCACTGTCGCAGCTACAGCCACAAAATTTGGCACAGTCACACGTCTGGACCCCAAGAGTGTCCTAGGCTATGTTGTGAGGTGAAATTTTAACCCCGTGCGTTCCAATTCACCAAACAATTTTGCCCCTATCTACATAATGGGGAAAAAGTGTGTGTGTGTATCAAGCCCCGCCCCTCATTATGATGTCATAATGGTTGCCATGGCGACGCTGATATCATCATAGGTTGCAAGCCCCGACGCTCATTATGATGTCATAATGGTTGACTATGGGATGGAGGATGTGTGATGGGCATATGAGCACTGGACTATGGGATGGAGGATATGTATGATGGGTATATGGGCACGGGACTATGGGATGGAGGATGTGTGATGGGTATATGGGCACTGGACTATGGGATGGAGGATATGTATGACAGGTATATGGGCACTCGACTATGGGATGGCGAATATGTATGATGGGTATATGGGCATGGGACTATGGGATGGAGGATGTGTGATGGGTATATGGGCACTCGACTATGGGATGGAGGATATGAATGATGGGTATATGGGCACAGGCCTATGGTATCGTGGATATGTATGATGGGTATATGTGCACGGGACTATGGGATGGAGGATAATTATAATTTGCTATAACTAACCACAGTTAGTTACTATGCCCGGGCAGCGTCGGGCTCTTCAGCTAGTTATTAATAAAGCTATATCCTGTGTTCTTAATATAGTAGGACTTTGAATATCTTTTTTGGGGGGTTACTATTTGCTTTGGTATTCTTAGTTTGTTATTATCAATATATTTATGGTATTTCTTTTCAATGTAGGTGGGGTTTTTTAATAGTGCTATTAACCTGTTCGGTGCCTGTATTTAGCCGATCGTTCTGGAGAGCATTCTGGTTTCAGTCACAGGGGCGGTGCCAGCGCTGGTTAAGTCAGCACTCTGAATATGAAGAGCCGCAGTTGAGTATAAAGAGCCCTGAGTGACAGCCGGCCGCAATGCAGAGCCAGTGTCAGTCAAGGCCGAGGGTGCAGTTATAGCCGGCCGCAATGCACAGCCAGTGTCATTCATGGCTGGGGTGCAGTTATAGCCGGCCGCATTGCACAGCCAGTGTCAGTCATGGCCAGGGGTGTGGTTATAGCCGGCCACAATGCAGAGCCAGTGTCAGCCAGGGCTGGGGGTGCGGTTATAGCCAGCAACAATACAGAGCCAGTGTCAGTAAGGGCTGGGGGTGCGGTTATAGCCGGCTGCAATGCATAGCCAGTGTCAGTCACGGCCGGGGGTGCGGTTATAGCCAGCCGCAATGCAGAGCCAGTGTCAGTCAGGGCTGGGGGGGGTGCGGTTATAGCCGCCGCTAGGTATACTAAGAGCTTTGACTGAACCAATGCCTCCACAGTGACTGAAACTGGAATGCTGCCTGGTGAAGTAAAGTTTATTTTCTCCCCACAGTGTTTGGCTAAGTGCAAATGCCGGTCCGGTTAATAACTCTATTATCCTGCAGATTAACCCCATAGTTCATAGAATCATAGAATCGTAGAGTTGGAAGGGACCTCCTGGGCCATCTGGTCCAACCCCCTGCTCAAAGCAGGATTCGCTAAATCATCCCAGTCAGATGTCTGTCCAGCCTCTGTTTGAAGACTTCCATTGAAGGAGAACTCACCAATTCTCGTGGCAGCCTGTTCCACTCATTGATCACTCTATCTGTCAAAAAGTTTTTCTAATATCTAATCTGTGTCTCCTCCCATTCTGTTTCATCCCATTGCTTCTGGTCTTTCCTTGTGCAAATGAGAATAAAGAGGATCCTTCTACAATGTGACAGCCCTTTAGATATTTGTAGACAGCTATTAAGTCTCCTCTCAGTCTTCTCTTTTGCAAACTAAACATTCCCAAATCCTGCAACCTTTCCTCATAAGACAGGGTTTGCAGACCAGTCACCATTCTGGTCGCTCTTTTCTGAACTTGCTCCAGTTTGTTGATGTCTTTTTTAAAATGTGGTGCCCAAAACTGGACACAATATTCCAGATGAGGTCTGACCAAAGAGGAGTAGAGGGAAATAATGACTTCACGTGATCTAGACTGTATGCTTCTGTTAATACATCCTAGAATTGCATTTGCCTTTTTTGCTGCTGCATCACACTGTTGACTCATATTCAGTCTGTGATCTATTAGTATACCCAAGTCTTTTTCACATGTGCTGTTGCTTAGCCCTATTCCTCCCATTCTGTATATGCTTTTTTCATTTTTATTGCCCAGATGTAGTACTTTGCATTTTTCCCTGTTAAAAACCATTCTGTCAGTTGCTGCCCACTGCTCCAGTTTATTTATATCTTTTTGAATCCTCTCTCTCTCTTCTCTAGCATTAGCTATCCCTCCTAGCTTTGTGTCATCAGCAAATTTAATCAGTTTACCCTCAATTCCTTCATCTAAATCGTTGATAAAGATGTTGAACAATACAGGGCCCAGGACAGAGCCCTGTGGTACCCCACTTGAGACATTCTTCCAACTGGATGTGCAGCCATTTACGACCACTCTTTGGGTCCGATCACTAAGCCAGTTAATGAATCCACCTTACAGTTGCCTTGTCCATTCCATACTTAGTCATTTTTTCAATAAGGATTGTATGAGATACTTTGTCAAATGCTTTGCTGAAGTCAAGATATACTATATCTACAGCATTTCCTTGATCCACCCAATCAGTGATTCCGTCATAGAAGGAAATTAAGTTAGTCTGACATGACTTATTAGTTACAAACCCATGCTGACTCTGTTTAATCACTTCATTCTTATCCAGGTATTGACATACATGTTGTTTAATTTGTTCAAAGATCTTTCCTGGTATAGTTGCAAGTTAATAGCGGTTTTCCTGATGACAGTTTCCCTTAAAAAGAAACCCATCACTTGCCATAACTATGACATGAACCCTCTTTCTGTTTGCATATTGTATGTAAATGACATTTTTTTTAAGTAGGTGTGGTCATCAACTCTTCACCATGAAAATCGTTTTAGCCAACACCCATTTGGCAAAAAAATACATGGATTTTTTTTATACAGGGAAGAATATGTCACATCTTAGGAACAAATAATAATGTCATATTCAGGAGAACAGTGACAATTACTGTAGATTTTAAATATGGCAAGTGATAGCCAAGCTTGCTACTAAGGTGTAATGACCTTCTTTAGTTATTAATCTGTAAGATGACTTTAATTCACCATATCACATGAGAGATGAGCACATTTTTGTGGAGGTTTCACCAATTTGCGAGTTGCCAGGATGTGCTGGATAAATCAGATTGCCAGGCGTGGGATTCAAATGGGTGAACACATCTGCTTACTAAGCCTTTTTGGTGGGAGGAATCGGCTAAAATTCTGCCAAGCCGATGTGCAAGATTAATCAACAATGACCAGAAATGTTTAGATGCAATTATTGCTGCACAATGGGGTCACACCAGATACTGGAAGCAAAGGTTCACATATTTTTGCTATTCACAGATGTGTGATTTTTTTTTGTTTAGTATAATGATCCAATATAATAAAGTGTAACATTTTTGACTCGTTTGTGACATTTTGTTCTCTTTCAACTTTTAGGACTTCTGTGAAAGTCTGATCTAATTTTAGGTCAGATTTATATAGAATTGTGAAAAATGGTGACAGTTTCACATACTTCAAAGCACTATTGTATGTTTGCACAATTGTTTTGCAATAACTTTTAATGATTTAGTTTATTTTATTTTTTTCCATACTTCTCTTATTATAAATGAGCATGAAGGTTCTAGATAAAAATGGAAATTTAAGGACACCGACATGCAGGTAGGGCAGCATTCGTGACAGATGACCTTCATGCCCTAGATGGATCATGTACAATATTCCCTATGTAACACATCAATCAGGAGTTCCTATTAATGTATTGATTTGAGAGAACCAAACCGTAGAATAGACTAGAGATCTATTTGGGCCATTAAACTGTCCTAACAAAACTGCCGAGTGTGGATTGCATCTCCTGCGTAAGATATATCGCCGAGGAGGCTGCCAGGACGGGAGATTTTACTATAGAAATATTCTGTGTCTGCAGCCTGTTGTGACTTACGTGGAAAACAAACCTAAACGCTGCATGTATGGGGGACGCTGTGCTCTTATTGGCATCTCTGGCCGGACCAGAGACAGCCGCACAATGCTAATGGAAGGATGCTATACAGGATGCAATTGACTCTGCGCCAGCAATCTTTATAAAATAATTGCCTAGCAACAGGGGTGCGCACTAGATGGAAGGATTGATTTTGCCTTTAATGAATCCCATGGAGGAGGCAGGAGGTTTGAAAATTGGCTGGAAATACATTGTGGGTGCCAGTCTCTGGCTACTGTCTTTCACACACATAATAAGGCCTTTTAACGGCACTTTCGAAAGCGGCTTTAAAAATATTGGCCGAGACATTGCTTTCCTTCACACTTTACTGGGAGATTAAACATTTGGAAGGATACTAAAGATATTATCATCCGTCCTCACTTTTTGCTCACACCAGAGATAATAAAGGACATTCATGAGCAGAAAGAATACGGGTTCAAGCGGGCAAACGTGCATGCATGCAGAAATGTCGAAGAGATCAGCAGTGCTGAAGCAATTAGCTTATCTATAGCCGGGAGTGGATTGATGGTGTGGCCATAAGGAGCCCAGAAGAAATCCATAGTCTATAATCATCCTTTTTTACTTAGGCAGTAAGACTGGAAGGGTGTAAATACATTGATATATTTTAGACACATGTTCCAGGCAAAAAGAATGAGTTTTTCCAATCGGAGAAGTCATGATGTGATAAAGGGGGCATTAAAAGTTTTCTGCTAATAACACTTCCATCTGAAGATTGTTATTGCTCTGGATTATAATATAGAGTTAATAAAGTTACCAGTTTGTCACTTTATTTTGCAATATAACAGGAATTAGAGCGGATCTGTCACTTGTCATAAATATGTCATTTTTGTTTACTTTGATTAAATGCCTGAAAGGGGCATTGATTACTTTTTTGTTCCTGCACCTCTCTGTTCCTCACATATGGACCCCTCTTCCCTGTACTGTATGTGTAACCTGGCACTGTAGATGTGTAACACTATGGCCAGCGACACTGCATGGTTCCCCTTCACCCTACATGCAGGGATGTCGGCATACTCACCACGCTAGCCATGTAGCGTGGTCCACTACGTGCTTCCTCTCTCCTGGTGTAGTGCATTCTGCACTTCCTGGCAGCTCCCCTGCAAGTCCCCCTGCTCTTAAAAGTTACAGCGTGCACACATAGTTAAATGCCACCAGCCAGTGGTTGGAAGGCATTTAGCATAGCGTACACCTGCAAGATGGCTCCCAGGCAATTGCTGGGCGGTATCTTGTTTAAAATGCACCCTCCCCAAAAGGCAGATGCTAATCATCACATTAAAGCGAAGCTGTTACCAGAATTTTGCTAAGTAAACTACAGTCATTGTCTGGTTGGCGCTGTTACACTGATTAAAATGATATCTTGGATGAAGAAATCCGTCTTGTGGTTCTTGAGCAATCAGTGTTAGACATTTTCAGTTAATGAGATGCCCATGCTCCGAGGCAGGACTGTACGCAGTCTTATCTTGGTGCTCTAGGCCGGAGAAACCAAGAAGAGACCTGCCCACAGGTCGCCCCAAAGCACAATCAGTCTGTCCCTCTCGCTCTCTGTCTCTATGATGAGGAAGATGTTTGTGCTTCGGGACAGGCCTGTAGGTAGGTCTCTTCTTGGTTTCTCAAACTTAGCTACGCCCCTCCTAGGTTAGTCCAACACTGTGGTACTACTGTGGGTCCACAAACAACGTTCCCCACCTGCGTGCGTAACAAGATGGTAGCATGGATAGGCTTTGCACAAGACACTCAGCTTAGCAGGTCCTCCAAAGAGTGGCTGTAGGACGGTGGAGATGGCTGGCAAAGAATTGTCCTGATGCCATTTCTAAACCAGGAGGTCAAAGTTAAGGGCACAATAGTAAGAGAGTTAGGTTGTCAGAGACTAAGAAGGTCAGAAACTAAACAACAGGAAATTTGTGACTATAACTGAAGTGTAAAACAGGATCGTGCCTACGTCAATGTCATCTGCAGTGCAAGTGCGGCACCACTCAGCAGCAGAAGCAGTTCTTGTCTTATTAGCCAACTGGGTGTGCTCCTCAAGAAGATGTCTGCAGAGACAAGTCGAGTACCATGCCCATTTGGCTAAAAAGATTAGATTTACTTAGAGGGAAGAAGGGTGCACATCTCAGGAATCAGAAAGGTGCAGTAAAAAAACAAAAATAACTAGATTTTGAAAAACAGCAGCATTTACACTAGGTAAAAAATGATATGTTTATGGAACATGATAGGCCTTCTTTAAAGGGAATCTGTCCCCCCTTTTTTCGAATATGAGCTGCCGGCACCGACATTAGGGGCTTATCTACAGCATTCTGTAATGCTGTAGATAAGCCCCCGATGTAACCTGAAAGATAAGAAAAAAGAGTTAGATTATACTCACCCCGGCGTCTGGTCCAGTCTGATGGGTGTCGCCATCCGGTCCGGCGCCTCCCATCTTCATATGATGCCGTCCTCTTCTTTCCTTCCTGTTGTGGCTCCTGTGCAGACGCACTGCTCTGCCCTATTGAGGGCAGAGCAGAGTCCTGCAGTGCGCAGGCGCCAGGAGAGGTCCGGCGCCTGCGCACTCCAGTATTCTGTCCTGCCCTCAACAGGGCAGAGCAGTGCGCCTGTGCTGGAGCCATGACAGGAAGGAAAGAAGAGGACGGCATCGTATGAAGATGGGAGGCGCCGGACCGCAACACCCATCGGACCAAGACCGGACTGCCCCCCGGGTGAGTATAATATAACTCTTTTTTCTTATCTTTCAGGTTACATCGGGGGCTTATCTACAGCTTTACAGAATGCTGTAGATAAGCCCCTGATGTCGGTGCCGGCAGCTCATATTCGAAAAAAGGGGTGACAGATTCCCTTTAACTACTTGTGGGCTGCCCATAGAATTTAACTCTCCAGGCAGTCTGCATTTTACTGTGCAATGCATTCTAAAACATTATTGCACAACAAGCAGCGATTAGGCTTTAGCGGGGTGCCAGAAAGGAGCAAGAACTGCTAGGATCTAGCAAACCCAGTGTCATGATCCAGACCGGGTTTTTCCTGGTCTGGTCATGTCAGGGGTTAACTTTTTTCTGCATTGTTCTGGTGTCAGGTCAGCTATTTCTCTGCGCTGCATCCTGCAGGCAGTGTCAGTTATATTTTCTGCCTACGGCGTGAGTAGCTGATTCTGGTTATACCCTGATTTGTCCTGCTGTGTTTTGCTGACTGTGCCCGTGTCTGTTCATTCCCCTCTTCCCGTCCCGACTCAGTGTTTCCCTTCGTATTTGGACTCCCCAGTACCCGACTCTGCTTTGACTCTGACCTGCTCTTGTCTCTTACTTCGGGATTTCTGCTTGTGACCGGTACTGACCTTTTTGGAGCTCGTCTGACTCTGTGTTTGGTATTTCCCTTGGTAATGCGCTACTCTCTGTTATCGACCCGGCTTGTTTGACTATCCTGCTGCCACCTGATGGTAGCCTCGCTGCAGTGCTGCTGGACTGTTCTGAGCAGTATTTCAGGCTTCCTTCCTCTCTGCTGCCATCTTGTGGAGTTTGCATTTACCTGCAGAGCTGCAGCGTGACACCCAGATTAGCTGTTCAAGCAGGAGGTTGAATTTACCCTGTAAGGGGGGCTAATATACCAGCCCAAGTTACACATAAAATCAACAGCGCAAGAATGTATTTCAATATTAAAAGTCCATTCAAAGGCCTTTTACGACTTTATGGGTGGGGGTTAGTGTTGAGTAGTGTTGAGCGATACCATCTGATACCCTAAAATATCGGATCAGATGGTATCGGCCCGATACGAAAAAAGTATCGGGTATCGCCGATTCTGATACCGGAAGTCCCTTTCAAGTCTATGGGACTTCCGGTATCGGAATAAGAAAAACCCTTTTCTGTCCTTGTACAGCCTCTCGGGGGTGTGTACGGACCTTCCGGGGGTCTGTACCGGCCTGCTGGGGGTCTGTGCCGACTGTCTGGGGGTCTGTGCGGACTGCCGGGGGGTCTGTGCAGGCTGCGGGGGTCTGTACCGGCCTGCCGGGGGGCTGTGCCGGCCTGCCGGTGGTCTGTGCCGACTGTCCGGGGGTCTGTGCAGGCTGCGGGGGTCTGTGCAGGCATCGTCCGATGGGACTACAAGTCCCATCAGGCGATGCCTGCTACCATGACGGTGATTGACACATTAGCCAATGATGGGACAGTAGTAGTCCCATCATCCGGCTAATGTGTTGAATGTAAAAAAAAAAAAAAAAAATACATACTACATAAATACTACATGCTACATACATACTACATACATGCAACATACATACTACATATATACCACATGCATGCAACATGCATACTACATATATACCACATATATACTACATGCATGCAACATACAAATATACTACATATATACTACATGCAACATGCATACTACATATATACTACATGCATGAAACATACATATATACTACATATATACTACATGCATGCAACATGCATACTACATATATACCACATATATACTACATGCATGCAACATACATATATACTACATATATACTGCATATATACTACATGCATGCAACATGCATACTACATATATACTACATGCATGCAACATACATATATACAACATATATACTACATGCATGCAACATACATATATACAACATATATATTACGTGCATACTACATATATACCACATATATACTACATGCATGCAACATACATATATACTACATATATACTACATGCAACATACATACTACATATATACCACATGCATGCAACATGCATACTACATATATACAACATGCATGCAACATACTACATATATACCACATGCATGCAACATGCATACTACATATACACTACATATACATGCATGCAACATACATACATACTACATATATACTACATGCATGCAACATGCATACTACATATATACTACATGCATGCAACATACATACTACATATATACCACATGCATGCAACATGCATACTACATATATACCACATGCATGCAACATGCATACTACATATATACTACATGCATGCAACATACATACAACATATATACTACATGCATGCAATATGCATACTACATATATACTACATGCATGCAACATACATACTACATGCATGCAACATACATACTACATATATACCACATGCATGCATCATGCATACTACATATATACTACATATATACTACATGCATGCAACATACATACATACTACATATATACCACATGCTTGCAACATGCATACTACATATATACTACATATATACTACATGCATGCAACATACATACATACAACATATATACTACATGCATGCAATATGCATACTACAGATATACTACATGCATGCAACATACATACATACTACATATATACCACATGCATGCAACATGCATACTACATATATACTACACGCATGCAACATACATACAATACATACATATAGACATACAGTACATATAACAGAGTACATACTCACCATCACTTGTCACTTTGATCCCCGAAGCCAGTGTCATCTGTGGAATAAATATTAAAATAACAAACCACCAATATATTTACCCCTGATCCGCAGAAGTCCACGAGTGTCCCACGACGATCTTGCATGGAGAACAGCAGCATCAGCTGATGCTACCGTTCTCTACGGGCTCCAGGAATCCAATGATGGGAGGTAGGTATCCTTCCGCACTGTATTCCTCCGCCACTGTAAAAAAAAAAAGTCCCTAGCCTCACTTTATGGCAAAAGCTGCGTGGGAAATTTCTCACACAGCAATGCTATAAAGTGAGACTAGGGACTTTTTTTTTTTACATTCAACACATTAGCCGGATGATGGGACTACTACTGTCCCATTATTGGCTAATGTGTCAATCACCGTCATGGTAGCAGGCATCGCCCAATGGGACTTGTAGTCCCATCGGACGATGCCTGCACAGACCCCCGCAGCCTGCACAGACCCCCGGACAGTCGGCACAGACCACCGGCAGGCCGGCACAGCCCCCGGCAGGCCGGTAGAGACCCCCGCAGCCTGCACAGACCCCCGGACAGTCAGCACAGACCACCGGCAGGCCGGTACAGACCCCCGCAGCCTGCACAGACCCCCGGACAGTCGGCACAGACCACCGGCAGGCCGGCACAGCCCCCCGGCAGGCCGGTACAGATCCCTGCAGCCTGCGCAGACCCCCGGACAGTCGGCACAGACCCCCGGACAGTCGGCACAGACCCCCGGCAGGCCGGTACAGACCCCCGGAAGGTCCGTACACACACCCGAGAGGCTATACAAGGACAGAAAAGGTTTTTTCTTATTCCGATACCGGAAGTCCCATAGACTTGAATGGGACTTCCGGTATCGGAATCGGCGATACCCGATACTTTTTTCGTATCGGGCCGATACCATCCGACCCAATATTTTAGGGTATCGGATGGTATCGCTCAACACTAGTGGGGGTATAACGCGCAAAATAAATAAAAAGAAATAAATAAAACAAAATTGAGAAACCAAAGCCACAGCCAATTCAAATCTCTATTTCTATTTAACTGATTGCATTTTATACAATTAAATCTGCATTTATGAAACAAACAAATCTGAAAATGTGTCCGGTCAGTAAAAGGGAGAAATGGCCAAGTCCTGAACTGGTAAAAAATATATATCTTTATGACAGGAGTAGTAAATTAAAGCAACCTATAATATGACCTATACAAAAATACCCAGACTCATATTCTAAACTTTGCAAAGTGATAAATCACTTAGCTACTAATATATACTCCATAGCAGATACATTCATAAAAAGTAGAACCAAATGAGTTCTTTGCTAAAAAGTACAAACAATTCTATATTGAAACAATACACAAGTTTATGGTTGACCAAAAAGTATACAAGAGTTAAAAGATGTGCTATACAGAACACCAAAAATAGGTCACACTCAGACTAGTACAAGGTTAAATTTAAATTCTAGTACCATATAACATTATTGGGAGAGAAAAAACCCAAAAAGGATCAAACAAGTCCAACCGTGCCAATTACCATCATTCACTAGTAAAGTCTAAACCCCATAGACCTCATGACATCCGTGTGAGAATGGTTAGCTTGAAAGATATTTCCCATATAACAACAAATTTCTAAGTTTGGTCATCATAGGCCTACTAGATATGGAAAGGTAAAGGGGGGAAAAAAATCTCACCCAAATACTGAGGTACACCATGGGGTGTGTTTCTACCATGTACCTCAGTATTTGGGTGAGGTTTTTTTCCCCTCTAGACTTTACTTGTGAATGATGGTAATTGGCACGGTTAGACTTGCTAGATCCTTTGTTTTTTTTTTCTTTCCCAATAATGTTATACGTTACTAGAATTTAAATTTAACCTTGTACTGAGTGTGACCTACTTTTGGTGTCCTGTGTAGCACATCTTTTTACTCCTGTACATCTTTTTGCTAACCATAAACTTGTGTATTGTTTCACTAAGGAATTGTTTGCACTTTTTTTTTAACAAAAAACTCCTTTGGTTATCCTTTGGCTGTGGAGTCGGTAAGCCAAACCTGCGACTCCAACTCCGACTCCGACTCCTCAATTTCCCTTACACCGACTCCGACTCCAACTCCGACTCCACGACTCCGACTCCGACTCCCACACATATTGCTTATATTTAAGTGAAAAATGTATTGTAGTACAATGTGAACCTCAGACATTTAATCATTTTTATGATCCAATAATCAAGATATTTAGATAGAACAGAATATATATTGGTGTACTACCCGGTTTTCATTCTTTTTGGTACAGATACGATATGGATAGACAGATATGGATAAATGGATATATAGATAGAGCAGATTTCTAATCTGCTTTTGCTATTGAAAACATTATCTATGAGCTCAAAAACCTTTCAGGTGATGCAGTTTTTTAAAAAGATGATCAGCTTTTGCAGCTGAAAAACGTATCCTCAAAAAACACAGGAAAAACGCTGTGCGTGAATGTAGCCTTAGATCAGGAATAGAACAGTCATTTATAGGACATTTCATAACTTTCCCAAACTCCTATAAAAAAATATTCAGCACATCCTGCATTGAATTACTGTACCCAATTTATTATATATTTTAGGAGTCGGAGTCGGTCCATTTTATACCGACTCCAACTCCGACTCCGACTCCACCAAAATGAGCTCCGACTCCGACTCCACGACTCCGACTCCGACTCCACAGCCCTGCTTTCTATATTGTGACCCAATAGATTAGTAAGCTGCAGCTTGCAGGTAACCAAAGAGCAAGAAGGTGGAATTCATGTATGAAAAAAGTACCCAAATTAGTTCTCCTGCTTTGCACTGAGGAAAGGCAAATATCCCAAAACAAGTCTGCAAATTGAGCTTCTGATTCGACTTTTTATCATAAGTCACATGGTAAGGCTCATTAAAGGGTCGATATTTAATTTTAGGGTGCTACCTCCAATAGTGGCACAAGAGTTCCAGTTCTCTCCCATTCTGAATTATAGAATCATAGAATCGTAGAGTTGGAAGGGACCTCCTGGGCCATCTGGTTCAACCCCCTGCTCAAAGCAGGATTCGCTAAATCATCCCAGTCAGATGTCTGTCCAGCCTCTGTTTGAAGACTTCCATTGAAGGAGAACTCACCACTTCTCGTGGCAGCTTGTTCCACTCATTGATCACTCTAACCGTCAAAAAGTTTTTTCTAATATCTAATCTGTGTCTCCTCCCATTCAGTTTCATCCCATTGCTTCTAGTCTTTCCTTGTGCAAATGAGAATAAAGATGATCCTTCTACAATGTGACAGCCCTTTAGATATTTGTAGACAGCTATTAAGTCTCCTCTCAGTCTTCTCTTTTGCAAACTAAACAATCCCAAATCCTGCAACCATTCCTCATAAGACAGGGTTTGCAGATCGGTCACCATTCTGGTTGCTCTTTTCTGAACTTGCTCCAGTTTGTTGATGTCTTTTTTAAAATGTGGTGCCCAAAACTGGACACAATATTCCAGATGAGGTCTGACCAAAGAGGAGCAGAAGGCAATAATGACTTCACGTGATCTAGACTGTATGCTTCTGTTAATACATACTAGAATTGCATTTGCCTTTTTTGCTGCTGCATCACACTGTTGACTCATATTCAGTCTGTGATCTATTAGTATACCCAAGTCTTTTTCACATGTGCTGTTGCTTAGGCCTATTCCTCCCATTCTGTATATGCTTTTTTCATTTTTATTGCCCAGATGTAGTACTTTGCATTTTTCCCTGTTAAAAACCATTCTGTTAGTTGCTGCCCACTTCTCCAGTTTATTTATATCTTTTTGAATCCTCTCTCTCTCTTCTCTAGTATTAGCTGAAGAGGCGATTTGCATATTTAAATCCCCAAGGAAGCATTGCACGGCCTGTAATTATGCCAACTTGATCAATATCCATATTTCAATTGCTAGTAAAACAGCAAAAAAATATTTTAGCTCATGTAAAAGAGAGAAGAGGGCATGTTCACATGTTCTCCTGCTATCAGTTAGTTTCATGCATTTGTGAGTCAAACACATAAAAAAAAGTGAGATGAAGGAACAAGAGGAGATGTAGGTGTTAGGTGGACGCCAATGGAAAAACCTGGGGTAAGGTAAAGCCGAAACCGAGAGCAGTCACCGGAATGATTGTCTAGTTGACAGATATCATACTAAGGAGAGGAGTGCATTGTGAAACCCCTGCCCCAAGCAGCAAGAGGTTTAATTCTGTTATTCACAACCACTTAAAAATCAGTGCATTGTCTGACAATATTTGCTTTAATATTAAATGTCAAGAAAAAGAACTATTACAGATTGGATGTGTATTCTTAATTTCCTGTTTCAGCAATAGGAGGCTTAGTAATTATAAAATGTAGCACTATTTGCCCTTCTCCATAGTGTCCACAATCTAACCACACTAATCTCGGAATATGATCGCTGCGGCCAGTAATTATCATCACACTTTATCCTGGCTGGATTGCTTGCTATCTGAATTCTTCTTTCAGTTGGAGCCACCTAGTGGCTACATGATGAAAGTGTCTCTTACCTTGTGTGAAATTTGTTCTCTTCTTCCAGGGTTGACAAGCGACAACCTACAAATGCAGAGCAATGTATAAAGAAATTCAGTAAAGTCTTTATGTGGAAACACAATAAGGAGTATATATTACACATCACAATGCAAGCAGATAGCGGATACATTCATATAACAGTTTCTTCTACAGTTGAAATGCGTGTCTTGTAGGCCTCTTATACACCATGTTTTTGTGGTGTACTAAACAATTCCTTTAGTACGGTGAAAAAAGGTGCTTATATGGAAATGTTTGTATTTGCATAAAATGCAGTAGGAAAAACATATTTCAAATGATTATCAGATTGACATACAATTTTTGCACATATCTATTTCAATTTGCTTTTTTACAGCATACAAAAAATGCAGTGTGCTGCGCTTCTCTATGCTTTAGACGGAATCTGTCACCACATTTCAGTGATCTAAACTATTACTATGGACATACAGGATGTAGATTCCTGAAAAAAGTCAACCCTATATGTCTCATATCAGATGCCTTGTTGTTGAGAAATCCGCTTTTATTCAATTATGTAAATGACCTCTTCCAGGCAATGGGACAGATGTTTCTCCACCTCTGCACTTTATAATGCTATGTATCGCCTCCCACAGAGTCACTCTGCTTCTGTGACGTTGGGCTCTCAGCTGGAAATCTCATACCTACACATTTCCAGTGCTGTCGTTCCTCTTTAGTGTTCCGCCCTCTTATGGGCAAGGATATAACAATCGCAGAGGTTGCGACCAGGCGCATGCGGGTGAGCAGTCCGCAGACCAAAAGAAACTTCAACTGGAATGTGTTCCCAAGCACACATCCAGATGAGGTGTACTGCAACGCAGAGACCGATCGCGTCCTTGGGTGGCAATATATGCTGTCGGCCAATCCAATTCCAACAGCTGACATGTACAGGTAACTGGGGGAGCATGGCAGTAACATCAGACGCTCTCATCACTTACACGCTGAAGTCAGCTGCCAGCTTCAGCGGGGGAGCGAAGGGAAGGTGAGTATAATTGTTTTTTTTTCCATGCATTAATAAACAGCGGCACAATGGGGACAATATTACCAGGATGGAGGTTATACACAGCTCTGGAAAAAAATTATGAGACCACCACTTCAAAACCCTGTCATGGGCAGCCCATTCTCCAGACCTGAACCCCACTGAAAACCTCTGGAATGTAATCAAGAGGATGATGGATAGTCACAAGCCATCAAACAAAGAAGAAATGCTTACATTTTTGAGCCAAAAAGCAGTGTGAAAGACTGGTGGCAAGCATGCCAAGACGCATGAAATCTGTGATTAAAAATCATGGTTATTCCACAAAATATTGATTTCAGAATTCTTCCCGAGTAAAACATTAGTATTGTTGTTTCTAAATGATTACGAACTTGTTTTCTTTGCATTATTTGAGGTCTGAAAGCACTGTTTAGTTTTTTTTATTTTGACCATTCTTCTTTGTCAGGAAAAAAATACAAAATTTATTGTTCGGAAATTCGGAGACATGTTGTCAGAAGTTTATAGACTAAAAGAACAATTTACATTTTACTCAAATATACCCATAAAGAGATAAATCAGACAATTTGCACATTTGAAAGTGGTCTCTTAATTTTTGCCAGAGCTGTATATACCAGGATGGGGCCCAGGATAAGGAACATTTACCAGTAAAAAGGACATATTACCAGCATGGGTGCCAGGGTAAGGGGCATATACCAGGATAAGGGACATTACCAGGATGGGGCCCAGGATAAAGGACATATACCAGTATAAAGGACATATTACCAGCATGGGGGCCAGGATAACGGACATATACCAGGGTTAGGAACATATTACCAGGATAGGCGCTATATATACCAGGATGGGGTCCAGGTAGGATAAGGGCGCCTGCACAGAGTGAACTTGAACCCTTTGCCCATAGGAAGATGGAATATTGAAGAGGACCGCTGGGAGATGGAATGCGTATTCATGAGATTTGTGGCTGAGCACCCAATTTCCCATGGACAGTGTTGCTGTGGGAGGTGATGCATAGCATAATGAACCAAGGAGGCAGCATTATTTTGGCCACTGTCCTCCACAGAGCCTGTAACACGTCATTTACATGAACGGATAAAAGATGAGTTCTCTACAACAAGTCATCTAATATGAGACATACAAGTAAGACTTTTTTCAGCCGTCTATAACCTGTATGCCCATGTTAATAGGATAGATAGCTCAAATGTGGTGACAAATTTCCTTTAATAAAGGAAGAAAAATTGTATCCAATTTTATAACACTGCAGACAATGGATGATGTACTGTTATACATTTGAATGTGTTCCTGAGACTCCTACCTAGACTGTGTGCACAATTATTAGATAAATCAGTATTTGACAAAAACCATAATTTCTTGCAGATTTTCTAAATCCAAGCTGTTTAAATTTGAATCCTTATTGGATGAAGCAGATCAGGTGATGTGTATTTGTCTATTGAGAGATAGTTTTTTAACCTGTGCAGAATTATTAGCCACGTTGTTTCCCTTAGGTAAAATAAGCCAAAAAAGCTATTTATTTGACTCTGAGGCCGTGTACTCACGATCCGGAACTGTCAGCACTCTGGATGCAGTGCCTGTTTGCTGCATCCAAAGCGCTGTCGTCTATTGAACGCAGGTGACTCTACATGTGTTCACTGAACCGTGCTGATTTACCGCGTCCAATACATTCTATTGATGTCATTTCTGTTGTGGAGATTAGCATCTCCACAAGAGAAATTGGCATGCTGCGGTCTGGAAAGACACGCCGCATGTCCTTCTTCACAGATGAGCCGTGGGCATCTTTGGACGTATAGTGGACATGGGATTTCTTGAAATCCCATCCATTATGCTGTAACATCTGGCCGATTCGGGTTTGATGCTGAATAAGTACGCAGTGTCAAACCCACAGCAACTTCGAATCGTGGGCACATATCCTGAAAAGTAAAAAATAGTGTAATGTTTTACAGAGCAATGCAGCACTCTTGAAATTACTAAGATATTGGGGCATGATCACAGAGCCATCAAAAGTTTTGTTGCAAATAGTCTATAGAGTCACAAAAAACATGTTGAGAAAAAAGATGCACATTATCAGTCAAACATTTGAGAAGAATCAAACATGAATCGACCAGGAATACATTATCCTCCAGTGTTGTTGTAATAACCTGCAGGTACGGAAGATGTCGCCACGTATCCGAGACAGATGAAGAGTTTAAGGTTTATTTTACAAGGATTTTTCTCTCCATGCAGGGAGGAGCAGTAGGGGGTTAAATGTGACAGCGCAAAACAGTAAAGCAGAACAATGGAGCTGAAGGAAACAGATAAACGGTTATGCGGCATTAAAATGGTTAATCTAGAATAATTATCACTTATCAGTCTGGGGATAGCTTGATTGAAGGGTCTACTTCTCCCACGTAGGCACCGACAAAAGCGGCGCTTGTAGTCTCTACAGTCTCTGCTCAAGTTGAAGTTAGGACCTCCAGGGGTCAAAACAGGAAGCTAGGAGATGATGAGGAACCTGGGTCTCCTGGCTCTGAGTCTCAGTGCAATACCCCGCCCGTCTCACCGCAGGAGCGATGCTGCGCACGCTGTTAAGTCTCTTCACCACAATCAGGGGCTCTGGCTCGTCACTGCGGTCTCCGGGACTGCGCGCTCGCATCACTGTCTCAATACTGTCAGGGGGAAGTCTCCTCTGGTCACGGAGGCTAACGTATCCACGTACTCACATACGACACTCACAACGCCTTGTCCTTCAGTCTCACTCCTCAGATCGGGAATTCTCTCTGGGTGCGTGGTGTAGCAGCCTGCTCTATGTCCTGCGCGCGCTTCTTTCCCGCCCTGACACTGCACAGTTTCCTGTCCGTCCTCTCTTCTTCCCGTTCACTGCCCCCACCCACAGTCACATGGTACGGTCGATCCAGGTCGGAAAGTCTTCCCCCCGGCAACCCTGCTTTCTGACTAGGTGGTTCCGTACATGGAGCAGGAGAGGTAACCCCTTTTGTGCTCTCCTTCCTCTTCACCCCCTTACATTCACCCACTCTTTTCGCTTGCCATTCCACAGGCGAGATTTTCTGTAGTTCCCGTTGACAGTGTTCCAATCCCTGAACAATTTGTTGCAAAATGAATTAGTTCTGGTTATAGCGAACGGGGGGGTACACCAGCAGTTAAACACTCAGAGCGTCGCAAATCAGAAGGAGCGGTCGTGTCAGCTGTTACGGGAGGAACGGTGACCTGAGTCTCTCCCGCTGGGTTGGCAGTTACAGGCACTAGCCTCCCTTCCGTGTCCCCTGGGGGAAATTGAGTGTTCCTCATCTTCAAAATCAACATCAGTCAATGGAGCTGCCTGTGGGGCAGCAGGTGCTTCTTGTTCTCAGTCAGGATCCTGAGACAAACATGGTCGTAACATATTTCGGTGCAGCATACGAGTGAGGGCACCCTCTCTTGTTTCTGATTGGATCTCATAGACGGGGCCTTTGGCATTGACTTGACGTTTCACCCTGTATGGGTCCTTCTCCCAACGGTACTCCAATTTATTATGAGGGCGCTTTTATCTCACTAAAATTTAGTCTCCAGCCCGTAGGGCTGTCCCCCGTAGGAGTGACTTGAGGATGTTCCAGCTCCTGTAGTCTGGTCCGTACCAGTCGATGGACAGTCTGTAGCCGATGACGGTGTTCTCGAACCCAGGAGTACACTCTCGTCTGTGGGTAGTCCTCCACGGGCTCTAACTCCAATTCTGTCATCTCTTTTCCGGGCCGTCCGAAAAGCAGAGAGTAGAGTGTGAAGCTGATGGTGGTATGCTTATGATTATTATACACCCATACCAATTCAGGGACGTATTCAAGCCATCATGCCTTCTTCTCCTCCTCCAGGGTTCGTAGCATTTGGATCAGGGTGCAGTTAAATCTCTCACAAGCTCCGCTCCCCGTGGATGATAAGGTGTTGTCCGTGATTTCCCGATCTTATACAACTGGTGCAACTCCTCCATTACTCTTCCAAGGAAACAGGCTCCCTGATCGGAGTGGATACGCTTAGGACACCCATACACCTGGATGAAGTACTTGCAGATGGCATGAGCAGCGGACTCAGCAATCTGATCTCGTGTTGGAGTGACGAAGGCAAACTTCGTGACGTGATCCACCATCACCAAGCAGTGTTCGTAGCCCTGATGAGCTGGCCCGATCGTCAGATAATCTATCGCCAGCCGGTCTAATGGGCCAGACGACTTCACCGTCTGTGTGGGAGCCCGATGTTCAGGAGGTTTGGCCAGTTCGCAGCTCTGGCATTGCTGACAGACTTTCTCCACCACACTTCTCAGATTTCGATGGTAAAACAGGCGCTGCAGCCATTGGAAGGTCTTTTCAGGGACAAAGTGGGCTCCTTTCTCATGAGCCTCTGTAGCCACCTGGAACACAAAGGATGAGGGAATCACTGTCAGGTGACACTGAGTTCTGACTGCAGAAACATCTTCCGAAAAAGGATGCCGTCCCGCAGCTGAAGCCTTTCCCATTGCCGTAACATTCGCAGTACTCCTCTCATGATGGCTGGGCATCTGTTTAGACGCAACCCACCGCCTCAACCGGGCTATTTCCTGATCCTCCTGCTGCACCTGGACCCACTCTTCGTGGGGTTGTTCCATTAAACTTGCACGAGTCTCCTCCTGTTCTGTCTCCCACGTAGCTGCCACCGTCCTGGCAGTTCCTCCAATTTCCGGGACTTCCACAATCTCCAGCTCTTCATCCCGATTAGGCGCTGGCCTGCGATAATTTACTCGGGAAAGGGCATCAGCATGGGTATTCTCTGCTCCTCTTTTATAGGTGATCTTGTACCGAAATTTCGCCATCTGAGCTACCCAGCGTTGTTCTAGCACCCTGAGCTTCGCTTTCTCCAGATGAGCTAACGGATTTTTATCCGTGTGCACCTGAACTTCAGAGCCAGCCAGGTACTCCGCAAATTTCTCCCTCATTGCCCACACTAACGCAAACAACTCCAGCTTGAAGTAACTGTAGTTATCTGGGTTCTTCTCGTAGTCATGCAAAGACCGACTAGCGTTCGCTATGACGCCTTCTTTCCCGTCCTGTGTCTGCGACAGTACTGCTCCAAGCCCCTGCAGACTCTCATCGGTGTGCAAGATGAACAGTTGAGTGAAGTCAGCGTAGGCTAGCACACGGGCCTCTGTCAAAGCTTTCTTCAAGGCTAGGAACGCTTCTTCCTGGCTGTCTCCCCACTGTACGTTCTTGTTTTTAGCACAGGAGGCCACCCCTTTCAGTAGCTCGAGAAGAGGATTTGGGATGCGTGTAAAGTCTTTTACGAAGTGTCAGAAGTATCCTGTGAGTCCCAGGAATGCGCACACATCCTTCACGGTTTTTGGGGTAGGCCACTCCTGTACCACGGCAATCTTTTCTCGAGAAGGCCTCACTCCTTCGGTTGAAACAGTGAGTTCCAAATACTCGATCTGAGTATGGAAGAGATGACACTTTTGAGGCTTTACTTTCAGCCCATGCTTTTGTAGCCGACTCAGGACCTGCTCCAGGCTCCGTAGATGTTCTTCGAATGTGAGGGCAAAGATAATGATGTCATCCAGATAGATCAGGGTAGCTTCAAAGTTCAAATCCCCTAAATATCTTTCCATGAGACATTGAAACGTTCCTGGGGCATTGGCCAGACCGAATGGCATGCGGTCGAACTCATATATTCCCATCGGAAGAATGAAAGCTGTCTTGGCTCGGTCTTGCTCGGACATTGGAACCTGCCAATAACCGCTGGCCAGGTCTAGTGTAGAAAGTAAAAAAAGGGAAGAAGCCAGCTCTGCTTGTGGTCAGAACGCAATACATAAAGTGCATATGCACATATTGATTTCTAACTGTATTTCAAATTGAGACTTTTAGCAAAAAATTGATCAATTATTTGAGCCACCCCGCCACACCAAGGCATTCTCATATGGGGCAGTCCTACTCTACGTTTTTTATATTCACTGTGCCATACGGCCTCCTAAATGTATTAAAATCAACACCATATTAAATGCAAACTGTGTTTCTGAATCACTCCCATGGAGCCAGAAAAGGTGAGCGCAGATAAAGGTTGAAAGGTCTGGACACAGACATTTCAGGTTTAACCTCAACACTGCCTGACTACCACCACAGATGAAGGGTGATACAGGCCCAGACACAGGTGCACAATCAAACAGAGCCAGGGGCAGGGCTGCTGTGTGCATACACAGCAGCCTAGATCAATCACAATGAACACAGAAAGAACGGCGAACATAACCCAGCGCGCACGACAACAGTGGTGGTCAGCCACAAACCAATATCAAATAAAAAGTGTAGAAAAGTATCTGGCATTTCCTAACGTGGACAGGGACTCCTCTATTCTCGGCAACCAATACGAATCCTGCACGGTACAGGTGTTGAGCCGACGGTAGTCCACACAGAAGCGTAAAGACCCGTTCTTCTTCCGCACCAGGACAATGGGGTCAGCCCACGGACTCTGGCTCTCATGTATTACCCCCTTCTTCAACATTTGTGACAGCATCTCCTTCACCTCCTAGTGTGGGGTATCTGACGGTATCGTTCTCTGATAGGCGCCGCATCCCCGGTGGGTATCTTGTGTGTTATTGCGGTGGTGCTCCCAAAATCGTCCTCATGTTTTGCACATACATCCTGGTATTTCCCTAGCAGGGACTCCACCCGGGGAACCTGTTGGGGGGTCAGTTCCGAGAGTTCTGCCCGCATGTGTTCCAGTAATCCGTCGCCCCTCCTTCAGCAATCGGGGGTTTGGGGGTCACTTCAGCACCGACAGTCACCATCCATGTATCTTCTGGCTTCACAGTCAGCTGTACTGCTTCAGATGGAACTAATTCATCAGGCATGCCTAGGATATGGGTCACATCACTCCAAGTGAGCAAGGTCACGTCATTCTCTCCCAAATTTACACAGCGCACAAGGACAGTTCCATTCCGCACCGTAGCCAGTGTCCGTGCAACTAATATTCCCATCGGTAGTTGATTGGCCTTGCTAGGTTCAACTTGTACTTCAACCCCCTCCAGAGGGATACCAGACAGGATGGGCAAGGGAAGCATGGTCTGTCCAGGGGGCAACACTCGGTTGACAGAGGCGGGCACGATTATTTTGCCGAGCGGCTTCCAATTACTGTATGTTTCCTGGGCCTGAGCTGTCCGTATCAGTTGCTGGAAGACCCTCCTTTGAGGGGTATGGATGCTCCATTGTCGCAGGAACTGGTCTAGGGACTCATTGATGAGAAGTCTCCCGAGATCTTTAAGCACATTCATGCCCATGGTTACGTATGGTCTTTGACTGCTTCTCCATGCACCAGCACTACTCCTCTTCTCAGTACATCCATACCGCAGACCACTATGTTCATCCATACCACCCCTGCGACTGGGATGGGTAAGTGATTAGCCGCTGTGAGCTTAATCACCAGCCCCCATTCCGGCCGTATCGCCTCCATGAAGTGTTGGCGGAAATATCCTTCAGGCATGGTGGTGACCTGAGAGCCAGTGTCTACTAGGCAACGTACTGCTCGTCCATTCATCTCGCCCCAGACCAAGGGACACGTGGAAACGAGGCTGGTGGGACTTTCGATACTCCTTCTCAAATATTCAGGCTCCGGGCGGCGCCACCCATGCTCGGAGCCGTCTAGTTTAATGGCTGACGCTGGGAAGGTCGTTGGGTGCACCACCAAACAATATGGACAAGTTTTCCGCAGTTATAACATGTGGGTGGTCCTCTTCGCTGAGTGACATTAGTCTCACCGGGGACCTGGACTCTACGACAGGGGTTTTTTTGGATTCAGCCAATTCTTCACAGATCTGTTTAATCTCCTTCCTCAAGTCTTCGACCCATTGGGGGGCAGCGGCCGTGGTGGCGGCTACCTCCCCGCTCCGTACCTTCTCCACCGGCACTATCACCCCTTGCTCCTGCTCACACGTGCGCGCCTCACTCCTGACCTCAGAGAAAGTCATGCTTGGTTTTACCCGCATGCGCTCTCGCAGGGCCTGCTTCATCATCACGTCTCTCAAGCCCGTCACCAGCTGGTCTTGCAGCACGTCAATCGGCCCTACGCCTATGCCATCCTTCCGGACTATGGCAGAATGTAGTTCCTGCAGTGCATTCATAAACTGCATCACGGTCTCCCCCTCTCTTTGAACCCGGTGGAACAGTCACATGCGCAGCTCCCCTACATCAGTGGGGTCCCAATGTGTGTCTTCCAGTATAAGTCAAACTTTATCCAGGGTATCTCTCGCCTGGGGGTCTAAATGTGGTAGGGGGCCGGATTGGAGGGTGGTCCACTGCTTACCGCGACCAGACGATGCAAAGACGAGACGGAGGCAGATTCCAATTGTGACAGGTCCGAGTTTATTGGCCGTCCTCCTGACGACCGTAGCCACACACCGCAGCACCTTTACAGCTCTCCGTATCCAGGCCCGGGTACCTTCACCTTTCCTTCAGTCGTGGTGACGTTCCTCGCGGATCTTTCGCTGGGGCTGTCCTAGACCAATCTACCGCCAGCGCTTCACCTGCCCGAGGTCGTCATCCAATCGGTACCCACGGGGCCTCGTCTGTCCTGCGGTACATCGTGTCAGGGCCACCCCCCTGACTGTCTTCTCCTGTCAGTCCATTGGTTGAGCTCTCCACTGTTGTCAGTCTTCTGTAGTGAGTCTCTCCACCTGAGCTCCTCCCAGAACTAACCTAACCTGGAACCCTGTCCTGTCCTATTTATCCCCTCTCTCACTGGGAATTTCCCTCCTGGGTTCCTATCTCCCTGCCCCCCATGACTAAGCAGTTTCTATAGCCGTAAGCTGATGTCAAGTCCTGAACTACACTCCCCCCTGCCATCTTGTGGTCAAATTTCGGTACTGCACTCCCTTTTCTGTCTTTCCCTGCTGTTACCTTTCTGTCATTGCCAATCTCCGTCTATAGTGCACAAACCGTCCCCTCCTACTTCCAGTCAAGTCTGTCCATCAAGTCTCCTTCCCCACACAAGCATAACAGAATCCCGTGCCTCACTCTCTAGGGCCATCACTGCTATCTCTGCCTACAGGTCGGCGTCATGGGATGCATCCACATCATCTCTCGGATGTGCTCCGTTCAACTCCACAACATAACATTGTTCCCAGAGAATTTTGGCAAATTATTTAACATGGCTCCCAGGGAGATGCTAGACCTGGGGCCTCCCCCAACTGCTTGGTCTGCCGCCTCCGCGTGGTTGTGCGACATCCTGCCGACTACGCCACTTGTAATAACCTGCAGGTACAGAGGATGTCGCCACGGATCCAAGACAGACCAAAAGTTAAAGGTTTATTTTACAAGGATTTTTCTCTCCACGCTGGGAGGAGCAGTAGGGGGTTAAATGTGACAGAGTAAAACCGTAAAGCAGAACAATGGAGCTGAAGGAAACAGATAAACGGTTATGCAGCGTTAAAACAGTTAAACTAGGATAATTATCACTTATCAGTCTGGGGAAAGCTTGATTGAAGGGTCTATTTCTCTCACGTAGGCACCGACAACAGCGGCGCTTGCAGTCTCTACAGTCTCTGCTCAAGTTGAAGTTAGGACCTCCAGGGGTTAAAGCAGGAAGCTGGGAACTGATGAGGAACCTGGGTCTCCCTGCTCTGAGTCTCTGTATGATACCTCGCCTGTCTCACCTCAGGAGTGATGCAGCGCACGCTGTTAAGCCTCTTCACCACAGTCAGGGGCTCCAGCTCATCACTACGGTCCCCAGGACTGCGCGCTCCCGTCACTGTCTCAATACTGTCAGGGGGAAAGTCTCCTCTGGTCACGGAGGCTAACGCATCCACGTACTCACATATGGCACTCACAATGCCTTGTCCTTCAGTCTCAGTCCTCAGACGGGGAACTCTCTCTCTCTGGGTGCGTGGTGTAGCAGCCTGCTCTCTGTCCTGCGCACACTCCTTTACTGCCCTGACACTGCACAGTTTCCTGCCCGTCCTTTCTTCTTCCCGGTCACTGCCCCCCACGGTCACATGGTACGGTCGGTCCAGGTCGGAAAGTCTTCTCCTCCTGGCAACCCTGCTGTCTGACTAGGTGGTTCCGAACATGGAGCAGGAGAGGTAACCTCTTTTGCGCTCTCCTTCCTCTTCACCCCTTACATTGTCAAATTCCAGCCCTACGGCCTCAAAAGTGCAAGGTGTTCAGTGCTGAGAGACATGGCTAAGGTAAGGAGGGCTAAAACCCGACCACCATGGAGCAAAGACACATAAGTTCCTACATCAAGACTGGGCCAAGATATACAGTTGTAGAACCAACATTGTGTATGGGATTTTACAGCAAAAAACAGAAATGTAGAAATTTTTGCAAATTTATTAAAAAAGAAAAACAAATATCACATGGTCATAAGTATTCAGACCTTTTGCTCAGTATTGAGTAGGAGCACCCTTTTGAGCTAGTACTGCCCTGAGTCTTCTTGGGAATGATACAAGTTTTTACACCTGGATTTCTACATTTCTGTTTTTTTTTCAATCAAGATGGGGTGCAGAGTGTACATTAATGAGAAAAAAATTAACTTTTTTGAATTTACCAAATGGCTGCAATGAAACAAAGAGTGAAAAATTTAAAGGGGTCTGAATACTTTCCGTACTGTAAAGCAGCGGTGTCCACGCTGTGCAGTTATGAGGCAGTGACCTAAGCAAGTTCATAAACAAAAAGGCTTTTAATGTCCAACAAAACTCACTCAGTGCACAGCACGCTGTATCTTCCGGATTGCAGCCGGGAAGCAACAAAACAGTCCGTGGCCAGTTGCCGTGAGCGTCCGCGCTGCCCGGGTATGCAAGGGGCGCCAGACCTTGGCTCAGCTTGGCCCTGTGTTGCCTCACACAGGGAGCTCTGCAGACCACTGCTCTGTCTCGGTGCAAGTCAGAACTGACACACCCAAAACCCTTTCTGCAGGGTTTTGTTTCCTCTCTCCAATCAGTGGCCATAGGCCACTTATAAGACCTGGGCTGGAGGAAACCTTCCTGCAGTCCGTTTCAAAAATAAAAGTCCATAATGGGCTTTCCAGAATAAACTCCTTGGTCCAAATAACCTGACCAGGCTCAAACTCACTTTTATTCTGCCCTGTGAGCCACAGGCACACTTGTTGTGATTGGGTCACCGAGGAGGAAAGCAAGACCAAGCTAAGCCACAGAAAACCAGAGAGGTTGGTAACTAAGCGGATTGCAGACCCCTGATCTTATCCACACAACTAGCAGTAGCCATGGAGCGTACCTACGATGATTCTAGATGCCTCGACACAGCCAGAGAACTAAATAAGCCTAAAGCAAGAAAGGGGAAATCTAAATTGCCCCAGAGCAGACCCCAAAGGAATAGATAGCCCCCAAACATATATTGTCGGTGAGACAAGATGAAAACACAAACGCAGGTAGGAAAATAGGCTGAGCAAACGATGGGGCCCAAACTAAGTAGACAGGACAGGAAAGGAAAGACACTGTCTGCAATCACGCAAAAAACCCTGCAAAAAATGCCCAACACGTCTGATAGAAAAAATACTGAAGTCACTAGATTTCGTCCACTATATCAGCACTCTGGTATATTCTGAAAACAGAGCAAAGAGAGGCCAATCTAATAAGGGACAAAAACAAACTGGGACAAACAGTAACATACGGATGGAAATGACCACACAAAACTGAAATAGACAAGACCAAATCAAATGTGAACAATAGCAAAAGCTTGAGCATGCAGGGACTGAGCAGGAAACTAAGATCTCAGGAGGCAGGAAAAAAACACCAGCAGGGATAGAGGGAGTCGGCTGTCTTAAATCCAGTCAGAAACTCCCAATGTCCAATCGTCCTCCTCATTATCAGGTGGCAGGCCTCTGTTAATTGGATCAGCTCCAATACCTCCTGTAACCACCAGAGGGAGCCCGGAAAGAGAACTCGCGACCCCTCTGTCAATACAACCATCTCCACTACCTTCACCAGCAACCAGAGGTAGGCCAGAAAGTGAATTCACAACACACTGCTGCGACAACAGGGCACTCCAGCGGATTTAATTCGCTTCTGAGCGCATTCTGGGGGACACATAGCGACCCTCACATATGACTCCGGTCGCTGCCTCACATACCCCCCCTCTGTTCAAGCTTGTGGGGTTGAACATTTGTCACCATACAGGGGGCCCGTGACAGGGCATCCGCATTTCCCTGTGTCTTCCTCGCCCTATGTTCCACTGAGAAACTGAAGTTTTATAGGGACAGGAACCATCTGGTGACTCGGGCATTCCTCTCTTTTGCGTTTCTCATCCAGACAAGGGGGGAATGGTCTGTTACCAAACGAAACTGACGCCCAAGCAAATAATATCATAGGGACTCCAAGGCCCATTTAATCGCCAAGCACTCCTTCTCCACTACGCTATAATTTTTCTCTGCCGGGGTCAGTTTCCTGCTCAAGTAGGTGACTGGATGCTCATCCCCATTCACCTCTTGTGACAGCACCACTCCTAGACCTACCTCCGAGGCATCGGTTTGTACAATGAAGGTCTTTTTGAAGTAGGGGCTGATGAGGACCAGCTGTCCACACAACGCCGACTTCAGGGACTCAAATGCTTTTTCCGCCTGGGGATTCCATCGGACCATCACTGTCCTTTTACCTTTTAAGAGGTCCATTAGGGGTGCTGATTCCCCCGCAAAATTGGGTATAAACCGGCAGTAGTAACCAATGATGCCAAGGAATGCCCTCACCTGCTTAGTACTTAAGGGCTTGGGCCAGTTTTGGATGGCCTCAAACTTGTTTACTTGGGGTTTGATCACCCGACGACCGATCACGTAACCCAAGTACCGAGCTTCTGTGAGCCCTATCGCACATTTCTTTGGGTTTGCTGTTAACCCCGCAACTCGGAGGGAGTCTAAAACTGCTTGTACCTGGGACAGGTGGGTCTCCCAAATGGTAATAAAGATGACTATGTCATCTAAATAGGCCGATGCGTATTTCCGATGAGGTTCTAATACTATGTCCATCAGCCTCTGGAATGTGGCCGGAGCTCCATGTAACCCAAAGGGTAAGACAACATAGTGAAACAGACCCTCTGGCATGATAAATGCGGTCTTCTCTAGCTGATTCTGTCAGGGGAACCTGCCAGTACCCTTTAGTGAGGTCGAGCATGGTGAAGTACTGGGCCTTTCCCAGTCTTTCAATTAGCTCGTCCACCCGAGGCATTGGGTAGAGGTCAAATTTTGACACCTTATTTAACTTCCTGAAGTCATTACAGAAGCGTAACGACCCGTCCAGTTTCGGTATTAGCACAATGGGGCTAGCCCACTCACTCCGGGACACTTCAATGACTTCCAACTGGAGCATTTGCTTCACCTCGGCTGCGATGGCTTGCCTTCGGGCTTCTGGTACTCAGTACGGTTTCATCCGCACCCTTACCTGGGGCTCAGTGATAATGTCATGTTGTATCACCAAGGTCCGACCTGGCAGCTCTGAGAATACATCCGTATTCCTCTGCACAAGGGCCCGAGCCTCCCGCCGCTGCTGCTTGGTGAGCGAGTCATTTTTTTTAGCCTGTCCCCCGGCTGTGTCCTTGGTCAGTGCCAGAGGACCCTCTGCTGGTACGACCGGAGTCACCTCCGTGACTAAACATTCCCGGTCCTTCCAGGCTTTAAGCAGGTTTACATGTTACAGCTGCTCGGGTGTCCTTTTTCTGAGTTGGTAAACTTTATAGTTCACTTCCCCCACTTTCCCCCGTATCTCATAAGGCCCTTGCCACTTGGCCATGAGTTTACTTTCTGGGGTGGGTACTAGTACCAACACCCGGTCCCCTTCTTTAAAGATCCTGACCATGGACCTTTTATTATACGTGCGGCTCTGAGCGGCCTGGGCATCCAACAGATGCTCCTTTACTATGGGCCGCACGATGGCAATCTGATCCTGCATTTTTGCCACATACTCGATGACACCACTCTTATGGGGAGTGGGCTCCTGTTCCCACATCTCTTTGGCTACATCCAGCAGTCCCCTTGGGTGCCTGCCATACAGTAGCTCAAATGGGAAGAACCCCGTGGACGCCTGCAGTACCTTGCGGATGGCGAACATGAGATAGGGCAGTAACACTGTTACACCCGGTCCCTGCCCTGGCTCTGGGCCTCGGTCTGCCGCTGCTCCCCGTTCAGGGCATTCACCTCGTGCCTTGCACGCTGTGCCTGTGCAGCAGCCGGCTCCGTGTGTGTCCCATCCTGCTTCTCAGCGTTCAGTTCTCTCCCCTTCCCCCACCTCCTGGCGTCCTGTCGGCAGGTCTTCAGCTAGAGCTATTAGGACACGCGCGCATGCCCCCTGGCTTCTTAAAGGGACAGCGTGCATTTTTCAAAATAAGCAATTATCCAATGGCAGCGCATTGGCTGCTCTTTCTGGCCTCTCCTCCATAGGGAGAGCGCCGGATCAACGAGTATCAATCATTGCCAACTCCGGTTCTGTTGCTAACCTGTCTGCGCTGCATAGCAGTCTCTGTGCATTTTCTTATGCTGTCTGTCTCCACAAAAATATCTGAATCCTGATAACCCTGGTTATATCTGCAAGCATCTGGGAAAAAGTCATCCCATTTCACCAACAGCCATCCGAGTCCGAGAACTGAGTCAAGGTTACCGGAGCCAGCTACACACCATCTACCCGGATCCAGGACCCATCTCATTACGAACTCTGCTGTCATTTCTGCTATCCCTTTTGGTCCCGCTGGGACAGCTGCCACGTGTCCGGGGTCTAACTGGAGGTAGCACCTGTGTCCTCCGGGTATTCCTTTCTGGTCCAGTCTGAGGGTCTTTACTACGGGTACCCGGGGCTCACTAGTTACGCCCCCTTCGAAACCCCCGGACCGTGGTCCCGAGGTTCCACTTTAAAAATAAAAAACGAATGTGAACTTCACCATCTCTGCCTCCGCTTCCATTCGTTACAAACATGTCCCAATCCCTTCCTTCCTTGGCGACCACCTTTTTTAGCATGGCTTTGAGGGTCTTATTAAACTTCTCCACCAACCCATCGGTTTGTGGATGATACACCGATGTACGTAGCTGTTTAATTTGGAGCAACTTGCACAGCTCCTTGGTCACCTTAGACATAAAAGGGGTTCCCTCATCTGTCTAGATCTCCTTGGGTAGCCTAAGGCGACAAAACATGGCAAACAGATCGCTAGCTATTAATTTAGCCGAGGTGTGGCAGAGCGGTATCGCCTCTGGATACCGGGTGGCTTAGTCTACGACTACCAATATGTGTTGGTGACCCCGGCCGGATTTTACTACTGGCCCTACCAGATCCATCGCAATCTGCTCAAAAGGTACCTCTATACTGGGCAGAGGCACCAATGGGCTCCGGTAGTTCGTGGTTGGTGAGGTCAGTTGGCACTCCGGACACCGCTCACAATACCTTTGTACCTCACCATAGACACCTGGCCAGAAGAACCACTGCAGTATGCGCTCCTGAGTCTTTTTGGCTCCCAAATGCCCTCCTAGCATGTGAGTGTGAGCCATGTTGAGCACCACCCGGTGGTAGGGCTGGGGCACTACCAGCTGTTCTACCACCTCACCCCTGATTTTCTCCACCCTGTACAGTAGCTCCTGGTTGATTACCATCCATGGGAACTCCATCTCCGCACCCGGTGGCTGAGCCACCCCATTTATCTCAATTACTCTTTCCCGTGCCCGTGCCAAAGTGGGATCCTGGAGCTGAGCTGTCCCAAACTTACCAGAGGACAACTCTAGTTCAGGGATCGGTGGGGAAACCTACCAGGGAAACATCATGTCCCTAGGTTGGAGACCCCTACGGCAGGTATCCCAGACTCGGCATCTTTAGGTTCAGCGCATGGAATACCATTGTCCCTGAGAGGGTTAACTCTGGTCTCCCAAAGGGACCAGAACAGGAGCAAGTCTCTTCCCAATATAGTTCCATATGGAAGAGTCTTTACTACTCCCACCACATGTTTTACTTCCCCACACGGGGTGGAGAACGTGACCTCCGCGGTCAGGTACTCTCGGTGGTCCTCATGTATGCACACCACCCCCACCTTATGCCCATCAGGACTGTCCCCAGCAACCAGGGACCTATGCACCATAGTTACCAAACTCCCCGAGTCCAAGAGAGCGTCCGTCTGGTACCCATTAACGAGCACCTGGCACAGATGACGTTCAGTACCAGCAGGCAGTGCAGACTGGCTGGGCATACATAGATACCCGGCGGGTATACCCGCAATCCATGGGTTCGGTTGTTAGGGGGCAGTTAGCAACCACATGTCCAGGCTCTTGGCATCGCCAACACTTAAGAACTGGGCATGAGGGAACCTTGGGGCCACGTAAGGGGACACGGGGCGGTTGACACACTCCTTCCATGATATCCCCTCAGTTTGGGCACGATCCGTATTGCCCTTGGTGGAGGGTTGTGGACATTTCCCAGGCTCCTGAGCTGATGGGGCCTTATGCGACAGCCGAGGTGGGGCAGTGTCCCGTATAAAGTCTTGTGTGGCTGTATACCTCTCAACCAGTCCTACCACCTGGTCCAGAGTGCCCGGGTCCCCTTGCCCCACCCAATGCTGTATGGCGGCTGGCAGGGCCCTCACCAGCCGGTCGACCACCACCCTCTCTACCATCTGGATCGGGGATAAAGTCTCAGGCTGTAGCCATTTTTTTACCCATTGCAGTAAGTCATAAGCTTGAGACCGAGCCGGGAAAGTCTCAAAAAAGGACCACTGGAAGACCCGTTGGGCCCGCACATATGTATTAACCCCCAGTCGAGCAAGGATCTCACCTTTCAGCTTCCCACAGTTCAGAGTATCGTCCCGACTGAGGTCCAGGTAGGCTGTTTATGCATCTCCCGTCAAGAAGTTGGAGACCACCTCAGCCCACTGAGCCACCGGCAAGTTCGCCCGCTCCGCAGTGCGTTCAAAAATGGTGAGAAAAACCTCCATGTCGTCCTCAGGTGCCATTTTCCTCAGTGCTGAACGGACCTTGTACCGGGCTTCCGATCGGTATGTGGTAGCTGGGGATCCTGCCTCTTGCAGAGCCGCAATCTGCTGCAGAATTAAATTGTTGGTTTGCTGCTGTTCCTCTTGCAGCATTTGCGAGGCGGCCAACTGTCTCAGTATTTCCTCCATCTAATCAGTCGACTTAAGCTGCAGCTTTGCAGGCCTAATATATGACATACCGCATGCTTTGGGTATGCCTCAATTCACACTGCCCGCATTCTCCAACCATATGTAAAGCAGTGGTTTCCACGCTGTGCAGTTATGAGGCAGTGACCTAAGCAAGTTCAAAAACAAAAAGGTTTTTAATGTCCAACAAAACTCACTCAGTGCACAGCATGCTGTATCTTCCGGATCGCAGCCGGGAAGCAACAAAACAGTCCGTGGCCAGTTGCCGTGAGCGACCGCGCTGCCCTTGGCTCAGCTTCGCTTTGTGTTGCCTCACACAGGGAGCTCTGCAGACCACTGCTCTGTCTCTGTGCAAGTCAGAACTGACACACCCAAAACCTTTTCTGCAGGGTTTTTTTTCCTCTCTCCAATCTGTGGCCATAGGCCACTTATAAGACCTGGGCTGGAGGAAACGGACCGGATCCCACTACCTTCCTGCAGTCCGTTTCAAAAATAAAAGCCCATACCAGGTTTTCCTGAATAAACTCCTTGGTCCAAATAACTTGACCAGGCTCAAACTCACTTTTATTCTGCCCTGTGAGCCACAGGCACACTGCTGGGACGACAGGGCACTCCAGCGGATCTAATACGCTTCTGAGCGCATTCTGGGGGACACATAGCGACCCTCACATATGACTTCAGTCGCTGCTTCACAGTACCCACTGTATATTGTAAAAATCACGGTCTCCTTTGAAGTCCGACCACAGGCTACAAGCTTATAGGTCTTCAACAGACGCCCGACTGTCATTGCAGCCATTTGGTAAATTCAAAAAAGTTCATTTTTTTTCTCATTAATGTACAAATACCAAACACTTAAAAACATGAAAAATAACAGGGAATTCATTGATAAAATAAATCATCATGCTATTTCAAACCTACCCACCAGAGAAATTCCTCCAACCAATGGACTATTGTAAATACAGGATTTGGATTTTGGATTTATCAAACATAAAATATGAGTACTAGTCATCATAGACGACCCATAACAACCCACATGCACAGAGATAAACTTCCTCCCGCTACTAATGTAGCTATACCCGACATTGCCATTTCAGTGTGTGGTTCCACTATTACTCCCCAGCAACATGCCCGCTGTCTTGGGGTCATACTTGACTCCGATCTTTCCTTTGTCCCCCACATACCATCACTGGCTCGCTCTTATTATCTGCACCTCAAAAACATTTCTAGAATCCGACCTTTTTTTTACTTTTGACGCTGCAAAAACTCTTACTGTTTCTCTTATTCATTCTCGTCTTGACTATTGTAACGCTCTTCTAATCGGTCTCCCTCTTACCAAACTCTCCCCCCTCCAATCTGTCTTGAATGCTGCAGCTAGTATCACAATCCTCGCCAATCGTTATACGATGCCTCTACCTTGTGCAAGTCATTACACTGGCTACCCATCCACTCCAGAATCCAGTACAAACTTATTACCCTCACCCACAAAGCTCTCCATGGCTCAGCACCACCCTACATCTCCTCCCTTGTTTCAGTATACCATCATACCCGCGCCCTCCGTTCTGCTGATGACCTGAGGTTAGCATCCTCAATAATCAGAACCTCCCACTCCCGTCTCCAAGACTATACATGTGCTGCACCAATTCTTTGGAATGCACTTCCCAGGTCAATACGATTAGTCCCCAATCCCCACAATTTTAAGCGTGCCTTGAAAATGCATTTATTCAGACTGGCCTACCGCCTCAACACATTAACCTAATCTATCCCTGTGTGGCACAGCCAAAAGTTTTACCATAACCAGGTTCCCCGCATCATGTTCCCACATGCTTTATGCATCCATTAGCCCTCTGTGTCTGTACTGTTACACACTTAACATTATAGCTGGTCCATACAATCAGGGCAACTGTTACCATCCACCTTTCGTGTCTCCCTTTTTCCTCATAGATTGTAAGCTTGCGAGCAGGGCCCTCATTCCTCTTGGTATCTGTTATGATCTATGTGATTATTTTTATGCTGTAATGTCTATCATCTGTACATGTCCCCTCTGAAATGTAAAGTGCTGCGGAATATGTCGGCGCTATAGAAATAAAATGTATTATTATTATAATGGCATACTGTCAGGGCTCTGCAGGCTTCCTTAAGAGTGGGTACTTCACAAGGAAGCCTGCAGAAGGTGGATGATAAGTGTGGAGTCCTTCCTGCTAAGCTCCACTTGACCACTTCTACCAGAGTTCTCCTTTGTGATCATACTTCTGGACAACATATGCATTGTTTGGTATAACTTTTTTCTTCCTTTCCTTACTCACCCACTCACAAGACTATATACTATATTTTTCACTTAATTTATTTCTCGTTTATATTTTAGCTGTATATATGGGTTCTTATGGGATATCTCTATTGACTACTAATGTCCATATTTTATGCTTGATATACTCAGTAACCATTTGGGGAGAAATTTCTCTTGTTTTATGTGGGTGGGTTTGACACAGCATGGAAGGTTTAACTTTTTATGGATTTCCCCTTTTTTCATGCTTTCTCGTGTTTTTCATTGTTTGGTATATTGGGGCATTTGGTATAAATAAAAGTATTTATTCACCCCATATATGCTCCCACTGTTTTTTGCTTTTTTTCTACATGTGTATTTCATGCATATATGAGCATGTGGTGGCCTAATCCTTCAACTTTGGTAATGCCCACTCCTCCATTTTTCTTGACACATTCATAGCCACAACGAATAGATTTTAATCTTATATTTTGTACTGAAACATCTAATGGTTATTGTGAAGGGAGCGGGAACAGGGTCAACTGTAACATTGCCTGTTAAACTTGGATCAGTTTTTTTTAGCAGTGTATAGAGCTGTTACCTATCTTTTGTGATCCTGCCTCTGCTGATAAGGAGCCTGCTGAAAACTCTTCCTAAAAGGACAGGCAGTATGAGGCTAAAATAGCCCCAGTGGTCAATGTTGAAATTGTGAGATTACCAATTTAGTTTTTAATAGATATCTTTTTAAATACATGTAACACAAAAACATGATTTAAAATAACAAGTAATTTTCAGATGATAGCTTCCCTTTAACTGTACATTGAATAAACAATCTGCAGCATAAACCTACCTGCAATATGGATATAATATCTGCAGATAGTCAGTTTATGTTGCGGATTCCCTTTGTAGATTCCACCTGTCACAATGCAAGAATGAGAGCCGTAGCGCATCTGCAACCGTTCCACAACAAAATCTGCTAGATATGGTGCGGATAGTGTCATTTTGGATTTTGCTGCAGATTAACCCTGTGTGGTTGTAACTAAAAAGTGACGATATATTGTAAAAAAAAAAAAGGGAAAAGCTTGAGATAATAGATCCTGATAGACTGATCAATATCAGTGTTGGAGGCTTTTGTCTATTTCGTTATTAATATCACATTTGTGTGAATGTGAACTAGTCATTTATATGCTGTCTCCAGTAAGAGGATACATTTATATTTTTAGCTTACAGGGTATGAGTCAGAATTATACTTCAATAAGTGATCATTTGCGAACACAATAAAGCAGAGTACCTTCTCACAGCATAGTAATCTGCTATCTAACAAAAGCAAAATTACCGGCCCCTATAGAGATAAGTGATATAAAAACATGACATAATGTATAAATGGGTATCTGCTGGAGCTGCAGAGATAAACCCTGCAATACCATAGTATTATACAGAAATGTGTATGAAGTGCTTACTGTTCTTCATGTCGTTCATCCATTTGTCAAGATCATCCATCTCAATCTCCATTACTGATGGAGTGTCCTCTTCAAAGATAGGACTGGAAAAGATGGAGAAAACAGCTGCTCATTAATAGTAAAAGATGAACTGAGAATTAGGAAGTCAGATCTTATCGGCTTGTATTCTCTAGGAATGGGAATATGATAGAGAGCCTCATGCACACATCTGTGTTTAAACACGTGTGTGAAAAAAATGGTACCAGTGTCATCAATGTTTTGCATCAGTGTTTGGTCCATGTGTGTCCTGAGGGTGTTAGATCTACGGTTAGACAATCAAATCAGGTGATGAATCGCCGTCTTTTTAGAGATGGTGTGATTTGAGTCCATATTAATTGGATTTAGTTTCCTCTAAAGAGGTTAATGACCCTTTCTAGGCAGCTCCATTTCAGCTGCTTCTGATTTGGTGATTACCATTTTCTATAAAAACTGGTCAGACCTTCTTGTCAATGCCAGTGAAAGATTTGTCTTCCTGTACTGTGTGCTAAAGCGAAGTGGTTGGAATAGAATTGCTGTAGTAGCGTTATGTGGTTTGCTGTAGAACGTGTGGGCTTATCTCCTGGTCCCTGATCCCATTTAGTTTATTCCTCCCTGTCGCTATCCTACTCCTTATTGTTGGTTAGTGCTTTTGTATGATAGAAATTTTCTGTTATCACTGTTTTGTCTTTCTGTCTTGTTTACCTTACATTTCTGTCCCATTCCTCATGTGGTGGGGGAGGGAACAGATCAAGGTCCCCGTTCCAGAGACAGTTTGAGGCCTCCCTTCCTTACCAAATACCGTCAGAGCATGTGTGTCCATTTTTACTGTCAGTGTCATCAGTGTTTTTCACGGATGGATATATTAAAAAATGATAAAGCTTCTTCTATACTATGCAATGTTAAACACGTACAGAACAAGGAAGACTCACAGATGCCATTCATGTGTGGTAACATTTTTCATGGACCTATAGATTTGTATTGACCCTTTACATCCATGATACTGGAAACATATGGACATAACTTTTTTGCACTGACTGTAAAAAAATCCCAGACATATAATCAGCACCATAGACTATAATAGGTACATATTATATCTATTAAAAAAAATGGATACAACGGTTTGTCAAAAAGGGACATGGTCTAACATATCGTACCCTGGCTCTGATTTAGGACTGGATTCTTTCACACCAGTCTTTATGTTGAGGCAGGGTAGAGTGCAAGGCGCCTGATTCACTAATGTGGCACAAACCACTTAATAAATCAGGTCAGGGTTGTCTGGCACCTCCATGTGTGCTTCCCAACAAATCTTACTCCAGTCAGGGACTGAACTAAGATATGTGATGTAGGGAACGTCACTGCTCGTCATGAACTTGACCTAAGGGGGGGGGGTCAATTTGCCCTGTCACACCCCAGATCCTTACACTTTTTAGGAGCTTGGCAAAAATGGCGTGAACACTGTCAATCAAGGCCAATGCTCATTGGAAGCATTCCCACAACAATATGATTGACAACCTGGTGTGTATGTGGCGCCCCTGAGGGTTCAGTTGCCACAGAGGTACAGCACCTCCTCCTGAGGTGTGGTACCCCACCATTCAGGTAAGGTGGAGACACCTGACCACACTCCAACACCTGCATCCCACACAACACAGTAGTGTAGCAAAGCACCCTTTGGTGGCTCCCTGCTTGGAAAACGAAGCATGCTGGGAGGTGGGTGGAGTTTAGTCTGCACTAAAAGAGCGGGAAGGGTTTAGGATTCAGGCAGTTTGTCACAGGAGTCTGACGAGGTCAGTCTGTGAGTGAAGGTCCCCTGAGTGGGATGGATTGAAGGAAGTGCTGCAGCCGACCTCAGTGACCTGGGTCCACTGGCACAGGAAAGGGACTTTGATAGAAAGCCTGACTCTCCATAAGAAGGAAAGGATTAGTACGGAACGTGAGGAGAAGAAGAGATTAGGGTTAGAGCAGAACCCTTCCCAAGTTCTAAGCGCAAGGCCGGGGTCCGGTCCCCGAGGTTGTATTGATACTAATGGTCCTGCAGCAGACACCGGAGGAATAGAAGTTGTCACCACTTTATTCCCACACCAGACTTGGGGGCACAACAGCAACGATAGTGAGCTGGAACTAGGTAGTAAGGAGTCCCCGAAGCAGGCTACAGCTGTCTGCCGTACAAGTAGAGTTCGTAGGAACATCTGACAGGAGGAACTCCAGTGTAACTCAGTACTGTGAGTACTTCACTAAAGGCGCTAAGAGGGAGACATTCAGAAAAGGCACATAAGTTGGCGGAGTGTTGGAAAGGAGTACTTCATCTTGCCTGGAAGTTGGCTGAGCTCCTGACCCGGAGGACACAGCACGGACGCGGGCTCTTGTGCCACAACCGACTGTGAGTAAAGCTTTGGAACTACATGCCCTGGAGTCCTCCACTTATTCCAGCGTCAACCTGCCCAGCACTGCTACCTCCCCTGCGCCCGACACTACACCATCTACGTGTCACTTCATCTCACTGCCCTGGGACTACAGCCCTGCCTGTGAAGGGCTATAACATCATTGCTGCACCACACCATCTGTCCCAGAGGATCTGTCTGCAGCGTCGGCTTAACATCTTCATTGCCCTACACCACAGGTGGCGTCACGACTCATTCATTCATAAACTCTAATCATCATAAGCACACTGAACTTTCCCCCCTTTTTACAATGGGCGCCCAGGGCCACGGGCCGGGTCCCAGCTGCCATGACAACTCCCATTGAAGCTCATTGGGCCCGGTACCGAGTACCCCACGGCCCTGGGAGGGCGACCCAACTTGGCGTCACGAACAGGATGACGAAGCCCGGTGCCACCAGATTCTGTGTGCCTAAGATTTATTGGACTTAAACATTGCTGAAAATGTGCAGAATAACCAAATTAATAGACTGTAAAATGGACTCTAAAAATGGCCGCCGGCGCGGAGAAGAAGGGCGTGACAGTATGGGTGGTCCTAAGAAAAGACCGCGAACTGTCCTGGGCCTCCCCTGCCTGAACTTCTATGCAACTGCAACATGGCCCACCCCCCCCGAGGTGTTCGTATACTGGCCTGGCATGGAGGAGTAGGAAGAAGACGCCGCCCTCAGAAGGAGGAGCGAGGGCCGGTGGCGGGAAAAGAGTCCAGACAGGAAGAAGAAGAGAGAGAGAACGCCATGATGGAAGAAGGAGAGAGGCCCAAAGAGCACAAGGAGGTTGAGCGACTTCCACAATGGACCGCCAGCAGCTGGAGGCCGAGATAGCCCAGCTGACACACCGTGTACGACTGAGGCAGGAGACGCTCTGGATATTGAACTGGCAGCACGCCTGGGAGGGGCCCACACCATCGGTACCTCCATGTCCGGTACCCTCACCATTGGTACCCGCTATCGCTGCTGTCATGCCGGTACCTTCACCCGTGGTACCTGCCGCCGCTGCACAAGACTTCTTGCCGGCAGCACCTGTGAAGCCTGCAGCCGCTGCTGTGCCATTGGCAGCGCCTGTCCCCACCTGCACGCTGCCATCACCGCAGAGCGCGGGCAGTCGGGAGGAGCTCTCAGAGGACCTGGGAGCCAGGGCGGAGGAAGCTGAGCCCCTACCTGGACCTGACACGGCTGCACAGGTCCCACCGGAGACCCCTGCGGACCCGGAGCCGCCATCTGCTCCACCGCCGCCTCCGACAGCCAAATGGACTATTCTGGTGGATGTTCCTGCCAATGATTGCCGTTCTAACCCTGCACCGGAGCCGGAGCAACGCCAGAAGGCCCCAGGTACGTCCACTGTCCCTACACCTGGGAAGGCCTCGGGGTATGTAACTGCTGCAGCGTCCGGACAGGTCGTGCTGGACCTTGTCTGGGACTGGGACTCTGAGCCCTTGGGGGGAAACACCTGAAGCCCCAGCGGTAGTACCCTTGTCCACGGTGGGTAAAAGCAAGATCCCGGGAAGAGGAGACGGAGTCATTTTGTCAGCAGACCCTACGCCAGCTGGAAGCCGAGCAGAGAGAGCGGGAACAGCGGAGGTTGGCTGTGCAGGGCCCTGATCTGGACCGGAAAGAAAAGGTCCATGCCGGTCACTACGGTCCCCGGACTCAGTCGGATGGGAACAGGTCCTCAATGTGAACCATGAGCGGGGGTTTGGTTTTATCGCGGAACCCAAGCGGATCAGTGACCTATTCTTCAGTAGGAGGGATGTGGAGTCACACTTCCGGAAGGGACATCCTGCAAGAGACTTGCAACCGGAGGAATACGTTACTTTTACCCGGCATGAGGGGTTGCGTGGCTGGTACGCCATGAACATACGCTGAATCCCCGAAGATTTTATTGCGGCCTACAAGAAAGAGAAGGCCTATGTCCCACCGGCAGGAATACCTCCCACTGTCATGATCACACCTGCCAAGGTCAGACAGACTACATCCACACTTGTTAGCCACCCTATGGTACAGGTAGTTGCACCCGCTGTACCTAAGGCAGCAATCCACCCAGCTGCCACCACCTCCTATGGGTGTGGAACCCACAATGTGAACCCACAAGCAGGAAGAGGATGCTCACAAGTTCTTCCCTGGAAGCAGCCCAAGTCTTCAACTTCCAGTACCCCAGGAGGGGACCACCAACACTAAAGATAACTAACTAACTTTGTTACCCAGGAGGGTATTTGCACCATTGTGCCTGTTTTTCTATTTTTCTATTTTTGTTATCATGCTGTTTCCCTGTTGATTGCAGTTTTGTTGCCCAGTTTTATTGGCAGCGTTTTTCTTACTGAACTGAGGAGATTATGGACACTGAATGATCCAGAACTTTAATGTATATAGTTGCACCTCCTTAGGTGCCTTCTCTTGGTTTTACGTAGCCCTTTTTGGAATAAGGACTACCTCACCTGGAGCATGGCTCCCACCAAAAGGACAATGCAAGAGATCCCGTCTGGGAGCGGTGTCCAGCACTTACAAGAATTATTGAAGTTTTGATGTGAAGTATTTTATAATGTGCCTTATGAAAGTATTATTAGTTAGAGAACAGCTTTATATAGAATCTAGTAATAGCAATGACTAGTAGGAATGTTTTAATAAAGAGATGAAGGATTTGAATTAAGATAAAGATTTGAAAAAATGCAGGTGACGAACCAGGCATCAGCGGTTGTCACTTAAGGTTAATAATAGGAAGTAGAAAATGTGAAAGAAGAGATGATGAAGAAATATGTTAATGATACTTGAAATAGCACTTTTGAATTAGGAACTGTAGTAAAATATAGATAGTTAGTTAAAATGTTTGTAACGTTCAAGACTCAGTGCCTCCCACATTGAGAAGTTTAGATAAGAACTGTTTATTTAGCATGACAAAATGTTGTATGTTCCTGTATTTGCCCATCTTTGCTTCTTTTACAGCCCGCGGATGTGCTGTGTTTAACGGGGTGTATGTGGCGCCCCTGAGGGTTCAGTCGCCACAGAGGTACTGCACCTCCTCCTGAGGTGTGGTACCCCACCATTCAGGTAAGGTGGAGACACCTGACCACACTCCAACACCTGCATCCCACACAACACAGTAGTGTAGCAAAACACCCTTTGGTGGCTCCCTGCTTGGAACACGAAGCGTGCTGGGAGGCGGGTGGAGTTTAGTCTGCACTAAATGAGCGGGAAGGGTTTAGGATTCAGGCAGTTTGTCAAAGGAGTCTGACGAGGTCAGTCTGTGAGTGAAGATCCCCTGAGTGGGATGGATTGAAGGAAGTGCTGCAGCCGACCTCAGTGACCTGGGTCCGCTGGCACAGGAAAGGGACTTTGATAGAAAGCTTGACTCTCCATAAGAAGGAAAGGATTAGTACGGAACGTGAGGAGAAGAAGAGAACTAAGGATTAGGGTTAGAGTAGAACCCTTCCCAAGTTCTAAGCGCAAGGCCGGGGTCCGGTCCCCGAGGTTGTATTGATACTAATGGTCCTGCAGCAGACACCGGAGGAATAGAAATTGTCACCACTTTATTCCCACACCAGATTTGGGGGCACAACAGCAACGATAGTGAGTTCAAGTCCTCTTATTCTCTGAAGAGGTAATTTGCATATTATTTTCCCAGAGGAGCATTGCACGGCGAATAAGCCTCCTTACCTTGACAAGCCAGAGCTGGCATGTCACTCTCCACAAGGATAAACCTTACCCCTTAGACCTCAGTCCAGAGCCTCTCACCTAGCCAAATCAGTTCTCACACTTTGCATTGACGAGGGGCAAAGTTTCCTGAATACCTTGAGTGCTCTCTCTTGGCCTTCTAGCATCGCCACTTCGGTGGCTTAAGCCGGTCACTGCTTTTGGGAGATAGCCAGGAGGATTCGGGGAGGAGATCCTTGGAGCTGTCGACGATGGGAGTCCAACTTCAGTTCTCTGGGACCGGTGATAGCCGGGTCAAAAATGGATTCAGGATTGACATCGCTGAAGATAAGAAGTTGCATTTTTCACTGGGATATTTGGTCAACATGGTGTTTTATGACATCCTGAAGATTCGGAAGTCTGATATAATATGCCTGCAGGAGTTTAGGAGGGAAGGCAGGTATGTACTGGTGCTATCTTCTATGGCGGCTTGCCAGAATTTGCTTACTGCCCTGAAAAATGGAGTTGCAAATCCTTTGCTGGAGGGTCTTACTTTTACTGTCCTGTACTCTAAGGGAGATATCCCACTTGTAGTTTTCATGCACAACCCTTTTGTTTCCCTGGAGGACATTGCTTTATTTTTGAAAAGACACTGCATTTATGTTCAGTACTCCCACAGTGTCCTGAATGGAGAAGGGCTCTGGACCGGGAAGTACAAATTTTTTGTGAGATTTGGGATGGATCCCCAAGGTCCAGGAGGCATCCATTACCCCCCTCTTAATTTTTCAATTGGGAAAAATAGTGGATTTTTTTTCTTTCCAGATGCCCTGATGTATTGCAGGAGGTGTAAAAATTTTGGGCATACGCAGGATAGTTGCAAGGAGATGCCAACTTGCAGGAATTGCAATGCTTCTGGCCATATGGCAAAAGTTTGCACAAATCCTGTTATGTGTAATGCTTGTGGTGAGGAGGGCCATAAGTATCGGGACTGTAAGGGCCCCGTCACACATAGCGATCTCGCTAGCGAGATCGCTGCTGAGTCACAAGTTTTGTGACACAACAGCAATCTCACCAGCGAGATTGCTGTGTGTGACAGCGATCAGCCCCCCTGCCGGTATTGCTGATCGCTGTAGGAAAGCCCTGGACTTTTCTTTGGTCGCTGGTCTCCCACTGGCCAGCACGCATCGCTGCATGTGACAGGCGGGAGACCAGCGATCAGCTGGTAACTAACGTACACAACGGGTATCCAAGGGACGAACGTTAGTTACCAGCGCGCTGATGCAGGGAGCTGGTAACTAACGTACACATCAGGTATCTAAGGGACGCATGTCTAAGGGATACCCGATGTGTACTTTAGTTACCAGCTCCCTGCATCAGCACGCTGCTTACTAACGAACACAGTGACGCCGCGCGCTCGGCGTTGCTGTGCTGATCACTGGTGAAGCTGTCTGTTTGACAGCTCACCAGCGATCATGTAGTGACTCACCAGTGATCCTGACACGTTGATATCGTTGTCGGGATCGCTGGTGAGTCGTTATGTGTGACGGGGCCTTAAGGCCAGGATCGGTCCTAGGTCTTACGCTGAGGTCTCAGGAGGGGCAGCTGCACCCCCTGCTGCTGTTGTTGACATTCCACAGGTTCTTATTGAGGAACCTGAAATCATGGATGCACATGAGGAGGCCCTGCCCCAAACGGAGTCTCCCAGCCCAGAGGTGGCAGTTTTGGAAGCTGCTGATTTTGAATGTGAGCTCCCTCATCAGACTGATGTCTGTGGGGGGGGGGGAGTTGGAGAGTACTCTTGGCAATACCCCCAGTGTATCTTGGTTTGCTACTGAGGAGGAGTTGGCCAGTTGTGGAGATCAAGGTGACTTCACTCTTGCGAGGTCCTCTGAGGAGCCTGGAACTTTCTGTAAGAAGCCCAGAACGGATTGGGCAGACCCCGGTGAAGTTGATTTAAGTCCGGTGAGTGAACGTAGTTACCCTCAGAATATCTTCTCTCCTGACCCCAATGCTTTTTTAGGCATTCCCGCAGACGTAAACAGTTTCAAGGAGTTGCAGTTCCAGATGGAAGGCGAAAACGGCTGAAGAGGAAGTGGCGTGTTTGTCGTCATGTAAATAACACAGTCATGTTATGACTCCCCAAGCTGGTTGGGGGATTGCGTCCCTGAATGTCAGGCAAATTAGATCCAAGTTCAGGAGGGCAATCGTTCTAGATTATATTAAACAGATGAACGCTCACATCTTTTGTCTTCAGGAATGTGGGATTGTGGATGCTCCACGCGATAAGGACTGGCCTTATGGACAGCATGTATGGTCTGGCTCATGTGTTAATAGGAATGATGGTGTAGGGATATTAATGAGTAACAGGGAGATTAGTTTAGATAGCTACACAGTGGTAGAGGTGGGTAGATGTATAATTGCACATGTTAGCTAGAGGGGGTGGAGGGCTAGAATTATTAATATGTACTGTCCATCAGGACACGACAGGAAAAAGGAGCATTTGGCTCTTTTGGAAAAATTAAGTTTGTTTCTTCCGGGCAAAATGCCTACAGTTTTAGTTGGAGACTTTAATTGGAAATTGTGACATAACTGGTAACCTTATCCAATCTCATTTCTGATTTTTCCCTTCTAGATGCTGCTGCTCTGAAATTTGGCATCCCACCACTGCCAATGTACCATGCTGATAGGGGTGGTATTGCATCCAGGATAGATAAAATGTTGTTTTCCAAAAATATGTTGTGTATGAATTTTGAACAAAATGCTGTACCTTTTTCTGATCATGAGTGTTTGAGAGGTGTGTTTAGTGCCATTGATGACCGTGTGTATGGGGGTGGGGTTTGGAAGCTGAATGTAAGATGTAAGATTATTAGAAGATGAGGATGTGATGAATGAATTAAAAATAAAGTATAAGGAGTGGAGAGTATGTAAGAGGGATTTTGCGTGTGTGCTGGAATGTCGGAACTGGGTTAAGGTGTGCTGCAAAAAATTCTTAAAAAAATGGGGCTATAAAAAAGCTGCTGTTTATCGGAGTAGATTTAATGATTTAAACAGGTGCTTAGACTGGTTATGGAAGTGTGGAGAAAGTGGGATGGATGTGTCTGATCTACTGGCTGAGACAAAGAGTGAATTAAAGCGTGTTATGGATGAAAAAGGGAAAGAAATCATCTATCGCACCAAAATAGAACATCTTGAGAAAGATGAAAAGTGCACGAGGTTCTTTTTTAAGAAAATGAATGGGAGAAAGGTTGATATGGATAAAATCCTGGATAGGAACGGTTTGTGTGTGTCAGGTGAGAATGTGATAAAGGAGGTGAATATGTTCCATAGCAAGTTATATGATAAAAAATGGATTGATTCTGGTCTTGTTTCAGAAGTGCTGAATGGGTTAGAGAACAAGTTGGATAGTGGAGAATGTGATATTTTGAATGAGGATGTGATTATGGATGAAGTGGAAAACGTGATGAAGAGTGCTAAAAAGAATCAGACACCAGGTAAAGACGGATTGCCGGTAGAATTCTATGTGAAGGCGTGGGATTTTCTGGGTGCTGATTTGACTGAGATATGTAAGTATATATGGGAGAATGGTAAGTTGTGTGAATCAATGAAAGAGGGGGTGTTTGTGCTTGTGTATAAGAAAGGTGAGAGAAAGTGTTTAGAGAATTGGAGACCTATAACATTGCTGAACGCAGATTACAAAATCTACAGCAAATTGTTGGCGAATCGTATGCGTGAGGTGATTGGTAGTGTTGTGGATGAGGATCACATGTGTGCTGTGCCTGGAAGAAGTATGAGTGATAACTTATTGTTATTAAGGGATTTGATTGGAGACTGCATGGGAAGGAAACGGAAGTGTATGGCTCTGTCAATTGATTTTGAGAAAGCGTTTGATAGGGTCTCGCATGTGTTTCTGTTTAAAGTTCTGGAGAGAATGGAATTTCCTCAAAAAATTGTGAATGGGATAATGTCTTTGTATGATTGTGTGTCAATTGAGTTCCTTGTTAATGGGTGGTTAAGTGAGAAAGTGAATATTAAGTCTGGTGTAAGGCAGTATGTGTGATTGAACCTTTGTTGTGCTTGGTGAGACGTGATAAAATGATACGAGGTTTGTTGGTACCTGGGAGTGGTGGGAAGCATGTGAAAGTTCTTGGATATATGGATGATGTTGTGGCTGTGAGTGAAAGTGTTGCGTCTATGAGTAGGGTTAAGTTGCTTTTGGAGTTTTTCTGTGGTGCGTCTGGCTTTAGAGTGAATTGGAATAAATGTAGTTTTACATGTTTTGGGGATGACGGGGTTAAAATGGAGGGGGTAAAGTGTGAGGAGGGTGCTATCAAAGTGCTGGGAGTATTATTTAATAAGGCTTGGAAGGTAAGGAGAGCTGGGAGGGGTGTGGATTGCGCATAGAGCGTAAGATAAATTTTTGGCGACTGAGAGACTTGACCTTGAGTGGTAAGATTTTGGTCATAAAAGCGGTGATTCTTCCGATTTTGCTTTTTATTGCAACAGTTTTTCCACCGTCGTGTAAGAAAATAAAAAGAGTGGAAAAGTTAGTTTTTACTTTTTTCTGGAGCAGTAAAATAGAGAAACTTAAGAGAGAGAGTCTTTTCAAGGCGTGTCACCATGGTGGCATGGCCTTTCCAAACATTGAGATTTTTCTGGGGCTTCAGTATATCAAAACTGTTGTTATTTTGCTGAATAAAGGAAATAAGGGAGCGTATATGGCAAGTTATTCTGCTGGTTGAATGTTATATGGCTTATGTTGGAGAAAGAGGGATGCTAGAGTGCCTGTTGCTTTCAAGTGTCTGGTCTGGTATGAGGTGATTGAGAAGTTTGTGAGGAAGCATGATTTACTGAGTGTGCCAATGAATGATTTTAGAATAGCTAAGAATGTGATGAAAATAATACGTAAGAATGATGTGGAATGTAATATTGTGGGGTTGAGAGGGAATGAAGTTTCGGTTGCATGGAAGAGTTTGGGAACGCACGGGATGTCTAATAGACAAAGGGATATTGTATGGATGTCCTTGCACAATATTTTGCCTGTGCGACAGGTTCAGAAGAGACGAGGTCTGACCAGAACTGATGTGTGCCCGAGGGAAGGATGTGGTGGATGTGAGACTGTGTGGCATACTATGTGGGACTGTGATTATGCGTGCAGTGTGTGGAAGTGTGTAGGTGGGTTGTGTAAGGAGTTAGCGGGTGTGAGTTTTATTGACTGGCGTGTTGCAGTGTTTGGAATTGGTGCATCGTGTGAAAAATAGAATCCTATGGTTAATTATGACTTGTGTAATGCAGAGTTTGTGGGATATGAGGAATTTAGGAATTTTCAAAGAGAAGCATGTTTCTGTGAATAAGTGAGTCAGGATGATCCTTTCTAGATTATACTTGATTTATAAATTAGACAGCGAAGGCGGTAGTGGTTCTGATGCAGAGGGTGTCTGGAAATTTAAAAAATGGCAGCACCTGATCAAATATCAGTGAATTTTAGTGATGTTTATTGATGTTCAGGATGTCTTTTGTGTATACCCTTGGTTTGTTATACTAAAATAAATATGAACCATGATGATGAGAGTTGAAACAACGACGTTTAAGTTGATCAGCTTATATTGAGTTGTTTATAACTAACCTGAATGGTTTAAAAAAAAAAAGAAACACCGTGTCTGCAAATTGAGATTCTGATTTGGCTTTTATCCTAAGTCATATCACAAGTCTCGTTAAAGGGTTGATTGTGACTTGTAGGATCGCTACTACCAACAGGTGGCGCTATGAAGTTCAAGTCCTCTTTTACTCTGAAGAGGCAATTTGCATATTATTTTCCCAGAGGAGCATTGCACGGCGAATAATCCTCTTTACCTTGACAAGCCAGAGCTGGTATGTCACTCTCCACAAGGAGAAACCTTACCCCTTAGACCTCAGACAAAAATGTAGTGGTTCTTATTCCTACCATATTATCTAAGGAACAATATGAGGTGCTTTCCAAAGGACTACATTTTGTTCCAAATCAAACTTTTTACTTATTTCAGACATTAATTGATTGTTAACAGATTTTCTAGAAATTTTACTATCAATCGACTTTTTTTTCAGAGAACATTTGTGCTACAAGAATTAGAAGAGGAAAATAATGATGAAGAAAATAAAATCACTAAGCATTTAATTAGTGTCAATTTAAAAAATCCCTATTATTACCCCCCAAAAAAATTGAGGGTTACTGCGATTGATACAATCCAAATGATAGTTGAAAAAGAATGTATTAATTTACACAATAAAGTTAATAAAAAAACAAAACTAGTAGTGATCATCAATAACGAAATGTATGCAACACAGTAAAATTCTTGATAATAACTAGATATACAAGAAATTAATTTAAAATCCTACAGAGATGTGACAAAACAAAACTCTCAACAACCTAATAGAAGGAGTGAAATTAAATATCTTTATTATACAAGATAAAGAATTGATTTCATGGACAATATCTTGCATGGACAACCCACAAAGAAATTTTTCCTCCACCATTATAACAGGGATAGGGTCCATTAATGAAGGGTTAAGCTCGTGGGTAGATGAACACTTGCGTTTGTTGGTACAAAGAACTCTCAATTTCATAAAAGATACAACTGTATTGAGAACTATGAACCACATAAAGTGGGATAAAGAATATCCGCTCCGCTCCATTCAAAGCGCTGCTATTGAACGCAGGTGAATCCTTTGTTTTCATTGAAAAATGTGGAATCACCGCATCCAATACATTGTATGGGTGAAATTTATCTTGCGGAGACAGATAAAGATAAATTGACTTGCTGTGTTCTGGAGAGACACGCCACATGTCCGTCTCCGCGGGTGAGCTGCGGGCGTTGGTGCACGCATAGTGGGCATAGAATTTCTTAAAATCACATCCACTATGCTGTAACATCTGGACGTTGTACAAGTACGCAACGTCCAACCGGCATCATTTACTGACCATGTGCACACACCCTTACTCCAGCTGAGGAAGAATGATTGGTAAAGATAGTCCTCGATACAGTATAATGCAGGTCCCATATAATGCATATAGTAAAATGCACTCCCCATGGTCCTTAATAGTGTATACTGCAGCCCCCCTCATAGAGTATAATGTAGTCCCCTCATAGAGCATAATGCGGCCCCCTAAGAGTATAATGCAGCCCCACACACAGTATAATGCAGGCCCCACCCCCACACAGGATAATTCAGCCACCCACAATCACACAGTATAATGCAGCTCCCTACAAACGCACACACAGTATAGTGCAGACCCCCACACACAGTATAATGTAGCCCCCCTCACACACAGTATAATGCAGCCCCACACACACAGCATAATGCAGCCCCACACACACAGTATAGTGCAGTCCCCCACACAGAGTATAGTACAGTCCCCCCACACACAGTATAATGCAGGCCCCACCCCCACACAGTATAATTCAGCCACCCACAATCACACAGTATAATGCAGCTCCCTACAAACACACACACGGTATAGTTCAGATCCCCACACACAGTATAATGTAGCCCCCCTCACACACAGTATAATTCAGCCCCACACACACAGTATAATGCAGCCCCACACACACAGTATAGTTCAGTCTCCCCACACAGTATAGTGCAGTCCCCCCACACACAGTATAGTGCAGCCCCCACACACAGTACAATGCAGCCCCCACATACACAGTATAATGCAGCCCCCACACACACACTAGTGCACTTGCAAGTGCAATGCGTGAAACTTGCATGAGTCTCTTGCATCAATACCCGGCGCTGCCACCGGCACTCGGGACCGGAATGTGCAGCTGCATGTCTTTCTATGCAGCTAAATGCTCCAGTCCGAATCGCCGGCGGCAGTGCCAGGTATTGATGCAAGAGACTCACGCAAGTTTCTCGCATTGCATTTGCAAGTGTGACCCCGGCCTAACAAGAACACTCAATCCTTCTTCTGTTCTGTAGTCCTAAGAATTCTGGAATTCCATTCCGTGGGAAAATCGCATTTTAAATTCCCGCGATTTTCCCTCGGAAAAACTAGCGATTTGCAAGCGTAATTAGCTTGCAGAATGCTAGCGTTTTCCAAGCGATCTGGAGCATTGCTTGGCAAACTGATTGACAGGTTGGTCACACTCATCAAACATAGTGTTTGACGAGTGTGACCAACTTTTTACTATTGAGGCCGCCTATGCAGCATCAGTAGTAAAAAGATCTAATATTAAAAATAATTAAAAAAAACAAAAATCGTGTTATATTCACCTTCCGATGTCATGTGCAGCGTCCCCAGGCCTCCGCGATGCTCCGGCAGGTCCCGTTCCCAGTGATGCATTGCGGCAATGACCTTTGATGACGTCGCGGTCTCATGAGACCGCTACAGTATCGCGAGACAGCGACCTCAGCAAAGGTCATTATCGCAATGCATCAACTGGGAACGGGACCTGCCGCGTGTATCGCTGGAGCCTGGGGACGCTGCGCGGGACATCAGAAGGTGAATATAACCTGATTTTTTTTATTTTAATTCTATTTTTACAGGGATATGGTACCCACAGCCCAGAGGACAGTCTCCTCTCCTCCGGACCGTGGGTACCATCCGCAAATGTTCTGCTTACTTTTCGCATGGTGGGTACAGCTACATGCGGAAAGTAAGCAGAACAATGCATTCCTATGTGGGCAGAATTGTCGCGATTTCGCAAAATAATGAGCATGCTGCGGATTTTTCCACGATGCGATTCCACCGTGAGAAAATCCGCAGCATTAGCACAGCATTGCGGAATCCCATAGGATTGCATGGGATGCTGCTTATTTTGCGGCAAAATCGCAAGTTAAAAACCGCCGCGAAAACGTGAAAAAACCGCGACGTGTGAACACAGCCTTAGACTCCATAGTTTTGTGTCATCAGCAAACACTGACACATCAATCTCAGCCCATCCACCAGGTCATTAATAAAGAGATCAAAAAGAATTAGTCCCAGCACAGGTCACTGACGTCTTGTCGACAGCCCTGCAGACAATGACAGACACTGTGAGCAGAGGCGGAGACTCAGGCAGTGACAGAGAAGCCATACCAGTGCCATAAAGCCAATGGAGGCAGACCACGCATGTGCTATGGGGCCTGAGATCTGAGGGGCCTAGCTTTTGCTTTGTTCTACACCATTGATTACATATTTTTAGGTTTATTCGCTTGCTTTCACTTACAGCACACATTTATGATTTATTTTCTGATTATATTAGTTACAATCATCTATTGTATTATTTCTAAACACTGTTTTTCTGGTGATTTCTTTGTATTCCCGTTCATACTGCACCCACACACACAAATGACACACCATTTGAAAGGTAAACTTGCCCCCTTCAGCAAGAAAATAGCCAAACAAACCACACATCCACGATTTGATCATAAAATACAGTTTAAACATTAATTTTCATAAACCTGCAGTAAGGAAAAATGGCCTGCAGGTGGCACCACAGTACTCCAAAGCACACTACCAACACATTTGTAAACATGCACTGCTTTTTCGCTGATTACTTCACCCCACACACACAAATGATACACCATTTGAAAGGTAAACTTGCTCCCTTAAGCAAGAAAATAGCCAAACAAACCACACGTCCACGATTTTATCACTAAATACAGCTTAAACATTCATTTTCATAAACCTGCAGAAAGACACAATGACCTGCAGGTGGCACCTCAACCGGAAAACATTTTTTGGCCTCTACTTATCAAAACAATTTATTGTATTACCAATCTACATATATAAATACCTGTCTGTGTTCATCAGCTCATGAAATACATTTACATTTGACCAGCTTGCTTTTGCTGAAATTGCCTGCGCCCCCGACGACCAATGTGCGAATATTTCACACAGGCCAAGCTAGTTGTTTTTATTTTTTTTGGGGGGGGTTACACTTCAATCTTTTGCAATGGGACCCCATGATCTCTGTGTATGCCCCTTTAGCAATACTACTACTAACAATGTGAACTCTGTAACCCAGCATTAAACTCCTGGCCAAGGGAACAATTCCAGTTCTGTCTTGCAGAATATATGCGGGTGGATTACACAATGCGGCACTGCAGACAATCACTACATCCGCCGGAGTTTTATATAAAAGCTTACCTTTTCACATCTTCGTCTCCTGGCAAATCTAAAAATGTTATGGCAGAAAATGTAGAATTAAAAGGAGACCGAAAAGAAACTTATGAAAATGTACATATTTATATTTAGTATAAATACCTTAATTGAACTTATATAGAAAAGCAACAGGAGAAAAAAATAAACTTAGAATGAAACAATGAAGCAAATGACAACAGTGAGCACTATGGCCAGGCTGACACTTTGTGGCTGCCACGAATTTGGTGCATTTTTTCTTTTCATTTACAAAATGTGAAATAAAAAATGTAGAAAGTTTTTCCATCTTAAAATTCATCCTGCAATGCAGAGAGGAGGAGTTGTTACAGATCTCCAGAGTTGGGACAAATGTCTGCCGTCTCTTAATGTGACTGCTGACACACTCTTACAATTTGAGGCAGTCAAATGTATGCGCTTTACATACTTTTGGTCATGGGGCGACTAGACTGATCTGACTTCTCTCAATTCTCTTCTATTGAACACATATTGTAGTTGTCACATGGCCGCCCTCTCACATGGGAAACACCGTAGAATCATGACTGTCAAATATAGTGACTGCAGACTTTTGTCCAATGTCTGGATAACGACTCCAAGGGCTCACTCACATTAGCATATAACACGGCCGAGTGCAATCCAATGTATTATAGGATAGCAATCGGCCCAATTTGGCATTGGGAAAAAAAACGCAGAATGCTCTGAGTGCGTCCGACAATAGGACCATGCACACCCATACAAGTCTATGGGCATGTGTAAATCATTGGACTGCACTTGGATGTCATCTGAGTGCAGTCCAAAAATTGTGCACCTGTGCTCCCATTCTCCCATGCAAGAGAATTGGATCATTGTAAGATGACACTCGGATCAAACTCTGGCAGAGTATGAGAGAATATATGGCCGTCTGGCTGCTGCCTTGTTCCTCACCAGTATCTCCCCTTTTTGCAGTTTCACAACTATCGCCCTGTAATCAGCTGGTGTGGGTGGATTGCCCGCCAGGGTAGTGGGGTACTCGGTACCGGGCCGGTATTTCACTGGGAAGTGTCACAGTAGCGGTGACCTGGTCCGTGGCACTGGGCGTCCATGTAAGGGAGTGAAGTGATGGAATAAAGTTTATGAATAGATGATTCGTGACGCCACCTGTGGTGTTCGGCAAATGTTAAGCCGACGCTGCAGACAGATCCTCTGGGACAGATGGTGTAGTGCAGCAATGATGTTATAGCCCTCCACAGGCAGGGCTGTAGTCCCAGGGCAGTGTAGGTGGGTGTTGGGAAGGAAGGTGCAGTGTCAGGCACAGAGATGTAGCAGTGCCGGGGAGGTTGCAGCAAGAAGGCAAGGACACAATAGGTTGCAGTTTCTTTACCTTACTTGACAAATGCAGTCCAGGGTCCTGAGTACAGATGGCACAGGAGCTGGTTAGCCTGGAAGCAAATCAGGAATCACTCTGGCAGATGGGTTGTGCAGTCTCCTTACTAGCGCTCTCTATGAAGTACTCCCAGTACTGAGTTACAATGCAGTTTCTCCTTTCTGATGTTATCCACACTCCACTCGCATGGCAGACAGCCATAGCCTTCTATCTCTCTTGGCTCACCCGTCGCTGTTGTGCCTCCGAGGATTATGTGGGAATAGGGCATTTACAGCTTCCTATTCCTCTGGTTTCTGGTGCAGGACCGTTAGTATCCATACACCCTTGGAGACCAGGCTCCAGATCATGCGCTATCACTGGGACTGAGCTCTCCACTTTCCTCAGTCTCCCCAGCTCTTCTCCTCCACGTCTGCACACGACGCCCTCCTCACACTAACTGACTAATTTCCCCCTCTGGCCCCCAGAGAGAAGCTCTTCCCCTTAGTATTGGTTCAGAGCTCCCTCTGTTGGCCCGGAGTGGGAACTGTGTTGCATGTTATGGTTAACTGCCAGAGAGACCCTTCTGGCTTCCAGGCATGACATCACCCTCCCTAGGAGGAAGGCAATGCCACTGTGGCGACCATACTCCTGGGGGCGCTACATGGGCTTAAAACAACCTCTGCTTTGGAGAGATCTTACTTCTTAGGAGAGTCTTTTGACAATAAGTTGATCAAAAAGTGTCCCCTGTTGGGACCACTAGGAATCAAATGTAATCTGTTGTAATTTTTCAGAAAGAGATCAATTTTTCCTAAGTTTCACCAGAAGGATATTGAAACATTACATGATACTCATTCAAAATATTGAGGGTATCCCAAAATATACTATTTTTTTTCAACCTCCATGCAGTCTAATAACCGCTCTGACGTACCCTAACTATGTCTTCAGATGGTCTCAGCTCCATGATGCCCATATCACCACTGTAATATCCATGGACAATTAATTAGTTACTCTTCACCTGCTCGGTGATCTACTGGAGGCCTCCGGGACAGAGTTGACAAGGGGAGACACATCTGGTCTCACTTCAAAGTAAGGTGAGGATAACCATTTTGAAGGATTAGCAGTAGTGATGAGCGAGTATACTCGTTACTCTAGATTTCCTGAGCATGCTCGGGTGATTTCATTTCTGTCGCCGTTTTGCGGCTGCTAGACAGCCTGAATACATGTGGGGATTTCCTAACAAACAGGCAACCCCCACATGTATTCAGGCTGTCTAGCAGCCACAAATCACGCAGCTACAGCAACAAAAACTAATTCTTCGAGCACATCCAAATACTCGGAGATCACTCGAGCATGCTCGGGAAATCTCGAGTAACGAGTATACTCGTTCATCACTAATTAGCAGGCATCTACTGAGCATGTGCAGCTTGCATTGAAAAAACTGCCCTGGCAGCGAGGCAGGCAGCAGCCTCTGACATGCGTGTTGTCAGAGAACGATAGCAGGGGTGTGCAATTTTTGAAACTGATTGTATTTTTCTATTTTATTTCTTGTAGGATTTTAAGACACTGACCTCTGATTAATATCCTCTAATTAATATTGTGGGAATAATTCATGAGCTGTGTCAGACTGAAGAACATTGGGCCCACCAGAGGATTTGATTCTGAAGGCCCACCTTTCTTATCCACTCAAGAGCCCAATTTCAGAGGTAAGGTTTGCACTATGTAATCTCCTGAAGGAGAAGTGAGGGCCCACTGGAGGATTCTCTGGTAGTCTGGTGGGCCAGTCCAACCCTGCTTACCCGGGAGGAGATTCTGTTTGCCACCACTCTCTACCATGGTGGATGATGAGGATCCAGAAAGGGAGACCCAGTCTATTAAAGGTGTTTTCCACTTTTAGAAAATTGGACCCATTACATATTATGTAAAATAACAAAATCAGATCATACGTTCCCTCCCCAAATCCCCACATCGACCGCTCACATCATCACTGTGGTTCACAACATCTACGTCAGCATGACCTGCTGAGTTCAGCGACTGGCTGCAGAGGTGATGTGAACAGTCGATATGACTATGAAAACACGGAAGCCAAAGCTGTGGTGGAGACTCAGACAGTACTGGACACAGGGAGGGGGAATACTGTTTGAATGTGTTATTTTAAATAATAGGCTACATTTGAGGTCCACTTTTCTAAACACATATCTCCTAAAAGGGCCCAGAATTTAGAAAATGGACAGTCACCGCTGAATGTTATTTTTAACCTTCTTTTCTGATTGTATTGCTCTTTTACATGGACAGTAAACAGTTAGTCTTGTTTCATTACTCCTCCTGAAAATGCAGTTTTATACAGATAATAAAGAAAGAATACATATACTTCAAATACTGCCATCTGCATAAATAATTAGCTATAACGGTAAAATATTCCCGTTAGGGTGTGTGCACACGTAAGCGGTTTTTTTTGCGTTTTTACTGGCAAAAATGCTTAAAAAATGCTTACAAGAAGCATCCCATTCATTTGAATGAATTCCGCACTTTTTGTGCATATTGATGCGCTTTTTTCTGCAAAAAAAAACGCATCGCGGTAAAAAAATGCAGCATGCTCATTAATTTCGTGGAAAAATCTGCATTTCCAATTATATTCTATGAGACTGGGGATGCTCCGGAGAAAATCACGGCAAAAACCGCGGCAAAAACGCGTGTTTTCTGGGAAGGAGTCCGGGTACTTTTGTCAGGAATTTTCTGCATACGTGGGTACATAGCCTTAATGTCCCAGAAGACAGGTTCAGAAAATCATTTAAAAAAATGACATATTTTACCTTCTTGAAGTTTTTTTCGTCTTTTACGCTTTACGATGAAAATAACGATGGGTATCAGCAGCAGCACTAGAATGATGGCAGGGGCAGCATATGTCAGGATAGCCATCACTTCTGAATCCGAGCCATCCGATGCTTCAGTGACTTCAGGGTTTGAGTCACTGGTTACATCAGATGTGATTGTGGACAGGGTCTGGTCTCCATCGGCTGTAACTACAGTGTATGTCTGGCTGGTTGGTGCGAGCTCTTCTTCTGTGCTGGTCTCCTCCATCTGTAAGTAAGCACTAAGACTGAATACATATACAACAACCAACCTAATACACCCATAAAGGGAGTTTTATTTAATCACAACAATTTTGGTGGTCTCGTGACTTTACCCCTTTTAATCCTGTACTGGCTCAGTGCGGTTTTATATATGGAATTAGCTGCATGGCTTTAGAGGTGCTTACACCTTTTTGTAGAGATCTGATGTGCCAATAATTAGAAATCTAGTGCAGAAATGTGTTAAAGAGGTTGTCCAGTTTGGGATGAAAGTCTGCAGCCACACCATGTAATTGCAGACTTCTGAATCATCACTCGCATGTTCCACACGCGTCAGCATATTCCGGTGCCAGCGTCAGGAGTGGGGGGCAAAGTTCCGATATGTATACATGCGGCCACGTGTTGACTAGACTTGCTCATCCTCTTTCAGTTCACTTGTATTCAGGAAGGCAGCGGACGCCTAGTTGGAATGTGGCCAGAAGTAAGCAAAACACATACTTGCAGTTAAGTGACTGCACAATCTTGCTGTCGGCACCGGAGAACCCGGTCTGATGCGCGTGCGGTGAGGATTCAGAAGTCTTCAGTCTGGAGTTTTCTTATGTACAGTGGGGCAAAAAAGTATTTAGTCAGTCAGCAATAGTGCAAGTTCCACCACTTAAAAAGATGAGAGGCGTCTGTAATTTACATCATAGGTAGACCTCAACTATGGGAGACAAACTGATAAAAAAAAATCCAGAAAATCACATTGTCTGTTTTTTTTTCATTTTATTTGCATATTATGGTGGAAAATAAGTATTTGGTCAGAAACAAACAATCAAGATTTCTGGCTCTCACAGACCTGTAACTTCTTCTTTAAGAGTCTCCTCTTTCCTCCACTCATTACCTGTAGTAATGGCACCTGTTTAAACTTGTTATCAGTATAAAAAGACACCTGTGCACACCCTCAAACAGTCTGACTCCAAACTCCACTATGGTGAAGACCAAAGAGCTGTCAAAGGACACCAGAAACAAAATTGTAGCCCTGCACCAGGCTGGGAAGACTGAATCTGCAATAGCCAACCAGCTTGGAGTGAAGAAATCAACTGTGGGAGCAATAATTAGAAAATGGAAGACATACAAGACCACTGATAATCTCCCTCGATCTGGTGCTCCACGCAAAATCCCACCCCGTGGGGTCAGAATGATCACAAGAACGGTGAGCAAAAATCCCAGAACCACGCGTGGGGACCTAGTGAATGAACTGCAGAGAGCTGGGACCAATGTAACAAGGCCTACCATAAGTAACACACTACGCCACCATGGACTCAGATCCTGCAGTGCCAGACATGTCCCACTGCTTAAACCTGTACATGTCCGGGCCCGTCTGAAGTTTGCTAGAGAGCATTTGGATGATCCAGAGGAGTTTTGGGAGAATGTCCTATGGTCTGATGAAACCAAACTGGAACTGTTTGGTAGAAACACAACTTGTCGTGTTTGGAGGAAAAAGAATACTGAGTTGCATCCATCAAACACCATACCTACTGTAAAGCATGGTGGTGGAAACATCATGCTTTGGGGCTGATTCTCTGCAAAGGGGCCAGGACGACTGATCCGGGTACATGAAAGAATGAATGGGGCCATGTATCGTGAGATTTTGAGTGCAAACCTCCTTCCATCAGCAAGGGCATTGATGATGAAACGTGGCTGGGTCTTTCAACATGACAATGATCCAAAGCACACCGCCAGGGCAACGAAGGAGTGGCTTCGTAAGAAGCATTTCAAGGTCCTGGAGTGGCCTAGCCAGTCTCCAGATCTCAACCCTATAGAAAACCTTTGGAGGGAGTTGAAAATCCGTGTTGCCAAGCGAAAAGCCAAAAACATCACTGCTCTAGAGGAGATCTGCATGGAGGAATGGGCCAACATACCAACAACAGTGTGTGGCAACCTTGTGAAGACTTACAGAAAACGTTTGACCTCTGTCATTGCCAACAAAGGATATATCACAAAGTATTGAGATGAAATTTTGTTTCTGACCAAATACTTATTTTCCACCATAATATGCAAATAAAATGAAAAAAAAACAGACAATGTGATTTTCTGGATTTTTTTTTCTCAGTTTGTCTCCCATAGTTGAGGTCTACCTATGATGTAAATTACAGACGCCTCTCATCTTTTTAAGTGGTGGAACTTGCACTATTGCTGACTGACTAAATACTTTTTTGCCCCACTGTACATGAGGAATAACAATACCGTATTTCTATTCACAGTAGCGGCTGCAGCACTTTCTTGGCGTCTTTGTTCCTGTCTTCCTGTGATTCGAGCTCCTCCCCTCTCAATATAAGCTGCGGCTGTAATCTGATCCCTCAGCAAAAACAGATTTGAATATCAGTGAACGATCACTGCAGGAAACAGGAATGAGGAGTGTCATGATCTCAGTGCGGGTTTGACTCGCACACGTGGGGTTAATGTTTGGAACCAGTGCTGATGACTGGCATTTCTGGGGTTAAAGGTTGTGATCCCGATGCAGGCTTACCTGCACACCTGGGGCTATGATTGTGGCCTCTCCCTGGTTCTGGGGGAGGCTTCTTATAGCCTCAGGACGCTCCCATCCCTGTCAGTTAGACTTTCGCCCTTGGCATTGTGTGGTGACCCCTGAGTGTGTTAGTGCTGTGTTCTGGTTGCTTGATTCTCTGTGTATGACTTGGTCTGTTCCCTGGATATCGCTTTGGATTCTGCCTGGTACCTCCTATGTCTGTTTGGTTTTGATCTCTGCTTGGCCCTGATTATCCGCTCTGTCTCCTCCCTGGTACTGTACTGTGATCATGTGTATGACCTTTGGCTTTGTCTGACCGTCTGTTTATCCCTCCTGTACCTCGCTGGTCTGTACTGTGCATTAGAGTTGAGCGAAACGGGTCGAAAAAATTCAAAAGTCGCCGACTTTTGGCAAAGTCGGGTTTCATGAAACGAAACCCGACCCTAGGATGAGGTCGGCCACGAGGTCGGCGACTTACGCGCCAAAGTCGCGTTTCAAAAGTTTGTTTTGCGCTCTTTTTCAGCCAATCAGGATCCACGGACACTGTGGGCAACGTGATGACCTAGGCACGGGTCACCACCATCTTTCAGAAGGGCATGCAAGTGATTGGCTTGCTTTGGTGGGCGTCACAGGGGGTATAAAAGGGCGTGCACGCCGACCGCCATCTTACTTCTGCCGATCTTAGTATAGGGAGAGGTTGCTGCTGATTCTGTAGGGAGAGCGTTAGGCAGGGAAGAAGACAAAAAAACTGCTTCTGCTGCTAGCGATTTGGCCTGCACAACACACAAGTCACTGTGTGTGCAGTGCAAGGGGAGGCTATATAGTGGTGTATCAGTGGTGTTGGTTGTTGGGCTGCCTTCTGAGGCTTCCTGACACGCTGGCATTGCTGTTTACCCACTGCTCCACAAACTGCTTTTTTAAAAGCAATCCAATCTCCCTTATCCTCTAGTCACTTTTGTTACAGCTGTGCCATCGAGCATGTCACATAGCGCTCAGATATCAGTGGGCCTCACACAATCCACAAGTGTCCAGTGTCCAAAAGTGTGCGCAGAGATTCAAAATCTCCATTATCCTCTCGTCACTTTGGTCACAGGCAGCTGTGCCATCGAGCGTGTCACATAGCGCTCAGATATCAGTGGGCCTCACACAATCCACAAGTGTCCAGTGTCCAAAAGTGTGCGCAGAGATTCAAAATCTCCATTATCCTCTCGTCACTTTGGTCACAGGCAGCTGTGCCATCGAGCGTGTCACATAGCGCTCAGATATCAGTGGGCCTCACACAATCCACAAGTGTCCAGTGTCCAAAAGTGTGCGCAGAGATTCAAAATCTCCATTATCCTCTCGTCACTTTGGTCACAGGCAGCTGTGCCATCGAGCGTGTCACATAGCGCTCAGATATCAGTGGGCCTCACACAATCCACAAGTGTCCAGTGTCCAAAAGTGTGCGCAGAGATTCAAAATCTCCATTATCCTCTCGTCACTTTGGTCACAGGCAGCTGTGCCATCGAGCGTGTCACATAGCGCTCAGATATCAGTGGGCCTCACACAATCCACAAGTGTCCAGTGTCCAAAAGTGTGCGCAGAGATTCAAAATCTCCATTATCCTCTCGTCACTTTGGTCACAGGCAGCTGTGCCATCGAGCGTGTCACATAGCGCTCAGATATCAGTGGGCCTCACACAATCCACAAGTGTCCAGTGTCCAAAAGTGTGCGCAGAGATTCAAAATCTCTATTATCCTCTCGTCACTTTGGTCACAGGCAGCTGTGCCATCGAGCGTGTCACATAGCGCTCAGATATCAGTGGGCCTCACACAATCCAAAAGTGTCCACTGTCCACAAGTGTGTGCAGAAATTCTAAATCTCCCCTGTCCTATAGACACCTTGTACCTTGTTTTACATTACTATATAGTTTGTTGGATTTTGTCTACATTTCTACCAAAAATGAGGAAGGCTGGTGGAAGAGGCCGTGGAATTGGGCGGGGGTTGGCAGCTGGTAATGATGGTGTTGGTGGTGGATCTGATGGTAGTGGCAAGAGCAAAATAGGACCGAATGCAGGAGGTGCTGACCCTGCGTCATCGTCTGTCTACATAAGGCCTCGAACGCTTAGTTTTCTAGGAGTTGGCAAACCGCTTTTAAAGGCAGAGCATCAGGAAAAAGTTTTGTCTTACATTGCTGACTCAGCCTCCAGCTCTATCGCCTCCTCTTCTTCAGTTGTAAAAAGTAAAAGCACTGAGTCGTCATTGGAGGCTCATGTTCATGAACCACACCTTTCCTTGTGTCCTTCACCCCAACCAAGATTGAAGGATGACGCAGGCCATACTACTGATTACTCCATGGAGCTGTTTTCACATACCATGCCTGGATTATCAAGTCAAATGGTGAATTACCCAGGCCAAGATGAATCTGACATGGAGTGCACTGATGCACAGCCGCTGATGGATGATTCTGCTGGTACATTCACTCAGAGCACTACATTGTCCTCGTAGTGTACAGAGCCAGATTTTGACCCTGATTAGACTTAGGTGCCCCTTCCCGCACACTATACCACCATACACGGTGACACATAGAAAGGTGCACATGACATAGAAGAGGAGGTGATGGATGACCCAGTTGTTGACCCAGATTGGCATCCATTGGGGGAAGAGGGTGCTGCTTCCAATAGCTCAGATGAGGAGCATCCACAGCAGACATCGACATCGCAACAGCTGTTATCTGGCAGGCCCGGAGCACTCCAAAGACAGGTTCCAAACATCAAAAGAGTTGCTGGACAGCTTGTCCAGAGGGTCAAAAGATCACAGCGTGCTATGCCGCAAAATGTCTGCCAAAGTAGGAAGAGTGCAGTGTGGCACTTTTTTGAACAAAATCCTCATGATCAGGCCAAGGTTATCTGTAAGAAGTGCGCAAAGACCTTTAGCCGAGGGAAAAATCTGAAAAATTTGAATACCAGTTGCATGCTTAGACATTTAACCAGCATGCACTTGCAAGCGTGGACACAACACCAAACCTCAAGTGCCACATGTGCAACTGATCACAACGAAGGTAGTCAGCAACGCTACATTGTTTCCCCCACTGTAAGCCCACTGGTTAGCACAGCAGCAAATGTTGAGGTGTCGTTGCAAGGCCACAGCAGTCAGGGAATCCCACTGTTATATCAACGAAAGACTGATTCTAGGCCATCAGAAAGAACACCAACTCCATCACCATCATCAACCCTCTCTCAGTCCGCCCTGTCCACCGCTACTTCCACCATATGCAGCTCTCAAGTTCAGCTCACCCTCCCAGACACTATGAGTAGGTCAAGAAAGTACTCAGTCTCTCATCCGCGTACACTGGGTTTGAACGCCCACATTGCCAAACTAATCTCGTTTGAGATGATGCCCTTTCTGTTGGTGGAAAGCACAGCTTTCCGCGAACTCATGGCCTATGCAGTACCACGCTATGACCTACCCAGTCGCCACTTCTTCTCTCGCAAAGCCATCCCAGCCCTCCACCATCATGTGAAAGACCGCATTGTCCATGCACTCAAGCAGTCAGTGCGCGGAAAGGTGCACCTCACAACTGATGCATGGTCCAGTCGGCATGGCCAGGGCCGTTACGTGTCCATCACTGCGCACTGGGTTAATGTGGTGGATGCAGGGTCCACAGGGGACAGCGGTGGTGGGACAGTGCTGCCTAGCCCACGGTATAGGAAACAGTTGGCTGTAGGCGTTCGACCCTCCTCCTCCTCCTCCAGAAGCGAAAGCTCGTCCACAGAGCGCAGTCGTACGAGCACTCCATCTGCAGCTGCCACTGTTGCACACGATGTGTCCCCCTATCGAGCAGCTAGTGGAAAGCGTCAGCAGGCTGTGTTGCAAATGATGTGTTTGGGCGACAGACACACCGCCGAGGTGCTGGCCGAGTACTTGAAGCGACAAACTGAGTCATGGCTGGGCAGTGTACATCTTGAGGCAGGCAAGGTAGTTAGTGATAACGGGCGTAATTTTGTGGCAGCCATAGCCCTTTCAAATCTCAGCCACATACCTTGCTTGGCTCACACCTTGAACCTGGTGGTGCAGTGCTTCCTCAAAAATTATCCGGAGTTAACAGCCCTGCTCCAGAAGGTGCGAAGACTGTGCGCTCACATCCGCCGGTCGCCTGTACACTCCGTTCGTATGCAGAAGCTGCAGCGATTGCTCCACCTTCCCAACCACCGCCTCATTATCGACATTGCAACAAGGTGGAACTCCACCCTGCACATGGTGGAGCGGCTGTGCGAGCAGAGGCGGGCCATAATGCATTTGTGGGAGGATACACGGCCAGGCACTTTGAGAGCAGACATGGAGTTGACAGGCGTGCAGTGGTCGAAGCTGAAAGACCTTTGTAAAGTCCTTCAGTGTTTTGAGGAATGCACACGGCTGGTAAGCGCAGACAACGCCATCCTAAGCATGAGCATCCCACTTATGCGTCTGCTCATGCAAACTTTGACGCACCTTAAGGAGCAGGCGTCTGCAGCCAATGTTGATGAGGAGGAAGAGGAGGAGGGAATCCTTGATGACATTCAGCCATTGTCTGCTCAGGGACCTCTCCTGGACGAGGTGGAGGAAGAAGAGGAGGAGGAGGAGGATGATGGGGATGATTACTTAGGGGAGGAGGATGCATCTCGTGGGGCAAGTGAAAATGTTGGCGTGGCAAGGTCTGGTACAGGGTTTGTGCGTGACTGGAGGGATGTGGATTTGCCAGAAAGTGCTCCTCCACCCAGCACTCGCAGTGCATCATTGACACCGGGAACATTGGCCCACATGTCAGATTATGCCTTGCGGATCCTAAAAAGGGACCCCCGCATTGCCAAAATGATGAACGATGACGACTACTGGTTGGCCAGTATCCTGGATCCATGCTATAAAGGCAAATTACAAAACATCATGCCACAGGAGAACCTTGACCTAATATTGGCTAATAAACAAGCAACTCTGGTAAATCGGTTGCTTGAGGCATTCCCAGCACACAGCAGCGGTGATGGTTCTCACACGAGCCGTACGGGCCGGGGGCAGCTTGGCAGAGGTGTTCGTGGTGCACACAGCAGATGTGGCGTTGGAGACAGGGGTTTCATGACAATGTTGTGGACTGATTTTTCAAATACCGCTCACACAACTGGTAATACTGCATCGATGGAAAGTGACAGGAGACAGCAGTTGTCAACTATGGTTACAAACTACTTTTCCTCCCATATCGATGTTCTCCCACACAGGTCATTCCCCTTTGACTATTGGGCCGCTAAACTGGACACCTGGCCTGAATTGGCCCAATATGCCTTACAGGAGCTCGCTTGCCCAGCTGCAAGTGTGCTATCGGAAAGAGTCTTCAGTGCAGCTGGATCAATCCTGACAGAAAAAAGGACCCGTCTGTCAACCCAAAATGTGGATGATCTAACCTTCATTAAAATGAACCACGCATGGGTTTCCAAGGATTTTGTCCCACCTTCCCCTGATGACACATAGGGTGACAGAAAAATGGCTTGCTTTGGTCCACCTCTTCCTGGTACTTCACCTATTTCGCCTTTTGCATCAGCTGAATGTCCAACATCAACATATGCCACTTTCTAAAACTCCTTAACTGTGCTGCCTCCCCCCCCATGGCCGGGGTCACCACCTAGCGCACGACACCGTGCGAGTGCCGTTGCCCTGGACAGGTGGGTAGGCCGACTCTTGGGCGCGGGCACTGGCACAGGGTCCCTCATAGTGCAATCAAGTGTCTCTGACGGTGGTGGTGCACACCCGCCGTCAGACACACCGCTGTACTATGAGGGGCCCAGTGCCAGTACCGACGCCCACGAGTGGGCCCCCCTTGCTTGGGCAGGGCCCCAGCATTTGCAATCTTTACCTCTCCCTGCTCCTCCGCTGTGTAATCTGGGCCGTCAAATCCATACTGTGCCTGACACCGTCTGAGCCTGCCTCCTGAGACATATATTTTGAATGTGTACGCTATCCATACATGTTATCCGGGGATACGGTACCCTTTCTAACCTTTGTGCAATCACGTGCAATCCATACTGGGCCTAACACCGTCTGAGCCTGCCTCCTGAGACATATATTTTGAATGTGTACGCTATCCATACATGTTATCCGGGGATACGGTACCCTTTCTAACCTTTGTGCAATCACGTGCAATCTATACTGGGCCTAACACCGTCTGAGCCTGCCTCCTGAGACATATATTTTGAATGTGTACGCTATCCATACATGTTATCCGGGGATACGGTACCCTTTCTAACATTTGTGCAATCACGTGCAATCCATACTGGGCCTAACACCGTCTGAGCCTGCCTCCTGAGACATATATTTTGAAAGTGTACGCTATCCATACATGTTATCCGGGGATACGGTACCCTTTCTAACCTTTGTGCAATCACGTGCAATCCATACTGGGCCTAACACCGTCTGAGCCTGCCTCCTGAGACATATATTTTGAATGTGTACGCTATCCATACATGTTATCCGGGGATACGGTACCCTTTCTAACCTTTGTGCAATCACGTGCAATCCATACTGGGCCTAACACCGTCTGAGCCTGCCTCCTGAGACATATATTTTGAATGTGTACGCTATCCATACATGTTATCCGGGGATACGGTACCCTTTCTAACCTTTGTACAATCACGTGCAATCCATACTGGGCCTAACACCGTCTGAGCCTGCCTCCTGAGACATATTTTGAATGTGTACGCTATCCATACATGTTATCCGGGGATACGGTACCCTTTCTAACCTTTGTGCAATCACGTGCAATCCATACTGGGCCTAACACCGTCTGAGCCTGCCTCCTGAGACATATATTTTGAATGTGTACGCTATCCATACATGTTATCCGGGGATACGGTACCCTTTCTAACCTTTGTGCAATCACGTGCAATCCATACTGGGCCTAACACCGTCTGAGCCTGCCTCCTGAGACATATATTTTGAATGTGTACGCTATCCATACATGTTATCCGGGGATACGGTACCCTTTCTAACCTTTGTGCAATCACGTGCAATCCATACTGGGCCTAACACCGTCTGAGCCTGCCTCCTGAGACATATATTTTGAATGTGTACGCAATCCATACATGTTATCCGGGGATACGGTACCCTTTCTAACCTTTGTGCAATCACGTGCAATCCATACTGGGCCTAACACCGTCTGAGCCTGCCTCCTGAGACATATATTTTGAATGTGTACGCTATCCATGCATGTTATCCGGGGATACGGTACCCTTTCTAACCTTTGTGCAATCACGTGCAATCCATACTGGGCCTAACACCGTCTGAGCCTGCCTCCTGAGACATATATTTTGAATGTGTACGCTATCCATACATGTTATCCGGGGATACGGTACCCTTTCTAACCTTTGTGCAATCACGTGCAATCCATACTGTGCCTGACACCGTCTGAGCCTGCCTCCTGAGACATATATTTTGAATGTGTACGCTATCCATACATGTTATCCAGGGATACGGTACCCTTTCTAACCTTTGTGCAATCACGTGCAATCCATACTGGGCCTGACACCGTCTGAGCCTGCCTCCTGAGACATATATTTTGAATGTGTACGCTATCCATACATGTTATCCAGGGATACGGTACCCTTTCTAACCTTTGTGCAATCACGTGCAATCCATACTGGGCGTGAGAACGGCTGGCGAGCTGTTAAGCAAGCTACAGCACCTGTCCAGACAAGTACAGGGATTCCCTAGCGAGGAGACTTATTTGATTGTTTTCAATGTTGGGACAGCAATTTTTGGGGAGCACTATACTCTGGAGAATGATAGATGGGGCCCACCATACACTGGAACATTCCAAAGGTGGACATCAGACACTGGAGCAGCATTTACAGGGCCCATTATACACTAGAGCATTAGAAATGGGGCCCATTATGTTTGGAGCATTATTTGGGCCCATAAGACAGTGGAGCTTCATCCATGGGGACCAACATATACTGTAGCATTATGTGGAGCTCATCATATACTGTTTCAAACATTATATGGGACCAATGATTCTGTATGGCGAAATAGATGGGCCTCGTCATGAGATGTAAAAAGTGAGGTATTTTTCATTGTACTATACCGCTATTTATCTGCCGTATCGGAGCATGATGAGTTGTGGTATGTGTTAAAGGGGCGCTCTTTCGCCCAGGGCACATGAAAACCTGCAGCCAGCCCTCCCCCCCCCACAACTTTAGCCAAATAACCCCCATTTTTCAGTGCGTAGCTTATATTATGAAGTTAATTAAGGTTGACAAGCTTAAGTAAGAAGAATTGATGCTTTTGGCATTCAAATGGGCACTGTAGGTGTGTTTCCTGTCCTCCTCTCACTGCCGACTTTTATTCCCCATTGACTTACATTGGGTTTCGTGTTTCGGGACGACCCCGACTTTTCCCTATAATCGGACGATCTTGCTCGACCCGACTTTTGGAAAAGTCGGGTTTCACGAAACGAAACGCGACCCTAAAAAACCAAAAGTCGCTCAACTCTACTGTGCATGACTTCTGCTTTGCCATAATCTGAGTTCTCTGGCTTCTCTGACACTATTAGTTGAAGCACGCTTTGTCACCTCTGCTGCCCTGCTCCCCAGGTAACTCTTAGCACTGCTTCTGTACTCAGGACACGTGCACTGGCTCTATGAGCAAGTGTAGTGCGGTGTCTCTGACAAGGAGAAGTGCTGATGTGAATGTTGTGAAATTACTGCAGAACTTTTATTTCTATGCTGCAAACTTTCTTTTACATAATATGTATTGGTAATCATTCTGCAGTATCATCACCCTTGGCTTTCGATATTACAACATCTGGCTGTCTTCTGCCACTACTATTGTGTTTTGATTAGAAGTATACTTCTAAACCGCTATGTACATTTATCTCAGACATCTTACTTTCCCTTTATGAAAACGGTACAAAAAAGATTAAGAGTTTAATTTACAGTATAGCTACTGCCAATATCACAGCTATAGCTACTATGCTTTTATTTCAACAGTTAAAACTTCTCCATTTTGCTATGTGTCATTTTATGTTTTATCTATTTCCTGGCAACAGCATTGTATTTTCTGATTTTATCTTCACATACTGTACTGCTCGTGCGGCACTTTTTGCTGCGACAATTTGTACAATATTGAAAAACCTAAAAAAGACTGAATCATAAGTCCATGTTTATGTGAGGAGGACTCCCATTGGGTGACTGGGCCGGAACTAAGGGGACCGTCATCAGGGTTCCTGAAGAAACGACATTGGGGGGGCAACAAAGGGAGAGAGATGACTGAAGGTTGCCGGGCGACTGAGGGTGGGGCAAGGATAAAAGGAGCAGGGGGCGCGCTCAGGAGGCAGTTGGCAGAGAGGCTGACAAGAGACAAGACTCCGTGCTTGACAGAGGAAAACGGCGTAACGGGCGTAGTGGTGTCGAGAGACCAGGAGGGGTGTTTGAAGGATAGGCGACTGACTGACCGTCAAGTTACGTGTGCCTGACCCCCACCGGGAGCCGCCCACGATTCACGTCCAGAAACAGCCGGGCCCACTCTCCCTCGTCACGTCGCGGCTGGTCCGCGACCCCCAGCCGCTACTGTAACTGCAAACCGACAGGCATCGGCGGCCTGGACACTACCTCCCTGTCTCCGTCCACGGCTGCGGCCCTTTCATCACCGGCCTCAGTGGACACCTTTCCACCGTCGGCAACAGCAGAGGCCCACGCCCCATCAACAAAGGGACCCTGAGCAAAGGTTGGTCAACGGTCACCTGAGAGACTGCGACATTCCTGCGCACTGGGGACTGGAGCCGACTCAGATTCCTTCAGGGCCTGTTGCGCCCCAACAGCACAGATCCTTCATGGCCTGTTGAGCCCCAACAGCACAGATCCTTCATGGCCTGTTGAGCCCCAACAGCACAGATCCTTCATGGCCTGTTGAGCCCCAACGGCACAGATCCCCCAGGGCCTGCTGCGCCCAAACAGCACAGATTCTTCAGGGCCTGTTGCGCCCCAACAGCACAGATTCTTCAGGGCCTGTTGCGCCCCAACAGCACAGATTCTTCAGGGCCTGTTGTGCCCCAACAGCACAGATTCTTCCGGGCCTGTTGCGCCCCAACGGCACAGATTCTTCAGGGCCTGTTGAGCCCCGACGGCACAGATCCCTCCGGGCCTGTTGTGCCCCAACAGCAAAGATCCTTCAAGGCCTGTCGAGCCCAATCATCCCTGGATATCGAGGCGCCAGGGCAGCCGCATCAACGACCTCTACGCGGCCACGATTGTGTTCCTGAAGGACCCCTGGAAGGAAAAGTTTACTATAGGAAATAGGAAAGATGTATATCTTTGTACCATGTTAAGGGCATGTCACACTAAGAGATATCGCTAGCAATATCACTATAACTAGTGACGTTATAGCGATATTGCTAGCGATATCTCTGTGTCTGATACTTACCAGCGACCAGCTCCCCCGCTGGTTATCGCTGATCGCGCGAGAACGTTCAGGACTGTTTCTCGTCGTCAGCTTCCTGTGGCGCTTCCTGCTGTGAGGACGAGCGACGCGTGGAGCCGGGCGGGAGGACGCAGGATCGCCTGGTGTGACAGGTAAGTAGCGATCCCCGTCCCCAGCGATGTCGCTAGTGAGATCTGCCTGTGTGGCAGCTCACTAGCGACCACTTAGCGATGTACCAGCGATCCTGACCGCGTCATATCGCTGGTTGGGATCGCTGGTACATCGCTAAGTGTGACAGTACCTTTAGACAGTAGATAGAAAAATAATCAGAATTGAGAGTCATAGAATCATAGAATCGTAGAGTTGGAAGGGACCTCCTGGGCCATCTGGTCCAACCCCCTGCTCAAAGCAGGATTCGCTAAATCATCCCAGTCAGATGTCTGTCCAGCCTCTGTTTGAAGACTTCCATTGAAGGAGAACTCACCACTTCTCGTGGCAGCCTGTTCCACTCATTGATCGCTCTAACTGTCAAAAAGTTTTTTCTAATATCTAATCTGTGTCTCTTCCCATTCAGTTTCATCCCATTGCTTCTAGTCTTTCCTTGTGCAAATGAGAATAAAGTTGATCCTTCTACAATGTGACAGCCCTTTAGATATTTGTAGACAGCTATTAAGTCTCCTCTCAGTCTTCTCTTTTGCAAACTAAACATTCCCAAATCCTGCAACCTTTCCTCAAAAGACAGGGTTTGCAGACCGGTCACCATTCTGGTCGCTCTTTTCTGAACTTGCTCCAGTTTGTTGATGTCTTTTTTAAAATGTGGTGCCCAAAACTGGACACAATATTCCAGATGAGGTCTGACCAAAGAGGAGTAGAGGGAAATAATGACTTCACGTGATCTAGACTGTATGCTTCTGTTAATACATCCTAGAATTGCATTTGCCTTTTTTGCTGCTGCATCACACTGTTGACTCATATTCAGTCTGTGATCTATTAGTATACCCAAGTCTTTTTCACATGTGCTGTCACTTAGCCCTATTCCTCCCATTCTATATATGCTTTTTTCATTTTTATTGCCCAGATGTAGTACTTTGCATTTCTCCCTGTTAAAAACCATTCTGTTAGTTGCTGCCCACTTCTCCAGTTTATTTAAATCTTTTTGAATCCTCTCTCTCTCTTCTCTAGTATTAGCTATCCCTCCTAGCTTTGTGTCATCAGCAAATTTAATCAGTTTACCCTCAATTCCTTCATCTAAATCGTTGATAAAGATGTTGAACAATACAGGGCCCAGGACAGAGCCCTGTGGTACCCCACTTGAGACATTCTTCCAACTGGATGTGCAGCCATTTACGACCACTCTTTGGGTCCGATCACTAAGCCAGTTATGAATCCACCTAACAGTTGCCTTGTCCATTCCATACTTAGTCATTTTTTCAATAAGGATTGTATGAGAGACTTTGTCAAATGCTTTGCTGAAGTCAAGATATACTATATCTACAGCATTTCCTTGATCCACCCAATCAGTGATACCGTCATAGAAGGAAATTAAGTTAGTCTGACATGACTTATTAGTTACAAACCCATGCTGACTCTGTTTAATCACTTCATTCTTATCCAGGTATTGACATACATGTTGTTTAATAATTTGTTCAAAGATCTTTCCTGGTATAGAAGTCAGACTCACCGGCCTATAGTTGCCTGGGTCCACCTTCTTCCCCTTTTTGAAGATAGGAACAACATTTGCTCTTCTCCAGTCTTCTGGCACTTCTCCTGTTCTCCAAGAATTTTCAAAGATTATGGAGAGGGGTTCAAAAATTTCTTCTGCTATCTCCTTCAGTACTCTGGGGTGTAATTCATCTGGACCTGGAGACTTGAATTCATTTAGGTTAGCTAAGTGTTTCCTCACTATCTTTCTGTTTATAGATATCCTGGATTCTTCTATTCCCTTAATAGGACAGTGAATAACAGTTGATGTTGCATTTCCTTTCTCAGAGAAAACAGATGCAAAATAGGAATTTAAAAGTTCAGCCTTCTCAACATCCTGTCTTACCATTTCATCATTTTCATCCTGTAAAAATCCTATAGCATCTTTGACTTTTCTTTTACTTTTGACATATCCCCAAAATCCTTTATTATTGCTTTTGACATCTCTTGCAAGCCTCAGTTCATTTTCAGCTTTAGCTAATCTGATTTGTGCCCTGCAGGTTCTGCAGACAGCATTATATTCTTCTTTAGATATGCCTCCCTCTTTCCATTTTATAAACATTTTTTTCTTCCTTTTTAGCATGTGCTTAAGTTCTGTGTTCATCCATCCTGGTTTCCTTAAATGCTTCCTATTCTTCCCTCTTTTCGGAATTGTTAACAACTGTGCTTTGAGAATTTCATTTTTCAAGATTTCCCATCCTTCCTGGACATTTTTGTCTTTAAGGATATCCAGCCATTGGATCCCTCCAATTCTCTTTCTGAATCCCTTAAAATCTGCCTTTCTGAAATCTAACCTTGACGTCTGAGTCTTCACAGGTCTTCCACCTCTAGTAATCCAAAATTCTAAAATAGCATGGTCGCTACCTCCTAGGGTCCCAGCCACTTTTACCTCCTCAACCATTTCCTCCCTGTTTATAAGGATTAGATCCAAGGTAGCAGTTCCCCTTGTTTTCTCCCTTACCTTTTGGAAGATAAAGTTGTCAGCAAGAGAGGATAAGAATTTCCTTGACCTGTTAGTTTTGCCTGAGAGAGATTCCCAACAAATGTCTGGATAGTTGAAATCTCCCATGACAACTATGTCATATTTTTTGGAGAACTTGGCCATCTGATGCATGAAGAGTTCATCTATATCTTCGGCTTGCACAGGCGGCCTGTAGTAAATGCCTACAATGGTGTCCTTTCCATTGTTCTGTCCTTGTATTCTTACCCACACAGTTTCCACAGAACTCCCAGTCTCTGAAGCTTCAATCTCTGTGCAGATATACGCGTTTCGAAAATACAATGCGACACCCCCTCCTCGTTTATCAAGTCTGTTTCTTGCAAATAAGTTGTATCCTTCTAGTCTTGTATTCCAATCATGTGTATTGTCCCACCAAGTTTCAGTGATTCCAATTACATCATATTTCTGTTCCTGTGTTAGTAGTTCCAATTCTCCTTGTTTGTTGCCCATGCTTTGTGCATTAGTATAGAAACATTTTAGTTTGTGATTGGTTTCTCTTTCTCCAATATTTTTATTAATTAGATTCTTTCATCTTTGTTCTTCCTTTCCACTTCTAATAGCAGAGTTCTCAATAGCATTTGTCAGGTGTATGGCTTTTTCTGGTCTTTTGCTTCCCTTCCCATGTTGTTCTAGTTTAAAGCTCTCCTTACAAGTGTAGCAAGGCGACTTCCAAATACATGCTTTCCAGTCTTCATAAGGTGCACCCCATCTCTAGCAAGTAGTCCATCGTATAAGTAGTTCACTCCGTGATCCAGAAATCCAAATCGTTGCTGACGGCACCATCGACGTAGCCAGTTGTTCACCTGCAGAATCTTATTCCACCTCCTTGTTCCATGGCCATCCACTGGGAGGATGGAAGAGAAGACCACCTGCGCTCCCAGTTCTTTCACTTTCTTGCCTAAGTCTTCAAAGTCTCTGCAGATGGTTTCCAGGTCGTTTCTTGCGGTGTCATTTGTCCCCACATGTAGTAGCAGGAATGGGTAGTCATCTGTAGGTCTGAAGAGTCCTGATATCCTGTCAGACACATCTTTAATTTTTGCACCTGGAAGACAGCACATTTCTCTTGTAGTTATATCCGGTCTGCAGATAGCGGCCTCTGTTCCTCTCAGCAGGGAATCCCCCATGACCACCACTCTCCGTTTCTTCTTCACAACATTTTTCTTTCTCCATCCAGGAGGACTCTGAGGGCGTACAAGGTTGCTGTTTGTTGGCAAAGTCTTATCCTGATGTATTTCTTCATCGTTTTCCTGCGTGAGAGCCTGGTACTGGTTCCTGAGCAGTATGGGTGCTGACTGCCTCCTGATCCTCCTGCTTCTCTGGGTCACATGTCTCCATTCCTCTGTTTCTTCAGGTGCACTTCGAATTTCTTCTCTTTCTGTAACATGAAGAGATAATTGTGCTCTGTCCAAGAACTCTTCACCTTCCTTAATGATCTTCAACGTAGCTAACCTCTCTTCGAGATTTTGCAACTTTTCCTCCAACAGGGACACAAGCTTGCATTTGTGGCATGTGAAGTTTGGCTTTTCCACTGGTAAATCTGTGAACATGTAGCAAGAAATGCAGCTCACCAAATGGCTCCTGGCCTCTTCCATCTTGAGATTTCTTAAAAACGATGAAAGATGAGCCAAATTCGGTTTTTCCGATTTCCTCTTTTCAGCTGCAACGGCCAAAACCCAGTGATCGTTGAGCTCGCGGAGACTCTTCACTTATCCCAGAAGGCACTGGGAATATGCAAATGATCTCCTCAAGACTCTTCCCCTGGTTTTCCGATTTCCTCTTTTCAGCTGCAACGGCCAAAACCCAGTGATCGTTGAGCTCGCGGAGACTCTTCACTTATCCCAGAAGGCACTGGGAATATGCAAATGATCTCCTCAAGACTCTTCCCCTGGTTTTCCGATTTCCTCTTTTCAGCTGCAACGGCCAAAACCCAGTGATCGTTGAGCTCGCGGAGACTCTTCACTTATCCCAGAAGGCACTGGGAATATGCAAATGATCTCCTCAAGACTCTTCCCCTGGTTTTCCGATTTCCTCTTTTCAGCTGCAACGGCCAAAACCCAGTGATCGTTGAGCTCGCGGAGACTCTTCACTTATCCCAGAAGGCACTGGGAATATGCAAATGATCTCCTCAAGACTCTTCCCCTGGTTTTCCGATTTCCTCTTTTCAGCTGCAACGGCCAAAACCCAGTGATCGTTGAGCTCGCGGAGACTCTTCACTTATCCCAGAAGGCACTGGGAATATGCAAATGATCTCCTCAAGACTCTTCCCCAGGCTAGATTTTGTATTAGTCTAGCCTGAAGAAGAGACCTGAGTAGTCTCGAAAGCTTGCAATGTGTTACCATCTTTTCAGTTAGCCATTAAAAGGTATCAACCACAGAGGACTCTCAATTCTGAATATTTTTCTATAGGAAATAAGGAACCATAGTTTGGCCATACGTGGCCTATATCACCCAGGGAAACCGGGTTAGTTGCATTTATAATAGGAAAAGTGTTGTTAATATTGTTGTGTCCCTGCGTGGACTGGTTGTTGTTAACCCCTTTTGTTTGCTCAATATAGTCAGCGGCTACAATTTATAAAAGTTAATTTTACAAACCACACTCAGTCTCGTGTCTCGTTACTGCATCCTTGAACCTGCTGCACCCCTACATTTACATGATAAACTTTTTTGCCACAACTTTCCTTTAACGTGAAGCATATTTACCATTTTTTTTTAAATTGAGGCAAAATGTCTATCGCTAATTTGTTGTGTGAACATGGCCCAAAAACAGTATAGTCCTATACCCATATATTGACCAAATAAAACTGACACATTGTTCAAATACTAGAACTTTCAAGCTATAACATATTTAAAAAAATCCTAAAAGTGTATGTTTGCTGCTAAAAGTTGTACCTAAGCAAAGCCATTTGTTAAATTCAAAAAAGTTCATTTTTTTCTCATTAATGAAATCTCTGCACCCCATTTTGACTGAAAAAAAAACAGAAAAGTAGAAATTTTTGCAAATTTATTAAAAAAGAAAAACTGAAATCTCACATGGTCATAAGTATTCAGACCCTTTGCTCAGACACTCATATTTAAGTCACATGTTGTTGATTTCCTTGTGGTTCTCCTTGAGATGGTTCTACTCCTTCATTGGAGTCCAGATGTGTTTAATTAAACTGATAGGACTTGATTTGTAAAGGCACACACCTGTCTATATAAAGGGCCTGTCACACTAAGAGATATCGCTAGCAATATCGCTATAACTAGTGACGTTATAGCGATATTGCTAGCGATATCTGTGTGTGTGATACTTACCTACTACCGGCTCCCCCGCTGGTTATCGCTGATCGCGCGAGAACGCTCAGGACTGTTTCTCGTCGTCAGCTTCCTGCGGCGCTTCCTGTGGAGAGACGAGCGACGAGCGTGGAGCCGGGCGGGAGGATGCAGGATCGCCTAGTGTGACAGGTAAGTAGCGACCCCCGACCCCTGCGATGTCGCTGGTGAGATCTGCCTGTGTGGCAGCTCACTAGCGACCACTTAGTGATGTACCAGCGATCCTGACCGCGTCATATCGCTGGTCGGGATCGCTGGTACATCGCTAAGTGTGACAGTACCTTAAGACCTCACAGCTCACAGTGCATTTCAGGCCAAATGAGAATCATGAGGTCAAAGGAACTGGCCAAGAGGCTCAGAGACAGAAACGTGGCAAGGCACAGATCTGGCCAAGGTTACAAAAGAATTTCTGCAGTACTCAAGGTTCCTAAGAGCACAGTGGCCTCCATAATCCTTAAATGGAAGAAGTTTGGGACCACCAGAAGTCTTCCCAGACCTGGCCATCCAGTCAAATTGAGCAATCGTGGGAGAAGAGCCTTTGTGAGAGAGGTAAAGAAGAACCCCAAGATCACTGTGGCTGAACTCCACAGATGCAGTAGGGAGATGGGAGAAAGTTACACAAAGTCAACTATCACTGCAGCCCTCCACCAGTCGGGCGTTTATGGCAGAGTTGCCCGACGGAAGCCTCTCCTCAGTGCCAGATATATGAAAGCCCACATAGAGTTTGCTGAAAAAACAATGAAGGACTCCCAGACTATGAGAAATAAGATTCTCTGGTCTGATGAGATGAAGATAGAACTTTTTGGTGATAATTCTAAGCGGTATGTGTACAGAAAACTAAGCATTGCTCACCACCTGCGCAATACAATCTCAACATTGAAACATGCTATGGGGGTGTTTTTCAGCTGCAGGGACAGGACGACTGGTTGCAGTTGAAGTACAGAGAAACAGTATCCTGATTGAAAACCTCTTCCAGAGTGTTCTGGACCTCAGACTTGGCCGAAGGTTCACCTTCCAACAAGACAATGACCCTAAGCACACAGCTAAACTAACAAAGGAGTGGCTTCAGAACAACTCTGTGACCTTTCTTGACTGGCCCAGCCAGAGCCGTGACCTAAATCCAATTGAGCATCTCTGGAGAGACCTGAAAATGGCTGTCCACCAATGTTCACCATCCAACCTGATGGAACTGGAGAGGATCTGTAAGGAAGAATGGAGGAGGATCCCCTAATCCAGGTGTGAAAAACTTGTTGCATAATTTCCAAGAAGACTCATGGCTGTACTAGCTCAATAGGGTGCTTCTACTCAATACTGAACAAAGGGTCTGAATACTTATGACCATGTTATATTTCAGTTTTTCTTTTTTAATAAATTTGCAAAAATGTCTACATTTCTGTTTTTTTTCAGTCAATATGGGGTGCAGAGTGTACATTAATGAGGAAAAAACTGAACTGTTTTGAATTTACCAAATGGCTGCAATGAAACAAATAGTGACAAATATAAAGGGCTCAATTAAATTCCAAATAAATATTCATCAAGATACATGTATTGTGACAGAGTCACTGGCAATGTAATAGAGCAGAGATATGTTTCACTAAGACTAATGGCATCAGTGATGTAAAATCCAGAGTTTTATTTTCTGCAACACAGTAAGTACACAACTCTGCACGTTGGTGTACCATCCGCAGACGGACAGCCTGGTGGAGAGATTCAACAAGAAGTTGAAGTCCTTGCATAGGAAGGTCTTGGAGAGAGTAGGCCAAGACTGGGATTGCCTACTACCATGCCTGTTGTTCTATATCAGGGAAGATCCTCAGTCCTCTACTGGATTCTCACCGTTCGAGCTGTTGTATGGACGACACCCCCATGGACTTCTAGATATTGCAAAGGAGACCTGGGAGGCAGAGGTTACACCCCAATGGATCATTATTGAACAGGTGGCCGAAATAAATGCAGGACCGGATCGTAAGGAAGGAAGGAGAAGGATAGCCTCCTTCAAGCACAAGAAGCCCAGGCAAGGGTCTATAACTGAGCCACAAGGCTGAGACAGTTTAGCCCTGGAGACCGGGTGTTGGTGTTGATTCCCACCGTGAACAGTAAATTCCTGGCCAAGTGACAAGGGCTATACAAGGTGGTCGACAAGTTGAGTGACGTTAACTACAAGGTTTACCAACCAGCGAGACGAAAGCCATACCAAGTATACCACATCAACCTGGTCAAATCGTGGCGAGTCCAGGAACCGGGGGAGGCTGCATGCCTTGGAGCCAGTCCTGAAGCCAGGGTCGAGAGACACTGTCACCGACCCAGAAACAATAGTGCTGTGAGTTGCTTAAGTGGAATCGGGACCTGTTTACAGAGCTACCAGGTTGTACGCAGGTTGTGGAGAATGAGATCCTGACTGAACCACATGTGAGGGTGAATCAGAGGCCGTATCGAGTTCCCGAAGCACGTCGCAAGGTGATCTTCAAGGAGGTGAGGAGAGTGTTGAGCCTGGGCGTCATCAAGGAGTCAAAGAGCGGTTGATCCAGCCCTATTGTCCTTGTGCCGAAGCCCGATGGAGAGTGGCGCTTCTGTAATGATTACAGAAAGCTAAATGAGGTGTCCAAGTTTGACGCGTATCCAATGCCTCGCGTTGATGAGCTCATTGAGAGGCTAAGGTCAGCCAGTTACATCACCACCCTGGACCTAACAAAAGGGTACTGGCAGATTCTCCTGTCCCAAGTGCCAAGGAGAAAACTGACTTCTCTTTAACTGATGGATGCTTCCAGTATACCAGAATGCCATTCTGTCAAAAAGGAGCCCCAGCTACCCTCCTGAGGACTATGGACCGGATCCTATCACCTCACAAGAAGTACGCCGCCGCTTATTTGGACGACATTGTGATCTTCAGCCCGGAGTGGGGAAGTCACCTGCAGAAGGTCCAGGTGACTTCCCCACTCCGGGCTGAAGATCACCTGGACCTTCAGCCTGTCCAAGCCTAATCCTGCCTGCACTCTCTGACTCTGATCCAGTTGGCCTTGCCTGAACCTGATCCTGCCTACCCTGTCTGAAAGGGTTCCTGCATAGCCTGCTGTTTCCTGCTTTCAAGTCCATTCTGCATATACCAAGTCCAGAACCTAACCTGCTTTGTCGGCTCTTTTACCGCTACCCTCTCCAGTTCAGTTTGAACCTGCACCTGAGATCCTGTACCAGAGGCCTTCTCGTGTTCCTGTCTGTTCCATTTCCTGTACCTCATTTGTCTACCTACTGCACATCCTCTTGTGTTCCAGTCCCTGGCTGGTCCTGCTTTCTGTCCCTTAGGGGGTCAGCTGCCATGACACTGGGATCTGTTCTGCAGTAGCACCTGGCATCCACCTGGATTCAAGTCTAATCACACCATCAGGGGCTCTAGTGAAAAACCATGTGTTTGCTTAGAGCCCTCCAGGCTCTTACCGAACCGGGGCAAAGTGGTTCCACAACCACGTGCGTAACAGTGTCATTATGGTAAGCGCTCTAAAGGAGCTGAAGAAACTGGAGTTTTAATGTCATGCTGAATCTTTTGAGGGAACAGTTTTGAGGGGGGGGGGAGTATAAGGAGACTGTATGGGTAGGGGAAATGTGTGTAGAGACAGTATGGGAAAGGGAAATGTGTGAGGAAGATGGAGCTGGGTGCAATGTGTGAAGAAACAGTATGAGTAGCAGAGCTGGGGAATATGTAAGAAGGCAGTATGGGGAAGAGGAGGTGTGTGAGTAGTGGAGGAATGTGTTATGAGACAGTTTGGGAAGTGGGGTGGTGAAATATGTGAGGAGACAGTATGAGGAGGGAGAAAAGTGTGAAGAGACAGTACTGGAAAGTGGAAATGTGTGAGGAGAGAGTATGCAGTGTGTGCACTGTGAGAATTAAGAAGTCTGCAGTCACAAACCTGGGCAACGCCTTTAAATATAAACTTCAGGATTGTAGCATGTCCAATCCTGTGTGTAATACAGTATACTCACTGTCAGTGTTCGGCCCTGCTTACTATTTCCAGTGGACATTACATGACCACATACCGTATATACTCGAATATAAGCCGAGATTTTCAGCCCTTTTTTTGGGCTGAAAGTCCCCCTCTCAGCTTATATTCGAGTCATATACAGCGGGGGGTCGGAGGGGGAGAGTGGGTGGGGGTGTCAGATCATACTTACCCGTCCTGACGCTGTCTCTTGAGCCCCCAGCTTCTCCGCGCTCTCTGTTCCTGCCTTCAGCGGTCACGTGGTACCGCTCATTAAAACTCATGAATATGCGCATATTCATGAGTTTTAATGAGCGGTATCACGTGACCGCTGAACGCAGGAAGAGAGAGCGCGGAGAAGCTTGGGGCTCAAGCGACAGCGTCAGGACGGGTAAGTGTAGCGATACTCACCTGTCCTGCGTCCATGGCTGCTTGCTGCTGTCTGTCATCGGTCAGTGACTTCAGACAGCAGAGGGCGTGGTGACGTGATTAGTGCGCGCCGCGCCCCCTGCAGTCTGAACGTCACTGACTGATGACGTGGCAGATAGTGGTGAGCAGCCATGGACGCAGGACAGGTGAGTATCTGACACCCAGCGACGGAGAGGTGAGTTTGTCATTTTTTTTATTTTTACATGCTGCAGCAGCATGGGGGCAGCATATGGGGGAACAATCTATGGAGCTTCTTATGGGGGCAGTATATGGGGGAATAATCTATGGAGCTGCTTATGGGGGCAGTATATGGGGGAACAATATGGAGCTTCTAATGGGGGTAGCATATGGGGGAACAATCTATGGAGCTTCTTATGGGGTCAGTATATGGGGGAACAATCTATGGAGCTTCTTCTGGGGACACCATATGGGGGAATAATCTATGGAGCATTTACCACCCTAGGCTTATACTCGAGTCAATAAGTTTTCCCTTTTTTTTTTTTTGTGGCAAAATTAGGGGGGTCGGCTTATACTCGGGTCGGCTTATACTCGAGTATATACGGTATATGCGATTTTTATACGTTCAGTCAATGGCCTACTAGCTTCTTTCCTGCTTCCCTCAATGAAGAAGAGGTTGTAGTTTTTCACTGAACATTGAGAGAATTCGGAAGAGCAGCTTTATGGCATGTGACTGTAAGCGTGCAAATCTCATATGAGCAGTCACATTACATTTTCCTGTAACTCCAATGACTGCACAGAGTTTCATGCATCTCTATTTTTGCATGTTTACATTTATTTTCTAAGAGTGTTTTGGAGTCCTGTAAAATTACTAAAGAAGGCATATGGAGATGGCCACACTGTCCTAAGGAGGTGGTGATTACAGGAAATCCGATTACTGGTGAGCATAATTATCTTTCCCTATTATGGATCCCAGCTGTTCTCGGAATATGTCATCACTTGCTTGTGTTGAAGAAAAATACTTCAATATTACATTTTGTTTAAAGGTCAGAGACCATTTTGTGACTAATTAGCAAAAATAGAGGAAATATATGGGTTATGCATAACCTGTGATATTAGCAATTCATATACAGTTTTCATATTATCAGCATTAGTTTGAGAAACATTCTTCTTTGTTACCCATAAATCCTTTTAACCAAAATATTGCCCTACTCTGGAATGAGTGGATTCACAACAAACCGTGTCCCGCGGTTGGATGATCTATTTGTTCCTTGCAAGAAATAAATGGGCGGCAGCTGATTGCACTGCTCATATCATCAGAAAAGTCATTTTAGGACGTAATGTACATTTAGTAATGTGGTCCAGAAATTGCTCTTCTGTTCTAGTAGTTAAAATTGAGAATGTCAGAAGATTATAATAAAGTGAGGTCTTTCCTTGTTATAAAGTGTAACATAGTAAGGTAGCTTTACTCTCCCCTTCTTCAAGTACCTCCCAGTATCCGCTGTCTGTCTGATCAGAGACATATCCTGAAAATGTGAAATGTCAAACAGATAGAATTGTAGTAACAATGCGGCTGCTGTGCACAAGAAACATTCATTCTAGATGTGAATGCACCGCCTGAAGGTCGAGTCACTGTACATATAGGATCGTACATTGTACACAAGTCACCAGTGTAATCCATGAGAATATACAAAAACTTACCGTAATACAGGACTGTGCGAATAACCATCTGCCAATGTTTATATATCACTTTTCTTACCTGGTCTCTGATCTTCTTGACTTTTTTCTATTTTTCTTTACTCTTTTTTCAAAGGAACTTCAACATTTCCTGTTTCCTTTACATTTATCTGTGAACTTTTTCTCATCAGAGCTAAGGAGATATATTCAAGTGTGTACTTAGGAAGTGATGTAACTCAGCCTGGGCTTGTTGAAACAGCTACTTGCTAGAGAAAAAGTTTCATACCAGCACCTGGATGACACCCACTGGTTATGAATACTTGTGGACTTTTATGGCATGTTTTCCTTTGTTTTGGTGACACACCGGGAGATTTAACATTTTGCAGCACCCTTCATGATTTACAGTCCTTTTCACAGAGGGAATATATACTGACATGGACAAAATTGTTGGTACCCTTCTGTTAAGCCGGTGTCACACTTGCGAGTGCAATGCGAGAAACTCGTCCGAGTCTCTCGCCTCAGTACCCGGCACCGCTGAACGCTCCGGTCCGAACTGTCGGCGGCAGTGCCGGGTATTGAGGCGAGAGACTCGCACGAGTTTCTCGCATTGCACTCGCAAGTGAGACCCCGGCCTTAAAGTAAACCTGACAGCTGATACATTCTGCCCAATCCACAGGCAGCATGCTGCCCAATCCACAGGCAGCATGCTGCTCAATCCACAGGCAGCATGCTGCCCAATCCACAAGCAGTATGCTGCTCAATCCACAGGCAGCATGCTGCTCAATCCACAGGCAGCATGCTGCCCAATCCACAGGTAGCATGCTGCCCAATCCACAAGCAGTATGCTGCCCAATCCACAAGCAGTATGCTGCTCAATCCACAGGCAGCATGCTGCTCAATCCACAGGCAGCATGCTGCTCAATCCACAGGCAGCATGCTGCTCAATCCACAGGCAGCATGCTGCCCAATCCACAGGCAGTATGCTGCTCAATCCACAGGCAGCATGCTGCTCAATCCACAGGCAGCATGCTGCCCAATCCACAGGTAGCATGCTGCCCAATCCACAGGCAGCATGCTGCTCAATCCACAGGCAGCATGCTGCCCAATCCACAGGCAGTATGCTGCTCAATCCACAGGCAGCATGCTGCTCAATCCACAGGCAGCATGCTGCCCAATCCACAGGTAGCATGCTGCCCAATCCACAGGCAGCATGCTGCCCAATCCACAAGCAGTATGCTGCTCAATCCACAGGCAGCATGCTGCCCAATCCACAGGTAGCATGCTGCCCAATCCACAGGCAGCATGCTGCCCAATCCACAGGCAGCATGCTGCCCAATCCACAGGCACTATGAATAAGGCACTGGCTGTATTATCTCAGCCAGTTGTTTGTCTTTGTGCGTGTACACAGAGAACTAGGCCGCAAGAGGAAAATTGATGACAAATTGAAGACACAGATAATATGAATGGTAGCCAAAGTGCCCAAAACAACTTCCAAAGAGATTAGAGGTGAACTCTAAGGTCAAGGTACATCAGTTTTAGATCACACCTGTCACGGTCCAATTCTTGGATCCGTGTCAGAGTCTGGGTTCCCTCATGAAAACCTTTATTTTCAGGCTTCTGGGGGCTTGATATGGGTTTTTGCCTCCGGTGGCCACAAGTGTCATTACATCTGATACTTTCTTTTGTTTACCTTTTGCCCCCGGTGGTCAGTGGGGTTATAGCAGCTTTTGGCCCCTGATCATTTGACCATTCCCTTTTCCTATATAGGGTCACATGGTCTATGAGCAGGGGGTGGTAATAGCAGCATTTTGCTTTTGGATGCGAACCACAGTGAAGTGAGCAGCGGGCTCTGAGGTGAAGAGCCACTGCTGAAACTGGTGTGAACTCTGACTGCCCCAGCAGAGTTAGATGGTGAAGGTGGCAGCTGGCTCTTAGGTGTTGAGCCACTGCGAAAAGTTTATCCGGTGATTCACTCTGCTGCCTGATGACTGCAGCAGTGCAAGATTAGTGTTTTGATGTTTTTCCCTTTTTCCTTTGGGTGTTGTGCAGTACACTTTATTCCCTTTCTCACCTCCTGGGGAGGGGGTTGGTGGTTTAGCTCAGGGCTAAACAGGAGATAGGGACAGGTCGGGGAATTGGGCCTCACTACCTTCAAGTGTACCCCCAAGTTAAGGAAAGTCAGGGCACCTCCTTAGCCTGAGGGGAACTTCAGGGGCCCAGGTTCCACGTCTCCTGCTTTGTCCCAACTGCCCCGTGACATTATTACCAACCATCACAATTTTTCCTGGTGAGCCATGGCCCTAATGCAGACCTGTCTCCAATTGCTGCAGACCCTCACTGAGGAGCGTGGGGTGCTGCGTGGTGTGGTGGAGCTGCAGCAGTGGGAGGGGTACACGGCCTCAGCTCAGATGCAGGCTCAACCAGAGCCCAAGTTACCTCTCCCAGACAGATTTTCTGGAGGGAGAGAGAATTTTTTGTTTTTTCTGGAGGCCTGCAAGCTACACTTCAGGCTCCACCCTCGTTCATTAGGGAGTGAGGAACAGCGGGTGGGATTCATTATAGCCCTCCTTAAAGGTGATCCCCAATCCTGGGCCTTCTCCCTGCCGGCCGATTCACCATCTCTACCGTCGGTGGACGAGTTTTTTGCGGCTTTGGCGAATAAGCCCCCTGTGGTCTCTGCCAGGGAGAAGGACTTGCTCATAGACGCGGACGCACCCAGGCAGGTGGGAGGAGTTGGTGTCCCCGTGGTGCTGTTTGGGGTTCCCCGAGGTGAAGGGGTACGTCCCTGTAGTGAGCACACTGGTGATATTGATATTGTCCGCGGGGCTCACGCCGAAAATTCTTTACCATCTATGAAGCCGCCCCCTCCTGGTCGTGTGGAGGAAGACGACCTAGGAGTGTATATTTCCTCCATATCCCCGTCCACTTCTCCTCCAGTAATGGCAGCAGGGGTGCTGCCAGGGAGTAGGGGTAAGTCGCAACCCTCACCACAAGCTGCCCCTCTGAGTCGGAGTCCTCTTAGGAGGGGGGGCAGAGAGGAGAATTTGCCTCTGAGCCTTGTGGGGGTGTGAGTGTTACGACACAGGGGGACGCCTCTGTTGTCGATGCTGTGAGGAGTTCACCATCTAGTGGCAAGAGAGTGAATGGCAATAAACTTTCAGGTCCGGACCTGGGTGCGTACGTGTTTGCATGGGTGTCTGAGTTATCCTTTGTAATACCCAGGCCTAGCTCGTTCCCCAGGTCGGCTCTCTGGAGATTTGTGGTGCCTCCAGAGTATACGTCTTCGCCTCCATCTACCCTCTCTTGCCATGACCCGGAGTGTCAGATGATGGTTGAAGTGAACGCTCATGGAACAAGGCGTCCGCACTGTAGGTGTTATGCAGCGTAATACGGTGTTGCGGGTCCAGAGCCACCTCATTGAAGGAGTACTGTCACGGTCCAATTCTTGGATCCGTGTCAGAGTCTGGGTTCCCTCATGAAAACCTTTATTTTCAGGCTTCTGGGGGCTTGATATGGGTTTTTGCCCCCGGTGGCCACAAGTGTCATTACATCTGATACTTTCTTTTGTTTACCTTTTGCCCCCGGTGGTCAGTGGGGTTATAGCAGCTTTTGGCCCCTGATCATTTGACCATTATCTTTTCCATATATGGTCTATGAGCAGGGGGTGGTAATAGCAGCATTTTCCTTTTGGATGCGAACCACAGTGAAGTGAGCAGCGGGCTCTGAGGTGAAGAGCCACTGCTGAAACTGGTGTGAACTCTGACTTCCCGGTGTCCGCAGCAGAGTTAGATGGTGAAGGTGGCAGCTGGCTCTTAGGTGTTGAGCCACTGCGAAAAGTTTATCCGGTGATTCACTCTGATGACTGCAGCAGAGCAAGATAAGTGTTTTGGTGTTTTTCCCTTTTTCCTTTGGGTGTTGTGCAGTACACTTTATTCCCTGTCTCACCTTCTGGGGAGGGGGTTGGTGGTTTAGCTCAGGGCTAAACAGGAGATAGGGACAGGACGGGGACTTGGGCCTCAGTACCTTCAAGTGTACCCCCAAGTTAAGGAATGTCAGGATATCCCCTTAGTGTTAGGGGCAGTTCAGGGGCCCAGGTTCCACGTCTCCTGCTTTTGTCCCAACTGCCCCGTGACAACACCATTTGTCGCTGTCTTGGCCAAAGTGGACTTCATGGAAGACGACTGATGACCACTGCTGAAGTTAAATCCTAAAAAAGAGAGACTGGAATTTGTTAAAATGAATATTGATAAGCCACATATTGGCAAATCACATCAGTTCATACATGCAAGAATGAAGCATTCAAAGACACGAACATTATACTTACTGTGAAACATAGAGGAATCTCGGGTCATGTTTTAGGGCTGCTTGCTACATATGGCGCACGGTGTCTGTGATGAAACAGCATTTTATCTTAATTAAACAGATGTCTATCTTCAACAAGCCAGGAGGAATAGACTGTTATTTATATGTTGACTTTTGAATGAATGTGTTTATTTCTTGTTGGTACAGAGTTTGAAATGTTGACTCTTCTTGTAGGTTAAATTGATATTTCTAAATGGATGAATGGCTAATGTTTTGCATTTTATATCAGCTCCTACAACTTATTGTCTGCTGTCTTTGCAAGACAGTGATACAGACTCATTGAATAATGATGTTTGCTGACATGTTGATTACAGAATGTCCAGACCAGCTAGTTTGTTGACTTTCAAAACAGAGGAGGAAAAACTATGCAAATAAATTACAGAATCAAACAGTGAGAGTTGATCTTGTCTCACGCCGTTCCGACATACTCACCCGGCCTCCGCTCCCACTCCGTCTCTGCAAACTCACCCGGCCTCCGCTCCCATGCCGTCTCTGCATACTCACCCGGTCATCGCTCCCATGCCGCAGCCCCTCCCCGCCCGACAGCCACGGCGGTCACCTCTGACAGGTGCGCGGCCGACGGCATCTCTGCATGCAATGCGCCATAGGCCGCGCCTCCCTTCTGCTTCTTGTGCTCCGGCTATGCCCTGACCCGGAAGCACCCCGACCAATGGCAGGCCAGACAGGGGCATATCAGGCCGCTTCCCCCTGACGGAGGCGCCTGATCGTTGTTTCCTAGCACACTGTGCCCAGCTTCTTGCGTGCTCTCTGCAGTCTCACAGTCCCGTTCTCGTCTGCTCTCTGCAGCAGCCTCGCAGTCCTGCTATCCGTGTCTCCTGCTGTACTCCAGTCCTGCCTCCGGTGTTCCTGTTCCATCCTGCCTCCGGTGTTCCTGTTCCGTCCTGCCTCCGGTGTTCCTGTTCCGTCCTACTGCATTCCTGCCTCCGGTGTTCCAGTTCCATCCTGCTCCAGTCCTTCTGTCCTCCTTTATTTCTGTCTCCTGTGTTCCAACTCTATCCTGTCATCTACACTTCAGTCCCTCCACGTTCCAGTCTACTGTCTTACTACACTCCTGTCTCCTGTGTTCCAGCTCTGTCCTGTCATCTACACTTCAGTCCCACACTCCTACTCCAGTCCATCCTGAGCCGCCCCTCTCGGTACCGGCTACCGTGGTACTCGAACCCCTGGGCCTGCTCCTAATGGTCCCTGTATAGGGGGTCGATTCCACCTGGCAGCTCGCCCGGGGCCCCTCGGTGCCTCGGCCCAGAGGGTCCACTCCTGGAGATTCCGGCTCCAGACCAGCCACGCTAACATCTTGTCACCATTCTTCTCATTTACCTGTGAATACTTGCTGAAAGACAACAGCTATTTGAGGTGAAATATATGCAATTGTAGGGTTGGTGGGCCGGGCTGGGGGGTGGTCCCTCTGTATACCGTGCAGTGACATACAGACACAAGCTGGAGGCAAGTTTCGGGTTCAACAGGTCTAAGTTTATTCTCTCGCTGTCCGCCAGACGTCCTCACAGCACTCCGGTTACATTACACAAGGGGACAACGTGCTTTCTCCAGGGATGTCTATATACGTACCGTCCCCTTCTTCACTCTGTGACGCTTCTGACAGCTCCATCGCTGTGGCTGCCGTAGGCCTGTACACCAACAGTAATGTTACTGGTCGCACGTCGTTCCAAACTCAGTGTCGTACACCCGGAGCCTCGTCTATACTGCAGTACTTTGTGTCAAGACCACCCCCTTGACTTTCTCTCTCCTCAGTCCCCCTGGTTGGGTTTTCCTCACAGTGCCACAACTGTCACAGTCTCCTCGTCACTTGAGCTCCCCCTGGGGACTGGAACTTTCTGGAACCCTCCTGTCAAATTTATAGCTTTCCCCGTTCCCTATAACTCCGCCCCCCATGACCAACGGTTTCTTAGCCATAAGCTGATGTCAAGTCCTATGCTCACACTCCTCCCTGCCCTCTAATGTCAGTTCAAGGTACTGCACATCACCTACACTTTTCTAGCTGTTTTCCCCTTTTAAATCTGACCAGTCCGTCCGTCCGTCAGGTCACCTTCCCTCCACAATCATACAGAGTTTCAGCCAAAACAAGCAGACATCCAAACATCCAAAGAAGCAGAGACTCTCTACAGGACAGCAGCCAAGACATCATGGCTCCATCACGAGGGACACAGATTTATCATTCTACAGGATGCCAGCATAGGGCACCATGACCCCGGCTGAAAGAATACAGATCTGCTCCATTGAACATTGCTGAACTGTAAATACATTTGGGGTAGTCAGGATTTGGACCCATCAGTCACCTGAGTACCAAGAATACGTTTGTGAAAGCCAGGAATGGTACCCACTGGTCACCTGGCTCCATGGAGATGCTCAGAGAAGCCAGGTTGTGACCCTTAAGTCAACTGATCTTGAACCTCTATGGACTGTCATCTCCCTAAGCTTGTTGTTACCTCCTCTCTGTGCATGCAACAGGTGGGGTAGTTGGCCCTGGAAGCACTGAAGTCACAGCAGCTCTTATCCCGGCGAGTCAGCGGATTGGTGAGACTGTAATTTGCACCATCTTGGGTATTTTGCTGGGGCTGTTCTATGTGTTATTTGCCCGTTTTGTGGTTCAATAAAATACTGCCACACTGTTTTACCCTCACCCTGTGTTGTCCGAGTAGTAGTATACTCACGGTAAAAGGAGAACAAGCATTCAATGGGATGATCACTGGTTCATGCAGGTTCAGTTAGCAGACTAGGGGATTCGCTGACCCCCCACCCCCACCCCCAAGTGTCTCCAGTGTTTTTTATCTGTGCAGGGCGCAATGAAATATCAAAACAATCAAGTAAATTCTGGAGCCAAATGTGCTGAAAGGTCGGTCTGAGTTTCAGGTCTAACAGGATAATGACCCAAAACACAACACTAAAAACATGCAAGATGGCTAAGAGCAAAGCATAGGAATAGTCTCAAGTGGCCTTCTAAGAGCCCTGATCTACATCCTATTGAACATCTGTGAAAGGAGGTGAAACATGCAGTCTGGAGAAGGCAACTTGTTGGTAACCTGTTTGTTAGGTAATCCCTCCATGTGTTGTGGCTGTCCAACAGCCACGACACATGCAGCCGTGGCGCCTAAAGCATAGTATTGAAGCATACTGAAAGATACTCTGTTAGCACACGAGCATGCTCGGATAACACCTTATCCAAGCACGTTCGCTCATGACTACTTACCTTGAGTTTTGTAAAGGCCATTTTTTTTAATGTTTTTATTTTTAATTTTTCTGTTGAACCACAATTCAAAAACTGTCTTTTGTTTGGTTTTGACTATGTGTGCATATACCCTAATGAAAACAAATAAGAAAAAAAGCAAGTGTATTGAATAATTAACATAGGCTACTTAGTGAACACTGTGCTTGATCAAAAACAGCATAAAGCTGTCGCACCGTGACAAGGTGTATGTTAGCGCAGATGGTCAGGAGCCGGAATCTCCAGGAGTGGACCCTCTGGACCGTGGCACTGAGGGGCCCCGGATGAGCTGCCAGGTGGAACCGACCCCTATACAGGGACCGTTAGGAGCAGGCCCAGGGGTTCGAGTACCACGGTAGCCGGTACAGAGAGGGGTGGCTCAGGATGGACTGGAGTAGGACAGTAGGACTGAAGTGTAGATGACAGAACAGGGCTGGCACACAGGAGACAGGAATGGAGTAAGACTATAGACTGGAACGTGGAGGAACTGAAGTGTAGATGACAGGACAGAGTTGGAACACAGAAGACAGGAATAAAGGAGGACGGAAGGACTGGAGCAGGATGGAACTGGAACACCAGAGGCAGGACTGGAGTAGGACAGCAGGACTGGAACAGGATGGAACAGGAACATCGGAGGCAGGACTGGAGTAGGATGGCAGGACTGGAATAGGAAGACCGGAGGCAGGACTGGAGTAGGACGGCAGGACTGGAACAGGAATACCGGAGGCAGGACTGGAGGACGGCAGGAGTAGGACGGCAGGACTGGAACAGGAACACCGGAGGCAGGAGACAGAGGAAACAGGAACACTGGAGCAGGACTGAGAATAACTGTTAGCGAACACGGAAGACAGGCTGCGAGGCTGCTGCAGGGAACACTGAGGACGGCACCGAGAGACTGTAGAGAGCACAGGAGGAAGCAGGACCCAGCGTGCAAGGTAACACAACGATCAGGCACCTCCCTCAGGGGGAAGCGGCCTGATATACCCCGTCTGGTCTGCCATTGGTCTGAAGGAACTTCTAGGTCAGGGCACAGCCGGAGCACAAGAAGCAGCAGGGAGGCGCGGCCGCGGCCTATGGCGCATGCGCATTGCATGCAGGGATGGTGTCGGCCGCAAGCCCGTCAGAGGTGGCCGTCGGGTGGAGAGAGGCTGCAGCGTGGGAGCAGAGGCCGGGTGAGTATGATGGAGCGGTGTAACAGTGTACCCCATTGGGACAGTAACTACACACTCTAAGGGTATGTGCACACGTTGCGGATTTGCCTGCGGATTTTTCCGCAGCTCTTATCAGAAAATGCAGGTGCGTTTTTGGTGCATTTTTTGTGCATTTTCCATTGCCGATTTGTCTGCGTTTTTTACAGCAGTGATGAAGACATATAAAGTTGTACAAACTTGACTGAAGAAAAAAAGAAAATGATGTAATTTCCTTGTCCAACCCCTTCTTCTGTCATTCTCCATTTTGCTATTTCCTTGTCCAACCCCTTCTGTCATTCTCCATTTTGCTATAACAAAGCAAGGATGAGTGGCAGGTTAAACGAGCAACAGAGCGCCCAGCGGACCAAGGAGTGCGCAGTGCTTATGGCTCCGTAGGCCACACAGAATTATGTTGCTGAGGTTTCTGCTGCAAATCATCAATTGCCACAGAGAGGAGGTAAGATAAATTTTATTAGGGAATGTTGGGATTAGGGTTAGGGTTGGGATTATGTTTATGGTTGGGATTAGGGTTGTAATTAGGGTTGGGATTATGTTTATGGTTGGATTAGGGTTGTGATTAGGCTTGGCATTATGTTTATGGTAGGAATTAGGGTTGGGTTTAGGGTTGGGATTGGGATTAGGGTTGTGATTAGGGTTAGTGTTGGATTTCCAAAATTCTTGACAGCTTTGTTTTTTTCACTGTTGTGAACTAAAACAATTTTTTTTTTTTTTTGGTGCAGCAGCACAGAAGGAGAAAGCGAGCTCGAAGAATGTGGGTGCACCCACTGTTAGCCGAGCGCACGGAGAAGGGGCACTTTTATGTTCTTTACACCGATTGGAGGAGGTAAGTTGCCAAATCTTTAAAGATATTTTTCTACTTAACACGTGTCCGAAAAAATCTAATCATTAACTAACCATTTTTTCATGTCAATTTTTCAGATTTCCAGAAAAATTTGTGTCCTTCTGCAGACTATACATCACAGGATTTGACAGACTTCTTGACATATTGGCACCCCATCTGAAAACGGCAGATACAGTCATGAGGAAGGCCATCACTGCTGAGGAAAGACTGCTCATCACCTTGTGATAAGGAAATAATTTTTTGTTTGTATGTCATTAGGCCTCTTTCACACGGCAGTGTGTCCGGTACATGTGGTGAAAGTTTTCACATGTCCCGGAGACACTGACACATGTACACCCACTCAAATTAATGTTGCTATGCACATGTCAGCGTGTTTTCGCGGGCCAGTGTGTCTGTGGGCAAAACACGTTGACATGTCAGATTTTTAACAGTTGCATGGTCCACAAAGTGTCACACACACTTGCATACACAGAACACACATTGGTGTCCTCTGTGTGACACGCATAGGCATTGGTGAATAAGCGCTACAGGAAGCGCTGTTCCCTGGCGGCAGGTGATGACGATGCTGGCATCATTCTCCCCTGCTCTGCCGGATTTCTGCGCGATCAGGGAAGAATGGGATTCGTCTTCATCACCTGCTACCGTGTAACTGCACTTACAGTAGCACTTTTTCCCTGCCATCCGTGTGGGAATGATGCAGCACATGGGCGGCACACGGTTGCCACATGTGTGCCACACACACACAGACACATTGCCAGTGATATCTTTGGTACAGTCTTACTTTACCATAAATATCATGTGTAAAACCCGCCTGGAACCTGTCTGTATTTTTTACTGCTATAAGATGCCGCCACTGGCTTTCAGGGCTTATGCTAAGCATTCTATAATTAACCCCCCTCCCCTGGTTAATGCGATACCACTCTCCTGCTTGCTTCATTCCTGTACTGCGCAGGCGTACTTTAGTGTCCTGATGAGGATGGTGTGCATGCGCTTGGCCTCTCAGTCCTTTCCTGGGGCTTGCTCACTGCCGGAATTTGTTCTGCCCTCAACAGTGCAGATAAGTATGACTGAGCAGTAGAGCGTGGAATCAAACTGGAGTGCGGCGGCGGTGCAAATAGCAGAGAGTGGCAGGACAAGGACCTGCAACGCCCACCTGACGTTACTGCCCCACGCAGCTGTCTAATTTTTTTACTCTTGTGTTTATTTAGAGCTTTTGTGTCGGACCGTGGTGTTAGCGACAGCATTATAGAATGCTTTAGATAACACCTGAAAGTCGGTGGCCGCATCTTATAGCGGTCATAAATGCAGACAGGTTCCCTTACATTTTTGTGGGACATTTCTAATAATCTTTTCTTTTTCTTTGCAGATTATTGGCCACAGGAGAGAGCTACACATCCCTACACCTCCAATTTAGAGTTGGTAAATCCACCATCTCTAAAATTGTGAGGTGCACATGTAACGTGATCTGGCAGAAGTTTCAGCCCATCATGATGCCTTCTCCAATCGAGGAGACTTGGCTGCAGGTTGCAGCAGGCTTTCAGTCTGTGGCCAATTTCCCAAACTGCATCGGTGCAGTTGATGGTAAAACACATGTAAGAGTTCAGCAGCCATCACAATCAGGATCATGCTTCATTAGTTATAAGAAGTATTTTTCTGTGGTCCTGATGGCGGTGGCTGATGCACACTACAAATTTATTGCCATTGATGTTGGTGCCTATGGCAGTACTGGAGACTCTCGGGTGGTGCGAACATCACAGATTGGTCAGCAAATTCTATGAGAATTATGAATTGAGAAGCTTATGGGGGGGGCGACTTCCTTGGTACTCCGGGGCTCGTGCTTGTTGTCCGGGCCTGAAGAGTCCAAAAAGCCCCATCCAAATTTGCTCATAAGTATAAATTGGAGCAGGGTCCTCCAGAACAGTTAGTGTCATCTGCATCATAGTCATAAACAGTAACTGCCTATCCGGTGGCAGTGAGCGTGTCTTGCTGGCAATTTGCAGCGCAAATAAATCAAACTGATCCTCTGAAGTTGATTTTTGGATCAACTCCAAAGTATCGGTTGCCGCCTTGAAGATTTTATCGTCCTGTTTTTTCCTATTTTTTTTTTTTTTGGTGGGCTCTACTGACACCGGATAGGCAGCTCGTTCTCGAACCTCAGGTTCTGCCGAACCAGATGTTCCAGCAGCTGCTGAACATGTGGCACCGGCAGAAGCTGGTTCAAGTCATGGTGAAAAGATGCCACCAGCTCCAGAGAAATCTCCATCTTCAGACTCTTCTTCACCGGTAGGGTCAGGAGGCACAATGTTCCCTTGAGTGCTGTAAAAACAAAAAATCAATAGATTATTATGGTATGTTTCCATGCTGCATCGAAGCAACGCTTCGGACACAGCAAAAAGACCACTCAGCCAAAAGCGCTGCCCCCTTTTTATTTTCCCATGGTGATAACGCATGTTTTAATTAAACACATGCGGAATCACCGCATTCTATATTTATACTGTGATAGTTATCTTGCGGAGACCTAGTGCCAACGCAAGATAAATAGACATGGGGTGTCCAAAGACATGCCACATGTCCTGTGATGTAGGTCTGCCACCTCCATCTTTGTACGCATAGAGGAGAGGGGATTTATTCAAATCCCCTCCACTATGCTGTAACATCTGGACCTTGCCAATTGACAGCTGCCACAGGATGCAGCATTCAATACGCAGCCAATTGTGTTACGACACGTGGAAACAGAGGATAGATGAAATTACAATTTATTTATTTTTTTTGGGGGGGGGGGGGGCTGCAAAAAATTACCTCCGCAATGTCCTGCTTGTTACCAGCAACTTCAGTTCCTCGTAAAATGGGAAGTTTTGCCTGGTCGTCGAGGATCCGCTTTTTGAACAGCTTGTTACACATTTGTGAAATTGGTCCCTTACCGACCGCCAACGCTGCTTCACATCTTTCTCTAAAAATCAAGATTAAAAACAATATTACTCAAATTTTTAAGAAACTATAATATAAAAAAATTTAATAACAGTATAATTACCAATTTGCAATTGTATGCCATTTGTAAATGTATCCCATTCGGGGTACATCTGCCTAAAAATCTTGGTCCAGCAGAGGTCCCTGTAGGTCTTTATAGGTGTCGTCGGCGGGGTCCCAGTTGGCTGGATAATCACGTACCTACAATGTATACACAGTAATCTCATTAGATACTATATCCAACACATAATTCAAACATATTTTTTTTTAATTAGAACTATAGGCCTAATCCTAACCTTAACACTAATCCCAACCCTAACCCCAACCGTAATCACAACCCTAATCCCAACCCTAACTTTAAATTTTGTCAAAATTGTTAAATTTACTTTACAACTTCTACCTAATGGGGTGACAGAATGGATTTTTTATAATAAAATTTGATATCAGTGGTAATTTGTTTGGGTTAACCCTTTTTTGGGGGGTTAACAAAAGTGGTTTGCAAAAAAATTTGCAAGGGCTCCCGTGCAAATTTCATAGCCAGAGTGGGAAAGCCAACGGCCGGGGGCCAATATTTGTAGCCTGGGAAGGAGGTAATAACCATGGCCCCTTCCCAGGCTATGAATATCAGCCTGCAGCTGTCTGCATAGCCTTTACTGGCTATTAAAATAGGGGGACCCCCCAAAAAAGTGGGGGCCCCCTATATTTTATAGCCAGAAAGGTTACGCAGACAGCTGCAGGCTGATATTCATAGCCTAGGAAGGGGCCATGGACATTGCCCCCCCCCAACTACAAATACCAGCTCACAGCCGCCCCAGAAATGGCACATCTTGAAGATGCACCAATTTTGGCACTTACCCTCTCGCTTTCCAATCCCGTGTAGCGGTGGGATATGGGGTAATAAAGGGGTTAATGTCACCTTCGATTGTAAGGTGATATTAAGTCCGGTTAATAAAGGAGCGGCGTCAAAGTAAAAAATGATTAAAAAAAAAAAAACAGACATAAGAAAAAATAATTTTAATGAAATAAACACTGTTTTTGGCAAATCTTTTTTTCACGCCCATTCCATGCGAAACCCTTGTAGTCCTAGAAAAAACAAAAAATAACAAACCAAATTTATACTCCCTGTCCCGACCTAGCTCAATCGAGTGTCCCACAACGATCTGCCGTGGAGAACAGTCACATCAGGAGATGTAAAACAGAAGCCGCGGAGACACCATCACATGTTTCTCAACGCAAGCAATGACTAGCCAGGTCTTTCACCGGGAAGGAACAACCACGGGAAGGGCAGTCTCCAATGAAGGAAACCACCTATGCCAAAACATGGTATCCATCCACAGACAGCTGTTTCGGGGTATTTGCCCCTCATCAGTGTGGAGTAGGAAACTGGCTAGTAGGAGCAATGCCTAGTGGAAGACTGTGAAAAATGAGGATGATTGACCTCATGGAGATCAACATCCAACACTGCGGAGACACCATCACGTGATTCTAGAGCATTGCCCCCATCCCTTATGAGAAATATGTAAAACATGCAAAACAGAAGCCGCGGAGACACCATCACATGTTTCTCAACGCAAGCAATGACCAACCAGGTCTTTCCCCGGGAAGGAACAACCACGGGAAGGGCAGTCTCCAATGAAGGAAACCACCTATGCCAAAACATGGTATCCATCCACAGACAGGTTTCCTTCATTGGAGACTGCCCTTCCCGTGGTTGTTCCTTCCTGGTGAAAGACCTGGCTAGTCATTGCTTGCATTGAGAAACATGTGATGGTGTCTCCGCGGCTTCTGTTTTGCATGTTTTACATATTTCCCATAAGGGATGGGGGCAATGCTCTAGAATCACTGCGTTGAGAAACACGTGATGGTGTCTCCGCAGTGTTGGATGTTGATCTCCATGAGGTCAATCATCCTCATTTTTCATAGTCTTCCACTAGGCATTGCTCCTACTAGCCAGTTTCCTACTCCACACTGATGAGGGGCAAATACCCCGAAACAGCTGTCTGTGGATGGATACCATGTTTTGGCATAGGTGGTTTCCTTCATTGGAGACTGCCCTTCCCGTGGTTGTTCCTTGCCGGTGAAAGACCTGGCTAGTCATTGCTTGCGTTGAGAAACATGTGATGGTGTCTCCGCGGCTTCTGTTTTGCATGTTTTACATATTTCCCATAAGGCCGGTTTCACACTAGCGCATTTTCAACGCGCGCACGGCCGGGGGTAGCTCCGCCCCCGATCCGGCTCTCTGCCCGGCGTGCCCGCCCCTTCCTTGTAGCGCCGCCTCCTAGCGGACAGCGGCGCCTGCGATCGGCGTACCCTATCTTTAGCATAGGGTGCGCCGATCGTGCGCAGGCCGTGCGCTAGTTGCGCTTTGACCTGCGCTGCGCACTTTTGACGGTGCGCCGTGCGCGCCAAAATCAAACTTTTCGGATTTTGGCGCGCACGGCGCACCGTCAAAAGTGCGCAGCGCAGGTCAAAGCGCAACTAGCGCACGGCCTGCGCACGATCGGCGCACCCTATGCTAAAGATAGGGTTGCGCCGATCGCAGGCGCCGCTGTCCGCTAGGAGGCGGCGCTACAAGGAAGGGGCGGGCACGCCGGGCAGAGAGCCGGATCGGGGGCGGAGCTACCCCCGGCCGTGCGCGCGTTGAAAATGCGCTAGTGTGAAACCGGCCTAAGGGATGGGGGCAATGCTCTAGAATCACTGGGAAGAGAAACACGTGATGGTGTCTCCGCAGTGTTGGATGTTGATCTCCATGAGGTCAATCATCCTCATTTTTCACATCAGGAGATGTGACTGCTCTCCACGGCTGCAGAAACACACTGACAGGAGCTAAGCTCCTGCAGTGTGTTACAGCGCATACGCGAGTTTACCGGAGTTCATTGACTCCGGTACTCTCACTTTACGGCAGTGCTGCGTGGGAAAATTCTCACGCAGCTCTAGTGCAGTAAAGTGAGATCACGGATCTGCAGAACACCGGGAAACTCCGCGATATACTGCCAGGAGCATCGCTCCTGGTAGTGTATCGCTGGAGGACAGAAGAGATCGTTGTGGGACAATCGATTTGGGATTTCTGTGGGCAGGGAGTATTTATTGGCTTATTTTTTTTTTTTTATTATTTTCCTAGGGGACCAAGGGCTTCAGGGAAAGGAGTGGTGCATGTGGTGAGTATATACTATATGTTGTATGTCATGTATGTTACATGTATTGTATGTTTAGTTTGTGATACGTGTTTTTTACACTCACAATTGTGCTTAGTTGCCGGACACAGGGACTACTCTCCCATCCTATAGCCGCATGGGAGTAGCAGGCCCATACGGCCACTGAGCACAAGTGATGCACTATCGTCGCATGGGTACTGACACACACAGACACACACACCAAATCTATCAGACGCCCGACATCGATCTCCATGCGACGGTAGCCCTCCATGCCGCTTTCAATATGGCGACTGGACACTACACTCCGCCCACACACTTCCTCTTCCTCCCACCTGACATCACTTCCCTTTGCAGCATTTTTGACACCCCAATCTGCAACCAAACCGCAGATCTTTTTTCCATCTGTGGTTTTGCTGTGGATTTCACGGACTCAGTGAAAGTCAATTGGTGCAGAAACGCTGCAGAACTGCACAAAGAATTGACATGCTGCGGATATGAACCCGCAGCAAAACCGTCCACAGCTTTTTTTTTACGTTAACTTTAACCCCTTTCTGACATCAGACGGGCCCCTATGCCCATGGACGGGATAGTACGTCTAGCGCAATCAGCTGCGCTCACGGGGGGATTATCACAGCTGACACCTGGCACTATGTGTCAGGGGTGGTCACGGACCGCCCCCGACACGTTAACCCCTTGCACACCACGATCAAACCCGATTGTGGTCTACCGGGGGTTAAAGGGAAGCATCGGCAGGGAGGGGGCTCCCTCCATGCTTCCCTGAGCCCCCCACAGCAGCGCAATGTGCAGCGCTGCTGCGGGGGGCTCCTTCCCTGCAGGTCACCGGATCCAAGATGGCGACTGGGACCTTTGGGGGCCTGCAGTGAGCTGCCTTCCTCAGTGCCTGCAAAGCGCAGGCATGAGGAAGTCTGATTCTATGCCTGTGACAGATCGCTGATCTGTCACAGTGATCAGTGATGTGACAGATCAGCGATCTGTCACAGGACAGTGATGTCCCCCCTGGGACAATATAGTAAAGTTAAAGAAAATAATTTAAAAAAAAAACAAACAAAAAAAAACCCGCTAAATAAAAAAATATTCCCTAATTCATTTTTTTGGAAATATAAAAAACAAAACAATAAAAGTACACATTTGGTATTGCCGCATCCGTAACGACCCGCCCTATAAAACTGTCCCATTAGTTAACCCCTTTAGCGAACCCCTTAAAAAATAAAAAAAGCAAAAAATGATTTATCATACCGGCGAACAAAAAGTGCAATAACACGCGATCAAAAAGACGCATATAAATATCCATTGTACTGCTGAAAACGTCATCTTGTCCCGCAAAAAACGAGCCGCCATACAGCGTCATCAGCAAAAAAATAAAGTTATAGCTCGCAGAATAAAACGATGCAAAATGATTTTTTATATAAAATTGTTTTCATTGCATAAAAGCGCCAAAACATAAAAAAAAGACAAATGAGGTATCGCTGTAATCGTACTGACCCGGAGAATAAAACCGCCTTATCAATTTTACTGCACGCGGAACGGTGTAAACGCATCCCCCAAAAGAAATTCTTGAAATGCTGGTTTTTGTTCATTCTGCGTCCCAAAATTCGGAATAAAAAGCGATTAAAAAATGTCACGTGCCCGAAAATGGTACCAATAAAAATGTCAACTTGTCCCGCAAAAAATAAGACCTCACATGACTCGGTGGGTCAAAATACGGAAAAATTATAGGTCTCAAAATGTGGTGATGCAAAAACTATTTTTACAATAAAAAGTGTAGCGTGCGACAGCTGCCAAAAATAAAAACCCGCCATAAATAGTAAATCAAACCCACTCGTTATCACCCCCTTAGTTGGGGAAAAAAAAAAAAAATGTATTTCCATTTTCCCGTTAGGGCTGAGATTAGGGGTGTGTTGGAGTTAGAATTGGGGGGTTTCCACTGTTTGGGCACATCAGGTGCTCTCCAAACGCAACATGGCGTCTGATCTCAATTCAGCCAATTCTGCGTTGAAAAAGTCAAACGGTGCTCCTTCCCTTACAACCGCTGCCATGCGCCCAAACAGTGGTTTACCCCCACATATGGGGTATCAGCCTACTCAGGACAAATTGCAAAACAACTTTTGGGGTCCAATTTCTCCTGTTACCCTTAGGAAAATAAAAAATTGGGGGCAAAAATATCATTTTTGTGGAAAAAAAATATGATTTTTTTATTTTCACGCCCGGACGATATAAAGTTCTGTGAAGCCCTTGGGGGTTCAAAGTGCTCACCACACATCTCGATAATTTCCGTTGGGGGTTGTCTAGTTTCCAAAATGGGATCACTTGTGGGGAGTTTCAACAGTTTAGGCACATCAGAGGCTCTCCAAACGCGACATGACACCCGCAAACCATTCCATCAAAGTCTGCATTCCAAAACGTCACTACTTCCCTTCCGAGCCCCGATGTGTGCCAATACAGTTGTTTTCTCCCACATATGGGGTATCAGGGTACTCAGGACAAATTGGACAACTTTTGGGGTCCAATTTCTCCTGTTACCCTTGGGAAAATAAAATTGGGGACTAAAAGATCATGTTTGTGGAAAAAATATGATTTTTTTATGCCTGGGCGTTATAAGCTTCTATGAAGCAATAGGGGGTTCAAAGTGCTCACCACACATCTAGAAAAGTTCCGTAGGGGGTCTAGTTTCCAAAATGGTGTCATTTGTGGGGGGTTCCACTGTTTTGGCACATCAGGGGCTTTCCAAACGCGACATGGTGTCCGATCTCAATTCCAGCCAAAATGTCAAATGGCGGTGCTTCCCTTCCGAGCTCCGCCATGCGCCCAAATAGTCGTTTACACCCACATATGGGGTATCAACGTACTCAGGACAAATTGCACAATAACTTTTAGGGTCCTGTCACCCTTGGAAAAATAAAAATTGAGGGTGATAAGCTCATTTTTGTGGAAAAAATATGATTTTTTAATTGTACGGCTGTACGTTATAAACTTCTGTGAAGCCCTTGGGGGTTCAAAGTGCTCACCACATATCTAGATAACTTCCTTGGGGGGTCTAGTTTCCAAAATGGGGTCACTAATGGGGGTTTTCCACTGCTTAGGTACATCAGGGGCTCTCGAAAAAGTCAAACGGCGCTCCTTCCCTTCTGAGCTCTGTCATGCGCCGAAACAGTGGTTCACCCCGACATATCAGGTATCAGCGTACTCAGGACAAATTGCACAATAACTTTTGCAGTCTAATTTCTCCTGTTACCCTTGGTAAAATAAAAAAAAAAAATTGGACCTGAAGTAATTTTTTGTGAAAAAGATAAATGTTCATTTTTTTTTTAAACATTCAAAAAATTCCTGTGAAGCACCTGAAGGGTTAATAAACTTCTTGAGGCTGTGTGCCCACGATGCGATTTGTAAGCGTTTTTGCCGCGATTTTCAGCGCGAAAACGTTTAGAAATCGTGTACAGAACGCCCCCCATGCATTCCTATGGCATTCCGCACATGCTGTGCTAATGCTGCGCTTTTTTCCGCGGCGGAATCGTATCGCGGACAAAAAATTGCAACATGATCATTCTTTTGTGCGGAATCGCAATGATTTGCCGCGATTCCGCACCCATAGGAATGCATGAGAATCGCTTACTTCCCGCATGTGGCTATGCCCACCATGCGCGAAGTTAAGCGTTTCATGTGCAGTTGGTACCCACGGTGTGGAGGTGAGGAGACAGTTCTCCAGGCCCTGGGCACCATACCCCTGTAAGAAAAAAAAAAAAGAATAAAAAAAAAATAAATAAAAAATCGGGGTATATTTACCATCCGATGTCCCGCGCTGCCATCCCGGGCCTCAGCGTTCCCAGTAATGCCTTGCGGCAAGGTCCTGTGATGACGTGGTCTCGCGAGATCGCTATAATAACGCGAGACCAACGTCATCACAGGTTTCGCAAGGCATCGCTGGGAACGCTGAGGCCCGGGATGGCAGCGTGGGACGTCGGAAGGTAAATATACCCCGATTTTTTTTTTATCATTTTTAACATTTTATCTTTTACTATTGAGGCCACATAGGCGGCCCCAATAGTTAAAAGCTGGTCACACTTGTCAAACACTATGTTTGACGAGTGCGACCAACCTGTCAATCACTTTCCAAGCGATGCTTCAAATCGCTTGGAAAGTGCTTGAGAAAATCGCGGCAAAATCGCGAACAGAATCGCGGTGAAATCGCACGGAAAAAAAAGCGTCCGGTTTTCATTGTGCGTTTTAAAACGCTACGTGGGCCCATAGCCTGAATGTGGTTTTGAGCACCTTGAGGGGTGCATTTTTTAGAATGGTGTCACTTCAAAGTGACTCCAAATGTGATGTGGTCCGTAAAAATAAAATGGTGTTGCAAAAATGAGATCGCTGGTTAACTTTTAACCCTTATAACTTCCTAACAAAAAAAAAAATTTTGGTTCCAAAATTGTGCTGATGTAAAGTAAACATGTGGGAAATGTTACTAAAGTTTTTTGTCTGCTATATCTCTGTGATTTTAGGGCATAAAAATTCAAAGTTGGAAAATTGCGAAATTATCGCCAAATTTCCGTTTTTTTTCACAAATAAACGCAAGTTATTTGAATTAAATTTTATCACTAGCATGAAGTACAATATGTCACAAGAAAACAGTGTCAGAATCACCGGGATCCATGGAAGCGTTCCAGAGTTATGACCTCATACAGGGACAGTGGTCAGAATTGTAAAAAATTGGCCGGGTCATGAACGTGCAAACCACCCTTGGGGGTTAAGGGGTTAATGGTACTGTACAACGCAGGAGATTCTGCTGCGGATCCACAGCAAAATCCGCAATGTGTGCATATACCCTAATATTAAATCCTACCTAGTGTGAATAGTGGCAGAGAGTCACCAGATCCCAACCGGACACCCAGCTTTGGAGGGACTATATATGAACTGCCCAGCTCAGTGAAAAGGGGGCCACACCCTATTTGTACTGAATACAAAAATACTGAAGAAAAACAGAAAACTGAGCCGGAGTATATGGGCAGAGACACACTCGCGTAATTTTCATCCGAGAATAGGCTGAATTCACACGTGGCGTTTTTTTTGCGTTTCCGCGGCGGTTTTAACTGCGCGATTTTGCCGCGAAAATTAAGCATCCCATGCATTCCTATGGGATTCCGCAATGCTGTGCTAATGCTGCGGTTTTTACCGCGGCGGAATCGCTTCGCGGTAAAAAACGCAGCATGCTCATTAATTTGCGGAATCGCGGCAATCCCGCACCCATAGGAATGCATTGTTCCGCTTACTTCCCGCATGTGGCTGTGCACAACATGCGGAAAGTAAGCAGAACAATTGCAGATGGTACCCACGGTCCGGAAGAGAGGAGACTGTCCTCCGGGCTTTTAGTACCATATCCCTGTAAAAAATAGAATTTAAAATAAAAAATATTGTTATTCTTACCTTCCGGCGTCCCGCGCAGCATTCCCGCCTCTCTCCACGCTCCCGTTCCCAGTAAGCCTTTGCGAAAATGCCGCGGTCATTCGCGCGACGTCATCACGAATTACCGCGAGACATCGCGACCCCGCGAGAACGGACGTCATCGCGGGCATTTTCGCAAAGGATTACTGGGAACGGATGCGCGGGACGTCGGAAGGTAAGAATAACACCATTTTTTTATTTTTTTTTTACATTCTATCTTTTACTACTGATGCCGCATAGGCAGCCTCAGTAGTAAAAAGTTGGTCACATTCGTCAAACACTATGTTTGACGAGTGTGACCAACCTGTCAATCAGTTCTCCAAGCGATGCTACAGATCGCTTGGAAAACGCTAGCATTTTGCAAGCTAATTACGCTTGCAAAATGCTAGTTTTTCCACGGGAAAATCGCGGGAATTTAAAATGCGATTTTCCCGCGGAATGGAATTCTCGCGGTAATTTCCGCGAGAGTTCCGGTACGTGTGCACTTAGCCTCAAACTCGCACTGGCTGTCTGCTCTCCTGACCTGAGCTTGACAGCTGCATAGTAATCTATCATGCTGTCATGCTCAGGTCAGGAGAGGTGCCGGCCAGTCTGTTCAGTGCGATGCGATTATCGCAGGAGAAATACGCCAGTGCGTCTCTGCCCTAACTTGAGTAACATGCATGATGTAAAAGCATGTTCACGCTGGCGATATAAACAAACAAAACCAAAGAAAGGACAATGTGTGCATATACACTAATAAAATAGATATATAGATATAGCTATGGATATATCCATGTGTGTGTGTGTGTGTGTATATATATATATATAAGGGGAAGAAGGTGGACCCAGGCAACTATAGGCCGGTGAGTCTGACTTCTATACCAGGAAAGATCTTTGAACAAATTATTAAACAACATGTATGTCAATACCTGGATAAGAATGAAGTGATTAAACAGAGTCAGCATGGGTTTGTAACTAATAAGTCATGTCAGACTAATTTAATTTCCTTCTATGATGGTATTACTGATTGGGTGGATCAAGGAAATGCTGTAGATATAGTATATCTTGACTTCAGCAAAGCATTTGACAAAGTCTCTCATACAATCCTTATTGAAAAAATGACTAAGTATGGAATGGACAAGGCAACTGTTAGGTGGATTCATAACTGGCTTAGTGATCGGACCCAAAGAGTGGTCGTAAATGGCTGCACATCCAGTTGGAAGAATGTCTCAAGTGGGGTACCACAGGGCTCTGTCCTGGGCCCTGTATTGTTCAACATCTTTATCAACGATTTAGATGAAGGAATTGAGGGTAAACTGATTAAATTTGCTGATGACACAAAGCTAGGAGGGATAGCTAATACTAGAGAAGAGAGAGAGAGGATTCAAAAAGATTTAAATAAACTGGAGAAGTGGGCAGCAACTAACAGAATGGTTTTTAACAGGGAGAAATGCAAAGTACTACATCTGGGCAATAAAAATGAAAAAAGCATATACAGAATGGGAGGAATAGGGCTAAGTGACAGCACATGTGAAAAAGACTTGGGTATACTAATAGATCACAGACTGAATATGAGTCAACAGTGTGATGCAGCAGCAAAAAAGGCAAATGCAATTCTAGGATGTATTAACAGAAGCATACAGTCTAGATCACGTGAAGTAATTATTTCCCTCTACTCCTCTTTGGTCAGACCTCATCTGGAATATTGTGTCCAATTTTGGGCACCACATTTTAAAAAAGACATCAACAAACTGGAGCAAGTTCAGAAAAGAGCGACCAGAATGGTGACCGGTCTGCAAACCCTGTCTTATGAGGAAAGGTTGCAGGATTTGGGAATGTTTAGTTTGCAAAAGAGAAGACTGAGAGGAGACTTAATAGCTGTCTACAAATATCTAAAGGGCTGTCACATTGTAGAAGGATCAACTTTATTCTCATTTGCACAAGGAAAGACTAGAAGCAATGGGATGAAGCTGAATGGGAGGAGACACAGATTAGATATTAGAAAAAACTTTTTGACAGTTAGAGTGATCAATGAGTGGAACAGGCTGCCACGAGAAGTGGTGAGTTCTCATTCAATGGAAGTCTTCAAACAAAGGCTGGACAGACATCTAACTGGGATGATTTAGTGAATCCTGCTTTGAGCAGGGGGTTGGACCAGATGGCCCAGGAGGTCCCTTCCAACTCTACGATTCTATGATTCTATGATATATATATATATATACACACACTGTATATATCTATCTTTTGATGTATCTATGGATAGATATAGATAAATAGCAATGCCGATGTTTATTAATGAACAATATTTTTTATTTAAAAAAAAAAAAAACACGGAAAAAAAATGGCATGGGCTCCCGCGCAATTTTCTGCGCCAGAGGGGGAAAGCCGACAGCCAGGGGCCAATATTTGTAGCCTGTGAAGGGGCTAATACCCATGGCCCCTTACCAGGCTATGAATATCAGCCCGCAGCTGTCTGCATAGCCTTTACTGGCTATTAAAATAGGGGGACCCTCCCAAAAAAGGACGTAGGGTCCCCCTATATTTTATAGACAGGCTACGCAGACAGCTGCGGGCTTATATTCATAGCCTAGGAAGGGGCCATGGATATTGCCCCCCCCCCGGCTACAAATACCAGCCTTCAGCCACCCCAGAAATGGCGCATCTCTAAGGCTACTTTCACATTTGCGCTTTTTTGCGCTGCGCGCGCAGTGCAAATGCATCATGCGTTTTCTTGCGCATGGTTTATGAAAAAAAAAAAGCATGCGTTTTTTGCGCTGACGTGCGCATGACTATGCGCACGTCAGCGCTCCCATAGACTTTAATGGGTTTTGGGTGAATTTCGTGCGCATGCATTTTTTTGAGACAGGTCGGACGCATAAAAAATGCATTTTGTGCACCCGGGCGCACACTTCAAAATAACGCATGCGCATACAAACGTATGACTATGCGCACCCATGTTAAGTATAGGAAAAAAACGCATGCACGTTTGGGCAAAAACTCAGAGCAAAAAAAACGCAAGTGTGAAACCAGCCTAAGATGCACCAATTCTGGCACTTAGCCCCTCTCTTCCCACTGCCGTGTAGCGGTAGAATATGGGGTAATAAGGGTTTGTCACCTTGCTATGATATTAAGCCCGGTTAATAATGGAGAGGCGTCAATAAGATGCCTATCCATTATTAATCTTATATTAATAAAGTGTTAAAAAAAAAAACACACATAAGAATAAACTATTTTAATTAAATAAAACACGACACATTTTTTCAAAATTTGTATTTTACTATCCAGCAAAAGCCCTAGATCACCTGCAAAAAAAAAAACTCCCTGTCTGACGTAATCTCATTAATAACGATTGTCCCACGACGATCTCCCCTATAGAGCTGTCACATCAGCAGATGTGACCTCTCTATAAAGCCCCCTTTACACACTGCGATATCGCTAGCAATATTGCTGTAAAGTCACCGATCTTGTGACGTTGCAGCGATATTACTAGCGATATTGCTGCATGTGATACCTCCGACCGGCTCCCCCGCTGATTATCGCTGATCACGCGAGAAGCTGCTGGATCATTCCTCGTCTGTCACTTCCTGCGGCACTTCCTGTGGCGCCGACGAGTGACGCGTGGAGCCGGGCGGGAGGACGCAGGATCGCCTCGTCTGACAGGTAAGTAGCGATCCCCGTCCCCTGCGATGTCGCTAGTGAGATCTGCCTGTGTGGCAACTCACTAGCGACCACCTAGCGATGCACCAGCGATCCTGACCGCGTCATATCGCTGGTCGGGATCGCTGGTGAGTCGCTAGGTGTAACGGTACCTAGCCTCCGATGACACACTGACCGGAGGTATCTCCAATGACACACTGCTGGAGGGTTAAGCCTCTCGCTTTACGGCACTACAGCATGAGAAAATTCTCACGCTGTAGTGCCGCAAAGTGCCAGGTGAACTCAGGTGACCTGTCGGCGGCAGAGTGATACAATGACGGAGATAATCCTCCGCATTGTATCACTGGAGACCCTGGAGAGCGGTCGGATCAGCTGATGTGACAGCTCTCCACGGGAGATCGTCGTGGGACAATCGTATTATTTGGATTGCGTCGGACAGGGAGTGTTTGTTTATTATTTTAATATTTTTTCAGGTAATCGATGGCTTCGGGGATTAGCAGAATATCGTGAGCATGAACTATGTGTGTGTGTGTGTGTGTGTGTGTGTGTGTGTGTGTGTTTTTTTGTTTGTTTTTTTTTTTTACATTCAACACATTTGCCGGATGATAGGACTACTACTGTCCCATCATTGGCTAATGTGTCAATCACTGTGACTGTAGCAGGCATAGTCCGATGGGACTTGTAGTCCCATTGGATGATGCCTGTATACACAAACACACACGCAGACCCCCGAATAACCCCGCACAGACCCGCAGACCCCCACATACCCCCGCACAGGCCCACCTCACACGCACATAGCCCGCACACACCAGTGGTTTACCCCCACATATGGGTTATCGCTGTGACGACCAAGGAAGGTAACGTTCGAGAGTGGACCCTCAGGATCGCGGAACTGGAGCTCCCGGGGGCGAGCGCGCCAGGTGGAGCCGACCCCTATACAGGGACCGTTAGGGGAAGACCCTCGGAAGACAGAAACTGCGACAGCTAGAACCAAGAGGGGCGGCTCAAGGGACCAGAGAGGAACTGGTGGAACTAGAGCACAAGACGAACCGGAGACACAGGATGGGTCAGGAACACGGGGCTGAGTACAGGACTGAGTGAGGAGTACAGGACGGAGTATGAAGTATAGGACTGAGTACGGAGTACAGGACTGAGTGGGAAGTGCAGGACGGAGGATGGAGTACAGGACTGAGAACAGAGTGCAGGACTGAGGGAAGAATACAAGACGGAATGCGGAGCACAGAACTGAGGCAAGGCAAGGATTAAGAGGAAGTTGTAGGGAAGACCCCCCTACAACTCGGCCAGAATACCGCCAGGTACAGCACACGATAATCAGGCGTCTCCATCTTGGGGAAGGCGTCTCCTACAGGGGAAGGAGGTGATACCGATTAAGAACAACAGGTTTAAGGAGCGAGACATGGAAGGCATTAGGGACCCGTTGTTAATGCGTCCAAGAACCTCAAATGGACCGATGTACCGGGGACCCAGTTTGTAAGAAGGCATCTTTAGGCGGATATGCTTAGTTGACAGCCAGATTGGTATGGCGGAAGGTCCCTGCGTCTCTTAATTCGGATAATGGATTTTTCAAGTGCCTCTCTGGTCTCCCTCCAGACCTGAGAAAACTCGGAAGAGAGGGCATCCGCTGCGGAAACACCAGAAGGCGTGGAGAGAGGTAGCGGAACACCAGGGTTCTGGCCAGAAACAACGAAGAACGGCGTTTTAGTGGTGGACTCATTAGCATGGTTGTTATGGGCGAACTCTGCCCATGGCAGAAGGGACACCCAGTTGTCTTGATGGGCGTTAGAAAAGTGACGCAGGTAACATAGTAACATAGTTTTGAAGGCTGAAGGAAGACCTTATGTCCATCTAGTTGAGCCTATTTTTAGTGCAGCTGTTCTGCATTGTTGATCCTGGGGAAGGCAAAAAACCCACAGAGTAGAAGCCAATTTTCTCCATAGGGAAAAAAATTCCTTCCACTAAGCTGGGTCAACCATTTACCTATAATATTCTGTTATTCGTAACCTTCTATACTGTTACTCACAAGAAAAGCATCCATTCCTTTCTTAAATTCATTCAGTGAGTTGGCCATCACCACTTCCTCAGGAAGAGAATTCCAGAGGCTGCTAATACCTGATTGATCCGTTCCACTTGCCCATTGGACTGAGCATGATAGGCGGAGAAGTCCAGAGATATACCCATGAGTTTGCTGAGTGCCTTCCAGAATCGGGAGGTAAACTGGACCCTTCGATCGGAGACAATATGTTAAGGGAGTCCATGTAGCCTGAAGATCTGGTGGATGAAGACCTTGGCCAACTCAGGTGCTGTAGGTAATCTGGGCAACGGGATAAAATGGGCCATCTTGGAGAAGCCATCGACCACTACTAGGATAGTAGTACACTTGGAAGAGCGAGGTAAAATCGGTAATGAAGTCCATACCAATCTGCCGCCAAGGGGCCTCAGGAGGAGGCAGAGGGTGAAGCATGCCAGATGGCAGACTTCTTGGTACTTTGTTCTGAGCACAAGTCGTGCAGGAGGCTACGAAATCTGTCACATCTTGATGAAGAGAAGGCCACCAATAGTAGCGACAGAGGGTTTTCTTGACCCAGACGTGACCCGCAATCTTGGAGGAATGCCCCCAGTCTAGGACTTCCGACCTCTTATTCTGTGGGACGAAGGTCTTGCCTGGCGGAATGGGGGAGAGCGTCACGGGTGCCACGGTGATAACTTTGGCAGGCTCAATGATATATGAAAGAGCCTCCTCAGTCTCAGGTAATTGCAAGGACCTGGATAGGGCGTCCGCCTTGGTATTCCTATCCCCAGGCCGAAAATGGAGTTTGAAGTCAAAGCGGGAAAAATACAGCGACCACCTGGCTTGCCTGGAGTTGAGCCTTTGCGCAGACTGAAGATACACCAAATTCTTGTGGTCCGTGAAGATTATCAATGGATGGACCGCTCCCTCCAGAAAATACTGCCACTCCTCCAGAGCCATCTTAATGGCCAGTAATTCCCGATCTCCAATTAAATAGTTGCATTCTGCGGGAGAGAAGGATTTAGAGAAGAACCCACAAGGCACCAAGTGGCCAGAAGACGTCTGCTGGGAAAGGACCGCCCCTGCTCCAGCGGAAGACGCATCCACCTCTAGGATGAAGGGCCCATTAACTACCGGCCGGTGTAAAATCGGGGCGGTAGCAAAGGCCCGTTTCAAGGCCTCTTCGGCCTCTGGAGGCCAGACATTTGCTTTGGTCCCTTTTCGGGTCAGAGCGGAGATGGGCTTGGTCACTGAAGAGAAGTGTGGAACGAACTGCCTGTAATAATTTGCAAAACCCAGGAACCGTTGGATGACTTTTACTCCGACTGGACGTGGCCATTTGAGTACAGCAGACAATTTCTCGGAGTCCATCCTCACCCCGGAGTCCGTGATAATATACCCTAGGAAGGGCAATGAGGTTTGCTCGAACAGGCATTTCTCTAATTTAGCATAGAATTGGTTCTCCCGTAGGCGTTGCAGGGCCAGCCGAACACTCCTCCTGTGGGTGGATAAATCAGGTGAAAAGACAAGGATGTCATCTAGATACACGACACATGAGTACAGCAGATCTCGGAAGATCTCATTAACGAACTCCTGGAATACCGCCGGGGCATTGCAGAGCCCAAAAGGCATAACCAAATACTCGTAATGGCTGTCCCGAGTATTGAAGGCTGTCTTTCATTCGTCCCCAGCATGAATTCGGATCAAGTTATAGGCTCACCGGAGATCCAATTTGGTAAAGATTCAGGCCCGTCTCAAACAGTCAAAGAGTTCAGGGATTAGCGGGAGAGGATACCTATTTTTGACTGATACCTTTCAAGCCTCGGTAATCAATACACGGCCGAAGGGATCCGTCTTTCTTCCGGACGAAAAAAAACCCTACTCCCGCAGGGGAAGATGACATCCAAATAAAACCCCGAGCCAAGTTTTCCCAGATGTATTCAGACATGGCCGCCGTCTCTGCCGGAGACAGTGGATAAGTTCTCCCCCTGTGGGGAATAGCTCCCGGTATCCGCTCGATTGGGCAATCGTAGGATCGATGCGGCGGCAGGGTCTCTGCCTCTTTCTTGCTGAAGACATCGGCGTACAAGTGATAAGCCGTGGGAAGCCCAGGAAGATCGGTAGGAGCGTGCAGTGGTCCAGGACGAGGTATCAACAACAATGTTCATGGCAGGAGTGTCCCCAGCGTAGGATATCCCCAGAACGCCAGTCCAGAACGGGCTCATGTAAGCGTAGCCATGGTAGGCCGAGGAGCACAGCGTGGGACAAATTAGGCAGAACACAAAACGCGATCTTTTCCCGGTGAAGAGCTCCAACTTGTAACTCCACCTCGACAGTGACAATGGTGATGGGTTCAGGTAGCGGTTTGCCATCCACAGAGGCGATTGTGCGTGGATTTTCTAGAGTAACCACTGGAATCCGGAACTGGTCCACTTCCCTGAGCCGGATGAAGTTACCAGCCGCACCCGAGTCCACATACACCTCCACAGATCTACGCTCCCGACCTAAAACAATTAGAGCCGAAATGGTAAGGGGCAGAGAGGAATCAGTATCACCTAGGGAGGCCTCTCTTACCTGGCCTAGGTGGAGGCGTTTCCCAGGCTCACTGGGCAAGTATGCACAAAATGATTGGCCTCGCCGCAGTAAAGGCATAGCCCCTGCGTCCTTCTCTCCCTGCGTTGTTGCTCAGACAACTTTACTCGGTCCACCTGCATGGGCTCAGGAACGGAATTACTAGAAGACGCCGGGGCGCGGGGAATGGGCGCTTGATATAGCCTAAAGGGTCTCCTCTCCCTAACTGACTCTCTGGAGCGTTCTTGAAACCGTAAATCTATACGGGTGGCTAGGGATATGAGATCCTCCAGGGTGGTAGGAGTGTCTTTGCCGGCAAGCTCATCTTTTATTTTGCCCGAGAGTCCCCTCCAAAAGGCCCCAATCAAGGCCTCATTATTCCACCCCAGCTCAGAGGACAGTGTCCGGAAGCAGATGGCATACTGTCCTACAGTGAGAGAACCCTGACGGAGATTGAAAAGAGCCTCAGCGGTGGAGGCCTCGCGATCAGGCTCGTCAAATACCCTGCGGACAGTATCTAGGAAGTTCTGTATGCTAGACACCACTGGGTCACCTCTCTCCCACAGGGGATTCACCCAAGCTAAGGCCTCCCCCTCAAGATGGGACACAATAAACGCTACTTTGGCTCGATCAGAGGGGTATTGCTGAGGCAGGAGCTCAAAGTGCAACCGGCACTGATTTAAAAACCCCCGACATAACTTGGGGTTGCCGCTAAACCTGGGAGGTTTCCCTAAGCATGGTGGCGGGTGAGATACGGGGTCCCGAGGTAGAGCCGAAGCGGCAGCAGAGGACTGCAGGGACAGAAGTCGGTCGTCTATGGACGCCATGTAACTCAGAATGTGGGACTGGGCGTCACGCTGCTGCGCGAGCTCCTGCTGGAGCCAAGCTAGCAAAGGGGCGTTCCCTGGGTCAGCAGTTTGTAAGACGGAAAGGTGGGTGTCCATGGATTTCATAAAAGACATTATTCTAGTCTGGTTCTCACGCAAAAAGAGCAATTCTTTCTGCGTAGCCGCCGAGGTGCTAGCAGGGTCCATGGCCTGATTATGCTGTGACGACCAAGGAAGGCAACGTCCGAGAGTGGACCCTCAGAATCGCGGAACTGGAGCTCCCGGGGGCAAGCGAGCCAGGTGGAGCCGACCCCTATACAGGGACCGTTAGGGGCAGACCCTCAGAAGACATACCGCGACAGCTAGAACCAAGAGGGGCGGCTCAAGGGACCAGAGAGGAACTGGCAGTACCAGAGCACAAGACAAACCAGAGACTACAGGATGGGTCAGGAACACGGGACTGAGTGAGGAGTATAAGACTGAGAACGGAGTGCGGGACTGAGAACGGAGTGCGGGACTGAGAACGGAGTGCGGGACTGAGAACGGAGTGCGGGACTGAGAACGGAGTGCGGGACTGAGAACTGAGGCAAGGCAAGGTGTTATGATGAGTCACCGAAGGAGGAAAAAACAAAATACCAGCTAAGTCCAGAAAAACCAGAGAGGTTTGCAGCTATCGGATTGCAGACCCCTGAACCTATCCACAACAACTAGCAGTAGCCGTGGGGGGTTCCTACGGTGCCCTAGACCCCTCGAGCACAGCCGGAGAGCTACATAGCCTAAAGACAGGGGAAAAACTAAACTGCCCCAGAGCAGACCCCAAAGCAATAAGCAGCCCCCCAACATATAATGACGGTGAAGCAAGATGAAATCACTAACACAGATAGAGAGATAGGTTGAGCAAATGATGGGGCCCAAGCTAACTACATAGGACAGGATAGGAAAGCTGCTGTCTGTCATCCGCAAAAACCCTATCAAAATGAGCCAACCGACTGATAGGAAAAACTGGCCCTGAAGTCGCTAGGCTTCAAAAGGCTATATCAGCACTCAGGTATATTCTGAAGACAGAGCAAAAGATCAACAGATCAGAGACAAAAATGGAATTCAGCTCACCCCCGGCCGGGGATGGCAGAACTCCCAAAAAACAAGGCAAAACAAAACTGAAGAGTACAAAGCAGAGCAGAAAAACTTAGCTTTGAGATGCAGGAATCAGACTGGTCTCCAAGAATCCAGCAGGAAAATCACCAGCCAGGAAGAAGGGCGTCGGCAGCCTTATATCCAGTCCTCAATTCCAGCAACCCAGTTATCATCTAGCTGCCCAGGTGTTTGGTAATCAGTCTCACTACCTTCCTTCACCAGAGGAGGGAGTTCATCAGACCTCAATGATGAAGGGAAAAATGAACTCACAACAGCAAGGATTAAGAGGAAGTTGTAGGGAAGACCCCCTACAACTTGGCCAGAATACCGCCAGGTACAGCACACGATAATCAGGGCGGGCGGTGCAGGGTTAAGAAACCTGCAGGGCGCGCGCTCGCAGCCTAGGGCGCCTGCTCGTGACAAGCACGCGCCGGGAGGACGGGAGTGAGGAGGAGGCGGGCACAGTGCGGCGAGATGCGGGCAGGTGAATACAGCCGGCGGCGGACCCCGCTGCTACTGGTACGGCGGCGGTCACCGCTGCCGACGTGACAGTCCGCCTACTAAGGACAAATTGCACAATAACTTTTGGGGTCCTGCTACCCTTGGGAAAATAAAAATTGGGGGTGAAAAGATCATTTTTGTGGAAAAAAATGATTTTTTAATTTTACAGCTGTACGTAATACACTTCTGTGAAGCCCTTGGGGGTTCAACATTCTCACCACACATCTAGATAAGTTCCTTGGGGGGGTCTAGTTTTCAAAATGCTGTCATTTGTGGGGGGTTTCCACTGTTTTGGCACATCAGGGGCTTTCCAAATGTGACATGGCGTCCGATCTCCATTCCAGCCAAAAAAGTCAAATGGCGCTGCTTCCCTTCTGAGCTCTGCCATGCACCCAAATAGTCGTTTACCCCCACATATGGGTATCAGCGTACTTAGTACAAATTGCACAATATCTTTTGGGGTCCTGTTACCATTGGGAAAATAAAAATTGGGGGTGAAAAGATCATTTTTGTGGGAAAAATATTTTTAATTGTATGGCTGTACAATTTGGCACATCAGGGGCTCTCCAAACGTGACATGGCGTCCGATCTGAATTCCAGCAAATTTTGCGTTGAAAAAGTCAAACGGCGCTCCTTCCCTTCTGAGCTCTGCCATGCGCCGAAACAGTGGTTTCCCCCCACATATCAGGTATTGGCGTAGTCAGGACAAATTGCACAATAACTTTTGCAGTCCAATTTCTCATGTTACCCTTAGTAAAATAAAAAAAAATTGGACCTGAAGTAATTTTTTTTGTAAAAAAACAAAGTTAAATGCTCATTTTTTTTTTAAACATTCAAAAAATTCCTGTGAAGCACCTGAAGGGTTAATAAACTTCTTGAATGTGGTCTTGAGCACCTTGAGGGGTGCAGTTTTTAGAATGGTGTCACTTTTGGGTATTTTCTATCATATAGACCCCTCAAAGTGACTTCAAATGTGATTTGGTCCCTAAAAATAAAATGGTGTTGTAAAAATGAGAAGTTGGTTGTCAACTTTTAACCCTTATAACTTCCTAAAAAAAAAAAAAAAAATGTTGGTTCCCAAATTGTGCTGATGTAAAGTAAACATATGGGAAATGTTATTTATTAAGTTTTGTGTGTGCCATATCTCTGTGATTTAAGGGCATAAAAATTCAAAGTTGGAAAATTGCAAGATTTTCGCCAAATTTGTTTGGTTTTTTTTTCACGAATAAACGCAAGTCATATCAATGAAATTTTACCACTAACATGAAGTAAAATATGTCACGAGAAAACAATGTCAGAATCACCGGGATCCATGGAAACGTTAGAGTTATTACCTCAAAGGGACAGTGGTCAGAATTGTAAAAATTGGCCTGGTCATTAACGTGCAAACCACCCTTGGGTGTAAAGGGGTTAAGAATTTTTTTTATTTCATTCTAACTTTTACACTTTGTCCTACTATGAGACAATCAGTTTTTGCTGGCTGATCGCTTCTATAGCATGCAGATGAAGCAACATCTACATGCTATAGAAACGGTCAGCGCTGTACTTAGCGCATTGACCTGAGACTTCCTGACATGCACTGCTCATGACAGGAAGTTTCTTCGCTCTGGTAACCCGGATGTCGTTATGACGACATCGGGTTACCATGACAGCGATCGGGACCCTGCTTCACGCTGTGTGGTCTCCGATCCAAAGGGTTAAAGTGACAGGAGTGGTCGTCTGTGATAGCTCCTGGCACCTAGTGCCAGGTGTCAGCTGTGAGAATCAGCTGACGCCAGGCCGTGATCGCATTTCTTCTTGTGTAGAGCAAGACAGGGAGGGGGGGGAGCAGTTGAATATGCCCCGCCCAGCGGACCAGACCGTGGCAGTTTACATACATCTGAACCGATATAAAAAAGGTATTTATGCATGAAAGGTGTGGGGTCAGGGGGAAGCAAAAGTACTGAGAGAATCCTTATGTGACACACAATTGAATGAATGATATTTTTTGAGATGACAGATTCCCTTTAAAATATTTTCAAATAAAAGGACTTTATTCTGGATGTGTTTTTTTTACCATTTGACTATGGAGTTAGAAATGGGGTCGTCTTGTAGACTCTTCTCTATTACTAACCCCTGGGCTTGATGTCAGTTGCCAAAACAAAGCTGACATCAACCCCAATACTATTACCACACTTGCCACCGCACAAGGGCAAGTGGGAAGAGTGGAGGCTAAGCGCCAGAATTAGCGCCATTTCTGGCGCGGATGAGAGCTGATGTCTTTAGTTTGGGAGGGGGACGATATTCACGGCCCCTACCTAGCAGTTGTTTTCCTAGCCTTTGCTGGTTATTAATCATAGGGGGACCCCCACGTCTTTTTTTTTTGTGGGGAGCCCCAATTTTAATACCCAGTAAAGGCTAAGAATACATCTGTGAGCTGATATTAATAGCCTGGAAAGATCCATCTTTATTACTCACTTCCCATGCTATAAACATCTGCCCCCAGCTTTCTGCTTTCCCTCAGCTGGTTATCAAAATGTTTGGGGACTTCACACCATTTTTTTCTTTAAGTTATTAAATTATTAGCTAAATACATTAGCATTAAGTTACACGCGCACTGCACTAATTGTTTACATCACTGACTTCTTATATATTCTATGTATATATCTATTCTGACAGGTCACACAGTGAATATACTGTACTGTAATGCTAATGAAATGTTAAGTTTTCTAAGAGATGGGTGAGTAAAAACTGGACGGCACACACATGGTCCTTGGGCCGTGCGATTTTTTTTTTTTGCACCTATGACTTGCATTGGAGAGTCTTAGCCGATATACGAGGACAATCGCAGCATGCTGTGATTTTCTCAGTCCGATCTGAGAAAAAAAATCTCAGACGTGCAGGGACTCATAGACTAACATTAGTCAGCGTGCAATCAGTTTTTTTATCGGATTGCACTCATCCATTTTTCACGCAGATGAATGAGTCTTAAGCAGGGCCACCTTACTGCTGTATTGGGCCTGGTGAGCAGCAGTACAGAGGGGGGCACCGCGGCGCACATCTCGGTGCTGGGACTGGGCGCTTTCTCGGCACGCCACGGCTGTCTAACCTGGATGGCTGCGCAGCTCTATAAGGCGGCCAGAGTGGTAGTCGTGGCAACGGGCTGTACTGTTCCCACACCCTGGCACCCCATAGAATACAGTGTCCCTTCTGCCACCTGTGCAGCGTGCATAGAAATACACTTACATTCACTGCCAGGATCCTCTCAGGTTCTGTCACTCCGGCTCCACGTTTCCGAGCTCCACAAAACATCTCAGAGTCAGTCCTTTTCCAACAGTTGAACTTTACTAATCAATAGGGCATTCATCACACTGGCAGCACAGGTTAAACAAAGAGACATCTTCTTATCATTCCCTGCTGTCCGGGCAGCCTCTATCCTCTCTATCAGCTCTGTCTCCCTTCTCCCGGCAATCACTGCCATATCTTTGGACAGTCCGTGTCCCAACTTCAGTGTCACCAGCTCGCTGTCAGCCCCTCGTCCGGTTCCAATAGGGAAAGGTGTCAGGAATGCCATCTCAGCTGCTCCCGCCCCAGTCATAGACCCAGATCCTTCTTGGGGATGGTCCTTTTGAGCTGGTACCCGACTGCACAATTCTCCGCCTGGGGCCTCCTACTGCCATAGCAGCCTTATCCTCACGGCCGGCCGCCTACTTCACTGCTGCTCACACCTTGCCCTGGGCAAGACTGCCCGGGCTTCTGCTCCTTAACCAGGAAGTCATTCTCCTATATCCCTATGACCCTGCCCTGCTCTGATCTAAAGCTCCTCCCAACTGTTACACCCCTATGCAAACACTCCTCTTCTATTCCCTATCTCTATGATGCCCCCACTATTCTAATCCCCCTACGGTCTTATACTGTCCCTAAGTTTATACACAGTACACAACAAATGCAATATCTTACAGTACACAAACATCAGTGAACATGCATAAACGACAAGGTGCCGCACGTGATATATGCGCACAGTGTTCAGGAGAGAGGAGGCAAGTGAGGATCCCCCGCCACCTCCTTACAGCCTCAGCTCCCTCCATCTTCTCTGGACTTCTGGTCAGGTGACGGCGCATACGTGATGACGTCATCGCGTACGCGCCGACATGTATAAGGACACCAGAAGCAGAGCTGTGCATGCAGGGGATTGTCAGTGAGGTATGAAAAACGTTTTTATTTTTCATTATAAAATGAATTAAATGGGTGAAGGAGGACGTGGGGGAGGGACTGCAAATGATGAAGTGAGGGGAGAGGTACTGCAAATGATGAAGTGAGTGGGGGAGGGGTACTGCAAATGATGAAGTGAGTGGGGGAGGGAGACTGCAAATGATGAAGTGAGTGGGGGAGGGAGACTACAAATGCTGAAGTGAGTGGGGAGGAGAAACTGCAAATGATGAAGTGAGTGGGGGATAGGGGACTGCAAATGATGAAGTGAGTGGGGGATGGGGGACTGTAAATGATGAAGGGAGGAGGACTGTAAGGTTTGAAAACACGTCTGCCAATGTGAACTATTTTCTTGGGGGCTAGTGACATATTATGCTGATTGTGACATTTTTTAATGATCTTCAATAACATTTTTTATGGGACACCTGGAGATCAATTTTCTCTCCATTTTCGATTGGTTTCCTGCTGCACCGATTCTTCTGTGCTTCGGAAACCCTCTCTTGATTTGGACAAGCTGACTTATCTTCTGTTTCCCTTATTCATTAAAAAGAGTATTGTATATTGTAAGGTAGCGCTGTCATTCAAGGTTGGGGACACTCGCTTGGCAGCCAAATAATCACGTCCGGCACGGGTTTTCCATAAAACAATAACAATCCATGCGGTTTATTCAGGCATCAAACCCACAGCAGCAACATAAAGTTCATATAATCAGCATAGCGTTCATGACAGAGCTTCCCTCTGTTAAGCCTGTGGACATACAGGTTACGCAATGTCCAGTACTCGGGCTCATCAACCCCACAGATATCTCACCCCGTCAGGGTTACCTCATGGCTGCTTCATACTCCACACGTCTATTCCCTCCAGGGAACTATCAGGCACTTGCAGCCATTAACCACAGCCACTCCACGTGCTGTTAGGCAGGAAACCCCATCTCCCAGTTGGTCCGTTGTGGAAGGTCCCATCGGGTCCAAGCATTCACTCTATGTGACCTACCCTGGCCACCTTATATGGTCCGTAGCCACGCCCACCGGATCACATGGCTATGACCTCATCACAGGTCCTTCACTCATTCACACAGTCTTTACTATAGGTGTTTTTAGACACACCCCTAGGTGGATTGGTAGGTAGCTCTCCCTAACACATTGGCACGAAAGATCAGCTCTGCTGATCAGCACATAATCAAGCCTTCATCTCAAGGACACCCACCTTGAGATACATTACGATCATTCAGCATCCTACTCCTATCAGGCACTGGCAATGCTTATACGCCTGTCCTGGGACACGCACACAGCGCCCCCTAGCGGACACAGTGGTCACTACACCACAATATTTTAAGAATGTTTTAATAGGTTAGAGTAGAATAGGGCCCTGCCAGAGGAGTCTTCCTTGTCAGGAAAGCTTAAAAAATCTTTTGGTCAAAACAGAAGCTGATGGCTATGTATGTGATCTGGTGTTTGATGAGAACTGTTAATATCTGATTGGTGAGGACATGGTGCAGATTTTGCGTTTTTCCAAGAGTGGGTGGTGGGACTGTGGAAGATTTGAGGGGTGCAGGTGGGGCTGGGGTGGAATCTCAAGGGGGCCTAAAAATGTTTCCAGTATGGGGCCCTGAAATTCCTAGTGGCAGCCCTGGCCCTAAGGTCGGGGTCACATGGCCGTTGATTGTCTCATACAAAAGAATCCAGCAGATTATGCAAAAGACACTTGGCTCAGACTCTGTGAGAATATGACTGGAGTGTCATCTGAGTCTGATCCCATTCTCTCGCATGAAGAATTGTATCACAGGTGTGGAGAAGACAGAACTTAATTGCTCCATCTTCTCCATTGTCTCTATGCGAGGACATTGGACTGCACTGGAATGACTTGTTTCATATGCACCCATAGACTTGAATGGATGCATGTGATCTGAATATCGGATCGACTTGAAGCATGCTGCCATTGTTTTCTCATGCCGACTCAGCATGAGACAAAAAATTGCAGATCTACACTGCCCCATAGTATAACATTGGGCCATTAGATAGCACCCGGCTGTGTTATAAGGTCGTGAGAGCGAAGCTGAGAGCCCTAAGACGCATCAGCAAAAACTCACTAAAACTCATTGTAGGAACTTAAACTAAATTCTGCTGTCAGTGATTGACAGCAGCACTTAAATAGTGAGACAGGAGTGACTGACAATGCTGCTGATCAGTACTGTTACAGCAGATTCTGTACTACAACCGGCATCTGACAAGTATACAGCGGGCACAGCTTCTGTGCATCCTCCTGGCCACATTCCAACTAGACGTGCTCAATCTAGCTCAGTGATGGCAAACCTTTCTGAGACCGAGTGCCCAAACTGCAACCTAAAACCCATTTATGACGAAGTGCCAACACGTGCCAAATGCCCCATCATGATCCCCTTCTTGTAGTAATATGCCCCATCATGATCCCCTTCATGTAGAAATATACCCCATCATGATCCCCTTCATGTAGAAATATGCCCCATCATGATCCCCCTCATGTAGAAATATGCCCCATCATGATCCCATTCATGTAGAAATATACCCCATAGTGATCCCCTTCATGTAGAAATATACCCCATAGTGATCCCCTTCATGTAGAAATATACCCCATCGTGATCCCCTTCATGTAGAAATATACCCCATCGTGATCCCCTTCATGTAGAAATATGCCCCATCGTGATCCCCTTCATGTAGAAATATGCCCCATCGTGATCCCCTTCATGCAGAAATATACCCCATCGTGATCCCATTCATGTAGAAATGCCCCATCATGATCCCCTTCATGTAGAAATATGCCCCATCGTGATCCCCTTCATGTAGAAATATACCCCATTGTGATCCCCTTCATGTAGAAATATGCCCCATCGTGATCCCCTTCATGTAGAAATATACCCCATAGTGATCCCCTTCATGTAGAAATATGCCCCATCGTGATCCCCTACATGTAGAAATATGCCCCATCGTGACTCCCTTCATGCAGAAATATGCCCCATCGTGATCCCCTTCATGTAGAAATATACCCCATAGTGATCCCCTTCATGTAGAAATATGCCCCATCGTGATCCCCTACATGTAGAAATATGCCCCATCGTGATTCCCTTCATGCAGAAATATGCCCCATCATGATCCCCTTCATGTAGAAATATACCCCATCATGATCCTCTTCATGTAGAAATATGCCCCATCATGTAGAAATATGCCCCATCGTGATTCCCTTCATGTAGAAATATGCCCCATCGTGATCCCCTTCATGCAGAAATATGCCCCATCGTGATTCCCTTCATGTAGAAATATGCCCCATCGTGATCCCCTTCATGCAGAAATATGCCCCATCGTGATCCCCTACATGTAGAAATATGCCCCATCGTGATCCCCTTCATGCAGAAATATGCCCCATCGTGATCCCCTACATGTAGAAATATGCCCCATCGTGATCCCCTACATGTAGAAATATGCCCCATCGTGATCCCCTTCATGTAGAAATATGCCCCATCGTGATCCTCTTCATGTAGAAATATGCCCCATCGTGATCCCCTTCATGTAGAAATATGCCCCATCGTAGAATCATAGAATCGTAGAGTTGGAAGGGACCTCCTGGGCCATCTGGTCCAACCCCCTGCACAAAGCAGGATTCGCTAAATCATCCCAGTCAGATGTCTGTCCAGCCTCTGTTTGAAGACTTCCATTGAAGGAGAACTCACCACTTCCCGTGGCAGCCTGTTCCACTCATTGATCACTCTAACTGTCAAAAAGTTTTTTCTAATATCTAATCTGTGTCTCCTCCCATTCAGTTTCATCCCATTGCTTCTAGTCTTTCCTTGTGCAAATGAGAATAAAGTTGATCCTTCTACAATGTGACAGCCCTTGAGATATTTGTAGACAGCTATTAAGTCTCCTCTCAGTCTTCTCTTTTGCAAACTAAACATTCCCAAATCCTGCAACCTTTCCTCATAAGACAGGGTTTGCAGACCGGTCACCATTCTGGTCGCTCTTTTCTGAACTTGCTCCAGTTTCTTGATGTCTTTTTTAAAATGTGGTGCCCAAAACTGGACACAATATTCCAGATGAGGTCTGACCAAAGAGGAGTAGAGGGAAATAATGACTTCACGTGATCTAGACTGTATGCTTCTGTTAATACATCCTAGAATTGCATTTGCCTTTTTTGCTGCTGCATCACACTGTTGACTCATATTCAGTCTGTGATCTATTAGTATACCCAAGTCTTTTTCACATGTGCTGTCACTTAGCCCTATTCCTCCCATTCTATATACGCTTTTTTCATTTTTATTGCCCAGATGTAGTACTTTGCATTTCTCCCTGTTAAAAACCATTCTGTTAGTTGCTGCCCACTTCTCCAGTTTATTTATATCTTTTTGAATCCTCTCTCTCTCTTCTCTAGTATTAGCTGAAGAGGCGATTTGCATATTTAAAGTCAGACTCACCGGCCTATAGTTGCCTGGGTCCACCTTCTTCCCCTTTTTGAAGCTAGGAACAACATTTGCTCTTCTCCAGTCTTCTGGCACTTCTCCTGTTCTCCAAGAATTTTCAAAGACTATGGAGAGGGGTTCAAAAATTTCTTCTGCTATCTCCTTCAGTACTCTGGGGTGTAATTCATCTGGACCTGGAGACTTGAATTCATTTAGGTTAGCTAAGTGTTTCCTCACTATCTTTCGGTTTATAGATATCCTGGATTCTTCTATTCCCTTAATAGGACAGTGAATAACAGTTGATGTTACATTTCCTTTCTGAGAGAAAACAGATGCAAAATAGGAATTTAAAAGTTCAGCCTTCTCAACATCCTGTCTTACCATTTCATCATTTTCATCCTGTAAAAATCCTATAGCATCTTTGACTTTTCTTTTACTTTTGACATATCCCCAAAATCCTTTATTATTGCTTTTGACATCTCTTGCAAGCCTCAATTCATTTTCAGCTTTCGCTAATCTGATTTGTGCCCTGCAGGTTCTGCAGACAGCATTATATTCTTCTTTAGATATGCCTCCCTCTTTCCATTTTATAAACATTTTTTTCTTCCTTTTTAGCATGTGCTTAAGTTCTGTGTTCATCCATCCTGGTTTCCTTAAATGCTTCCTATTCTTCCCTCTTTTCGGAATTGTTAACAACTGTGCTTTGAGAATTTCATTTTTCAAGATTTCCCATCCTTCCTGGACATTTTTGTCTTTAAGGATATCCAGCCATTGGATCCCTCCAATTCTCTTTCTGAATCCCTTAAAATCTGCCTTTCTGAAATCTAACCTTGACGTCTGAGTCTTCACAGGTCTTCCGCCTCTAGTTATCCAAAATTCTAAAATAGCATGGTCGCTACCTCCTAGGGTCCCAGCCACTTTTACCTCCTCAACCATTTCCTCCCTGTTTATAAGGATTAGATCCAAGGTAGCAGTTCCCCTTGTTTTCTCCCTTACCTTTTGGAAGATAAAGTTGTCAGCAAGAGAGGATAAGAATTTCCTTGACCTGTTAGTTTTGCCTGAGAGAGATTCCCAACAAATGTCTGGATAGTTGAAATCTCCCATGACAACTATGTCATATTTTTTGGAGAACTTGGCCATTTGATGCATAAAGAGTTCATCCATATCTTCAGCTTGCACAGGCGGCCTGTAGTAAATGCCTACAATGGTGTCCTTTCCATTGTTCTGTCCTTGTATTCTTACCCAAACAATTTCCACAGAACTCCCAGTCTCTGAAGCTTCAATCTCTGTGCAGATATACGCATTTCTAACATACAATGCGACACCCCCTCCTCGTTTATCAAGTCTGTTTCTTGCAAATAAGTTGTATCCTTCTAGTCTTGTATTCCAATCATGTGTATTGTCCCACCAAGTTTCAGTGATTCCAATAACATCATATTTCTTTTCCTGTGTTAGTAGTTCCAATTCTCCTTGTTTGTTGCCCATGCTTTGTGCATTAGTATAGAAACATTTTAGTTTGTGATTGGTTTCTCTTTCTCCAATATTTGTATTAATTAGATTCTTTCGTCTTTGTTCTTCCTTTCCACTTCTAATAGCAGAGTTCTCAATAGCATTTGTCAGGTGTATGGCTTTTTCTGGTCTTTTGCTTCCCTTCCCATGTTGTTCTAGTTTAAAGCTCTCCTTACAAGTGTAGCAAGGCGACTTCCAAATACATGCTTTCCAGTCTTCGTAAGGTGCACCCCATCTCTAGCAAGTAGTCCATCGTATAAGTAGTTCACTCCGTGATCCAGAAATCCAAATCGTTGCTGACGGCACCATCGACGTAGCCAGTTGTTTACCTGCAGAATCTTATTCCACCTCCTTGTTCCATGGCCATCCACTGGGAGGATGGAAGAGAAGACCACCTGCGCTCCCAGTTCTTTCACTTTCTTGCCTAAGTCTTCAAAGTCTCTGCAGATGGTTTCCAGGTCTTTTCTTGCGGTGTCATTTGTCCCCACATGTAGTAGCAGGAATGGGTAGTCATCTGTAGGTCTGAAGAGTCCTGATATCCTGTCAGACACATCTTTAATTTTTGCACCTGGAAGACAGCACATTTCTCTTGAAGTTATATCCGGTCTGCAGATAGCGGCCTCTGTTCCTCTCAACAGGGAATCCCCCATGACCACCACTCTCCGTTTCTTCTTCACAACATTTTTCTTTCTCCATCCAGGAGGACTCTGAAGGTGTACAAGGTTGCTGTTTGTTGGCAAAGTCTTATCCTGATGTATTTCTTCATCGTTTTCCTGCGTGAGAGCCTGGTACTGGTTCCTGAGCAGTATGGGTGCTGACTGCCTCCTGATCATCCTGCTTCTCTGGGTCACATGTCTCCATTCCTCTGTTTCTTCAGGTGCACTTCGAATTTCTTCTCTTTCTGTAACATGAAGAGATAATTCTGCTCTGTCTAAGAACTCTTCACCTTCCTTAATGATCTTCAACGTAGCTAACCTCTCTTCGAGATTTTGCAACTTTTCCTCCAACAGGGACACAAGCTTGCATTTGTGGCATGTGAAGTTTGGCTTTTCCACTGGTAAGTCTGTGAACATGTAGCAAGAAATGCAGCTCACCAAATGGCTCCTGGCCTCTTCCATCTTGAGATTTCTTAAAAACGATGAAAGATGATCCAAAATGTTTCCGATTTCCTCTTTTCAGCTGTAACGGCCAAAACCCAGTGATCGTTGAGCTCGCGGAGACTCTTCACTTATCCCAGAAGGCACTGGGAACATGCAAATGATCTCCTCAAGACTCTTCCCCTGGTGATCCCCCTCATGTAGAAATATGCCCCATCGTGATCCCATTCATGTAGAAATATGCCCCATCGTGATCCCCTTCATGTAGAAATATGCCCCATCGTGATCCTATTCATGTAGAAATATGCCCCATCGTGATCATTGTCCCTCTCCACAAACACAGGGCCACAATCACGACACACACACCAGCGGCCACACACACAGACACACCAGCGGCAACACTCACCTCTCCGCGGTCTCCGCGCCGGCAAGGTCCTTCCTGTCACACACTGAGAGGCACGGCTGGATGACGTCATCATTCAGCTCCGCAGCCGCTCAATGTGTGTGAGGAAGCTGCACTCTGAACAGTGAGGTGAGGCCTAGGCCGCGTGCCAGCTGAGAGGGCTCTGCGTGCCATAGGTTCGCCATCACTGATCTAGCGTAATACACGTTAAGGGTATGTGCACACATAGTTTTTTGTCTCTGCGGATTTTGTAGAGAAAACCGCAGGAAATCCGCAGGACAAAGTGCTGCAGTTTTTCTGCGGTTTATCTGCGGTTTTGCCCTGCGGTTTTACACCTCATAATGGATGAGGTGTGAAACTGCAGCGTTTCTGCACCAAACAATTGACATGCTGCGTTTTGAAAACCGCGCGGAAAAAAACGCAGCATGTGCACAGCTTTTTTTATTTCCATAGGAAATAAAGGTACTGTACAACGCAGCAGAATCTGCTACGTTTCTGCAGAGCCAAAACCGCTGCGGAAACGCAGCAGAAACCGCAAAGTGTGCACATACCCTAACGGAGCGAAGCTGAGCACGTCTAGTCGTCATGTGACCAAATCACATCCTTGCAGAGGCGAGTCGCCCACTCTCACTGACCGCAATGGAGAATCTTCACAGCATGCGGTGACTGCAGACCACTCCTTCAAATAAATGAAAAATATATAAATAAAAAGCAGGAAAATATGTTTTTTTAATTATATGCAGCTGCCAATCCATTCTGCTGTTACTAGTCCCACTCCCATAAAGAAGGAACAGAACGAAGAGCTTATTTTTAAATTATAGTGGTCCTTTGTTAGGAAAAAATCTAAATGATATTCACCCCACACATGAGGGGAAAAATATGCTAACATTATTAGAATATCTGAATAATAAAACAACAAGGTACAGAAATAATCCAAATATTTCTTTTCAAAACTCCTCACAGATACTTCACCTCCTTCAACCAGCCAAGCAATTCCTCCTCCAAGCAGCAGAGGGCGGCAACTCCTATCAACGTGCCCAACCCAGCGGCCATCTTTGTAGAGGACGACACGTTTCATGCACTGACTTCAGCTGTAAATCCGGATCATAGAGCTGATAGTTGGTGGCTAGAGAGGCCGCTGAGCGGCTACACTTCCGGGTGGCGTTGGAAGTTTCGGTGCGTGGGTAGGGTCATTCAGTTGGCCAAAGAAGACCTGCGCGTAATAGGGGAGTCCGGTGCAGAGACGTGGAGGAGGGACAGACGTCACCATCAGGTAAGAGGATGCAGGTGGCCATCACTGAACTTCTGTGTGTGCAGCAACAGGTAGGCGGGAGCGTGCACCTGTATGGGAGGACTGCTGGCCACTAACCACATCGGGCTCCCTGTGCTCCCCACACTTCTTCATTGTGATTCCCATACTAGTATGTTCTGTCTCCTGTGGGGCTCTGCCCAGCCTCCGCCCCCTTGGGATACCCAGTGCTGTGCCAGCCTCTTCCTCCTGGGTTACCTGGTGCTCTGCCGACCTATGCCCCCTGGTATACCCAGTGGTGTGCTCTGCCGGCCTGTGCCCCCTGGTATACCCAGTGGTGTGCTCTGCCCAGCCTCCGTCCCCTTGGGATACCCAGTGCTGTGCCAGCCTCTTCCTCCTGGGATACCTGGTGCTCTGCCGACCTATGCCCCCTGGTATACCCAGTGGTGTGCTCTGCCTGTCTGTGCCCCCTGGTATACCCAGTGGTGTGCTCTGCCCAGCCTCCGCCCCCTTGGGTTACCCAGTGCTGTGCCAGCCTCTTCCTCCTGGGATACCTGGTGCTCTGCCGGCCTGTGCCCCCTGGTATGCCCAGTGCTGTGCTCTGCCGGCCTGTGCCCCCCCTGGCGTGCCCAGTGCTGTGCTCTGCCGGCCTGTGCCCCCCCTGGCGTGCCCAGTGCTGTGCTCTGCCGGCCTGTGCCCCCCCCTGGCGTGCCCAGTGCTGTGCTCTGCCGGCCTGTGCCCCCTCCTGGCGTGCCCAGTGCTGTGCTCTGCCGGCCTGTGCCCCCCCCTGGCGTGCCCAGTGCTGTGCTCTGCCGGCCAGTGCCCCCCCTGGCGTGCCCAGTGCTGTGCTCTGCCGGCCTGTGCTCCCCCCTGGCGTGCCCAGTGCTGTGCTCTGCCGGCCTGTGCCCCCCCTGGCGTGCCCAGTGCTGTGCTCTGCCGGCCTGTGCCCCCCCTGGCGTGCCCAGTGCTGTGCTCTGCCGGCCTGTGCCCCCCCTGGCGTGCCCAGTGCTGTGCTCTGCCGGCCTGTGCCCCCCCTGGCGTGCCCAGTGCTGTGCTCTGCCGGCCTGTGCCCCCCCAGATACATCAGTGTCTGCCACCAGGGATGCCCAGCACTTATCCTGTCCTCCACCTCTTCCCCCTTCCCCTTAATTTCCCTAAGGTATCCGGCCTCTGCCCCTGGGATCTCATGCCCACTGCCCAGCCTCTGTCTGCTTCTGTAGTGCTCGAAACTGTGACACCTGAAGAGCCCAATGCCTGCCTGGACCCAGGATCTCTAGTGCGCTGCCCTTCCTTTGCCTGCCCCCGAAGTATCACCCACCACCATGGAGCCTGGAGTTCTAAACAGACATCCACCCTCAATGTACCCAAGACACATCCCCCGTAAACCTTTATCCTGGCTGCCATACTGACCGTGTTGTCCAGGAGCCCCTGGGTGCACACACTTGGCTTTTATTTGGGGACTTGATTTCAGGGCATTTTTTTGTCGTTTGATTATGAGGTATAGGTCTACAACTGACTTGAGAGGTCTCTTATAGACAGCCCTCTGTCTAATGACAGCTGACCGCTGGAGGGCTGTCCTTCTAACACCACACATGGCTGTTTGCTGTGCTGACGACGTGCAGCAAATGTCAAATGCTCTGTGTGAACCCTTCCTTAGGCCTCATCTAGACGTCGGTGATTTCACTTGTACATGAAAAAAGTGATCTGATTTTCATCAGTGTTTGGTCCGTGAGTCGGCTTTTACCATCGGTGTCTTTTTTCCTTCACATTTGCCATTACAAGGGCATACGTTTGCTGTCCAGGAATTTTCTGGACCCATAGACTTCTATGGGTAATTCTTTTCATTGACTTGGGTCAAAAACAGACTTGTTTTGTTTGCGGACACATCTTCAACAAAAAAGTATAAAATGCAGACGTGTGACCACTCCATAGTCTAAAATTGGTGCGTATTCCAGATACTGCCCATGTGGAAAACAGACATCTGAGTGAGTCATACGTGTGTTATGTTTCATGTCATTTGACAGACTGGGGTGAGGGCTAAGGGAACCGGCGGTCGGCTTGATTGGCAGCTGCAGCAGGAGTCACGTGATGCCGATAGCGCTGCTCACAGGCACAGATGGCAATGAGGTATTGACCAAAATACTTCATTACAAGGTTTAAATTGGTGGGGACATTATCCAGATCTAAAGACTCTCTGGGAATCCATGTGGTGTGCAGCATCTTTCCCCATGGATGGCTCGTCTCCTGGCTGCATGCCTCTACAATGCTTGGCATGGTGAAACCTTTCCCACGTGCTCATCAGTAAGTGACTGTATTGGCACAGTTACTTGTCACAGTGGTAAGATGAATAAAGTAGGACAGATGGTGGATAATCCCGTGCTGAGGATCTGCTGCCGGTTGTGTGATGGGACTAGTGCTGCTTTATGCTTATCTGCCGGAAGAAAAGATTTCTGGAGCCGGAGGCTCCGTGAGGTTTGTCTGAGCCCAGTACAATGCAGCAGGGAGGTATAGGCTGAGAGGGATGGCTGGACTTGTGTAGTTTAAGGGTTAATGTGTGCTCCATGTAGAGAGTTATCATATATGTGAACTCTGCAGTTTATTGCCCCAGGTGACAGCAAAGATCTTAACAATATGGTTGTTTTGCAAAAAAAGAGATAAGGAAAAGGAAGTTGCAGAAAGAACCAGGATATTGAGTCCAGACAAAGGTCCCTGCTGCGGAGTGCCCGGTCACAGTGGGGATGTGTGTCTGTCTCTCACAACTAGCTTAGGGGGCTCCTGAAATCTGTTGGAGGTGCATGTGGGTTTTTTGTTTTTTTTGCAGACGTACAACAAACTAAATCTTGTCACAGTAGTGAATGAAATCTGACTTCAGGACATGTTCAGATTTGGTGTCTTTGCATATAAAACACAGTTGCTTTTTTACGGTCATATTCCATGTGTGACGTGTGTACAGGCAGTATTACTAAACGCTGCCAGAAACGCAGTACAAATGCTATGCTGTCATTTTTCAGCATTTTTGCAATTTCTCATTGCTTTCAATAGGTAAAAAAAACGCTGCCAGAATTTACATGCTGCAGATGTAAAAAAAAAAAAAAAAACAACCAGTCATGCTCAGATTCCACCAGGATAAAAAAAAATCTGTATGATGTGAATCTAGGGGGAACCACTGGGCACTTGCCTCAGACTAGTCAGTTGAGTTGCACCACACTAGCTCCCCAACGGTTGTGTTCTCTGTCATTTCACATAGTTTCGATGTAAAATGTACACGGCTACAATTATGCAGCCAGTCTCTGATGTAGGCTGGGGTCACACGAGAAACTTGCATCAATACCTGGCACTGCCGTCGGCACTTGGCACCGGAGCGTTCAGCTGCAAAGAAATACATGCAGCTGCACACTCTGGTCCCGAGTGCCAGCGGCAGTGCCGGGTATTGATGCGAGAGACTCTCGTCAGTTTCTCGCATTGCACTTGCAAGTGTGACCCTGGCCGTAGACACACTTTTTTTGCTCTACTGATTTTAATCATTGAGGCAGCACAGCGACATGTTGCACGACAGTGAACCGCAGCGACACATTGTAGGTAGTGATCTCATATGGAGTCGCATTGCGACCTACGACCCAGAGGGACATCTGATTCCAAATATATTTAGTTTTGTGTTGCTAGTTACAGGCGACACACTTGCCATAGACTTCCATGCAAGTCGCCTTTCAAGTCTTGAAATGCAACTCACTTGCGACTTGCCTGCAATTTGCCTGCTTTAGCTATAGCAAAATCGTAGCTCTAAAATAGTCACGCAACAGCAAGTCACAGACCTGTTGTGCAAATGTGTTTATTAGCGCAACGTTTCAGAGAAAGCTGAGGAACGAAACACATTACTGTAAAGCCCTAGCTATATGGTATCCGCGACTTAAGAGGAAAAAAGCAAAAATGTACCTAGGCACTAACAGGCAACGTAATTGCAGCTTACCTGCCTGTTGTGCACGCCGCCATTCTTCCCTGGCACAGAGTAGTCACAGACCACTCTTGCCAGTGATGTAGAAGCTTCCGCTGACGTCAAGTCTACAGAGTGGAGGCTTCTTTTCCGCTCTGTCGACAGTGCGGGACATCCAAAATCATGGCTGTGTGCACACGCTGCAGTTTTTGCTGCGGTGTACAGTACCATGATTCCCTATAGGAATCAAAAACCGCAATGCAGACGGTGTGGATTTTTCCGCGCAGATTATCTGCAGTTTTCAATCCGCAGAAAGAATTGACATGTCAATTCTTTCTGCGGATTCCCCTGCGGTTTGCCATCTCCTCCATTGAGGAGATGAAAAACCGCAGGGCAAAACCGCAGAGCAATCCGCAGGTAAAACCGCAGGTATTTTGACCTGCGGATTTTACAAAATCCGTGCGGATGAATCCGCACCTAATCCGCAGCGTGTGCACACAGCCTAATTGATAGCCGGATCCCCTCTGCCTAACTGGGAGACCTGGTTGTCCCTCGGAATGACCTCGGAAGTTCCGCCCCCTTGAGTCAACAGAGGCAGCTGAACCCCCGGCAGGAGCGTTATGTGACCACTCTGTGACAGGGAAGAATGACGCAACAGTCAGAAGATAAGGGGCAATTACCTGCCTTTTAGTGCTTAGGTACATTTTTGTTATTTATAAAGTCCAAGATACCCTCTTTAAGCATAAAAAGAAAAGTATAGATCCTAAAAAGAGTGCAGCTGCATACATTTGGAGGCTGAAAAGCTATACTTTTGCACATAGTTGATATCAGTTTGTCATTGTTTAATTTTTCAGGTAGCAAATGGATTAAAAGTACGGTATATTTTGAAACTGTCTACTGTTTTTTTTTTGTTTGTTTGTTTTCTTTCCCCCTCTATAAATTAAAAACAAGTTTTCGAGTGAAAAGTATTCAATAGTACACATTAAATTTAAAGAAGCCCTCCCTTGAATCCTCTGTGTCTAACTATCGCCCGATATCTCTTCTCCCTTACGCCTCAAAACTACTGGAACAGCATGTATATCTTGAACTGTCCTCCAACCTCTCCGCCTGTTCCCTCTTTGACCGGTTACAATCTGGCTTCCGACCGCATCACTCAACTGAAACTGCCCTAACTAAAGTCACTAACGACTTACTAACCGCCAAGAGCAAGCGACACTACTCTGTCCTCCTTCTCCTGGACCTGTCCTCTGCCTTCAAGACCGTGGCCCATTCCCTCCTGCTACAGATTCTCTCATCTCTTGGCATCACAGACTTGGCCCTATCCTGGATCTCATCATACCTAACAGACCGAACATTTAGTGCCTCCCTCTCACACACCACCTCCTCACCTCACCCCCTGTCTGTCGGTGTTCCTCAAGGTTCAGTCCTAGGACCCCTACTATTCTCCATCTACACCTTCGGCTTGGGACAGCTCATAAAATCCCACGGTGTAGTATCACCTCTACGCCGATGACACGCAGATCTACCTATCTGGACCCAACCTCGCCTCCTTACTTGCCAAAATCCCACAATGTCTGTCTGCTATCTCAGCCTTCTTATCTGCTCGCTTTCTCAAACTGAACATGGACAAAACAGAATTCATTATCTTTCCCCATCTCACTCTACCCCTCCACCAGACCTAGCCATTAATGTCAATGGCCACTCACTTTCTCCAGTCCCGCACGCTCGGTGCCTTGGGGTGACCCTCGATTCTGCGCTCTTTCAAACCACATATCCAAGCCCTTGCCTCCTCCTGCCACCTCAAACTCCAAAATATTTCCCAGATCCACTCATTCCTCAACCACGAAACCACAAAAACACTAGTGCATGCTCTTACCTCCCGCCTCGACTACTGCAACCTCCTACTCTCTGGCCTCCCCTCTAGAACTCTGGCACCACTCCAGTCCATCCTACACTCTGCTGCCCGATTAATCCACCTGTCTCCCCCCTATGCCAGGCCCTTCACTGGCTTCCTATTGCCCAGAGGCTCCAATTCAAAACCCTATCCATGACATACAAAGCCATCCACAACCTGTCTCCTCCATACATCTGTGACATGGTCTCCAGATACCTACCCGCACGCAACCTTCGATCATCTCAAGATCTCCTTCTCTACACCCCCCTTATCTCATCTTCTCACAACCGCATACAAGACTTCTCCTGTGCTTCCCCCATACTCTGGAACTCTCTGCCGCAACACATCAGACTCTCACCATCAACGGAAACCTTCAAGAAGAACCTGAAGACCCACCTGTTCCGACAAGCCTACAGCCTGCAATGATCCTCGGTCTACTGAACCACCGCACGACCTGCTCTACCCTCTCCTACTGTATCCTCACCCATCCCTGTAGACTGTGAGCCCTCATGGGCAAGGACCCCCCTCACCATGTACTTGTGTGTCTATTCTCTTACACATGTTTATTATACTTGTCTATATTTCCCCTTTTCACATATAAAGCGCCATGGAATAAATGGCGCTATATAAATGCATAATAATAATAAAGAAGAAAAGGTGTTGTGCAAGGCTGAGCAGTACTTTTTTCACATTAGGCAACCTTTGTAAGTTACTACTGAGTCTCAGTTTCCATGAATTACCAAACTGCAAACGCTCTGCTTCCTGACATTTAGTACCTATGCTTTGTGCCTCCTAGATTCTAAAGACACATTCACATATTTTTGTGGCTTTAAATTTTTTTTTTTATATGGAGTATTTTCATGCATCACTTGATTCAGTAGTCAAATATGGAGGGTTTTTTCTTTCAAGCATACTTTTTAAAAAATTTTGTGTGTGTGGATTGTGAAGCAGAAATAACTCTAAATACCACATCAACAAGCTCAGTTTCAATATAATCCTGGCCATCTTTGTGACCCTTGTGGAATGTTCACACTAACTTTTTTCCAATAGCTTTTTTTTTTCACAAATGCCTAAAAATTACGATTTTTGCATTTTTTTTTTTTTTTTTTTTTCCCAAGCGTAAATGTCCAAGGAATTAATATAGTGCTGCTGTACGTTAGCAGTGATTCGGCCATCACTCACCTCTCATATATTTCATATTAGGCCGGGATCACACATGCGAGAAACATAGCAGAGTCTCGCATGTTAATACAGGTTTCTCTACCAGTGACTGAGTACCTTAATACTAATCTAGTACCTCTACTGGCAATTCTAAGAACTAAGGTGGATACTTGGAACAAATTACACTTGTCGGTGGTGGGAAGGATTAATCTACTTAAAATGGTTTTAATGCCCAAGCTTTTATATATATATTACACAACTCCCCAATCTGGATACCGCAGAAAAGGTTCGGAGTGGTGAATTCACTGTTTAGGGCCTTGGTATGGGGTAAGAAACGACCTAGAATAAGGCTTGAAACCTTGCAAAGACCAAAGGATGAGGGGGGACTGGCACTACTAAATCCGGAATTGTATTTTTTTAGCTGCCCAAAAGTCAACATCTCAGAGGGTGGTCTAATCAAGAGAAAGCAGGCGTCATCAGAGGAGTGCTGGAATACGTACTAAATAGAAGCCCATTGATACTTGGCCTAGAGGATGGGAAGATTTGTGTAATGGGAGACGGGTGTCCCACTCTGCGACTCTTACAAGACCTGTGGAACAGACTAAAGTGGGTGAGAGGGGTGACCGGGTTGACTTGATTCACAGTTATGTGGGATAATAGTAACCTCCCAGAGATTCGGAAACTTGGGAGACTGGAAGGCTGGAAACGTAGGGGGCTGACATTAATGTCTAAGTTTATGGGTAACGGGGAACTGAGACCGTTTGTGCAATTACAGAGTGAGTTTCAGTTGCCGGATTCTGAATGGTACCACTACTGTCTGTTACGGCATGCCATTACGGCTCAAAAACTTTCCAGAAACCTGCAGATACAATCTGACATAGTGTTGGACTATATATGTGGTGGTGCTGGACTTACAAAAGGGGTAATTTCTAACACCTACAAAGATATATTGCATACACATTTAATGGGGTTCCCACTTAAAGCAAGATCCAAATGGGAGGGAGAGATTGGGGTGATGACTGACGAGGTATGGGACAGCGTCCTAGAATATGTCCCCAAACTCACTGTGAGTGAACCAGCTAGGTTGTCGCATCTTTGTGATCCATCGTGTGTACCGTACCCCCCTTCTGACGTTTAAAATGGGGCTGAGAGACAACTCTGACTGTCCAAGATGTGGGGGGTCTGATGCCGGAATCCTTCATATGATGTGGACTTGTCCCAGGCTATCTGCGTTCTGGTTTAATGTCATTAACAGAATAGAAGGGGCTTACGGTAGTGTTATACCCAAAAACCCACTGGTCTGCATACTGGGATATGTGGAGGAAATTGAAATAGTTAATAGTGCAAAGCTTGCTACAGCCAGACTACTATATGTAGCAAGGAAGCTGATTGCGAGGAACTGGATCAGGAAAGAACCACCTTCTGGGAGAGAGTTTGTGAAACAGGTGTCTTGTATCATCCAGCTGGAGGAAAGGATGTATGCTAAAAGAGGCAATTCTAAAACCTATGAGAGGTTGTGGAATCCCTGGTTACAATACGGTACAGTTAACTGATGGGAATGTGCTATATTTTACAATGCTGGTGTTGTAGATAAACCATTAATACCCGGACATAGGAACATTTCTGTTTTGTATGGTTTGATAATATGGGTAAAGAGGATGACTAATGGTAAATTACGGTGTAAGAGAAATCTTATGGAGAAAAGAGTTATATAGCTGTCTACAAGGGGGGGTGGGAGGGGGGAACAGGGATGTTCAATTTGTAAATCTATTGTTTGTGGAAGATTTACTGTATATTCTGTATTTTGAATTCTGATTAATAAACATCTATTTGATAAAAAAAAAAAAAAAAACATGCGAGACTCTGCCATATTCCTCGCATGTGTGCTCCCGGCCTCTTCCTATTCCTAAACCCCACTCACTCACTGATAAAGAGGCATTGGAGATCTTAATTATAAAGAAATATTTAAAAAATTACATTTCAATCTTCAGGCTAAGTGCACACGTACCGGAACTCTTGCGGAAATTACCGCGAGAATTCCGGAATTCCAGTCCGCGGGAAAATCGCATTTTAAATTCCCACGATTTTCCCGCGGAAAAACTAGCATTTTGCAAGCGTATTTAGCTTGCAGAATGCTAGTGTTTTCCAAGCGATCTGTAGCATCGCTTGGAAAACTGATTTGACAGGTTGGTCACACTCGTCAAACATAGTGTTTGACGAGTGTGACCAACTTTTTACTACTGAGGCCGCCTATGCAGCATCAGTAGTAAAAGATAGAATGTAAAAAAAAAAATAAAAAAATGGTGTTATTCTTACCTTCCGACGTCCCGCGCATCCGTTCCCAGTAATCCTTTGAGAAAATGCCCGCGTTGACGTCCGTTCTCGCGGGATCGCGATGACGTCCGTTCTCGCGGGATCGCGATGTCTCGCGGTTATTCGCGATGACCGCGAGAACGGACGCCATCGTGGGCATTTTCGCAAAGGACTACTGGGAACGAGAGCGTGAAGAGAAGCGGGAAGGCTGCGCGGGACGCCAGAAGGTGAGAATAAGAATATTTTTTATTTTTAAATTCTTTTTTTTTTACAGGGATATGGTACCCAAAGCCCGGAGGACAGTCTCCTCTCCTCCGGACCGTGGGTACCATCCGCAAATGTTCTGCTTACTTTCCGCATGGTGTGCACAGCCACATGCGGGAAGTAAGCGGAACAATGCATTCCTATGGGTGTGGGATCGCCGCGATTCCGCAAATTAATGAGCATGCTGCGGTTTTTACCGCGAAGCTATTCCACCGCGGTAAAAACCGCAGCATTAGCACAGCATTGCGGAATCCTATAGGAATGCATGGGATGCTTATTTTTCGCGTTTTCGCGGCAAAATCGCGCGGTTAAAACCGCCGTGGAAACGCGAAAAAAACGCCACGTGTGAACTCAGCCTAAGAGGTGATGTCTAAGGAGGAATATGATTACTGTAAATAAATGACCCATACAAGAAGTTTGGCCAAATACTGTTTAATGTAAAAAAAAAAAAAAAAAAAACTGCCAGAAGGTTCAGTCACCATAGAAGAAAATATAAGAACTTGTGTACGTGTGAAACTCTTGTTCTGAATGTTGATCCAGTTGATTGACACTCAGGATCAGGAGTTAATGACCTGATCTCTAGGTCAGACTTTCTCATACATTATGGATGTTCCTTCCCTTTGTCCTCTCCCATCCCTCGAGTGAACTTGATGAATGTGTCTTGTTTATTTTTTGCTGTTTTTTCTTTTCCCAGCCATGCTATTTTACTTGCATTGCATTTTGTGCTGGTTTCCCAGTAGTTCTGCTATTTGAGACCTTAGTCTTAGGCTGGTTTCACATTAGCGCATTTTCAGCGCGCGCACGGCCGGGGGTAGCTCCGCCCCCGAGCCGGCTCTCTGCCCGGCGTGCCCGCCCCTTCCTTGTAGCGCCGCCTCCTAGCGGACAGCGGCGCCTGCGATCGGCGCACCCTATCTTTAGCATAGGGTGCGCCGATCGTGCGCAGGCCGTGCGCTAGTTGCGCTTTGACCTGCGCTGCGCACTTTTGACGGTGCGCCGTGCGCGCCAAAATCAAACTTTTCGGATTTTGGCGCGCACGGCGCACCGTCAAAAGTGCGCGGCGCAGGTCAAAGCGCAACTAGCGCACGGCCTGCGCACGATCGGCGCACCCTATGCTAAAGATAGGGTGCGCCGATCGCAGGCGCCGCTGTCCGCTAGGAGGCGGCGCTACAAGGAAGGGGCGGGCACGCCGGGCAGAGAGCCGGCTCGGGGGCGGAGCTACCCCCGGCCGTGCGCGCGCTGAAAATGCGCTAATGTGAAACCAGCCTTAGACTGACAATTTTAATTTTCATAACTACTTTATTTAGCCTTTGTTTCACTCCAAAAAAAAGTCCAAGTGCAGCATTTTACACAATGAGAGCTGTGATGTGATTCGAAAGCATGTCGTGTTTGGGAGGAAACGCACCCACAAGTGAGCGCTCGTCCTTGCTTTATCATAGGCCCAGATTCCTGAATACCAAACCATGACTTGACAGTCTTACCATTCATGTTCCTAGAAAGTCACACTAGCTAGTAAGAGGATTATCGAACAACCTACTGGTTTGCGCATACAACAAGAATTAGAACCCACAAAGTGGTAAATTAGTAAAATAAAATGTAGGGTACATGTCATATAATGACCAGAAAATGTGTAAAAGATTTTGTGTTAAATAGTTACTTTTGGGTCCCAGGACCTCCATTGTCCCAGATAGTGCAAGTCACCGATATACGACCTGTAACTATCAGGCATTTTTGTGGCATATTCTATGGACCCAACCTAAATGTTGGAGATAAAATACCAATTTAAAGAGGTGGTTCTATATTGGGCAGATCAGTAAGATCTCCAGATGATTGAGTTCGAGTCAGATTTTATGAAATTTGTAGGTCCCGATGAATTCAAACAGTATATGATTTGATCCTCGTAAGGGTATGTTCACACATCATTTTTTTTTTTTTTTTTTTGGCAGTTTTCTACTGTAATCCACCTGAAAAAGTGCTCAGAAAACACTCAAAAGAAGGAAGATATACGTTTCTGTATAAAACTGTATAGTGTTCTTTTTAAGTGCTTCAGGTGTCAAAAGATGCCAAACAGCTAAAATATGTGACCTGACCATTCTGCAGGGATCTTCTGATCCGGAGTGCTCTATGCTTTCCAGTGCAAGAAAATGGGAAGGCTCAGAAGATGTCGGGCATCTTTTTGAGTAGTTTGTGTTTTCACGTCAGAAACCTCCTAGCAATTTCTTAATTATTGATTGGGAAAAAAATGACTGGAAAACGCTAGTAAAAAGAAGACTGTTAAAAATGAATAAGCATGGGCTCTGGAAATGACCAAAAAGACACTAGAGGAAAAAAATTACCGACAAGTCCTGAAATGCCTTCCTTTGGAAAGCTCAGTGGGTTTGCCCAAGTGTAAAAGACTCTGTGTGCACATACCCATACAAGGCACTGTAAATTTGAGTCAGTTTTCTACATGTGACTGTTTATCTGATCACAAATGATGGATAATTTTTGGACCCACTTTTGTTTTTCTGTAAAAAAGCAAACAAAAAAACAAAACACATTGTCTGCCAATGCACTGTTATTAATTGGGCTGTTGGTTACTCCTGGGTCCCTATCTATTTTTATGATGGGGACTCTTTGACGTTACTAAGGATGTTTGTGATTTTGTGCTAAATGCTACAGACCACTTTTCAGAACAATTAGAGTACTTGCAGTTCATGGCAAACTTATTTGGTGCAAATTCAATTTAAAAAAAACAAACAAATTTTCCAAACCTGACAAATTCGATTGTCAAAACATTCACTAATTTCTAGCAATAAATATTTAAGTGTGGAGTAACCCTTTAAAGGCTACAGTCTTTTGACTGTCGAGAATGGCTACTTGCCCTGCTGTGAAGAGGTCGGTATTTTTGATGGCATCTAGAAATAAGGGATTGTCAGGAAGCTTCCACATTTGGGACACATGGTTTTAATTGATAACAACTTTGAAATAACCTGTAAACTATGTAAAAACAAAAATGGGGGCGATGATCTCTCTAATAAGAGCTATTTCCAGTATATATTGTATGTGGGGATTAGGACATATGTGTTAGATTTGGGGGTGTTGGGTGCTGCTGTCCCCCTGGCTGGGCATGTTTCAGCTAGCAGTGCTCTGCAGCCTCCCGGGTTGTCTTTTCTGTGAGGCTGGCGGGATGTGGAGCTGTGACACATGTGCAGCTCCATCACTGCCGTGTACGTGTCCAGCACACCCAGCTGAGGCCTAGGAGTGACTGTGGGAGGGGGCAGAGAGGAGGATGGAGTCTGGATTTGCCAGTCTGATTCTTCATGCTGCTGTGTAGTATCATGTGTTTGGTACAGTAATCCTAACATTGTCTGTTTTTATACTTTACTGATGTGGCTGAACTGTTATCTTTAGCCATGATAAACAGTACATGTGTGGGGGTTTCTTCTTGTCTGCTTATCAGCTTTTTGAGTTTGTTTTGAAGCTTATTAACCCCTTCGTGACAGCAAATATGTATATTTACTGACCTGAGATATAAGGGAATATCATCCCCATACAGGTGACAATCCAGCAGCAAATGATCAGTGTTGGCACCATCCATATCTGTTTAACCCCTTAGTTGCTGCTGTCAAAAGTGACATCAAATAAATGGTTAATAGATTGTGGGGGCTTGCACTTTAATCTGATTGACACACCGAGATCATGGTTGTGTGGTCCTGATGTTTGCCATAGCAGTTCATGGCCAAATAGCGGCCTTAAGGTACTGTCACACTTAGCGATGCACCAGCTATCCCGCCCAGCGATATGACGCGGTCAGGATCGCTGGTGCATCGCTAAGTGGTCGCTAGTGAGCTGCCACACAGGCAGATCTCACCAGCGACATCGCTGGGGTTGCTACTTACCTGTCACACTAGGCGATCCTGACGTCCTCCCGCCCGCGTCCACGCTCGTCTCTCCACAGGAAGCGCCGCAGGAATCTGACGACGAGAAACAGTCCAGGACGTTCTCGCGTGATCAGCGATAACCAGCGGGGGAGCGGTCGTAGGTAAGTATCAGACACAGCAATATCGCTAGCAATATCGCTATATCGTCACAAGTTATAGCGATATTGCTAGAGATATCGCTTAGGCTACTTTCACACATCAGGTTTTCGGCGTCAGGCGCGATCCGGCGTCGTGCCGGAACGCCGGATACGGCAAATGTTTCGTAAAACCGGATGTGACGGATCCGGTTTTCTGGCTGATCCGTCTTTTTCTGGACAGACAAAACCGGATCCGTCTCATCCGGTTCATCCATTTTTTCTATCCGTTTTTCGACGGATTACGCCGGATCCGGTTTTTAAAATTGACCCTTGTGGCCTTCCGAACGGGATTGGCTACTGGAAAACTATATATAGCATGTTCCTACAGCCCTTCTTTGACAGGTTGTAGAGGAGAAAGTGCAGGTTGGAGAGAAGAGCAAGTTACTGGCGAAGATGGATGTTGTCATTGGAAATATTTTGAAGAATTTGGCGGATTTTACAGCGGAGGCAAATCGTTTGAGGGTGATTGTTCTGGAGAAGGAGAGAGCGAGACAGCAGCGCATCAGGCATCGTAGACGACGTTTGTGGATCCACCCCATCATAGCCAAGAGAATGACGCGTGGGGTCTATTCTACACTTTGCATGGACCTTCGACGAAACCCGGATACATTTTTTGGATATGTTAGGATGAAAATGGAGAATTTTGATTACTTGGTGGAGCGCATTGCACACCTCATAAGAAAAGCGGACACCTATTGCCGCTTCTCTGTTTCACCCGCAGAGCGTCTGATGGTGACTTTAAGGTAAGCCACATTTATTGGATATGATCGCATCAGAGCACACTTTCACTGCAATCTTGTTGGTGGTAATTTGTATCTCCAAGTGTTATAGGTCAGTTTTGGTATGTAATGCTGTGATTTAAAACTAATTTATTGTTTTTTAATTCCCCACAGATTTCTTGCAACTGGAGAATCCCTTTCGTCACTGCATTTCCAGTACAGACTCGGGATTTCCACCATATCTGGAATTGTGAAGTACACATGCCGTGCACTGTGGGACTCCTTAGCTGAAGAGTTTTTACCAGAGCCCACAACAGAGAGGTGGATTGAAATTGCTGACAAGTTTCAACAGATATGTCAGTTTCCAAACTGCTTGGGCGCTGTGGACGGGAAACATTATCTGCATTGTAAAGCCAGCTGGATCGGGATCGGAATATTTCAATTACAAGAAATATTTTTCAATTGTCCTCATGGCCATCGCTGACGCGCAATACAAATTTGTTGCGGTTGATATTGGGGCCTATGGCCGCTCCAATGACTCTCAAGTTTTCAAACTGTCTGCCATGGGGCGTAAACTGTATGGAAACACCTTCCAGTTCCCACCACCTAGACCGCTGTTGCAAACATCTGGTCCACCTATGCCATTTGTCTGTGTAGGGGATGAAGCCTTCCAGCTGTCAGAACACCTTTTGAAACCGTACTCTAGCAGAGGATTGACAAGACCAAAACACATTTTTAATTACCGCCTCACAAGAGCAAGAAGAATGGTTGAATGTACCTTTGGTATTCTGACAGCCAAATGGCGGGTCCTATTGACTGCGATCAACCTCAAGACAGAAACTGTGGACGAGGTGATCAAAGCGTGCGTGGTACTCCACAATTTTGTTATCTGCAAGGAACCCATTTCCATTGAGGACACCTCTGAAGAAACCACCTTGCAAGATTACCATGACATTACCACTAGAAGTTCTGTGACGGTTTCAGTAATGAGGGACAATTTTGCACTATACTTTGTCACCTCAAGGCAGAGTACACTGGCAGGATGACAGAGTGTGAAAGATTTGTGCCCTAACCAAACTTGTGTACCTTCTGTACCAACAGTATATACCTTTGCCAACCAAAGTTGGCTATCTAGTCATGGTCTCTATTTTTAGCTTTAGGCCACAGGTGTGTACCTGGTTGTGTTTTATGCAAAGTATTTCACCTTTTAACAAAAGTTGTGTACATTGTTAGGAAATCACCAACAATAAACACAACTTTTTAGGTGAAATACTTTGCTTCAAACACAACCAGGAACACAACTGTGGCAAAAAGCTAAAATTTACCCACAGTTATATACCTAGTTTTGAATACCATTTCACCTTTTAAATACCCTGTATTTAACCTTTTTCGCCGCAGAAAGAAATGACAGACAACCAGTGTAAAATAATTTAACTTTTATTGAAAAATGTTTTTTTTAGTGAACTTTTTTAAAATTTTAATAAACTTGTTTAATAAAACTCTGAAACTATAAAACTGAAACCATAAAACTGGTCATTTTTATTTAAATACACACATTATAAATCTGTGTAGTGTGTGGTGGAAATACTGCTGTAGGGGCTGCGGGACACTTCGACACTGGGAGTGTGGAGAGAGGACTGGGATCGTGGTGGGGAAGGAACAGTTAGAGGTGAAGGTGTGGAAAAAACTACAGAATGGGTGGACATGTGGGAAGCAGAAGAGGTGGTGGGTGGTGGAGTGGAGGGTTGGGCAGGGACTGTAGGAGCAGATGATGTTGATGGCAAGTTGTATGGGGAAGGAGTTTGGTACGGGGCAGGTTGCTGGAAGTGGGGAGATGTCTGGTACGGGGCAGGTTGCTGGAAGTGGGGAGATGTCTGGTACGGGGCAGGTTGCTGGAAGTGGGGAGATGTCTGGTACTGGGGAGGTTGCTGGTGCTGGGGAGGTTGCTGGTGCTGGGGAGGTTGCTGGTGCTGGGGAGGTGGATGGTATGTAATAGGAGGGGGAGGATGGAAAGTGGCTGGAGGTGGATGGTATGTAATAGGAGGGAGAGGATGGAAAGTGGCTGGAGGGGGTGTAGATGTAATAGGAGGGGGAGGATGGAAAGTGGCTGGAGGGGGTGCAGGTGGAGGAACTACTGTGGTGGGAGGAGGAGGTTGGGAGGTAACTTGCTGGAGAGCAGCGTGGCATGAATGCATTACATGCATCTGCTGGGCAGGAGAGAGCGTTTCCATGCGCTCCACAACAGACCTGAAAAAGGTGTGGTTTGGCGAAGATCTTGCTTCTGAATGCATGGTTTGCAGAAGTGTCTTCACCTCCAGAATGCTGGAGTTGATCTGCTGATAGCCTGCGGAGATTTGCTCTGACAAGACTTTGAGACAGTTCTGGAAAGATGCATTCAGATGCAAGAACTCTGGCGCATAAGTCTTTTCCTGACCCCTCTGCCGCTGCCGCCCAGTACCCGCAGGTGTACTAGAGGTGGCAGGGGCAGAAGGGTGGGGTAAAGGGAAAGAGATCTCCTCACCAGCAGCTTCATGTAATGTAGGCGGCCACGATGCTCCTGTGCTGGTGGATGGGACAGATTGGTCGAATGTGTGGGAAGGCTGGGAAGGTGCAGATGTACCGGGGCGGTCGAAGTGTCCCTCGGTGCCGGTCTCCTCAGGGATCGCCTCAGAAGGGTCCAATCGTGCCGGCTCCCGAGTGCTGCTCACCGTGCTGTGGAATAAAGAGAAAAAAAAACAGTTAAAATACTGACATGGTATGGCCCTGGCTGAAAAAAAATTTTACATATAACATTTTTTTTCACATGTGGTGTGTAATATTTACCTTCTGGTGACCATTGTTTCCCGGAGGAACGACAGGGCTTCTGCGTACTTGTACTTGCTCCTGCGTCCTCCAGATCCACTCGGGGCCCGCATCTCTTTATTGAACTCCTTCTTGAAACGATCTCTCACAGACCGCCACCGATTCACAATTCTGTTCCCTGAAACGAGAAAGGAGTGGTTAGTATACAACATCAGTGTTTCCCAAACTCCAGTCCTCATGGTCCCCAGGGGTCATGTTTTCAGGATTTCCATAGTAAATAGAAATCCTGAACACATGATCCGTGGGGACCACGAGGACTGGAGTTCGGGAAACACTGGTTTACATCAAGCAACCGGTACTGTATATACTTACGCTCTTTAATCTGGGCCCGAGCTTCGAGGTCCTCCCAGCGGCCCACAAGGAGCGAACAGATTTCCTCCCAGAGTCGTCGGGTAACGATCAGGTCAGCGTGGCGGCGGTCAGCCATATTCCAGAGCGGCTCCCTTTCTCTGACGAGATCGATGAGGCGGTCCACATCAGTCCCTCCATCCTCACCGTCAGAGTCGGGAGCATGCTGTGAAGGCTGTTAAAGAAAAAGACAAAAATAACATAATTAGCCTCCACAAAAGAAATGAAATAAAAAGTGCAAAAAAACAAAGCAAAAATATTTATACTTACACGCTGGTGACCGCCGCGTTGCTGTCGCCGACGACCCTGGGAGGCACTGCGAGGACCTCTTGGCCAAGCACCAGATTGGGAAGACTAGAGAAGAATACAAAAAATGTTATGTCTTTGGATGTAGGCATTTGTTTGCTGTGTGTGGTCTGCAGAACATTGTTTTCTATGTGTTGTGTGTAGTGTGATGTTGTGCTTCTGCGTTTGATGCAAAAAACTTACCAATTGTGAGCCCACTCCAGATGTCTGTCCACCCCTTCCTTCTTCTTCTGGGAGCTCCTCTTCATCTTGTGATTCCTGTTTTGAAATAAAAGGCAATGAATAGACATATATTACAGAGAAGATGGATTTTGGAAATAAAAACTTACCGTCAAATGCTGACGATGCGAGGGAGGGCTCCCAGAAGATGATGTGCTGTCTTCCTGGTGGCCACACTCCATGCCTGTGGGTGGTGTTCCAGCTGCTGCCATTGCTGCTGCTGCTGCATCTATTGGGCGGCTGTTGAATAAAGAGAAACAAAGGGCCAATGAATATCTTGATATTCAATAGCCCTAGTTTGGAGGAATGGGGGATTTGATAATTACCGTCTCTCATCTGCTGCTGGCCTCCCCTCCTCAGCATGTTCTATTTGCTGCTCCATTTGGGGTGGTGGTGGTGCGGATGGTGCTGCAGTGGTCTCCTGCCTTCTCCTGCTTCGCTTGGTTGCTTTCTTGGGTGGCATGTTGGGTGTGGCTGTGGGTCCCACTGTCTTGCTTTTATATATGTCTTGTGGGCAGAGCTACTGAGCATACTCAGACCAAAAAACCGGATCCGGCGCATTGCGGCGCTCATAGGCTTTCATTGTGTGAAAAAGCCGGACGCGCCGGATCCGGCGTGTCCGGCTTTTTCGCCGGAGACAAAAAACGTTACAGTAGACGTTTTTTCCAGACGCCGGATCGCGACACATTGCCGGATCCGGCGAAAACCGGATGAAACGCATGGCGATCCGGCGCAAATGCAAGTCAATGGGGGGGAAACCGGATCCGGCATTGCATTTAGCCGGATCCGGTTTCTGTCAAAAGCACCGGATCGCGCCTGACGGCGAAAACCTGATGTGTGAAAGAGGCCTTAGTGTGACAGGCCCTTTAGAGTCTGTTGGCTATAGCGGCCAGTTCAGAAGTTAGTGACATTTAGGTGGTAAACAAACACTTTTTCATTCCAGCTATACCACTTTGCATTAATTCCTGAAAATCACCTGAAGGGTTAATAAACTACCTGACAGCAGTTTTCAATATGTCAGGGGGTGCAGTTTTTAAAATGGTATCATGCTTGGGGTTTTCCAATATATAGCACCCTTAAAGTCACTTGAAACTTGGATAGGTCCCTCAAAAAAATAAATTTTGTTAATTTCCTTGAAAAAAAGAAAAATGATTGCTACATTTTTAAACCTCCCAAAAGGCTAACAAAACAGATTAGCATTTTAAAAATGGTGCTGATGTAAAGCAGACATGTAGGAAATGTTATTTATTAATGTTTTTCTGTAGTATGACTATCTGGATTAAAGGGATAATCATTCAAAGTTTGAAAATTGCAATTTTTTTTACATTTTTGTCAAGTTTCTGATATTTTTAATAAATAAACACTAAATATATCAATCTAAATTTACCACTATCATAAATTGTAATGTGCCACGAAAAAACATTCTCAAAATCACTGGGATTTGTTGAAGCATTCCAGAGTTATGACCACATAAAGTGACATTGGTCAGAAGTTAAAAAATTGGCCCGGTCACGAAGGGGCTAATACGTGATGCGATGCAGTTCCTAAAGGTGGTGTATGCTAAGTGTGCATTCACACTGTGGAAAAATGAAATGTGTGTGTATGTGGAATCCATGCTAGAAACCTGAGGCTGTCCCTCGGGAATCTGCTGCACAGTCACAGTTTAGACTGTGTCCTCACCATTCAATGGGCTGTGTGCTATTGTTATCCAATTGGAAGGCGGTTTGTGGGCAATATTCTTTTCAGTTTCGGCACCCAGAAAACACTGACATCTGTGAAACGCAGAATGATCTCAGTGTATGTTCATATGGTACAAATTAGTTTGGAAATTTCCACTAAATTTTGCAGATGTAGCTTCTGTTTCAGTAGTTAAAATCCTACATCACACTATGACTTGACGTGTACATCAGGAAGACTTTCTGACGTGGATCACTGTATAGACATGCTGATCCGCCTGATGGAGGTTAAAAAGCATCTTTGCGCCTCATCAGTTTAAAGACGCCTTATGGATATGTTTTGAAGTAGGCATTGTGAGCTTTTTATTATACTCCTTTATAGAGCACCATTAATTCCACAGCGCTCTACAGAGATCACTGTCCCCATTGGGGGCTCACAACCTACATTCCCTATCAGTATGTCTTTGGAGTATGGAAGGAAACCCATGCTAACACTGGGAGAACTCAAACTCCTTGCAGTTGTTGTCCTTGGTGGGATTTGTAAACAGGACCCTATAGCTGCAAAGCAACAGTGCTAACCACTGAGCCACTGTGCTGCCATTTAAATGAATCTGTCAGCAGGTTTTTGCTATGTAGTCTGAGAGCACCGTGATGTAGAGGCAGAGAGCCTGATAACACCAATGTTGGACTGCTTGCTATACATGAAACTGGTCAGAATACTGAGCTGTGTATGTCCCTGCCCACACTGCTGACTGGCAGCTTCCTCTGTACAGTCATGGCCAAAAGTTTAGAGAATGACACAAATATTATATTTTCACATGATCTGCTGGCCTCTGGTTTTTATGTGTTTGTCAGATGTTTATATCACATACAGAAATATAATTGCAATCATATTATGAGTAACAAAAGGTTATATTGACAGTTAGAATGAGTTAATGCAGCAAGTCAATATTTGCAGTGTTGACCCTTCTTCAGGACCTCAGCAATTCTCCCTGGCATGCTCTCAATCAACTTCTGGATCAAATCCTCACTGATAGTCCATTCTTCCAAAATCAATGCTTTTATTTGGTCTGAATTTGAAGGTTTTTGTTTGTCCACCCGTCTCTTGATGACTGACCACAAGTTCTCAATGGGATTAAGATCTGGGGAGTTTCCAGGCCATGGTCCCAAAATCTCTATGTTTTGTTCCCTGAGCCGTTTAGTTATTACCTTTGCTTTATGGCAAGGTGCTCCATCATGTTGAAAAAGGCATTGTTGATCGCCAAACTGCTCTTGGACGGTTGGGAGAAGTTGCTCTTGGAGGACATTCTGGTACCATTCTTTATTCATGACTGTGTTTTTAGGCAAGACTGAGAGAGAGCCCATTCCCTTGGCTGAGAAGCCACCCCACACATGAATGGTTTCAGGATGCTTGACAGTTGGCATGAGACAAGACTGGTGGTAGCGCTCACCTGGTCTTCTCCGAATAAGCCGTTTTCCAGATGTCCCAAACAATCGAAAAGGGTACTCATCAGAGAAAATGACTTTACCCCAGTCCTCAGCAGTCCACTCCCTGTACCTCTTGCAGAATATTAGTCTGTCCATGATGTTTTTCCTGGAGAGAAGTGGCTTCTTTGCTGCCCTCCTTGAGACCAGGCCTTGCTCCAAGAGTCTCCGCCTCACAGTGCGTGCAGATGCACTCACACCTGCCTGCTGCCATTCCTGAGCAAGCTCTGCACTGCTGGTAGCCCGATCCCGCAGCTGAAACACTTTTAAGAGATGGTCCTGGCGCTTGCTGGTCTTTCTTGGGCGCCCTGGAGCCTTTTTGGCAACAAGGGAACCTCTCTCCTTGAAGTTCTTGATGATGCGATAGATTGTTGACTGAGGTGCAATCTTTCTAGCTGCGATACTCTTACCTGTTAGGCCATTTTTGTGCAGTGCAATGATGACTGCACGTGTTTCTTTAGAGATAACCATGGTTAACAGAAGAGAAACAATGATGCCAAGCACCAGCCTCCTTTTAAAGTGTCCAGTGGTGTCATTCTTACTTAATCATGACAGATTGATCTCCAGCCCTGTCCTCATCAACACCCACACCTGTGTTAATGGAGCAATCACTGAAACGATGTTAGCTGGTCCTTTTAAGGCAGGGCTGCAGTGATGTTGAAATGTGTTTTGGGGGATAAAGTTAATTTTCTAGGCAAATATTGACTTTGCAAGTAATTGCTGTTAAGCTGATCACTCTTTATAACATTCTGGAGTATATGCAAATTGCCATTAGAAAAAAATGAAGCAGTAGACTTTGTAAAAATTAATATTTGTGTCATTCTCTAAACTTTTGGCCATGACTGTATACTACATTGTCAGCAAGCTGCCAATCAGTGGTGGGGAAGGGATTACGCAGAAGATAGTCTCCTGTTGATACAACACTTATTGTATTTAACAAGTATAGCACACAGCCAAATAAGTGACACATCCCTGGAATCAGGCTCCCTGCCCCTCTATAGCCAACATATGCAAAACAGGAGAGAGATTTAGATGACTACTGCAGCTTTGGCAGTAGCCTAAGACAAACAGTGTATGTTGGGCTTGCAGTTACAATAAATACTTGACAACCTCCTTTTCAAATCTACAAATTTTCTGCTGTTTGCAATAAACCAGTGAAACAAGAACATGATAAAGAGGTTGTTCGGTCCAAATCGATAAGTCTTTAGTCACTCTGTTTCATACCACGTCAAAGAGCGTGCCTCCCTTGAAACACATCTGGTCCACTCATTCTCCCACTGGGTTCCCCCAACTTTCCTCCACTATGGTCATAATTTCATTACCTTTTTTGCTATCTTTTTTTTAAACCAGTTATTTTTATTTAGGTTTCAAAAGATTTTAAACAATAAACAGTGGATATCAATATACATGTAACAATTCACATATCTTGTAATAATACAATCAAAGCCATCCCCCTCTCCCCCCTCCCCAATACTCCTTATGCCGGGCATACTTGAGTCTTAGCAATCATATCACCGCCATCCAGGCGGACCATATTTTTTCGAAAGTTCCTTCACCATGCTTTCGCCTGTAAATGCTTTCCTCTAAATGCATTACCGTACGTGTCTGAGCAATAAATTCCCTCCTAGTGGGGGGTTCCGAATCCTTCCATTTTTGTGCTATTAGTTTGCGTGCTTCATACAGCAACCTCGCTATTGCCACCTTGTAATGTTCTGAGACAGGTATCCCATCCACCTCCCCCAAAACACACAGCACTGGATTCCTGTCGAGCGTGCATGCATAAGCTCTCTCAATTTTGTTGATAACGACCAGCCAGTATGCCACCAGCCGCGGACATGACCATAACATATGTAACAGTCAGGCCTGGTCTGTGCCACATCTAGGGCAGCTAGAGTCTCCCCTCAAGCCCGCCTTGAATAGGACCAGCGGTGTTTTGTATGTTCTATGTATTACATATAATTGGGAGAGCCGTGCCTGCTCGCTAAGGCTGGTTTCACATTTGCGTTTTTTAGCGCTGGAAAAAAACGCACACCTGCGCATGCGTTTTTTCCCCTATATTTAACATGGGTGCGCATACCTGCGCACTGGTCAGCGCATGTATGCGATTTTCATGCGCTGCGTTTTTTTGGGGTGTGCGTTGGGATTTTCCAGACGCAGCATGTTGCATTTTTTGGCCCTGCAAAAAAGCGCATGCGCACATATGCGCACGTTTTGCGCTAAAAATGGCCATTATAGCCTATGGATGCGCATATGTGCGCACTGGCATGCTCATGTATGCGTTTTTTTGCTTATGCGTTTTTTTTTTAAACCATGGAATTTAGGGGTTTGGGTTAGAGTTAGGGTTAGTTAAGGGGGTTTAGGGTTAGGGTTATGGTCAGGGTCAGGGTTAGGGTCAGGGTTAGGGTTAAGTATGGTTTTGTTAAGGATTAGGGTCATGGTTAGGGTCAGGATTAGGGTTAAGTATGGTTTTGTTAAGGGTTAGGGTCAGGGTTAGGGTTAGGGTCAGGGTTAGGGTTAGGGTCAGGGTTAGGGTCAGGATTAGGGTTAAGTATGGTTTTGTTAAGGATTAGGGTCAGGGTTAGGGTCAGGATTAGGGTTAAGTATGGTTTTGTTAAGGGTTAGGGTTAGGGTCAGGGTTAGGGTTAGGGTCAGGGTTAGGGTCAGGATTAGGGTTAAGTATGGTTTTGTTAAGGATTAGGGTCAGGGTTAGGGTCAGGATTAGGGTTAAGTATGGTTTTGTTAAGGGTCAGGGTTAGGGTTAGGGTCAGGGTTAGGGTCAGGATTAGGGTTAGGGTCAGGGTTAGGGTTAAGTATGGTTTTGTTAAGGGTCAGGGTTAGGGTTAGGGTCAGGGTTAGGGTCAGGGTTAGGGTTAGGGTTAGTTAGGGTTTAGGGTTTGGGTTAAGTATGATTTGGTTCAGGGTTAGGGTCAGGGTTAGGGTTAGGGTCAGGGTTAGTAAAGTCATGGTTTGGGTAGTGTGAGGGGCCACCTAAAAATGTTGGAAAAAAACGCAAACGCGCTAAAAACGCATACAAACGCATAAAAACGCTGCGTTTTTTTCATGCATGCTCATAAAAATGCTTGAAAAAAACGCAGCAGTTGTATGCTTATGTATGCGTTTTTTCAATGCGTTTTTTTGCGGGAAAAACGCGCTGCAAAAAAAAGCAAGTGTGAAACTAGCCTTAGAGAGATCTTCGGGACATATTCAAGAATAGCCTCCCATTGTTCTGTTGTGAGGGTACCCACCTCCCTTTCCCATTTACTCTTTGCAGTGAGGTGATTGTCCCCCAGATAAGAGTGTAGTAGATCATGATATATGCTCGATATAACTCCCCTCGTCTCTCCCTTCATACACACAGTCTAGTACAATGTCGCCCTGAACCGTCATGGCTCCCAATCTACACTGTGCCCTCCAAGCATGTCGAAGCATATAGCATTGAAACCCCCATACCGAAGGCTAATCAAATTCCTCTCTCAATGTTTCAAAGGTCTTCAGGTCCGTTCCACTCTGCAGCTGGCACACATATCTCACTCCTTTCGCCTTCCAATTGCCCATTTGACGCAGCTTATTAAGTTCCGGCAGATGCTCATTGTCCCACACCGGTGAGTACCTAGTCAGCTTATCCACCCCTCTGATCCTTTTAATGGTGTCCCATACCTTCTGAATCATGCCTATGGTAGGATATGGTGCTCCCAGTTTCTTAAAGGTACCATCCTCTAGACCCTGAATAAGTGAGCGTCTCCCCGTCACATGTACCAGCACCCGGTGAGCTGCTCCTCCACAATCGAGCTCTCTCCACCCCCTGACATGCTGGCCCTGTACTGCCAAGAAATAGACCCATGGACTTGGTGCGGCCAATCCTCCCTCTTCCTTCCCTTTTTGCAGAGTTCCAAATTTAATCCGTGCCTGCCTCTTGCCCCATATCAAGGATCTGAAGATAGAATCAATGCCCCGAAACCGTTTTTTTGGTAGCCATATCGGCGAATTGTGCAAAACGTACATTAGTTGTGGCATAAGGACCATCTTAATCAGGTTAGTTCTACCCGTTACCGTTAAAGCCAATTTGCACCATGCACCTATTTTCCCTTTAAATTTCTCTAGCAGAGGAACCAAATTCAGATCCGTGAATCGGGACAGTGGAAGAGCTACCCATATCCCTAGGTATCTAAACTGTGAAACTACCTGGAGTTGTTTCCCCCTCTCATCTATCTCCTCCGCTTCTATTGCTCTATCCACAGCCATGACGTAAAACTTGTGCCAATTTATCTCCAGTCCCGAAATGCTTCCAAATTGTTTAATTACATCCATCGTGCACCCCAGTGTCTCTCCTGCACTTTCCAAAAACAACAGGATGTCGTCGGCATACAATGATATTTTTTCTTCCAGCTTCCCAAATTTAAATCCGACCACTCCCCTCTCAGCTCTGATCTTGGCCGCCAGGGGCTCCACTGCCACCGCGAACAATAGCGGGGACAGCGGACACCCCTGCCTTGTGCTCCTATGCAAGTCAAACATCCCGGACTGTTCTCCATTCACCTTAACTACCGCCTTTGGGGATGAGTACAATAATTTCACCCAGGCCGTGAACGCGGGGCCGAATCCCATCAGTTCCATGATTTTCCATAAGTATTGCCATTCCACACTATCAAATGCTTTTCTAGCGTCCAATGACATCATTATTCTCCTGCCACCATTATCAGCAGGCAGTTGCATATTAAGAAATAATCATCTTAAGTTAACAGCCGTGGAGCGGTTAGGCATAAAGCCCGACTGGTCCTCGTGTATAATGGTATGCGCAACCCCGGTGAGCCGGGTGGCCAGGATCTTAGCGAGTATTTTGACATCCGTTGTCAACAACGAAATGGTCCTGTACGACTCCGCATCCATGGGATCTTTTCCCTCCTTTGGCAGAACTACTATCACCGCTTCCTCCATTGATCTCGGCAGTGCTCCCGTCACTAAAGCCTCATCAAACACAGATTTCAATTTCGGAGCCAGCAGTTCCACTAACTCCCTGTACACCTCCCCAGGTAGACCATCAGCTCCCGGTGATTTGTTATTGGGCATAGACAGTATTGCACATTCCACCTCCCTCACACTCACAGGTTCCTCCAACCTCAACCTATCTTCCTCAGACAATTTAGGTAGTGAAATGCCTTCCAAAAAATTCTCCACATCCCCCTCTGTGTCCCGTGCTCTCGAAGTGTACAGTGCCATGTAATATGCCTTGAAGACCTCTAGTATGTCCTTTGTGTCTGTCAGAGTCGCCCCTGTTTGATCTCTCAGTTTATACACCCTGGAAGACTCCCTCTGTGCCGCAGAAATCACCGCCAACAAATGACCCACTCTCTCTCCTTCAAAGAATTGGGCTTGCTGAAATGCCCTTTTCCTCTCAGCTTGCATCATGTGCAGTTTATCAACTGCCTCCTGAGCCAATTTTAGTCTATTGTGAGCTTCACTCGTTGGCGCCAAAATCATGTCTGCCTCTGCTCTTGTCAGGTCATCCTTTATTTGTTGATCTGCCAATTTAGTTTTGGTCTTACACCTCGCAATCTCACTTATAAAAAGTCCCCTCGTAAACGCCTTCATGGCATCCCATACCGTTGTGGCCTCAGTACTCCCTTTGTTCATTTGGAAGAAGTGCTCTAGCTCTTTGGTTATGCCACCCATATCCACCACTTTAAGCCACGTCGGGTGAAGACGCCAACCTCCCCTCTGACCCTGAGCAGATCTCACCAGAAGCGTGACCACCACAGGACCATGATCCGAGAGAGTCCTCTGTAGGTATTCCACCTCCCCCACCATCCCGTCCATAGCGATATCCCCCAAAGCCAGGTCTATCCTTGACAGTGTTCCATGTGTTGCCGAATGACATGAAAAAGTCCTCTTACCCTCATTTCGTACTCTCCACAGATCTACCAGCCCAAGTTCCCCTACATACGTGCCAAAGGCAGTCATCCTGTCCTGCCCAGCTTCCGTACCTGCCGGTCGTACTTTATCCCAATAATCATTCATAGTGTTAACATCTCCCATAATCAACAATGGAGTCTCCCCCCATCTGCCCGTCAGTTCCAGTACTGCTTGTAGTTTCTTTTTAGAGTAAGGTGGAGGGATATATAAAGCCACTAAAATCATTTTGTGTCCGAACAATCTGCAAGCAATCCATACACACTGCCCTTCACTGTCTACATGTGCTTCCAGCTCTTCATAATGTGTGTTTTTGTGTATTAGGACTGACACCCCCCTGGAGTACGAGGAATAAGTAGAATATGTCTTTAGCATCCAGGCTCTTGACAACCAGTGCATAGTGTCTCTAGTGAGATGTGTCTCCTGCAAGCACGCGATCATAGGTTCACAGTATTTGATATGATTCAGAACAGCCGCCCTCTTAACCTTATCAGATATACCACGTACATTCCAACTTAACATCCGAACAGTACGGTTACTCATTGTGCATTAGAAATAACAACCCATCATCATCAAGTAACATCATTACATTGTGGTCCCAATCATACCCGGTCAAACAGCATGAAATCCCCCATCTCCCTACAAATCCGCCCCACCCACCTCCCCCCAATCCTCTCCGCTTCCCCTCCCCTTCCCCTTTTGCAGTTGTCACTCTCTCCCCAACGTGAGAGTGGGAACTCACAGAACCTGAGCAACGTCTCAGCATTCCGCACTTCAACATGCGTCGTGTCCTCCTCCATCATTGGCAGCCTCTCCGCCATATTGTCAACAGTATGCATAGACCTGAACCATTAGTCAAACAATTAACCATAATACATAGATCCCAGTGGGGAGTTCTCCCCCTCCTCTGCGCTCCTATTTGGCAGAGTAAAGCAGCGCCACGACCCTGTCCAGTGATCAGTCTAGCAGGGTCATGTGGTCATATTGCCATTATCTTCTCTCAATTTGCTCCGGTTGCGCTCCAACCACGAAGCAGCCTCAACCGGTGACGGGGAAAAAAATGACCTTTCCAAAAGCTTCCACTCTTAATTTAGCAGGATAAATTGTAGAGTATTTCAAATGCAAAGAGCGGAGCTGTTTCTTCACTTCGCCATACCGCAGTCGTAACTTTTGCACCTCGGCAGAGTAATCCGGGTATATTTCGATTCGTTTGCCCTCCAGGTTAAGATCTGTCAACTTTCCAGCCTTTCGTAAGATAGTGTCCCTGTCTCTGCAATTCAGGATTCTGGCTAACATCGTGCGAGGTCCATCTCCTGGCACTGGGGGTCTCATGGGTACGCGATGGGCACGCTCCACTGCAAACACTCTCGACAAGTTATCAGCACCAAACTTGTCCAGCAGCCAGGTTTCAATAAAGGCTGTGGGGTCAGCACCCTCAGTTCTCTCAGGGATGCCCACAATGCACAAATTGTTCCTTCGTGACCGGTTTTCCAGGTCATCATTTTTATTGGCTACTACCGTGATCCTCTGAGTGTGCTGTTGTTGTGTCTTTTGCACTGAGGTTAAGTGATCTTCTGTTACACCAACTCTGTCCTCCACCTCAGTTAATCTGGCTGTAACTTTCTGCATAGATGTTTTTATGCCTCCCATTTCCTCTTTCAGGCAATTCACCTGCTTTGTCAGAGCAGTTAAGGTAGTCTTGCAGTATAAGACAGCTTGGAATACATCCCGCAGGGTGGGCTCTGCTACATCTGCACTTTTAGCTGCCTGCACAGTGTCACCATCCCCCTCTTCCTGCTGCTCTAGCTCTGCATTCAGCACAGGCATCTCCTTATCGTCTTCCTCCTCATCTCTGTGCTTCTCACTCCCTCCATTTCCTTCATCTGTCTCCATGCCCCTCACATACCTGTTCAGCCGGGCTGAGACTTCCAGCTTCTGTGCATAGGCTGTGTTTCTTCTTCCCGCCTCCTCCTCTCTCTCAGCACCATCATGGACTGGGGCACTGCTGCAGGCTCTGGCATCTTTCTGCCTTTTGCGGCCCATGTCTGTCTCTCTGAGTCTGGCAGAAGCTCGCCCCTGACTCCTGGGACCTTCAGACATCTGATCCTGGTAAAAGAATTAGCTGGTTCGGGCTCTGTGCAGGATAATTGAGGCTAATGGCGGCAGAGAAGCACAGCCACCCGAATTCTCACATCAAGAGCTCCTTTTTTTGCTATCTAGCACTGTTGTTAAACTAATTTGAAATAAAGAAACTTTGTGGTTGTGTAACACTTGCGGCACACGTGTGGTAACCGTGTGTCGCATCAGTACCACACGGACGGACGTAGGGGAAGAAGCACTACAATAAGCGCTGTTGTCCGGCGGCGGGTGCTGAAGATGGCTCCTCACTCTCCCCAGCTCTGCTGGCGATGAGCGCAAGCAGGAGAGAATGATGAGTTATATCAACCCCTTTCCTACATTAGACGTACTATTCCGTCCATGGGACCTAGGTCCCAAGGATGGAATAGTACGTCTAGCGTGATTAGCTGCGCTCACGGGGGGAGCACAGCTGTTCGCGGCCGGGTGTCAGCTGATTATCACAGCTGACACCCGGAACTAAGTGTCAGGGGCGGTCACGGACCGCCCCCGGCATGTTTACCCCTGGCACACTGCGATAAAACATGATTGCAGTGTTCCAGGGGTTTAGGGAAGCATTGGCAGGGAGGGGGCTCCCTCAGTGCTTCCCTGAGACCCCCGCAGCAGCGCAATGTGCAGCGCTGCTGCGGGGGTCTCCTTCCCTGCAGGTCCCCAGATCGCTGATCTGTCACAGCGATCTGTGATTTGACAGATCAGCGATGTCCCCCCTGGGACAATGTAATAAAGTAAAAAAAAAAAAAAGTGTAAAAATAATTTTATAAAAAATCGCTAAATAAAAAAAAAAAAAAATATTCCCTAATTCATTTTTTGAAAATATAAAAAATAATAAAAGTACACATATTTGGTATCGCCGCATCCGTAACGACCCGCCCTATAAAACTGTCCCACTAGTTAACCCCTTTATTGAACCCCTTAAAAAATAAAAATGAAGCAAAAATAAAGCTTTATCATCATACCGCCGAACAAAAAGTGCAATAACGCGTGATCAAAAAGACAGATATAAATAACCATGGAACCGCTGAAAACGTCATCTTGTCCCGCAAAAAACGAGCCGCCACACAGCATCAGCGAAAAAAAAAAGTTATAACTTGCAGAATAAAGCGATGCAAAAATAATTACTTTTATATAAAATTGTTTTCATTGCATAAAAGCGCCAAAACATAAAAAGACATAAATGAGGTATCACTGTAACCGTACTGACCTGAAGAATAAAACTGCGTTATCAATTTTACCACACTCGGAACGGTGTAAACGCACCCCCCAAAAGAAATTCATGACATGCTGGTTTTTGTTCATTCTGCTTCCCAAAAATCAGAATAAAAAGCGATCAAAAAATGTCATGTGCCCGAAAATGGTACCAGAAAAACGTCACAAAAAACGCAAAAAATAAGACCTCACATGACTCGGTGGGTCAAAATATGGAAAAATTATAGCTCTCCAAATGTTTTGATGCAATAACTATTTTCCTCTTCGCCACGACAGCACCCACTGAGAGAGGGGATCCGCCCCGGCACAGGAAACCTACAGAGAGATAAATGGGGCGGTCCCCCTCGCTCCCTCAGTTTGGTTTCCTGTTCCTGGAAGGAACCCGCAGAAGAGGATTCCTGGTCTGGTAGCCGCCTGCGTGCAGAATATGAGCAGCAGGGGCCCCGGGACTGGAGGCAGCGTCGGGCGGAGAGGTGTATTCCCCCCCCCCCAGAGCTGGTGTAATGCAGGTGAGGCCGGAGGCGACAGTGGTGCCAAGGCTCACTGGGGACATGGCGATACCCCCCCACCCTCCTCCCTGAGGGGGCAGGCGCATTACTAACGCCATTTGGGCATACTGGGCCGCGCCCCCCCCCCCCCGAAAGGCATAGGAGCTCGAGCATGTGGGCTGAGCAGCGCCACCGGGAGTCATACCTGCGGCAGGGGTTAAGGTGAGGAGGACCCCGTGCGTGGATGGCGGGGCGCAGATGCGCTGTGGTTATCGCCGGCCGCATCGCTAATCGTGGTGACCGAGCGCTCCCCAGGAGAGGCAACCCGGAAGTGGTAGGACTTCCGGGATCAGATCAGAAGGCAGAGACCGCGGGACAACGCCCGCGCATGCGCAGTAGGCAACAAAAAAAAAAAAAAAAAAGGTGGACGAAAAAAAAAAAAGAGGAGCAGCTATAGCAAAGGCTTTAAAAGGAAGCCACAGACACAGCGCTAGTGCGCAGTCATGTCGTCCTTAGATGACCCAGCTTCGCTCCCATTAGGTCAGCTAGTGGAATCCCCACATGGCAGTAGACAGAGCAGTGCTACAAGGAGAAGCAGTAGCACCAGAAAAAGTGGCAGCTCCAGGAAGGAATCTAGTGGACCTTCCAGGCAAGATGAGCCTTTAGAGAAGAAACGCAAGGAAAAGAAGTCGTCCCATGCCTCGCCTCAGCCTGGGTCGCGGACACCGCAGCCGGTAGTTGCTGACGAAACTCACGGGTGAGTGTTTTTTGGTCAGAATAAATAATTGATGGCCTTCTCTTTCTGGTCCATACCCCCTTTAGGCTAAAAGAACAGAGAAGGCGAAACATAGAGAGTGTGCCTTATGTTCGCAGCCCCTCCCGGATGGCCACCCTAAGAGATTATGCCAATCGTGTATTGAGGAGGCCTTACAGGAGGAATCCTCACAAAAGGAGGAGGATATCCGGGCAATGATAAGAGAGGAACTACGGGCCTTAGGCGGTTCCAGTAGTCTGGGGGGTCACTCCTCCGTGAGAGAAATATGTTCGCCTAGAGGAGGAGTCTCGCTGGCGTCAAAGTCGCCGCCAGGAACCGGGGAACTAGATTCCGATAAGTCCCAGGAATACCTTTCCTCAGAGGACGAGGACCAGACGTGTTTCCCCACGGACAGTGTCAGTAATTTAGTGAAGTCTGTCCGAAATACCATGGGGTTGCCGGAGAGTAAAGACCCCAAGACCCCTCAGGACATAATGTTTGCGGGTATTTCCCGTAGAAAGGTCCGGGCATTCCCAGTGGTCCCAGCTGTAAAAGAGCTAGTTAAAAGGGAATGGGAGAAACAAGGTCAGAGAACCTTCCTCCCCTTAACGTCAAAGCGTAAGTACCCCTTTGACGATGAGGAATTAACAGCCTGGTCGAGAGCCCCCAAGGTGGATGCGGCAGTGGCCTCTACCTCTCGTAGATCCTCCTTGCCGGTAGAGGATTCGGGAACTTTGGCTGATTCCTTGGATCGTAAAACCGATACATTCCTTAAAAGATCTTGGGAAGCTTGTACGGCAGCCTTTAAGCCCGCAATAGCAGCAACGTGTACGGCAAGATCAATGTTGGTGTGGCTGAATGACTTAGAGGACAATATTAAGAATGGAGTAGCTAGGAATAGACTTCTTTCCTCTATGCCCCTCATTAAGGGAGCAGCGGCCTTCCTCTCCGACTCCTCCGCGGACTCTCTCCGGTTATCGGCTAGAGCGGCAGGACTGACCAATGCAGGCAGGCGGGCCTTATGGTTGAAGGGGTGGAAAGGAGACACACAAACAAAGACTAGATTGTGTGCTATACCCTGCCAGGGTAAGTACCTGTTTGGCACGGAACTGGAAGAGATTTTGACAAAAGCGGGGGTAAAGAAGAAGGGGTTTCCTAACCCGTATGTTCCGTTCAACAGGAGGGCCTACAGGAAGCCGCCGTTCGGTAAAAAGAAGGACTTTAGACCCCAGGACCGCTGGGGAAATAAGGACCCCAAGCAAAGGGGCAACCTATTCGGGAAACGTCCCTTCAGGGGAGACAGATCCCGATAAAACCATTACACCGGTAGGTGGCAGGCTATTAAAATTCAGCCGCCAATGGGAGAAGGTGACATCAAACCCGTGGGCCATAAATAGTGTCATCAGGCCTAAAATTAGAATTTGTTCGGTATCCACCGAACTCCTTCCTATTGACTTCTATGAAGTCCCGAACACAGCAGGAAGCACTGGAGATGGAGATTGCAGTACTGCTAACTAAACAGGTCCTAGTAGAGGTCCCAGAGGACGAAATAGGAATGGGCTTTTATTCTCCTCTATTTTTAGTTCCAAAACCGGATGGCTCTTTTAGGACCATAATAAATTTAAGGAAGCTTAATACCTTCTTAAAGCTGAGGTCGTTTAAAATGGAGTCGATAAAGTCTGCAATAAAGCTTTTGTTCCCCAGGTGTTATATGGCAGTCTTGGACCTAAAGGACGCCTATTACCATCTACCCATATATCGTGGGCACCAGAGGTTCCTGCGGGTAGCAGTCTGGTTCAAAGGTCGGATTCAGCATTTCCAGTTTGCGGCAATGCCATTCGGACTATCCATGGCTCCTCGGGTATTTACAAAATTGATGCTGGAGGTGATGTCGTATGTAAGGCTGAATGACACCTTAGTTATCCCTTACTTAGATGACCTACTCATAGTAGGAAACTCTGTTTCACAGTGCGAAGCCAGAATAGCTAAGATTATCTCATCTCTAAGAGCACTAGGCTGGCTAATTAACTGGGAGAAGTTCAGGTTAGAACCAGTAACCTGTCAGAGGTTTCTAGGCCTGCAACTAGACTCCGTAACTGAGGAGTGTTTTCTGCCACACGCCAAAGTGATAGCCATAAGCAATAAGATACGTAATACTGCAAGAGCACCTGTAATATCATTGAGACAGGGTATGTCCTTGCTGGGGTCGCTAATATCATGCATTCCAGCGGTGCAGTGGGCCCAGTTCCACTCCAGAGAACTACAGTGGGCTATTCTGCAGGAAACAGACTGCAGGGGCGGTTGGAGGGGAGGATGTCCCTATCGCCCGAGGTGGTTGAATCCCTAAGATGGTGGTTAAATCCTTCCAATTTATCGAAGGGAGTACAATGGTGGGTGACTCCCTCCAAAATACTCACCACGGATGCCAGCCCCTTAGATTGGGGAGCCCATCTAGAGGAGCACATGGTACAAGGCTGGTGGCGTAATGTTGAAATAGAGACCTCCTCTAATGTAAAGGAGCTAACAGCGATTTTTTTTATGCGATATCTCATTTTCTCCCGCAGTTAAGGGGCGCCCACGTAAAGATCCAGACAGACAATACCACCGCAGTGGCCTATATAAACCGGCAAGGAGGCACGCGGTCAGTGCCACTGATGTCTATCGCGGGAAAGATCCTGGAAATGGCCGAGGTCCATCTTCTCTCCTTGTCAGCTCTCCATATAAGAGGAGTAGACAACTCCCGAGCAGACTATCTCAGTCGCCAAGCCCTATACCAGGGCGAGTGGGTCCTCAGCAGGCACGTCTTCGAAATGATAGCGTCAGAATGCGGCAGACTAGAGAGAGACCTATTCGCGACCAGAGCCAACAGGCGCGTAAAAAGGTTTCCTTCACTCTACGGGTCGGACAACCCAGACATTCTAGATGCCCTCCAAGCACCCTGGACATTCCAGCTAGCCTATGCCTTCCCTCCAATGGTTCTACTACCAACAGTAGTCAGGAAAATAAGACAGGAGAGGGCGAGGGTCATCTTGATAGCCCCGTTTTGGCCAAAAAGACGGTGGTTTTCATGGCTGAGAGCCATGTCAGTAACCGACCCGTGGATCCTGCCGCTGCACCAGAATCTTCTCTCTCAGGGACCCTGCTACCATCCACAGGCCAAAGCCCTGCACCTAGCGGCCTGGAATTTGAAAGGGATCTACTGAGGCAGAAGGGTTTCTCAAAGAACCTAATCAATACCCTGCTGCAAAGTAGGAAGGAGTCCACAACAAAAATATATGCTAAAGTGTGGAAAAAGTTCCTGGCCTTTCACCCAGCAAAACTAACTGGTGAAGTACCCATTACTGCCATTCTAGAATTTCTGCAAAGAGGCCGAGAATTAAGGCTCTCGGTAAGCACTCTAAAGGTCCACGTGTCAGCTCTAGGAGCCCTATTTAACTATAATGTGGCAGCAAATAGATGGGTGACCCGTTTCATCTCAGCTTGTCAACGCTCAGAGCCGGTGCATATTCCTCAGCTACCAGCATGGAACCTTACTCTAGTTTTGGATGCTTTCACTCAGGCACCATTTGAGCCTATAAGCTCAGCATCAGTGAAGTGTCTCTCTTTAAAAACTGCTACGCTAGTAGCCTTAGTATCGGCTAGAAGAGTGAGTGATCTTCACGCTCTATCAGTAGACCCTCCGTTCCTGTCAATAACACGAGACAGTCTGATTTTAAAGACAGACCCGTCCTACCTTCCAAAACGGGCAACTAAATTTCATAGATCTCAGGAGATATACCTACCTTCCTTCCATGAGAACCCGTCAACACAAGACGAGATAAAATATCACACTTTAGGTGTGAAAAGAGCAGTGCTAGCCTACCTAGATAGGACCAGTCCCTGGAGGCAGAGTAGGTCTCTTTTTGTCTCCTTCCAGGGTAGCAGGAAGGGGTCTGCAGTTACATCAGGCACGATATCCAGATGGATTAGAGATGCGATCACAATGGCGTATCTGGCAAAAGGAGAAGACCCTCCACTGGGGATTAAGGCGCACTCTACTAGAGCCATATCATCCTCCTGGGCCGAGAGAGCGAACGTCCCAATTGAACAAATATGTAAGGCTGCAACCTGGTCTTCTCAGTCTACCTTTTATAGTCACTATAGACTAGATATATCCTCTACCGAGGATTTGACTTTTGGTAGATCAGTCCTTAACACGGTGTGCCCTCCCAAGTGATTATCTCTGAAAATCTCTCAGTGGGTGCTGTCGTGGCGAAGAGGAAAAACCGGATTACTTACCGGTAATACTCTTTTGTAGAGTCCACGACAGCACCCGCTCACTTCCCTCCCGTAAAGATTTTTTCACACATGGGTCTCCTTGGTGGTGGAGATTATGAGTTAAGTTAAATAGGTGATTAAATTTAGTAAACATAAAGCTACATAGGGGTAAGATAGATGAATCGCCATCCACGCACGGGATCCTCCTCACCTTAACCCCTGCCGCAGGTATGACTCCCGTTGGCGCTGCTCAGCCCACATGCTCGAGCTCCTCTGCCTTTCGGGGGGGGGGCGCGGCCCAGTATGCCCAAATGGCGTTAGTAATGCGCCTGCCCCCTCAGGGAGGAGGGGGGGGTATCGCCATGTCCCCAGTGAGCCTTGGCACCACTGTCGCCTCCGGCCTCACCTGCATTACACCAGCTCTGGGGGGGGGAATACACCTCTCCACCCGACGCTGCCTCCAGTCCTGGGGCCCCTGCTGCTCATATTCTGCACGCAGGCGGCTACCAGACCAGGAATCCTCTTCTGTGGGTTCCTTTCCAGGAACAGGAAACCAAACTGAGGGAGCGAGGGGGACCGCCCCATTTATCTCTCTGTAGGTTTCCTGTTCCGGGGGCGGATCCCCTCTCTCAGTGGGTGCTGTCGTGGACTCTACAAAAGAGTATTAAAAGGTAAGTAATCCGGTTTTTTATAATAAAAAGCGTCTTTTAGCGTGCGACAGCTGCCAAAAATAAAAACCCGCTATATATAGTAAATCAAGCCCCCTGTTATCACTCCTTTAGTTAGGGAAAAATAATAAAATAAAAAAAAATATTTATTTCCATTTTCCCGTTAGGGTTAGGGGTGTGTTGGGGTTAGGGTTGGAGTTAGAATTAGGGGGGTTTCCACATCAGGGGCTTTCCAAATGCGACATGGCGTCCAATCTCAATTCCAGCCAAAAAAGTAAAAGGGCGCTGCTTCCCTTCCGAGCTCTGCCATGCACCCAAATAGTCGTTTACCCCCACATATGGGGTATCAGCGTACTCAAGACGAATTGCACAATAACTGTTGGGGTCCTGTTACTCTTGGGGAAAATAAAAATTGGGGGTGAAAAGATCATTTTTGTGGAAAAAATGATTTTTTAATTGTACGGCTGTACGTTATAAACTTCTGTGAAGCCCTTGGGGGGTTCAAAGTGCTCACCACATATCTAGATAAGTTCCTTGGGGGGTTTAGTTTCCAAAATGGGGTCCCTTGTGGGGGGTTTCCACTGTTGAGGCACATCAGGAGCTCTCAAAACTTGACATGGCGTCCCATCTGAATTCCAGCCAATTTTGCCGTGAAAAAGTCAAACAGCGCTCCTTCCCTTCCGAGCTCTGCCATGCGCCCAAACAGTGGTTCCCCCCCACATATCAGGTACCATCGTACTCAGGACAAATAGCACAATAACTTTTCCAGTCCAATTTCTCCTGTTACCCTTGGTAAAATAAAAAAATTAAACCTGAAGTAATTTTTTTGTGGAAAAAAAATTAAATGTTCATTTTTTTTTTTTTTAAACATTCAAAAAATTCCTGTGACGCACCTGAAGGGTTAGTAAACTTCTTGAATGTGGTTTTGAGCACCTTGAGGGGTGCAGTTTTTACAATGGTGTCACTTTTGTGTATTTTCTATCATATAGACCTCTCAAAGTGACTTCAAATGTGATGTGGTTCCTAAAAATAAACTGGTGTTGTAAAAATGAGAAATCGCTGGTCAACTTTTAAACCTTATAACTTCCTAAAAAAAAAAAAAAAATATTGGTTCCCAAATTGTGCTGATGTGAAATGTTACTTACGTTTTTTGAGTGCCATATCTGTGATTTAAGAGCATAAAAATTCAAATTTGGAAAATTGTGAAATTTTCAAAATTTTCGCCAAATTTCCATTTTTTTCACAAATAAACGCAAGTTATATCAATGAAATTTTACCACTAACATGAAGTACACTGTGTCACGAGAAAACAATGTCCGAATCCCCGGGATCCATGGGAGCGTTCCAGAGTTATTACCTCATAAAGGGAGAGTGGTCAGAATTTTAAAAACTGGAACGGGCATTAACATGCAAACCACCCTTGGGAGTAAAGGGGTTAAAGTCAGAACGATGACCTTTTTTGGGACTATTGGGGTATGTGCACACGTTGCAGATTTTCCTGCAGAATTTTCTGCACGGAATCTTCATCTCTTGGCAGAATCCACAGGTCAAAATACGCGCTTTTTTTGCGGATTTACTGCGGATTCTTGGTGGATTGGCATGTGTTTTTACCCCTGCGGATTTCTTTAATGGAATGGGTGTAAGAACGCATGTGGATCCGCAAAAAGATTTGACATGCTGCTTAAAATAAATCGCTTGGATTCCGTGCAGAATTTTCCACAGCATGTGCACAGCTATTTTTTTTTTCTCCATTGTTTTACATTGTACTGTAAATCATTTGCTGATCTGCAGCAATTCCGCGCGGAAAATCCGCTGCGGATCCGAAGCAAATCTGCAACGTGTGCACATACCCTTACTCCCATCATCCAGCACCTGCTGCCGCTAATAATAGTAACAGCAGGAGCGGATGATCGGGGTATTCACCCACCGCATGCGATCTAACTAAATAAATGAATGAAAAACCTGACATGGATTCCCCTCTATTTTCTTTAACCAACCAGGCAAAACTCACAGCTGGGGGCTGCAACCCTCAGCTGTCAGCTTGAGCGAGGTTGGTTATCAAGAATAGAGGGGTCCCCCCCGCTTTTTTTTTTTTTTATTATTATTTAAATAAATAATTAAAACTGCGTGGAGTTGCTAAAGCTCACAGCTTGGGGGCTGGTATTCGCAGGCTGGTAAGGGGCCATGGATATTGGCACCCCCAACCTAAAAACGGCAGCCCACAGCTGGCCAGAAAAGGCACACTTATTATATGTTCCAATTCTGGCGCTTTGCTCGGCTCTTCTCAGTTGCCCTGTACGGGGGCAAGTGGGGTTCATATTTGTGGAGCTGATGTCACCTTTGTATTGTGAGGTGACATCAAGCCCCATGTTAGTAATGGAGAGGCGTCAATAAGTCATCCACATTACTAACCCCAAAGTCACATTGTAAGAAAACAGACACCCAGAATAAAGTCCTTTAATTGAAAAATGAGACTCCTTTAATATTCTCAATTAAACCATACTTATGACCTCACCTAATTCCACCGAAGCCCGTGATCTCCTGTAATAAAAATAAAATAAAAAAACAACAATATACCATACTAGTCCGTTCTGTCTCACGCCGTAATCCATGTCTGGGTGCTAAATAGTTTTCAACCTGGACAGTGCCAAGATGCGACCGTCCCGGCTGAGATTCACTGGTGAATGAGCTGCTGCGAGCGCAGCATCATTGACCAGCGGTGACAGCATCGAGGTTCCTAGCCGGCCTGAACTGCGGTGACCTCAGGACCGTGGGAAAATTCCATTGATGCGTTCACTGCAGTTCAAGGTCTTGAGGTCACTGCAGTTCATTCACCAGTGGTTCCAAGCTGGGCACCGTCCAGGACGAAAACTATTTTTATTAGTACATTTTTTTTATTTTATTACAGAAGATCAAGGACTTTGATGGAATTAGGCGACGTCGTAACCAGGACTGTGGAGTCGGTATAAAATTGACCGACTCCGACTCCTAAAATATATAATAAATTGGATACAGTAGTTCAATGCAGAATGTGCTGAATATTTTTTCATAGGAATTTGGGAAAGTTATGAAATGTCCTATAAATGGCTGTTCTATTCCTGATCTAAGGCTACATTCACACAGTGTTTTTGCTGCGTTTTTTGAGGATACGTTTTTCAGCTGCAAAAGCAGATCAGCTTTTTAAAAAACCGCATCACATTTGAGCTCATAGATAATGTTTTCAATAGCAAAAGCAGATTAGAAATCTGCTCTATCTATCCATCTATCTATACATCCATCGATCTATCCATTTATCCATATCTGTCTATCCATATCTTATCTGCACCAAAAAGAATGAAAGCCGGGTAGCACACAGACTAACAATCCTTTTTTTTAGCACCAGTCAGGTACACCTCATAGGTGCCCAAAAGGACGCCCAGGACAGGCATTGCTCGTCTTCAGTAACACATCAACATCAATTGATAGTTTGAATAAACAGACTGCATTCATCACCACATCTTCTTAAGGTGCAGGCTTTATTTTCAAATGTTAGGGGTGTGCAGTATGAGGTTCTGCAGCAGCTGAGGTGTGCAGTGTGAGGTTCTGCCCCCCCAGGTTTGATCGTGGCTTTGCCCATGGTGTGAATGTAGCCTGAGGATCTAGGCTTTGTATTAGCTGAGATAAGTCAGTGTTATCTATACATACACACACACACACACACACACACACACACACACACACATACATACACATATACACACACGCAGACAGTACAGACCAAAAGTTTGGGCACACCTCATTCAAAGAGTTTTATTTTATTTTCATGACTATGAAAATTGTAGATTCACTCTGGAGGTATCAAAACTATGAATTAACACATGTGGAATTATATAATTAACAAAAAAGTGTGAAACAACTGAAAATACTGTATGTCTTGTATTCTAGGTTCTTCAAAGTAGCCACCTCTTGCTTTGATTACTGCTTTGCACACTCTTGGCATTCTCTTGATGAGCTTCAAGAGGTAGTCACCAGAAATGGTTTTCACTTCACAGGTGTGCCCTGTCAGGTTTAATAAGTGGGATTTCTTGCCTTATAAATGGGGTTGGGACCATCAGTTGTGTTGTGCAGAAGTCTGGATACACAGCTGATAGTCCTACTGAATAGACTTAGCTGCTTTTTTTATTGCCATAATACAAATTCTAAGTAAAGAAAAACAAGTGGCCATCATTACTTTAAGAAATGAAGGTCAGTCAGTCCGAAAATTTGGGAAAACTTTGAAAGTGTCCCCAAGTACAGTGGCAAAAACCATCAAACGCTACAAAGAAATTGGCTCACATGAAGACCGCCCCAGGAAAGGAAGACCAAGAGTCTCCTCTGCTGCGGAGGATAAGTTCATCCGAGTCACCAGCCTCCGAAATCGCAGGTTAACAGCAGCTCAGATTAGAGACCAGCTCAATGCCACACAGAGTTCTAGCAGCAGACACATCTCTACAACAACTGTTAAGAGGAGACTTTGTGCAGCAGGCCTTCATGGTAAAATAGCTGCTAGGAAACCACTGCTAAGGACAGGCAACAAGCGGAAGAGACTTGTTTGGGCTAAAGAACACAAGGAATGGACATTAGACCAGTGGAAAACTGTGCTTTGGTCTGATGAGTCCAAATTTGAGATCTTTGGTTCCAACCACCGTGTCTTTGTGCGACACAGAAGAGGTGAATGGATGGACTCTACATGCCTGGTTCCCACCGTGAAGCATGGAGGAGGAGGTGTGGGGGTGCTTTGCTGGTGACACTGTTGGGGATTTATTCAAAATTGAAGGCATACTGAACCAGCATGGCTACCACAGCATCTTGCAGCGGCATGCTATTCCATCCGGTTTGCGTTTAGTTGGACCATCATTTATTTTTCAACAGGACAATGACCCCAAACATACCTCCAGGCTGTTTAAGGGCTATTTGACCAAGAAGGAGAGTGATGGGGTGCTACGCCAGATGACCTGGCTTCCATAGTCACCAGACCGGAACCCAATCGAGATGGTTTGGGGTGAGCTGGACTGCAGAGTGAAGGCAAAAGGGCCAACAAGTGCTAAGCATCTCTGTGAACTCCTTCAAGACTGTTGGAAGACCATTTCTGGTGACTACCTCTTGAAGCTCATCAAGAGAATGCCAAGAGTGTGCAAAGCAGTAATCAAAGCAAAAGGTGGCTACTTTGAAGAACCTAGAATATAAGACATATTTTCAGTTGTTTCACACTTTTTTGTTAATTATATAATTCCACATGAGTTAATTCATAGTTTTGATACCTACCAAGAGAATCTACAATTTTCATAGTCATGAAAATAAAGAAAACTCTTTGAATGAGGCGTGCCCAAACTTTTGGTCTGTACTGTGTGTGTGTGTATATAGATAGATAGATAGATAGATAACACTATGACTTATCTCAGCTAATACAAAGCCTAGATCCTAAGACTACATTCACACCATGGGCGAAGCCAGGATCAAACCTAGGGGGGCAGAACCTCACACTGTTCCGCAGAACCTTTTTGAATGAGGTGTGTCCAAACTTTTGGTCTGTACTGTAAATATGTAATCGATATTACATAGTGTATGACATATTTACACTTTATTACAGTTTTTTGTGTTCTAAAGTTGTATTCCAATAAATATATCTTATGTTCTATCTAAATATCTTGATTATTGTATCATAAAAATGATTAAATATCTGATATTCACCTTGTACTACAATAAATTTTTCACTTAATGTGGGAGTCGGAGTTGGTGTAAGGGAAATTGAGGAGTCTGAGTCGCAGGTTTGGCTTACAGACTCCACAGCCCTGGTCGTAACTATGGTTTAATTGACAATATTAAAGGAGTCTGTCATTTTTTTTCAATTAAAGGACTTGTTTCTGGCTGTGTCTTTACCATATAACTATAGGATTAGTAATGGAGAGGTGTCTTATAGACACCTCTCCATTACTAAGCTGTGGACTTGATGTCACTTGACAATACAAAGGTGACATCAACCCCACAAATATTGCCCCACTTGCCACCCCTACAGGGCAAGTGGGAAGAGCCAGATAAAGTGCCAGAATTAGCGCATCTAATGTGCCTTTTTCTGGGCGGCTGTGGGTTGCTGTCTTTAGGCTGGGGGGCCAATATCCATGGCTCCTTACCAGCCTGAGAATACCAGCCCCTAGCTTTAGCAAGGCTGGTTGTCAAAAATGGGGGGGGACCCACTCTGTTTTTTTTTTCTTTTTTTTGCCTGGTTGGTTAAAGAAAATAGGGGGGAACCCACGCTTGTTTTTTCATTCTTAATTTATAGCGCAGTCAGCGGGTGAGGAATACCATCATCATCCGCTCCTGCTGTGACTGTTATTAGCGGCAACAGGTGTCGAATGATGGGAGTAATAGTACCAAAGCCCCCACCTGCTGTCGTCATTCTGACTTTAATATAACGCTCAACATTCTCCCCTGCTTGTGTTCATCGCGATCAGAGCAGGCAAGAATGATGAGGGCGTCTTCAGCACCCGGGCCAGGGAACAGCGCTTACTGTATCGCTTCTTCCCCGGTGCCGATGCGTGTCACACGGATCACATCAATGTATGTTCTCCGTGTGGGGGACGTTTTGCTGCCCGTGCTGATGGTAAAAAATAGACATGTCTATGTGTGGTGCACACGGACATACGGTCTGTGGAAACACACTGACGTGTGCAGAACAATTCATTTGAATGGGTCTACATGTGTCAGCGTCTCCGGTACGTGTGAAAACTGTCACCACACGTACCGGAGACACGGATGTGTGAAACAGGCCTGAAATATACTCCCAGCCAGTACAAGTGTATGGAGCGAGGCCACGGCCACTGGCCGGGAGTATGTATAACGCATACATACCCTCCGGTCCCGTGCCTGAAACCGGTGGATTCAGAAGTCTGCAGTCATACAGAATGACCGTAGACTTATGTATTTGGACTGGACATTCCTTTTAAATTACTCAGCACATGTAATATAACAAGTGGTTTCTCAAAATTCAAAGAAAACTCTTTAATGACTACTACAGATTCATAATCAACATTTTCCTGACAAGTACCTTTTCATATTTGGGAGACCACCTTTGGCTGACATGCTGCAAATGTGAGTCCTAGCCAAACACCAACTTGTGCCAATTTTTCTCAAGAATCTTAGCCCATGTCTCATGTTCAGTAGCCTCCAGTTAACTAATATTCTTGGATTGTTGAAGAGACTGGTGCAAAAAGTTGAGTAGAGGTAGGTCATTGTCTTGCACAAACAAGGGAAAAAAATGCAAAAAGCTAACAGACATTTAATGTTTCTGGAAGCATAGTTCATAGTTAAAAAGAAAAAAAAAAAGCCTCACTACTTACCTGGAGGAGGCCAAAAAAGGAAACTATCATCAGCCGCTACCAGATTCCTGAGGGGGCAGATAGTCAAAAACTCTTGAGTGACAGCAAAAGGCTAAGATTGTGTTGTGAAAGGCACTGAGTTTTCAGTTTGTACAGTAAAGTGCAACCTAAATCTGAGCGTATCCATACCAGAACTCCAAAACATACATTTCTACTGAACCCAAAAGCATAATTGTCTGCTCCAATATCCCAAAAACCATACAAATATACCACAGGCGATTAGGATTCGATCCTGTAGAGAGATTATACAAAGCTGGAACTTTTCGGTCTGCTAGATCAGTTGTATGTCTGGCGCAGGAAGAATAAAGCATATTCTGAAAAATCTGCCTACAGCGAAGCATGGTGGTTGTCTCCATGTTGCTCTGGGACTTCTTAGCTTAATCTAGCAGTAGAAACATGCAATGCATGGAGGTGAAAATGGATTCAATAGGGTAGTAGGAAATCCAAGAAGAAAATATGCATTCTGTGAGGAAGCTGAATATGGGTGTAGTTGAACTTTCAAATTGGACAATGATCCCAAGTAGGGTTGATCGAGTAGCTTCTTTTTAAGAAAGTAGAAAAAAATGTTTGTTTTTTTGTTTTTTTTTTATATTATTTCAGACCCACATGGTTGGCGACGTTTCAGCTCATACAGAGCCTTTATCGGCTTGATGAGGAGGAGGCCTGTGCACCCGGAGGAATTGGATTGTGCTGTTCCATCTTTTCTTGTAATTGCCTCGGTAATCTAGATACCTGGATCGGTCCCGATAATCAGCTGTGCGGCTCTGCCGAAAAGCATATTTAGCTGTGGCGCCGAACAGCTGATTATCTTCAGCGCTCCACGTATCCAGGTTACCGAGGAAGCTATTCGGGAAGCACTATAGCTATTCGGATAAGCTCTTATCTGAAGCTATTTGATCAATCCTAATCCCAAGTATACCTTAGTGTCCACAAGACTTGGTTCTACAATAAGGCCTGTAAGATTCTTGTGTAACGGTCACAGTCCGCTGACTTGAACCCCATAGATATATATATTATTTTTTTAATGGGATTTGAAGATTGTGATTTAAGAACACAAAATCAAGTAGTGAACTGGCGCCCATTGCCTTTGAGGATTGGGCTAAGATTCCATAGTGATGCTGCCAGATGCCGATGACTGGTTTTGCATCACGTTTGCAGCAGGTCCTAAGTACTGAAGATGCTTGTCATGAAGCGGTTGAACTATTTGGAGACTGTAGTAGTCATAAAGTGACATTTTGTGTTGCATTTGGAGAAATCACTTGTTACATTATTTGTTTTGAGAGATTTGTTAAATAGTTTTATGTTTTGTGTATATCTTTACAGTCATATGTTAAAGTTTGGGCACCCCTATTAATGTTAACCTTTTTTCTTTTATAACAATTTTGTTTTTTGCAACAGCTATTTCAGTTTCATATATCTAATAACTGATGGACTCAGTTATATTTCTGGATTCAAATGAGGTTTATTGTACTAACAGAAAATGTGCAATCTGCATTTAAACAAAATTTGACCCGTGCAAAAGTATGGGCACCTCAACATAAGTGACAATATTTTGTAGATCCTCCTTTTGCAAAAATAACAGCCTCTAGTCGCTTCCTGTAGCTATTAATGAGTTCCTGGATAAAGGTATTTGTGACCATTCCTGTTAACAAAACAATTCCAGTTCAGTTAAGTTTGATGGTCGCCGAGCATGGACAGCCCGCTTCAAATCATCCCACAGATGTTCAATGATATTCAGGTCTGGGGACTGGGATGGCCATTTCAGAACATTGTAATTGTTCCTCATAAATGCCTGAGTAGATTTGGAGCGGTGTTTTGGATCATTGTCTTGCTGAAATATCCATCCCCTGCGTAACTTCAACTTCGTCACTGATTCTCGCACATTATTGTCAAGAATCTGCTGATACTGAGTTGAATCCATGCGACCCTCAACTTTAACAAGATTGCCGGTGCCGGCATTGGCCACACAGCCCCAAAGCATGATGGAACCTCCACCAAATTTTACTGTGGGTAGCAAGTGTTTTTCTTGGAATGCTGTGTTTTTTAGCCTCCATGCATAACGCCTTTTTGTATGACCAAACAACTCAATCTTTGTTTCATCAGTCCACAGGACCTTCTTCCAAAATGTAACTGGCTTGTCCAAATGTGCTTTTGCATACCTCAGGCGACTCTGTTTGTGGCGTGCTTGCAGAAACGGCTTCTTTCGCATCACTCTCCCATACAGCTTCTCCTTGTGCAAAGTGCGCTGTATTGTTGACCGATGCACAGTGACACCATCTGCTGCAAGATGATGCTGCAGGTCTTTGGAGGTGGTCTGTGGATTGTCCTCGACTGTTCTCACCATTCTTCTTCTCTGCCTTTCTGATATTTTTCTTGGCCTGCCACTTCTGGGCTTAACAAGAACTGTACCTGTGTTCTTCCATTTCCTTACTATGTTCCTCACAGTGGAAACTGACAGGTTAAATCTCTGAGACAACTTTTTGTATCCTTCCCCTGAAAAGCTATGTTGAATAATCTTTGTTTTGAGATCATTTGAGAGTTGTTTTGAGGAGCCCATGATGCCACTCTTCATAGGAGAATCAAATAGGAGAACTACTTGCAAGTGGCCACCTTAAATACCTTTTCTCATGATTTGCATAGGGTGCGCAGATCGTGCGCTGGCCGTGCGCTAGCAGGATTTTGCTGTGCGCTGCGCACTTTTGAAGGTGCGCCCGTGTGCGGCGAACGCAGCATGTTGCATTTCGGCGCACACGGCGCACCTTCAAAAGTGTGCAGCGCACGGCAAAATCCTGCTAGCGCACGATCTGCGCACCCTATGCTAAAGATAGGGTGCGCAGATCGCAAGCGTCCATGTGCGCTAGTAGGCGGCGATGACCGGATGGGACGGGCAGGGAGCCGGCAGGGGGCAGGGCTTAGCGGCGGCCATGCGCAGGCCGTCGCAGCGCTATAAAGCGCAAATGTGAAACCGGCCTTAGCGATGTACCAGCGATCCTGACCGCGTCATATCAAGTGTGACTGTACCTTTAGTGTACGTTCACATGGGATGCAAATTCATTTGCTTGTTTTCTTTGCAGATTTGCGCTCATTCATTGCACAGCGAATACTTCCAGCTGCAAAGGGGATTCCATTTGAATAAATATTATCTGCTGAAGGTTTTCTGCACACAGATTGATTGCAGAGCAAAGTTCTCAGTATATCCGTTCCTTCTGTGGATTGTTAGGGCCGGCGCACACATTGCAGATTTGTTGCTTTTTTTTTTCCCCACCTCTTCACAGATTTGCCACACAACCTGAAGGGTATCTTGATGCCAGCAAAGTGAAAATGAATCCTGAAGTTTCATACACACGTTTATTTTTTTCCTTACAGATATAAATCTGCAGCATGTCAATTCTTTCAACATTTGTGCTGCAGTTTTAGCTCATATTAATGAGTGGGGAAAAAAATCTGAACCAAAGATGCATGTAAAAACCGCAGCAAAAATGCACCTGTTTTACGCAACGTTTTTCTACTAGAAATTTCTACACCAAATACTTAGTGTGCACGTTCCCTTACTAGGAATTTCTCCCCTTGTAGAAGCAGGAACGATTGAGTGCGTGCCAAAGCAAAATCCGCACGTTATCTGCTGCTTCCTCTGTGTGAACGGATGACTGCATGTAGAGGATTGGCCATTGGTATCAGCTTGTCCCATGTAAGTGAGTGGCAAGATAATCACGGGGCTGATTAGCCTAAATTGATAAGGGTTAATTCAGTGTTGACCGACATCTGTGGACATGCAGTTCTCCTTCAAAATCGGCTATGCAAGTCTATGGGCCTGTGAAAATAATCAGCCCCCACTCCGATGACACCTTTGTGCTGTTTTATCCTGGACTGTTGTGAAAACTCTGAGAAATAAAACTGCAGAATCTCCTGTATCTTTGTGCTTCTGTGTAAAATCATTGGTACACAGAGGATTCTGTCGGGAACATGGATGCTGCTCTTTCTTGGCAGGACTGTTTCTAGTGTTCAGCTTTATTCCATACGCGTGTATTGGCAGTCAAAAAATTATCTTCCAGTTTGTTATGGATTTTTGTACAATGTTCAAAAGCAGGCAATCTAAGTGGATTTCTTCGCCTTATACAGCACTTTTTGATCCCAGTTCATTAAGATTGGCATTTCATGCAGCAGTATTAATGAAGAGTGTGAGTACTTAATTCTGCGCATCTTATTCGTAGCGTGTGCCTCGCCAGAAATGTTACTCCAGTAAGTGACCAGAGTAACAATTCTGGCATAAGAAACGCCACCACTTTCCATGAATTTGACTGGTGGGAATTGTCACACCTTGTTCCTCGCCAGTTCTTCCCCAGCTCTGCCCATTTTGGCTTAGCTGCTTAAAACTGATGTGAAAACACCAAAGATTGCACATATTTGCGTAACCCTGTGTTGCACAAAAATGTTGTGGTGATTCAGAGTGTTTTGCAACATTTTTATGGCATAAACTCTTTGATGCATCCTCTCCATAGTGTTATGGGTCAACGATACTCGACCGGTTAGCTCACAACAATAGTCACCTGACTTGTATTTCTTTGCAATTAGCCTATCACAGTTCCAGAACTAGTATATTGTTAATGATCTGTAGTGCAGAAGTGTACATCATAGGCCTAAATTACATTATTTGGCTGTGGTATAATTTAGGCCTCAAACACACCCCAGTGCTTTCTGTAGGAGCATGTGCAGTTCTAGGGGTCGCTCACATGAGCGATGATTCTCTCATCTGAGACAATCAGATTGATTATGGTATTGACACTCTTCTAAAACTCTTGATCAGAGAAGTCAAGTGTGGTCTGTTTACTGTGATCTGGCTCTCTGATGTGAAGACGGAGAGCTTTAATTTCTGAACTGTCTGTATCTGTATAAATCGGACTGCACTCTGATGACGTTCGAGTGCAGTCCTATGTTTTACACGCACCCATGGACGTGGATGGGTGCGTGAGGTGTGATTTGCTTAGCCACTCGCAGCATGCTGCATTTTATTTTTTTTCTTGCTGAATAGGCCTGTTGAAAAAAATGCAGATCTCCACTGCTCCATAGTATTACATTGGTCCAAGTGCTATCGGGTAAACACCTGATAGTACTCGTCGGAGTGTGAGCCCTTAGATGGAGCCTTTGCATCTCTGCTGTAAGGAGCCATAAGTACAGTGTTTGCGGCTTTGCGCCCATATGTTTAATTTTGCACTGTATTTCTGCGACGTCCTCCCCCAAAACCCTTTCCCTGTAATCGTGTCCTATGCAATATGCCACCTTTTTTTTTAAACCACATTTGTGCCATTGTAGAAGATCTGAAGTATTCGGAGAATCTTTTATACACGCTATGGTTGTGGTATTATGACTCTATACAATTGGGAACTGGGTTTTTGGCAATAAAAAAAATATGCAAAATGGCCAACATAAGATCGGTATAGAATTTATAGGGAATATAGCAGAAAATGGAAGTTAGATGAAGCCCAGACAGACCAAATTCTGATATGTTGTTTACTGTGTTTTAAAGGGGTTGTCCACTACTTTAAATTAACCCCCCAATGTATCCCCCCGGGGGCCCCTAGTGAATTTTGTAAATACCTTGTGTTGCCTATACTGCCTGTGAGCGGCGCTATCCGTGGCCGCTCACAGGCAGCACGTGACCCAGCACTGACAAGTAGGCGTGACTCAGCGCTGTATCCCCGCGGTGGCTGTTGGGTTGTGGGCGGAGTTACCGCCAGCGTCACACCCAGCATCTACCGCACGCTTTCTCAATGAATGGGCGCACGGTGGATGCTGGGTGTGATGCGGGGGGTAACTCCGCCCACAGCCTGGTAGCCAGAACGGAAGGAGGAAGAGGGACCCCCGGCTGCTGCCAGCACTTGTCGGGACGTCAGCGGAAGCAAGAGCCGGCTGCAGCCGGGGGTCACATGCTGCCTGTGAGGGCCAGCGATAGCGCCGCTCACAGGCAGTACAGGCAACATGAGGCATTTACAAAATTCATTAGTAGCCCCGGGGGGATACATTGGGGGTTAATTTAAAGTAGTGGACATCCCTTTTAATGCCTGCTACAGACAGATCATTGCAAAGCTGCAAATGCTGCCCTTTTACTGCATATGGCAAGGATTATCTTCATTCAGGGGCACTCGTAGTTTTACACTGTGATCTCTCAGCAACAGGCATCAAACTCTGCTGCCTCAATAGTTAATTCAAGCTCCACCGTGGAGGCAGAGCAGAGTGCAGAACAGCCGAGCTCTGCTGGAAACAGCTAGCAGATCAGTAATATAAAAAGGCATGCTGATATACTGAGGTATCTGTCAGTTGTGTACAGGACCATACAATGTATAGTGCGCATGGAGTACGCGCTTCGTGGTCAAGACACGGCCGAGCTCTGCTGACAGAGGATCTACTAACAAGACCACATTAGGATTTTTGAAATCGCTCTTTATGGAGCACAAATAATTGGTTCTGATGTACTTTAAACCGTACATATTCGTTAGAGGCTTTACAGCTCGAAAAAAAAAATCTGATAAAATGGAAAGTAATACTAAAATATCCATTTGAGTCTTTCAGGAAAAATTTCTAACTCTTCTTTAACATTTAGCCTTCTTCAGACGTGTAGACATTTGCTAAAGCCATCAGCCATGTTATTTGGGGAAGCGGGAATGAGAAGTGAAGTGGGGATGGCCGAAGCTCTAGTCATAGGGCCATTGCCCACTGTCTCACAATAATTCTAACCATCACCTTGACAATTTGATAGAATGGGAAGTTTTCATAAATGTTAATTCAAGCTGAAATATTTTTTATATTTTTTTCTTATTTTTTAAATATGACTTTTTATCTGAATAAACAGCCCTTGGCTAGTTCTGATTTTCATTTTGAGAGTCAGATCATCCTGCTTCTGACAGGTCTGAATGCAGAATGTTTACAATGAGGCCCTCCTTTAATGTCTTTAACTTAAAGGCATATAAAGTAGTATTTATTGTAATGTGAAGTGACCTTTCCTTTAACCCCTTCATGACCCAGCCTATTTTAACCTTAATGACCTGGCCATTTTTGGCAATTCTGACCAGTGTCCCTTTATGAGGTAATAACTCAGGAACGCTTCAACAGATCCTAGCGATTCTGAGAATGTTTTTTCGTGACATATTGGGCTTCATGTTAGTAGTAAATTTAGGTCGATAATTTTTGCATTTATTAGTGAAAAAAAACGGAAATTTGGTGAAAATTTCACAATTTTCACATTTTGATTTTTCCGTTAAACCAGAGAGTTATGTGACACAAAATAGTTACTAAATAACATTTCCCACATGTCTACTTTACATCAGCACAATTTTGGAAACAAATTTTTTTTTTTTGTTAGGAAATTATAAGGGCTAAAAGTTGACCAGCGATTTCTCATTTTTACAACAAAATTTACAAAACCATTTTTTTTTTTTTTTGGGACCACCTCACATTTCAAGTCACTCTGAGGGGTCTATATGACAGAAAATACCCAAAAGTGACACCATTCTAAAAACTGTACTCCTCAAGCTACTCAAAACTACATTCAAGAAGATTATTAACCCTTCAGGTGCTTCAGAGCAGCTAAAGCAATGTGGAAGGAAAAAATGAACATTTTAATTTTTCCAACAAAAGTTTTCTTTTAGCATCAATTTTTTTCATTTTCACATGGGCAACAGGATAAAATGGATCCTAAAATTTGTTGGGCAATTTCTCCTGAGTACACAGATACCTCATATGTGGTTATAAACCACTGTTTGGGCGCACGGCAGGGCCCAGAACGGAAGGAGCACCATTTGACTTTTTGAATGGAAAATATGCTGGAATATTTAGCTCTTGCCATGTCGAGTTTGGAGTGTCCCTGTGTGCCTAAACATTGGAGCTCCCCCACAAGTGACCCCATTTTGGAAACTAGACCCTCCAACAAACTTATCTAGATGCATAGTGAGCACTTTGAACCCCCAGGTGCTTCACAAATTCATACGTAAAAAAAAGGCTTTTTTTCACAAAAATTTTTTTTGAGGTTCAGTTTTTTCATTTTCACATGGGCAACAGGATAAATTAGATCCTAAAATTTGTTGGTTAATTTCTCCTGAGTACACCGATACCTCATATGTGGTCATAAACCACTGTTTGGGCGCACGGCAGGGCCTGGAAGGGAAGTAGCACCATTTGACTTTTTGAATGGAAAATTAGCTCCAATCGTTAGCGGACACCATGTCGTGTTTGAAGAGCCACGGTCTGCCTACACTTTGGAGCTCCCACATAAGTGACCCCATTTTGGAAACTAGACACCCCAAGGAGCTTATGTAGATGTGTAGTGAGCACTTTGAACCCCCAAGTGCTCCACAGAAGTTTAAAACGCAGAGCCATGAAAAGTCTTAGTTACTCACCGGTTAACGGTATTTTTCGGAGTCCATGACAGCACCACCTGAGAGAGGGGATCCGCCCTTCTTAAGAACAGGAAAACCTACAGATACAAAAGGGCGGCACCTCTCCCACGCATCAGTTGGATTACAGAGTATAAAAAGAGGACCTCCAAGGTTAATGCATGATTATATGTACAACAATATCAATACTTAAATCTTTATCACCCGTGGATATGTACAAAGGGAAGACGTGCACACCCAAATTAACTAAGGGAAGGGGATCTATGGGTGCTGTCATGGACTCCGAAAAATACCGTTAACCGGTGAGTAACTAAGACTTTATTCGGTCGTCCTTGACAGCACCACCTGAGATAATTACAGAGAGTAATCACTACTTTAGGGGGGGACTACAGCCTGCAGAACCCTGATACCGAAGGAGAGGTCTGCAGAGGCACCCAAGTCTAGTCTATAATGACTATAAAAAGTGCTCGGAGAGGACCAAGTGGCCGCCTTACAAATCTGGTCGATGGAGACTTCCGATCTCTCGGCCCACGAGGTCGCCACGGCTCTGGTGGAATGCGCCTTCAATTTCTCCGGAGCTACTCTACCTTTTGAGGCATAAGCTAACGAGATTGCTTCTCTAATCCACCTGGCTAGTGTACTTTTGGACACCCTAAGACCTTTCCTAGGGCCTTGGTAGGAGACAAAGAGGGCATTGTCTTTCTTCCAGGGATCGGTAGCCGCTAGATACTCCAAGAGGCATATCCTAACATCTAAAGTGTGTAGCTTCTCCTCTTTCTCATTAGTTGGTTTAGGGAGGAAGGATGGAAGGACTATTTCCTGCGACCTATGAAAGCTGGAGGCTACTTTTGGTAAATACGCTGGGTCGGGTCTAAGTATTACCCTATCCTCTTTTACCTGGAGAAAAGGTGGGCGCCTAGACAATGCCTGAATGTCGCTTACCCTACGGGCTGACGTTATGGCTATTAGGAAAGCTATTTTGAGGGACAGGCTCCTAATAGAGGCTGACGAGATGGGTTCAAATGGCGCTTCTGTCATAGCTGTGAGGACTAGGTTCAAATCCCATGGCGTGAGTCTATTTTTTACTATTGGTCTGGATCTACTCGCTGCTTTGATAAATCTTTTGACCCAATAATTAGCCGCGATGTTGCAGCTAAAGAGGGCCCCTAAGGCGGATACCTGTACTTTAAGGGTACTGGTGGAGAGACCCAAGTCCAGCCCTTTTTGTAAAAATTCCAAGATCTGGCCTATGGGGACGGAATCACCAGTATTTATATTTGAGCTTTCGAGGAACCTTTTCCAAATTCTTACGTAAATCTTAGTTGTCACCACTTTCCTACTTTTTAGTAGAGTGTCAATTAGGTCTGGGGAGAAGCCTTTACTTTCTAGCAGTGACCGCTCAAATTCCACGCCGTGAGATGTAGGCCAGCCACCTGAGGGTGGAAGACCGGGCCCTGGGACAGAAGGTCCGGGATGTCCGGGAGAACCCAAGGATCGTCTACCGACATGATCCTGAGGTTCGAAAACCATGCTCTTCTGGGCCAGAACGGGGCGATGACTATGACCCTTGCCCTGTCTTTCCTGATCTTCCTCAACACCAGAGGAAGTAGAGATAGGGGAGGAAAGGCGTAGGCTAGCCTCAAGTCCCATTTTATCAGAAGCGCATCTACTGCCAGAGGAGTCTCCCTGGGATTTAGGGAGCAAAACTCTGTCGTTTTCGAGTTCTCCTTGGTGGCGAATAGATCCACCTCTGGCTGACCCCATCTCTGCACAATCTGAACGAAAATGGAGGTGTTTAAGGCCCACTCTCCTTGTTTTAACAGATTGCGGCTTAGGAAATCTGCCGCGATGTTCTCTTTCCCTCTTATGTGAAGAGCCGTGAGAGATAAAAAATGACGCTCTGCTAGCTGGAACAACTGTCCTGCCACATTCATCAGAGTTCTGGATCGAGTTCCGCCTTGGTGGTTGATATAGGCCACGGCCACTCGATTGTCCGAGAGAGCTCGTACGTGATGGCCCTGTAGATACATAAGGAGCTCTTTAGCTGCAAGTACTACCGCTGTTAATTCTTTCAAATTAGAAGACATTTGTATCTGATCTCGTTCCCATAGGCCCTGGACCAGAACTTCCTCCATATGCGCCCCCCAACCGGAAGGACTTGCATCCGTGGTGACCACGCGGGTAATGTTATACTCCCAAGGGACCCCTCTAGACAAGTTATTTCTTTCTAGCCACCACTCCAGGGACTCTATTGTGTTTCTGGATAAGGTCAGTCGACCTTCTAAGTTACCCCCCAGGATTCTCTGATACCTTAAAACTTCGCCCTGTAGAGTTCTCGTATGAACTTGGGCCCACTGGACTGCGGGAATGCAGGATGAGAGGGAACCCAACAGGGACATGGCTTTCCTGAGGGACATGGAGGGGTTGTTGGAAGCGTTCAGGACCCGGCCATGCAGGTGCAGCAGCTTCTCTGGGGGCAGACTGCATTCCTGCTTTTTTGAATCTAGGGTTAGGCCTAGAAATTGTTGAATTTTTGATGGCTGCAAACGGGATTTTTTGATATTAAGTAGCCATCCCAACCGCTCTAGAGCCGCCGTTGTTTTCTGTAATTGTTCTAAACACTGCTCGGCTGAACTGCCTATTATAAGGAGGTCATCTAAATAGGGAACGACTAGAATGTTTAGCTCGCGCAGATGGGCCATCACCTCTGCCATCACTTTGGTGAATACTCGGGGCGCAACCGCCACCCCGAAGGGTAGGGCCGCGTACTGGAAGTGCTGGATTGACCCATCCAACTGAACCGCCAGTCTAAGGAAAGATTGGTGTGCTAGACCAATTGGTATATGGTAGTAAGCGTCTTTTCAGATCTAGGACCACCATGAAGCAGTTTTGAAACAGCATTTTTATTGCGGTGTTAATTGTTTCCATTTTAAACCGACGTACGACCAGGAATTTATTGAGGGCTTTGAGGTTAAATATAGCCCTAAATGAGTCGTCCGGTTTACGGACCAAGAACGGGGGAATAGAAGCCTTTCCCCCTCTCTTCCTCGAACTCTCGTCAGGACTTTTTTGTCCAGTAGCTCGAGGACCTCGGTCTCCAGGGCAGCTTGTTCTAGCGGGGAAAATTTGAGTGGAGTTACCTTGAACCGATCTTGGGGAACGCAGGAGAACTCTAGGTGCAGTCCTGTAGCTATCACCCCCAGTATCCAGCTGCTATTCGAGATTCTGGCCCAGGCCGGGTAGAAGGCAGATAATCTTCCTCCTACCGGAGCCACTAGTCATTGGGGCGGCTTCTTATTATCCCGTGATGGACCTTCTTGGCGCCCCCCTCCTCCATACATGAAGCCCGTACCTCTGGTTTTTTTGTTGTCCCATCTGTTCTGATCTCTGGCCTGTCTCTTACCCTTTCCTAGAAAAAGGACGCCTCCAGGATGTATTCGGCAGACTCGGAAATTTCTTTTTCTCATCCCCGGCCTTCTCTAACAGTTCGTCTAGGACGGAGCCGAACAAGTATTCACCCTCACAGGGGATAGAACAGAGACGGGACCTGGCTTGGATATCTCCCGGCCAGCATTTTAACCAGAGGGCTCTTCGGGCCGAATTAGACAAACTTGCAGACCTGGCCGCCATTCTTACTGAGTCTGCCGAGGCATCTGCCAGAAAGGCAGCAGCATTCTGGATAATTGGAAGAGACTTACGGATGGAGGCTCGGGAGGTTCCATCCTTTAGCTGAGAGTCCAATTGATCCAGCCAGACCATCATGGATCTGGCTGCGCACGTGGCTGCTATTGCTGGCCTTAGGGCGCCTGCTGACATCTCCCATGTGCCCTTTAAAAAGGAATCTGCCTTTTTATCTAGGGGGTCTTTAAGGGAGGCCATATCGTCGAAGGGTATAGATGACTTTTTTGAGGCCTTAGCTACCGCTGCATCCAGCTTGGGGGCCTTATCCCATCGACTTACTATTGGGTCCTCAAAGGGGTATCTACGCTTGAAAGCAGGCGGCATAGAACCCCTTTTTTCAGTTTTTTTCCACTCCCTGTCTATCAGGCTCTGGACTCTTTCGTTTAGTGGAAAAGTCCTTTGTTTTCTGGGGTCTAGACCCCCGAACATAATGTCCTGAGCAGACAGTTCTGTCTTTTTTTTCTTCTACCCCCATGGTTGACCTTATGGTTTTAATTAATTTATCCATTTGGTCCAAGGGAAAGCAGAACCGGCTGGAATCCTCTTCGGAAGAAGAAGAGGAGGCCGAGGACTCTGAGATATCTTCCTTCCTAGGGCCGACTGAAGACTCTGAGCCTGAAACACTAGCTCGTCTTCTTAGAAGAATCTTCTTTTGATAGGGCTTTTATTTCAGTCCTGATTAATTGCCTCAGGTCTGTAGCGAAGCTTGGAGCTTCTTCCGCTACCTGCATAAATAGGGAAGAGTGTAAGAGTCTGATACTCCACTCACGTTCTACCCCTCATCTCCGTCCCTACCGTCTGTCTCACGCAAGACTGACACAATCTCTTGGGGTGGCCATCTGGTAAGGGGCAACTACAGAGGGCACATTCCTTGTGCTTCTGCTTCCCTGTGGCCTTCTTCCCCTGAGAATCAAACACATAAGGGGACACTGCATCAGGGTACATTCTCGCAGATCTCTTACCCTTGCAGATGAGGACAGGTACCGGATCATGGGGGGCTGCAGGAGGATCCTTTGACCTAGAGGAACTGCTGTGGCTCTGTCCACTCGAACGTCCCTCCTTCCGCCTCTTAGGTTGGTCACTGGGGCGCTTTGCCACGGGCTGCACCTCTTGTGGGTCCATGGGGGCTTCTGTTGTGTCCATCGCTGGGCCTCCAGAAGCACCTCAGCAGCAATGCCTTCTGTCTTAAGAAGGCTCCCCCTCCGGTTTAGCAGGAACTCTGTCCGGTGTTCGGGCCCCCCATTGGACCGCTCCTCGCGATCCTCCCCCTCAGGCGGCGGGCGCGCATCGTCGCGCGTTCACCACAACCAGAAGCCGCCGGCATCCGACTTCCGGTTTCGGCGCTAGGCCCCGCCCCCTTCGCCGCGTCACTTCCACCGCGCGATAGAGGCCGCGGGGACGCGCGGCAAGGGGCTAGCACTGCCGCCGGACCCTGTCTCCGCCTGCTCTTACCACTGCCGTGGAAATCCTACCCGGACCCACCGTGGCGCATCCAACCCCAGCGAGACCGAGGTAGGAGAACCCCCCGCTACCTGAGTCGGTCCGCTGGCCTGGGATTCAGTTATCCATGACGGACGATCTGTAGGGAGTTCTGTCCTTGTTAGGAACAGGAAACCAACTGATGCGTGGGAGAGGTGCCGCCCTTTTGTATCTGTAGGTTTTCCTGTTCCTAAGAAGGGCGGATCCCCTCTCCCAGGTGGTGCTGTCATGGACGACCGAATAAATAAAAAATCATTTTTTTTCCTCCAAAAATTGATTTTTTAGCCTGCTATTTTTTATTTTCACAAGGCTAACAGGAGAAATTGGACCACAAAAGTTGAAGTGCAAATTTGTCCTGAGTACACCGATACCCCATATGTGGGGGGGAACCACTGTTTGGGTGCATGGGAGAGCTCAGAAGGGAAGGAGTGCGATTTTGGAATGCAGACCGATGGAATGTTCTGCGGGCATCATGTTGCGTTTGCAGAGCCCCTGATGTGCCTAAACAGTAGGACCCCCCCCACAAGTGACCCCATTTTGGAAACTAGACCCCCCCCCCCAAGGAGCTTATCTAGATGTGTAGTGAGCACTTTGAACCCCCAAGTGCTCCATAGAAGTTTAAAACGCAGAGCCATGAAAATAAAAAATCATTATTTTCCTCAATAATGATTTTTTAGCCCACTATTTTTTATTTTCACAAGGGTAACAGGATAAATCGGACACCTAAAGTTGTTGTTCAGTTTGTCCTGAGTACGCTGGTACCCCATATGTGGGGGGGACCACTGTTTGGGCGCACGGCAGGGCTCAGAAGGGAAGGAGCGCCATTTGACTTTTTGAATGGAAAATTAGCTCCAATCGTTAGCGGACACCATCGTGTTTGGAGAGGCCCTGTCTGCCTACACTTTGGAGCTCCCCCACAAATGACCCCATTTTGGAAACTAGACCCCCTAAGGAACTTATCTAGATGCATAGTGAGCACTTTGAATCCCCAGGTGCTTTACAGAAGTGTATAACGCAGAGCCGTGAAAATAAAAATATTTTTTTTTTTCCTCAAAAAATGATTTTTTTAGCCCGCTAATTTTTTTTCACGAGGGTAACAGGAGAAATTGGACCCCAAAAGTTGTTGTCCAGTTTGTCCTGAGTACGCTGGTATCCCATATGTGGGGGGGAACCACTGTTTGGGCACACGTCGGGGATCGGAAGGGAAGTAGTGACGTTTTGAAATACCAACTTGATGGAATGGTCTGCGGGCGTCATGTTACGTTTGCAGAGCCTCTGATGTGCCTAAACAGTGGAAACCCCCCCACAAGTGACCTCATTTTGGAAACTAGACCCCTTAAGGAACTTATCTAGATGTGTGGTGAGCACTTTGAACCCCCAAGTGCTTCACAGAAGTTTATAATGCAGAGCCGTGAAAATAAAAAATGTTGTGTTTTTTTTCACAAGTCATTTTTTTAGCCCCCAATATTTTATTTTCCCAAGGGTAACAGGAGAAATTAGACCCCCAAAGTTGTTGTGCAATTTTTCCTGAGTACGCTGATATCCCATATGTGGGGGTAAACCACTGTTTGGGCACACGTCGGGGCTCGGAATGGAGGGAGCGCTGTTTGACTTTTTGAACGCAAAATTGGCTGGAATAAATCGTGCCATGTCGCGTTCGGAGACCCCGTGATGTGCCTAAACAGTCGAAACCCCGCAATTCCAACTCTAACCCCAACACACCACTAACCCTAATCATAACCCTAACTACAACCCTAACCCCGAACACACCCCTAAACCTAATCCCAACTCTAACCCTAACCACAAGCCTAACCCTAATCTTAACCCTAATTCCAGCCCTAACCCTAATTCCAGCCCTAACCCGAAAAAAAAATATATTTTTTTTATTTTATTGTTTGTGCCTGGCTATGGGGGTGATAAACAGGGGGTGTATTTACATTTTTTTTTTTTTTTCATTTTGATCACTGTGAGAGTTTCACAGTGATCAAAATGAAAGGGCAGCCGGCAAATTCATGGGCGCCGCCATCTTGGACAATGGCATTTTCCAAGATGGCGGCGCCCATGATCCGGACGGCGGGACACCGGGAGCCACAGCAGGACATCGGAGGTACCGGGGGAGGGGGAAATTGGAAGGTGGGGGGAGTGAAAGGAAGGGGAGGGGGTGCAGATGATGACGGCGGTGACCGATCGGTGTGTGTGTGTGTGGGGGGGGGGGTCGGGTGTCTGTGTCCAGCCATGTCCGATGCTATTGCAGCATCGGCCATGGCTGGATTGTAACATTTCACCAAATTTCATTGGTGAAATATTACAAATCGCTCTGACTGGCTGTTTGGCTGTTTCACTTTTAACAGCCAATCAGAGCGAGCGTAGGCACGTGGGGGCTAAGCCATGCCCCCTGGGATTAACTATAGAGTGTCCTCTTTGTGCGGGTCGGGTGACCTTTCAGTGACCCGCAGGAGGGTGATTTATAGCATGACTCCTACGTAGGCGTCATGGGTCGTGAAGGGGTTAAATTTGATAGTCACTCAGTCATGTAAAAGTTCCCATAATGTCATCTCAGAAGGGTCGATTGAAATGAATCTTTAGTAACTTTCTGTCTGGGTGGCTATGATCTGAAAAAGAGATTACAGGGAGTCTGTCAGCACAAAATTACTGTTCAAACCATGCATAGGTGCTCCCATGGAGTAGCCTAACTGTCCAGTGCACCATCACACCTACTTGTTTTGCATCGATCTCCAGCCCCACTTGATTGACAGTTCTGGTGTTGCAGAAGCCAATGGAGAGCCGAGATGGATAAAAAAACCAAGTTGGTGTGACGGTGCTTTGACCGGTATGGCTATGCCAAGGGTGCAGCGAGCACCTCTGCTTGGTTTGTGCTGATACTCCCTTTAAATTTGTGTAACCATACGTATCATCTTCCTTGGTACAGTAGGCATCACACAATAGGTCTACGAACCGACCACGGAACTTGTAATGTGTGATAGTAACATTGTACTTTTGAACCGATCTGGACAGTAACCTGATACTTTTTCCTTTCTTCCCAGAAGAAATGCTTTAAACATGACTCCATTCGGTTTTATTTGTTTAAACATAAGATTTCCAGGTTGTCATTTGTGCTTGCTTCTGAATGACAGCTTCCTTAAAGGGCCTGTCACACTAAGCGATATCGCTATAACATCACTGGTTTTTGTGACGTTATAACGATATCGCTATGTGTGATACTTACCTCCAACCGCTCCTCCGCTGGTTATCGCTGATCGCGCGAGAACGTCCTGGACAGTTTCTCGTCGTCAGCTTCCTGTTGAGAGACTAGCGTGGAGCCGGGCGGGACAACGTCAGGATCGCCTCGTCTGACAGATAAGTAGCGACCGCTGCTATGTCGCCGGTGAGATCTGCCTGTGTGGCAGCTCATCTAACGACCACTTAGTGATGCACCAGCGATCCTGACTGCGTCACATCGCTGGTCGGGATCGCTGGCGCATCGCTAAGTGTCACAGTACCTTTACAGACTACACTATTTTTCCTTATCTTTTTCTTTGCACACTACAGCTTTATATTTTAACATTGATCTGGTATATGTAGGGTTAATTTCTGTGTCTGGATTGAGTTATAATTACTGGAATTGTTTCCGGTTTTTTTTGCCATTTGTAGAACAATGACCGGTTCTTTTCTACACTCATTAAAGCTTGTGTCGCTTTCCCACTTTCCTGTGGCTAACGTCTGATAACGGGTATATTTCTTACCGCAATGCTTTGTGTTATATTTCTAATTTCCTCTCTGCAATTTTGCTCACTTCTTCAGTAAATCGAACACATGACATCCCCTCCGGCCTCGCTCCTGTAAGGTTCTGCTTGATCTGTGGAGACAATCACAATGAATAACAGATCTTCAATTATGAAAGTGAGGACCTGACTCCCGATCTGTCTCTGTCCACTGCAGCTAATAACCTCGGCTGTAATTGACCTGCCACTAGGAAACTGCTGCAGGTGCCGGCACCGAAGGATCACCAGGAAGCAATTATTGATGTAGCCACCATTCGCTGACCTGTCTCATTTAATATGATCTCACTTTTTACAATGACTATTCCTTGACTTTGCATCCTCAGATATAACCATTTTATGCTGTCAAGCAAAACTTGCGTTATTTTTTTTTTTTTTTTTTTCTATACAAAGATGACATCATATTTGCCTTAAGATTTGTCACAAACCTGGACAAAGATATCAGTTTGTTTTCTTCAAAGGTTCTTTAACATTTCCAGCAGTCAATAAGTTATTCCCCATTTTATTATTTTGGAAATAACCCTTTGAATGCCTCTTTATTATTTTGATGGTTGGACCTTAAACATCAAGCCCATTTTAATTTTCCCTTTCGTGACTCCACTTTCTCCTAATATAATAATAATAATACATTTTATTTCTATAGCGCTGACATATTCCGCAGCCCTTTACATTTCAGAGGGGACTTGTACAGACAATATACATTATAGTATAACAATAATCACATAGATCATAACCGATACCAAGAGGAGTGAGGGCCCTGCTCGCAAGCTTACAATCTATGAGGGGAAAAAAGGGGAGACACGAAAGGTGGGTGGTAACAGTTGCCCTGATTGTATGGACCAGCCATAATGTTAAGTGTGTAACAGTACGGATGCAGAGGGCTAATGGATGCATAAAGCATGTGGGAACATGATGCGGGGAACCTGGTTATGGTAAAAAACTTTTGGCTGTGCCACACAGGGATAGATTAGGTTAATATGTTGAGGCGATAAGCCAGTCTGAATAAATGCATTTTCAGGGCACGCTTAAAATTGTGGGGATTGGGGACTAATCGTATTGACCTGGGAAGTGCATTCCAAAGAATTGGCGCAGCACATGTATAGTCTTGAAGACGGGAGTGGGAGGTTCTGATTATTGAGGATGCTAACCTCAGGTCATCATCAGAACGGAGGGCGCGGGTAGGATGGTATACTTAAACAAGGGAGGAGATGTAGGGTGGTGCTGAGCCATGGAGGGCTTTGTGGGTGAGGGTAATAAGTTTGTACTGGATTCTGGAGTGGATGGGTAGCTAGTGTAATGACTGGCACAAGGTAGAGGCATCGGTGTAGCGATTGGCGAGGAATATGATCCTGGCAGCTGCATTCAAGACAGATTGGAGGGGGGAAAGTTTGGTAAGAGGGAGACGGATTAGAAGGGAGTTACAATAGTCGAGACGAGAATGAATAAGAGAAACAGTAAGAGTTTTTGCAGAGTCAAAAGTAAGAAAAGGTCGAATTCTAGAAGTGTTTTTGAGGTGCAGATAACAAGAGTGAGCCAGTGATCGGATGTGGGGGACAAAGGAAAGCTCAGTCAAGTATGACCCCAAGACAGCGGGCATGTTGCTGAGGAGTAATAGTAGAATCACACACGGAAATGGCAATGTCGGGTATAGGTACATTAGTAGCGGGAGGAAACACAAGGAGTTCAGTCTTTGACAGGTTCAGTTTCAGATATAGTGAGGGCATGATGTTAGACACAGCGTTTAGACAATTGCCGGTGTTTTCTAGAAAGGCTGACGTGATGTCAGGAGAAGAAGCGTATAATTGGGTGTCGTCAGCATAGAGATGGTACTGGAAACCAAATCTACTGATTGTTTGAACAATAGGGGCAGTATACAAAGAGAAGAGGAGGGGGCCTAGGACTGATCCTTGAGGAACCCCAACAGTAAGGGGAAGATGAGAGGAGTAGGAGCCAGCAAAAGATGCAGTAAAGGAGCGGTCAGAGAGATAGGAGGAGAACCAGGAGAGAATGGTGTCCTTGAGGCCAATGGAACGGAGCATAGTGAGGAGGAGCTGATGATCCACAGTGTCGAATGCTGCAGAGAGATCCATTAGCATGGAGTAATGACCATTTGATTTAGCTGTTAGTAGATCATTAGAGAATTTAATGAGGGCAGTTTCAGTAGAATGTAAAGAGTGGAAACCGGATTGGAGAGGGTCAAGAAGAGAGTTTTCTGAGAGATAGCGGATAAGACGGTAGTGGACCATGCGTTCCAGGAGTTTAGAGATGAAGGGAAGATTAGAAACAGGTCTATAGTTAGCCGCACAGTTTTGGTCGAGGGATGTTTTTTAAGTAGTGGATGTATGATGGCATGCTTAAATGAGGAGGGAAAGATACCAGAAGAGAGAGAGAGGTTAAATATTTTAGTTAGGTAAGAGGTGACAGCAGGGGAAAGGGTCTGGAGTAGATGTGACAGAAATGGGTCACTGGTGCAAGTGGTTGGGCGAGAAGATGCAAGGAGCCTGCTTACTTCTTCTGTGACTGGTTCAAAGTCAGAGAGTGAGCTAGATGCAGTGGGGGAGGGAGGACAATGCATGGTATGAGGTGATTGGGAGATAATTTCCTGTCGGATCTGGTCAATTTTTTCTTTGAAGTAATTGGCCAGATCGTCAGCTCGAATCTCCGTGGTAGGGGCCTGCACTCTTGGGTTGAGTAGAGAATGAAAAGTGTCAGAGACGTTTAGGGTTATTGGACAGTGAGGTGATGAGGGTGTTGAAATAGGTTTGTTTTGAGAGGTGAAGGGCAGTGTTGTATGTTCGAAGCATAAACTTATAATGGATGAAATCTTCGGGTAGGTTGGATTTTCTCCACAGACGTTCGGCGCACCTGGAGCACTGCTGCAAGAAACGTGTTTGCAGGGTGTGCCAGGGTTGTCGCCGTCTGTGTTGTGGTGTTCTATTTATAGGTGGTGCAAATTCATCCAGGGCACTTTGAAGTGTTTCATTGTAATGCTTCAATGCAGAATCGGGACATGAAAGGGAGGAGATAGGGGCCAATGAAGTGTGCAAGTTCTTCATAAGTTTCTGGGTGTTAATGGCCTGTATGTTTCTATAAGTATGGACAGTGGGGGTGACCTGAGCAGCCTGGCTTTTCTTGATAGAGAATGAAAGAAGGTTGTGGTCAGAGAGCGGGAATGGGGAGTTTGCAAAATCATCCACTGCACAAAGCCGAGAGACCAAGTCGAGGGAGTTCCCGTCTTCATGCGTTGGAGAATTAGTAAGCTGCAAAAGGCCAAACGAGGAGGTTAGAGATAAAAGGTGAGTAGCAGATGGGGAGAGTGGAATAGCAATGGGGATGTTGAAATCGCCCATGATGAGGGTAGGGATGTCACAGGAGAGAAAATGTGGAAGCCAAGTCGCAAAATGATCCAGGAACTGACGGGAGGGGCCGGGAGCACGATATACCACCGCCACTCGCATGGAGACGGGGGTGTAGAGTCTGACGGCATGGACCTCAAAAGAAGGAAAGACAAGTGAGGTTACTTGAGGGATAACCTGAAAGGTACATTTTGATGATAGGAGCAGACCAACGCCTCCACCTGCTCTATTGTCTGATCTTGGGGTATGAGAGAAGTGTAGTCCCCCGTATGAAAGAGCAGCAGCAGTGGTAGTGTGTGACTGCTGAATCCAGGTTTCAGTAAGAGCCATGAGGTTAAGAGAATTAGAAAGGAAAAAGTCATGAGTGAAGGAGAGTTTGTTACACACTGAGCGAGAATTCCAAAGTGCACAATTAAGAGAGACAGATGACATGCAGGGAATATTAATAAGATTAGAGGGATTTCTGAGTGTAGCAGTTGGGGGGTTTGACTTTCTATAACATGAGGGACCAGGGTTGGGAGCAATGTCTCCTGCGACTAGGAGAAGGAGGATAGAAAGAGTGAGCAGATGGTTAAGTGATTTGTGAGAGCGTCTCTGGTGTTGAATGGTGGGACTGAATGGATCTGTGCAATTTAGCAAAGTTAAGAGTGTGAGTGCTATACATAGGAGAGGAAAGGAGTGAGGGGCCAATATGGACGGAGAGTAGAGAGTTAATACCAGGGCGGTGAATGTGTATAAATGCAGGGGCCAGGATATAAATTATACAAATGCATATGGTAAATATTTGGGGTTGCCCAAATGTACAGGGAAGAGATATATTTATGTGTCTTACCGGTCTCCTTCCCTGTCTAACTGCCATGTTATAACTGCCAGCGTACTTAGATACATGTACTTTGATTACATGTACATAAATGCCCCCTGCATAAATGCTTTCCCCAGCCTAGCTCTGAATTTATAGAAGGCCACTTCTCAGATCTTCCTTTTTCTCTCCTTACTCGTTAGCAATCAATTCTCCTTATAGATTGCGAGCACGGCCCTCACACCTCTTGGTATCTGTTAAATGATTGGTGTTCTGAAATGTCTGCTATTGCCTGTATATGTCCTTTCTGACTTGTAAAGTGCTGCAGAATGTGTTGGCACTATAAAAATGATACATTTAGTAGGACTGTAGTAATGGAGAACTAACCGGTATCATATTGAGACTTCATGCTATATTAAGGGTTATATGGAGGCACACGCATGTTTTTTTTTAACTTATTCTGTATGTATCTATGAAGAAAAGGTGTAATACATCATTGGATGTCATTATAGATATTCTTGATTACAGTAGTATTGTCTCCTAGAAGCCTTGCCACTTAGTGTTGTACATAATAGTGTGCTGCCATACTGGGTCCATATATAATAAAGGCGCACCACAAACGGCAAATAAAAAAAAAGTATGCGAAGAAGGTGCCACAGGGGGAGTGAATCAGTACGGGACAAAAAAAAAGAGAAAAGACTACCCAAGAATGTGCGCACTTCGTAGTGTAAAATACCGTATATACAGATATATTTCATTATAATTACCGAGCCAGCAAACAAGTGAATATAAAAACAATTAAAAGTAATATGACGATGGGATCCCAGACACGTGACCACAGAGGGAACAGCCTTTACACCAATGTATGTTTCACGTCTGCAAAAAAAAAAGTACAGTATGATATGATCACTAATCTCTTTGGGAGTATGGAAGGACTACAACATTCGAACATTTAGGGTATGTTCACACATCGTTTTTTGGGAAGAAAAAAATCTCTGCAAAAAATGCAGAGCAGTGGCAGAAATAGTGCAGTGTACAATACATGCATTTTTGTTCGGTATTTATGTGCTTTGCCGTGCGTTTTTGCAGTGATTTTTGCTTGCGGTTTTCATCCATTTATTTGAATGGTGAAACGCGCTGCATCAAATACACTTTGTAAAAAAAAAATGCAGCAAAAATGCCACATGTGAAGATAACTGCATTGTTAAATCATCATTCGCCTTCCAAAAACGGTAATTAGACCTACCGGTAAGGCAATGGTATTTCCAGGAGTCCATCCTGACAGGACTATGGAGGTTATCCTTGCTGGGACAGGAAACACGCGGGACGTTAGAGACCCTCCCACCCCACCCCACAGTGTCTTCCAATTACCACATCAGGATAGATGCAACAACATTTTCTTAAACACTCTTTATGTAAACATTAAGTCACATAGGTATAGAGCTTTTTGTAAGGGGAGGGAACTATCCATGCTGTCAAGATGGACTCCTGGAAATACAATTACCGGTAGGTTTAATTACCAGTTTCCAGGTCATCCCTCTTGACAGCACCGTGGAGAATATCAAAGTATGGCATTGGGGTGTGACCACTGCATGAAGAATTTTCCTGCCGACCGCAACCTGCTGTCCTGAGACCACACCTAGTGTAGTGCCTAGGAAAGGTGCTCAGACCATGGACCATGTTGTGGCCCCACAAATCTGGTCCACTGAAGCTCCCCTCCTTCTGCCCATGGAGTGGATACTGCTATAGTTGAATGGGCCTTTAACAAGCCCCTGGGTGGTTCTCCTGCCTCGTAAGCCAACTCTGTTGCTGATCTAATCCACCTTGCTATTGTAAACTTAGCAGCTTTCTTCCCACTGTTACTTTCCCCATATTGGACAAACAAATTCGAATCCTTGGAAAAGACACTGAGGGTCGGAGGTTGGGAGAGGCTCCTTTTAACCTCTCGTGTGTTTCCTGTCCCAGGAAGGATAAGGACGACTCCATGGAGCTGTCAGCAGGGATGACCTGGAAATGGGATTTGAAATAAATGTAGGTTTTTGAAGCCAAATTGTGGCACAATCTGTATTAGAAACGTCATGGGGGTGGATGGTGGCGGTAAATCGGTGCAGTCTTGGCTGCCTACACCGATTTGGTTCGTTGCCCCTGTAGATAAGCTGGTAGACCACGTTTTGTTATATGGGATCGCACAGTTCACACAATGCATGCTGATTCTGTTTATTTTACTTTCAGATATGTCTGACACCACAAGTGATACACCACCTAATGATGCAACATTACCCGATCCTGACGATGTTGTTTCTGACCCCGAGGTCTGTTATTAAGATAAATATAACCTAGACATTATTAGCCATCTTATAAAGCAATAAGATCTCCGCGAGGATTTGGAAGGCAATATGTCGCCGGCTGGATGCCAGGGATAATCCATCCCCATAAGGCTGTGGGCGCAGTGCCACCATTTGTGTCATTCTTGTCAGTGCTTAGTTGAGTGACAGCAATGATGAGAACTTCAATTCCTACAGGCTAGTTGTCTATCTGTATCCAGAATCATTTATATATAGCATTTTCCAGACCAAATGTGAATTTTTTTTTTTTTTTTTTTTGGTCAAAGTAGAAGCTAAGCGTGTTGTTCACATCAATTGATTTCAGATTTTCTAAGGCGCTGTTGAGACTTTCATTTTTGGGTTATGTGATGGAAAGCACCTGACACATGCACTTTGTATGCATAGACTGTCATTTACCCAGGATATACCTCGAAAGCGTTGTTTTGGCATACTTTTTTTTTCAGCCAGTTTTTAGAAAAGTCTTACTTGCACCGCTTCCTTTACAGAAGGGACATAGAAAAAAAAACATAGGAATTATCATTTCTTATTTAGGGCTTTTTCAGACATCAGTGGAAAAGAGACAGCACAGTCATTTTGCAGTTTAAAGGGAATCTGTCACCCCATTTTTTGGCCTATGAGCTGCGGCCACAGCCATCAGGGGCTTATTTACAGCATTCTGTAATGCTGTAGATAAGCCCCCGATGTAACCTGAAAGAGAAGAAAAACACGTTAGGTTATACTCACCGGAGGTCCGGTCCGATGGGTGTTGCGGTCCGGCGCCTCCCATCTTCTAGCGATGACGTCCTTCTTACTTCTGCCGCGGCTCCTCTGCAGGCGTACTGTGACATCTGAATAAGGAAAGGTGGGATTTAGGACTGTGCATCCTGAGCTTGTATTTCCAGGTGTTGTGCATCTTTTTTACGCTGATTCTTACTTGTAAAATGACATTTTTTAGTAGTTAGGGTTGAGAAAATATACTTTTTGTTATTGTTTGTGTTTTTCAAAGTGTACAAATTGTCATAGCAGTGAAAGTCTCTTAAAGGTGTCCTGTCCTCTCCAATCCAAAAATGTAAGTGTAGAATGTATAGAACCCTCTTCTTTCATTACCAGAAATTCTGGCAAAATGCTTCCACTGTTAAAGGTGAAGTGTCGAGACCATAAGAGTGCTGGTGTACGTATGTGCAAGATGGTTGACTGCCTCATTAAGACAACCACTTCTCAAAGAATCGGATTTGGAAGCACTACCTCTAGAAGACTTGTCACGGTCCATAGAGAAGACGTTTGGGCAGCACTCTCGGTGTCCTGGTGCGTGTCCCATGGTCCACGTCAGCCATCAGTAAAAGTGCAGAAGAAAAGGAAGAGACAGCACTTCCACCTTTTAATCAAATGTATTTGCAGTCCAATATGCCCAGTACGCAATGTTACGGCTTGTATTCCAGCCTCTTTGAAGCATGTCACCGGTTGGGGCCTGAAACTGAGGACAAGATTTCTTCATCCTTAAAATGGTCTGGTACAATAATGTAACTGCCAGTCCTGCTTGTCCACAGCAGATGATTAATGGTGATACAGATGTGCATTTCCCCACTTATTCATGTCTGGGAACATAAGAACATATTTTCTAGCAGCTTTATGCCATGTAATATTTTATATTAAATATTTTCTGTTGACGCAAACAGTTTTCTGTTGTATGGAAAAACCTAGCACCCGAACATGAAATAAAATCTGTTTCTCCCCATTAGCCAGGAAAACCCTGCCGAGAATGCCCACATAGAAAGCCGAGCCCACTACCTGTCCACACTCCATTGTGCGCCTCCTGCAGCCATTCTATGGCTCCTTGTAAATAAACAATGACCCATGAAATGGATCCCTTGTGCCGTCCTAGTTTTAGTGGGCTGAATGGATACAAAGTATCTTGATGATGTACGGACCCTTAACTTCTGTGTATGCAAAATAGTGGAAGTAAAGGAATATATTGCATTATTGATGGCAGCTTGCTCCTTTTTATTTCAGTGAGTAAAGTCAGTGTAGAAGGTGTGTGCAGGACCACCATGTCATATTATGCTCTATTACAGTGTTCATGACGGTCACAGGGCATGCAGCCTGAGCTGACTACTAAGGTGGGAAAAGGATGTGATCTCTTTTTATTTGTAGATGACATTTTGCAGACATTTCTGGTCTATCTGTTGGTAATCCCAACAGAGTACAGTTATCCTCTAATACCGAAGAGAAGATTTATTTGCATTCTATAACTTGGCAAAGAAATAGAATGTAACGTCATGCTATTCCTGCCTGCCAAGTACTTCTAAAGACAAGCAAAATAGCAGTTTACTTGTTACAAATTGGCCAATTAATAAGGCAGCTTTATTCTGATGGGACCTTAATCTGTCTATCACACATGCCTCTCCTGTGGCAAAAGCCTACAAATATAAAAAGCAAGTAGGATTCAGCACTAATTAGAACAGACATAGATGGCAGTTGGAGTGTGCCCCCATATTTAATGTGTGTGTGTGTGTGTGTGTATACTGTATATGTATATATATATAATGTGTGTGTATATATATATATATATATATATATATATATATATATATATATGTGTGTGTGTGTATACGTGTGTGTATATATATATCTCTCTCAATTAGAATTTCAAAAACTGAAAAGTGGGGCGTGCAATATTATTCAGCCACTTTACTTTCAGGGCAGCAAAGTCACTCCAGAAGTTCATTGTGGATCTCTGAATGATCCAATGTTGTCCTAAATGACTAATGATAAGTATAATCCACCTGTGTGCAATCAAGTCTCCGTATAAATGCATCCGCTCTGTGATAGTCTCAGGGTTCTGTTTGAAGCACAGAGATCATCATGAAGACCAAGGAACACAACAGGCAGGTCCGTGATACTGTTGTGGAGAAATTTAAAGCCGGATTTGGATACAAAATGATTTCCAAAACTTTCAACATCCCAAGGAGCACTGTGCAAGCGATCATATTGAAATGGAAAGTGTATCATACCACTGCAAATCTACCAAGACCTGGCCGTCCCTCTAAACTTTCATCTCAAACAAGGAGAAGACTGATCAGAGATGCAGCCAAGAGGCCCATGATCACTCTGGATGAACTGCAGAGATCTACGGCTGAGATGGGACAGTCTGTCCATAGGACAACAATCAGTCGTACACTGCACAAATCTGGCCTTTATGGAAGAGTGGCAAGAAGAAAGCCATTTCTCAAAGATATCCATAAAAAGTGTTTAAAGCTTGCAACAAGCCACCTGGGAGACACACCAAACATGTGGAAGAAGGTGCTCTGGTCAGATGAAACCAAAATCGAGCTTTGCCAAACGATATGTTTGGCGCAAAGGCAACACAGCTCATCACCCTGAACACACCATCCCCACTGTCAGACATGGTGGTGGCAGTATCGTGCTTTGGGCCTACTTTTCTTCAGTAGGGACAGTGAAGATGGTTAAAATTGATGGGAAGATGGATGGAGCCAAATACAGGACCATTTTTGAAGAAAACCTGTTGAAATCTTCAAAAGACCTGAGACTGGGACGGAGATTTGTCTCCCAACAAGACAATGATCCTAAACATAAAGCAAAATCTGCAGTGGAATGGATCACAAATAAACGTATCCAGGTGTTAGAATGGGCAAGTCAAAGTCCAGACCTGAATCCAATCGAGAATCTGTGGAAAGAGCTGAAACTGCTGTCCACAAAAGATCTCCATCCAACCTCACTGAGCTCGAGCTGTTTGCCAAGGAAGAATGGGCAACAATTTCAGTCTCTCGATGTACAAAACTGATAGAGACATACCCCAAGCGACTTGCAGCTGTAATCGCAGCAAAAGGTGGGGCATCAAAGTATTAAGTTAAAGGGGCCAAATAATGTTGCACGCCCCACTTTTCAGTATTTGAATTTCCACAAAAATGTAAAATAACCAATAAATTTCGTTCAACTTCACAATTGTGTCCTACTTGTTGATTCTTGTGGGATATTAAGGGTAGTAGTCCGGTAGCTCTGGCTGATGGGATGATGTGGGATATTAGGGGTAGTAGTCCAGTGGCTCTGGCTTACCGGATGATGTGGGATATTATGGGTAGTAGTCCGGTAGCTCTGGCTGATGGGATGATGTGGGATATTAGTGGTAGTTGTCTGGTGGCTCTGGCTGACGGGATGATGTGGGATATTAGGGGTAGTAGTCCGGTGGCTCTGACTGGATGATGTGGGATATTATGCGTAGTAGTCCGGTGGCTCTGGCTGACGGGGTGATGTGGGATATTATGGGTAGTAGTCCGGTAGCTCTGGCCGACGGGATATTAGGGGGTAGTAGTCCAGTGGCTCTGACTGACCGGATGATGTGGGATATTATGGGTAGTAGTCTGGTGGCTCTGGCTGACGGGATGATGTGGGATATTAGGGGTAGTAGTCTGGTGGCTCTGGCTGATGGGATGATGTGGGATATTATGGGTAGTAGTCCGGTAGCTCTGGCTGACGGGATGATGTGGGATATTAGGGGTAGTAGTCTGGTGGCTCTGACTGACCGGATGATGTGGGATATTAGGGGTAGTAGTCCGGTAGCTCTGGCTGACGGGATGATGTCGGATATTATGGGTAGTAGTCCGGTAGCTCTGGCTGACGGGATGATGTGGGATATTAGGGGTAGTAGTCCAGTGACTGACTGACCGGATGATGTGGGATATTATGGGTAGTAGTCCAGTGGCTCTGACTGACCGGATGATGTGGGATATTATGGGTAGTAGTCTGGTGGCTCTGGCTGATGGGATGATGTGGGATATTAGGGGTAGTAGTCCAGTGGCTCTGGCTGACCGGATGATGTGGGATATTATGGGTAGTAGTCCGGTACCTCTGGCTGATGGGACGATGTGGGATATTATGGGCAGTAGTCCGGTGGCTCTGGCCGACAGGATGATGTGGGATATTATAGTGAATGTGGCTATGCGGAGTTGGCGTGGCTATACATTCAGAGATATATATATATATATATATATATATATATATATATATATCTATATCATTATAATTTGTTATAACTAACCGTAGTTAGTTACTATGCCCGGGCAGCGCCGGGCTCTTCAGCTAGTTACATATAAAATTAATTATAGCTTTTCTTCAGCTAGTTACATATAAAATTAATTATAGCTTTTTTGCCTCTACTATTCTTCTACTAGGTGATGCCTCATATCATGGCTCTACTAATCTAAGTTGGGCACTGTTGGTGTTAGTGATGCATGTCATTATAGGCTGAAAATATAGAACAGATCAACAATGCAAATCCTTTAAAAATGCATAAGCTTTGCCTGTTTTTTTACTCTGGTGCTGAATTTGGATAATGTGACTTTTAATATATCCTAAATCTACGTTTTTAGATGGTTTGCTGGATGTGTTCTATTTTTTTTCTGTCTGGGATTTGCAGTACTACAAATTTTCTGTGCATTATGAATCTTGTACCATGTAGGTAATGTTTTCCTTTATAGGCAGTTTAAAATTTTAAGTGTGGTGTTTATTCCACTGTTGTTCAGTAGGTGGTGCTGTTTTACTAGTAAATGAGTAAAGGGCTGTTACTGTCATGTAGATGTTAATAGTGTAACACGTGCCCTTTTTAGACCGTATTCACATACCAGGGTTACATTGTTAGAGGTGCCAAAAGCAGGATATCCAGTCTACCTGAACTCGCCCTGTAGTATGGGATAGAAGAAGGTCTCTCCAACATGCCTGCCTAATAAGTGTTGATGACAAGAGGCCAATGACGACGAGAAGCCAATGACGGCCACAATCCTTACTCCTGCTGGTACAACAGCATCGGGTCACATACATTGTGTACAAAGTATGCCTGAGTATTATTGCAAAACTGCACCAGACCAAAGGTGTTACATAGTGAAAAATAGGTGATCCATGGTATTCTACAGAACTGTGGCATTAGTATGATGCCCTCCTATGTGGTTTTTTTTTTTTTTTTTTAATACAGATGTGGGTGTTTATGGAAGAATTTGTAAAAATGAGGTGTCGGGAGTGGAGTCACATCTTGGGAGAAGGTGAGCATTTCTCCTTGGCTTTGGTGAAATCGTTGCACACAGCCTAGAGGGGCCTGTGTACTTAACGGATAACACTAATTCTATATATCCTTTCCTACTGCCTTTTATCTATTTGACTCCCCTGATGAATCCCAACCATTGGGGAAGAAACGCGTAGGGAGCTTCTATTTTTCCCCTTATCAGTGGGGGTGTCCACTACAGGATCTACTTGGGGCCTGTCCTTGTTAGGACAGGAGTAACACTGGGGCATGACAGGGAGTGTAGGGGAATACTTTACATTAACACAGGTTTTCCCATGTCTCAGCTCCCCACGAGTGGATCGTCTCTCCAGCAGGATACGCCCTGATGCTGAAATGCTATATCTAATACCAATGGTGATATCAAACCATTTTTTATTGAGCACTGGTTCACATGAGCACTTTTTTTAAATGTTTTTGTGTGTTATGTCCTTTTAATGGATCATTAAAGGTTATGTTTTAATTGACTTTATGTGGGATACTCTCTAGGCTGTGTGCAACATTTGACCCCTGAGGGTTTTTTGGAATAGTGTCAAAAAGCTCACAGTATAGCTGAGTGCACAATTTGGTGAAATCGTCACATAAAGTATTTAGTGACTCTAGAGAATGTAGTGTAGGTGGGGGACAGCTTGGAGTGTACATTATTATGGAGATGTTTACCCATAATTATCATGTTAGACTAAGTTGCCACCTTGCGAGAACACTTTGCATTTTCTGCTATGTTTTCTCGTATTTAAATGCACTGTGTTGTACAGTGCTACAATAGTGCATAAGATTTTTAGGGCCATCTGTTAGCAAGATTTAACCCCCTAAAAATATTCTATTTAGCTCTTTCAAAGACATAGCCAGTCCGTTCCACTGTTACTGAGAAATCAGCTTTTGAATTATTTGCAAATGAGGCAGTAGATCTGAAGTCTGTCACTCCAGCTCTATTGCCCGCCCAGCTCTTCATGTTTGGCAGACTGCCTCTACGCTGTGTGGTTTCAGATAAAGGAGCCGTTGTGTCAAACGTTGCCACCTCTGTTAAGTGACATATGCAGTGTTGTAATTAAAGGGTTATTCTAAAGTTATGTCTTGAGCAGTTCACACCTCTGCAGTCTCCTTACCATCTTGTTGATAGGGGGCAGGCACTCCTTGTGACAGTTCTGGACAGTAGCTTCAGTTGTTACTGTGACAAATTTAGTGTCTGTTATACTGTGATCATTGTATTTCGGTATAGTGCTAAATGTGCCTTTGTATAAACCAGCAGTGATTAGGAGAACTGCTCTTGAAAATGACAATGCTGGAGCTGGTGATTTTGTAGGACTGATAACAGCAGCTTAGGAGCTAACAGAGTGAGGTGAGCCACTAATAGCTATATAGAAATCCGTGCACTTGAGAGAACGCTGCTTTTCAGCCTGGAATGTAACTACTGCTGATATTTGGCTAAGCTCTGGTGATCTGACTCCTTGTTAACAAGCTGTACACAGTAACATATAAGCTCTCATTGCAGGAGAATGACAGAAGATAGAAAAAGCAAGTCCGTTGCAAGCTTGCTTATTTTTTTTTTTTTGCTTCTGACCATACAAACTTAGTAGCATGAGAATACCCCTGTAGTAGAGGTAATTTTATAAACCCTATTTTCTATATTGTAATTTCTGGCCTCTGTTGTGGCTATAAAACATCTTAATATTCTGGTCATATTCTTGTAAGAGAAGTTGATTTACACTGAACTTAACCCATTAATTTCTTTTGTAGGAGCTCACAATGGCATATGATTCACCAAGAAGCACAGCAGCTGAAATATCTGTAACCAGCAATGGAGACTTTGATGAAGCTGTAGAGCACAACTTTAACATGGTATTTATTTGTATTCTTGGCATAGAATAATTAATTGAGAAAGTATATAGGTTCGAGTATATTAACTTCATTTTTTACTCAATTTTTTGACAAGACATATACTAGATTATCCATGCGGGAACATTTGTGATGTTTTCAGAGTTGGATGCATTATACACATAATTTGAACATTGAATGTGTGAGGCTGTATTGAGACATTCATGAAACGCTGTCCGAGTGCAGACCGTATTACATAGACCAGACGCTGATCTCCTGGCATGAACTGCTTGTGAGGCTGCCACGTTATATACAGACATTCACCTAAGGTAGCAGTGACCAGTAGATCAGTGCCATGGGCTTGGCACCAGGACATGATCTACATGGAGTTTGTGCAGTCATTCGGGTTTCTTCCTGTGCTATGGTTTCCTCCCACCATTACTAGATATTAGATTGTGATCTTTACGAGGGCAAGCAGGGACTGATGTGAATGACTACATCCTCTGTACGCAGCTGGGGCACATGTCAGCACTGTGTAATTCATGATGATGGCTTCCCCAGTATTTGATGATTTGTTGAATGTTGGCTCATCTGCTGCAACATTTACCCAATTATTCACGGAGCGTTCATGTAGCCTTTTCCACTGTGCTGTCATTCAGGTGTGGATGGTAGTCGCACATATAACATCCACTAAACCTTTTTAACCTGTTCTGCAAAAGCCAGCTTCTCCACCATGACAGAAGATCAGCTCTCCACCCTTCTGTCAAGATCACACCTCACCACTTGTGCCCTCGACCCACTCCCGACTCACCTCATCCCTAACTTGGCCACAGTCTTCATCCCATCTCTAACACACCTCTTCAACCTTTCACTTACAAATGGTGTCTTTCCCTCATCCTTCAAACATGCCTTAATCACACCCATCATCAAAAAGCTCTCCCTTGATCCATCCTCTGTGTCTAACTATTGCTCGATACCTCTTCTCCCTTGCGCCTCAAAACTACTGGAACAGCATTTATATCTTGAACTGTCCTGCCATCTCTCCTCCTGTTCCCTCTTTGACCGGTTACAATCTGGCTTCCGACCGCATCACTCAACTGAAACTGCCCTAACTAAAGTCACTAACGACTTACTAACCGCCAAGAGCAAGCGACACTACTCTGTCCTCCTTCTCCCGGACCTGTCCTCTGCCTTCGACACCGTAGACCATTCCCTCCTGCTACAGACTCTCTCATCTCTTGGCATCACAGACTTGGCCCTATCCTGGATCTCATCATACATAACAGACCGAACATTTAGTGTCTCCCTCTCACACGCCACCTCCTCACCTCGCCCCCTGTCTGTTGGTGTTCCTCAAGGCTCTGTCCTAGGACCCCTACTATTCTCCATCTACACCTTTGGCTTGGGACAGCTCATAGAATCCTGCGGTTTGCAGTATCACCTCTATGCAGATGACACGCAGATCTACCTATCTGGACCCAACCTCGCCTCCTTACTGACTGAAATCCCACAATGTCTGTCTGCTATCTCAGCCTTCTTATCTGCTCGCTTTCTCAAACTGAACATGGACAAAACAGAATTCATCATCTTTCCCCCATCTCACTCTACCCCTCCACCAGACCTATCCATCAATGTCTGCTTTCTTTCCCCAGTCCCGCCCGCTCGGTGCCTTGGGGTGATCCTCGACTCTGCGCTCTTTGAAACCACATATCAAAGCCATCGCCTCCTCTTGCTGCCTCAAACTCAAAAATATTTCCCGGATCCGCTCATTCCTCAACCACGAAACCACAAAAACACTAGTGCATGCTCTTATCTCCCGCCTCGACTACTGCAACCTCCTCCTCTCTGGCCTCCCCTCTAGCACTCTGGCTCCGCTCCAGTCGATCCTACACTCTGCTGCCCGACTAATCCACCTGTCTCCCCGCTATTCCCCAGCCTCCCCCCTATGCCAGGCCCTTCACTGGCTTCTTATTGCCCAGAGGCTCCAATTCAAAACCCTAACCATGACATACAAAGCCATCCACAACCTGTCTCCTCCATACATCTGTGACATGGTCTCTACTGTAGGTACCTACCCGCACGCAACCTTCGATCATCTCAAGATCTCCTTCTCTACTCCCCCCTTATCTCATCTTCCCACAACCGCATGCAAGACTTCTCCCGTGCTTCCCCCATACTATGGAACTCTCTGCCGCAACACATCAGACTCTTAGCATCAACGGAAACCTTCAAGAAGAACCTGAAGACCCACCTGTTCCGACAAGCCTACAGCCTGCAATGATCCTCGGTCTACTGAACCACCGCACAACCTGCTCTACCCTCTCCTACTGTATCCTCACCCATCCCTGTAGACTGTGAGCTCTTGAGGGCAGGGTCCCCTCTCCTTATGTACTTGTGTGTCCCTTGTCTTACACATGTTTATTATACTTGTCTATATTTCCCCTTTTCACATGTAAAGCACCATGGAATAAATGGCGCTATATGAATGCATAATAATCATAGAATCGTAGAGTTGGAAGGGACCTCCTGGGCCATCTGGTCCAACCCCCTATAATAATAATTTGAGTGTTTAGAGGGCATTACTGCTAAAGCAAAATATTTCTCAAGTGTATTCAAAGTGAAAATATATGTAACTTACTAATATACGTTCCATTAAGGGTGTCCCAATCTGACAATCTCAGCACTTGTGTCCAGTCCCAGCAGATACACATCTGACTTGTTTTCAACAAGTCACCAGTGACCTGTATGAGGGGTCTAATTTCAGTAGAGGAGCCAGTACTCCTCTCCGTTTTTGCCCTGGGCCGTGACAGAAGGATGCAGGCTTAGTTGTTTTATTGGGATAGCCTGCCAGCTCGTAAATTCATGTAATTGATGAAGTGCCAACAGAGAAAATATACTCCTGTACAAAGAGAAGTTCAAAGTTGACTGGTCAGGATGCACACTGATATCTTCAGATCTGAAGACAATTCGTACCACAATTAGTAATTTGTTTAAATTTAACCCCTTCACCCCCAAGGGTGGTTTGCACGTTAATGACCGGGCCAGTTTTTATATTTCTGACCACTGTCCCTTTATGAGGTAATAACTCTGAAACGCTTCCATGGATCTCAGTGATTCTGACATTGTTTTCTCGTGACATATTGTACTTCATGTTAGTGGTAAAATTTCATTCAAATAACTTGCATTTATTTGTGAAAAAAACGGAAATTTGGCAAAAATTTTGAAAATTTCGCAATTTTCCAACTTTGAATTTTTATGCCCTTAAATCACAGCGATATGGCACACAAAAAACTTAAGTAACATTTCACATATGTTTACATCAGCACAATTTTGGAACCAAAATTTTTTTTTTTCGTTAGGAAGTTATAAGGGATAAAAGTTGACCAGCGATTTCTCATTTTTACAACACCATTTTATTTTTAGGGACCACATCACATTTAAAGTCACTTTGAGGGGTCTATATGATAGAAAATACCCAAAAGTGACAGCATTCTAAAAACTGCACCCCTCAAGGTGCTCAAAACCACATTCAAGAAGCTTATTAACCCTTCAGGTGCTTCACGGGAAGTTTTTGAATGTTTAAAAAAAAAAAAATGAACGTTTAACTTTTTTTCCCACAAAAACATTACTTCAGGTCCATTTTTTTTTTTTAATTTACCAAGGGTAGCAGGAGAAATTGGATTGCAAAAGTTATTGTGCAATTTTTCCTGAGTACGCTGATACCTGATATGTGGGGGGAAACCACTGTTTCGGCGCATGGCAGAGCTCAGAAGGGAAGGAGCGCCGTTTGACTTTTTCAACACAAAATTTGCTGGAATTCAGATCGGACGCCATGTCACGTTTGGAGAGCCCCTGATGTGCCTAAACAGTGGAAATCCCCCACAAGTGACCCCATTTTGGAAACTAGACCCCCCCCCAAGGAACTTATCTAGATATGTGATGAGAACTTTGAAACCCACAAGGGCTTCACAGAAGTTTATAACGTATAGCCGTACAATTAAAAAATATTTTTTCTACAAAAATTATCTTTTCACCCCAAATTTTTATTTTTCAGAGGGTAACAGGACCCTAAAAGTTATTGTGCAATTTGTCCTGAGTACGCTGATAACCCATATGTGGGTGTGAACAACTATTTGGGGGCATGGCAGAGCTCGGAAGGGAAGCAGCATTTGACTTTTTTGGCTGGAATTGAGATCGGACACCATGTCACGTTTGGAAAGCCCCTGATGTGCCAAAACAGTAGAAACCCCCCCCCACAAATGACACCATTTTGGCATCTAGACCCCCCCCCCCAAAGGAACTTATCTAGATGTGTGGTGAGAATTTTGAACCCCCAAGGGCTTCACAGAAGTTTATAACATACAGCCGTACAATTAAAAAATCATGTTTTTTCCACAAACATTATCTTTTAGTCCCCAATTTTTTTATTTTCCCAAGGTTAACAGGAGAAATTGGACCCCAAAAGTAGTTGTCCAATTTGTCCTGAGTATGCGGATACCCCGCTTGGAATGGAAGTAGTGACGTTATGGAATGGTCTGCGTGTGTCATGTTGCGTTTGGAGAGCCTCTGATGTGCCTAAACTGTTGAAACTCCCCACACGTGACCCCATTTTGCAAACTAGACCCCCCCCCACGGAACTTATCTAGATGTGTGGTGAGCACTTTGAACCCCCTAGTGAGTGCTTTGCAGAAGTTTATAGCGCCCGGGCGTGAAAATAAAAAAATCATATTTTGCCCACAATTTTTTGTTTTCCTAAGGGTAACAGGAGAAATTGGACCCCAAAAGTTGTTTTGCAATTTGTCCTGAGTACACTGATACACCATATGTGGGGGAGAACACTGTTGGGGCACATGGCAGAGCTTGGAAGGGAAGGAGCACCATTTGACTTTTTCAACGCAGAATTGGCTGGAATTGAGATCAGACGCCATGTTGCGTTTGGAGAGCACCTGATGTGCCCAAACAGTGGAAACCCCCAATTCTAACTCCAACCCTAACTCCAACACACCCCTTACCCTAATCTCAGCCCTAACCCTAACCCTAGACCTAGCCCTAACCCTAATGGGAAAATGGAAATAAATACATTTTTTTAAATGTTATTATTTTTCCCTAACAAAGGGGGTGATAACGGGGGGTTTGATTTACTATTTTTAGCGGGTTTTTATGTTTGGCAGCTGTCACACGCTAAAAGACGCTTTTTATTGTAAAAATAGTTTTTGCATCACCACATTTTGAGAGCTGTAATTTTTCCATATTTTGACCCACCAAGTCATATGAGGTCTTATTTTTTGAGGGACGAGTTGACGTTTTTATTGGTACCATTTTCGGGCACGTGACATTTTATGATCGCTTTTTATTCCGATTTTTTTGGGACGCAGAATGAACAAAAACCAGCATTTCAAGAATTTATTTTGGGGGGTGCTTTTACACCATTCCGAGTGCGGTAAAATTGATAAGGCGGTTTTATTCTTCAGGTCAGTATGGTTACAGCGATACCTCATTTATGTCGTTTTTTTATGTTTTGGCGCTTTTATGCAATAAAAACAATTTTATATAAAAAATAATTATTTTTGCATCGCTATATTCTGCGAGCTATAACTTTTTTATTTTTTCACTGATGATGCTGTATGGCGGCTCGTTTTTTGCGGGACAAGATGTACTTTTTGTTCGGCAGTATGATAATAAAGCATTATTTTTTGCTCTTGGTTTTTTATTTTTTAAGGGGTTCGCTAAAGGGGTTAACTAATGCAACCGTTTTATAGGGCAGGTCGTTACGGACGCGGCGATACTAAATATGTGTACTTTTTATTATTTTGTTTTTTTATTTCCAAAAAATGAATTTATTTTATTTTTTTTTCTTTTAACTTTATTACAATGTCTCAGGGGAGACATAACTGTCATGTGACAGATCGCTGATCTGTCACATCACAGATCGCTGTGACAGATCAGCGATCTGTCACAGGCAGTGCTGCAAGCTTCCTCTTTCCGGCGCTTTGCAGGCATGAGGAAGCCGCCTCGCTGCAGGCCCCCCGAAGGTCCCTGCCGCCATTTTGGATTCGGGGACCTGCAGGGAAGGAGGCCCCCGCTGCACATTGCGCTGCTGCGGGGGGGCTCAGGGAAGTGCGGAGTGAGCCCCCTCCCTGCCGATGCTTCCCTAAACCCCCGGTACACTGCGATCGTGTTTGATCGCAGTGTGCCAGGGGTTATTGTGTCGGTGGCGGTCCGTGACCACTGACCACCCTTAACACATAGTGCCGGGTGTCAGCTGTGATAATCAGCTGACACCCAGCCGCGATCAGCGGCGCTCACCATGCTATGACGTACTATCCCGTCCATGGGCATAGGGGCCCGGGACCCATGGACGGGATAGTACGTCAGATGGCAGAGAGGGGTTAAAGACGCCTAAAGGTATTTTATGCAAGTGATTTATCTATTTCTTTAATATGCAGTGTCCCAAACCAACTATGCCTGGTCTATATGGTAACTGGTAAGAATCCTCTATTGCTGAATTGCAGAGGACGCACTGGTTATATATGTTTGTGGCATTAATATATTGCCTTTTCTTAAGGCCTCGTCTCACATAGCAAGATCACTACCCAGATCGCTGATGAGATCTCGAGCGACCTCATTGGCGACACAGAACTCAGGACAAAGGCTGGAATCGTTCAGAATAGCTAATGTGTGACAACGCACCAGCGATCCTTACCAGGTTGTATCGTTATCGGGATCGCTGGTGCAACGCTATGTGAAACTGGACCCTTAGGCTGCGTTCACACGTGGCGCTTTTTTCACGTTTTTGCGGCGGTTTTTAACTTGCGTTTTTGCCGCAAAAAAAAAAGCATCCCATGTATTCCTGTGGGATGCCGCAATGCTGTGCTAATGCTGCGGATTTTCCCACGGCGGAATCGCATCACGGAAAAATCTGCAGCTTGCTCATTAATTTTGCGGAATCGCAGCGATCCCGCCCACATAGGAATGCATTGTTCTGTTTACTTTCCACATGTGGCTGTGCTCACCATGCGAAAAGTAAGCAGAACATTTGCGGATGGTACCCAGGGGATGGAGGAGAGGAGACTGTCCTCCAGGCTGTGGGTACCATATCCCTGCAAAAAATAGAATTAAAAATAAAAAAATCGGGTTATATTCACCTTTCGGCGTCCCGCGCATCCTTCCCGGGCCTCAGCGATGCTCCCGTTCCCAGTAATGCCTTGCGAGACATTTGATGATGTCGCGGTCTCGCGATAATATAGCGGTCCCTATTCCTCGCGAGACCACGACGTCATCAAAGATCTCGCAAGGCATTACTGGGAACGGGAGCATCGCTGAGGCCAGGGAAGGATGCGCGGGATGCCGAAAGGTGAATTATAACCCGATTTTTTTAAAAAAAATTTTTTTATTTTTAACATTAGATCTTTTTACTATTGACGCTGCATAGGTGGCCTCAATAGTAAAAAGTTGGTCACACTAGTCAATCAGTTCTCCAAGCGATGCTACAAATCGCTTGGAAAATGCTCGCATTCTGCAAGCTAAGTACACTTGCAAATCGCTAATTTTTCCACGGGAAAATCGCGGGAATTTAAAATGCGATTTTCCCGCAGGATGGAATTCCGGAATTCTCGCGGGAGTTCCGCAACGTGTGCACATAGCCTAAGTCTGATCAGTTTCTGGGAAAGCTGGGTGGCAGCAAATGTGTCCAAGCTTAGTCCCCCATCTATATTAAAATAACATCAACCAATCCTGAAATCAGCAGTCTGTGTATGGAGGCCCCCGACAGATGATGTTGGGGAGAGACGGATCTGGTATGTCCGATTCCAGACTGCTGATCCTTTTGTGCTATAAGGCATGAGCAGCCGATAGAAATGTCTGACAGACTCTCATAGAGACCACAGGAATGTTTGGCTAGGGTGAGTGCTTCTGTGTAAACATCTTAGTTTATTGTGGGGCTTTATTCGATCAAATAAACGATTTGCTGCGTAATAAATTTGTTTATGGCAATGTTTACATTCAGCCCCACTGTCCATAGTTCAAAAACAAAATAACTAATTTCAAAGCCCCAAGTTGTCTACTTCTCAGGTTGTTTATTCACCCATTTACCGGTATATATTAAAGGGAATCTGTCAGTAGGATCAACCCTCTTAAGCCGTCTATATGGGCATGTAGGTCATGGGAAGCTGAATAAAATACCAGGATAGCCATGTTCTAATGTCTTAAGGCCCCGTCAAACATAGCGACTCACCAGCGATCCCGACAACGATATCAATGTGTCAGGATCGCTGGTGAGTCGCTACATGATCAGCACCAGCGACGCTGAGCGCACGGCGTCGCTGTGTACTTTAGTTACCAGCGCGCTGATGCAGGAGCTGGTAACTAAGGTACACATCGGGTTTCTAAGGGACGTGCGTCCCTTGGATACCCGATGTGTACGTTAGATACCAGCTGATCGCTGGTCTGCCGCCTGTCTCACGCAGCGATGCGTGCTGGCCAGCGGGAGACCAGCGATCAAAGAAATGTCCAGGGCTTTCCAAGAGCAATCAGCGATACCGGCAGGCGGGCCGGTCGCTGATCTGTCACACAGCGATCTCGCTGGTGAGATTGCTTTTGGTCACAAAACTTGTGACTCAGCAGCGAGATCGCTGTGTGAGACGGTTCCCATAATCCAGAGGAATCCACCTTTTTATTATATGTAAATGAGCTGTTAAGATCTAAGGTCTGGACACTGATCTGCTTGACCATCTGCCTCCAGAGATTATAAATATAAAGAGACCTTACCAGTGTGATGTGTAATGGCTGCTCTCTGCTCTCCTGATCTCACTGCAGAGCTGTGTGTGATTATAACTGACACCTCTGCAGGTTCCTCTCAGCTTCCATCTCGCAGGTAGGGGTACAATACAGCAGAGCCGTGTGAGCTGCAGCTGCTAACGTGTTTGTTATGAAACAAAGTTCAGTTCTTCTGTCCTGTTAGTTACATGTCTCACACTGTTGACTCCCCCTTTTATTTATAATAAGCTCTGGAGGCAGATTCTCATGCAGATCTGTGTCCAGCCCAGAGTTCTGCACAGCTAGTTTACATATAACAAAAACAAGGATTTCTCTGGAATAAGACATTGGATCGCAGATATCTATGTATCCGTTTATTCAGCTTACTATGACCTACATGTCCATAGAGATGAAGGTCCATTTTCCAGAAATCAAGGTAAATTTGCCCTTTGAAATGTACTGTTTGCTGGTTTTGGCCTGTTATGCACTTTTTCTGCAGTATACCATTATAAAATGGCCTCTGACAGCCTGGTCTTTCTTTTTCTATGTTCTTAGCTTAACCCCTTCCCGACATTGGACTTATCCATTCGTCATGGTCGGCTGGTACTTACCGACCTATGATGTGTGGATACATCATGGTGATTTTGCACGCACAGAGCTGTGCGCGTGCGATTGCCACTGGGTGTCAGACGATTCTGACAGCTGACACTCAGTACAGGAGTGTTGCGCACACCGCTCCTGGCACTTTATAACCCCCTAAATACTGTGATCACAGTATTTAGCAGGCAAGCAGAGGGAGGGAGCCCCCTCTCTTTTCTTCGATCGATGTCATTGCGAGGGGCTAGTCGTTGCCATGGTGATCCGATGTCGTCATGATGACATCCGGGTCAGCAGAGCTAGTAAACTTGCTAGATCATGCTCAAAGCATGATCTAGCAAGTTTTTCTGTGCAGTACTGACAGTTTGTAAAGCATAGGCTGGTTTCACACTAGCGTTTTATCGCGCAGCGCATCGCGCAATATTCCCCTATCTTTAACATGGCAATCGCAGGGTCTTGCGATTGTACGCGCTCATCAGCGTTTAGTGTGCGCTGCGCATTTTACAAGTGTGTGCCCAGACGCGCCGTATGCTACATGTTGCATTTTTTGTTCCGCCTACATCGTTCAAAAAATCGCCCGCGCACGCTGTGCGCCTGAAATGAGCATTACAGTCTATGTGGTCGCTGACGTGCACTTGGCTGCGCGCACGTCAGCACCTTGTGCGCGCACGCAATTTGAGTAAACAATGTCTAGACACTTGTCTAAAACTCCCCCTAAACAAGCAACATTGTTTGAGAGGAGTCTAGATAAAAGGAGTCTTCAGGGCCAGACCAATACTCTACAGACAGCCTTGAAGAGACAAGACAGCCTTCCAACTGTGGATTCAAGCTTCAGAAGCCAAAATGTGAGTATTCTTCAACATAATGTCTGTGTATCCTGTACAATTTTATAATGTACTAATGTATTTTTTGTTTACATTTCAGCATGTCGTCTTCTGAATCGGTGTATTCGCCATCTCGGCAAGAACTGGCCCAAGCTGATCGTGAGGTGAGGATATTGCTGCCTTTGGGTAAGTATAGCTGCCTCTAGAAATGTGTTTTAATTTTTTTTTTTTTTTCTTTACGGACATCGGACACGGGCAGTGAAGATGAAGAGCTGGAGGATTCTGAGCGGGAGCAGCGTAGTCGTGGCGAGGAGACGCAATGTATATAATGTGTGGGGTTTTTTTGTTTTTGTTTTTCTGTCTTTTCATCTTTTATCTTTCTTGTTCTGTTTCTTTTTGTATCTTTTTAATTCTCCAAAATTCCAAACATTCTAATATTTTTTTTTTTATAGGTTCCATAACGGGATGACGAAGAATTAGTATACATAGACAACGAGCACCTGATCCGCCTTGTTGAGGAGCGTATCCCGTTGTGGGACAGCCGTGACCAGCAGTACAAAGACACATTGGTGACCCGGCAGCTCTGGAATGAGGTGGCCGCAGCGATGATGGATGGCTGGGACAGCGCCTCTCCGAGTTCAAAAACGGCGTTCAGTAAGTATAAAGATGCTCTGTGATGCTGCATTGATTTTTGGTCCAGATGGTGCTGATGTGTTTGTGGCAAGATATATTCTTGCATCAAACACAAAAATGCCTTGTGGAAAACAGTGATTGATTTTTGTATTCAACTGCTGCATTGATTTCTGGTCCTGATGTTGCTGTTGTGTTTTTTGCAAGATATATTCTTGCATTAAACACACCAATGCCTTGCGGAAAAACAGCTATTGCTTTTTCAACTGCTGTCTTGATCCTGTTTTCACTCTTGCTCCGGATGATACTGTTGTTTTTGGCTGCTACATATATTCTAGCAGGAAACATAAGTGTCCTCAGGAACAACAGTGACTGCATTGTGTCTATTATTTATTTCTGCTGCAGCATTGACTGTTTGCAAAGTTGTATCAGGTGTGTGTGCTGATAATTAAGTTGCCTTCAGTGCATTGTCTGTTTTTTTTTTTCCCCCAACAGTGAACAAAATCCGCACACGTTGGCGCTCGATGAAGGACCGCTTCAACATGATGTGCTGAGGGACAGGTTCGGAGTGGTTCAGCGGCAAGGCGCAGAAGAAAGTACTGCTATTATCGAGAGTTGGCTTTCCTGAGACTGGTCCTTGCCAGCAGAGCGCAAGTTTTTTTTTTTTGTTATTACTATGTGCTTTTCAATTCCACCGGTGATGCTACTTGTAAATGCATGATACTAATGTTTTCTCTTTCTTTCCACAGCACTTGGAGCAGCACACTGCCACCTGTCCCGGGAGCGGTTCTTCATCGATCGACCTCGGACCCGTCCCAGCCATCCGACTGCCAGGAAACATCTTGCAGGTCAGCAACACAGACAGTTGGTGACCAGGAAGCAGGTCCATCAGGTGTTCCCCTGTCCCAGGTCTGTCACTGGTTATGCAGGCACTACCCGCCAGCGGCAGAGGGCCTTGGACAGGCCTGTTATGCCAGAGTTCATGCTCTTGAGCGAGGCCTTTAACGGCAACCTCAAGGCGCTGTCCGCTAGAATGGAAAGCGTTTTTTCCCTGATGGAACGTGGTTTTAACCGCATGGAACACTGCTTCCACTCTGTTGACCAGCGCCTTGACCGTCTTGAGGCCGACCTCAACAGACCAGCGCACCATTTTTTCAGTAAAATTGAACAGGGCATGGCGGAACACTTTAGTCCTGAGCATCAGCTGAGTGTTACAGGCCTGTAACACTGCTTAAAGTACTTGCATGCTATGCAGCAGAATCGGTATGTTCAGCAGTCGGTGGTGTCATTTCCAACAGTTCCACCGCTGACTCGCTACACATCCCTACCGACTTCTGCTGCATACCGCTGCATGGCCACCTGCATTCCCAGCGAAGCCGGACACCACTACACCACCCCAAGTCTGAGTGCTGCTGGACACTCCTCCGCCACCACCACTATGGCCAGCGCTGCTCCTGTATGGAGCACCACCACCCCCACAGCATCACCAGCTTGGAGCCAAACCACCACAGAACCAGCTTGGGCCACCAACACCACCAGTCAACATGAAAAGAGCGCCGCCAGCACTCCTCATCAAAGGAGCGCCGCCAGCACTCCTCATCAAAGGAGCGCCGCCAGCACTCCTCATCAAAGGAGCGCCGCCAGCACTCCTCATCAAAGGAGCGCCGCCAGCACTCCTCATCAAAGGAGCGCCGCCAGCACTCCTCATCAAAGGAGCGCCGCCAGCACTCCTCATCAAAGGAGCGCCGCCAGCACTCCTCCTCGGAGTCCCCCAAGAACTTTGGCTGAGATCCCAGACAGGCAGCCTCCTTCTAGGAGCACCGAAACGACAACTTCTTTGAGCACCGACCCAACTTTGTCCCCTTCTAGCAGCACCGCCACTTCCAGCAACACTGCCACCGCCACCACAGAGCAGCAAAGGGGTGATCCCCATTCGCTATTTTACAGGGCAACGCCACAGTCCACCATCACCAAGCGGTCGAGCAATGTAAGGCGGTCACAGGGTGCACGTCGGTCCGGGCAGGATACTCCAGCGGCAAAGAAAAGGGAGAAAAAAAACTTTGTTCGTCCATCCACCCTCTCCTCCTAATGTGTCTCAACCTGCCTCCATGTCCATTCCAGAGCTCCCTTCCCCCAGTACTTTTGTCGCCCCTTCTCCTAGAACCCCTTCCTCAACCTCCAGTCGTTCCTCGTCTCTCCATACACCCAAAGTATCCCAATCTTCCCCCAAACGTCATTCCTAATAAACATTTCTTTTTTTATTTTATTTTTTGTTAAAAAATAAATGTGCAGTTGTGCTTTCAAAATATTTGGATTGGTTACTGTGTCAGTCGCTCGCCGACTACACACACTGCGCCGTACACGCACTGCGCCGTACACTTAGCGTTTTTGCCACCAGATATCTCCATTACTGAGACATGTTTCTTGTGACAGTCTTGGAGATATGTATTGTCAACGAAACCAATCTACATCACTTGTCTTTTCCACAGCAGTCTCTACATTCTTGTAATATTGCACAGACTGGATCCAGCAGGGTTCTACAACTCCAGTCCTCAAGGGCCACCAACAGATCATGTTGTATGGAATCCTTTTTTTTATGGCTCTTGTGAAGCAGTTATCAACGAAGCTGTGGATTTCATGACAACATGATCTGTTGGTGGACCTTGAGAACTCGAGTAGTGGAACCCTGCTGGATCCAGTCTGTGCAATATTGCAAGAATGTAGAGACTGCTGTGGAAAAGAAAAGTAATGTAGATTGGTTTTGTTGACAACACATATCTCCAAGACTGACACAACATCAGTAATGGAGATATCTGGTGTATTGCACACACTGACTTGAGCAGGGTTCCCCAACTACAGTCTTCAAAGCCAACAAACAAATCATGTTTAAAGTAATTCCATTTGAGGGGAAAAAAAAAAAAAAACCTTTAAAGGGAAGGTGCCGTGCTTTTTCATAATTTAATGTAAAAAAGAAAATAGTATAAAAAGATATTGTCCCCTAAGCTTGACTCAGTGGTGTGTATGGATTTTTTTTTTCTGTAGTAATGCAGCCACTGGGGGCTGCCATCTTACCTCTCTGGCTGCTGAACGACACTTTCCATGCTCATTTACGGCAGTCCCTGGGCATAAGAGACAATAGTCGGCTGCCGACCCTATCTCTTTCATTGCAGCTGCATCAGGAGTGAACTGGCCACGCCTCTGTGGGCAGCTCAATTCACAGCTGTAGGTGTGGCCAGGCGCCATCTTATTAGAGCCCAGTGCTTATCTTTTAGCTTCATTTACACTCTATTGCAAGCCCTGGATGCTGTACTGTTCCAGCATAACGGCTTGGATGTTCACTCTGCACATACCAGCTGCAGGAGAGGAACCAGGGCGAGCTGCTGGAGACCAAGCTGCTCTTTCCATAACACACGGCCAGCTGCTGCCCCTGCTCTTGCAAAATATAGGAGGAGCTGCTCCCTGCTGTTTCAAAAGACTTGGCAATCTGCTGGACATCTAATCCTCTCCTGTGTGATACTGTGTGCTGAGCCGTGTATCTAATCCTCTCCTGTGTGATACTGTCTGCTGAGCCGTGTATCTAATCCTCTCCTGTGTGATACTGACTGCTGAGCCGTGTTTCTAATCCTATCCTGCGTGATACTGTCTGCTGAGCCGTGTATCTAATCCTATCCTGTGTGATACGGTCTGCTGAGCTGTGTATCTAATCCTATCCTGTGTTCTACTGACTGCTGAGCCGTGTATCTAATCCTATCCTGTGTGATACTGACTGCTGAGCCATGAGTCTAATCCTATCCCGTGTGATACTGCTCTCCTGAAATACTCTGTGCTGCTGTCACCCTGCTCCTCCACCATATATCTCCCTCTGTGCCCCCCATAGACCAGCACACTGCTCTCCTGAAATACTCTGTGCTGCTGTCACCCTACTCCCAGAATCCTTGATGCCTGCCATCCTTGGTGACCGAAGATCCCATTCCTCTCCTCAGATCCCGTCCTGGCGATGTGTGAAAGCGAGGCGACAGGGGCCTGATATATGGTGGAAGGAGCAGGGCGACAGCAGTGTGCTGGTCTATGGGGGGCGCCCTGTTCGGTGCCAGGGATTGTACATAGAGCGCTGTGTTTTATACACATGGATGGACCATCTGCTTGTCTGCTCCACAGAAATCCAGGAAACATTTCTGCTGATTGGTGACCTGTTCTGATCCAGACTTTACATGCAAAGACAGTCAGTAACTTTGCAGGCCCCATCAAAATGGCTGCTCACTGTGTTCCTAGATGTCATCCTCTCTTTTCTCTTAGCAAACACCCAGAAGGGGAGGAGAGAAGTGATACCACACCCATGTCAGCAGATTCCGCCCATAATTACTGCAGGGCAGTAATGTGAGCTAGTTGTACACTAGGTTTTTGTGCCAAATTTCAGTAGCTGCACCCCCTAGTGTTAACAAGTGGAAATGCCAAACTTTTTAAAATTATTTTTCATATTTTACAAACTTAAAAACATAATATTTTTTAAGAAAATGTAAACATTAATTCTTCACATTTTTTCAATTGCTGAAAAAAAATTTTTTGGCTGGCACCTTCCCTTTAAACATGATCTGTTGGTTGACATTTAGGACTACATTTTGGAAACCCTGGCATAGAGGATGGTTTTGAGTGCAAGGCATATCTATGGTTAACTTGCCTTTTTTGTACCGTCCTCATTTAACTATTAGAGAAAAGGAAAGGAACTATAGATATACCTTGTAATTTACCACACACTCTATTACGTGTTTGTTGAAGAAACAGATTAATGATGGTGAAAATAAATGTTCTATCTAGTTCACAAATACCCTGACCTTACACCTGGGCAGGTGAACAGTTTGAACCTGCAGCGTTGCTTAACTCTCCATATATTTTGCAGAAGAGTGTAGTGATGCTGCAGTTTAATCTGTATTGTAATGCCCATTTGATAAGTATTCAGCATGACACAAGGCCTGGGTATTTTACCAGTGTGCTTTCTAAATGAAAGCAATAGTGGTATATTTTTGTAAAATCACCCCATGTTACACAGTTGCATTATCTCCATCGTCACTGTTAATTGAACACACACTGTAGAGATTATAAAGGTAATACAACTTGTGTGTATGTATAGTTACCTACTCAGGAGTATTAGTGAATTCAGGATGCACAAAACACAGCATCATAAATTCACTGAGACACCTGGCTACTTGCTGATGGTTTTGGGAGTGTAAAAACAGAGAATGCACTCATTACAGGTATCAAAACATTTTTTTTTATTAACATACCAACAACATGTATCAAAAATGTTTTTTTAATTAGCATACCAACAAGAAAATTTTTTTACACCATTTGCTCTTGCCATTCCACCCGTCCTACATCTGAGTTGAAGTACGCCGCAAATTGGTCCCTCATTTGGCCAACTTCAACGGATGACCTGAGAGGGTGCTGCGTAAATTCAGGCAATGGATTAGGAGCAACATCATCAAGATCTAAGTTCGGGTGCTGTCTAACAATTACAAAATTATGTAAAATGACACAGGCCTTCACCACCTCATCCACTGTTTCCAGTTTCAGATTAATGGCTGTGCCAAGAATGCACCATCTGAATACAAGTATACCAAAGGCACACTCTACTGTTCTCCTGGCCCTGGTGAGCCTGTAATTAAAAATTCTTTTGTTGCGGTCCAAGTCACGGCTGGAGTAGGGTTTGAGCAGGTTTTGGCACATCTGGAATGCTTCATCACCAACCATTACAAAGGGCTGAGGCGGACCTTCTGTGTTGGGAAGAGGCCGTGGCATGGCGAAATTGAAGTTGTTGCCATACAACCTCCTGCCCATGTCCGAGTTCTTAAAAGCCTGGGAGTCATTCCCATGGCCAAATGCCCCAATGTCCACTGCAATAAACATACAGTCTGCATCTGCAATGGCCATCAGTACAGTAGAAAAGTACTTTTTATAGTTATAGTACTCAGAGCCTGTTCTTTTGGGCTTGATAATCCGGATGTGTTTCCCATCAACCGCTCCCAAACCGTTAGGGAAATTGCAGACAGTCCAGAATCTTTCGGCAATTTCCAACCACTTTTCTGCGGTTGGCAGGGGCATGAATTCGGGACAAAGAACGTTCCACAAAGCCCGGCAGGTGTCCGCTACAATTCCAGACAACGTGGAGATTCCAATCCGGTACTGGAAGTGCAGTGATGAGAGGGTCTCTCCAGTAGCCAGGAATCTGTGACACAAAGAAAAAAACAAAAATTAATAATTGTGTATACAGATTTTTTTTACACACGTTAAATTAAAAAAAAAAAAAAACCATTATATATCTGCAGCCTTTGATTCAATTCATGCCATCAAAAAATTACGGCAGCCTTTTAGTTAACTACATGGCAGAACTATAATTCTGCCAGATTTGGAAGAGTACATGTCACAAACAAGAAAAATCTGCAGGCATTGGTTTAGCAAAACATCGTACCTTAATGTGACCAGGAAACGTACCTCAGGAGTAATCGCACGCCGGAGCTGCGTGTCCTGTCTCCGGATGACTTCTTTTACCCGACCAAGCAAATAGTGAAAGGTTTCTTGGGTCATCCGGGTATAATCTGTAAATTTCTCCGGGTTTGCCTGGAGCTCGCTGTAGAGGGTGTGGTATGCTCCACGGCTCTCTCGGAGTTCAATAATGGGATATATCCACAAACACCGCCGCTGCGGTCTTCGCTGCCTCTCTCTCTCCCACTGTTCATGGCAAGCAACTGCATAAGCCTGAGCCGTCCTCATGTCCAGATCTAAGTCAAAGTCAAAACTCTTCCAGCGCAGATCCATGTTTCTCAAGTCAAATGCAAGCAAATGTGAAGAATTCAGCTGTAAACAGGGGTTATATAAAAAAATTTCCATAAGACACGCCCACTGGTGTCCCATTGGTGGCGTGTGTTGCAAGAATTTTCAAGGATTTTTTCTCCCGTTTATTGCGCATAAAAAATGCAAACGCATAAAAACGCTGCAATTTTTTTTTTTTTTTTTTGTTATGCGCACAATAATGCTACAAAAAAACGCAGCATTTACAAGCATTTGCATGCGCTTTTGACATGCGTTTCATGTGCTCTCAATACGCTGCGCAAAAAGGCGCAAGTGTGAAACTAGCCATAGCAAAGTTTCTGTCTTGCTATGCTTTACAAGCAATCAAGACTGCAAAAAGTGCTAGTCCCATAGTGGGACAAAGTAAAGAAAAATTATAAAAATAGTAAAAATAATTTCAAAAATATATTGTACCCATAAATAAAAATTTTATAAAAAAAATAAACAAAAAGGTACACACATTTGGAATCGTCACATCCGGAAATATTAAACTGTCCCACTAGTTAACCCCTTTAAGTAATGCGGCAAAAAAAAGCGGCAAAAAGTGGAATAAAATGCGATCAAATAGATTAATGTAAATAAAAATGTTATTGCTGAAAACATCATCTACTCCCACAAAACAGAGCTGTATAGTGGCTTATCAGCCTACATATAAAAGTTAGAGCTTTCAGAATAAAGCGATGCAAAAATATTCTCTTTTTTCAATAAAATAGTTTTTATTGTATAAAAGCGCCTCCCAAAAAAAGATATAAATGTGGTATCCCTGTAATTGTAGTGACCCGCAGAATACAGCTTCTTTATCAATTTTACCTCTCATGGAACATAACAAAAAAAAAAACATTTCCTGAATTGCTGGTTTTTGTTCATTTTGCCTCCCAAAAATCAGAATAGAAAAAATGTCATCTGTCCGAAAATGTTACTAATAATAACGACAACTCATGCCACAAAAAACAAGCAGTCACTTGACTGTCAGCCGAAATATGGAAAAATTATAGCTCACAATATGGCGATGCAAAAACTTGTTTTTGCAAAACAAAGCGTCCTTTAGTGTGTGACAGCGGACAAACAGAAAAACCGATATCAATCTGGTATCGCTGTAATTGCCCTGAAGTGTCGTCTAATCAGTTACCGTATTTTTCGCTTTGTAAGATGCACTTCCCCCCCCCCAAATTTGGGGGGGAAATGGGGGTGCGTCTTACAAAGCGGACATGCCTTGCCATAGGCTGTGATCAGGGGGTGTCCGGCGGTTGCTGGCCGGTACTGCGGGTGTCTCCTGTGCCCAGCGGTGCTGCGTGTGTGCCCGGCGCTGCCTGGGGCTCTGCTGACAGGCCAGAGCCCCGGCATTTCCTTGGTTCCCTGTGTGTGTGCGGTGGTTCCGGTAAAAAATGGCGCCGGACACACGGAGAAACCCGGCAGCAGCACAAGACCCCTGCAGCAGCGACGCACATCAGAACCCCCCTCATCCCTGAATGCGGCCTGCAGCATCACTCCATGCCTGCCTCTTCCAGCAGCGAGCCTGGGACCCTGCTACACCGCAACCACCAACCCCGGTAAGCAATAAGATGCAAGGATTATAAGAAGCACCACCATTTTATTAAAAAATATTTTTTTCTTATTTTTCTCCTCAACATTTGTGGTACATCTTATAATCTGGAGCGTCTTATAAAGCGAAAAATACGGTATACTGCACGAGGAACTGCATAAAAAAAATAAATAAAACCAATTCTTCACCTTCTGTTGATTTGTTCATTCTGTCTCCCAAAGACCGCAGTAAGGCTCAGCTCACATTTATCCTGCATTCTGCTTACATTGGGAATTCCGTGTAAATTTCTGAAATGCATGATTAAGACGGAACTCCCAGCGGAAGATTCACTATAATGAGTCAGAGGGAGATTCTGTGGACACTGGCGATCCAGCGGTGTCTGGCTTTTTAGGCATGCATAAAAATGAGGTCCGCCCCAGTTTTGTGCACTTTTGAAAAAAAAAAAAAGGACATTGCTGAACAGAGTGAACTCTGCTGCCTCATTATAGTGAATAAATCCTTCGGGGATTTCATCTGAATCGTATCCCTTGGAGATTTAGATGGAAACCCCAAAGTGCGTGCTCAGCATAGAGCACAGAATAAATGTGATCTCAAATGTCATTTAAAATGTTGCCAATAAAAGTTTCAACTCAATCCACAAAAAGGTTTCACTTGGCAACATCCATTGCTGCTTGTTTCTGAAAAACACACATGGAGTCATAATAGTCACTACACCTGTAGATAAATTAACAAAGGGATATAATTTTCAAAATGGGATCACTTGAGAGGGGATTCTGCATTTCTGTCACTTAGGGGCTCTGTATATGGAGTCCGTCAACTATTCTAGGAAAAAATGCGCTCCAGAAGGCAGATGCGCTCTGTCACGCCGGAGTCTGTCTGTATGGCTAAAGCAGTATAGTATATAGGATATTTTTGTATTCAGCAGAAATTGTGGGACACAATTTGGTGTCATTTTTGCCCATTTCCCAGTGTGAAAATGTAAAATCTAGGGCTAAAACAACATTTTTATGGTAAAAATATATTTTTTTTCTTCACTGCCCAATGGTATAACATTATGACCCACCTGTGGTGTCAATATGATCACCGCATCTCTAGATGAAGTCGTTGAGAGGAGTAGATTGTAAAATTGTCTCTTATGGGATGTTCTGCTGTTATGGCACCTCAGGGGCTCTGCCATTGTGACATGGCACATACAAACCAGTGCAGCAAAATCTGCAGGCTAATATGGCGCTCCTTCACTTCTGAGCTTTGCACTGCGCCTCAAAAGTAGTTTTTGACCACATGGTATCAGCAAAGTCTATGAGATATCAGAAATCTCATGCATACATTTTTTTTTTTGTCATCAGGATTTTGTGCTTTGCATGGTTTTTTTGAAGCATGTCTTTTCTTTTTTTTTTTTTCAGCGTTTTTTACCCATTGAAATTAATGGATGGTGAAAAACTCTGCTATCAGGTTTTGCTGCGTTTTTGGGCCAAAATAGAATTGGATGTTTCGTTGGGTGTTTGGGTATTGCTGATTTAATTCCGTTTTCTGCTTACAATGGATGTAGTGGTGTAGCCTGAGATGACATGTATCCCACCATGGCGCAAACCGATCCTGCGAGCTGTAGATCCCATGTAACACCCACTAATCCTGTTTGTGCACCTCGCCACTACTTCTCCTTTCAGACTTTCAGACTCCAGATCGCATAATTAACCACTCAGATTTCACTTCAGTGCATAAATGGCTTACTGTCAGTCACAGAAGAGCAAAATAAAAATCCTCCTCACTAGTGAGGTTTATGAGAATGGCCTTTATAGGCCCCAGGGAGTGGCTGCTGCTAAATGGGTGCAGCAAAGTTGGCAGTGATGCAATGGCTGGGACCTGTCACGGCTGCTGAGGGCTGCGGGCTACAATACCCTGCCCTGCTCCCCCATATCTTATCAAGCTTTCAGCTTGTTTATGCTGTTTTTTCAGGTGTGTCAAACCAGTTTTCTGTCTGGCAGGGAAATATATGAACCTTGTACTGGTGTTTTTATTAGACCCCTTCATCATTTTTTATATTACCACTGTTTAGCTGTTTTGTCTAGGGCATGTTACCATGTGCAATTCTACTAGTATTACATTTGTGTATTTTATCCAGGGGTCTATATTTTGTTAGACTGCATTTATTCCCACAATGCACGTCTCTCAAGGGCTGTCATAATACCTAAATATTGATATTTCCTTTTGAAACCTTTGACATGTCAACCATATATGTTAAGGCCCTATATCAGGGGGTTCTTTGTCTGAGACCTGCTTATATGAAGAATTGGGAACCTTTGCTTTTTGTTCGGCATTTTGCAAGGCAGGTGACCATACATAGATGCGGTTCGTACGCCTTAGCAATGGGTGAGATACATTTGCATGGTTTTCTCTTCTCGAATGCCAAAGTAGGTATTAAAGTACCCCAGTTACCCTGATAGGTAGGCATCCCTTTTCTGTAGCCATTTGAGATTTATCCCATATTGTGTAAAAAAAATGCCATAAATATCTCAGCTGAAAATACTTCTGTGAAAACTGATTATCTAGTTCTGGTCCTAAGAAGGCAGTGTCTGACACGGGGTTCAAAGACCACCAAGAGGCGAAGGATAAAGTACCCACTCAGGGCTGCACTAGGCATAACACAGCAAGGGTGTAATATGCAGCATATTTTCCATACAGAATTTATTAAATTATTTTGACACTCATCCACATGCAAGAGTGAAAATTTGCAGTATAAATTAAGTGGCACCATGGATCCGACATGCACAGCTTTTCAATTTATGCTATGGATTGTGCAGTCATCCTACAGCACTGGCTACACTACAATTATAGAATTTTCCTAAATAAGCTAATAATCTGATGTTACTTTTGCCATTGGGCGAAACGGCACAGGCAGCATGTATCATGCACTGGTTGTATGATCTCATGCAGCGTTTCAGAGGAAAAACTTATTGGAAAAGACCCTGGAGACTGAGCCACATGGGAGATTAGTCGGACAGGTGAGCTTCTCCCCGCTTGCTACCTGGATTGGCAGGATCCTCCCTGCGTGTGCATCATATAGGGAGAGACCTATCAAGGGGTGCAGGTGTGTAGAAGCTGTCGGGGGTTCACCTGTCCAGCTAGTCTCCCATGTGGTTCCTCACCAGCAAATTTAAGGCTATGTGCACACATTGCAGATTTTGATGCGGATCCACAGCGTTTTTGGATGCGCGGAATTGCATCAAATCCACAGTGTAGTACACAACCAATGGGAAATCCAGAATTGGCGTGCACATGCTGCGGAAAAAATCTGCGCGGATTTTATTTTCCGCAGCATGTCAATTCTTTTTGCGGATCTGCAGTATTTCTGCACCCATTGACTTCCATTGAGTCAGTCAAAGCCGCAGCAAAATCGCAAGTGTAAAAAGATTTGCAGTTTTGCCGCGGAGTTGTGTGTGAAAAATGCTGCAGATAGGGAGGAGGAAGACTATGTGGGCGGAGGCTATGTGTGTGTGGAGAAGATGTGCGTGTCTCTGCGGAGGTCTGTGTGTGTTTGTGTGTAGGCAGGCATCGTCTGTTTGTGCTACTAGTCCCATCCAGCTAGGTCTGCTGTCACATAGAACAGTGACTGCATTAGCCGGTGATGGGATAGTAGTCCCATCATCCGGCTACTGTGTTGAATAGTTAAATAAAAAATAAAAAAAACATACAGTACATACTCACCAAACAGCTAATCCCGATTCCCTCGATTGCCTGCAATAAAAATAAAATTATAAACCATCAGTATACTCCCTGTTCCGATGTAATCCATTTAATAACGATTGTCCCACGACGATCTCCCAGGTAGAGCTGTCACATCAGGAGATGTGACCGTTCCACAGGGCTCCGGTAATAGTGACCGGAGGTGATCCTCCCACGATCACTCCACGCGTTAAGGTCAGCCGGAGTTCTCGCTGTCACTTGCGGTACCGCTGAGTGAGAGAGTTCTCACCCTGCAGTAATGCCGTAAAGTGAGATCACTAACTCCAATGAAGTACACTGCGGGAGTATTATCTCCGGTCAGTGTGTCATCTCCCGATGTGACAGCTCTACACGGGAGATCATCTTGGGATATTCGTTATTAAATGGATTACGTCTGAACAGGGAGTATTTGTGTTGGTTTATTTTTTTTATTTTTTATTTTTTGCAGGAGAACGAGGACGTCGCAGGAATTAGGCGTATAATAAATATGGGAAAATGTGTTGTGTTTTATTTCACTGAAATACTTTAGTAACAGCCATAGGATTAGTAATGGAGAGGTGTCTTATTGACACCTCTCCATTACTAAGCCGTGGAGTTGATGTCACCTTACAATACAAAGGTGACATCAACCCCACAACTCTTACCCCACTTACCACTGCTACAGGGCAAGTGGGAAGAGAGAGGCTAAGTACCGGAATTGGCGCATCTTAGAGATGCGCCATTTCTGGGGTGGCTGAGAGCTGGTGTTTGTAGCCCGGGGGGCCACTATCCATGGCCCTTTCCTAGGCTATTAATATCAGCCCGCAGCGGTCTGCATAGCCTTTTCTGGTTATTAGGGGACCCCTCATGATTTTGGGGCTCCCCTATTTTAATAGCCAGTAAAGGCTAAATATATAGCAGTGAGCTGATATTAATAGCCTGGGAAGATCCATGGGTATTAACCCTTTCCCAGGCTTCAAACATCTGCCCCCAGTTGCTGGCATTCCCTGTTCTGGTTTTGAAAATTGCGCGGGAGCCCACACAATTTTTTTTTCCTTAAATACTGCGTTCAAGGCCGGGTTCACCCTTGCGAGAAACTCACACGAGTCTCACACCTCAATACCCGGCACTGCCGCCGGCATTCGGGACCAGAATGTGTGGCTGCATGTATTTCTATGCAGCTGAACGCTCTGGTCCGAGTGCCGGCGGCCAGGGCTGTGGAGTCGGTAAGCCAAACCTGCGACTCCGACTCCTCAATTTCCCTTCCTCCGACTCCACGACTCCGACTCCAACATATATTGCTTATATTTAAGTGAAAAATTTATTGTAGTACAATGTGAACATCAGACATTTTAATCATTTTTATGATACAATAATCAAGACATTTAGAACATATATATTTATTGGAATACAACTTTTGAACATAAAAAACTGTAATAAACTGTAAATATGTAATACACTATGTAATATCGAATATATATATATATATATATATATATATATATATATATATATATATATATATATATATTATATATATCACTATGTAATAAACTATGTAAGTGGCAAAAAACAGTTTTCAACAAAAACATACTAAATAACATTTGTGCAGTCTATGAATTTGTTCTAAGAAATAGAATTGCCTCCATCAGATCCTCCTTCATAGATGACCTAAAATCTGACCTAATAATTTTAAGGCCAGAGAACAACCTCTCTACACTAACTTGGGTTGGAGGCAAAGCCGTAACCACATGGGCAACATCTCTAACAATAAAGGAATTGCCTCATGCACTGTCAGTTTTGATGAACGGTTGAATTTTTCTTTGAGAGCAAGTGAAACATTTTGCTGAAATATGGTCAATCTGCTTGCTATAGGAGACGGAGTGAAATCTTTTTCCTTGCAGCAACGCTTTGCCTGCTCCATATCATCCAAATACTTGTCAAAGTCAAACTGCTCATCTGATGAGGATGAAGATATGGCAGCAGTAGCACTGTCTGGACCCAAGTCCTCTTGTTTTGCAAATGTTTTTAGCTTGCAGAATGTTAGCGCTTTTCCAAGCGATTTGAAACATCTCTTGGAAAAGTGAGTGACATGTTGGTCACACTTGTCAAGCATAACACATTGACAAGTGTGACCAACTTTTTACTATTGATACTGCCTATGCAGCATCAATAGTAAAAGATAGAATGTTAAAAATAATTGAAAAAAAAAAAAGAGAAATACTTGCCCTCTGTCGGCCCCCGGAGTCCTCCCAGTCCTCATCGGCGCTGCCGGCCACTTCCGTTCCCAGGGATGCATTGCGCGAATGATCTCTGATGACGTAGCGGTCACGCGTTTCAATGCAATCCTATGGCAGAATTAATGGACATGCTGTGGATTTTACCGCTATGCGATTCCGCAGCGGAAAAATCCGCAGCATTGGCACAGAAACTGCGCAATCCCATAGGATTGCATGGGAATGCGTTTTTCTCCTTCACCTCATTGGGGGGACACAGAGACTGTGGGTGTATGCTTCTGCCGCTAGGAGGCTGACACTAAGTGGGAAAAAAAAGAGGTTAGCTCCTCCTCCGCAATATACACCCTAGCCCCTATTGCGGGCGGAAATCAGTTTTTTGCTTAGTGTCCATGGAGGCACACGTCTGTTTTTTTTCTCCAGACTTTTTTCGTCTTTTTCCCATGAAGATGTGCCAGGGGCAACGGATCCTATTGAAAGGGTCCAATTTCCCCAAACCAACAACAGGCGAGCACGTCAGAGTGTCGCCTCCACGTATCCTCTCCCGCATCGTGGGACACAATGCTGGACTTAGCCCTGACCACCCCTAGGTATTGAAACCATGGGCTGTACAGAGGCACAAGACTAGTCTGTGCGTCCCCCACTGCTCCACCAATGCTTAGACTGCAGTGCTGCAAGGTGGCGGACGGTCCCTCTTCTCACCCCCTGAAGGGGTTAGATGGAGCTAGGGTGCCTGCACCGTCCTATTTTGTATCAAGGCCCCCTCACATACCTGCGCTCAGGCTGAAGAGGATCATCGGTGAGGAGAGGGTCTGGGAGGGCTCCTGCAAAAATCCAAGGGCTTCAGCCGGAGCTAGGCCGCGGCCGGAAGTCTCACTACTGGAGCCGCGCGTCACTTCTGGCAGCCCGCCCTGCACTGGGCGGCGGCGAAGAAATTTAGGCCCCGACTTCGGAGCGTGGCTTGGCCGCACAACGAAAGCACCGCCCCTAGAGCGATTTTTACATGCTGGCTCACTCCCACAGTTGGTGGCATGCGATTTGAAGAAGCCAGGAAGGGGGGCGCAGGACTGGGGTAAGTGCTGCCCGAGAGGACACGCTACAGGGAAAACGAGGTGCTACCTCCTCCCCACATCCCCAGCAGTGGACAGATACAGTATGTCTGAAAAAGGCAAAGATGCACACTTTCTTTTACGCTGCATGCATCTCTTGTCGGGCTGCGTTTCCGCGGGCGCAGAGCAAGCGATTATGCGAAACCTGCGAATCCGAACGCGCCCAGAAGCCCTCCCCTGCGACCGCGACCAATCTGTCAAATCCCCCGGAGTGTTTCTGATCACTGTTACAGTCTATGATGTCGCTTACGAGAGCAAAGGAGTCCCTTCAAGCCCCAGATAAGGGGCAGGGATGATGGCTCGCTGGCCTCAGAGGTAACCTCCACCTCACAAATGCCTCCGGCCTGCAGGGGCCGCTCTCACTCCAGGCAGACCCGGAGGAAACGAATCCACACGGTGTCGCCCTGTCCTTCCCATGCCTTGGCATTCGTAAGCTCTGCTTCTCGCTCCCCGTTACCAGTGGTTGATAGCGAGCAGACCTCAGATTGGGACCCAGACGAGCCCATTGACCTGGACACTCCAGGGTCACGTGAAACAGTGGACAGCCTCACAGAAGCCGTCAGATCCTGGGGATTGATGATGATCCCGCAGCGGCTATGGGGCATAAAGTGGCATTTAAGCGAGTGAAGCGCCCGCACAGAATTTGTTCCTCTCACCTGGAGTTTGAGGACATAGTGCGGCGGCACAGAGAACGTCCAGACAGGCGTTTTCTCGGGTCAAAAGGCACTCGAAACAAGTATCCGTTTGCTCCGGACCTCCGTAAAAGATGGATAGAATCCCCGATGGTGAATCCTCTGGTTTCGCACCTAGCCACTAAGACCTTGTTATCCGTCCCTAGTGTTTCCTCGATTAAGGATCCCACAGATAGCCTTATACGGAGCTTAGCTCGCTCATTATATGAGGCGTCAGGGTCAGCACTCACTCCCTCGTTCGCAGCAACTTGGGTAGCCAAGGCTATGATATCATGGTCAGAGACATTATACAAGGTTGCGCAGGAGCAGGATCTACCTGCAGAGATTTCGGAGGTCGCAGGTCAGATGGCGATGGCCGGAGACTGTAATCAGTGCATCTTTGGATGCGGCCAATTGCTCGGCACTTGCTGCCGCTAATGCAATTTCTATCAGAAGAGCCGATTCTTCTTCTAAGAAGTACTTGACTTCCCTGCCTTATCAGTGCGGCCGCCTATTTGGGGAGAAGTTGGATCAACTTATCTCTGACTCCACAGGAGGAAGGAGCGGGTTTCTCCCTCAACAAAGGATCAAACCGCTTTTTCGTCACCCGTTTCAGGCACGTTCTCGGGCCCTTCGCAACACCGGGTGCACTACAGCGGCCAATTCCGCCGACTCAGGCCGCTCCAACCAGGATAAGGGAGCGGCAGGTCTCATATAGAGCCAACCAATTGGGGAGATTGCGTACTCAGCAGCCCAGATCGAGGGGATCCAGATCCCAAAGATCGTCGGCCAAATGGCTCGAGGCCTTTACCAGACGACACCGGCAAGGTGGGCGGCCGCCTACTCTGTTTTTTTCCATGTCTGGGCCAGTGTCGCTCACAACGCATGGGTAAAGGAATTAGTGGCCTCAGGTTACAAAATAGAATTTGTCAGATACCTGCCAAGACAGTTTTTTCTTTCCCGACTTCCCAGAGTGGATGCCCAGGCAAGGGCTCCAATGGGAACCATCAAATCGCTGCAGCACAACGGAGTCATTGTTCCAGTAGCGGAACACGAAAAAAATCAGGGGTTCTATCCCAACTTTTTGGCGGTTCCCAGGCCTGTTTTGGACCTGAAGCTTCTGAACAAATTCATCGGGATAAGACATTTCCGGATGGAGTCTCTCCGGTCAGTCATATCGGCCATGGAGCAGGGAGAATACGTGGCCTCATTAGATATCCAGGACGCATATCTGCATATTCCCATGTTTCCTCCTCATCAAAGGGTTTGACGCTTCGCCATCAGCGATCTATGTTTTCAGTTCATAGCACTACCCTTCTGGCTAGCCACGGCCCCAGAGTGTTCACAAGGGTTATGGCAGTCGTCATGGCCATACTGCATTTTCGAGGCATAGTCTTGCCTTATCTGGACGACCTCTTGGTCAAAGGCCCTTCAATACGGGCATGCGAGGAAAATGTCAACATCACGCTAGATACTCTTGCCCCCTTAGGGTGGTTGGTCTATACGAAGTCATCACTTGTGCCAGCTCAAAGGATCTTCTTCCTAGGAATAATTCTCGACACTCGCCGAGGGTTGGTAATTCTCCCTCATGAAAAGGTGCGAGCGCTCCGGCAGGGAGTCCGGACACTTCGGCAACCAGTCCCTCATACCATCCGATCCGGGATGAGGAGTCTAGGGAAAATGGTGGCAGCAATGGAAGCTGTACCGTTCACCCAGTTCCATCTTCGCCCACTGCAGCACGCCCTTTTGTCAGCTGGGGACAAGAATCCCTTCACGCTCGATCGGCAGTGCCGACTGTCTTTTCAAGTCAGGCAGTTGCTCGGATGGTGGTTAACCAGTTCCTCTCTGACCCAGGGGAAACCTTTCCCCCCAGACCATTGGGGTGATGACAACCGACGCCAGTCTCCTCGGCTGGGGAGTGGTGTTTCGCCACCTCACAACCCAGGGACGGTGGTCGCCACAGGAGGCACGCCTCCCAATCAACTTATTGGAGATATGAGCAATTGGGCTGGCTCTGCAAAAGTTTCATCAATTTCTAGTAGGCCGCCCCGTCTGGATTCAGTCGGACCACGCCACGGCAGTGGCTTACATGGGGCATCCGCAGCAGAGCAACCACGCGCGAGGTGGGGCACTTTCTGCAGTGGGCTGAAGCAAACCACTCGGTGTTTTCGGCTGTCCACATCCCGGGCGTGGAAAATTGGGCGGCAGGTTTTCTCAGCCGGCAGGGTTTTGCCTCCGGAAAGTGGTCTCTACATCCCGAAGTCTTCCGGCAGATTTGTCAGCTGTGGGAAACTCCGGATGTGGACCTGATGGCGTCCAGAGTGAGCACCAAGGTGCCCACATATGTCGCTCGGGCCAGGGACCCGCAGGCAAGCGCTGTGGACGCGTTGGTTCTGCCATGGAACCAGTTCCACCTCCCATATCTATTTCCCCCGCTGCCACTACTTCCAAGAGTCGTCACGAAGATCTAGACGGAAGGGGGGTCGGCAATTCTGCTGGCCCCGGATTTGCCCCGTCGAGCGTGGTACGCAAATCTAATGCTGCTACTCGCCGACGTCCCTTGGCGCCTACCAGAGCGCCCGGATCTACTTTCTCCAGGGCCGATTTGCCACCCGAACTCAGGGGCCCGGTGTTTGACGGCATAGCCGTTGAATCTTGGATTCTAACCCAGGCGGGGTTCGGTAGCAAGGTGGTCGCTACAATGATTAGTGCACGGAAGCCTGCTTTCAGCACGAATTTACCACCACACCTGGAAGGTGTTCTTCGCTTGGTGTCGAGGCCGCAGTGTTTTTCCGCTGCGATGCTCGATCCCCAACATCTTGGCTTTTCTCCAGTCGGGCCTAGACTGGGGCCTGGCCCCAAGTTCCCTCAGGAGACAAATATCGGCCTTGTCCGTCCTGTTCCAGCACAGAATTGCTGCCAATATGCAGGTGAAGACTTTCATCCAGGGATTCTCCCATTTGGTACCTCCCTATAAGGCGCCTATGGGTGCCTGGGACCTTAACCTGGTCCTAAGTGTTCTGCAGGAAGCTCCATTTGAACCGCTTCAGGATGTCTCTTTGAGGTACCTGTCCGGGAAAGTGGCGTTCCTAGTGGCCATCACTTCTATCAGGCGAGTTTCAGAGCTGGCGGCCCTATCCTGCCGAGCTCCGTTCCTCATTTTCCATAAGGATAAGGTGGTGCTCAGACCAGCCCCTCCTTTACTCCTGAAGGTCGTGTCCTCTTTTCACTTTAATGAAGATGTTGTCTTGCCTTCATTTTGTCCAACACCAGTGCACCGTGTGGATAGGGCTCTGCACACGTTAGACCTAGTAAGAGTCCTCTGGGGGTTCGTGTCGAGGACTGCACCCTTTCGCCAGACGGACACGCTGTTCGTGCTCCCTGAAGGGTGCAGGAAGGGACTTGCTGCCTCAAAATCGACCATAGCCAGATGGATCCGTTTGACTATTCAGGAGTCCTACCGCATTAGAGGCGCGCCGATTCCAGCAGGTATCAGAGCGCACTCTACTCGGGCAGTGGGCGCCTCTTGGGCGCTTCGGCATCAGGCTTTGACGGACAGGTTTGCAAGGCAGCAACCTGGTCCAGCCTGCACACATTTGCCAAACATTATAATATCCATACTCAGGCCTCGGCGGATGCGAGCCTGGGTAGAAGGATTCTCCAAGCAGCGGTGGCGCACCTTTTAAAACAAGAGGTACATGTGGCTTGGATCGGTGAGTCAATCAACCCAGGGACTGCTTTAGGACGTCCCACAGTCTGTGTGCCCCAATGAGGCGAAGGAGAAACATGGATTTTTGTGATAACTCACCGTAAAATCCTTTTCTCCAAGACGCTCATTGGGGGACACAGCACCCACCCTATCAGCCAAGTTGGCTCTTGTTTTGTTTAAATTAATATATGTTTACTTATTGGATATAAGGGTGGTGTTTTTTCTGTGAACATGTTGTACCTGTATTAAGGCTGTTTTTTGTTGTCCACCTACTGTTTTGGCACCAATCTGATTTCCGCCCACAATAGGGGCGAGGGTGTATACTGCGGAGGAGGAGCTAACCTTTTTTTTTTCACTTAGTGTCAAACTCCTAGCCGCAGAAGCATACACCCAGAGTCTCTGTCCCCCAATGAGCGTCTCGGAGAAAAGGATTTTACGATGAGTTATCACAAAAATCCATGTTTTAAGTGTTTCCGCTGCGGCAAAAACTTGGCGGAAACGCTTAAAAAAACGCAACGTGGGCACACAGCCTAGAAGCGCCACTCCAGCGGTAAAATTAAAAAACAAACACGGACGTGGTGCTTCTAACCTAATGTCCCAGCCCCTACTCTCATAATTGCCACCGATCCTGTCGGCTTCCTGCAGTTTTTGACCGTAGAATCTCTCCAGTGTTTCCTGGAGTGAGCCAATGTTCACTTTTCAGTGAAAGTCTGAGAGCCTCGTTCAGGCTTTCATAGACTTGGTGAGAGCTTGTGACCATTACCTCTGACCTCCGGTCAGTCAGAAGTTGCTGTCACAAGGTGATGGTGCAGGACTGGAGTGGCGCCGATAGAGGTGAAGAGTGATGAAGCTGGTTATGCATAAGACTATCATGAGGTTCCTTGCATCACTCCATCGCTGAAAAAAGAAAAAATCAAACCGCTGCAGTGGTGCTTTAAAGAAAATAATATAAGGAACATTAACTACCATGATTATAATTAAATACAGTGCCTTGCGAAAGTGTTGGGCTCCCTGGAACTTTTCAACCTTTTCCCACATATCATGCTTCAAACATAAAGATACCAAATGTAAATTTTTGGTGAAGAATCAACAACATGTGGGGCACAATTGTGAAGTTGAACGAAATTTATTGGTGGTTTTAAATTTTTGTTAAAAGTCAAATACTGAAAAGTGGGGCGTGCAATATTATTCGGCCCCTTTAACTTAATACTTTGCGCCAACTTTTGCTGCGATTACAGCTGCAAGTCTCTTGGGGTATGTCTCTACCAGTTTTGTACATTGAGAGACTGAAATTCTTGCCCATTCTTCCTTGGCAAACAGCTTGAGCTCAGTGAGGTTTGATGAAGATCGTTTTTTCAGTTCTTTCTACAGATTCTCGAATGGATTCAGGTCTGGACTATGACTTGGCCATTCTTACACCTGGATACGTTTTATTTGTGAACCATTCCATTGTAGATTTTGCTTTATGTTTGGGATCATTGTCTTGTTGGAAAACAAATCTCCGTCCCAGTCTCAAGTCTTTTGCAGACTCCCAACAGGTTTTCTTCAAGAATGGTCCTGTATTTGGCTTCATCCATCTTCCCATCAATTTTAACCATCTTCCCTGTCCCTGCTGAAGAAAAGCAGGCCCAAACCATGATGTTGCCACCACCATGTTTGACAGTGGGAATGGTGTGTTCAGGGTGATGATCTGTTTTGCCTTTACGCCAAACATATCGTTTGGCATTGTTGCCAAAAAGTTCGATTTTGGTTTCATCTGACCAGAGCACCTTCTTCCACATGTTTGGTATGTCTCCCAGGTAGCTTGTTGCAAACTTTAAATGACACTTTTTATGGATATCTTTCAGAAATGGCTTTCTTCCTGCCACTCTTCCATAAAGGCCAGATTTGTGCAGTGTACGACTGATTGTTGTCCTAAGGACAGACTGTCCCACCTCAGCTGTAGATCTCTGCAGTTCATCCAGAGTGGTCATTAAGGGGCTCTTGGCTGCATCTCTGATCAGTCTTCTCTTTGTTTGAGATGAAAGTTTAGAGGGACGGCCGGGTCTTGGTGGATTTGCCATGGTATGATACTCCTTCCGTTTCAATATGATCGCTTGCACAGTGCTCCTTGGGATGTTTAAAGTTTTAGAAATCCATTTTGTATCCAAATCCGGCTTTAAACTTCTCCACAACAGTATCACGGACCTGCCTGTTGTGTTCCTTGGTCTTCATGATGCTCTCTGTGCATCAAACAGAATCCTGAGGCCATCACAGACAAGGTGCATTTATATGGAGACTTGATTACACACAGGTGGATTATATTTATCATCATTAGTCATTTAGGACAACATTGGATCATTCAGAGATCCACAATGAACTTCTGGAGTGAGTTTGCTGCATTGAAAGTAAAGGTGCCAAATAATATTGCACGCTCCACTTTTCAGTTTTTGAATTTCCACATAAATTTAAAATAATCAATAAATTTCGTTCAACTTCACAATTGCACCCACTTGTTAATTCTTCAACAAAAAAAGGGAAAAGGTTGAAAAGTCCCAGGGGGCCGAATACTTTCGCAAGGCACTGTATATAATAAGTGAACACAAGCTATCTGAAACAATTCTCACTCCTGATGGCTACATTGTGTAGAGTGTTTTTGCTCTATGTTCACACACTGCAGCTAAATTGTTGCAGACCTTTCAATATTTGTGCACTATGCATAGATGTAAGGCTACGTTCACACGTAGCGGAACTCTCGCGGAAGTTACCGCGAGAATTCCGGAATGCATGGGATGCTTATTTTTCGAGTCTTCGCGGCAAAATTGCGCGTTTAAACCCGCCACGAAAACGTGAAAAAAACACGACGTGTGAACGCAGCCTTAAGGAGAATGATCTGGCTTTCGGTCCAAGGATAGGTATAAAAATGTTTTCTTTATTTGGAAAATAAATGGAATGTTGGTGTATATATTTTTAGTAGTTTTTTCATTTTTTCCAAATAATGGAAAAAAAATTACGCCTACTTTGGGCTGGAGGCTGGATCATTTTCTCCTTTTCTGCATTCATCGCACGCCCGAGCAGTGGCATTGATCGTAGGCTTCCATCTGGATTGAAGCAACGGACGGGCGAAATGGCAATTTTCTCCTTTTTCCAGATGTAAGGTGACATGTCTTGTAACCCTGCGGCATCAGTGGTTGATGACCCCTGGTGTGTTGTTCGAAAAATAGAGCAAATAGATTACAGCAATCAATAATTGTCATTGTTGGGTCTAGATATTTGCAGAAAGAAATCCATTAAGACTGCTGTGTATTTTATACTGTTAATTGCTGGTCTTAAAGGTCCGTTCAGCTAACCCTTCCAGAATAGTGTGGGAAATGTCATTGCATGACACGTTAATGCTCCTTCTCTGTAGTTAGGAGCCGGTGAGGGCTTAAATAGTCAGCTCTAGTAGACTGAAGTGCACATTATAAATGACTTCATATGACAAACGGTTTCAAGTATTGGACCGAACTGTGTAAATATTTTGTCAGTGCTCCTTTGTCTAAACTGGTTTTCAAGCTTTACTATATTACTTATTTTGTTTTTTTACCTAAAGAGTTTTTGAAAAAGCATTAAAAAAAAATCTATATTAAAAAAAATAAAAGATAAATGAGATACTCAAATGTCATAAATACACAAAAGTAGATCTTCATATATCTGCACAATGTGTGAGCAAGCAAAGAAAGATTCAGATTTCATATTTTGGTGAAGGTGAAGCTTTTCTCTTGTGACCAAGCTTTTGTGCTGAATTGTATCCCTTTTAGTTTCTTCCCGTACAGTAGTATAAATATTATAGCTTAAAATTTGGGAGTTTTAATTTTACAACTGTTGCTGGGATTAACCTAATGAAATAATGCTGATTATACACTTATGTTAAACTAATGTGGCTAATGTGAACACACCCCAAAACTACTCTTCCCGACAGAAGTTATGTCGCTTATTCATGTTATGTAAATGCTTATAACCTGATGTTAAATTCATCCATTGGTTGTATAAATTATTCTTTTGCAAGCTGAAACCCTCCGAAATGTGGTTTAGGTTAAGAAAATAAATTGGCATCAATGCAGAAATATTGATCATTTAATGGACACAGAATGGTCAGATTTTGGCAAGACAAAAGTTTTGTCGCCTGGTCATATAATGCACCCACTCCTCACCTATAATGCACATCATCACCTGTGCTCAGTAAATGATCGGTTAATTAGTGGGTGTGTATAAAAAGAAAGCACCCCAGACCTTCACTTGAGCTACAACTTGAGCTCTGACAACATGCCAAAAATCCACCCTGCGACCAAAGCCTGGATTATCAAGAGGCTGAAGACCAGATCCACTGCAGAGGTGGCTGGCACCTTTTAATGTGTCTCAGCGTCAAGTACAAAGAATTAAAAAAGATTCGAAAAGGCTGGAGATGTGTTTGACAAGTCCAGGTCCAGCAGACCCCACAAGAAACTGCTCATGAGGAGCGTTTTTTGGTTAGAAAATCCAAAGCAAGCCCCTCTTCCACTGCAGCAGAGCGCCAACAGGCCTGGTCACCTCAACTCCCTGTGTCAACTAGAACAGTTTGTAGGATTCTGTCTCGAAATGGCCTCCATGGTCGAATCTGTGCCCAGAAGCCAGCACTAAACAAAAGGCAAATAAAAAAACCGTGTGGCATTTGCAAAGTCCCACAATCTGCTAAACAGGTGGACGCTGGAAAAATGGCAGAAGGTGGATTTCTCTAATGAATCTTCAGTAGAATTACACCACAGCCACAGCAAATACTGCAGGAGACCTACTGGAGCCCGTATGGATCCAAAATATACCCAGAAAACAGTTTAAATTTGGTGGTGGAAAGATCATGGTCTGGGGTTACATTCAGTAAGGGGGTGTGCAAAACATTTGCAAAGTGGAAGGCAATATCAATAGCCTAAAATATCAAGAAGTATTAGCTACCTCATATTCCAAATCATAAAAGGGGTCAAATTCTGCAGCAGGATGGTGCTCCATCTCATACATCCATCTATACAACAAAGTTCCTCCAGGCAAAAGAGATCAAGGTGCTCAAGGACTGGCCAGCCCAGTCACCAGACATGAACATCATTGAGCATGTTTGGGGTAGAATGAAAGAGGAAGCTTGGAAGACAAAACCAAAGAATCTAGCTCAACTCTGGGAGGCATGTAAGACTGCATTCTTTGCTATTCATGATGACTTCATTAATAAATTGTATGAATCTTTGTTGAACCGCATGGATGCAGTCCTTCAAGCTCATGAAAGTCACACAAAATATTAAATATTACTCTAATAGCACCACAACTTCATTCACCAATGTTATGCAACATATATTTGTGTTTTAAGTTAATTATTTGTTTGAATATCACATTACTTTCTGTGGCCGACAAAACTTTTGTCTTGCCAAAATCTGACCATTGTGTGTCCATTAAATGATCAATATTTCTGCATTGATGGCAATTTATTTTCTTAACCTAAACTACATTTCGGAGGGTTTCAGCTTTCAAAAGAATAATTTATACAACCAATGGATGAATGTAACGTCAGGTTATAAGCTTTTATTTACATAACATGGATAAGCGACATAACTTCTGTCAGGGAGTGTACATATACATGTGCCAGATTGTCTGAATGATGGCTATTGTAAACTGATAGTAATAGCACATGTGTAAATCTGAGATATAGAGATAGATCGATATATGTATCCCTATATCTCTCTCTCTCTCTCTCTCTCTCTCTCTATATATATATATATATATATATATATATATATATATATATATATATATATAGGTCCATATATATTTGGACAGAGACAACATTTTTCTAATTTTGGTTCTAGACATTACCACAATGCATTTTAAACAAAACAATTCAGATACAGTTGAAGTTCAGACTTTCAGCTTTCATTTGAGGGTATCCACATTAAAATTGGATGAAGGGTTTAGGAGTTTCAGCTCCTTAACATGTGCCACCCTGTTTTTAAAAGAACCAAAAGTAATTGGACAATTGACTCCAAGGCTATTTCATGGACAGGTGTGGGCAATCCCTTCGTTATGTCATTCTCAATTAAGCAGATAAAAGGCCTGGAGTTGATTTGAGGTTTGGTGCTTGCATTTGGAAGGTTTTGCTGTGAAGGGAAAAACAAAGGAGCGTTCCATGCAGGTGAAACAAGCCATCCTTAAGCTGAAAAAACCCATCTGAGAAATTGCTACAACATTAGGAGTGGCAAAATCTACAGTTTGGTACATCCTGAGAAAGAAAGCAAGCACTGGTGAACTCATCAATACAAAAAGACCACCATGGTGAAGAGAAACCCCTTCACAACCTCCAACCAAGTGAACAACACTCTCCAGGAGGTAGGCGAATCAATATCTAAATCTGCCATAAAGAGAAGACTGCATGAAACTAAATACAGAGGGTTCACTGCACGGTGCAAGCCACTCATAAGCATCATGAATAAAAAGGCTAGACTGGACTTTTCTAAAAAAAAAACATCTAAAAAAGCCAGCACAGTTCTGGAAGAACATTCTTTGGACAGATGAAACCAAGATCAACCTCTACCAGAATGATGGAAAGAGAAAAGTATGGCGAAGGCGTGGTACAGCTCATGAGCCAAAGCATACCACATCATCTGTAAAACACGGCGGAGGCAGAGTGATGGCTCGGGCATGCATGGCTGCAGGTGGCACTGGATCACTAGTGTTTATTGATGATGTTACACAGGACAGAAGCAGCCGAATGATTTCTGAGGTATTCAGAGCCATACTGTGTGCTCACATCCAGCCAAATGCAGCCAAACTGGTCGTCGTTTCATACTACAGATGGACAATCACCCAAAACATAAAGCCAAAGCAACCCATGAGTTTATTAAAGCAAAGAAGTGGAATATTCTTGAATGGCCAAGTCAGTCACCTGATCTCAACACAATTGAGCATGCATTTGACTTGTTAAAGACTAAACTTCAGACAGGCCCACAAACAAACAGCAACTGAAAACCACCGCAGTGAAGGCCTGGCAGAGCATCAAAAAGGAGGAAACAAAGCGTCTGGTGATGTCCATGAGTTCAAGACTTCAGGCAATCATTGCCAACAAAGGGTTTTCAACCAAGTACTAGAAATGAACATTTTATTTACAATTATTTAATCTGTCCAATTACTTTTGGTCCCTTTAAAAACAGGGTGGCACATGTTAAGGAGCTGAAACTCCTAAACCCTTCATCCAATTTTAATGTGGATACCCTCAAATGAAAGCTGAAAGTCTGAACTTCAACTGCATCTTAATTGTTTTGTTTAAAATTCATTGTGGTAATGTCTAGAACCAAAATTAGAAAAATGTTGCCTCTGTCCAAATATATATGGACCTAACTGTATATAGACTCCTATATAGACTGTATATAGACTAACTTTGACACAACTTTATAAGCAAAGGCTGATTCAGCCACGCAAATTATATAAGGCACATTTACCAAAAAGTATTATTTTGCAAACCTTTCTTCGGGTATGTGCATACGTTGCTGATTCTGCTGCGGATTTTGCTAAATCTGCAGGTAAAGTGACCTGCTTTTTTCCTGCGGATTTAGTGCAGATTTCTTGCAGATTTTCTGCAGATTTTCTGCAGATTTTGTGCGTATTTCCCCTGCGTTTTTACAACTGCAGATTTCTATAATGGAGCAGGTGTAAAAACCCTGCGGATTCCACACAAAGAATTGACATGATGCGGATTGAAATCCGCAGCAAATCTGCGTGGAAATATCCGCAGCATGTGCACAGCGGTTTTTGTTTTACATTGATTAGAATAGTACTTTACACCGCAGCAGAATCCGCAATGTGTGCACATACCCTTCATTGCAACACAAAAAGAAAGCACAGAATAACAAATCTGCAAAAATACCCTGCAGTAAAAAATATGACAATAATCAGCAAGTGCTGGTAAAAAGATGACAACAAATACAGGGTACTTAGTCGATACTTTTTTTTGCAAAAAAAGTGTATACCAAGCCACTCCACCTCGTCAAGGTAACTCTTAATGGAGCAGTCCCTATCTAATGTAATTAAAACCTGAACATATGAACAGTGTCTAAATGAACAGGATTAAGACAGGCGCTTCCTAGTATGGGCACGTGGTGTAAGACGGCTCTTTATGTGCATGTCACACGAGAGGGGTGGGGTCTCTCAAACCATGCAAAAGCAAGGAAAAAAAATGGATTAAAAACACATGTGACATGCACTAATCCTGTTCATTTAGACACTGTTCATATGTTCAGGTTTTAAATACATTAGATAGGGACTGCTCCATTAAGGGTTACCTTGACGAGGTGGAGTGGCTTGGTATACACTTTTTTGCAAAAAAAAAGTATCGACTAAATACCCTGTATTTGTTGTCATCTTTTTACCAGCACTTGCTGATTATTGTCATATTTTTTACTGCAGGGTATTTTTGCACATTTGTTGTTCTGTGCTTTCTTTTTGTGTCAGTCAGTGGGTGGTGTGAACACTGTCCGACCGACTTGTTCACATTTGTGCATGTCACATGTGTTTTTAATACATACCCTTCATTTTCAGGGTGAACGACAAATGCATGAAACTCAGTCATAAATATGGACCTTACTCTCATACATTGTAAATGCGCATTTGCTTGTACACACGTGACATCTATGTGCATATTTTACAACCACGTTTTTTATTTTTAGTGCCTTTCAATAAAAACTGAAGTCACTTTACAATAGGTCTGAAATGTTGAAATATTTCCTATCATTTTTACTTCTCCTGTTCTTAAAGGGGTTGTCCGACAGCAGAACTACTGTATTTTTATTTTTAATCTGATCATTGTTATATTGTATAAACACTTCCATAACATATGTTTTCTTTTACCTTCCCTTCCTATGGATTTTCACTGTTGTATAACCACTTGGTTTACATGCTCCTGTTCCTGGCTCTCATCTTCCGCAGGTTCTTTCCAACCAAACCTATGAGGCATGTCCTCACAACCGGTGCAAGCACCACCCTGCCTGTTTCCAGCAATCCCCTCTGCCCGTCCTCTGCAGCCTCATTGGATTTCTAGAGACTCTGCTTCTGCACTGCTCTGTAGCCTTCATTCCAGCATTGGAACAGAAAGAGCAGTGATCCTGGGGCCTCAGTCCCCTACACTTGGCACTGTACATCCACAATACTAATAAAATTGTCACGTAATCCCCCCTTTAGTCCTTTCTCTAGTACACTGTGTAAAGAAAGCTGGACCAACATTTTCCCTCCCTCTGCCAGAACATCCCGTCCTGTACTTCACGGTTTGTAATGTTAGGAGATCCATGTTGATAAGAACCCATCACTTGACCCTCTCCTCTCATCTGCCCCATCTCCCCTCATTATAGATGGCCGCATACCTTTATTCCCACCCACTTGTCCATCTTTGGGATTGTCACAAATTGACTGCACTGCGTCTCATGTCCCTGAGGTGTATGGTTTTGTTGAACTGGCTGAATAATTTGCCCCTCTAGACATCTACCATACATGTACAGTGTATGTGGAGTGGGCTCATGGACTATGACAATTTGTTATGCTGGCTCACACTGCATTCACCTGGATTGGGAGGTCATCTCCCTGGTGCTCACTTCTGACTCCATGAATGATGTGAATGACGTGACTTGATGGAGCCATTCTCTACAATGAGGGAGATGGAGTGCAATGTACTCTGTGCAGATTTCCGGTATTGTCCATTTCTTTAGATGAGCACAATAGTGAAGTGCAGTGTTACAGATCATGTGTTCAAGATTTCTTAATTATTGCACAAATGATAATTCTGTGACCTGTGCTATACTAAGGAAATCCTGAACATATGATCTGTTGGTGGCTTGTGAGGACGCGAGATGAGGAACGCTGTTATAGTGGGCTGAAAAGGTGCTTAGCACATCACATGAACACAGTGAGTCCATTTTCACTCCAATTGTCTCATTTGGTCAGATCCAAAGCCACATGCTAGTGAATGCATCACACTGACTGTCCGTCCATACAGTTGTCTGAGTGATGCCCAAGTCCAGTTCCAAACAAATTATCTTTAAAAGGGATCATTTATGTACAAGTACTACAGAGGTGATTAGCTCTATGTGCTCACATAGCGAGCGGGTCCTGGAGCTGCCTGATACTGAAAGTCACTGGACTTGTCTATTAGACCAACTAAGGAAGATGCATGCTGCAGTTTTTCACATGGGCACCATAGTGATCCAACATACGGTTATTTGCACAACCTTTGTTTCCAGTAACACGTACAGTCCTAGAGTTGGGGAAAGGAGGGGTGGCAATTGCCTAGTGTCTCTATCCTTAAGTGTGACCTCAGCCTTCACAAGCTAGAAATGGCACTGATGATGCCAGTCCAGCATTATCGATGTAGTTTCCAAGGTTGCGATTAGTTTAAGGAGCTGTGGTGATGACATGGTCATGTGACCAAAGGTCCTTCACTCTACAAGAGTACGGACCAACTGTGTGTGACTGTAACATGCAGTGTTTGTGTGTACTCAGTAGTACCTATAACGAGGGCCTTCATACAGCAACTCCATGCTAGCTGGCTTATTGCAGAAATGACCAGAATGGAGAGCATGCATTCAAGCGCCTGATTAGTGATAAGATTGATGAACCCTGTAGCTGTTAGTAGACGAGACATAAGACAGAACATGTGCACAGCAATGTTATTTTGACATTGATGGGTTTTTTTTTCAGGTGGTATCCAACTGAACCAGACACACTGGTTATATAGCTTATTTATACAATGGACAGCTGCAAAAACCATACTGCACAGGGTGTTTTTCTTTTTTTTTTTTTTTTTTCTTTACAGATGTTAGTGGCCAATTTATGTCCCTATACATTGGCGTATGTTAGAGAGTATCCCAACCAAAGATATACCTTCAGTGTTTATCAATAATATGGTATGAACAAAGTCTCAAGGTTATAGTTACAGGATACACAAAAGTACCTAATTGCTAAACCCTTCAGGAAAGTATGTAATGTTCTTTATATTGGTCGCAAGACTTAATTTTTTTCTTTTTCTGTTTGGAAGGATCTAAAGCGATCGGTGCCAGTAGGACTTGGCCTTTCAGAGACACACATGACTTCTCATGGCTTTGATAGCCCTCAGGAAGGATTTGTAGAATCTGGGCCCTTTCAAGGTAAGTGTTTTTGGAGCAAAACTTATACAAAAAGTATACTATTAATGCTAACTGAATTTATGAATGACTGCTACAGCCTACTGGAGGTTTCCCAGTGAATTTAAAATATTGTAAAAATGATCTTTTTTCCGCTGAGGGAAATTTGGACATTTATTCCATCCTTCTGGGGCCAAAAATGTATCAACTTGAAAATTATCATTCTAAATTTGGTCAAATATTTAATTAACTCACTCCTAACATGCTGGCTGGAGCTGCTTCTTTGGTGCAGCTGTGATGTTAGGTGGCATGAATGATGTTACTCTTAACTGCTTTTCAAGGTTTACATCATTCTGGAGAGCATGTGACTCTTAGCGATACGTTTTGTAAAGAATTTACAGCAGTAATTCGTACCGAATACAGATGTATGTTCCACTGTAACTAGACATGCAGTGTTCAATCCATACCTGGTCCAATACATTTGTAGACCTCAAGCAGTGGGAGTTCAGCAGTATACATTGCACAGGAGACACCGTGGCTGCTGTATACACATTGCACAGGAGACACCGAGGCTGCTGTGTACACGTCGCACAGGAGACACCGAGGCTGCTGTGTACACGTCGCACAGGAGACACCGAGGCTGCTGTGTACACGTCGCACAGGAGACACCGAGGCTGCTGTGTACACGTCGCACAGGAGACACCGAGGCTGCTGTGTACACGTCGCACAGGAGACACCGAGGCTGCTGTGTACACGTCGCACAGGAGACACCGAGGCTGCTGTGTACACGTCGCACAGGAGACACCGAGGCTGCTGTGTACACGTCGCACAGGAGACACCGAGGCTGCTGTGTACACGTCGCACAGGAGACACCGAGGCTGCTGTGTACACGTCGCACAGGAGACACCGAGGCTGCTGTGTACACGTCGCACAGGAGACACCAAGGCTGCTGTGTACACGTCGCACAGGAGACACCGAGGCTGCTGTGTACACCAGGGCTGTGGAGTCGGAGTCGTGGAGTCGGAGTCGGTGCTCATTTTGGTGGAGTCGGAGTTGGAGTCGGTATAAAATGGACCTACTCCGACTCCTAAAATATATAATAAATTGGGTACAGTAGTTCAATGCAGGATGTGCTGAATATTTTTTCATAGGAGTTTGGGAAAGTTATGAAATGTCCTATAAATGGCTGTTATATTCCTGATCTAAGGCTACATTCACACACAGCGTTTTTCCTGTGTTTTTTGAGGATACGTTTTTCAGCTGCAAAAGCTGATCATCTTTTTAAAAAAACTGCATCACCTGAAAGGTTTTTGAGCTCATAGATAATGTTTTCAATAGCAAAAGCAGATTAGAAATCTGCTCTATCTATATCGTATCTGTACCAAAAAGAATGAAAACCGGGTAGTACACCAATATATATTCTGTTCTATCTAAATATCTTGATTATTGGATCATAAAAATGATTAAATGTCTGAGGTTCACATTGTACTACAATAAATTTTTCACTTAAATATAAACAATATGTGTGGGAGTCGGAGTCGTGGAGTCGGAGTTGGAGTCGGTGTAAGGGAAATTGAGGAGTCTGAGTCGCAGGTTTGGCTTACCGACTCCACAGCCCTGGTGTACACGTCGCACAGGAGACACCGAGGCTGCTGTGTACACGTCGCACAGGAGACACCGAGGCTGCTGTGTACACGTCGCACAGGAGACACCGAGGCTGCTGTGTACACGTCGCACAGGAGACACCGAGGCTGCTGTGTACACGTCGCACAGGAGACACCGAGGCTGCTGTGTACACGTCGCACAGGAGACACCGAGGCTGCTGTGTACACGTCGCACAGGAAACACCGAGGCTGCTGTGTACACGTCGCACAGGAGACACCGAGGCTGCTGTCCTTTTCTGTGGGACTGGAGTGCCCTGTGCGCTAACTCCGCCCACAGATTATGCCCTGACCGACCTAATCTTACATTGTATGCCCCGCAGCGTCCTGTAGTGAATGCAACGTGCTCGCAAAGTGATACGAAATTAAAGGGCTAGCAGCCATCAAAACACAGCTGTTGGGTAGAGCACTTCGGCCCCCAGGAATCTTCTCAGGGCCTGGAGAAAAGATCATCCCATTTCTCCACTTTGTAGACAAAGAAAGGGAACTGCTATCCAGCTTCTAGAAGATAATAGGGGCTTCTGTGCCAACAGAACTAGTAACTTACTTGGTAGAAATTTTTTAATTTGCCAGGAAAACTTCAATTAAGCATTCATTGCTTCTAGATTTCATTTGCATATTAACATACAGTAGTTCCACCATTCATGATTCTGTTTCTGCTGCTTCCTTTTTATTCAAAGCTTTGATTGTTAATGCATTTAGGTTAAAAAAAAAAAAAAAAAAAAAAAAATCCTTTCCGTAGACTATTTGGCAATAAAAGATCTTATTTTGTTTTGTTCTTTGTTCCATGCCTCCAGCTACTGTATGCCCTTGTAATTGAATTTGTTGATATCATGACACATTAGAATTATCTGCCTGATGGGTGCATCATGGAAAAAAATGAGCACAGTTATTATTACATTATTAGTAAACCCAGAGAGTTAGAAATAATTTTTGTTATATATAATGATGCAGCTCTGGAAGTTTTCATTCTCATTCTTGGTAACTGGTTGTTTATGTTTTGTAGCTCTGAATTTTCACCGACTTCTTCTTGTAAGTAGTTCTGTATTGTGCACAATCTTGATTGCTTAATGCAGTAAGCAAAATTAAAAAAAAAAAAAAAAAAAATCATTAACACGAAGGGCAACATGGTGGCTCAGTGGTTAGGATGGAAGACCACATCTTCAAGGAGTTTGTATATTCTTTGTCTTTTTTCTGTCTTTGGGAGAAGACCATGATGTCTGTAAAGTGCTGCGGAATTAATGATGCCATATAAGCAAGATAGATAGATATCTAATTTTTATTTATTTTTTTTAACTCCCAGGTCATATACCAGACCCATGTATATGGGTAGACTGAAGAACAGTTACTCGTCATTTGTGTCTTTTAAACAGTGTGCTATGAGAGTGCGCTTTAACCGGCACATGCGTTGCTTGCATTGCATGTTTCCATAGTGTGCGGCACGTGATCAGGCACATTGCCAGAGGGGACTCAGCCTCATATGACTGCATTCAAATACACAGCATATAATGTTAGAGAGCCTGTCATCACAAAATGACAAAGTACAAGGTGAAATCTTCTTGTGGCTGAAACAATTGTGTGCCTCCCAGCTACTTGTTTTCCATATTTTTCCTGTGAAGCCTGAGCTGTTGGGCTAAGTAGAGGGGTGCACATATAGAAAACAAGTAGGAACAGACAGAGAACTGCTTTGCCATGTCAAGGGTCTACTGAGCACCTGTTCTTTGTTTTTAACAGTCATATACAGTTGAAACCAGTAGTTTACATACACTATATAAAAACTCACGTATGCGTGTTTTTTGCAATATCTGACATGAAATCACAATACACCTTTCCCATTTTAGGTCATTTAGGATTACCAGAACTATTAATATTTGCCAAATCCCAGAATGACAGAGAATGTTTTAAGGCAGTTTTATTGCTTACTTCAAAATCAAAAGTTTACGTACACTAAAATTACTATGCGTTTAAATAAATCTGGACTGCCCATAAGATGATATCATGTGTTTGGAAGCTTCTCATAGGGTTTTTGGCAACATCTGAGATAGAGACACCCCTGTGGATGTATTTTAATGCACACCTGAAACACATACTGCATCTTTGTGTAGCATCATGGGAAAGTCTCAAGATATCAGGAAGAGAATTGTGGATTTGCACAAGTCTGGCTTATCCTTGGGTACAATTTCGAGATACCTGATGGTGCCTCGTTCATCTGTGCAAACAATTATAGCACACTGCCAAAATGGTAACAAAGTCAATGCTTTGGAGTGACCATCACAAAGTCATGATCTCAATCCCATTAAAAATATATGGGCAAAGCTGAAAAGGCCGGTGTGAGCAAGGCGACCTACAAACCTGTATCAGTTACTCCAGTTTTGTCAGAAAGAATGGGCCCAAATTCTGACCAACTATTTTGAGAAGCTTGTGGAAGGGTATCCCAAACGTTTGACCCAAGTCATTCAGTTTAAGGGCAATGGTACCAAATACTTATGAAATGTATGTAAACTTTTGACTTTGCAGTAAGTAATAAAAACGCCTTAAAACATTCTCTCTCTCATTCTGGCATTTGGCAAATATTGATAATTATGGTAATCCAAATTGACCTAAAACGGTAAAGATTTATTCTGATTTCAAGTCAGATATTGAGAAAAACATTCATATGTCTTTTTATATAGTGTATGTAATCTTCTGGCTTAAACTGTAAGCTCCCTTTTATAGGGAACCTGTCAGCAGGATTGTGCATAGTAACCTACACACATTGTCAGGTCGGCGCCGGTATACTGATTACAATGATACCGTAGTTGATGAAATCCGTCATTTTGATGGTGATTTTTTCTTCTTTGAAACACAGGACGATAATATGCACTAACCGATAAGAGCGAGTGCGTGGGCACCGCCATTTTGATTAAGTGACATGCTTTTATCAAATACATACATTAGTATATTCATTATGTAAACTGGGGATCAGTGACCTGTCAGCAGTCTGCATTATGAATACCTAATCAGAGCACCACATACCCCAAGCCCTGAAAATAAAGATTAAGAAATTACCACAAGACGGATTTCATCAACCAAGGTATCATTTTATTCAGTGTATCTGTGCTGACCTTACACTGGCTGTAGGTGGAATGAACTTTTATATTTTTGTATTTTTTTTTTTAACATTGTTTTTTACTTTTTGCATGCTTCAATAGTCTCCATGGGAAACTAGAAGCTGCCATAACCTGATCGGCTCTGCTACATACAGGCAATGATCAGTGGCATTTAACAGGTTAACGTATTGTGGCTGTTCCAGATACATGTCAGCTGTTCAAAACAAATATACGTATATGTAGTGTGCTCGCGCTATGATTCAGATATATGGATACAGTATTAAGTACCTGTTGGAGAGTGGGTGATTTTCATATATGTAGTGAAGGTTGATAAATCAGATGTAAGGTCTAGTTGGCGAAGTAGATTAAAAAGAGGAGGGGATTAATAAAACACCCTTATAAGGGTTTGCGCTCTAAGTAAAAAGTTCCTTAAAGGGTATCTGTCACCTATTTTTAGCCCTATGAGCTGCTGCCATCGCCATCAGGGGCTTATCTACAGCATTCTCTAATGCTGTAGATAAGCCCCCGATGAAACCTGAAACATAAGAAAAACGAGTTAGATTATACTCACCTGGGGGTCCGGTCCGGCGCCTCCCATCCTCTAGCGATGACGTCCTCCTTACTTCAGCCGTGGCTCCTGTTCACACACAGCGGCTGGTGTCCTCTTCGTAACCCCGCTGAGTTACAGGAAGCTGCTTGTCCCCTTCGTAACCCCGCCGAGTTACAGGAAACCGCTTGTCACCTTCTTGACTCCCACTGAGCCACCGCAGGCTGAGTTGAGAAAAGAAGAAAAAAAAACCACACAAAACTCACGTGTCCTTTCTGTGTGCTATTCAGGACGTTCCGTCTCCGCCTGAGACCGTCCAACACACAGGGCGCACCGGGTGCTATTCAGGGAGCACCGGGTGCTATTCAGGGAGCGGCCCTCCTCCCAGGGTTTCCCAACTCACCGGCCTCACCAGGTCCAGGGGCTTAGCGGGTGCTCTTCAGAACATCCGTCTCCGCCTGAGACTGCCCAACACTCACGCCTCACCAGGTCCTAGGTCATACCACGTGCTCCAGGGATCCAATAATTCTCCTAGAATCTCCCACCACTGACCCTCCAGGACCTTGCTCACTGAACCCTCCAGGTACACAGTCTTTCCCACTGACCCAGGTCAGTATAACACGAACACCTGTCCGTTACCTGTGTCGGCCACACAGGTCCTCGGATACCTCTTCTCCACAGAGGCACCCTATAGCAATCACCAGTCTCTTTCTCACTGACCTCGGTCAGTACAACACGGCTTTCACGACCGTCACCTGCTGGCCGCGCAGGTTCTCGGACCCCTCTACCGCAGAGGTATCCTATAAGTCTCTCTCTCCTGGGGAAACGGCCACACTGGGCTCACCGATCCGGACAGTGCCTTACTCACTAGGCCGCCCCACGGTTCCAGAACCACCAACCGTCAGCCCTCCTGGCTCAGCGTTGCCCTTAGCAACCTGCTTTGCAGTCCTCTTCCGTTGCTCCCAGCAACAAGGCTACAACAATGCCCATAGCTTGCTCCACCAATTGTGAGGTAGCGCTGTCATTCGAGTAGGGGTTACTTGCTTGGCAGCTAATAAATCAGATCCGGCACAGATTTTCCATAAACTAATAACAGTCCATGCGGTTTATTCAGCAGCATAAACCCATAGAAGCAACATAAAGTTCTTATACAGCATAGCGTCCATGACAGAGTTCAGCTCTGTAATCCCTGTGGTCACACAGGTTACACAATGTCCATTACTCAGGCTCTTCAGCCTCTGTTATCTCACCCGTCAGGGTTCACTCATGGTTCTTTCTCCATGCTGCAGACGTCCATTCCCTTCAGGGAATTACCAGGCACATGCAGTCATTCAACACAGCGTTCCTTGCTGTCAGAAGGTAGCCCCATCTCACTCAGACGGGACCTTCCACACTGGACCAACCAGGTCCCAGCATTCACTCATGTGACCTACCCTGGCCACATTATATGGTCCATAGCCACGCCCACTGGGTCACATGACTATGACCTCATCACAGGTCCTTCACACACATACACTTTACAGTAGTGTTATTAAATACACCCCCTGGGTGGGTTTGTAGGTAACTAGTCCCTGACACATTGAACCAGCACCTCAGCCGTATCACTGCTGATTAACACACACACAAATCTCCATCTCATGGCCACCCACCTTGAGATACATAACATTCAGTATCTTGCCATTCATATCTTGCCATTCATCCACTCTCCTGGGACATCCAAACAGGGCCCCCTAGTGGACACAGTGGTCACTACACAACTGTGTGTGTGTGTGTGTGTGTGTGTGTGTATATGTGTGTGTGTGTGTGTGTGTATATATGTGTATGTGTGTGTGTGTGTGTATATATGTATGTGTGTGTGTGTATATATATATATATATATATATATATATATATATATATATATATATATATATAAATATATATAATACACACATATATATATCTGAGTATAGAGCCCCGCCCACTCCGCATAGCCACATTCACTATAATATACCACATCATCCCGTCAGCCAGAGCCACCGGACTGCTACCCCTAAAATCCCACATCATCCCGTCAGCCAGAGCCACCGGACTGCTACCCCTAATATCCCACATCATCCCGTCAGCCAGAGCCACCGGACTGCTACCCCTAATATCCCACATCATCCCGTCAGTCTGGGGTCAGAGCGCTGAGTGGAACGGTCCTAACTTCCGGGGATCCTTTTAAGAGAGGCCTGGCGTCAGAACCAGAGCGCTGAGTGGAATTGCCCTAACTTCCATACCGGGGATCCCTTTTAAGAGAGCCTGGGATTAGAACCAGAGTGCTGAGTGGATTTTCCCTAACTTGCATACCAATGATCCCTTTAATAGAATCCTGAGGTCAGAATCAGAGCGCTGAGGGATTTGCTCTAACTTCCTTACAGGAGATCGCTTTAAGGGAGCCTGGGGTCAGTACCAGAGGATTTGAAGGCAATTGCCCTGACTTCCGTACCGGGGATCCCTTTAAGAGAGCCTGGGGTCAGAACCAGAGCGCTGGATGGATTTGCCCTAACTTCCATACCAGAGATCCCTTTAAGAGGGATGATGTGTCTATGGGATGGAGGATGTGTGATGGGTATATGGGCACGGGAGTGGGTGATTCATTTCTGTAATGCGCTCTCTGCTCCTTTCTGAGGGGGGGGCAGACAATGGCGGGGATGCTAGGGTCAGTGTCTGCAGAGGTGGTGTTGTGGAGTGAGGAAAACTGTTGCTCATAGCAACCAATCACAGCTCGGCTTCTTTTAAACAGCTCTGGTGAAATGAAAGATGAATAGTGATTGGTTGGTGATACACATACTTCAATTTTATATATATATATAGATTAACATTGTAATGAGTAGGAGAAGCTTTATCACATCCAAATACAAAAGGGTGATGGTAACAACTGACACAATGCCCAAATACTGATGAAAATCTGATTCAAAGCACTGATGACACTGCTTTTTTTTTAGCGTATGTGAAAAAATCCATACATCTTAATGAGGCCTTAAACAGAGTACTGGTCTGCTTTTGGCGTTAACAAATATATTTAATAGTGATGAGCGCAACCTCTGGATTTTCGAGTTCAGCCAGGCTTTTTAAAAAGTTCGATCCGGGACCTGACGTTGACCCTGGACACCGAACCCTATATAAGTCAATGCAGACCCGAACTGTGCTGTAAAATGGTCGGTGTAAGGTCTAGGGGGCTGCAAAAAGAAAAAAATTGGGTAATATCAGGACAATTGCCCTGCAAACAAATGTGGATAGGGAAATGACTTAGAGGTTCAGTCACCATAGCAATGATGGTAAAATAGGAAGTAAATGAATAACATTAAAATTTTAAGTGCCCTCACAGAGACTGAGGCTTGCTGCCGCCAGTCTAGTTACAAATTTCCCCCACAGAGCATGGGGCACAGTACCCCCACAGCTGCAAAATGTCAGTTCCAGTAGTTTACGTTATAAATTCAGCTGGTAGTATGATCTTGGATCTAGCTGGCTGTCCTCGCTGAGCCTTGCTACCAGCAGTCCAGTTAAAAATTTCCCCCACAGAGCATGTTTTCACATTTACCCACAGAAGCTAATAGCAAATTTAACCCACAGAATATGTTTCCACATTTACCCACAGAAGCTGATAAAAAAAAAAAATTACCCACAGCAAATGTAACATTTTCCCCAGAGATGCTGATTAAAAATTTTACAGCCAGGCAATAGGGCACAATACCCCCAGAGGCAGGGTTGCAGAGTACACACAACGGCTTAGGCCTTTCACACATCAGTTTTTTCCAATCAGTCACCATCCGTCAAAGTTTGCAAAAAACGGATCCTGCTCAGATTGTGAAAAACTGATGCGACGGATCAGTTTGTTTTTTTTACGGAACTGTCGCAGCAGCTGTAGCTTGTGGTAAGCTTTGTCCCTTGTGTTTCTAGAGAGACGTTGAGTGTGTGATTTTATGTTCCAGAAGGAATAGACATTAATCCGGGCATGCTAATTTTTAAAAAAACAGAATCCATTGCCGGCTTCCGTCTTTTGACGCACCGCAACGGAACCTGCGCTCATAGGCTTCCATAATAGCCAACGAATGGCTCTGGATCCGTTGCTTTTCGACATAGACAAAAAAATGTTACTTTGTTGTCTCTGGCCGACGGACAAAAAATTTCCAACGGAACCGTTGAACAACGGATGAAACGTGCGGCCATCCGTCGCCAATACAAGTCTGAGGAAAAACGGATCCAGCAGCATCAGTCGCTGGATTCGTTCTTTTAAAAAAACGACAGATTGTGAATGATGGAAAAAAAAACGATGTGTGAAAGAGTACTCCCACAGATATGGGTTAAAGAATACACACAGCGGATTTTGGCAAAGTACTATCACACACGTGGTTGCGTAGGAGTAGGAAAATATGTTTAGACGCACATCACTCCCACCAACACAGCTGGAGATTCTAACAACTGGTACAGAGAATATTTTTGGAAAACTGGTGGCTGTTCCCAGCGGTTCCCTCAGTGCGTTGTTTCCAGGCGGGCCATCTATGCCCTGTCCAAACATGTGGACCAAATCAGGTGTGCACTGCACTGCGCAACACAATCGTATCCTCAGATACATGGACCAGTAAGCATGGCCAGGGACATTACATCTCCCTAACTGTCCACTTGGTAAATGTAGTGGCAGCTGCGACAAAGGTGGAAGGTGTTGTAGCCCACCACCGAGGATTGCTTTAGACACATTATCGGCACCGTCCCCATTAGGGCTCACAATCTAATTTTCCCATCAGTATGTCTTTGGAGTGTGGGAAGAAACCGGAGAACCTGGAGGAAACCCACACCAACATGGGGTGAAGCTTTGCAGATGTTGTCCTTGGTTGGAATTGAACCCAGGACCCCAGCGCTGCAAAGCTGCAGTTCAATCCACTGAGCCACCGTCCTGCCCATCATATTTCACCTATAGCGACTCGTCCACCTCCTCCTCCACTTTGCCCTATTCCTCCTGGTTCAAGATTACATATATTTTTTAAAATTTCTGCCCCGCTTAGAGTAGGGACAGGACGCAGCTGTAGAGAGGGACATTAGGTTTTCCTTGAGCACAGACCACCATCAGTTTTTTTTTTTTTTTTGTTTTGTTTTTTTTATAACTGTCTGTCTCCAGCCGGAATGACATCATTTCAAAGGCCAGTAATTTGGAAATGCTGTCATTCGGAACCCCATGGCTTGTGGGTGGCTAGGGTGGAGTCACCTCTTTCTCTCGAGGGTTTGGGGGATGGAAAGCTGAATACTTCCATGGGATGATGTGGAGATGCTTGGTGACACTTGTAGTGGTGGTGATGTCACATCCTCTTTGCGGTAAGGTAGTTGGCCCTGTTGATCATGAGAGGGAGGAAGAGGCAGAGACTTAAGCAAAAGAGGCAGCAGGAGAAGGTTCAGATCTGTCATGCTTTTTAAAGTTACTACTCCATTGCGCCTTGTGCTTGGAATTCAGATGCCTGATCATACAGGTGGTATTCGGGTTCATAACATTTATACCTCACTTCAAGGTCTGACAGCGCAGCATGCAAGAAATACCACGCAGGTAGCTTTTTTGAGCTGTCTTTGGTGTGCTGATATCAGTGGCTCATTGGGCAGTAGCAGCCAACGTACTGGCTAGGCTTTGTAGCCTTCACCCTCTTTTGCTGTGACAGTGTGGCCTCCTCCTCTTCCTCCAAACTGTGCATGTCACTAGGATGGCCTCCGTTCCATGTGGGGTCTAGGACCTCGTCTTCCCACTTATGATGTTACACCGACTTCTCAACCCTGACCTTCTTGCTGATCTTCAAACTGCAGAAAAACGCTGCAGTTGGCAACAGTTTCGCCGTCATGTGACATGACCTACAGTGGCCCACTGACCGTGTGCACTAGCCCTCCCACGTACTCCTCCTCCAGCATAACAAGTGTTTGGGCATCAGTGCACTCAGTCTCTTCCATTTCTAGGGCAGGGCCAGGTAGATGGGCCACTAGCAACCCCTTTTACAACATCTTGTGGCCCCACCATTCATGCAGTGGTATTCGCATATCGTCCTGTCACATGCGTGCACCAGAAGAAGGTGCTGTATTCCCGCATGAAACAGGTACAGAATAACCACATCCTCTCCCTGCATGAGCTACAATATCACGGCCGCATCCCCTATTTGATGCTCTCCTCATTTTTGGAATTGTTTTGTCTAAACACTACTTGCGAACAGATATCGGAAGAGTAAATTTATTTATTTGCAACATTACTAGAAAAACACAGTGGTCCTGAAAAATTATTTCCTTGTCCTATAAATGGCGACAAGATGGCTGATGCCAATTATTTATTTGCCACACTACTAGGAAAGACAGCGGTGCAGAGAATTTTGTTTGGCCTAGAAATGGCAATGGCATGGCTGTTGCCTATTTATTTCCCAGACTACTAAAAAAAACAGCGGCTTAAAGGCACAGTACACCCACAGATATGCAGTGCAGACTACACACAGGCTTTTTTTTTTACAGAGTGCTCAGTCAGAATCTATCCCTCACTCCAGCTGCGTCCTATCCCAACACTAATGAGAGCATAATGGCAGCGGCACTCATGACCTGGCCTTTACACAGGCCGGGTCAAGTGCTGCATCGGCCAATCACAGCCATACCAATACTTGATACACGATATGACGCGGTCAGGATCGCTGGTGCATTGCTAAATGATCGCTAGTGAGCTGCCACACAGGCAGATCTCACAGCGATGCAGCAGCGATACAGCGGACGATACTCACCTTTCAGACACAGCGATCCTGACGTCCTCCCGCCCGCCTCCACACATCGCTCGTCGGCGCCACAGGAAGCCCAGCAGGAAGCGCACGACGAGAAATGGAGCCGGCCGATCTTGCGTGATCAGCGACAGACAGCGGAGGAGCCGGTCGGAGGTAAGTATCACACATAGCGATATCGCTATAACGTCACAAAATCGGTGATATTGCTAGCGATATCGCTATGTGTAAAACCCCCTTTACAGTAAAATGTTCATGCTCTGGGTCTGGTGTGGACTCTGAACTTTACTGTTCGTGTTCACTCATCCCTAATATTTAATATTCAAAGTTGATATTCCTCTTCTAATGCTAGGAGTGTGGTTTATTAACATTGATCAAGCAGAGATGGGAAACATTACTAAATGATAGAAAGCCAGAACAGAATTGCTTACCTGATACTGTGTGTGTGGTACGCACATTTTCCAAGTAAAGCATTTCTATGTATGCCTAATTAGAGGGGTTTTGCATTCTAGAAATAGTATTTAATGGTTTACATGGTCTGATGTTCTTCTCCAATGTAGTGTCTGTAATGTTTTTTGTGGGTAAGTCTGATGTACATGTGTGTCCTGCTTGTGTGATGCCCTATACTCTGGTGACATGACCGACTAATCTCACCCCCTCCTGTAGTATAGGACATCGCACATCACATCTGCTTTCCCCACTGCTAACTGGCGATCCAATTCCTTCCCTGGAGGGATTGTACTAGTGGCGTAGGCTGCTGCAAATAGTGTGGATTTATGGGATCTGTAGTTCTTGCATGGTAATCTCTGCCAATGGCAAACCCTGGCAGCATGAAAACAGGAGACCGATATAGAGCTGTGCAGGGCATCTGAAGGTGGCATCGTCTCGTATACATTGACACATTTTGGTACTTTTCTGTTTCTTATACATACTTGTAAAACCATGGAGACTGTTCTCTAGGGTCTGTGACGCATCATATCAGAGCATACATGAAATTTGAGATAATTATGTCTAGTTTATCTGAAAGTAGTGAACAATTTGTTAGAAATTCCAAGTTTTTATCATGTAGCAAAATCTTATTAAAGAAGCAATCCCATCAAAATGTTTATCCTCTTAATATACTACTGTCATATAGCACTTTATACTTACAATTGCTCATTATGCCTTTCTACACAGTTAATTCTTCTCTTTTCCATCAGGTCTATGACATCATGTGATTAAAAACTGACTAGCTGAATGCTTCTAAACTCTATGTAGAAACAGGAGGTCAATATTACCTGCATGAGTCATAAGTCACTGCAAAAGTCTATGGCAGGGGGAGGAGGGAGCAGATGGGTCAGGAGGTGAAGAGGGGAATGACTTATGCAGAGACGAGACTTCCTGTTTCTACATGGAAAAGAGAATTATCTTGGTAAAAGGGCAAAATGAGCAATTGTAAGTACATAGTGATATATAATACGATGCAATATATTAAGAGGACACAAGCTTAGATGGGAGTAGTGCTTCAGTATAAAGTGTCTCTCTCTGTATGTCTCAGGTATGCATCTCTTGTATGCTCCCAGATTTCTAGCTCTCTGAACTACACTGTCCAGTTTTCGGTCAGACTGATTGATCTTACAGATAAGTAAATTGGTTGGCTATTTACAGAATATTTGCTGGAACTAATTTTCCGTGTTTCTGATAGTCACGCTGTTTTCTATTATCATATCCACATGTATTTACTGTTAACCTTCATGCAATTGTCCTCTTCTTTAGGATCCTTCTCCGTACCCAGGTCTCCAGTGATTTCTCCCAGCAGCACAGCAGCTAGCAGACTGGCTGAACAAGATGATGTGTTTGTTCCATCAGGTATTGATTGCTGGATAACCCCCGGAGCTGCTGCTGCTGCTGCACTAACCCCTTTATTTCCCTTATAACACCCTTTTCATTATTCTATCATGTTTGTGCTTCTTAATCTTCTGCAAATAATCTAAAATGTTAATCTTTGTGAACAAACAACCTCATTCTCTCTCTCTGCAGTACATACTGTATTGTGAAGTGTGGTTAATCCATGATTAAGGGTTAGAAAGTGCCTAGTTCCCAGTTGGTCACAGGGTGAACAGATCAGGACCCTAGAATTGCCATGTACAAGGAACTTGGAATTTACCCTCTCCCTGTAATGACAAAAGGTTGTAAGGAATTGCTTCGGCGTTGTATCTCCATCACGAGTCCTCGAGTGTGACCGCTGCTTCTGTGAAGGCCAAACGTTTTTTTTACCCACCCACCTAGCGGTCCTCTACATCCCATGAGACTGACAAGAGCAGACCGATGTTGTTTCACAAATCACTGATGAAATATTCCAGATGATCCTATAACCGCTTTAATAATTTCCATATTTTGCTTGCAGTTATATTTCCGAATGCTTTCCTGTATTTGTACTAATGACACAATGTATAATATTTTAAATATTTATTCGTCTTTTGCTATCCTGTGTATCTCGTGATCAAGTAAGGTGATTGCACGGTTAATTTTTGTCTTAAATTCTGGTAACTTGCACCTTTTAGTAATGAGTCAGTGGCTTATCTGTAGAGAGCGTGTGCTGGGCGGTGAACTGAGAAGGCTCGAGATGCTGCAGAACCCCTGAAGTGCTGCCCCAACGCTTCCATGTTTCAGACCTCTTTAGAATTATAGGTTCTTTTCTAAGGTGGATTTGCTCTTTGCTCAATGGCATTCTTGTTGTTAACACAATAACTGTTCAGTCTAGATTTCCAATAATTGAGTAGTAATGAAACTTGCATTGCTTATTTAGTGCCTTTTATTTCTTTTTTCTTGTTCCTTTTACTTCCATAGCGGAAAGGACACAGCAGAGAAGTGGCCCAGTCGTCCTTGCTGAAGAACCAAGAAGTACAGCAATTGAAAAGTTAGAGCTAGTGAGAAAATGGAGCTTAAATACATATAAGGTCTGTATAACCATGAGATTGGTTTTCAGCATTTGTGGACAAGCTTTAATGGCAAGAAAACTGTTTTCAAGTTTACATTTTTTAGGGCACCAGCTTCCTCTATGTAAAAAATATCAAAATTAAATGTGAGAAGCCTCTTTTAATATTAATCTACATTTAGGGCTGTACACATATGACCACAATATAACTGAATGACCCCTTTTTATTTCATTAGATACCAAGTGGTCAAACTTCTTTGCAATTTTTTTTCTTTATATACAATTGTTTTTAACCTTCACCTCCAATGTGGAAGTTACTGGCGTTGCCCTGTATATCTGGGTAGATCGAACAGAAATCCGTGCACGTACGTCTGAAAAAAACACACGGAGAACGAATTTCTCAAAATATTTGCATGCTTGAGTATACGCTTGTCAGCTTATCCTCAAAATGTGAAGGTATGTTTGCATTGCGTGAAAGGTTAGTGCAACTTACATCTATAGTTTTAAGAACCCTACAGACTTGGCATTTCTAATATAATATAATAAGGATTTGCAAAAAATGTATTACACACGTGGTCCAAATTGTTGTTACCCCTTGTTTAATGACAGAAAAACCCACAATGGTTACAGAAGTAACTTGAATCTGACAAAAGTAATAATAAATAAAAAATCTATGAAAATGAACAAGTGAAAGTCAGACATTGCTTTTCAACCATGCTTCCACAGAATTAAAAAAAAAAAATGTCATGAAATAGGTCTGGACAGAAATGATGGTACCTTTACTTCATATTTTGTTGCACAACCTTTTGAGCCAGTCACTGCAATCAAATGATTCCTGTAACTGTCAATGAGACTTCTGCACCTCTCGACAGGTATTTTGGCCTACTCCTCAAGAGCAAACTGCTCCAGTTGTCTCGTGTTTGAAGGTTGCCTTTTCCAGACGGCATGTATCAGCTCTTTCCAAAGATGTTCAATAGGATTTAGGTCAGAGCTCATGGAAGGCCACTTCAAAATAGTCCAATGTTTTCCTCTTAGCCATTCTTGGGTGTTTTTAGCTATGTGTATTGGGTCATTATCCTGTTGCAAGAACCATTACCTGCAACTGAGACCACGTTTTCTGACACTGGGCAGAACATTTCTCTCTAGAATCCCTTGATAGTCTTGAGATTTCATTGTACCCTGCACAAATTTTAGACACCCTCTACTAGATGCAGCAAAGCAGCCCCAGAACATAACACAGCCTCCTCCATGTTTCACAGTAGGGACAGTCGTCTTTTCTTCATATGCTTCATTTTTCCATCTGTGAACATAGAGCTGATGTGCCTTGCCAAAAAGTTCCATTTTTGTCTCATCTGTCCATAGGACATTGTCCCAGAAGCTTTGTGGCTTGTCATGTAGTTTGGCAAACTCCATTCTGGCTTTTTTATGATTTTTTTTCAACACTGGTGTCCTCCTTGGTCGTCTCCCATGAAGTCCACTTGGGCTCATACAAAGACGGATGGTGCGAACTGACTCTGATGTTCCTTCAGCTTTAAGTTTGCCTTTAATCTGTTTAGAAGTTTTTCTGGGTTCTTTTGTTACCACTCGTATATCCATCTCTTTGATTTGTCATCTTTTACCCCTGCGGCCATGTCCAAGGAGGTTGGCTACAGTCCCATGGAGCTTAATTTTCTGAATAATATATGCAACTGTAGTCACAGGAACATCAAGCTGCTTGGATACGGTCTTCTATAATTTTCTTTCTAATCTCGTGAGACAACTCTTTCCTTCGCTTCCTCTGGTCCATGTTGAGTGTGATACACCCCATGTCACCAAACAGCACAGTGAGTATCTGTAGCCCTGTGTACAGGCCCACTCACTGATTCCAAGATTGTAGACACCTGTGATGCTAATTAGTGGACACATCTTGTTTTAACATGTCCCTTTTGTCACATTTTCATGGGTACCATCATTTCTGTCCAGGCCTATTTCATGAGTTTAATTTTTTTTTTACTCTGTGTAAGCATGGTTGAAAAGCAATGTCTGACTTTTATTTGTTCATTTTCATAGATTTTTTATTTATTATTTTTGTCAGTGAAGTTATGTCTGTCACCATTATGGGTTTTTCTTTCATAAATGAGGGGTACCAACGATTTTGACCATGTGTGTAATTCTAGGCAATCTTCCCTGTAAAATGCATAGACCTTCCTCGAATCATGACAATTATTGCTATTTTGGGAGAACCTGAGGTTACTATTTTATTTTTTGGACATAAAGCTGCACTCCCACATCCATGTGAAATGTCTGGGACAGGTATTTTTGTTTTAATCTGACAGAACACTGAAACATTAACTCAAATGATTCTGTTCAGACATTCGTTAATAAGACAGATCAGAGTTTGAGAGCCGTGAAACTTAGCGCGTCCCCTATTCTGATCTGATTTTGATTACCAGAATAGTATACACTCAAATAATTTGTGTGCTAGCCAATAAAAAAATCAGACAAGGTACTGATACTTCAACCAGATGTGTGAATGCAGCCTAAGGCACACTTTTCAGCAATAAGAAATTCTTGCTGAAAAGTCTCAGTATCATATACCGTATATACTCGAGTATAAGCCGAGGCACCTAATTTTGCCACGGAAAACTGCGTAAGCTTATTGACTCGAGTATATGCCGGGTATGCATTGTCCCCTCATCTCTGTCCTGCTATGTGTGGCTCTCCCCGTCGTGGAATGTGTTGCTCCCCCCCGCCCCGTCCTGTCCTGGTATGTGTGGCTTTCCATGTTATGCATGGCTCGCCCCATCCCATCGTTGTATGCATGGCTCACCCTCCCTCCCATCCTTGTATGCATGGCTCACCCACCCTGTCCCATCGTAGGCATGGCTCACCCACCCCGTCCAATCGTTGTATGCATGGCTCCCCCCTGTCCCATCAATATACTCATGGCTCACCCCCCCTCCCATCGTTATATGCATGGTTCACACCCCCGTCCTACTCTCCCTCCTTGAGCCGTCCCTGCATCTCCGCGCCGTCTCTGCATCTCCTTCCCGGCGCCAGCAGCTCTCCTGTGCTGAGCGGTCACGTGGTACCGCTCATTAAGGTAATGAATATGCGCTCCTTGCCTGTGGAAGTGGAGACGCAAGCATATTCATTACCTTAATGAGCGGTACACGTGACCAGCACAGGGGAAGAGCTGCCGGCGCCAGGACAGAGATGCAGCGACGGAGGGTGAGTGTGAACGTCGTCTTGAAGCCGGCGGCTGCAGCTGTTATTGATTCACAGCTGCTGGCTCCAGCCGCTGCTCCGCCGCTCCCCCTCCCCCGCCGGCTTTCTGGACAATGACTTGTGTATAAGCCGAGGGGGAGCGTTTTTAGTGCAAAAAATGTGCTGAAAATCTCGGCTTATACATGAGTATATACAGTAGTTTGTAGTCAGGAGCAACATTAGCACCAGTCTTCCTGACTGATTCCGAATTGATCAGACAAAGGCCGTAATTCTTCAAAGCAATTACACCAGAATTCTTGTGTGTTTTGCTTTGTACAGTTCCAAATTTTTGGTGCAGTTTTTGATATTTTCATCCCAGTTTCTCCCAGCTCCACCAAAGCAGAGCAGAGGTGTGACTCCTCAACTCGGTTGATTCATGGCGAGCTGTGGCGTTCCTTACTCCAGAAATCTTACTTTAGTATCCAACTGGAGTAAGATTATTGGTGATACGCATGCCATTTTCCAGATGCTCCTGATTCATTAAAGGGAATCTGTTAGCAAGTTTTCACTATTTTAATTGAGACTTCTTGTTTTCTCTGTTTCACATGTAGCAAGTTGCTAAACTGTTTATTATCCCATCCACACCCCTATCTGGCAGCTTCCTGTGTACACTGTGCATTGTGAGCAACCTGCCAATCGGTTGTGGGTGTCCTGGGACCAGGGACTCCTTTCTTGTCCTTAATGCTAGGGGCGCCATAGCTCACCCTGTCCCTCGGATTACTTCTGGTGAAGACTACGGGGCCTAGTACCTTGCCTTAGCTCGTGAATCAGCACTCAGTCTGTACCCTTCCCCCACCCAAGGAAGACGGTAGTAATAGTGTACCGTAATACACCAACCAGATTAACAAAGTAATATGAATAGGGACAAAAGAAAATGCTGATCAAACAAATACACTCACATAAACAATATAGGTAAACACTGGAGAGTGGAGCATGGGGTTAAACCAAAGTAGGAGGAGAAAGGGAATTATCACACACTCAAAACCAAGCAACAATCATAGATAAATCCACCAAATGCCTTCTCCAATAACAACCAACAACAACCTCCAGCCATGTATTATAATTTAACTCCGAAAATGAGTGCTAGCCAGGACCCAGTTTTTATTGGAGATGGGAGTGGCTAACCGTGCACAGCTGATAGCCTCAATGCAGGAAAGTTTAAAGGAGCTCTCAACAGAGTCAATTAACCCCCTGCACTGGTAAAAGAAATTTACATACAGTAATTTAATATGAAGGTAAAGTGCTTGTAATCAGTGCAGGAGTAGGAGAATTTGGACGCTGCAAGCTTCTGGATCCTCTGTCATGGTAAACCCGTGACATTAGGGGTGAGATTACACAGTTTAGATAGTTTGGCATTCATGTGAAACCTAGTCTTGTAGTGATAATCTCCTGCTGCCAAAATATTGATTCTATTGAAACTGTAACGTGCAACCGAGTAAATGACACATCCCTGGAATCAGGCTCTTACCCTATATTATGCTGCTCTCAGATTAAATAACACAACTACTGACAGATTCCCTTTGAGTGGCATGTTCTCCTCTCAAAGAATGAAGAACATCTGAGTCAACAGATCCCCTTAATAAGACCGGCGTGAAAATAGTCAAACTTCATGAACTGGGACCAAAGTGCTTATAAAGCAGTTGGTCCAATCAGTGACAGAACTGTGCAGCTGCTCATGGCTTCACAATTCTACTTCACCCCAGCAATCCATTTACATAAGCTGAAAGCCAAAGACCCATGGGCATTGAGAGGACCATATAAATCTAAAGCTTAAATAGGTTGTCCACTACTTTTTCACTGAGTCTGATCAGTTGGGACCTGACCGTCGGCACCCCCGCCGGATCAGCTGCTCTGTGTCGGGGGACGCTGTCTGGAACAACTCAATTGCGGAGCTGCTCAGTCTGATAGTATCTGCGGCCGGATGCAGCATATCCACCTCCTATTGATTTAGATCAGAAGACGAAGGTCATCAATGAAAAAGTAGTGGACAACCTCTTAAAAAAAGAAAAAATTGGAGCATGGTATCTGTAAATCCAGCAGTATGAATCCTCCCAAAACTGTCAGTGATGTGGAGCGAGTTCCCCACTCCACAAATGCAAGATCAGACCGCTATGGTAGCTGCTCTCCATTTGCTCACCTTGCTACAATTTGCCTTTACGGATCTCAAAAGTAGTCTATTAGAATATATGGTGGCCCACAAAGTCATGACTACTCAACAAGTACATTTGGTTGCCTTTTGAAATGTGGAGTTCTTAAAGGGAAGGTGCCTAAAAAACTTAAACAATTGAAAAAAATGTAAAGTATTAATGTTTCAATTTAAAAAATATATATGTGTATATATGTATATATACAGTATATGCATATATTTATGTATGTGTGTATATATACGTGTGTATATATGTATGTATATATAATTTTTTTTCCATATGTTATTAATGCAGTAAAATATGAAAAATAAAATGTTTGGTATTTCCACTTTTAAACACCACGGGGAGCAGCTGCTGAAATTTTCCATGAAAATCTAGTGTAGTGCTAGCTCACATTACGGCTGCAGTAAATGTGTGAGGGATCTGATCACGTGTGTGATGTCACTCTTCTAATTCCCTTCTGGGTATTTTCAGCAGGATAAGAGGATGAAGTTTAGGATCACAGAGTGGTGACATTTTGTTGGTGACTGCAAAGTGATACTGACAAGTAGACAGCGTCACCAAGGACAGCCGGCAGCACCGATTCTGTTAGTGGTGTTCGCTCTATCATAAGCTGGGATTAGATACGTGGAGTGTATCACAAGCTGTGATGAATTACAGTGTGTTTTACAGACCACGTGTCTAGATTCATGGCTCAGTGTATGTTATCACATAATGGGATTAGATACGCAGGTCTGGAGCATATCACCTGTACCCATAGTGGGATTGAATACATGGGTCTGGGGCATATCTCGCATGATGGGATTAGATGCATGTGTCTGGGGTGTATCATCCATGCCCCTGATGGGATTAGATACACAGATCTGGGGCATATCTCACATGATGGGATGAGAAACACTGATCTGGGGGGATCACCCATGCACTTGATGGGATTCGATAGATGGGTCTGGGGTGTATCGCCCATGATGGAATTGGATACATGGGTTTGGGGCGTATCAGGCAGGATGGGGATTAGACACGGGTCTGGGGCCTATCATGCAGGATTGGGTTTAGATACATGGGTCTGGGGCATAAAACGCAGGATGGGGATTAGAGACACTGGTCTGGGGCATATCACGTAGGATGGGGATTAAAGCCACTGGTTTAGGGCGTATCACAGAGGATGGGGATTAGATTGCGCTGGTCTGGGGCATACGATGCAGGATGGGGATTAGATTACAAGGGTCTGGGGCATACCACGCAGGATGGGGATTAGATTACACTGGTCTGGTGCATATCACGCAGGATGGGGGATTCTGGCGCTTCGCCTTCGCTCTTCCCGATTGCTCTGGTGTGGTGGAAATCGGGGTAATGGTAGTTGGGGTTGATGACAGCTGACATCAAACACTGGGGTTAAAAATGGAGGTGTCTATCAGACACACCCATTACTAACACAATAATGAAAAAAAACAACAATGATGAAATTGTCACTCAAATGCGTGAAAAATTAAATTCCATTTTATTGGCATCCAGATAACATGTATTCTAAACGTTTTCGGTCCAACACAGGACCTTCATCAGAGGACTCCTCTGCCTAAAGCGGTACACACCCCACACCTGAAGTGGCCACCATCACAGCGCCATACCTCAACGACATGGGTCGCAATACATTAGCACTATAAATAATATACAGCTCATTAAGCAGCATTCAGTAAATCTTGTGACAATTCTCTGATGAAGGTCCTGTGGTGGACCGAAAACGTTTGGAATACATGTTATCTGGATGCCAATAAAATGGAATTTAATTTTTCACGCATTTGAGTGCCAAGTTCATCATTGTTATATTACGGGCTGGATACCCTACTTGTGCACCTCCTACGGATCTTTTGAATTTTTGAGTGCCTTGCTGTTTACTACTACAATAAAGAAAAAAAACAGACAGAAAAATGAAATATTAAAAAAAAACAAAAAAACACTCCCCATGTTCCCTGGTTCACAAATATATTATTGAAAAAAAAAAAAAAGCCCATACAGGTCCACAATAGTCCTGGGAATTGAACGTAGTCCACAGTGTAATGGCCCAGTGTAGCGCCCCCCACAGTGTAATGGCCCCGTGTAGCGCGCCCCCACAGTGTAATGGCCCCGTGTAGCGCGCCCCCACAGTGTAATGGCCCCGTGTAGCGCGCCCCCACAGTGTAATGGCCCCGTGTAGCGCGCCCCCACAGTGTAATGGCCCCGTGTAGCGCGTCCCCACAGTGTAATGGTCCGTGCAGTGCATCATGGTGTAAATGTCTCCATGCATTCAATACATTGTACTTGCCTTCCCTGTGCTCCCACGCAACGTTGCATCCTTTTCAGCCTGTTCAGAGCACAGTAGTGCGATTTCCCTGCTGTGTCATGAACGGGTCAGTGGCGAGCGGTGATCTGTACTGTGTGATACTGACAGGCTGAGATCACTGCTCCCCGCTCTGGAGCTTCCTCTGCCTGGCACCTTCTATCATCACGTCTCCTCCCACATCTGTGACCTGGACAGCTCAGGAGCAAGCCCAGGTCACAGCTAAAATCAGGAGGAGCGGCCTGAATGTAAGAGATGCAGTTGCCGTTCGACCGAAGGCTCTTTTGCCCATGGGCTGCGGAAAGTGAGGTGTGTGTCTTGTTCAGACAGTTACACCACCACAAATCAAAATAGCCGCCTCCCAGTGGTTTAAATGAATAAAAAAACTATTAAAGTTAATTTAATTTTGTATTAAAAATAATTTTTGCCAGAGCTGTATAATCAATTAAGAGACCACTGCACAGTTTTATAAAAATCAGCTTCTGTACATGTCTGACAGCCATTCCATTTCAGTGTCAGTTGAATTCCAACCAGAGTACACCTCATTCTACTTAATGTGCTTCTGATTAGGTGATCACCTGAGCCAAATCTTATTTAACGAAGGAAAGTATAAAAAACCCTGCTGTGGTGTTCACAATCCTCTTGCAATAGGACAAGCTGGAATGCAAAACAAGTGCTAGTAATATTCCAAAAGTAATAGGAATGAAAAACTAAATTTTAACCATGCCAAGAGTTGAAAAGAAAAGTCCTGAGTGAGAAAAAGAAGGGCTCAATTCTGGCTTTACTAGCAGAGGGATACAGTGAACGTCATGTTGCCTCCATCCTTATAATTTCTAAGAGGGCAGTCCATTACAATAAGGTCATGCGGCAGACATTGGGGACAACAAAGCTACAAACCGGCAGAGGGCAAAATCGACTCTCCACTGACCGGGATCACAGTCATCTTATTCGAATGTCACTGAGCAACCGCAGGATGACATCAAGTGACCTACAAAAGGAATGGCAATTGGTAGGTGGGGTGAAAAGCATGGCAAGAACAGTTTGTAACAGGCTCCTAGAAGCAGGGCTCAAGTCATGTAAAGGTAGAAAAAAGCCTTTAATCAATGAGAAGCTAAGGAGAGCCAGGATGAAGTTTGCCAAAGACCATAAGGATTGGACCATAGAGAACTGGAGGAAGGTAATCTTCTCTGATGAGTCTAATTTTTAGTTTTGCCCAACACCTGGTCGTCTAATGGTTAGACTGAGACATGGAGTGGCGTACAAACCACAGTGTCTTGCACCCACTGTGAAATTTGGTGGAGGATTGGTGATGATCTGGAGATGCTTCAACATGGCTGGAATTGGGCAGGTTAATTTTTGCGAAAGACTTATGAATCAAGCGGCATACAAGGTTATCAAGGAAAAACAGTTGATTCCTTTTGCTCAGGCAGTGTTCCCCAACTCTGAGGACTGGTTATTCCAGCAGGACAATGCACCATGCTACACAGCGAGGTCAATCAATATGTTGATGAAGGACCACCACATCAAATCCCTGTCATGGCCAACCCAATCTCCAGACCTGAACTCAATTGAAAAACCTCTGGAATGTAATCAAGAGGAAGATGGATAGTCACAAGCCATCAAACAAAGAAGAACTGCTTACATTTTTGTATCAGGAGCGGCATGAGATCTCCCAAAAGCATTGTAAAAGACTGGTGGAAAGCATGCCAAGACGCATGAAAGCTGTGATTAAAAATCATGGTTATTCCACAAAATATTGATTTCTGAACTCTTCCTGAGATAAAACATTAGTGTTGTTGTTTCTAAATGATTATGAACTTGTTTTCTTAGCATTATTTGAGGTCTGCAAGCACGGCATTTTTTATTTTGACAATTTCTCATTTTCTGAAAATAAATACAAAATTATTGCTTGGAAATTCGTACACATGTCAGAAGTTTATAGAATAAAATAGCAGTTTACATTTTACTCAAAAATATACCTATAAAGAGAAAAATCAGACAAACTGAAAATTTTGCAGGGGTCTCAATTTTTTACAGAGCTGTATAATCAATAATTAATACAAAATTAAAAATCGTGGCACCTTCCCTTTAAGTGGCTTGCTGCTAATATTTGTCCTTTCCCTTGTAGAGCACTAGTGAAATGCTGTATTTTCTGTGTTTATCAAAACAGTACGTATTTTAGATTTTAATCAGTTTGCAATTTTTTTTTTCTGTCCTCTAAACCTGTGGTGTCACTTAGTCAGGTGCATCTTATTGTCTGTAATATCTGGTATTTCATTTCTAAGCAGCGCTGTTCTATTGAGGTTATTGTTTTAATAGGCGCATTTTGCTGAAAGTTTGTGGACCACAAATGTGTATGTTGCTAGATACCCTGATAAATCCTGCCTGGTATGGGAGAATATGAATTTTCCAAGCTACAACTTACTGTATTAATTCATGAGACTGCAGGAATAGGCTGGAGGATGTCTTCTCTGCCGTGCCTATGACAAGCTGTGCTGGCAGTCCTGTGCCCTAGGGAGCAGATAAACCGTCCACCTCTTCTAATTACTAGGAAAAAGAGCTTGGCAGGGAATTGATGCATCTGCAGCCCCTGACGGATCAGACCGGTAGAGGTTGTACAAGAAGTGCGAGGATGACTCTATTGGGATTGAGATTCTTCAGTTGTTTTTCAAGTTATCAATTGTTATTTCCAAATTTTGCTAGCTACACATTGGCTTCATTTGATCTGTAACATTGCCCAAACTGGGGGGGGGGGTGTGTGAGCAATCTCACAAATCTGACAGTCTGCTAAGCAGACAATCAATGTGAAGGGTTCCCTGTTATTATCAGCTTTCCAGCTGCTTTATCATTGCCAGACTATGTGATGGTGTTTGCCCATTTTGTTCCAGCCATCGCCCAAATTGCCATTGGTTGGAACCATTCATTTATACAATAATGCTACATGGATTTGGGGGGCCTACTGCGCCTTCCCAGAAACTTTGTGGCAAGTAAGCAATTGTATCTGTTCATATTCAGAGTAGTTCATTCCTAAGATCATTCTGCAAACAAAATCTAATTGTTTCCGCCTTATCACAGTAGTTGCTACAATGTGTGTTCTTTAGGGAACCTGTCACCCCCCAGGGACGTATGACCTATTAATATGGGCATACAGGTAATAGAAATGTTGCACTAGTCCTACCTGTATGTATTAAAGGTCTTGTGGAGAAATGTTATATTCTGTCTTTAGGTTAATGACTTCTTCCAGGCTCAGGTCATGTGGTGCCAGGAAGAAATCCCTGACTGCTGTCCTCATTACAATACTACCCCCCCTCCCACCAGTCAGTTATGGCCCCGAAATCTCGTGCCTGCGCCCTCACTCCCTCAGAAATACCTCATCCTCCCTACTGTGGGCACTACATTCAGGGATCTTCCGCTCCAGTGTGCGCCCCGATAAGGTACTCTCCCCACTTTCTCCCTGCATAGTCATCGCTAGGAACCATGTGTACATAGCTATGACTATGCAGGGAGGAAGTAGGATGCTCTCCCCATCGGCTTGCACACAGACTTTCAGGCGCAGGAGATCCCTGAATACAGTGTCCATAGAAGGGAGGATGAGGGCGTGCAGGGCGCAGGATTCCAGGGCTATAACTGATTTGCATGGGAGGTGGGTAGTATTGTAATAAGGGCTCTGGGGCGTGTGGAGCCTGGAAGAAATCATTAGTGCAAACACAGACTATAATATTTTTCCACAACAAGGCCATTCATATGAGGCATACAGGTAGGACTAGTGTAACATTTCTATTACCTGTATGCCCATATTAATAGGTCATATACGTCCTTATGGGTGACAGATTCCCTTTAAATCTCTCTGGTGGGCGTATTTTTCTTTTTTTTTTACTTCAACCAGTCTGTCTTAGGCTGTGTGCACACGCTGCGGATTCCGCTGCGTTTCCGCAGCGGTTTTGGCCGCTGCGGACCCGCAGCAGTTTTAGCTGCGGTGTACAGTACCATTCTAATGAATGGGAAATAAAAACCGCTGTGCCGACGCTGCGGAAAAATCCGCGCGGATTTGCTGCGGTTTTGAATCCGCAGAAAGAATTGACATGTCAATTCTTTCTGCGGAAACCGCTGCGGGTTCCTATCTCCACCATTGTGGAGATAGTGAATCCGCAGGACCAAACCGCAGGCAAAACCGCAGATAATCCGCAGGTCTTTTGACCTGCGGATTATCTGCGGTTTTTGCAAAATCCCTGCGGATTAATCCGCAGCGGATTCCGCAGCGTGTGCACGTACCCTTAATGTGATCTGTTCCACCTTGATCCACATTTCTATATAACGCTTTGTTCATGTTACATTTTTGTCACTCAGCAATTGGCTCCTTTGGGGCTTCCTTCTGAAACGCAGAACAACGTGATTCCAACATATCTGCTGACAGGGCCATTGTCTTCACTTTGTGCCCTGTCTGCTCTTATTTTCTGAAGTGTCCGCCTTTTTTAAGCATTGCTTCAACTGTGTTTTTTTGCCCACCGCAGAAAAAGGCAGGCACTGCTGAAAATGTGATCAGACAGCACTCCATCTGCTACATTAGTTAATGGCACCGTTTGCAGATTTGCCTGGATACCATTTTTTTCAGGGCTTCAGACGGAAGCCCCGACAGAGCCACTGACGTATAGAAAAAGTGTGTTATGAACCAGGCCTAGAGGGTATACAAAGCATACCAATCTAATCTAACAATCAAATGGTGTAATATTAACTACTTAATTACATACTGTTCTACTGGGTTTCGCTAAGTGCATTAGTTTTTATGCTCTGCAGTGCACTCGGCAGATTCTCTCCGAGAAGCTCGGACGTGGCTCAAGAACCGTAGACCTGGAATTAGAAGCACAGATAGAAATTCTAAGAGACAACAAAAAGAAATATGAACATATCCTAAAGCTGGCTCAGACGCTGTCCTCACAGCTGTATCAGATGGTGCAGACCCAGAGGCACCTAGGAGACGCCTTTGCAGACCTCAGCCTAAAGTCTTTAGAGTTACATGTGAGTATGAGCACTTCTAATCAGGCTTTTTATTTCCAGTCTTTTTTTCCTAATTTCTTTCTCATTTTTATTACATTTGTAGTACCATCACCTGAAAATAAGAATAAAAAAGTAATATTTAAAATATTTAAAAATGTAAAGCGCATCCGGTCAGCCCCTCAATAACTGGTATATATCAGAGAATGAGAAATGGTTTTAATAAGAGTTGTCATCTTGTGTGCAAAAAAAGCCCTTTTATGGCTATGGCGGCAAAAAAAAAAAAAAGCTATAGCTGTCAAAATGTTAATGCAAGTATGGAAATTCTGTTGTTCTAAAGAATAAGTTGTCTTATTACTTTTACCACAACCGAATGATGTAAAATGACAAATCCTGAAGTTCTGGCTTTTGTCCTAGTTCGTTTGTTTCTGAGTTTTGGGTGACAAAATGAACAATAACTAACAACAATTCTTATGAATTATTTGTATTTTTTCCACTTAATTTCCCATGTAGTAAAAGTGAGAACACTGTTTTGTTCTTCAGCGCAGTCTAATTATGACGATAATGCATTTCTATCGGGGGAATTTTTATTGCCACTTTTGCAAAGTAAAAATGATGTTTTCTTAAAAAAAAAAAAAATCATTTATATTCTGAGAGTCATTACTTTATTTTTCTGCCAAAAGAGCAGAGCGAAAACCACACTTAACACAATATATTTTGTGGTGTTTTTCTCTCTATTTTTAAGAAATGTGTAGTCCAAATTGATACAAAAAAAAACTTCAGTTCATCTTACTAAAAACCATCCCTGACACAGCTCTTTTGAGGGGGGGGGATAAGAAAGTTATAGTTCTCAAGATATGGTGATGGAAAAAAGTTTTTTTGTCAAAAGAAATGCATAAAAAAGCAAAACTTTGTATAAAAATGCTATGTTATGTGCAAACATTAAGTATATTGTGCAGAAATTTCTGCACCATTTTTGCATTGCTTGGCAGGAAAAATGTAGAGTGAAATAGGTGCGCTTTGGATGCTCTTTTTGTAAGAAAATTTAGAGACGTGCATGAGACTTCAGGATTTTCATTCACTTTGCTGTTATCAGGAAACCCTTCAGATATTGTGACAAATCTAAGCAGAAAAAAAGTAACAAAACCATGACAAATCTGCATCGTGTGCACAAGGCCTTATCCTGGCATCACTGTGATCATGCGGACTCAAAGAGTAGTCCTCTTATCGCTTTTACCCTACGGTGAACAGCAGAAATTAGGGAAAAGACCCCAGTTAATGAATTTCTGATTATTTATTAATTTTATTAACCAAAAATCAGAATGAAATGTTTTTTTAAAAAAAAGTTATTTAATCCAAAATGGTACAAAAAAAAGTTAACTCTTCCTGCAGAAAAATTTGCCCCAACTCAGATCTTTTGTCTGTCAATGAAAAAAGGTTTTCATGGTACCAGTAGATCTAGTAGACAATGTCCTTGAAAAGTGACATAGCTAAAAGACTAATCCAGTGAATACATGCTCCAAAGCAAAATTCCCCCCATTCTGAGCTCCGCAGTGTGCAAACCGCAGTTAATGTCTACATCTGCGGCTTTGCTGCAGAGGAGAGAAGCACTTTAAGTGGTTCTCCAGGACTTAAAGGTAATCTGTCACCTCATTTATGGCTTATGGGATGCGGCCACCGCCATTAGGGGCTTATCTACAGCATTCTCTAATGCTGTAGATAAGCCCCCCTATGTAACCTGAAAGATAAGAAAAACAAGTTAGTTTATACTCATCCGGGGGTCCGGTCCTGGTCCGATAGGTGTCGCGGTCCGGTCTGGCGCCTCCTATCTTCTAGCGATTATGTCCTCCTTATTACTTCTACCGCGGACCTCTCTGACCTTTCCCGGTGCATGTGCACTGCAGTACTCTGCTCTGCCCTCAACAGGGCAGATATAGTACGCCTGCGCAGGAGCCACGACAGAAGTAAGGAGGAGGACATCATTGTAGGAAGATGGGAGGCGCCGGACCAGACCACGACACCCATCGGACCGGACCCCCCGGTGAGTATAATATAACTCATTTTTCTTCTCTTTCAGGTTACATCTGGGGCTTATCTACAACATTACAGAATGCTGTAGATAAGCCCCTGATGGCTGTGGCCGCATCTCATAGGCCAAAATTGAGGTGGCAGATTCTCTTTAAATGGAACCTGTGATTAAGTACATGCAGTCCAATCTGTGGACCGTATGGTATGAGGAAAATGTTGAAGATTCAGTATAACTTGTATTTCATTAATTGAAATCCCTGGTGTTAAAATACATAAGGAGTCCAGTGGACGGTCCTACAAGTGTTGGACCGCTGTCTCTACATTGAAAACTGTCAATCACTGAACAGGACCACCCACTGGTATCAAATTCATGCAAACACCATGGATTTCAATGAATAAAATGCAAGCTTACCGAAACTTTTACCATGAAAATGTAATTGTTCTGGTCAGCACCTCCTCTTCTATAACATCCTATCAGCTTATCAGATACAATATTCAATATGACACATTGCCTTCAAATTCTTACGCTGAAAAAGGTACAGTGTAGGAATATTTTTGTATCTGCAAATATTCACCTTAAAACCCCGAACACAGAACTACCATCAAAGTATCAAAAAGACACTTGCAACGGTACCATAGGGCGGTGCCTATCCCTATTACAGCGTTGAACCACCCTACCTACCAGCGGAGGTTGGCACCCTATCAACCTGCGCAGTGGCGTCCCCCACTCGTCGTCGACTAACCCTGCAGGCCCTATAAGCCTTAAATGGGACGGTGGAGGAAAGCAGAGCTAAGTCTAGGTGTGATATGTGGCACTATAGTACAGTATATCCTGGTAAAAGGTAACGGGAAATGCCTACATTAAAATATATATAATTGCCCCTAAGTGTCTGGAGCTTCCTAATAGCGCGGGTTGACAACATAGACTTAGTTAGCATGGTACACCTGTCCAGGGTGGCTATACATCCTGTCCAGCACTGGTGTATTAGAGATAAATTAGACTGGTGAAAAAATAGAAGGAAAAGTGCTTGGTGCTTGTGGTACATATACAGTAATTGCCCCCACGTCTTAAACTGCCTAATAGCGGGGGTTGCCCCTCTAAAATTGGCGAGAATGGCGCCCCCGCTCATCTTTTCCTCACTAGATGTTAAAGATATTAAGGAGGAAATAGGAGGTAAAGTGCTTAGTGCCATAATAAATATGAAAAGCAGAGGTGATACTACCCAGAGTTCTCATCTGTAGAGTAGTCCAGCAGAGGAATATATATTAAAGGGGGTCAGTTATAGAAAGATTAAGTTGAGGGGGGCCATAACAATTTTTCTAAGTCAGTTTAGATATATACTAGTGTAGGATCCCTTATATTATCCACCATAGATGGGTTAAATGCTGAGGGGCACTGAGGCAGTAATCCCACTGAGAGCTTGTACTCAATTAAATGAACAAATTGTAAAGGTCGTATCTTAGCCAGCGTGACATGGATAATATGGCCACCAGGAGTTATGTATACCATGTGACATAGGATAACCTGGCCACCAGGAGCAATCTATACCAGCGTGACATAGTATAACATGGCCACCTGGAGCAATCTATACCAGCATGACATAGGATAACCTGGCCACCAGGAGCAATCTATACCAGCATGACATAGGATAACATGGCCACCAGGAGCAAACTAGACCAGCGTGACCTAGGATAACATGGCCACCAGGAGTAATCTATACTAGCGTGACATAGAATAACATGGCCACCTGGAGTAATCTATACCAGCGTGACATAGGATAACATGGCCACCAGGAGCAATGTATACCAGCGTGACATAGGATAACATGGCCACCATGAGCAATGTATACCAGCGTGACATAGGATAACATGGCCACCATGAGCAACCTATACCAGCGTGACATAGGATAACATGGCCACCATGAGCAACCTATACCAGCGTGACATGGATAACATGGCCACCAGGAGTAATGTATACCATGTGACATAGGATAACCTGACCACCAGGAGCAATCTATACCAGCGTGACATAGGATAGCATGGCCACCTGGAGTAATCTATACCAGCGTGACATAGGATAACATGGCCACCTGGAGTAATCTATACCAGCGTGACATAGGATAACATTGCCACCTGGAGTAATCTATACCAGCGTGACATAGGATAACATGGCCACCTGGAGTAATCTATACCAGCATGACATAGGATAACATGGCCACCAGGAGTAATCTATACTAGCGTGACATAGAATAACATGGCCACCTGGAGTAATCTATACCAGCGTGACATAGGATAACATGGCCACCAGGAGCAATGTATACCAGCGTGACATAGGATAACATGGCCACCATGAGCAATGTATACCAGCGTGACATAGGATAACATGGCCACCATGAGCAACCTATACCAGCGTGACATAGGATAACATGGCCACCATGAGCAACCTATACCAGCGTGACATGGATAACATGGCCACCAGGAGTAATGTATACCATGTGACATAGGATAACCTGACCACCAGGAGCAATCTATACCAGCGTGACATAGGATAGCATGGCCACCTGGAGTAATCTATACCAGCGTGACATAGGATAACATGGCCACCTGGAGTAATCTATACCAGCATGACATAGGATAACATGGCCACCAGGAGCAATCTATACCAGCATGACATAGGATAACCTGGCCACCAGGAGCAATCTATACCAGCATGACATAGTATAACATGGCCACCTGGAGCAATCTATACCAGCATGACATAGGATAACCTGGCCACCAGGAGCAATCTATACCAGCATGACATAGTATAACATGGCCACCTGGAGCAATCTATACCAGCATGACATAGGATAACCTGGCCACCAGGAGCAATCTATACCAGCATGACATAGGATAACATGGCCACCAGGAGCAATCTATACCAGCATGACATAGTATAACATGGCCACCTGGAGCAATCTATACCAGCATGACATAGGATAACCTGGCCACCAGGAGCAATCTATACCAGCATGACATAGGATAACATGGCCACCAGGAGCAAACTAGACCAGCGTGACCTAGGATAACATGGCCACCAGGAGTAATCTATACTAGCGTGACATAGAATAACATGGCCACCTGGAGTAATCTATACCAGCGTGACATAGGATAACATGGCCACCAGGAGCAATGTATACCAGCGTGACATAGGATAAGATGGCCACCATGAGCAATGTATACCAGCGTGACATAGGATAACATGGCCACCATGAGCAACCTATACCAGCGTGACATAGGATAACATGGCCACCATGAGCAACCTATACCAGCGTGACATGGATAACATGGCCACCAGGAGTAATGTATACCATGTGACATAGGATAACCTGACCACCAGGAGCAATCTATACCAGCGTGACATAGGATAGCATGGCCACCTGGAGTAATCTATACCAGCGTGACATAGGATAACATGGCCACCTGGAGTAATCTATACCAGCGTGACATAGGATAACATTGCCACCTGGAGTAATCTATACCAGCGTGACATAGGATAACATGGCCACCTGGAGTAATCTATACCAGCATGACATAGGATAACATGGCCACCAGGAGTAATCTATACTAGCGTGACATAGAATAACATGGCCACCTGGAGTAATCTATACCAGCGTGACATAGGATAACATGGCCACCAGGAGCAATGTATACCAGCGTGACATAGGATAACATGGCCACCATGAGCAATGTATACCAGCGTGACATAGGATAACATGGCCACCATGAGCAACCTATACCAGCGTGACATAGGATAACATGGCCACCATGAGCAACCTATACCAGCGTGACATGGATAACATGGCCACCAGGAGTAATGTATACCATGTGACATAGGATAACCTGACCACCAGGAGCAATCTATACCAGCGTGACATAGGATAGCATGGCCACCTGGAGTAATCTATACCAGCGTGACATAGGATAACATGGCCACCTGGAGTAATCTATACCAGCATGACATAGGATAACATGGCCACCAGGAGCAATCTATACCAGCGTGACATAGGATAACATGGCCACCAGGAGCAATCTATACCAGCGTGACATAGGATAACATGGCCACCAGGAGCAATCCATACCAGCGTGACCTAGGATAACATGGCCACCTGGAGCAATCTATACCAGCGTGACATAGGATAACATGGCCACCAGGAGCAATGTATACCAGCGTGACATAGGATAACATGGCCACCAGGAGCAATGTATACCAGCGTGACATAGGATAACATGGCCACGAGGAGCAATGTATACCAGCGTGACATATGATAACATGGCCACCAGGAGCAATCTATTCCAGCGTGACCTAGGATAACTTTGCTACCAGGAGCAGTGTATACCAGCGTGACATAGGATAACATGGCCACCTGGAGTAATCTATACCAGCGTGACATAGGATAACATGGCCACCAGGAGCAATCTATACCAGCGTGACATAGGATAACATGGCCACCTGGAGTAATCTATACCAGTGTGACACAGGATAACATGGCCACCTGGAGTAATCTATACCAGCGTGACATAGGATAACTTTGCCACCAGGAGCAATGTATACCAGCGTGACCTAGGATAACATGGCCACCTGGAGCAATCTATACCAGCGTGACATAGGATAACATGGCCACCATGAGCAATGTATACCAGCGTGACATAGGATAACTTTACCACCAGGAGCAATCTATACCACTGTGACATAGGATAACATGGCCACCAGGAGCAATGTATACCAGCGTGACATAGGATAACATGGCCACGAGGAGCAATGTATACCAGCGTGACATAGGATAACATGGCCACCAGGAGCAATCTATTCCAGCGTGACGTAGGGTAACATGGCCAACTGGAGTAATCTATACAAGCGTGACACAGGATAACATGGCCACCAGGAGCAATCTATACCAGCGTGACCTAGGATAACATGGCCACCTGGAGCAATCTATACCAGCGTGACACAGGATAACATGGCCACCAGGAGCAATCTATACCAGCGTGACATAGGATAACTTTGCCACTAGGAGCAATGTATACCAGCGTGACATAGGATAGCATGGCCACCTGGAGCAATCTATACCAGCGTGACATAGGATAACATGGCCACCATGAGCAATGTATACCAGCGTGACATAGGATAACTTTGCCACCAGGAGCAATCTATACCAGCGTGACATAGGATAACATGGCCACCTGGAGTAATCTATACCAGCGTGACATAGGATAACATGGCCACCAGGAGCGATCTATACCAGCGTGACATAGGATAGCATGGCCACCAGGAGCGATCTATACTAGCGTGACATAGGATAGCATGGCCACCAGGATCAATCTATACCAGCGTGACATAGGATAACATGGCCACCTGGAGTAATCTATACCAGCGTGACATAGGATAACATGGCCACCTGGAGTAATCTATACCAGCGTGACATAGGATAACATGGCCACCAGGAGCAATGTATACCAACGTGACAAAGGATAACATGGCCACCAGGAGCAATCTATACCAGCGTGACACAGGATAGCATGGCCACCAGGAGCAATGTATACCAGCGTGACACAGGATAACATGGCCACCAGGAGCAATCAATAACAGTATGACATACACTTGACACATTTGCCCTCTCTCGAGGTTCATCAGTAGTGAGTTGGTATTGTAAATAATAGGATCTTGGCTCTTGCTGATTTGTATGATGTTAGATGGCATGGTGTCCATAAAATTCAGGACCTCCAGGGTCAATCCCATCCAATGAAATGCCTGACCGTGAGGGGAAACGCGGAAAAATCAAAGTTTGAAAACTGCCATTTTTCTAAATTTCAACAAATTTCCAATATATTCATAAAAAACATGTAGATTTTATCAAGCTAAATGTACCATTACCATGAAGTGCAAGGTGCCATGCACAGAAAAGAGCATTGTCCTAATCACTGGGATATAGAAGCACTCCATAATTATACAGTGACGGGTCAGATTTGAAAAATTGAGCCGTCGGGAATATCACAAAAGGCTTTCCTGGTTAGGGGATAAAGTGTAGCGGTCAAAAAATGACATTTCACTCATGCTCCCAAAGCTCAAATCGTGCTTTGTCATGAAGGTTAACCTGTTATTGGGCACATTGAAGCTGACCACTTTGTAGAGTAGTTATGGGAGCAAAAACTTTCCATAAATGTTGCAAGTTTTTTCCAATTTTTAAAAAAACACTTATCCAGGCTGCAGTTGCTTATTTTTTTTTTTCTTTTAATAAACTGCTCTTTACTCTCCCTCCCCGAGTCCAGCATCCAATTGTGCTCCCTTTGTCTGATATTGACCTTTGCGCTGATGTTATTTTGACAGCTCTGCAGCCAATAACTAACTTGACCCATCAACTTGGGCATAGCCACTAAGCTCAGTGATTGGCAGTGGTTGGTATGTCAGCACTACAGACAATAACAAATCGGGGACAGTAGAAGAGACTCAGCACTGGACCAGGGCTGGCTGAATAAAGCCCAGTTTGTTTTTTGTTTTTTTTTGTTTTTTAAACTACAGCCAGGCGACACAGGTTTTCCCAAATTGGAAAACCCCTTAGGCTATGTGCACACACTGCGGAATCACCTGCGGGTTTTTCCCCGCGGAACCGCAGGTAAAACCGCAGGTAAAGTGACCTGCGGTTTCACACCTCTACTATGTTAAAGGTGTGAATCCGCAGAAACAATTGACATTCTGCGGTTTATAAACCGCAGCAAAACAGTGTGGAAGAAAAACGCAGCGCGAGCACTTCGGTTTTCAAAACCCATAGGTTTACATGGTACTGTACCATGTCTGCGGAGCTGCTGTGGTTCCGCAGGGCCAAAACCGCAGCGGAACCGCAGCAAAAACCGCAGCGTATGCACATAGCCTTAGAAGACTTCTCACCCATCCTCAGGACTGTGGAGTCGGAGTCGGTGCTCATTTTGGTGGAGTCGGAGTCGGAGTCGGTGCTCATTTTGGTGGAGTCGGAGTTGGAGTCGGTATAAAATGGACCGACTCCGACTCCTAAAATATATAATAAATTGGGTACAGTAATTCAATGGAGGATGTGCTGAATATTTTTTCATAGGAGTTTGGGAAAGTTATGAAATGTCCTATAAATGGCTGTTATATTCCTGATCTAAGGCTACATTCACACACAGCGTTTTTCCTGTGTTTTTTTAGGATACGTTTTTCAGCTGCAAAAGCTGATCATCTTTTTAAAAAACTGCATCACCTGAAAGGTTTTTGAGCTCATAGATAATGTTTTCAATAGCAAAAGCAGATTAGAAATCTGCTCTATCTATCCATTTATCCATATCTGTCTATCCATATCGTATCTGTACCAAAAAGAATGAAAACCGGGTAGTACACCAATATATATTCTGTTCTATCTAAATATCTTGATTATTGGATCATAAAAATGATTAAATGTCTGAGGTTCACATTGTACTACAATAAATTTTTCACTTAAATATAAGCAATATGTGTGGGAGTCGTGGAGTCGGAGTTGGAGTCGGAGTCGGTGTAAGGGAAATTGAGGAGTCGGAGTCGCAGGTTTGGCTTACCGACTCCACAGGCCATCCTATAGCCATGCAGCTTTGATGGCGTTTGTGAGCTCACGTGATTTCTTGTAGAACATTGTACTAGTACAGTGTGTTGTCAGCTTTCCAGAGCACTTTGTACAGCACATGGAGGAGCACTCCTCAAATCCTTTCATTATATAATTGGATGCGGAGGCAAACAAGTCAGTCTTTTTTTCTGATCTTGTCTTTCTTGATTTTAGTCACTTTCTTTGATAGCAATTAAATGGGATGAATTGATTGACTTGTTGAACCAGTTTGCAGGCTTTACAGTTTATGGTTTAGCGTTAACCTGTAACAAATGTTAATATCCTACCACAGGAGACACCTTTGCCGATGCAGGAGTTAAAGATTTTTGAGATTTAGTTGCTTTATTTACAACCTAAATAAATATTTTACTGTGACCCCTGCCTGGAGGCAGCTCACGCTTTTACGTGTCTACAGATGCGTTCTTCTACCTTGGCGGCAATAAAAGCATAGTATCAGGCCAATATGGTAATTGTTCTTTATTTACTCCTTTTGGTTATATAGCGTCATCATATTCCACAGCACTTTACAGACATTCTCATCACTGTCCTCCTAGTGGATCGCAATATCCTATCTTTGGTGCACCTGGGGGAAAACGCGCAGTTATGCTAAGGCTAAGTGCACACGTTGCAAAAAAATTTCTGCTCAAAAACCTGAATCCCTTCCCAGAAAACGCACCTATTTTTCCGCGGCCGTTTTTGCGCGGTTTTGATGCGTTATTTATGCGTTTTTTTTCCGCAGCTGTTTCAAACCGCATGGAAGAAGCCTAAACCGCGGAAAAATCCGCAAAATTAATGTGCATGCTGCTTTTTTTACCGCAATGCGGGTTTTTCGTGGTAAAAAACGCATCAATGTGCACAAAAAGTGCAAAATGCATACAAATGACTGGGAAGCTTATTTTTAGCGGTTTTATAGTGAAAACCGCAGTAAAAACCGCTAAAAAAACAGTGTGAACACAGCCTAAGCCGTATTTATATACTGTATGTTTGTGTACACACACTAGGCCATATTAGTAAATAAGTCCTTTTCTCTTGGTAATTATTTTAGCGTGGTGTGGGTTGTTAGGGCACTGATTTTATCCACTAGTCTGGGGGCTATCCTCGCCCACTTTCCACTGGTCCCGATCGCTGGTTGTCCTGCTGTGCATGTCCTGTTTTTAGGCATGTTTCCATAGGAATATGAAAGCTGTTCACATGTGCCTCCCCATCAGTGTCGTACCTGGAGCTGCTCTTTGCTTGCTTCGTTTCCCCTCCATGAGATGATTTATTTGACATTTGAGCGCTCCTTTGATGGTGTATAATTGCTTGCCAGCCCACCCCTGGTTATTGTTCCCATTCAGCGTCTTGCTGTCCTGATGACATCATTGTCTCTGATCTTGCATTTATATAACAATTGCTCGGCATGTACGCGATCGGCCTCCTTCATGTTCTATTTTAAGTACAAATGCTAATGCCTTCAATAAATAGCAACTTCAGTTGAATTGCGTCTTTTCCTGACATATGAGCATCGGAGAGTTTTTTTTAGATTGTCTCGAATATACGATTTTCTCATGTTTATGCTTTTGTCTATATATGAAAAGGCATAGGCCGTGCTTATTAAAGGGGATGTGCCATCAGAAAATGTCCTATTGTTCATATAAAGTGTTTATCTTGGTATATAGATTTACTTTTTTATTTTCCATAATCTGTGGACACTGAAGCCAAATAATAGGCTGTATAGATCACTTTTCAGTAGAATCTCCTGATCACAGGTAGGATTACAATGACTTGTAAACTACAGATTGGTAATACATGATCCACCATTCACAATAGTTAATGGTCACAGCTCACCTTGGTTCCTACTGAATTAAATAGGAGAAAGCTGTGGATAGGCCATGAAAGTACCTGATTAGTGTCACTTTATTATCAGCATATGCACACTTGATCTTTAAAAGAGCCTACAACAGGCTTCTCAGTAAGCATGTATCCTGTTTAGGAACAGGCTGTTCATGTCTCTTGCTTGCGGTTGATTGCAGAGGTTCTCCCAGTAGGCAGCACCATATTTAGCCCTCATTACTAGGGAAACGTCAGTGTGACTTCTCCTTTCCTGCACAGCTCCCATCAAAGTAAATGGTCCACCATTGTGTTCAATGAATTCCTGTGGTCTACCATGTAATATAATGTTCAGTCCTGAAAACTGGATTTCTTCCACTGTGGAGCTCAGCATGGCCTAATAGGGCATTTAGGAATTGGTAGCGTAAAGGAAACAACACTCTAAAGTTACATTATTAGAAGTTATTTTTATGATTACTACTATTTTTGTGACATTTTACTTTTTGATGTAATATAGGAGGAATTTGGCTACAATGCAGACACTCAGAAACTTCTTGCAAAGAATGGAGAAACTCTTCTGGGGGCCATCAACTTTTTTATCTCCAGTGTAAATACACTAGTTAACAAGACAATTGAGGATACCCTTATTACTGTTAAACAGTACGAGACAGCCAGGTAATGAAATGAAAACTTATTTTCCTTTAATTTTACAATTCATGGCAATTAATAAATGTTATAACCCTTCATTCTTTTACCAAATGCATATAAAACCTGAACTATAGAAAATAAGCACCTGACACAGAGCTTAGCCCTTTTGCAACCTTGGGTTTTTCCATTTTTGAGTTTATTTGCTCCCTTTCTTCCCAAAGCTATAACTTTTTTATTTTTCCATCTACATGGGCTTGTGAGGGCTTGTTGCACTTTTGAACACATCATATGTTTTGCCATATCGTGTACTGGAAAACGGGAGAAAAATTCCAAAGTACAATTCCACAATTGTTTTTTGTTTTGCAACATGTATAGGTTCTTTTTTATTCATGTGTTGAAAAATAAATCCAAACTTTCTAAATTAATAAAGTCGCCATTTTGCCAAGTCCCGTAGAGTCTCCATTTTTCGTGATCTCGGGCTGGGTGAGGGCTTGATTTGTGCATGTCAAGTTGACGTTTTTTATTGATACCTTGTTGGTGTAAATAAGATCTTTTGATTGCCCCATTATTGCATTTTAATGCAATGTTGCGGCGACCAAAAAAATGTAATTCTGACGTTTTTACTTTTCTCTTGACGACGTTTACCTATTGGATTAATTCTTATTTATTGATTGGGAGATTCTGAACTCCACAATAACAAAAAAAAAAAACATTTTGAATGGGACGTGATTTTAACTTTAATATATTTTTTTAATATTTTTAAAAACATTTTTCTCCTTCGTCTCATTGGGGAACACAGGTACTGTGGGTGTATGCTGCTGACACTAAGTAAACAACACACGGTTAGCTCCTCCTCTGCCGTATACACCCTCGCCCTGATTGCCGGCGGAAACCAGTTTTATGCTTAGTGTCCTTTGGAGGCACACATGTCTGGTTTCTCCAGACTACTTTTTTTTTTTTTTTTTTTTTCCTATGAAGAAAAGACAGGGGCGACGGATCCTATTGAAAGGGTCTGATTTCCCCAAACCATCAACGGGCGAGCACGTGTGAGTATCGTCTCCACGTATCCTTTCCCGCGACGTGGGACATGAGGCCGACTTAGCCCTGACCACCCCTAGGTATGGAAGCCATGGGCTGTACAGAGGCACAAGACAGTCTGAGCGGCCCCCACTGCTCCACCAATGCTAGACGGCGGTGCTGCAAGGCGGCAGACGGTCCATCTCCTCAGCCCTGGAAGGAGGATGGAGCTAGGGTGCCTGCACCGTCCTGGATATTCACCCCCCTTCCCTCTACCTGATCGGAGAAGTCGTCAGCGTCTAGAGGGCATGGATGGGATGGCCTGGGAGGGCCCTGCGGCAGCGTCTAGAGGGCTGGAGCCCTTAGCTTCATGCGTCAGCTCAGCAGGACTGAAGGTTAGGCCCCCTCCCCTTCCCCCCTGGCAGCGTCACTGAGTCGCACGCCGCCACTCTTTGGCGGGCGGACACTAAAAATCCAGCCGGTGGTAGGCCGCGACCCGAAGTCCCGCCCTCCCTGCGCAACGTCACTTCTGGTGGCCTGCCCTCCGGAGCCTGGGCGGGCGCCGGATAAATTGAGCCCCCGGCTTCGCGTCAGGGTAGGCCGCAACCGGGAAAGGACTGTCAGCCTGCCCACAGCAGCAGGGAGCACATCGGTGAGGAGAAACAGCACGTGTGCGGGACACAGGACCGGGTAAGTGCGGTCCTGACAGCTGAAGGCCACGCTACGAACAGTCGAGGGGTGCTCTCTCCCCCCCACATCCCCTAGCAGAGCAGTATTGAGACTGGCAGATACAATATGGCTGGGAAGGGGAATACGCACACGTTCCTATATGCTGCATGCATCTCCTGTCGGGCCTCGTTTACGCTGGCGCAGAGCAATAAATTTTGCGAAGCCTGCAACTCCGAACGCGCCCAGGAGCCCTCCCCTGCGACCGAGCCCAGTGATCCAAATCCTCCGGAATGGGCACTATCACTATCGCAGTCTATGGCAGCGCTTACGAAGGCGATCGAGTCTCTTCACGCTCTAGATAGGGGCAAGGATAATGGCTCGCTTATCTGGGAGGGGTCCTCCACCTCACAAGAGCCTCCGGCCTGCAGGGGCCGCTCTCACTCCAGGCAGACGCAAAGGAAACTAATCCACACGGCATCTCCCGGCCCATCCGGTGCCTCGGCATCCGTGAGTTCGGCAACACTCTCTCCTTCACCAGTAGTCGGGAGCTGGCAGAGTTCAGATAATGACTCAAACGAGCCGCTAGACCTAGATACCCCGGGGTGTCGAGAAACAGTTGACAGCAGCGATTAATCAGACTCTGGGGGTTGAGGATGACGTCACCTTGGCCTCAGGCCATAAGGTATCCTTTAAATGGGCTAAGCGACCGCATAGTGTTTGGCACTCACCCAGAGTTTGAGGACATAGTGCAGCGTCACAGGGAATGGCCGGATAGGCGTTTCTCGGGCCAGAAGACGATAGAGGCAAGATATCCGTTTGCCCCGGAGCTTTGTAAGAAATGGGCGGAATCCCCAGTGGTGGATCCACCAGTGTCACGCTTGGCCTCGAAAACCTTGTTATCTGTACCTAGTGGTTCTTCTAAGGACCCCACTGATCGGCTCATAGAGAGTTTGGCTCGCTTAGTTTTTGAAGCGTCAGGATCAGTACTCTCTCCCTACTTCGCGGCGACGTGGGTAGCCAAGGCCATGATGTCATGGTCGGGATCATTGCACAAAGTCTTGCAGGATAAAGACCTGCCTACGGAGGTATCAGAGATTGCGAGTCAGATCGCTATGGCTGGTGACTACTTAATCAACGCTTCCTTGGATGCAGCCAATTGTGCGGCACTTGCGACCGCGAATGCCGTAGTCATTAGGAGAGCTCTATGGTTAAGGACATGGCGGGCCGATTCAATTTCCAAAAATTCCTTAACTTCCCTGCCTTATCAGGGTGGTCGTCTGTTCGGGGAAAAGTTAGACCAACTCATCTCCGATGCTACAGGGGGAAAAGGCAGCTTCCTCCCGCAACTAAAGGTCAAACAGCCGTTTCGCCAGGCTCAGGCACGGTTCTGGGCCTTTCGCAACCCCGGGTGGACGACAGCGGACAGTTCAGCCGCTTCAACCAGAATAGGGAGTGACAGGTCTCATATAGAGCCAACCCATTGGGGAGAATGCGTGCTCGCCAGCCCAGGTCAAGGGGAATCAGGTTCCAGAGTGGAGCCCCGGGCAAGGGCGTTGCTAGGGGCCATCAATTCACTCCAGCGCAACTGAGTCATTGTTCCCGTACCAGAGCACGAGAAGGCTCAGGGGTTTTATCCCAATCTGTTTGCGGTCCTCAAAAAGGACGGGACAGTCAGGCCGGTTTTGGACCTGAAGCTCCTGAACAAGTTCATCAGGATCAAACATTTCTGAATGGAATCTCTCCGTTCAGTTATATCGGCCATGGGGCAAGGAAAATACTTGGCCTCTATCGACATCCAGGATGCCTACCTGCACGTCCCCATTTTTCCTCCGCATTAGAGGTTTCTACGTTTCGCCATCAATGGCAAACATTTCCAGTTTGCAGCACTGCCCTTCGGGCTAGCCACCGCCCCGGAGTGTTCACAAAGGTAATGGCAGTCGTTATGTCAGTCTTACACTCTTGGGGCATAGTCGTCCTGCCATACTTAGACGACCTCTTGGTGAAGGGCCCCTCATTTCAGTTGTGCGAGGAGAATGTCAGCATTACGCTGGTTACCTCTCCCGCTTAGGGTGGTTGGTCAACAGGAAAAAATCATCCCTTGTCCCAGCCCAGAGGATTTCCTTTTTAGGGATGATCTTCGACACCTCCCGAGGGTTGGTAATTCTCCCTCAAGACAAAGCCCTAGTGCTCCGGCAATGAGTCCAGAAGCTTCTACAGCCAGTTCCACACACCATTCGGTTTGGGATGAGGGTACTAAGGAAGATGGTGGCAACAATGGAAGTGTTTCCGTTTGCCCAATTTCATCTTCGCCCCCTACAACACGCCCTCTTGTCATCTTTGGACAAGACCCCGTTCACGCTCGATCATCAGTGCAGGCTATCCTCTCAGGTCAGACAGTCACTAGAGTGGTGGACGATCAGGTCCTCCCTTCAGGGGTAACCCTTTCCCCCAGATCAATGGCTAGTGGTCACAACCAACGCCAGCCTTCTCGGCTGGGGAGCAGTTTTCCGCCACCACACGGCCCAGGGGCAATGGTCGCATCAGGAAGCACGCCTTCCAATCAACTTGTTGGAAATACGAGCGGTCCGGATGGCGCGGCACCTTCGAGCAGGACGTCCCATCCGGATTCAATCGGACAACGCCACGGCGGTGGCTTACGTAAATCATCAAGGGGGCTCTCGCAGCAGGGCAACTATGCGCGAGGTGGGACACGTGCTTCACTGGGGTGAGAGGAACCATTCGGTAATATCGGCGGTCCACATCCCGGGCCTGGAAAATTGGGCGGCGGACTTCCTCAGCCGGCAGGGGGTCGCGTCTGGGGAATGGTCTCTACACCCCGAGGTCTTCCAGTAGATTTGCCAACGGTGGGGAACACCGGATGTGGATCTGATGGCCTCCAGGGTGAACGCCAATGTCCCCGTGTTCGTCGCTCGGTCTCGGGACCCGCGAGCGATCGCTGTTGGTTCTGCCATGGAACCAGTTTCACCTCCCATACTTATGCCCCCCGCGGCCACTACTTCCGAGGGTCATCAAGAAGATCAAAACAGAAGGGGCTCCAGCGATTCTGCTGGCCCCAGACTGGTCCCGTCGGGCTTGGTACACAGATCTAGTGCAGCTGCTCGCCGACGTCCCATGGCGACTGCCAGAACGCCCAGATCTACTGTCCCAGGGCCCGATCTTTCACCCGAACTCAGGGGCACTGTGTTTGACGACACAGCCTTTGTATCTTGGATTCTGACCCAGGCGGGGTTTGGGCGTGATGTGGTCGCTAAAATGGTTAGCGCTCGGAAGCCTACCACGGCGAGAATTTACCATCACACCTGGAAGGTCTTCTTTGCTTGGTGTCGATCGTGGGTTTTTCTCCACTGATATTCTCTATCCCCAACATCTTGGCCTTTCTCCAGTTAGGCTTAGACTCAGGATTGTCCCCGAGCTCCCTTAGGAGACAGATATCAGCATTGTCCATACTTTTCCAGCGAAAGATTGCTGCCAATATGCAGGTGAGGACTTTCATCCAGGGGGTCTCCCACTTGGTACCGCCCTATAGGATGCCCCTGGACACCTGGGAACTTAACCTGGTCCTGAGTGTTCTGCAGGAAGCTCCATTTGAACCGCTACAAGATATTTCTCTGTCGTACCTTTCCTGGAAGGTATTTTTGGTAGCCATAACTTCCATTAGGCGAGTCTCGTAGTTGGCAGCCCTGTCTTGCCGGGGACCGTTTCTCGCCTTCTACAAGGATAAAGTGGTGCTTAGACCAGCTCCCCCCTTTCTGCCGAAGGTTGTGTCCTCATTCCACGTTAATGAGGATATTGTCTTGCCCTCGTTTTGTCCAGCGCCAGTACATCGCGTGGAAAAAGCTCTTCACACGTTAGACCTGGTGAGAGCACTCAGGAGGTACTTGTCGCGAACGGCACCCTTTCGTCAGACGGACACGCTGTTCGTGCTTCCCGAGGGGCGCAGGAAGGGACTCGCAGCCTCAAAGTCGACCATAGCCAGATGGATCCGTCTAACTATTCAGGAGGCCTACCGCATCAGGGGTGCGCCCTTTACAGCAGGGATCAGAGCACACTCTACCCGGGCAGTGGGCGCCTCTTGGGCGCTTCGGCACCAGGCTTCGACGGAACAGGTGTGCAAGGCAGCAACCTGGTCCAGCCTGCACACGTTTACTAAACATTACAATGTCCATACTCAGGCTTCGTCAGATGCGAGCCTAGGTAGAATGATTCTCCAAGCAGCGGTGGCGCACCTTTAGACATGAGGTGCATGTAGCTTGGATTGGTGAGTCAACTTCCCACCCAGGGACTGCTTTAGGACGTCCCACAGTACCTGTGTCCCCCAATGAGCCGAAGGAGAAACATGGATTTTTGTGATAACTCACCGTAAAATCCTTTTCTCCGAGACGCTTATTGGGGGACACAGCACCCACCCTGTTAGCCAGTTTGGCTCTTGTTTAATTAAGGTCCATTTTTGTTGATGTCAGGGTGGTTCTTTTCCAGACATATTGTTATCTGCATTAAGGCTGTTTTTTGTTATTCTCCTACTGCTTTTGCACTAAACTGGCTTCCCCCCACAATCAGGGCGAGGGTGTATACGGCTGAGGAGGAGCTAACCTTGTGTTGTTTACTTAGTGTCAGCCTCCAGGTGGCGGTAGCATACACCCACAGTACCTTTGTCCCCCAATGAGCGTCTCAGACAAAAGGATTTTACGGTGAGCTATCACAAAAATCCATGTTTTTTTTACCTGCTTCAATAGTCTTTATGGGAGACTAGAAGCTGCGATCATCCGATTACCTGTTCTACACAGAGCAGGACTTCAGCCCTGCTCTGAGTATCAGAAATGCTCACTTTTATATGAGCACCGATTGCTGGGCGGCTCTCACAGCTATCTGACAATGACAAGCACAGGGATCTCCTGCAGACCCCAGGTTGTCATGGCAACCCACGATGACAGTGGCATTTAACATGTTAACAGGTGCTGGTGGATTGAAATTCTACCCGCGGCTGTTGGGGGCACATGTCAGCTAATCAAATCAGCTGACATGTACCGTAAAAGTTGCAAGTTCATTGCCAGAACCTGCAGCAAACGGGGAGGCCACCTTAGACGTACTTATGTCTAAGGTGTTAAAGGAACTGTGTGGGCAAGTTTTTGCCATCTCATCTGAACAGCATGATGAAGGCAAAGAGACCCTGAATCAAACAATGTGTCACTTAGATTAAATTGGTTGCATCCGTTCTGACACTGTTTTTAGATTTAGCAGTGCAGCAGAGCAGAGAAAGCTAACCCCGCCCACACCAGGCATTGTATATACAATGCCCATAGACAGGTGCCTATCACAGAAGGGAGCCGAGTCAGTCTTTGACTGCACTGCTGTGTAGCAGTGATAAGCTTTGATGCTAAAACAATTCTCAAGTAAACAGGACTGAGCTTGATAAGAGAGGCATCACTGAAATCTGTGTGCTGTCTTCCCCAAAATGTGGTCCACACTTTTAAGCAAGTCATATAACACTTCAATAAAAGGTCAGGATGTACAGAGGTCATACATGTCACTTTTCTCTTATGTCTACATCGACATTTATTCACCAAAAATGAAGTGACCAAAACTCTGTTATCCAGAGGACAGTAATCAAGGCAAAAGATGTCCTGGTAATGTCCACAGCGATTGCATTTATAACTGCTTATCTTCTCACTCTAATAGCAGAAAAAAAAGATCCCTCACCCTAGACAAAACCAAAAACAATGCACATACTCCATCATTGGTAAAGATTTGTGTATCACCATTTGGGGTCACAGAAGACTAGTAAGGGGAAAAATATGATCAATCTCCTTAGTGTCCCTCTTAGCTTCCCCCCACCTTGGCTGTGAAAGGGTTGAAGGATAAGTTACCGAGAGATTCTGGTGACACTATACCCCATCTGCAGTGCCTGGAGGCCATATGTGGATTTACATGCACACATATGTAACACAGAAATCATCTACACAAGGTCTCCATGACCATACTGCACTTGTACCCTACCCTAACCAAAATGAGAGCAGTCGATTCTCTCTATGGGCTTTGGGCTTGGAGTGTCAAGCAATCATAACTCATAGAAAAAGTATTCGAACTTTGCAAACTTTCATAGAATCATTGAATGTTAGAGTTAGAAGGGACCTCCAGGGTCAGTGTATCCATCCCGTTACTCAATGCAGGATTCATTAATCCATCTCGGACAGATGTCTGTCCATTCTCTGTTTGAAGACTTCCATTGAAGGAGAACTCGCCACCTCTCATGGCAGCCTGTTCCATTCATTGATCACCCTCACTGTCAAAAAGATTTTTCTATTACCTAATCTGTGTCTTCTCCCTTTTACTTTCATTACTTTGCTTCTTGTGTTTCCATGTGCAAATGAGAATAAGGATGATCCCTCTACACTGTGACATCCCTTCAGATACAGTATTTGTAGACAGCTATTAAGTCTCCTCTTACCCTTCTTTTTTGCACGCTAAACAGCTCAACATCCTGGTAGCTCTTCTCTGAAGTTGCTCCAGTTTTTCAATGTTTTTTTTTTTTTTTTTTAAATGTGGTGCCCAGAACTGGACACAGTATTCCAGATGAGGCCTGACCAAGGAGAGGGGTAGAGAGGGATAATTACTTAACGCGATCTAGACTCTATGCTTCTTTTAATACATCCTAGAACTGTCTGCCTTTTTCTGCATCACACTGTTGACTCATGAGAAGTCTGTTATCTATTGGTATACCCAAGTCTTTCACACACGCTGTTGCTTAGTTCTATTCCTCCCATTCTATAGATAATTTTCGTTTTTCTTGCCCAGATGTAGAATCTTGCATTTTTTCCTGTTAAATACCATTCTATTAGTTGCTGCCCATTGTTCAAGCTTATCTAGATCATTCTAAATCCTTTCTCTGTCCTCTCTAGTGCTAAATATCCCTCCTAGCTTTGTATAGTCAGCAAATTTGATTACTTTACCTTCACTTCTTTTATATAGATCATTTATAAAAAGTATTGAACAACACTCGGGCCAATACAGAGCCTTGTGGTATCCCAATTGAAACTCTCTTCCAACTGGATGTGCAACTATTTATTACCATTATTTGAGTACGATCACTGAACCAGTTATGAATCCACCTTAACTGTAGCCTTGTCAATCCCATACTTGTTAAAGTATCTCATACTATCCTTATAGAAAAAATTATCAAAGACTATGCTGAAGTCATGATATACTATATCTACTGCATTTCCCTGATCCACCCAGTCAGTGATTCCATCATAGAAGGAAATTATATTCGTATGCCATGACTTGTTTGTTACAAACCCATGCTGGCTTTGGTTAATTATTGTATTCTTATCAAAGTACTTGCATATATGCTGTGTAATAATTGGTTCAAATATCTTTCCTGGTATAAAAGTAAGACTCACTGGCCTGTAATTTCTTGGCTCAATCTTTTTTCCTTTCTTGAAGATGGAAACAACTTTTGCCCTTCTCCAATCTTCTTGGACTTCTGTTTTCCAGGATTTTTCAGAGATTCTGGCAAGTGGTTCTGCAATTTCCTCTATCTCTTTCAGTACCCTAGGATGTACCATATTTTTTTTGGACTATAAGAAGCACTTTTTTCCTCCAAAAATGTGGAGGAAGATCGGGGGTGCGTCTTATAGTCCAAATGTGTTGGCTCTGGCTGTGGTGAGGAAGCGGGGGAGCGTCAGTTGCAGAGCAGCAGGTCACAGGAGGCAGGAGTCGGCGGCTGCAGCTAAGGCTCGAGTCACACATAGCGACTCACCAGTGATCCTGACAACGATATCAATGTGTCAGGATCGCTGGTGAATCGCTATGTGATCGCTGGTGAGCTGTCAGACAGACAGCTTCACCAGCGATCAGCACAGCGACGCCCAGCACCCGGCATCGCTGTGCATGTTGGTAACCAGCGCGCTGATGCAGGAAGCTGGTAACTAACGTACACATCGGGTATCCAAGGGACGTGCGTCCCTAGATACCCGATGTGTACGTTAGTTACCAGCTCCCTGCATCAGCGCGCTGGTAACTAACGTACACATAGGGTATCTAAGGGACGCGCGTCCCTTGGATACCCGATGTGTACATTAGTTACCAGCAGATCACTGGTCTCCAGCCTGTCACACGCAGTGATGCGTGGTGGCCAGCGGTAGACCAGTGACCAAAAAAAAATCCTGGCCTTTCCTGCAGCAATCGGCGATACCGGCAGGGGGGCCGGTTGCTGATCGCTGTTACACACAGCAATCTCGCTGGTGAGATCACTGTTGTGTCACAAAAATTGTGTGACGGGGCCTTAACTCCTATGCCCGCTGCTAAAGAGTAATGACTATTCACTGCATTCCATGCCCATGGAAGTGGAGGGCAATGAATATTCATTTCTCTTTAGTGGTTTCAGGTTATTCATGGCCGCATCCTTATCCTGGTATGCATGGTTACATCCTTATCCTGGTATGATTGGCCCCCATCCCCATCATGGTATGCGTGGCCCCATCAGAAAAACAATTTAAAAAAAAAAAAAAAAAATAACATTACATTTACCTTGATGTGCTCGCTCACAGCATCTTGTTCCGATGCCAGCAGCTGCTTTATGCTTGTAAGCAGTGCATGGCAGGCACATCATGCGTTGTTTACAAGCTGAAGGACAGCTGCCGGAATACTCACTGCTCTTCACGCCGGTAGTGCAGTGAACATTCATTGCTCGCTCTTTAGTAGCAAGCACAGTGTCAGCCGCCGGCTTCCTGCAGCTGCTGGGAGGTCACGTGTGCCCGCTACTTAAGGGAAATGAATATTCGCTACACCAGTAAGCCGGTACCTGACAATGTGCACGCTACTAAAGATCGAGCAATGAATACTCGCTGTCGTCCACAGTCCTGGCGTGCAAAGCAGTGAGTATTCTGACAGCTGTCCTCGGCTTGAAGCAGCGCTTGAAGTCCCTGCCATGCGCTGGTTACAAGCATAAAGCAGCTGCCTGCATTGGAGCAAGATGCTGCAAGGGAGCGCAGGAAGGGAAGTGTAATGATGTGGGGATTTTTTTAATGTTTTTCTGATGGGGCCGTGCATACTAGGATAAAAATGAGGAGGTCCATGCATACCAGGATAGGGATGAGTGGGGCCATGCGAACCAGGATAGGGATGAGTGGTGCCATGCGTACCAGGATAGTAATGAGGAGGGGGGCCATGCGTACCAGGATTGGAATGAGGGGGGCATGCATACCAGGATAGGGATGAGGGGTGGCCATGCATACCAGGATAGGGATGAGAGGGGTCTGTCTTGCATACCGGGATAGGGTGGAGAAGGGCCATGCATACCGGGATATGGAGGAGAAGGGCCATGCATACAGGGATAGGGTTGAGGGGGGCCATGCATACCAGGATAGGGATGAGAGGGGCCATGCATACCTGGATAGGGATGAGAGGGGCCATGCATACCGGGATAGGGATGAGAGGGGCCATGCATACCATGTTAGGGGGTATTAACTCCTTCCCGACCCATGACGCCTACGTAGGCATCATAAAAAGCTGTGCCATTATGACCCATGACGCCTACGTAGGCATCATGGTATAAATCACCCTCCTGCGGGTCGGGTGACCGGGGTCACTGAAAGGTCACCCGACCCGCACATACAGGAGGTGTTGCACTTCATCCCCGGGGGGTGACTTAGCCCCCCCGTGGCTACGATCGCTCTGACTGGCTGTTGAAAGTGCAACAGCCATTCAGAGCGATAGTAATATTTCATCAATGAAATTTGATGAAATATTACAATCCAGCCATGGCCGATGCTGCAGTAACATCAGACATGGCTGGAGATCGCGATCAGACCCCCCCACACTGGCTGGCGGGGCGACCGGTCCCCGCCACGGACTGACGGCAGCAGTCGGCCACTACCGTCACGATCTGCTCCCCCTCCCTTTCCCTCCGCCTCCCCCCGCAGTCCGATCACCTCCACTCCCCCCCACCCCCCCGGGGTACCGTCCGAGTCCCGCCGTCCCGGATCATGGGCGCCGCCATCTTCCAAAATGGCATGCGCAGTGCGCCCTTCGAATCTGCAAGCGGCAGATTCCATTCATTCATTTTGATCACTGTGATAAACTCTGTGATCAAAATGGAAAAAAAAATAGTAAATCACCGCCCCCCTCACCCCCCCCCCATGTAGGGACAAATAATAAAAGAAAGAAAATATTTTATTTTTATCTTTCTGTTAGGGTTAGAATTAGACTCAGGGTTCGAATTAGGGTTCGAATTAGGGTTAAAATTAGGGTTAGGGTTGGAATTAGGGTTAGGGTTGGAATTAGGGTTGGGGTTAGGGTTGGGATTAGGGTTGGGTTTGGGATTAGGGTTAGGGTTGGGGTTAGGGTTATGTTAGGGTTGGATTTAGGGTTAGGTGTTGAGAATTCGCATTCTGGCCTCCCTCTGGTTATTACTGAAGGTAGTGGAGCTGGTCAGATCAACAGAGGGGTTGCGAGTTCTCTTCCTGGGCTCCCTCTGGTGGTTACTGGAGGTAATGGAGCTGATCTGATTGACAGAGGCTTGCCACCTGATAATGATGATGACGATTGGGATTTAAGACAGCTGACTCCCTCTATCCCTGCAGGTGTTTTGCTTCCTGTTCCTCCTGAGGTCTGATTTCTCCGGCTCTGTCCCTGCGTGTTCAGCTAAGTGGTTTATTTGCTATTCTGTTTGCATTTGATCTGGTTTTGTCTATCTGTTCTTGGTGCTGGTCAGCCAGCTCCGGCTGGGGCTGTGCTGAATCACTGCCAATATGTTACTGCTTGTGCCAGTTTGTTTTATCCCCTATTAGATTGGTCTCTTTTTGCTCTGCTTTCAGAATATACCAGAGTGCTGATATAGTGGGGGGCGAAGTCGTGTGACTTCAGTGTTTTTTGCATCAGACGTGTTGGTCTTTTTGCAGGGTTTTTTGCGTGATTGCAGACAGTGTCTTTCCTTTCCTGTCCTGTCTAGTCAGTGTGGGCATTTTCATCTTGTCTCACCGACAATATATGTTTGGGGGCTATCTATTCCTTTGGGGTCTGCTCTAGGGCAGTTTAGATTTCCCCTTTCTTGCTTTAGGCTTAGTTAGCTCTCCGGCTGTGCCGAGGCGTCTAGGATCATCGTAGGTACGCTCCACGGCTACTGCTAGTTTTGTGGATAGGATTAGGGGTCTGCAATCTGCTTAGGTACCAACCTCTCTGGTTTTCTGTGGCTTAGCCTGGACCTGCTCTTCTCCTCGGTGACCCATTCATAACAGTTAGGGGTATGTTGGGGTTAGGGTTGGGATTAGGGTTAGGCTTGTGGTTAGGGTTATGGTTAGGGTTGGGATTAGGGTTAGGGGTGTGTTGGGGTTAGGGTTTGGAAAGTGTTAGGGTTGTGCTTAGGGGTGTGTTGGGGTTAGGATTGGAGTTAGAATTGAGTGGTTTCCACTGTTTAGGCACATCAGAGGGTCTCCAAACGCGACATGGCGCCACTATTGATTCCAGCCAATTTTGCGTTCAAATAGTCAAACGGTGCTCCCTCCCTTCTGAGCCCCGACGTGTGTCCAAACAGTGGTTTACCCCAACATATGGGGTATCCGCGTACTCAGGAAAAATTGCATAACTTTGGGGGTCTAATTTCTCCTGTTACCCTGAGGGCTAATATATTATTTTTGTGGTAAAAAAAATAATTTATTTTCATGGCTCTGCGTTATAAACTTCTGTGAAGCACATGGGGGTTCAAAGTGCTCACCACACATCTAGATAAGTTCATTGGGGGGGTCTAGTTTCCAAAATGGGGTCACTTGTGGGGGGTTTCCACTTTTTAGGCACATCAAAGGATCTGCAAACGTAACATGACGCCCGCAGACCATTCCATCAAAGTCGGCATTTCAAAACGTCACCACTACCGTTCCGAGCCCCGAAGTGTGCCCAAACAGTGGTTCCCCCCCACATATGGGGTACCAGCGTACTCAGGACAAACTGTACAACAACTTTTGGGGTCCAATTTCTCCTGTTACCTTTGTGAAAATAAAAAATTGCGGGCTAAAAAATCATTTTTTGAGGAAAAAAATGCTTTTTTATTTTCACGGCTCAGCGTTATAAACTTCTGTGAAGCACCTGGGAGTTCAAAGTGCTCACTATGCATCTAGATAAGATCCTTAGGGGTCTAGTTTCCAAAATTGGGCCATTTGTGGGGGTGCTCCAAAGTTTAGGCACACAGGGGCTCTCTAAACACGACATGGTGTCCGCTAATGATTGGAGCTAATTTTCCATTCAAAAAGTCAAATGGCGCTCCTTCCCTTCTGATCCCTGCCGTGCGCCCAAACAGTGGTTTATGATCACATATGAGGTATTGGTGTACTCAGAAGAAATTGGCCAACAAACTTTAGGTTCCATTTTATCCTGTTGCCCATGTGAAAATGGAAAAATTGATGCTAAAAGAAAGTTTTGGTTGGAATAATTAAAATGTCCATTTTTTCTTTCCACGTTGCTTTAGTTCCTGTGAAGCACCTGAAGGGTTAATAATCTTCTTGAATGTAGTTTTGAGTAGCTTCAGGGGTGCAGTTTTTAGAATGGTGTCACTTTTGGGTATTTTCTGCCATACAGACCCCTCAAAGTGACTTCAAATATGAAGTGGTGCCTAAAATAAATGGTTTTGTAAGTTTTTTGTGGTAAAAATGAGAACTCGCTGGTAAACTTTTAACCCTTATAACATCCTAACAAAAAAAAATTTTTTTTTGCCAAAATTGTGCTCATGTAAAGTAGACATGTGGGAAATATTATTTATTAACTATTTTGTGTCATGTAACTCTTTGGTTTAACAGAATAAAAAGTCAAAATTTGAAAATTGCGAAATTTTTGCCATATTTCCGTTTTTTTCACAAACGCAAAAATGATCGACTTAAATTTACCACTAACATGAAGCCCAATATGTCACGAAAAAATATTCTCAGAATCGCTAGGATCCGTTGAAGCGTTCCTGAGTTATTACCTCATAAAGGGACACTGATCAGAATTGCAAAAAAATGGCCAGGTCATTAAGGTCAAAATAGGCTGGGTAATGAAGGGGTTAAGTACAGAATTGACCACATTTTTTTGCTTCAATTTTTTTTCTAAATTCCTCCTCTAAAACCTAGGTGCGTCTTATGGTCTGGTGCATCCTATAGTCCGAAAAATATGGTAATTCATCGGGTCCAGGAGATTTACTGGAGGAGATTTCTTCTAGTAAATCGGCAGATGGTAAATAAAGTATTGACCATGGTAAGTTATGTGCATTGAGCATTCTGTAATGGGTCGCTCCGTGCGCATGCGCTGCCATTGTTCTCTGCAGTTCGAGTCCTTTTTACAGAAGACGATGCACCACCAAGAATGTTGCTCTGTGCAAAACCAAAGTTTCCCCCATGATCAAGCATTTTGCTTCTTCATCGGGTGATCGGAAAACTGTTTACACGGAAAGATTATGAAACGAGCATTCTTAAGAACTCTCGTTCACATTTATCTTTCCGTGTGGATTCGGCTATGGCTGCCGGGCGCAGGCCGCACGTATGGTTTATGCAGTGGTGTTTGTGAAACACCATAGTTTATTTTCAGTGTTTTTTACTGTAAACTGTGTTCCAAATTATTATGCAAAAAGAGTTTAGGAGTGATAAGGTTAGAATTTTTTTGTTTGTCATTTAAACATTGACGGTGAAGTGTGTCAGGGCTCTTTATATCACTGAAAGCAATTGCAGATACCTGTGCAAATTAGTTTGGCAGGTGTGTCCAAATAAAGGCAAGACTACTTAAGAAGGCTGTTCCACATTATTAAGCAGCCTACATTTTTTGCCAAAATGGGAAAGAAAAGGGATGTGTCGGCTGCTGAGGAGCAACAAATTGTAGAGTATTTTGGTCAAGGCATGACTACAATCAACATTGCCAAGACACTTCATTGTGATCATCGCACAATCAAGAAGTATGTAGCTGATTCCCAGCACACACGTGTGCGTGCTGATAAGGAAAAATTGAGGACTCTTTCCAACAGGCAATTGCGTCAGGTTAAAAGAGCAGCTGCAAAAATGCCTTGTCATAGCAGCAGACAAGTTTTTGAAGCTGCTGGTGCCTCCAACGTCCCCCGAACAACAAGATACAGGGTCCTTCAGAGATTTGCAGCTGTGCATAAGCCATCCTGTCGACCACCACTATCCACTGCACACAAGCAGAAACGGCTCCAGTGGGCCAAACGATACATGAAGACTGACTTCCAAACTGTTTTGTTCACTGATGAGTGCCGTGCAACACTCGATGGTCCAGATGGATGGAGTGGAGAATGGCTGGTTGATGGACACCCCATGAAAACACGGCTAAGGCGCCAACAAGGAGGAGGTGGAGTAATGTTTTGGGCTGGAATCATGGGGAGAGAGATTGTCGGCCCCTTTAGGATCCTTGAAGGAGTAAAGATGAACTCCATAATCTATGTGGAGTTTCTAAAACAGCACTTCCTGCCATGGTTCAAGAGGAAGAACCGTGCTTTCCGCAGCAAGATCATTTTCATGCATGATAATGCACCGTCTCATGCTGCAAATAACACATCTGCATCTCTGGCTGCTATGGGCATAAAAGAGGACAAACTTATGGTGTGGCCACCATCTTCCCCTGACCTCAACCCCATTGAGAACCTCTGGAGCATCATCAAAAGGAGTGTCTATGATGGCGGGAGGCAGCTCACATCTAAGGAACAGCTCTGGGAGGGTATTCTGTCCACATGCAAAACAATTGAAGCACAAACCATCCAAAAACTGACAAATTCAATGGACGAGAAAGTTCAGAAGCTTCTTTCCAACAAGGGGTCCTATGTGCAAATGTAACATCACCTAGAATAAAGTTTTGACTTGAAAACTGTGATTTCATTTTGTAATAAGCTGATAATGCTTATAATTTCACAATTCACCATTTTTTTGTTCAAAATAAAAAGGTTGAAAACTCTGCTGTGCATAATTTGGAGCATGCATTTTGACTGTTTATTTTTAAAAATATACAGTTTTCATAGGCAGTTTGTTCAAAAACATTGCAATTATACTAGAATATTAGATGACTGGAAAATAACAATGACTGCAATTCATATCGGTGATTTAGAGAAAATATGAGGAAATATTTTTTGCATAATAATTTGGAACACAGTGTAGTTTTTTTCTTTATGGGAGATCATTTGCATTAAATTGTTGTTGGTGGCAGCGGTCCTGCCGATGTATCCTGTAATTGCACATTATGAAAAGTTTTACACGATCAGATAATTATGTTCTGTAAAAATCCTCCAGGACTGCACATGTCCATTCTTGAATAAATCTGTGCATTGGATGCGTGTATTAATCCTGGGATCATGTTGAGCAGGATGTGGAAACCTGCTCTTGTCATACTGGTAATGACCCAACGAAGGAATAGATTTAGTGGGGTGCTTACGGCTATGTGCAGATTGCTGCTTGCCTTGCAGTCTGTGTAACCAGCTTGTCCTCACAGCCACCCACAGGGCTTTTATATTAAAGATTCAGCAGTAATAATTATATAGTTTAATGCATAATTTTTTTAGGACTCCTGCTAAAATTTATCAAGTTTGGAAAGGAGGTTTTACCAGCGATCCCAGTGCCAACCTGATATTTATCTCCTTGTTCTTCCATTCATCAATTCTCTGTTTACAAGAATGGTTTAGTTCCCCATCTGTAATTCACATGGTTACTAGTAATGGCCTGATTCAAGATGCAAGCTTTCGGTGTATGCATGCTGAAATCGGAACGCTGAACTGCACTGGAGTCTTAAGGCTCATTCAGACATCTGCTAATCAGTCCGAGATCACACTGCAGTGTACAGATTGGCCGCAGGTCCTGAGTGTGACCGCTTCATAGAAATATATTAATCTGTCACGCTCGGACCAGGAGAGCCGTCACTAGTCCATGCATTAGCGGCCCTTGCTCGGACCAGTTGGCACGGACGTCTGAATGAGCCCTTTTTCTATATTGTTTTATATGACTACTGACAGGGCATTTCCCATCACAGAAAATCCTATTCTGATTAGCAGGTTGGTTAAAGGATTTCTCTCATGACAACTGCCTTATGCGAGATGAAAACCATTATAGCTACTTATTACTGTGACCAGCTTCTCTAATTCATGGCAACCGTCTCTTCTTGGCCTGGAAAGGGTATGTGCACACAACATGATTAACTTGCGGGCAAACTCGCTGAGTTTTCCAAGAGGAAACTGCTTCAGGACACGTCAGTGGTTTTTGTCCTGAAGCGTCTTGTTCCCTCCTCAACATTCATCAATGAAAAAAGCAGCTAGAGGTTTCAAAAGCAAAACCAATAAGAAATGATGACGAAAAAGACACCCAGCCGTCTTCTCACTTTTTAACCGCTTGGTGTCTTTTCAAAATTCATGTGGTTAAAGTGAATCTGTCAGCAGGATTTTTGCTATGTAATCAGAGGACAGTGTCATGTAGGGGGTTAAAACATAAAATTCAATTGTGTCGCTTATCAGGCTGTGTGCTGTTTACTTCCAGTCAAGGTTTTATCACTTTTGACATGATCATTGTTGTGATTAGTGCCAAGGTGTTCAAATCCGCCCCCTCCTGTGATAAGCAGCACACTGTCAATAGACCATATACATAGGGAGTCGGGTGTGGGCGGGGGCTGCTGTCTTAGCTGTGCTGCTTTGCTAGATGTAAGAACTCTAATTGGGTCAGAAGGTCTGCACCCAGTAATCTTAAGTGATACATCATTGGTATTGGGTCTCATTTTCTTCCTTATGCTGCTCTTAGAAGAGGTAGTGAAAACCTGCTGACATATTCCCTTTAAAAGATTCTCAAAAGCCTGAACATAGGCATTGCTACGTAAAAACGACTTACTATTTAGATGTTCATTTTTTTTTTTTTTTTGGAAGAGTGTCGGAGTGGACCTGTCTGAAATGGGTATTTGTGCAAATGCTGAACTGTGCACTTGCAGTCATGTTTCCTGCAGGATTGCATAGCGGCTTTTCATTAGTTAGGGCTATCATTAGTGGACCCAGGAGGCCATTTTCCCTGTATCCTTTTTACTTAAATGGACATCTGCAAAGAATGTGTCTTAAGTAGACAACCATGACATCAGAAACTTTACTTAATGATGGACAAGCTCTCGGAGCATAAAAGAATTACTGGTGAACTCGACAGACATTCTGTCCACAGACACAGATTATGCCAGGACTTTTTTGCCATATTGGCACGCTTTCTAATTCCCTGATCCAGCGGTTTTGTCTATAAAATTCAGCTTTACTGTGCCAAGTTTCTTAGAAAGCTGGGCGCCTGTTCCAACGATGGCTTCACATGCACTAATATTCAAATAGTCAAATCAGTATTTTATCAAAGAAAAAAGCCTCATTTAGGATGTCCACAGGAAACTACCATACATCTTCATGTACAGTGGCTTGCAAAAGTATTCGTCCCCCTTGACATTTTGTTTTTGCTACCTCACAACCTGGAAGTTCACTTTTTTTTTTTCTTTAAGGTTAGCATCAGTTCATGTAAAGTTCATGTAAAGAACATGCCTACAACTGTGAACATTTGGTTTTCTTTTTATTGCGAAGCAAACAACAAGTAGGACAAAATAACGGAGACTTCATGGTGCATAACTCTTCACCCCCTAAAGTCAGTACTTTTGTAGTGCCTCCTTTTGCCACAATTACAGCTGCAAGTCCTTTTCGATAAGTCTCTGTGCGTTTTCCACTTCATCCACTGGTATTTTTGTCCATTCCACATGGCAAATCTAAACCTTCAATTTAGATATTTTCTGCTGCTGAACTGCACTCTTCAAGTCTGACGACAAATCCTGTATTGGATTGAGATCTGGGCTTCAATTCCACTCTTCCATAAAAGCCACCTCTATGGAACGCACAGCGTGTTGTGGCCGTATAAACAGATACTCCAGCTCCGCAATAGAATGTTCACGGAACACAGGCAGATTCCCCTGCGTTAGTAGACGGCAGCGCTTTGGATGTAGTGAACATATGCTGTGTCCAAAGGGCTGCTAGTCCCGGATCAAGAGCACCCGGCCTAAGCCTCCGCTCATGACTACATTTTTCGTTTTTCTCTGCTCTGTTCTAGTTACAGAAATGGAATTCACGTAAAACTTAGAAGTTACCGAACAAAGACATCTTGTTTTTGTAGTTTTTGTTGTGCATTTTTGACCACTGCTAGGGCCAGGATAACATCACGACTTATCGCATCATCAGTGGCTGAAAAGGGTGTTTGGATGTTTGCGCTGACGTGGCTATTGCCTTGATGCAGAACAGTCATGATGCACATTTTGGGCAGACGCAAGCCCCAATTGGGCCACTGAGTGGATGAGATGTGAACATAGCCTAAAAGGGTAGAATGCAGCATTGGAAAAGCTCCCTGCTTATACATCAACCCTTTACAGAACAGACGCAAATACACGATCCTTTTGTCTGGTTATTGATGTTATGCTTTATTTTTTTATGGCGTAGTCTTCTGCTCTTTTCTTTATGATGCTTTTTGCGATGTGCATTATTTTAACATGGGAGCCTATGTGCGACATACACCACTGTATAACTAAGCAATGGCGTCTGTTGGAGGAATCCTTTGCTATATCTTCCCCTGGCTTATGCCATCTACTGAGACTACCATACTGCTGCATACTACAGCAGTGTGAATGATCCCATAGTGGTTCTCTCCTATATGTAATTTGACTTTGTTTATAACGTTATCATTTAGGGCAGTCAGCAAACAGTCTGTATCAATAGCATCTCTAGGTGGAGCGTATGCTCACATTAATAGTGCGTTTGCTGAAAGGCCTATGATTCAGGTGCCATTTTTAGAATCGGCAATAACTTGACTGTGAATCAAATTGCTTAATTTAATCCTCCTGCATGGCTGTCAGCCCTTCAGTAATTATGCACTGTCTGTGCTGGGTGTGAATTTTAATAGAAGTGCTAAGACTGGGCATGCCCTGGATGAGAAGTGTTCTGCATTTGTTGAACTGCTGTCAAATTTCATGGTAAACAGGAAGCAATCATATATTAGTATGCCTTCCTACATTACAGTAATTATCTTTCCTGACTTTTCTTTCAGATTTGTTAGAACATTTCATATGTATGCTTTCGTTGGACAGGGCACTTTTTTGGGCTAGGGCTGCATGGCGCAACACTAAAATCGCAACGCAACATTGGATGTCACATTGCAACATATTAATTAGCTTCCTTTCATTTATGATGGGGTCCGGCGGGCTAATGATCTCCCTGATGACCAGCGATGACACAATTGATGCCACTACTTCTCTGTGGTTTCAGACTGCAGATGTGCTCCATCCGTTATGTATTTCTGCCGTCCCTCACTGAAAACGGCCATGGAGCAACGATTGTGTAAATCCATACTTCCGTACGTCAGATGTGAGCAGATCTTTTAAAACAAATCCACTACAAACCTCCAACTGTCATAATTCCTATATGCCTAGCTAAATTTTTTCCACAATAAGACTATGTGCACACGTTGCAGAAAATTTCTGCATAAAAACAGGACTCCTTCCCAGAAAACGCCCGTTTTTGCCGCAATTTTTTTTGTGCGTCCCCAGACACACAAAATAGCCAGAAATGCGGAATTTACCGCGAAATTAATGAGCATGCTGCGTTTTTTACCGCGAAGCGTTTTTTTCGCGGTAAAAAAAAAACGCATCAAAAAGTGCAAAATGCATTAAAATGAATGGGAAGCTTCTTTTTTGCGTTTTTCCCGCGGATTTTTTGGTAAATCCGCAGGAAAACCGCTGTGTGTGTGAACACAGCCTAAGGCTGCGCAACAACGTAAATAGAACTGAATATTTTTAATGGTTACGGTTGTTTATTAGATTATTTAAAAAGAAACAGTGCCTCGCGCTCAGGCAGATTACCATATATATTTATTATCCTTATACATTTTTAGATTTTCACTCACACTTGAAAAACATGTAATTGTTTTTGTACCAGGATTGAGTATGATGCGTACCGTACAGACTTAGAGGAGCTCAACCTGGGTCCACGAGATGCCACCACAATGCCGAAGATTGAGCAGTCGCAGCAGATGTTCCAGATGCACAAAGAAAAGTATGACAAGATGAGGAATGATGTCTCCGTGAAACTCAAGTTCTTAGAGGAGAACAAGGTAATACATATAGAGCCAATAACATGGGGAGAAGGCATTATTAGGATCTGTTCACACAGGTCTTGTTTTCCTGCGGCTACAGTTTTCTACAGCCGTTTTCCCCCTTTTTTTTGTATCTTCCCAAGGGCTTAAATAGGGGTTTTCTGTGAGAGAACGCACTGTAAAACTGCCAAACTCTTTACTTCTCTTACATTACTTTTTTAAATCTTTCAGGAAACCCATCTTTAATTCAGCCAAAGTAAATTAATAACTATGTACTTAGATGTTCTACGCTAAAATACATCTGAAATGATGTATTTAATTGTAAATGTAGGTCACAGGTACACTCCTCAGGTTTGCCATATGTTTTGTTGTCTGAGCACCACTTTTGCTAATAAATTTCTCTTCATTTCAACACCACACATTGTAACTGTATAATTGGGAGGAGACCAGCCATATACTTCGTACATCAGCAGAGAATTCATTGTTTCTGTCCAATAAATATGTTAGAGGATGTTTGCACATTTACTAGTTAGGGCACGTCCTCATGTTCTCTACCCGTGCATCTTTTTTACATTTTGTGGGGGGATGTTTCCAACTCTGTAAGAATCCCAAATTATCTTTTTCTCATCTGTGTGAATTATATGTCCCCATATTGGTGCAATCTTTGTTTTTCAACTTGTATGCTTAGACAACTAGACCCCTCTGACAATCTGCAGCAGTGGCTGTTAACCTGGGCAACAAGCCGTAAACTATATTGAATAAAAAATCCATCTGTTCTTAAGAATGAAAATGATGATTTTTAGTAAGTGATGAATTGCACAGTTGCTGCTTTTTCCAACTGGGATAAAATTGTCCCATTATGTTGATCAGTGGTGGTTTCAACAGTCTAAACCGCATCAATCTATAAGCTATCTATCCTATAGATAGGTGGTGACTTCTATTCATCGGACAACCCCTTTAATCATTGAAAATCTGCTGACAGGAGCCCTTTAAATATATTATAAAACTACAGTAGAAAAGTGTAGCTACAACTTTTATTTTCTGTAAGACAACATGTTCTAGAATGAGTTTGAGATATGTTTGCGTGTGTGTGTGTGTGTGTATATATATATATATATATATATATATATATATATATATATATATATATATATATATTGCTCTATGTATGTATGTTTGTCCGTCCGCACCGTCGCAGCTACAGCCACAAAAGTCACACGTCTGGACCCCGAGAGCGTCATAGGCTATGTTGTGAGGTGAAATTTTAACCCCGTGTGTTCCGATTCACCAAACAATTTTGCCCCTATCTATTTTTGTATGTCCCGACGGGAGCCTGGCTGAGCATAGGGGGCATTTGCTACGTTTCTTCCTGGTGGTCGAGGTAGACTGTTTAGGTGCCTCCTTGGCCTGCAAAATATATATAGGAAAGAGGTTCCTGTGTGTCTGTGTATGGAGACCTGCAAGGGACCTTACTACCCCTTTTACTCACATGGTCCGGATCTGGCTCCAGGGACTGGACGTCTGGACGGCTACCACCTTCCATCTCTACCGAGTCAGTGTGCTGTCCGTCAGTGTGTCTTAAGTAGTCTCCTTACCCGGCTTCAAGACGTCTGATTCGTCCTCCTTCCGAGCCCAGCTGCTGATGTGTCTGCCTTCTGTGCACCCTTCTGGTGCGCCGATCTATGCGGGTCTGTATCTCCGCCATTTCCTGACGCCCCTCCATGTACAGGGCCCCAGGATCCGTGCGACACCGGCCCCGGTGGGATCCCTCGTCTGCCTGGGCTGTGTCGCGCTGGGCGCCGCCATGTTTCTTGGCCCCGCCCCCGGAAGTCATCACCGGCGCGCCCCCTGATGACGCGGCACGCTGGGACATGAGGCGCCAGCCCTCCCCACATTTACAATCCACATTTATTGAACCAAAAAAATCAAAATATATTCAAATCTAATCATGTCATCGCTTTCTGGAACATCAACATAACTCTCCATACCCTGAATTCCATCCTGAATTTTTTGAGATCCTATTTCCATGTACAACAATCTACTCTCTACACAGGCTGATTAAGAACGATGGAGTTAGAACGATCACTAATAGATCATTCAGTCCCCATACATATAATGCTATCGATAGCACATCTCCTATTTACACAGGGCAATGTGATAACGAGAACAATGGCCCTGATTCATTAGAGGTTGTCCACTACTTTATCATTGATGACCTATCCTTTAGATAGGTTATAAGTGTCTTTGTCTGGCACCCCCACCCATCAACTATTAGTGATGTCGGCCGCCACCGGCTGTAACTGCTAAGTTGCTGAGCTGCTCCCTCTTCTAATAGTGGCCGCTGCCAGGTACTACACATCCACTTCCTATTGATTTGAATAGGAGGCAGATGTGCCGTATCAGACTGTGGCATCTATCAGAACACTGAGAAGCTCCATAAGCCGACACCGACCAATAGGTGATCAATGATAAAGTAGTGGACAACCTCTTTAAGATTGACGTTGTGCAGGCCAGTCTTAACCCCTTTACCCCCAAGGGTGGTTTGCACATTCATGACCGAGCCAATTTTTACAATTCTGACCACTGTCCCTTTATGAGGTAATAACTCTGAAACGCTTTCATGGATCCCACTGATTCTGACTGAAACTAGACCCCTCAAGGAACTTATCTAGATATGTGGTGAGAACTTTGAACCCACAAGGGCTTCACAGAGGTTTATAATGTACAGCCGTACAATTAAAAAATCATATTTTTTCCACAAAAATGATCTTTCCACCCCCAATTTTTATTTTCCCAAGGGTAACAAGACCCTAAAAGTTATTGTACAATTTGTCCTGAGTACGATGAAACCCCATATGTGGGTGTAAATGACTATTTGGGCACATGGCAGAGCTCAGAAAGGAAGCAGCACAATTTGACTTTTTTGGCTGGAATTGAGATCGGACATCATGTCGCGTTTGGAAAGCCTCGGATGTGCCAAAACAGTGGAAACGCCCCACAAATGACACCAATTTGGAAACTAGACCCCCCCCAAGGAACTTATCTAGATGTGTGGTTAGAACTTTGAACCTCCCAGGGCTTCACAGAAGTTTATAACGTACAGTCGTAAAATAAAAAAAATCATATTTTTTCCACAAACATGATCTTTTAGTCCCCAATTTTTTTACTTTCCCAAGGGTAACAGGAGAAATTGGACCCCAAAAATTGTTGTCCAATTTGTCCTGAGTGCGCTGATACCCCATATGTGGGAGAAAACTACTGTATGGGCACACGTCGTAGCTCGGAAGGGAAGTAGTGACGTTTTGGAGTGCAGACTTTGATGGAATGGTCTGCGGGTGTCATGTCGCGTTTGGAGAACCTATGATGTGCCTAAACTGTTGAAACTCCCAACAAGTGACCCCATTTTGGAAGCTAGACCCCCCACAGAACTTATCTTGATGTGTGGTGAGCACTTTGAACCCCCAAGTGCTTCACAGAAGTTTGACGCCCGGGCGTGAAAATAAAATCATTTTTTTCCACAAAAATGATATTTTTGCTCCCAATTTTTTTTTCCTAAGGATAACAAAAGAAATTGGTTCCCAAAAGTTGTTTTGCAATATGTCCTGAGTAGGCTGGTACCCCATATGTGGGGGTAAAACACTGTTTGGTTGCAGGGAAGCAGCACCGTTTGACTTTTTCAACGCAGAATTGGCTGGAATTGAGATTAGACGCCATGTTGCGTTTGGAGAGCACCTGATGTGCCCAAACAGTGGAAACCCCACAATTCTAACTCCATCCCTAACCCCAACACACCCCTAACCTTAACCCTAGCCCTAATCCTATCCCTAACCCTAATGGGAAAATGAAAATAAATACATTTTTTTAATTTTATTTTTTTTCCCTAACTAAGGAGGGATAAAGTGGGGTATGATTTACTTTTTATAGCGGGGTTTTATGTTTGGAAGCTGTCATACACTAAAAGACGCTTTTTATTGCAAAAATAGTTTTTACATCCCCACATTTTGAGAGTTATAATTTTTCCATCATTTGACCCACCGAATCATGTGAGGTCTTATTTTTTGCGGGACGAGTTGACGTTTTTATTGGTACCATTTTCGGGCACGTGACATTTTTTGATCGCTTTTTATTCCGAATTTTGGGACGCAGAATGAACAAAAACCAGCATTTCAAGAATTTCTTTTGGGGGGGTGCATTTACACCGTTCCGCGTGCGGTAAAATTGATAAGGCGGTTTTATTCTTCGGGTCAGTACGATTTACAGCGATACCTCATTTATGTATTTTTTTATGTTTAGGCGCTTTTATGCAATGAAAACAATTTTATATAAAAATTATTTTTGCATCGCTTTATTCTGCTATAACTTTTTTATTTTTTCACTGATGTCGCTATATGGCGGCTCGTTTTTTTGTGGGATAAGATGACGTTTTCAGCGGTCCCATGGTTATTTATATCCGTCTTTTTGATCGCGCGTTATTGCACTTTTTGTTCGGCAGTATGATAAAGTATTATTTTTTGCTTTGTTTTTTATTTTTTAAGGGGTTCACTAAAGGGGTTAACTAATGGGACAGTTTTATAGGGCGGGTCGTTACGGATGCGGCGATACTAAATATGTGTACTTTTATTGTTTTGGTCTGGGTTTTTTTATTTCCAAAAAAATGAATTTTAGGGAATATTTTTTATTTATTTTTAATTTATTTAGTGATTTTTTTTTTTTTTTTTTTATAAATTATTTTTACTCTTTTTTTTTTTTTTTTTTAACTTTATTATACTGTCCCAGGGGGGACATAACTGTCATGTGACAGATCGCTGATCTGTCACATCACAGATCGCTGTGACAGATCAGCGATCTATCACAGGCAGTGCTGGAGGCTTCCTCATGCCGGCGCTTTGCAGGCATGCGGAAGCAGTCTCCCTGCAGGCCCCCGAAGGTCCCCGCCGCCATATTGGATCCGGGGACCTGCAGGGAAGGAGGCCCCCGGAGCAGCACAGCACATCTCGCTGCTCCCGGGAGCTCAGGGAAGCACGGAAGGAGCCCCCTCCCTGCCAATGCTTCCCTAAACCCCCGCTACACTGCCATCGTGTTTGATCGCAGTGTGCCAGGGGTTAAAGTATTGGGGACGGTCCGTGACCGCCCCTGACACATAGTGCCGGGTGTCAGCTGTGATAATCAGCTGACACCCGGCCGTGATCAGCGGCGCTCCCCCCATGAGCGCCGCTGATCGCTATGACGTACTATCCCATCCATGGGCTTAGGGGCCCGGGTCCCATGGACGGAATAGTACGTCAGATGGCAGAAAGGGGTTAATGAACAGGGCCGCAGGAGTAAGATGCGGCTAATTCATTAAAAGGAATTTGTCAGCAGGTTTTTAGTACCTTATCTGGGAGCAGCCTGATGTAGAGAAAGACACCCTGAATCCAACAATATATCACTCAGTTTATTGGGTGTAGCCATTCGAACTCATAGTTTTCACTTCACCCATGACAGCACACCTGAGAGAGGGATCCGCTCCGCCAGGACAGGAACCTACTGAGACATAAGGGGCGGCACCTCTCCCCCGCTTCAGTTGGGTTCCTGTCCTGGAAGGAATCCCACTGGGGCGGTGCCTGTCATAGGCGAAGAAAGAAGAGAAAAAAAGAAAGAAAGGGACCCAGGCCCGTCCCGGCGCGGGAAGAACAGGTAACTTGCCTGTAGCGCCGGCCGTCGGGTCCTGGAAGCACAGTCCCCGGTGTTCCTCTGGGCTCCGGGTTCGTGTGGGCGCGGATGGGATCCCGGTGGCTCCGCGGAGCCCCCACTGCTCCGCCCTCCCCTCGCGCACGCCGCATCTTGATCCCCGTGGCAGGGGAGAGACGCTGGCTCCTTCCGGACGCTGACGTCAGCGGCGCTATGGATTGTGGGTGCGCCGGCTGACGTCAGCACAGGGCGACGGTGTCATGGCGCCGGGTGCGACGCCGGCTTTTCTGAAGCGGTCGGCCGGCGGTCGCAGGGGGAGGGTAGGAGACACCACCGACAAAGGCTGCATATAACCAAGGACCAGCGGCGTGGGAGACGGTGGAAAATGGAGTCGGAGCAGGAGAGATCGCTGTCTCTGCCTCCCTCACAACCCTCAGGCAAACATGGAAGCCGCTCAAGTAGCAGCCGCCCCAGCCGTAGATCAGGGGAATCATCAAGGTCCTGAGAGCACGGGTCACGTGCTCCGACGCAGCCTCAGAGTCCGGAAAGGCCCAAAAAAGCAGGAAGCAAGAAGAACAATAGGGACTGTGCTATATGTAAAACTCCCCTAGCAAGAGACTGGCAGAAAGATCTCTGTGCCTCTTGCATTCAGCGGACCATGGCGGAGGAAGCGCCTAGTTTCGCAGCCAATTTGATATCCGCCCTCAGGTCAGAAATGGAGGGTTCAATTAAGACCCTATTGAAAAAAGGGAAGAAAAGTAGGAAGAATCCCCCTAGTTCTCCCTCAGATTCCTCATCAGCCTCGTCTCAGGCAGAACAGGCATCCTCCTCAGACTGACATGGGGGGGTAAGCCATGTTTCCCTGTAGAAGACACAGATGCTCTCCTAAAGGCCATTAGAACCACAATGGGCCTACAGGAAGAAAGGGCGGCTAAAACCCTAGAGGATGTCATGTTTGGGGGGTTTCAAGAGAGGAAAAAACGGACCTTTCCAGGGAACGAGAAAATTCAGGTGCTTATTGAGAGCGAGTGGAGGAAACCCGAAAAATCTGGCGCCCTTCCGTCCACCTCTAAGAGACGATACCCCTTTGAGCACAAGGATGCAGAGATATGGGACAAAGTCCCAAAAATAGATGCAGCAGTATCCAGGTCTTCCAAAAAGTTGGCCCTGCCCTTGGAAGACTCAGGGGTTCTTAGAGACCTGCTGGACAAAAAAGCGGACTCATATTTGAGGCACGCATTGGAAGCGACAGCAGGAGGACTAAAGCCGGCGATAGCAGGCACCTGCAGGGCACGATCCCTCATGATCTGGCTGCAACAGTTAGAAGAGAAGCTGGCATCAAAGGTCACAAGAGAGAAAATTTTAGTAGATATGTATCTCTTGCACTGGGCAACAGCTTTTTTGGCAGATACCTCGGCGGACTCTATGAGGTTGACAGCTAGGGCAGCGGGACTATCAAATGCTGCCAGACGCGCGTTATGGCGTAAGGGCTGCCCGGGTGACCTACAGTCTAAAGCTAAATTGTGTTCTCTCCCCTGCGATGGTCAGTTCTTATTCGGCAAGAACTTGGACGATATCCTGGAAGAAAGCAAGCGATAGGAAAAAAGGCTTCCCCAGGTTCCCGACGGAACAGAGGAGACAGCCCTTTTGGAGGGGAAGATTCAATACGGGGCGTCCTCCCGCTGACAGGAGAAGATGGGAGGATAAAAGGAAGAAAGAGTCGGGATTTATGTTTGGTGGAAACACCTCCACCTCAAAGAAATCGCCACAATGACACCAGTATTCCAGTGGGGGGGAGATTGGCACTCTTTTTCCAGGCCTGAGAAAAGATCTCCTCCAATACCTGGATCCTGGGCATCTTAAGATAAGGCCTGAGAATCCCCTTTATTCGCCAGCCAAAACCCGTGGTTGTCATTACACCCATCAGGAAGGTGACCGAAGAACAGTTGGCCTTAGAAGCGGAGATTCTGTGCCTGATAGACAAGCGGGTACTTTACGAGGTCCCACACACCCAAGAAGGAAGGGGGTTCTATTCACCCCTTTTTCTGATTAAAAAAAAACCCCAGATCAATCATTCAGGACGATTATAAATCTCAGACTGCTCAATTGATGGATAAGAAACCAGACCTTCAAGAGGGAGTCAGTGGCTACGGCCGTGAAGCTACTACATCAAGATTGTTATATGGCCGTAGTCGACTTAAAGGATGCATATTATCACATCTATCCATCTAGATTACCAAAAATACTTGAGGGTAGCGCTTTATATCCAAGGCGTACTGAGGCCTTTCCAGTTCAGAGCTCTTCCATTTGGCATATCCATAGCCGCGAGATTTTTCACCAAGGTCATAGCGGAGGTGACAGCCTTTCTCTGGATTCACGATACAGTCATAATGCCATACTTGGACGATTTCCTTATAGTGGGCAGCTCAGAGGACCACTGCACGGCACAGTTGAGCCGGGTGACCGACACCTTGCAAGAATTAGGGTGGATAATCAATTTCAAAAAATCGAAATTACAACCCCTAAAAAACAGACCTTCCTGGGATTTATACTTGATTCAGAAATGCAGGTGTGTCTGCTCCCAGAGTCTAAAATAAAGAAGGTACAGAATCTGGCCATGGCGGCCCGAAACCAACCATGTATGACAGTGAGAAGGGCAATGTCCCTACTAGGTACCCTAACGTCCTGTATTTCGGCGGTCAGGTGGGCTCAATTTCACACCCGACAACTCCAGGGGGAGATATTATCAGCACAAAGATCGCTAAGAGGGCGTTTAGAAGGAAAGCTGGAGCTTTCCGTAAAAACCAGAGACTCTCTCAACTGGTGGCTGGACGGTACAAATCTGACCTCAGGAATACCGTGGGACAGACAGACGACAAATGTGATTTTAACAGATGCAAGCTCCTCGGGGTGGGGGGCACACCTAAGGGGCCTCATAGGCCAGGGCTCCTGGACACCTCAAGAAATGGAGGCATCTTCCAACCTAAGAGAACTGTGGGCAGTGAACAAGGTCCGAAGTCACTTCAATCCGCTACTCCAGGATCGCAATGTGCGCATCATGTCAGACAACAGGGTAACAGTGGCATACATCAACCACCAAGGAGGGACAAGATCACACTCCCTAATGAAAGTGGCGAGCGACATTCTGAGCAGACCAGAGTAACACCTACACTCCTTGACAGCCTTACACATAAAAGGGGCAGAAAACATAGAGACAGATTTTCTGAGTCGCAATACCCTGAGGCAAGGAGAATGGTTGCTAAATCGGTCCATTTTTCAAAAAATAATGCAGCTTTTGGGGGAAACCAGTAATAGACCTCTTTGCCAACAAGCACAACAGGCAAACAGAAAGGTTTTGCTCTCTAAACCCGAGGGAAAAGCCATGGGCAGTGGACTCATTGCACATCCACTGGAACTTCAGACTAGCTTATGCTTTCCCCCCCCCCAGTGGCTCTGATCCCAACAGTTGTCAGGAAGATCAGAAACGATCAAGCCAGGGTGATTCTAATAGCCCCGTTTTGGTCGAAAAGGCCCTGATTTTCTCTACTACAAAGAATGTCCCTCTCCGATCCATGGGTTCTGCCAGAAATCCCGGACCTACTAGCTCAAGGCCCAATATTCCACGCTCAGGTCAAAGGATTCCATCTGACGGTGTGGAATTTGAAAGGTTGCTTTTAATGGATAGAGGGTTCTCCCCCCGGGTTGGTGGCCACCCTGCTAAAGAGTAGGAAACCAGTGACGACTAACATCTACGGCAGAACATGGAATAAGTTCCTACAGTTCCTAGGTAAGCCGTTAGAAAAAGAACCCCCGATTAGTGCCATCCTGGAGTTCTTGCAATCGGGGTTGCAGGTGGGGTTAGCGGTGAACACACTTAAAGTTCAGGTGTCTGCACTAGGGGCGCTCTACAACTGCAAATTGGCATCAAATAGATGGGTAGCCAGGTTCATTAAATCCTGCCATAGAGCTAGGCCTATCCCAATACCCAGAATAGCCCCCTGGGATTTAAACCTAGTGCTAGAAGCCCTTAAAAAGGAACCGTATGAGCCGTTACACCAGCTACCCCTGAAGTTTCTGACCCTAAAGACGATCGTTTTAGTGGCCCTTACGTCAGCCCGCAGAATAAGCGACTTACAGGCTCTCTCGGTAAATCCACCTTATACACAAGTTTTTCATGATAGGGTGGTGTTAAGAACAGACCCCGCTTATCTGCCTAAGGTAGCATCAGATTTCCATCGGGGTCAGGAGGATGTCCTCCCATCCTTCTGCGAGAATCCAAAAAATTTGGGGGAGGAAAAATTCCATAGTTTGGATGTTAAGAAAGCTCTATTAGAATACATATCTGTCACTAGCCAGTGGAGGAGGTCACAGTCCCTATTCGTAGCTTTTCAGGGTGCCAGGAAAGGCTATGGGGTTTCGAAAGGGACTATTGCTAGATGGATTAGGGAGGCCATTAGTGTAGCCTACTCAGCTAGTGGTATCACGATTCCTGACGGCATCAAGGCTCATTCCACCACAGCCGTGGCGACCTCCTGGGCTGAAAAGGCAGAGGTATCAATTGAACAGATTTGTAAGGCTGCTACCTGGGCCTCACCTTCCACCTGCTTTAAGCACTATAGATTAAATCTATCCTCCTCTGCTGAACTAACCTTTGGTAGAAGGGTGCTGCAAGCGGTGGTCCCTCCCTAAGGTGTTTCGAAGTCTCCAAAAATCTCTCAGGTGTGCTGTCATGGGTGAAGGGAAAACGACGATGGTTACTTACCGGTAGCCGGTTTTTCCGGAACCCATGACAGCACCCGTATATTCCCCCCCCCTTTTTCACTGTGTGGGTGTGCACAGTTAGTAGGGTGCTTTTGAGTGATGTGGTGTTGGATTAAACATGTAACTAACTGGGAAATCCTCTCAATGCTCTGTAACCCAACTGAAGCGGGGGAGAGGTGCCGCCCCTTATGTCTCAGTAGGTTCCTGTCCTGGCGGGGCGGATCCCTCTCTCAAGTGTGCTGTCATGGGTTCCGGAAAAACCGGCTACCGGTAAGTAACCATGGTGGTTTTTAGATTTAGCATGAAGCAGAGCTGAAAAAGCTGCCCCCGCCCACACCAGGCTCTGTATATACAATGTCTATACTGTAGACCCTGAGAATACTTATCACAGAAAGGGGGTGGAATCAGACCAGGAGACATGTGCTGTTGTATTCAGCAATGGTAAGCTCCTGATGTTAAACCAATTATTGCAACTAAAGTAAACCACAGAGCTTTCAGGCATCACTGATATCTGTATTTTCACCCCTATCTCATAGGGTCTTCAGATTACATAGCAAAAACCTGCTGACAGATTCCCTTTAAAAAGTGCACACCACTTAAAAAATTGGGAATCTTACAAGTGCCGTGCACCTCTGGGAGAAAAGTAAATACACATGTATATACACACACTGCACAGACGTGTGTGTATATATGCACACACTGCACATACAGTACATACCAGCCTGTCTCCCCTTCTGCTCCAGATTCTTGCAGTTGAAACCTTTGGTGACATCATGGTTACATGACTATGGTGTCACCAGAGTTCCTGAAGCAGGCTTGACCTCAGAATAGAAATGCTGGGGGCTCTGCAAAATTGCCCAGTTTAAACCTCATTCTCCCTAATGCTGTCTCTGCATACCAGTGTGTCTCCTGTTCAGTTCTTCAGATTCTTGCAATTGAGACACTTTTGGGGACATTATGGTCACATGACTTTGAAGTCACCAAAGCTTCTCATACAGCTTTTATAATAATAATCTTTATATAGCGCAAACAATACACTCCCTGACAGAAGTTATGTCGCTTATCCATGTTATGTAAATAAAAGCTTGTTACCTTACGTTAGATTCATCCATTGGTTGTATAAATTATTTTTTTGAAAGCTGAAACCCTCTGAAATGTGGTTTCGGTTAAGAAAATAAATTGGCATCAATGCAGAAATATTGATAATTTAATGGACACAGAATGGTCAGATTTTGGCAAGACAAAAGTTTTGTCGCCTGGTCATATAATGCATCCAGTCCTAGCTTACATCCTCACCTGTGCTCAGTAAATGATCGGTTAATTAGTGGGTGTGTATAAAAAGAAACCCAGCACCCCAGACCTTCACTTGAACTGCAACTTGAGCTCTGACAACATGCCAAAAATCCACCCTGCGACCAAAGCCTGGATTATCAAGAGGCTGAAGACCAGATCCACTGCAGAGGTGGCTGGCACCTTTTAATGTGTCTCAGCGTCAAGTACAAAGAATTAAAAAAAGGTTCAAAGAGACTGGAGATGTTTGACAAGCCCAGGTCCAGCAGACCCCGCAAGACAACTGCTCAGGAGGAACGTTTGTTGGTTAGAAAATCCAAAGCAAGCCCCTCTTCTACTGCAGCAGAGATCCAACAGGCCTGGTCACCTCAACTCCCTGTGTCAACTAGAACAGTTTGTAGGATTCTGTCTCGAAATGGCCTCCATGGTCGACTCTGTGCCCAGAAGCCAGCACTAAACAAAAGGCAAATAAAAAAACCGTGTGGCATTTGCAAAGTCCCACAGCCTGCTAAACAGATGGACGCTGGAAAAGTGGCAGAAGGTGGATTTCTCTGATGAATCTTCAGTAGAATTACACCACAGCCGTTGCAAATACTGCAGGAGACCTACTGGAGCGCGTATGGATCCAAGATACACCCAGAAAACAGTTAAATTTGGTGGTGGAAAGATCATAGTCTGGGGTTATATTCAGTATGGGGGTGTGTAAAACATTTGCAAGGTGGAAGGTAATATCAATAGCCTAAAATATCAACAAGTATTAGCTACCTCATATTCCAAATCATAAAAGGGGTCAAATTCTGCAGCAGGATGGTGCTCCATCTCATACATCCATCTCTACAACAAAGTTCCTCCAGGCAAAAGAGATCAAGGTGCTCAAGGACTGGCCAGCCCAGTCACCAGACATGAACATCATTGAGCATGTTTGGGGTAGAATGAAAGCGGAAGCTTGGAAGACAAAACCAAAGAATCTAGATGAACTCTGGGAGGCATGTAAGACTGCATTCTTTGCTATTTCTGATGACTTCATTAATACATTGCATGAATCATTGTTGAACCGCATGGATACAGTCCTTCAAGCTCATGGAAGTCACACAAAATATTGAATATGACTCTAATAGCACCACAACTTCATTCATCAATGTTATGCAACATATATTTGTGTTTTAAGTTAATTTGTTTGAATATCACATTACTTTCTGTGGCCTACAAAACTTTTGTCTTGCCAAAATCTGACCATTCTCTGTCCATTAAATGATCAATATTTCTGCATTGATGCCAATTTATTTTCTTAACCGAAACCACATTTCGGAGGGTTTCAGCTTTCAAAAGAATAATTTATACAACCAATGGATGAATGTAACGTCAGGTTATAAACTTTTATTTACATAACATGGATAAGCGGCATAACTTCTGTCAGGGAGTGTATTCCGCAGCACTTTACAATTCAACAGTTCATATACAAGTCATAAGTAACAGCGTTAAAGATAATACAATAATTAACGCAAAATTATGACACTGCTCGTAAGAGCTTACAATCTACAATGAGGTGGGGGAGACAATGTACAGGTGCTTATTTACAGTGATGGTCCAGCCAGCTTGAGGGAATGGCTTTAACCTCGGAATAGAAACACTGAGGGCCCCTATGTGAGTGGGGGCTGTGGGTTATTGCCCAGTTCGACTCCTCCGAACACCGGCCCTGATGTAACTAGGGCTTATTTTTGGAGAAGGGCTATTTTTCATGCATACTTCAAACATACTGTAATATCATGCTAGAGGTTATTTTTGGGAAAACACGGTATGTTCCGGACATGCTCCTTCCTGCATTTACTGTCCATTGCTGTGGGGGTAGATATATCTTTTGCTGTATATTGAAGTAAAACTGTCTAAAACAGACAGGCTTTTACTTTGAACATCTCAGATCTTCAAAGACAAGGCTTCATTCCATGTGACACATTGGTGGTGAATGATCGTCATGTTGGCTGTGATGCACAAAATAACATCTGGATAAAGAGAGGAAAAAAATCTTGAACATTACTCAGATCCACAGACAAATTATATTTTGTAAAACTTCTAGTGTATCTGATTTCAGACAAATCTGACAGAACCTCACTGGTAATGTCTGTACCTCCCAGTGTCGATTTTGAACTTCAAATCCACCCCACCTAGTCCATTTTTTATATCTAAGGCAGGGGTTGGTTTTCTTCTAGTTGAAGGGCATTGTTATCATTATTTGCAAATTTTTACAGGGCATTTAATTGTTTTGGAGCTAGTGATGTGTGTCAGATCCAAGTAGGTTCAGGCTCCTTTAAAATTAAATATGCATGTCTCTGTAAGAAGGAAAGCAGGTTGTTGGGTGTTTGAAGTCTTCACTGGAATGCAAACTATGCTTGTTCACGTATAAAATGTGTTCTTGTCTGGCGATCAGGGCTTTCTGGGCTTGCCCTGCAGGAATGAGACCACAACTGAGGTCTGATGGAGAACATGAAAGGAGCTGGTTCTACCTGGCTAATGAAGCTTGGACTGTTTTACTAAGTATTTTGATTTAGACAAAGCTTCATTTATACACAAGCGGCTATTGCTCCAAAATCACTAGTTCTGCAGCATGGACATTGACATTTCTTTTTGACCTTTTTGGAAAATGTCATTATGGGTTCTGCAAACACTGGCAAGAGTTTCTTTTGAAAAAGCTTCCCAATAAAGGTCCATTTACAAAATTAATTGAGATCCAAACTTGCACCTCTGGCAGCTGCATATCTCGTATGGTGAAAATAGTATTGACCTGGTGAAATGCAACATGTGTGAACTGACTATCCTATAATTTTTGGGTGTTCGAAGACCCTCAAACACATTGAATGTCAACCAAATGCCATAAAAACAATGGGTCAAATTTTAAGATTAGCAGATCTGTTCCTGGTGTGAGAAGGCTTATGCATACTGAAAATTGCCAGTTTCTGGCTTTAGTTAAATATTTTTCTAAACAATGTACACTCACATTTTCAGCTCAGGATTTTGCACAGTTTGCATCTTTTTCCATGTTTGGCCCATATGGCAAAGTTTGGGCCTACTATTAAGCAAAAGTTATCCCACTAATTAACAAATGTGGGCCAGTGGGTTTGGTATACTTACTGTATATCAAATGTGAAGCTTTATTTGTACCGTATATACTCGAACATAAGCCGAGATTTTCAGCCCATTTTTTGGGGCTGAAAGTCCCCCTCTCGGCTTATATTAGTCATATACCCAGGGGGTCGGAGGGGGGCGGGGGTATCAGGTCATACTTACCCGTCCTGGCGCGGTCTCTGCAGCCTCCAGCTTCTCCGCGATCTCCCTTCCTTGCTTCAGCGGTCACATGGTACCACTCATTAAACTCATGAATATGGGCATATTCATGAGTTTAATGAGCGGTACCACGTGACCGCTGAAGGTAGGAAGGGAGAACGCAGAGACCGCGCCAGGACGGGTAAGTATAGTGATATTCACCTGTCCCGGGTCCATCGCTGCTTGCTGCTGTCTGGCACGTCATCTGTCAGTGACGTTCAGACAGCAGAGGGCACGGTGACGTGGTTAGTGAGCGCCACGCCCCCTGCAGTCTGAGCGTCACTGACAGATGACGTGCGAGACAGCAGCAAGCAGCGATGGACCCCGGACAGGTGAATATCTCAGGTGGCAGCAGTGACACTGGCACCTGGCCCCCAGCGACGGAGAGGGGAGTATGTAATTTTTTTTTTTATTTTTAAACGCAGCAGCAGCGGCCGCACATGGTGGCATAATCTATGGAGCATCTTGTGGGGGCAGCATATGGGGGCATAATCGATGGAGCATCTTATGGGGACAGCATATGGGGGCATAGTCTATGGAGCATCTTATGGGGGCATAATCTATGGAGCATTTTATTGGGGGCAGCATATGGGGGCATAATCTATGGAACATTTTATGGGGGCAGCATATGGGGGGCATAATCTATGGAACATCTTATGGGGCCATAACCTTTATGGAGCAGCATATGGGGCATATTCTATGGAACATCTTATGGGGCCATTATTAACCTTTGTGCAGCATTATATGGGGTGTATTTTGGGGCTATCATGAACTGTATGGAGCATTATGTGGGGCTCCTGATTCAATATGGATATTCAAAAACATTTAACCTACTGATGTCTCAATTAATTTTACTTTTATTGGTATCTATTTTTATTTCTTAAATTCACCAGTAGCTGCTGCATTTTCCACCCTAGGCTTATACTCGAGTCAATAAGTTTTCCCAGTTTTTTGTGGCAAAATTAGGGGGGGGTCGGCTTATACTCGGGTCAGCTTATATTCGAGTATATACGGTAATTATTCTTATATAGTCCAATCCTATTTCGCAGAGCTTTACAGACAATATCATCACTGTTCCTATTGGGACTTTAAAACTCAATTCCCTATCACTATGTTATTGGAGTGTGTGTGGAAGTCAGATTACCTAGAGAAAGGCCTCACAAACTCGGGGAGTATATACAAGCTGTTTTCACATGTTGCCCTTGGTCAGGTTTGAAACCAGCTCCCTATCGCTACAAAGCAACCACTGAGCCACTCTGCCGCCTATATTGACTGGTTACACAATGCACACAAAGCACATAATATAAGTAAAAGTAGTAGTGCCCAGTACATTGGGCCCATCTTGTGTTTCTGAAGAATTAAGCATGTTCTCACCACTGCAGAAATGTCAAACATGTGGATACTTAATGTGGTTTAAGCATACCATGGGGATCAGATGTGAAAGGGGACATTTGGATTTGAGGGTGCCATAAGCGCCAGAGCCTTTGTGTGGCTAGTAACCTTTTTTGTTTGTTTGTTGTTTTTTTTTTGGGGGGGGGAGGCTGAAGCATTTAAAAAGATGGACATTGCCGAATTATAGACCAGAGTGTGTCCAAAGTGTCTCCATCTGCTCCACTATACAGAATCTTCCGTCAGGGGTTCTGTCTGAATCGCGTATTTCAGAGATTTACATGGAGACACGAGTGTAAGCGCTCAGCGTAGAACTCAGAATAAATGTGATCTGAGTCTTAATGCAATCGTTGGGAGGCAGAATTAACAAATCCACAGGTCAAAAATTGGTTTTTAATTTTCCAATGTTCACTATTCGATATAGATGATAAGACGACTTTACTCCTCAGTTCAGTATGATTGCAGTGATACCAGATTTATATACGGTACCTTGGATACCAGCTCCCAGCGCGAGCACACTGGTATCCAGGGTACACAGCGGGTAACTAAGCGACGCGCGCGCTTAGTTACCCACGTCCTCGCTGGTCCTGATCTCTGGTGAGTCTGCCTGTTTGACAGCTCACCAGCGATCATGTAGCTACACACCAGCGATCCTGACCGGGTCATATCATTGTTGGGATCGCTGGTGCGTCGCTTAGTGTAACGGGACCCTAAGTGCCAGAATTGCCGCATCTTAGAGATACGTTTTTTCTGGGACGGCTGAGAGCTGATGTTTATTCGGACTCCCATGACAGCACCACGAGAGAGGGGATCCGCCCTTTAGGAACAGGAAACCTACAGATACAAAAAGGGCGGCACCTCTCCCACGCATCAGTTGGTTTCCTGTTCCTGAAGGGACGGGATCCTACAGAAGGCCAGGATCCCAGGCCGGCCGATACAGGTAGCGGGGGGGTCTCCTACCTCGGCCTGGTGCGGATCCCTGGAAGACGCCACGGTGGCCCAGGATGGGTAGCACAGCGGTAGCGTAGTCAGCAGGGAGCGGCGTCCGGAGGATGTCCGACTCCAGAATAAAGGCCGCCGCCGGTGAGTATGTTTCCCCCCGGGGGCCCCCGGATCCGGCGGCGCTGGTGCGGTGGCCGGCGCGCTGCGGGGGACGCTGCGACCGGGGAGTGCGGTATCCCGAAGCTCCCGGGCGTCCCGCGTGACTTCCGGTCGGGCGGGGTCGCGGTGACGTCAGGGGGCGGCCGGAGGAGGTGCTTCCGGGTCGGCGGCGCCACTGCGCATGCGCGAGAAAAACAAGATGGCGGCGCCCATCGCAAGCGCCGATGAGCGTCGGCTCTCCGGCCCGGTGTGGCGCCAGCTGGGGAAGGGAGCCCTATTAGGGGGGGAGGGGCGCGGCACGCATACTGCTGTCCGGAGGAGGGGTATATAGGCAGGACCCAGGCAGGGTGCCTTGCCTTGGCCACATTATTGCGAGCAGTAACGGAGAGCGACCAGGAGCAGCAGCGGCAGCGGCGTCAGCAGCAGCAGCAACGACGGCAGCAGCGACAAACATCTCTGCCGCCCCTGGATGACCTTCGGCAGGTCAAGCAGAAAAAGAAAGAGTCACGTGACAGTGAACGTGCGGGACGAAATGACCAGTCCAGCCATAAAAGCTCCTCTAAGCAGACAGGAGCATCGTCTGAGAAGAATCCCCCTCATCCTCCGGTACTTGATAGTGGCACTGGTAAGTGATATTCGTGAAAGTTCACTCAGTGACGGGGCCCCCCTTCTGTGCTTTATTCTAGGGGAAGAAGGCTTCAGGTAAAACTAAACACAGGGAATGCGCACTCTGTGCATGCCCATTACCGGACTCATGCCCCAAAAGATTGTGCCCCCCCTGTATTCAGCAGACAGTGGCGGAAGAGTCGCCCGCGGTAGCAGCGAGTTTGAGAGACATTGTTAGGGCAGAAATGAAGGAAACCCTAAAGTCACTGTCCCAGCCGGAAACTATAAAGGGCGGGGTCCCGGTGGAGTCCGATTCCTCGGCAGAATGGAGGAGAAGTAGAGACTCCCAGGCTTCATCTCCCTCGTCCTCCTCAGAAGAAGAGGACTCTGGGCGGTTTTGTCTGCCTCTTGACCGGGTAGACAAGCTGGTCAAAGCAGTCAGAGGGACAATGGAAGTAGAGGAGCCTAAGCCCCAATTATCCATGCAGGATGTCATGTTCAGGGGGCTGGAGCAGAGGAAGCATAGAGTCTTCCCGTTAAATCAGAAGATCCAGGATCTAATCCACAGAGAGTGGAAAAAAACGGATAAAAGAGGGTCGCTACCACCAGCCCTCAAACGCAGATATCCCTTCGACGATCCAGCAGTAAATACTTGGGACAAGGCCCCCAAATTAGATGCGGCCATTGCAAAGGCATCGAAAAGATCCTTGCTGCCCTTTGAGGACATGGGATCCCTTAAAGATCCCCTAGACAGGAAGGCAGACACCTTCCTTAAGAATACTTGGGAGATGGCAGCCGGTTCCTTAAGACCAGCAGTGGCGTCAACATGCACAGCCAGGTCCATGATGGTCTGGTTGGACCAGTTGGAGTCACAATTAAAACGGTACGTCAAGACAAACAATTCTTGGGGCCCTACCAACAATCCAAGAGGGAGCAGCCTTCCTAGCAGATGCCTCGGCGGATGCAGTAAGAATGGCAGCCAGAGCAGCAGGTCTCTCTAATGCGGCTCGTAGAGCCCTGTGGCTAAAGTGCTGGCAGGGAGACATTCAGACCAGGGCGAAGCTTTGTACTATTCCGTGTGAGGGGGAATATTTGTTCGGCGCAGTCCTGGACGAACTGCTTGAGAAGGCTGGGGACGACAAGAAAAAATTCCCAAATCTCTGGCCTACATCCTACCGACGCCCATTTGGTAGAAGGAGATTCCGTCTGGGGAGAAGGCCCAATTCTTCGCCTACTAGAGACCGTCCCAGATGGGAAGATAGAAGGAGAAGAGGTACGGGCTACATGTTTAGACGCTCGTCTAGAGATCAAAAGAGACAGAATCAATGACTAGCAATTCCCGTGGGAGGTAGACTATCATCCTTCCTTCCGGCATGGTCACAGATTACAAATAGTGACTGGGTGCACAATGTAATATCCACCGGGCTTAGATTGGAGTTTACCCAGGTCCCGCGGGATACCTTTAAATCCACTCCTTTAAGATCTTCACCCCTTGAACAAGCAGCTTTAGAAGCGGAGGTCTTGAGCCTATGCCAGAAAAACGTCTTGATAGAGGTTCCGGAAGCTGAGAGAGGAAAAGGGTTCTACTCTCCCTTATTCCTGATCCAAAAACCTGATAAGACATTTAGAACGATCATTAACTTACGTTTCCTTAATAAGTTTTTGGTGAACCGTACTTTTAAGATGGAGTCCATCAATACGACAATAAAAATATTGTTTAAAGGGTGTTTTATGGCAGTCATAGATTTGAAAGATGCGTACTATCATGTACCTATCCATGCAGACTTCCAGCAGTTCCTGAGGGTGGCGGTTTCAATAGACGGCACAGTCCGTCATTATCAATATAGAGCCCTTCCCTTTGGTCTCTCAGCAGCGCCCCGGGTATTTACAAAGATAGTGGCCGAAGTGATGGCGCATTTACGGGAGGTGGACATCCTGATTGTTCCATATTTGGATGATTTTTTAATTGTAGGAAAATCAGGGGGCCATTGTACATCCCAGATAGAAAGAGCTAAGTCCAGGTTAGAAAACCTCGGATGGATATTAAACTACGAGAAATCCCGACTCCAGCCCTCAAAAATACAAAAGTTTCTAGGCTTACTATTAAATTCAGAAACTCAGCAGTGTCTGTTGCCATTGGATAAAATGCAAAAGATACAGCAGCAGGTTCTTCGGGCGGTTGATAATCCTTCTATGACCCTCAGACAGGCCATGTCCCTGTTGGGATCTCTAACCTCATGCATCCCAGCAGTTAGGTGGGCACAATTCCATACTAGAGCCCTTCAGAAGGATGTCCTATTTAATAGCAGGGCCTTAAGACACTCCTTACAAGGTCAACTGTTGCTAAGCCCCTCGACTGTCACATCGCTTAGATGGTGGCTCGATGATGAGAACCTAGCCTCAGGGGTGCCCTGGATAACGCAGATAACCCGTGTTATAACCACAGACGCTAGTCCCTTCGGTTGGGGGGCCCATATGGGGGACATAGTGGTACAGGGACAGTGGGATTTGGATACGGAGATCTCATCCAACCAAAGAGAGCTATTGGCGATAGAGCAGGCAGTCAAAAAACTCATTATGTACCTACAGGGCCATCACGTGAGGATACTCTCGGACAACCAGGTAGCGGTAGCATATATCAACCACCAAGGTGGAACCCGCTCCGACGCCCTGATGCGGACAACAGAACGTCTCCTTCAAATAGCAGAGGGAAGTTTTCTATCTTTGACGGCGCTCCACATCAGAGGGAAAGACAACGTAAAGGCAGACTTTCTAAGCCGCAAGGCTCTAAAGCAAGGAGAATGGGCTTTGAACAGGGATATTTACCACCAGATTGTCCGCAGATGGGGTCGGCCAGAGGTAGACCTCTTTGCCACCAGAGAAAACAGAAAAGAAAAATCGTTCTGCTCTCTGAATCCAGGGAAAATCCACTAGCAGTGGACGCCCTCCTGATAAGATGGAACTTTTCTCTGGCATACGCCTTCCCGCCATTAAATCTTCTACCTCTGGTAGTAAGGAAGATCAGGGAAGATCGGGCAAGAGTCATATTAATTGCCCCCTTTTGGCCCAGGAGGACCTGGTTTGCATGGTTGAGGACCATGTCTGTATGCGATCCCTGGGTGCTGCCGAACCTTCCGGATCTCCTCTACCAGGGGCCAGTCAGCCACGCACAAGTAGCGAGACTCCATTTGACGGCGTGGTCTTTGAAAGGTCACTGTTAGAGGATAGAGGGTTCTCCAAGAAGTTAATTGATACCCTCCTAAAAAGCAGGAAATTGACTACCACTAACATTTATGCTAGGACCTGGAAGCGATTCCTGTCCACCTTTCAGTTTGACGCCAGAGACGGAATTCCCACGAAACATATTCTGGAATTTCTCCAGAAGGGTCTCGAATTGGGTCTCTCCACAAGTACATTAAAAGTACAAGTTTCAGCCTTAGGGGCCTTGTTTGCATGTGATATTGCCAATAACTATTGGGTAGCAAGGTTCATCAAAGCAGCGGCTAGATCGAGACCCATACACAAAGACAGATGTGTACCTTGGGACTTAAATTTAGTCCTTACGGCCTTGACAGAAAAACCATTTGAACCTCTGGATTCGGCCTCATTAAAGATTATATCTCTTAAGGCAGCTTTTCTAGTGGCGATAACATCCGCACGTAGAGTGAGCGACATACAGGCACTTTCCAGATTGCCCCCTTACACAGAGTTCTTACAGGATAGAGTAATCCTAAGGCCAGATCCAGCATACCTTCCCAAGGTAGCATCACAATTTCACAGGACACAAGAGATAGTTCTGCCTTCCTTCCTCCCTAATCCGACCAACCCTAAGGAGCAAAAACTTCAGGCATTAGATATTAGGAGATGCTTACTTAAATATTTAGCAGCCACGGATCCTTGGAAGAAGGAGAATGCATTATTCCTATCCTTCCAAGGTCCCAGGAAAGGTTGTAGGGTATCAAAACGCACATTAGCGAGGTGGATTAGGGAGGCTATCTCTCTTGCCTACACAGCAGGTGGAGGTCCGGCTCCGCAGAACCTGAGGGCGCATTCCACTCGTGCCATGGCATCATCTTGGGCAGAAAGATCTGGAGTGTCAATTGATCAGATATGTAAGGCGGCCACCTGGTCATCTCCTTCCACCTTTTTTAACCACTATCGATTAGATATGGGTGCCTCTTCAGCTCTCACCTTCGGGCTAAGGGTGCTGCAGGCTGTAGTCCCGCCCTAAATTAGTTTACATCTCTGTAATTCTCTCGTGGTGCTGTCATGGGAGTCCGAATAAAGTATTAAGTTACGTACCGGTAACGGTATTTTTCGGAAGCCCATGACAGCACCCTTAGTTCCCTCCCTTGTTCACATATAGGGGTGCACTCCTTTAGAAGATTGTCCACAATTTACGGTATGTGGGAGATGGTGTAAAAAAATATATATATATTTCTGCTATATAGGGTAGATAGGTTGTATATATTATATGTTGTGTACTAACCATGGTAGCCTCTCAAGCTCTGTAAACCAACTGATGCGTGGGAGAGGTGCCTCCCTTTTTGTATCTGTAGGTTTCCTGTTCCTAAAGGGCGGATCCCCTCTCTCGTGGTGCTGTCATGGGCTTCCGAAAAATACCGTTACCGGTACGTAACTTAATACTTTTTAGCCTGAGGGGGAGCAGTATCCATGGCCCCTTCTTTGGCTATTAATATCAGCCCGCAACTGTCTGCATCACCTTTGCTGGTTATTAAGGCTAGTTTCCCACTAGCGTTTCATTGACCTGCATCTGCTATGATTAGGTCACCGAGGAGGATAACCGGGGAATAAGCTAGGCAACCAGATGACCAGAAAGGTTGGTAACTTAGCGGATTGCAGACCCCTAAAACTAACACAACTAGAATTAGCCATGGGACGTACCTACGATGCCCTAGACGCCTCAACACAGCCAAAGAATTAACTAAGCCTAAAGCAAGAAAGGAGAAAGCTAAACTGCCCCGGAGTAGAACCCCAAAGGAATAGATAGCCCCCAAACATATATTGCCGATGAGACAAGATGAGGCACAAACACAGGCAGAAAATAGAGCAAGCAAATGGTGGGGCCCAAACTTTCTAGATAGAACGGGACAGAAAAGATACTGTCTGCAATCATAGAATCCTAGAGTTGGAAGGGACCTCCTGGGCCATCTGGTCCAACCCCCTGCTCAAAGCAGAATTCGCTAAATCATCCCAGTCAGATGTCTGTCCAGCCTCTGTTTGAAGACTTCCATTGAAGGAGAACTCGCCACTTCTCGTGGCAGCTTGTTCCACTCATTGATCACTCTAACTGTCAAAAAGTTTTTTCTAATCATGCACAAAACACTAAGAAAAGTCCAAAACGTCTGATATGCAAAAATACTGAGGCCACACGACCTCTCCCCAACTAGATCAGCATTCTGGTGTGAACTGTAAGCAAAACAAAAGATACTGATATAACAGGGACTAGCAATAGTGAACAGACTGACACAACCTGTGGCATATAGAACAGGGTCCAGCACAGGTCCCAGCAGGGAACAATGCTGAACCCACACAGCAAAGCAGAAAGCCGAGAAAGGCAAAACTGGATCAAATGCAAAAAGATTCCAGCAAACAAATAACTTATCTGAACGATGCAGGAGGCAAGCGGACTTCAAAATGCAGAGGAAGAAAACCAAATCACCAGCAACAAATGAAGGAAGCCTGCTCACTTAAATCTTCCCAATCTGTAACACCTGATCTCCACTCCTCCTCTTCAGGTGATTGACTTCTATCAACTCGACCAGCTCCATTACCCGCAGCAACCACCAGAGGGAGCCCAAACTCAGAAGTTAGGTCAAAAGTGTTCACAACATGCGTCGGTCTGCTCATGGCCGCTGCTAAGCTCCGCCCCCGGCCTTGCCTCCTCCCGGCCGCTCCGCCTATGGGCGCATGACACTGCATGCGACCTGCGTACCCTATCTTTAGCATTGGGTACGCAAGCCGTGTGCAGGTATGCGTTTGCAGGCGCATGCGTCCTTTTTACGGTGCTCCGAGCGCACCAAAATGCAACACGATGCTAAAGATAGGGTACGCAGGTCTCATGCAGCATCATGCGCCCATAGGCAGAGCGGCCGGGGCGGAGCTTAGCAGCGGCTGTGCGCAGACCGACGCAGGTCAGTGAAACGCTAGTGTGAGACTAGCCTAACTGTCATTTTTTTGGGGGGTCCCCCATTTTAATAGCCAGTAAAGGCTAAGTATACCGTTGTGAGCTGATATTAATAGCCGGGGAAGCTTCATGGGTATTACCCCCTTCCCAGGCTATAAACATCGGCCCCCAGCCGTCAGTTTTCCCTCTGCTGGTTACGTAAATTATGTGGGAGCTCACGCCATATTTTTCAGAAAAATAATAATTTATTAAATGTACAGTAAGCTGCGCACACACTGTAATAATTGTATTTGTCACTGACATCTATATATCTACCTTTTCTATTTGTATTTACTGTATGTACACTGTGTTCCAAATTATTATGCAAAAAATATTTCCTCATATTTTCCTCTAAATTACCTATATGAATTGCAGTCATTGTTATTTTCCAGTCATGTAATATTCTAGTATAATTGCAATGTTTTTGAACAAACTGCCTATGAAAACAGTATATTTTTAAAAATAAGAAACACTCAAAATGCATGTTCCAAATTATTATGCACAGCAGAGTTTTCAACCTTTTTATTTTTATTTTGAACAAAAAAATGGTCATTTGTGAAATTATAAGCATTATCAGCTTATTACAAAATGAAATCAAACAGTTTTCAAGTCAAAACTTTATTCTAGGTGATGTTACATTTGCACATACCGTGTTTCCCCGAATATAAGACAGTGTCTTACATTCTTTTGACCCCCAAAAGTCCCACTATGTCTTACTTTCGGGGTATGTCTTATATTAGAAAAAAATCCCACAGCCTGCCATTGTACAGTATCCCACAGCCTGCCATTGTACAGTATCCCACAGCCTGCCATTATTGTACAGTATCCCACAGCCTGCCATTGTACAGTATCCCACAGCCTGCCATTACGGTATGGTACAGTATCCCACAGCCATTGATTACCGGATGGCGATTCCTCTGCGGTGCGGGACAGGGCAGGGCAGGCTTCTTCTTCCTCGTGCAGGGGGACACTGGCCAATGAGCGGTGACGTCAGGGCGACGGCCGGCGGGCGGGCTCACAGAAGCCGCTGGGCCAATCAGAGAGGCCCTGACTTCTGCCCGGGGGACACAGGGGGACACAGGCACCGGTACCGGTATGTTAAACCTAATGCATTATACCGGTACCGCACAACGTCTTACTTTTGGGGCACCGCTGATCCGCTATGTCTTATAAACTGGGGATGTCTTACATTAGGCATCCCCCATTATTCCCCTAGTACGTCTTACATTCGGGGGTGTCTTATATTCGGGGAAAGACGGTAGGACCCCTTGTTCGAAAGAAGCTTCTGAACTCTCTCATCCCAGAGCTGTTGCTTAGATGTGAACTGCCTCCCGCCATCATAGACACTCCTTTGGATGATGCTCCAGAGGTTCTCAATGGGGTTGAGGTCAGGGGAAGATGGTGGCCACACTATAAGTTTGTCCTCTTTTATGCCCATAGCAGCCAGAGATGCAGATGTGTTATTTGCAGCATGAGACGGTGCATTATCATGCATGAAAATGATCTTGCTGCGGAAAGCACGGTCCTTCCTCTTGAACCATGGCAGGAAGTGCTGTTTTAAAAACTCCACATAGATTATGGAGTTCATCTTTACCCCTTCAGGGATCCTAAAGGGGCCGACAATCTCTCTCCCCATGATTCCAGCCCAAAACATTACTCCACCTCCTCGTTGGCGCCTTAGCCGTGTTTTCATGGGGTGTCCATCAACCAGCCATCCTCCACTCCATCCATCTGGACCATCGAGCATTGCACGGCACTCATCGGTGAACAAAACAGTTTGGAAGTCAGTCTTCATGTATCGTTTTGCCCACTGGAGCCGTTTCTGCTTGTGTGCAGTGGATAGTGGTGGTCGACAGGATGGCTTACGCACAGCAGCAAACCTCTGAAGGACCCTGCATCTTGTTGTTCGGTGGACGTTGGAGGCACCAGCAGCTTCAAAAACTTGTCTGCTGCTATGACAAGGCATTTTTGCAGCTGCTCTTTTAACCTGACGCAATTGCCTGTTGGAAAGAGTCCTCAATTTTTCCTTATCAGCACGCACACGTGTGTGCTGGGAATCAGCTACATACTACTTCATCGTGATCATTGCACAATCAAGTGTCTTGGCAATGTTGATTGTAGTCATGCCTTGACCTAAATACTCCACAATTTGTTGCTTCTCAGTAGCCGACACATCCTTTTTCTTTCCCATTTTGGCAAAAAATGTAGGCTGCTTAATAATGTGGAACAACCTTCTTAAGTAGTCTTGCCTTTATTTGGACAAACCTGCCAAACTAATTTGCACAGGTATCTGCAATTGCTTTCAGTGATATAAAGAGCCCTGACACACATCACCATCAATGAGTTTAAATGACAAACAAAAAAATTCTAACCTTATCACTCCTAAACTCTTTTTGCATAATAATTTGGAACACAGTTTAATCTATCTCTTCTACCCTGTCTGCTCCTGCAGTGATTTTACACTACCACAGCTGCTGAATTGCTGGCTTTTCTTCTATCTATGTAATATAAATACACATATACAGTATGTGTGTGTGTGTGTGTGTGTGTGTGTGTGTGTGATATATATTGTGTGTGTGTGTGTGTCACTGACATCTACAGTGGGTACGGAAAGTATTCAGGCCCCTTTAAATTTTTCACCTTGTTTCATTGCAGCCATTTGGTAAATTCAAAGAAGTTCATTTTTTTTCTCATCAATGTACACTCTGCAGACAGGTGTGTGCCTTTACAAATCAAGTCCTATCAGTTTAATTAAACACAGCTGGACCCCAATGAAGAAATAGAACCATCTCAGGATCACAAGGAAATGAACAGCATGTGACTTATAAAATTTAGTTCCAAAATTGAATGTATTAAACAAAATTATTCCTGTGCTGAGATAATCTTATAAATGTGCCCCTACTGTGTACTGGCTGTGTCTTAACGTACAGGAACATGATCTGAGCATACCACAGCTCCTGGGCAGGGGAGGAATCAAACGAGTATACAGACAGGACAGTATGGAATCACAAATGCTGCTTTCTGTGAGGTAAAACCTTTCCCTGCCTGTTTTAAAAACATTTTACCTAACAGAATCAGCTATGATTCTCTGCTATCCTGTCTGTATACTCTTCTGTATACTCCCCTGCCCAGGGTCTGTGATATGTGCCCACCATGTTCCTTCATGGTCAGACACGACCATTAGACAGTACACAGCAGGGGCACATTTATATTATCTCAGCACAGAAACATTTTATTTAGACCTCTAATAGTGGTACTTTACATTTAAATAATAGATCTTGGAATAAAATTACTTTGTGGGAAAACCCCCTTTAAGAGAAAAAAAACTCCTATGACAATTTGATTAGAATTGCTCCTCATTGTACACCACTTGTGTGCTATTTATTTTTTGTATATTAAAAAAAATTGATCTGGCATGGAGCATTCACAACCAGTTTACTTTCTTTGAACACCACCAAAATGTCAGGAACCACAAAGCATTTATATATTGTGTGAACATTAATTTGGACACTGCCTGATGAAGCAATCACTGTGTAGCCATTGGTCCCTTTCCCCATGTCTATAGCAGTGAGGACTTGGGCCATGCGGTAATTTATGGCTGCATTTCACATGGTGACTACACAGGTTCCTAGCAACTCTGTTATATTTACCAGCTAAGTACAAGTGATTATACGGCTTTAATTCGGCCCCACGCCTCACTTGTAATGATTTGTAAAATCACGTGTGTGAGGATTTATCTCATTACTGTATTTACATAGGTGTTTATGGTGCTAGTAACAAATACCAAATAATTACTGATTTAGCCAGCTTATTACTGATAGAAAGGGATTAACTCTTCTCCCTGCATAGTTAGGGTTGTCTGTTCTTGACTATTGTGCAATACGATTGCCTCTTAACATACAATTTCTTTATACATCTCTTAAATTCTATTTGTTCAGAATTTTATATACATTATTTTGTAGTGTTTAAACTCGGCACACATTGTTTTTTCTTTCTCTCTTAAGCAGCCAGTGTTTTTTTTAGCCTTTTCTCCTCTGGCTTCTTTTGGGGACCACAAAATATAGGTAGAAAACTAACTGAATTTAAACACCTTGTATGCCGTACTTCATGTTTGGGTTTAGCTTACAAGTTGTTTGAAGAACATTTGACATTGTCTGTGCAATAAAAGCTAGTAAATCCATCTCGAACACTATATAAATCTATATGGAGTATACTGTATGTGTGTGTGTATGTGTGTGTGTGTGTGTGTGTGTATATATATATATATATATATATATATATGCGCATGTATATAGTACGTGTGCGTGTATAATATGTATATTATATGTATAATATATATTGTTTGATGTGTATATTCATTTCAACTTCACCACTAGTAGGTGTATATATAGTTACCAAAGGGTGAAGGACTTTTATTTAGCCCGCGTGGCGATGTTTTCGGTGATGTGCAATTGACAAACAGTCCACGCAATACTATTAAATACATTATAACTTGTGTAATATGTACAACCATTCAAGTAATCTGGTATAAAGTTCAAAGGTTTCAAAATTCATCAAGTAAATGTACAAACATGATCATAGAGTGCATAAATACATAATTGACGGGATAATTGATGCATGTGTGAACTATGAAAAATAAACTCGCCCACATAAGATTTACCATAAAGAATACTATGAGAACTATGTAAGGTCAAAATACCTCCTTTTTAGAAAAGAGGGCATAAAAAGGCAAAGTCATTACCAACTGGTATCCTTTGTAATATGGTAAAGTCCTATTTTTTAATATAAATCTGTGTGTATACTGTATGTGTGTGTTTATATGTGTATAATGCATGTACAATTGCGGGGGGGGGGGGGGGTTGCTATAGAGAATCATATTAGAAAAAAATAATTTAACAAAAAAGCTAGACTATTTTGCTTTTGTGAAGCTGAAAAAAAAAATCAGTGACCCAAAGAAACATCAAAAGTACGAAAAGACACACAGAATGCAGTGTTTGTGAAGCATTTCCTATTAATCGATCACCAGTGACCGCACCACAAGAGAGGGAATCTGCCCACCAAGGGCCAGAAACCTACAGGCTAAAAAGGGCAGCACCTCTCCCTTGCATCAGTTGGTTTCCTGTTCTTGATGGGGGAAGCCTGTGCTGGTTTACCTGTGAAGATGTAGAAGATGAAAGTTCCTTTCCAGACCTGGCCGGCCGGCTTAGGCGGGGAATCACTTCTCTGCCTTGGCTGGTGCAGAACACTTGGAAGCACCACGGTTGGTGGCTCAGGTGATCGTAGCAATGGCTTTCCCTGTTTTGACCTCCCTGCAAAGCGTCGCTGAAACAGGTAGTGCCGCGCACCTGGAGACGAGCGGTGAAGCGGCTGGGGGACGTGGCTGATTACGTTCTTTGCACCCAATAGGTGATGCACCCAGGGGGGACCGCACCAGAAGGTGTGGGGATGATGCAGCTAGGCACTCCCTGCTATAGGGTGTGCGTGGGATGATTGACATCAGGAGGCATGTGAAGACAGGAGCCATGCGACCCGGAAATGCTGGGGGTACCAGTGAGCACAGGTGCCTGTATAAAGGTAAGTTGACACTTCTGATCAGGGCTTCCTAGCTCACCTGTCCTTGTTAACATGGAAATAGATTTGGAGCAGCAGCAGCATGGGGAGCGAGTGGAGCATCGTAGTCCCGGTGTCAGTGGAGGGGGCAGCCAGACCACGGAGAGATGAGGGTCGGCTGGAGAAAGCGGATTCAGTCAGTGAAGCTTCAACAAAGTGTACGAATCAGCAGCCTCCATGGATGATCTCCCGGCTGAGAATGCGTACATCTTTTAAACTGGTAGTATTTGATTACAACAAGGTGGTAAGTTATCTTCGTGAAAGGTTCACTTTGTAATGAGGTTCCCCTACTTTCTTGTCATTTGTCAGGGAAAGAAGTGTATGGTTAAAACTAAGTACAAAGAATGGCTCTGTGTAAGACAGTGTTGCCCGACTCTTGACAGAAGAGGCTCTGTCAATCCTGTATAGAGCAGACCGTGATAGAAGAAACCCCTAGATTCGCCATCAGCTTAAGGGCCATCATAAGAGCAGAGATTAAAGCGTCTTTTAGACCCTCTCCGAGAAAGAGGTACAGAAAGGGAAGGATTGAAGGGTTAGAGAGGCCTTTTGACATTTCCTCTAAATCGTACTGTGTGGATAACTCTGGTGCCTCCTCACTGACCTCATCAGATAGTGAGTTAGGGCGCCATTGTTTTCATCTTAAGTGGATAGGCTAGTGAAATCTGTCAGATCCACTATTATGGGCGGCATTATGGACACTAGGCCTGAGAGGTCCGTGCAGGATATAATGTTCCGACGCCTAGACCAGACGAAACGAAGGTCATTCCCATTGAATGAAAAAATCAGGGCCTTAATGCAAAAAGAATGGAAGAAGATGGAAAGAAAGTGCTCCGTACCCTTTTCTTTCAAGAGAAAATACCCCTTTGAGTCTACTTCTTTATGGGACAGATCCCCTAAGCTGCATGTTACAATATCGAAGGCTTCCAAAAGAGCTTCTCTGCTCTTTGATGATATGGGTGCATTGAGAGATCCCTTGGATAGAAAAGTGAAAAACCTTCATTACGGGGACTTGGGAGTCAGCTGCTGGTGCCCTGAAACCTGCAGTAGCAGCGACATGCACACCTGGTCCTTCTTGATCTGGCTGCACAGACTGGAATCCTAGTTTAAAGACCGTATGGCAAGGGATGACATCTTGGCCACCATTCCGCTTATGCAGGGGGCAGGGGCCTTTCTACATGATGCCTCATAGGACTTTGTTAAGGTTAGCTGCAAGATCGGCCACCCTTTCCAATGCAGCCCATAGGGCTTTGTGGCTGAAATACTGGCCGGGGACATCCAGGCCAGGTCGAGGCTGTGTTCCATACCTTGTGAAGGGGAGTATCTCTTTGGTGCTGCCCTGAACGAGATCCTGGAAAAGGTGTGATATACCAAGTAGGGTTTCCCTAATCTAAATGATCCTTCCAAAGAAAGAAGTTTGTCTGGGAAAGCCTTTCAAGGAGCAGTACAAATGGGAAGATCTTAGAAGAAAAGGTAGAGGCCTCATGTTCACAATCTGTTCCCAGGAGGCAAAAAAAAAAACTAGGTCAATGACTCCCCGGCCCATATAGGTGGTGGAAGGCTTTCTTCCTTCTTCCCTGCCTGGGATGGAGGGCATTTGGGCCAGTGTCTGGATCCTCAACCTGATTATATCAGGATTGAGATTAGAATTCCTGTGGGACCCGCACAAAAGATTTCTATTGACCCCTCCTCTTTCTTCCCAGAAGTAGCAATTGGCATTAGAGATTGAGGTCCTGGACTTAATTCAGAAAGCAGTCCTCCTTTACATCCCGGAGTCTGAAACAGGGAGGGGCTTCTGCTCCCCTCTTTCTAATAACCAAGCCAGACCACTCCTTCAGAACTATAGTTAATCTGAAGGCTCTAAACAAGTTCCTGAAGGTGCAGTCTTTTTAAAATGGAATCCATTAAAACGGAAATAAAATTTCTCAGTTGTTTCATGGCAATTCTGGATTTCAAGGATGTGTACTGTCATGTGCCCATACACATGGAACATCAGAGATACCTTAGAGGTGGCATTAGCCATGGATGGGGTGGTTAGGCAATTTCAGTTTAGGGCCCTCCCATTTGGCCTGACTGTAGCCCCTAGGGTCTTCACAAAGGTGGTCACGGAGGTAATGGCTCATATCCGGGTAAAAGATGTCTTGATTATTACATATCTGGATGATTTCCTGTTGGTAGGGAAATCTGTCCACCAGTGGTAGTAATGAACTAGAAGTGCAGATGGCAACCGTAGAGGGCCCGGGCTGGGTACTGAGGTTTTTTTTTGTTTTGTTTTTTTTAAATCTAGATTAGTCCCCCAGAAGTTTTGGGGCTTATTTTGAGCTTGGAAGTGCAGGAGTGTCACTTCCCATTGTCTTAAGATAAAAAAAAAAGATTCAGTAACTGGTGGAGAAAGCCATAAAAGTCCCCTCCATGTCCCTTAGGAGGGCAATGTCCCTCTTGGGTACCTTGATCTCATGCTTTCTGCCAGTTCTGTGGGCTCTATTCCACTCCTGAATTTTGCTTTGGATTGTGTTAAATAGCAAATCTTGAATTTTTTACAGAAAACATTGAGTTAGGTTTGTCCACAAGTACCCTAAAAGTACAGGTGGTGACTGTCGGGGCGCTGCACAGCTGTGATCTGGTAATTATTGGGTTTCACGATTTATGAGCGCATCATTAAGATCCAGGTAATTTCTAAAGTAAATTTAGTAACATGGGACTTAAATCTGGTCCTGACAGCCTTAACAGATGCTCCCTTTTAACCTATGGAATTGGTATCTATGAAGGCTCTTTCACTTAAAACAGCTTTGCTAGTAGCATTAACATCAGCCAGAAGAGTCAGTGATATACAGGCTCTTTCTATTGCCCCACTATTCACCCAGAACATAGACAATAGAGTAGTCTTTTAAGCCCAACCTTCCTAGCTGGGTTGGGCTTAGAGCGTCACAGTTCCATAGTCTGCAAGAAGTCCTCTTCCCCTCCTTTTGTTCCAATCCAAAGAACCAGGAGGGAAAACTGCATACTTTGGATCTTTGGAGATGTGTAGTTAGATACCTAGACTGTAGAAAGGATAGATCTTTGTTCGTATCCTACCAGGGTGCTAGGAAAGGTTGTAGAGCCTCAAAACCCACAATTGCTAGGTGTATTAGGGAGGCCATTTCTCTAGCCTTCTCGGCAAGTGGCAAGACGGTCCCAGAAAGGACTCACTCTACTTGGGCTGTGACATTCTCCTTGATGGAGAAGTCATTAGCAGACATATGTTACGTAGCAACCTGGTCCTCTCCTTCTACCTTCTATAAGCACTATGGATTGGATATGGGTGCGTCCTCAGACCTTACTTTTGGGAGACTGATGCTCCAGGCGGTGGTCCTTCCCTAGATGATTTCTCTGTAAATCTCTCGTCGTGCTGTTATGAGTGATCAATAAAGTCTGTTAATTACAGGTAATATGATTTTTTGGAATCCATGACGGCACCCTTATAATCCCTCTTGTCACATGTGGGTGAACACTCACTTTGCTACCATTATGTTTCCACAACTTCACACCTTTTAGTGGTTTAGGTGGTGTTAAGCTAAGTTCACACTTGCGTTTGGCAAGAGTGCAGAGGGCTGCGTACGTCCTCCCTTAAGCCCCGCCTACTTCCGCACATCTTCCCTTAAGCTCCACCTAGTTCTGCATGCATCCTGCGTACCTATCTTTAACATTGGGTACACAGAGACATGCGTCGTTTTGACATGCCCGCCGACCGCACGGGAACGCAACATGTAGGCGGGGCTTAAAGGAGAAAATACACAGTCCTCCGCATTCTTGCCAAACGCAAGTGTGTACCCGACCTTAGTTATTTTATGTTGTTTTTATTGGTGATCCTCATGCTGTGTAATCTAACTAATGCGAGGGAGGGGTGCCGCCATTTTTAGCCTGTAGGTTTCCTCTCCTTGGTGGGTGGATCCCCTCTCTCGTGATGCTGTCATGGGTTCCGTTTAGTCCCTTTACCAGTAAGTAACAAAGACTTTTCCTATTGACTAAAAGCAAACATCTGCCTACAACAATTTTCTACAATAAAGACAGAAAAAAATACCTTTTGAGAAAAAAAATTGTTGAGGGTGCAAAAAAAAAAAACCCCACCCTTAAAGAAAGGGTAATCATAGTAACATAGTTTTGAAGGCTGAAGGAAGACCTTATGTCCATCTAGTTCAGCCTATGTTTAGTGCAGCTATTCTGCATTGTTGATCTTGGAGAAGGCAAAAAACCCACAGAGTAGAAGCCAATTTTCTCCATAGGGAAAAAAATTCCTTCCCCTAAGCTGGGTCAGTCATCTACTTATAATATTATTCGTAACCTTCTATACTGTTACTGACAAGAAAAGCATCCATTCCTTTCTTAAATTCATTCAGTGAGTTGGCCATCACCACTTCCTCAGGAAGAGAATTCCAGAGCCTCACCTGCTCTTACCGTGAAGAACCCTCTTCTATGCTGCTGCAGAAATTGTCTTTCCTCCAAACGAAGAGAATGCCCCCTTGTTCTTGTCACAGTCCTTGGTACAAACAGTTCATTGGAGAGATCTCTGTATTGCCCTCTGATATACTTGTACATATACTGTATATTAGGTCTCCCCTAAAGGTACTGTCACACTTAGCGATGTACCAGCGATCCCGACCAGCGATATGACGCGGTCAGGATCGCTGGTACATCGCTAAGTGGTCGCTAGTGAGCTGCCACACAGGCAGATCTCACCAGCGTCATCGCTGGGGACGGGGGTCGCTACTTACCTGTCACACCAGGCGATCCTGCATCCGCCCGGCTCCACGCTCGTCGTCACAGCAGGAAGCGCCGCAGTCAAGCCTGTTCTCGCGCGATCAGCGATAACCAGCGGGGGAGCGGGTTGTAGGTAAGTATCAGGCATAGCGAGATCGCTAGCAATATCGCTATAACGTCACAAGTTATAGCGATATTGCTAGCGATATCGCTTAGTGTGACAGTACCTTTTAGTCTTCTCTTTTCTAGAGTAAATGCACCTAATTTTGATAACCTTTCTGGGTGTTGTAATGAACCAACTCCATTTATCATTTTAGTAGCCCGCCTTTGAACCTTTTCAAGTTCAGTAATGTCTTTCTTGAGCATCGGCGTCCAAAATTGCACACAATGCTCCAAGTGTGGACTGACGAGTGATTTGTACAGAGGGAGAATTATGTTTTCATCTTGTGTCCCCAGACCTCTTCTAATGCATCCCATGACCCTATTTGTTTTGGTGGCAGCTGCCTGACACTGGGCACTCCAATTTAGCTTCTTATTGACTAAGATGCCTTATATAAAGATCCTTTATATAATTCTGATATCTTATGAGTTCATTTTCCCCTTCACCATTGAGGTCTGATGAACTCCCTCTTCTGGTGAAGGAAGGTAGTGAGGCTGATTACCAAGCACCTGAGCTGGGAGAGGATGACTGGGCGACGGGGATCTCTGACTGGATATAAGGCAGCCGACGCCCTTCTGCCTCGCTGGTGATTTCTCTGTGGAATTCTAGGAGACCAGTCTGATTCCTGCTCCTCAAAAGCAAAGTTTTCTGCTTTGCCTTTTTGCATTTGTGTTTTGGTTTTAGTTTGCCTTGCTTTTCTGGATTCTGCCATTCCCTGCTGGGGTGAGCTGAATTCCTTTTTTGTCGGTTTGCTCTGTCTTCAGAAAATACCTGAGCACTGACACAGTCTTTCTGAAGCCTAGCGTCTTCAGGGCCTTTTTCCCTGTCAGTCTGTTGGCTCTTATTTTGATAGGGTTTTTCGCGGATTGCAGACAGCAGCTTTCCTATCCTGTCCTATCTAGTTAGCTTGGACCCCATCATTTGCTCAGTCTATCTTTCTATCTGTGTTTGTGTTTTTTCTTCTTGCTTCACCGTCATATGTTGGGGGCTGCCTATTGCTTTGGGGTCTGCTCTGGGGCAGTTTAGATTTCCCTTTCTGTCTTTAGGCTAGGCAGTTCTCCGGCTGTGATCGAGGGGTCTAGGGCATCATAGGAACCCCCCGCGGCTACTGCTAGTTGTTGATAGGTTCAGGGGTCTGCAATCCGATAGCTGCCAACTTCTCTGGTTTTCTGGACTTAGCTAGCATTTCTGTTTTTGCCTCCTACGGTGACTCATTCATAACAGATATCTGTAAAATGCAAGCAGAGCTGGGATACAGAGGTAGACCAAATAGATAGCCAGCAATATATAAGGCTGAAAGCCACCTCTGCTTCATCCTTGTGTATTGTTCTTTTCTGTTAGGGATCCAAGGGGTAAGGTTTCTCCTTGGGGAGAGTGACATGTCAAGCCTGACATGCCAAGGTGAGGAGAGTATTAAACCTTGCAATTCTCCTCTGTGAAACTAAATATGAAAATTGTCTCTTCAGAGAGGAAGAGGATTAGAACTCTAGTGCTTCCTGTTGGAAGTAGCACTCCTAAAAGTCAATATTGACCATTTAACGAGCCTTGCTACATGACCTGGGATATTGGCTAAAACCAGAATCTCAATTTGCAGTGTTTCAGAGTACTGTCGCTCATCAGTTTAAAGTGTAAGAACTAGTTTCGTTACCCCTTGGATTCCGGTCAGACGCCTCTCACCCAGCCAAACCAGATCTCACACTTTGCACTGATGAGAAGCAGTACCCCCGAAACAGTGTCTGCAAATTGAGATTCTGGTTTGGCTTTTATCCTAACTCATGTGGCAAGGCTCGTTAAAGGGTCGATATTGACATTCTGGATTGCTACTTCCAATAGGTGGTACTAGAGTTATAGTCCTCTTCCTCTCTGAAGAGACAATTTGCATATTTAGTTTTCTGTAAGAATGCTTACACTCGGCCCATCCGCAGACAGGCCCTGCTTTACAGTAGCCTTGTGGGTAATTTTAGAGCGTGCCTTCATGAATGTCAGCCTGTCCTTTCCTGTTGATTTCTAGCTCTGAGCCATGTGACTGTATCCAAAACACCTTATTGTTTTCTTTACATTTTTCCTGCAGCTTTAATCCTTTGTCATGTATTTGGTATATACTCTTGTAAGATATGTAGCAGTTTTATAAATAATGTATGGTAAAGAATTTTATCTGGGTTTGTTTTCTTCAGGATAAAATGTTTTCATTCTTTACTCTCATTGCCATCTTATCAACGAGGAGACCTTTTAAATAGCTGGTGGTGAGGAGGTGACATCATGCTGCCTGGGTCTCACAAAGGACTGGGCACATATTGGGACAGAACAAAGCATTCTTCTGCTGCTTGATGGCTATTACTTTAGAGGGCCTTTGCTGTTTGGGGCCGCAGTGAACTTTCTGAGCAGCTTAGCAGTTAAATATGGTTGCCTTGAGCAGTCTAATTAAATTTTCTGGGAAAGTGTCGTTTGTCTTCACTATTTGCTAAAAGCTGATTATATAAACTTATTACAAATTATATTTAGACCCCTGAGCAAGATCTGTAAGGAGAGACAAAGAACTGCAATTTATTCTGCGTAGAAGAAGCTTTTAATCCTACTGTATGCTAAGAGGGCCTCTTGTTCCTCAAGTAAAGGTTTCTTTTCAACCACTTGTGAACGGATGTGAATTTATTTAGTTTGCTGTCTTTATGTCCTACTTTTTCATTGCTACTTAACACTAAGCTGGTTGTTACCACATGATAAATAACCTATACACTCAAGCTGGTATGATATAGAAGAAATGGCTTTCATTCACAGTTGTTGGAAGTTTCCTGCATTGAAGATACTTTAGAAATCCTGAAGGTGATTAGCAGAACTCTCAGCAGGTTCCTGGTTCTCGCTGGTAGAGCGAAGTGTGTGGAGTCAGTGGGCTATATAAAGTATAGTAGATTGAAGGGGGTACAGTCTAGGGGCTCGGCAAAGTTTAGGTAGTGCATGATGTTTAGTAAAGTGGCTCTGTATATAGCAAGTAAAAGGTATGGAGATATGGGGTCTGCCAAATGTAGCGTGTTACACATGATCAGTAATGGACTAAGTTGGAAAAAGACCCTCAGAGTATACCATGTAAAGGGACCACTATCGGAAGAATCACAGAAGAATTGTAATTAATTGAGGGACCTCCAATATGCTCCAGATGCAAGTCATGTATCTGGAAACAATCTATTAATTACCTTGTTTTTGATATCGTAATACTTTTTGAACCCCTTAATGACCAGACCTAAAAGGGGCTTAATGAACAGCCAAATTTTTTTTTGTTTGTTTTTGCGTCTTCACTTTTCAATAACGTGGCTGCATGACTTTTATGCCAGACAAATTGTATTTTTTTTAGCACTCCTTTGTGGTACACAAGACTTCCTATATAGTTTATATAATTTTTTTTTTTTTTCAACACAAGTCATGCTTTTTGGTTAGTGTGTGTGTGTGTGTGTGTATATGTGTGTGTGTATATATATATCATAGCCTGTAGAAAGACAGAAGCAGGAAGTGCAGCTGCCATTTTGTGGTGAATCTGGATAGTAAGTCACAGCTTGGCCATCTAAATAAGGAGTTCAAGCTATAAAATGCGGAACAAATTATATTAGTGTTCTGTGACCACACATCAGCGAAATTAGTGTGTGAGGAAAAGGCTGTTGGTTCCCACAGTTTACCCATAGCCATACATGTTGAGGTCACTTTGACATTACTAAGTTGGTATTGAAAAACTTAATAGGGGTTGGATATAGTCCTAGGAGTGTTTTTCAGGTATTTTCTAAATAGAGGCTTTGCAGTTCTTTTGATGAACAGTCATTCAATTCACCACAATTACATTTTTGGAACCAAGCTTACCAGACTTCAGACTTATTCATGCTTTGTGTGGCATATTTTTGCATATGTCGCCCATTTTAGAAAAAAAATACATTGAGGCAAAAATGTCAGGTTGTGCATAGTAGTGTGAATTATGGCTGAAATCAGACAAGCAGTTCTTGTTCAGTTTTGATGCAGCTTTTTGAGCTAAATCCAGGTATTTATTTAAAAGGAATGGTAAATAAAAAGCGAGAAATCGCCCTCTTTCTAGATCTTCCTCTTTTTTTTTTTTTTTTTTTTAATCTGCATTGGAAACTGCCTGTGTGATTCCAGCCATAGTTATAGGAATTGCAGCCTTTTTTGTAGGCTTTCATTACACATTCTCAAGTACAATTTAGATTTGCATTCAACTGCCCACTACTGTAAAAAAAAAAAAATAATAATAATCCGGAAATGCAAAGTCCTGTCAATACAGACATTTCATAATTACCATATCTGTTTCTAGGAAATGGGGCTGACAACCAATATGGGTGATCTTACTTCCGACGACCTGGCTCTCCCAGCCTTGTGACCAGCAGATCCTGGGTGCAGCACAATATTGGGGAAGGAGGGGGTACCCCAGTAATGTAGCATATTAATTGTTTCTCAATCTGAACCGTTGTGACTATTAGCAGTGTAGCAATGCTGTGAATGTCTGTGGGGGTTTGTTGCCTCATTTCGGACAGATAGGGGTTATCTTTTATTAAGAAGTGATTCTTAGCTCTATACCAATTGATGATTTTTTCTCCGTTTTGTCTAGGTTAAAGTTCTTCACAACCAGCTTGTCTTGTTCCACAATGCTATTGCTGCCTACTTTGCTGGAAACCAGAAGCAGCTTGAACAAACTTTGAAGCAATTCCACGTTAAATTGAAAACCCCAGGAGTGGACGCCCCATCATGGCTCGAGGAGCAGTAATTTAAAAAGGCAATCTCCGATCAGGACCAATGCATTTAATTTGATGAAAGGGGGATGGGATAAAGCAATTATCTTAATGATTTCTATCCACAGACCAATGTCCTTTTTTTAATACTTTGTCAGATTGTTAATGGTGAAAAATACTGTATGTAACTTGTGTATCTTTCAGTACGGGGACGGAAGGCTCTTCTACTACAGTAAAATAGAAATGTATTTTTGCACTGTAAGATTGGGACTAAGTACATAATTTTTTTTTTTCTTTTTCTGCACGTGCATTCCCACGGAAACGCTAAATATCATTTACATGGGACTGCAGCATACGTTTTCTAATAAGATGTTTTGCAATTCGAAGTTTAAACCTTTTGTCTCCTAAGAATTGAACAAAAAAAATTCCTGGTTTATGAAAAAATTAATGTCTGAAGATTAATAATGTAAATTTATACACAAGTCTCATTATTTTAAGAAAGTGAGACTTGTATCTGCCACAAAGAGCCATGAGAAAAATGTCTGTATGCAGCCCGAGCATTGACGAGAGGAAGCACAGGTAGTGCCTGCCTGGGGGATGACGCTATCACTTCTAAGGAGTGTTTTTCGTTATTTGTATTGATCGCCAGTGATTTTTATATTTACATCTATTAATAGTTTTGAGAAGTCTCTTTAATATTAAAGTTGTTTTAAATAGAATTCCTGCGATATTACAAAGTGAGCCTGTTTATCCCATGTAATGTCTGTATAGCGCATAACGGTTCAGGGTCCTTAGATTATTCTCTTAATAGTATTTATATAGAATGAAGTAAATGAAAGCCACTTGCCCACCAGATAAATGTAATCTCCATATCTGTATGGGATGTATTGTATGGAGAAGGATAATCAGCTGCGCATGCCAGACGCCATCGGTAGCCGAGATATCGACCTTCTCTTTCCCTCCTTGCTGTGCAGGAGAGTGTGTATTCCTTCTCATTTCTGTGAGGAAAGGATTATGTACATTCCTTCCATATTGTATTTCTGTTATAGGTCTCCATTAATGACTGATGCAATAAAAAAATATTGAGCTATGTGGCCAGCTTTAAAGGAATCTGAGAGCAGCATGATGTAGGGACAGAGAGCCTGATTCCAGGGAAGTATCACTTACTGGGGCTGAAGTTTTGATAAGAGAACACATTTCTCTTCTGCAGATCTAGCAGTTCTCTGAATGCTAAGCTTTGTATAACCCCACCCACACCACTGAGTGACAGTTTTTCTGTGTACACTGTGCATAGGCAGAAAGCTTCCAGTCAGTGGTGGGGTTATACAGATCTCATGAATATGGAGGACTACATGGCAACAGATTTACTAGTTTTCTAGTGGTGATCTGCTGATGATCATTTATGAAAACTACAGTAGCCCAGTAAGCAGAATTGGAATCTCTGCCCCTACAAGATGCTGTTTTCAAATTAGATGGCAAAAACCTGGTCATTCTCTTTAAACTGGACATTCATTATGACCTACATATAAAAATACAATAATAGCAGCCTGTTAAAAATCTAAATCTAAAACCCAATGCTCCTTCTATGGCCAGACACTGCAGATCTGGGAGGTAGAAAACACCGTCACCTGCATGTGCTACCCACTCCATCCTCTAGGCTGTGCTGACACATGTGTCGGTGCAGTCTATGAGACGTGGTCTAGACCACCATTTCTGCTAGTGCCAATAAAATGAAGCGGTATCTTGCAGTCATGACAAATGATATACTATCAGGGCTGATTTGGCGCTTTTGAAGGCATTGTAAATTTTTTTCTTCTCCTATAAACAGTGAGACTGTTATGGACTGTGTACGGTATTGTAGCTTTACATTAATGGATTATGCTGCCATTACCTGGTGGGTTTTTTGATTATTTTTTTTTTTTTTTTTTTTTTTTTTTTTAAATCTCATACAAACCCTTAATATCATGGCTGGAGACAGATGTCATTAATTTAATATTAAATAATAAAAAATCTTTGTCAACACACACTGCTTGAGCATTTTAAGGGAGTGCACATGGGCTGTCTGGCATTGCAGCTTAGCCCCATTAACTTGAATAGAGAGAACGTGCAATAACAAGACACAGCCCATGAACAAGAATGATGCGGTTTCTAGGAAGAAAAGGGCATATTTCATGATAGCAGTCCCCTTAGTACCTGACCTTGTTCATCACATGGAGGTATATCCTTGTGTGATTACTGAGCACTCCAAATATTCATTTTCATAGTTGCCTTTTAATTCTCTCCTGATCATGGTACAGCGCTGGAAAATCATTGTCATCACACCTCCGGCTTACTATTCATTTAATGTTAATAGGGCTGTGGTTATTTATTGGGGTAAGATTTAACCAATCTGCCTCCCAAGGGATCCACATATGTAATTCCTGCTTCTTTAGTTTTCCAAGGGATCAGTATGCACATCACAGCCCCTCTGGCCCACCGCAGTAGTCTTGGTTGACTAGTGCTTCCACCTTAGTACTGCCACATGTATGAGAAAATTGCCTGTCTGAGCCGTGACCTAATGATCAGAGCCACGGGTATTTCTAAATGGTGACCTGTGATGTTTACTGATGGTGGCGCGTCGCCTTATATCTCAGGCAAAAGTGAACTATCCAAATATCAATATTATCAAATGAAAGTGAACCTACGTATGGTTACACAAGGGAACAGTGCATAATATGTGTCCTAGAATGTTGTGCTACAGAAAGTTCTATTAACTGAGAAGACAGTGTACTTGGCAAAACACTAATAGATCCAGCCCTACTCTAGAATTTGTATTGGGTTAAGCCTTAGAGGGGTTGTTCCCTATTAGCACGTGAATGTCCTCGGCTGCAGGTTGTTATACGGGCACAAACCGCAGTGTACTCACCTTCCGCACCACCACTGGTAAGTCTATGTCCATGCTCCTGGTTTCTGACATTTGTTGCCACGTCAAAAGTGTGGCCGCCGATTAGTAAGTTCTGCAGCTCTGCCAATAGCTCACCTTTCAAAAGTGCGGAGTGTACTAATTAGCTACCATGTTGTCGATGTGACGGCAGCGCCACAGCCGAGGCCAGACACTGGGAGCATCGCTATAGACTGGTGGGCCTGGGGAAGGGGAGTAAAGCCCAATTTGTTTCTTTTTAACAACTTGCAGCCAGGCACAATCATTTACAGGCACCGACCCTTTAAGGCTCCAAACTGTACTTCCTTAACCATAGGACAGCTTTTCTGCTCCATCATTTTCTTGGACTTTGAAGAGCCAACATATGTGCCTGTCTTATAAAGATGAGGATTTGTCAGGGTTATGGGGATGTTTTCTATAAAACCATAATGGCCTTAAGTCACATTTATGTGCCTTTCACAAAGTATGACCAGGTTGTTTCTCAACTGGACTTTTAAGATTGTCTTTTTCCTCTTTTTAGTATGGAGCAAACTATAAGTGCACTATGAATGCTTGTTGCAGGCCCCGATTGCTAGCTGCAATACTTGGAGAAGATGGCCATTCACTCCTTCTCATTAGATTATCCATTCTTCTTCATTTTTGGTATGGATTTTTCCCCCTTGGAGAAGCTGCATTCCTTTTGTGTTGTATTCTGAGTATATCTTACACAAATTTACTTTATTTACAGTATTTACTCTATTAAATATATTGTGTGATTTGTGTACCATATGTTAAATAGTACTGCAATGCATTAGTTCCAATGGTTATTAGTGAGTATTTACACTATGTATGTTTTCTTCCTTGTCTGATACATTTTCTATTCCTGAATACTCTTCTTGTAATAATAGATTACTATCAACCCTTAATTTGCCTCTGTGTGAACTTTATCAATGTAATTTTTGTGCTGCGCCTTCGATTTTCACATAACAGTTCCTGCATAACTGGGTGTCTGGGATTCACAAAGGGAACCAATCACAAAGGGATGGCATGTTTTAGCAATATGCCACAATTTTATAAAACTGGATATTCCCTTAAGACACTAAGTATATGAGAGCCTTTAGATCTTCTGTATGCAGCATGCCATAGACAATGATTGGCGCCGAGGCCAAACGTGCGGACTTGCATTTCATTCAGGATGTGCTTTGCAAAGCCCCGTTCTCTGGGATCCCTGGGGTTCCTGTAGTCTGACACCCAGCAGTCTATCCTCTGCAGATAGAGAATAACCTGCAGTTTTGGATTGACCCTTTGATATACAGTACATTACATATTTAATATTTCAGGGTTTCCATTTAGATAAGATTGACAAAGCCCACCTTAAAGGTGGGCTTAGTCAGTCTTATCTAAGTGTAAGCTATGAAATATGTAATGTATATCAATGTAATGTGTTGTAATTACATTACAATACCTTCAAATGAATTTCTAAACTGCCCACAAAGTTATAAATTGTAGAGAGTATAACACTACTATAAATGTAATATTTTGCTACTTTTTATTTTGTGCTTATACAGCATCCACCTATTCTGCAGCACTTAACAGACATTGTCATCACTGGGGGATGGGGATAGGGGAAAATATGTGTAAGTGGGTTAAGAGCTGGCTCAGGGATAGGAAACAAAGGGTGGTTATTAGTGGAGCACACTCGGACTGGGTCACGGTTAGCAGTGGGGTACCACAGGGGTCAGTTTTGGGCCTTCTTCTTAACATATTAATGACCTTGTAGGGGGCATAGAGAGTAGAATTTCAATATTTGCAGATGACACAAAACTCTGCAGGGTAATCAATACAGATGAGGACAATTTTATATTACAGGAGGATTTATGTAAACTAGAAGCTTGGGCTGATAAATGGCAAATGAGCTTTAATGGGGATAAATGTAAGGTCATGCACTTGGGTAGAACGAACAAGATGTATAATTATGTGCTTAATTGTAAAACACTGGGCAAAACTGTCACTGAAAAAGACCTGGGTGTATGGGTGGACGACAAACTCACATTTAGTGGCCAGTGTCAGGCAGCTGCTGCAAAGGCAAATAAAATAATGGGATGCATTAAAAAAGGCATAGATGCTCATGAGGACAACATAATTTTACCTCTATACAAGTCACTAGTGCGACCAGACTTAGAATACTGTGTACAGTTCTGGTCTCCGGTGTATAAGAAAGACATAGCTGAACTGGAGCAGGTGCAGAGAAGAGCGACCAAGGTTATTAGGGAACTAGGGGGTCTGCAATACCAAGACAGGTTATTACACTTGGGGTGTTTTAGTTTGGAAAATCGAAGGCTTAGGGATGATCTTATTACAATGTATAAATATATGCGGGGACAGTACAAAGACCTTTCTAATGATCTTTTTACTCTTAGACCTGTGATGGGGACAAGAGGGCATCCTCTACGTCTGGAGGAAAGAAGGTTTAAGCATAATCACAGACGCAGATTCTTTACTGTAGGAGCAGTGAGACTATGGAACTCTCTGCCATATGATGTTGTAATGAGTGATTCCCTACTAAAATTTAAGGGACTGGATGCCTTTCTTGAAAAGTATAATATTACAGGGTATATACACTAGTTTCCTTAATATTGCGTTGATCCAGGGAGCTAGTCTGATTGCCGTATGTGCAGTCGGGAAGGAATTTTTTTCCCCAATGTGAAGCTTACTGTTTGCCACATGGGGTTTTTTTTGCCTTCCTCTGGATCAACATGTTAGGGCAGGTTAGGATAGGATATGGGTTGAACTAGATGGACTTAGTCTCCCTTCAACCTTAATTACTATGTTACTATCACTGTCTGTATCTGGGAAAGTTATTTTTCTGATGTTTTTCTCTATTTTTTTTTTTTTTTGCTTGTTTTCAAATCGAGCTCAATCTCCTAGAGTCCTGTATTCTTGTCTTTAGGAATGTACACACTTCAGGAAACCATTAGATCACCATCCAAAGGTCGCTACGAATAAGACTTTCCATGTTTTAGAGTTTTCCTGCATACTTTATCAAAGCCACACCTATCTTGTCTCAATCGCTTAGAACACATCACATGCCCTGATGACGGTGCATACCTTGCCTGCCGCTGACGTATTGCACACAGGGCTGAACGCCGGCTTGGATGCACAGCTACTGCTGAAACAATACGTGTGAAACTAGTCCTTATTGACGGCACACATTTTCAACTTCATGGTTTTAAATGAGCTTGATAACTACAGTACATTTGTTAATGGTTATATCAATCACATGCAAATTATGGAGCGCTAGTAAAGTTCATATATGCAAATTGCCTCTTCAGCGAGGAAGACGACTTGAACTCTATAGCTCCACCTATTGGAAGCAGCAGTGACTTGTAAGATTGCTGCTTCCAACAGGTGGCGCTATAGCGTTCAAGTCCTCTTCCTCTCTGAAGAGACAATTTGCATATTAAATTTCCCGGAGTAGCATTGCATGGCTAATAAGCCTCCTTACCTTGGCATACCAGAGCCGGTATGTCACTCTCCACAATGAGAAATGTTAGCCCTTAGTAAAATGCATGAAGTTATGGAAGAAAGTAACACAAAGGAAGGGTTTTTTTTTTTTGTTTGGTTTTTGACCATAACAATCAGTAACATTTACATTTTGCAAATGGATATTGTAAAGGCCCCGTTACATTTAGCGATGCACCAGCGATCCACACCACGATATGACCCGGTCAGGATCGCTGGTGCATCGCTAAATGGTCGCTAGTGAGCTGCCAAACAGGCAGATCTCACTAGCGATGCAGCAGCGGTCAATACTTACCATCAGACGCAGCGATGATGTCTTCTTCCGCCCGCGTCCATGGAGAAATGGACCAGGCCGATCTCGCGCGATCAGCGATAACCAGCGGGGGAGCCGGTTGGAGGTGAGTATCACATGTGGCGATATCGCTAGTGATATCGCTGCTGCGTCACAAAATCGGTGACGCTTTAGCGATATCGCTATGTGTAAAGGGCCCTTAATTTAAAGACAGACAAAACTACTCATGCAAAATCTACTGCCCTCGTTACTCCACATGTATTTTACATCATAGAAGCATTTTGCTCATTAGAGCAAAGTGTAACTAGTACTGTACAGTGGTGGGAATTGTAGTTCCTTGTGAACAGTAAACTGTCTGACCTACAGGTGAAACTAGTTGTGATAGGGACAGTTGTCTGGAGGAGCTGGTTTCATTCCTTTAGATATGCAAATGTCCATATGTGTGAAAATTTACAATAGGTAAGCTGCTCCCAAGTTGATTGGTAGTTTCTCATACAACCTTGCCTTAAATTCAACTAGCTATGTACAAAAGCTGCATTCAGACATTGTGGTCACATTGATTATGGACAAATTCACTTCAAATACACAGTATTGCATGTAAATTGACATACGAAAACCCATTGAGATGGAATTGACAACATCCAGTCTATCCAAATAGTTTAGCTGACAGCCAATAGGATGGAAATTGACCTTTAAAGGGAATCTGTCAACCCATTTTTGCCCCATAAGCTGGGGCCACCACCATCAGGCGCTTATCTACAGCATCCTGTAATGCTGTAGGTAAGCCCCGGTGAAACCTGAAAGATAAGAAAAACACGTTAGATTATACTAACCCCGGCGTTCGGTCCGGTCTGATGTGTGTTGCCGTCCCGTCTGGCGCCTCCCATCTTCATACGATGTCCTCCTTGCTTCTCCCTCGGCTCCTGCACATGCGTACTTTATCTGCCATGTTGAGGGCAGAGTAAAGTACTGCAGTGCGCAGGCATCGGGAAATGTCAGAGAGGTCCTGCACACTTCAGTACTCTGCCCTCAACAGGGCAGATAAGGTACGCGTGCACAGGAGCCGAGGGAGAAGCAAGGAGGAGGACATCATCGTATGAAGATGGGAGGCGCCGGACCGCATGCCGGGGTGAGTATAATCTAACTCTATTTTCTTATCTTTCAGGTTTCATTCCTGATGGCGGTGGCACCAGCTTATGGGGTAAAAATTGGGTGACAGATTCCCTTTAATGTGCCCACGATCCAGAGTTGCTACAGGTTGGACATTGCTTACTTGTGCAGCGTCTAGCTGTTACAGCATAGTGGATGGGATTTCAATAAATCCCATGTCCGCCATGCGCCCGCGGATCACCGGTGAATACTGATATGTGGCGAGTCTTTCCAGAATGCAACATGTCTATCTTGCGGAGACGTGAGTCCTTCACAAGAGAAATTTTACCCGTACAATGTATTGGACTCCGTGAAGCCGCACGGTTCAATTAACACATGCGGATTCACCTGCGTTCAATAGGCGGCAGCACTTTGGACGCAGCGAACGTACGCTGCATCCATAGCGCTACCACTTCCGGATTGTGGGCACATTAACTGCCTCTCAAGAACAACAGTAAAGCCACATTCAGTATTTGGTCAATATTTTACATCATTTTTCCTGAGGTGCAATACTGGCCAAATAGCGACAGTAGCTACCATTCAAAAGACAAACGGCGACATAGAGACACATGCCACTGCCTCCTATATTGAGACAACACCTCCCAAGACCAACTTTTGTGTAACCAGACCAGTGTAGAGTGATAAAAATTTATATTCTTTTCCCAGATGGCTTACACCGTATTGTCCACTAAATAGTACAATAGTGTTGTCTGGGAAAATGGCTATTTCAATGTAGAACATTTGAAAAATAAGTGAGTCATTGGACACCTGGTGGGGGGTAGGTTGATACCGAATGAAAAGGTCCCGTGAGCTTTGTGTGGTTGCTGAGCCATCTTGGGTCTCCCCTTGAATGAATCAAGTTCAAATTAAAAATTGGGTACATTGTCTTCGAAAAAACTTGCAAAGGTGAATGTTTGCCATTGACAGATATTATGCTTCTTAAAAGCAAAATGTGACCTGATCATAAAGGGGCAAACGCTACCTCTTGATGCCTATACCTGACTTTTATCACCTTGGAATCGTTGGTATGTTTTAATGTGTGTGTGTGTCTGGCACATTGGTTTACATCAAAGCATTTTTTATCACAATACCTGTAGACCTGGAAGGGTAACTGATAGCTGGCGCTGTAAGAACTGTGTTCAGCTGTCGTCCTCATGACTTTGCTCATGGGCATTACACTGACAGCCTGCGTCTATTTACTCAATCACAGTGTATACTTTGCATGGCGTCTTTCTATCGTAAGAAGCCAAGCACCTCCCTGGCAATGCTGTTTGCTGAATGTAAAAAATGATGTGTGCTAGGTGAAAAGTATATAGACAAAGTCATTATAGTTTTTAAAATTCCAAAACGTTTTAGCAAAATACTGTTTGGGGCCTGACAGGCGCCGTAATATCAATCATTCTTGTTTATTGGACTGTCATAGAAAAATATAGAGCGTTTAACTGTGAGGGTAGACAATCTCCAGGAAGTCATCTCATGTTCTTTTTCTGGGGCTGTGAAATGCTGTATTAGACTGCAGTTCTGTTCAAGTACAAATGCTGGATTATCATATTAGGACAATATACCGTACGTATTTTACTATTAATAGGAATACAAGTCCTGTATACTGTATATCGCTTGTGACACCCAATGGGCCCCCAGGCGGCATTATCACAGCGTGCTAATGGGTTGTCATCGCAGCCGAGTCAACCATGTTAGTACGCCTATGAAGCTTAGGAATTGTGTAATAGACTGCAATACTACAGTACTGCAGTGTATGGTGTAAGCAATTAAGAGATCACACATTCATGTCGCCAAGGGAACAAATAACATTTAAAAAAACATTAAAAAAAATAACAGTAGTTTTGACCAGGGGTGCACAAACTTTTACGTGCCATTGTATATATTAGTATACAATGGCATGTAAAAGTTTGTGCACCCCTGGTCAAAACTACTGTTGTGAACATTTGAGCAAGTTGAAAATGAAATTCTCTCTAAAAGAGCTAAAGTTAAAGATGACACATTTTCTCTGTATTTTAGAAAAATATATGTTACTAGATGAAGAGCGCGGCGCTGCCTGGGCATAGTAACTAACTACAGTTAGTTATAACATTATAATGATTATATATATATATAAAGCTGAGTGTATAGCCCCGCCCACTCCATATAGCCACATTCACTATAATATCCACATCATCCCGTCAGCCAGAGCTACCGGACTACTACCCCTAATATCCCACATCGTCCCATCAGCCAGAGCCACTGGACTACTACCCCTAATATCCCACATCATCCCATCACAGCCGCCGGACTACTACCCTTAATATCCCACATCATCCCATCAGCCTGGGGTCAGAACCAGAGCGCTGAGTGGAACGGTCCTAACTTCCATACCGGAGATCCCTTTAAGAGAGGCCTGGGGTCAGTACCAAAGCACAGAGTGGATTTGCCCTCACTTCCATACCGGGGATCCCTTTAATAGAACCCTGGGGTCAGAATCAGAGCGCTGAGGGATTTGCCCTAACTTCCATACAGGAGATCCCTTTAAGAGAGCCTGAGGGCAGTACCAGAGCATTTGAAGGCAAGTGCCCTGACTTCCATACCGGGGATCCCTTTAAGAGAACCTGGGGTCATAACCAGAGCACTGAGTGGAATTGCCCTGACTTCCATACCGGGGATCCCTTTAAGAGAGGGCTGGGGTCAGATCCAAAGTGTTGGATGGATTTGCCCTGATTTCCATACAGGAGATCCCTTTAATAGAAGCCTAGGGTCAGAATCAGCGCGCTGAGGGATTTGCCCTAACTTCCATACCGGAGATCCCTTTAAGAAGGAAGATGTGCCTATGGAATGGAGGATGTGTGATGGGTATATGGGCACGGGAGGGGTGATTCATTTCTGTCATGTGCTCTCTGCTCCTTTCTGGGGGGCAGACAATGGCTGGAAGCTTATGTTCCCGGGGATGCTAGATTTCTCCCACCATGTCAGTGTCCGCTGAGGTGTTGTCGAGTGGGAAAACTGTAGCTCATAGCAACCAATCACAGCTCAGCTTCTTTTAAGCATACACACACATTCAATTTTTATATATAGATTATTTTTTCCATATTTTAAATTTTAAAAATTACAAAAAAATGGGCCGGTGCAAAACTTTTAGCACCCTGCATGGTTAGTACCTAGTAGCACCCCCTTTTGCAAGTATCACATCTTGTAAACACTTTGTAGCCAGCCCAGAGTCTTTCAATTCTTGTATAAGGGATTTTCACCCATTATTCCTTCAAAAATTCTTGCATAGATAGTTATTTTGTGGTCCGATATTCAATGATGTTCAGATCAGGGGACTGTGATTGCCATTGTAAAACCTTCAGCTTGCGCCTTTTGATGTATTCTATTGTAGATTTTGATGTGTGTTTAGGATCATTATCCATTTGGAGAAGCCATTTTCTTTTCAACTTCATTTTTTTTTTTTTACAGATGGTGTTATGTTTGCATCAATCATTTGTTGAAATGTCATTGAATCTATTCTTCCCCTCTGCCTGTGAAATTTTCACAGTGCCATTGGGTGCAACATAGTGTTGAGCGATACCTTCCGATATCGGGAAATATCGGATCGAATTGGATCGGACCGATACCCAAAAAGTATTGGATATCGCCGATTCCGATACCGGAAACCAATGCAAGTCAATGGGACAGAAATATCGGAATTAAAATAAACCCTTTCTTTCCTTGTAGGTTAATTCTACATGAAGGAAAACAACTAAGAATAATGTAGAATGTATTGGGGGAGGTGGAGGAGACATTAAAGGCATAGAGGTTTAGCCCAATCAAATGGAATAGCAGGAATTTTTTTTTTTAAGAAGTTCGGAGTTAAGGGCCTGTCACACTAAGCGATATCGCTAGCAATATCGCTGTAACGTGTGACGTTATAGCGATATTGCTAGTGACATCGCTGTGTCTGAAACTTACCTACAACCCACTCTCCCGCTGGTTATCGCTGATCGCGCGAGAACGTCCTGGACTGTTTCTCGTCGTCAGCTTCCTGCGGCGCTTCCTGTGGAGAGACGAGCGTGGAGCCGGGCAGGAGGACGTCAGGATCGCCTAGTGTGACAGGTAAGTAGCGCCCCCCGTCCCCAGCGATGTTGCTGGTGAGATCTGCCTGTGTGGCAGCTCACTAGCGACCACTTAGCGATGCACCAGCGATCCTGACCGCGTCATATCGCTGGTCGGGATCGCTGGTACATCGCTAAGTGTGACAGTACCTTAACAAAGATATTGACTATGTTAACCTTTTTTATATTTTGTCAGATACGTATGTTTCACTACTTCCATGCTCTTCACCTTCTTTTTTTTTACTTCTCCCACACTTTCTTCTTCATGATCCTCATCAGGAGCAGCATCTTTTTCATCAACTTCTTCACCTTATTCATCATCTTCTTCACCTTCTTCCTATTATTCTTTTTTTTTTTTACATTCTTCATATTCTTCTTATTCAACTATTATTCTTCATATTCTACTTCATTTTCTTCCTATTCTTCGTCATCATATTCTTATTTGTGACAGTCATTCCTGTAGTTGTTATCTATAAAAGTTTGAAGATTACACCTTCCGTTCTGTCTGTCACAAAAGATTTACAACAGGATTTGTCCGCGTTCAGTTTGGCCTGCAGCAGCAGGCATTTTCCAGGGGCACCACGAGGAGGACCGGACTCACCCCCATACACTGCTTAGTCTTCTTCTGCTTATACTTTAGATAATATCTTTTGCTCTGATTTTTAGTCTTCTGCTTAATGTTGTTCTGCTTTTTGTTGTTCTGTCTCTTGTTGGTTGTCTTCATGTTTTTTTTCCTCTTGGTCATCTTCTTCAGTGTCATCTTTTTGGTCGTCTTTGGGGTGGTCTTCAGGGTCGTCGTCGACTTCGGGGTGGTCTTCAGGGTCGTTGTCAGGGAGATCCAGAGTGATTACCAAAAACCATTTCAAAAAGCTTGAACTTGGAAATGTAGCAGATGGTACAAGAAGGCTGAGGAACTGCCGAGAACCAGCTGACGGTACTGGAACCCGGATGGGTAGCAGAAGGTACCCATGGAAAACAAAGTTGCAAGGCCGCGAGCCGGCTGCAGTTACCGAAACCCACAGTCCTACAGGGGGTGCTTGTCCTATTGGCACTATGGAACCAGCCTTTGCCAGATCCCGCAGCCCACATAGGAAGCACCTAAACTGCAGGCACCATAGAGTCGGCTAACCCGACCGCAACACAACAGGACAAAGTTTTGGAGGCAAAGTGACGTTGACACTACCCGGAAACACCCGGCATGCTGGAACCAGGCTGGGCAGGAGGGAGTACCCGTGCCAAAGACACTGCCGAGAACCAGCTGACGGTGCTGGAACCCGGATGGGTAGCAGAAGCTACAAGAGCCAATGGAACTACCGAGGACCATGTGATGGTGCTGGAACCCAGAGGGGCAGCAGAAGGAACAAGAGCCAATGGCACTACCGAGGACCAGCTGATGGTACTGGAACCCGGTTACTAAGCAGGAGGTACCTGTGCCAGAAAGCACTACCAAGGGCCAGCAGACGTTGCTGGAACTCGGATACCGAGAAGGAGGCACCTAAGCCAAAGGCACTGCCGAGAACCAGCTGACGGTACAGGAACCCGGATGGGTAGCAGAAGGAACAAGAGCCAATGGAACTACCGAGGACCAGCTGACTGTGCTGGAACCCGGAGGGGCAGCAGAAGGAACAAGAGCCAATGGCACTACCGAGGACCAGCTTGATGGTACTGGAACCTGGATGGGTAGCAGAAGGTACCCATGAAAAACAAAGTTGCAAGGCCGTGAGCCGGCTGCAGTTACCGAAACCCACAGTCCTACAGGGGGGGCTTGTCCTATTGGCACTACGGAACCAGCCTTTATTGCCACATCCCGCAGCCCACATAGGAAGCACCTAAACTGCAGGCACCATAGTCGGCTAACCCGACCGCAACACGACAGGACAAAGTTTTGGAGGCAAAGTGACGTTGACACTACCCGGAAACAGCCGGCGTGCTGAAACCAGGCTGGGCAGGAGGGAGTACCCGTGCCAAAGACACTGCCGAGAACCAGCTGACGGTGCTGGAACCCGGATGGGTAACAGAAGCTACAAGAGGCAATGGTACTACCGAGGACCAGCTGATGGTACTGGAACCCGGTTACTAAGCAGGAGGTACCTGTGCCAGAAAGCACTACCAAGGGCCAGCAGACGTTGCTAGAACTCGGATACCAAGAAGGAGGCACCTAAGCCAAAGGCACTGCCAAGAACCAGCTGACGGTACTGGAACCTGGATGGGTAGCAGAAGGTACCCATGAAAAACAAAGTTGCAAGGCCGCGAGCCGGCCGCAGTTACCGAAACCCAACTGTCCTACAGGGGGTGCTTGTCCTATTGGCACTACGGAACCAGACTTTGCCAGATCCCGCAGCCCACATAGGAAGCACCTAAACTGCAGGCACCATAGAGTCGGCTAACCTGACCACAACACAACATGACAACGTTTTGGAGGAACAGTGACGTTGACACTACCCGGAAACAGCTGGCGTGCTGGAACCAGGCTGGGCAGGAGGGAGTACCCGTGCCAAAGACACTGCCAGGAACCAGCTGGCGGTGCTGGAACCCAGGGTAAATACTACAAACAGAGTGGAGACAGAGGCCTAATTGGAGCAAGTTTAAAATCTAGTTGTGTGAGTTTGGACAGAGCAGGAGCAGTCGCCGGACACACAGCTGGGGATCAGCTGACATTACTGAACCTCAATAACACTGGAGCATATGTTGACTGTGCAGACGACGGCACTTCTGAGCAGCAACTGGCGGTGCTGGAACCCAGGGTAAATACTACAGAGTGGAGGCAGAGGCCTAATTGGAGCAAGTTTAATATCTGATGTTATGTGGAGGGAGCAGGAGACATTGCTGGACACACAGCAGGGGAGCAGCTGGCATTACTGAACCCCACTAACACAGGAGCTAGTGTTTTCTCTGTGCAGACGGCACTTCTGAGCAGCAACTGGCAGTGTTGGAGCCCACGGTCAATCAGGGTGTAGGCTGAGGCCTAATTGGAGCAAGTTTAATATCTGATGATGTGTGAATGTGGACGGAGCAGGAGATATTGCCGGACACACAGAAGGGGAGCAGCTGGCGTTACTGAACCCCACTAACACAGGAGCTAGTGTGCAGATGGCACTTCTGAGCAGCAACTGGCGGTGTTGGAGCCCAGGGATTACAGTTCAGGTGGTAGAAGCATGAACACAACAGGAGACCTGGATACTGTTGCCAACCAATTATTTAATCTGGAAGAGGACTGGCAAATTCCTGCGAGATCCAGGCCTTGTTCATTTTCCGAAAAGGAAGCCGGTCAACGTTATCGGAGGATAGTCGCATGCGACGGTCTGTTAGTACACCACCTGCGGTACTAAAGACGCGTTCCGATAATACACTAGCAGCAGGGCAAGCCAGCACCTCCAATGCATACTGGCTAAGCTCTGGCAATGTATCCAGCTTAGAGACCCAAAACTTGAAGGGGGAAGAGCTGTCTGGGAGTACACTGAGAGGGCAAGACATGTAGTCTGTCACCATCTGACGGAAACATTGCCTCCTGCTGACTGGAGCCGTCTGTGATGGTGTAGACATTTGTGGCGGGGACACAAAACTTTGCCACATTTGGGCCATACTGGTCTTGCCTTCTGCTGAGGCGCTGCTTCTGCTCCCTCTTTGTGCAGAGCTTCCACCACTGCCTCGACGCACAGAGCTGCTTTGTAAAGCACTAGCAGCACTGCTCTCAGGTGGAATGGAGAACACGATGGAATGCACCAGTGTGTCTTGGTACTCCCGCATTTTACGCTCCCGGTTCAACGGTGTTATGAGGCTTTGTAATTTGTCCCGGTAGCGAGGATCTAGGAGGGTGTACCCCCAATAATCAGCCATGTTGAGAATGTGGGCGATGCTGCGGTCGTTTCTCAGGCACTGCAGCATGAAATCAACCATGTGCTGCAGACTCCCAACTAGCCAAGAAACGCTGTCCCCTGCTTGAGGCGTCATCTCTGCGTGCTCTGCATCACCTCACCCTCGCTCTATATACTGACTACTAGAGCATTGTGTACCTCCCTCCTCTGGAGAGATGTCTTCCTCCACCATTGACTCCTCCTCATCCTCCTCACAAAGTGTCCCCTGCCTAGGCCTTTGTGAGGAACCACGTTGTGCTGACTGTCCAGAATCAGATGGCATTTGTGACTCCTCATCCTCCACCTCTTCCACAATCTCCTCCTTTAGTGCTTGCAGTGTTTTTTCAAGCAGGCAGATAAGGGGGACAGTCATGCTGACTAGTGTATCATTGCACTCGCCATCCGCGTGGAATCGAAGGCACGCAAAACGTGGCAGATGTCCTTCATAAAGGCCCACTCAGTGGTGGTGAAGTGTGAACGGCGCGCAGTGCGACTTGTTTGCGCCTGATGCAGCTGGTACTCCATTACTGCTGCCTGCTGCGCACACAACCGCTCCAACATATGTAACGTTGAATTCCACCTGGTGGGTAGGTTACATATGATGCGATGTTCCGGAAGGCGGAATCGGCGCTGCAGAGCTGCAATGCGCGATCTTGCCATGCTGGAACGCCGCAAGTGAGCGCACTCTATGCGGACCTTGTGCATCAAGATCCGGATAGTCCCTCAAAAAGCTCTGCACGACCAAGTTGAGCACATGTGCCAGACATGGGATGTGAGTGAGGTTGCCTAGGCCCAGAGCTGCCACCAGATTTCGACCATTGTCACACACTACCAAGCCTGGCTGGAGATTCGCTGGCACAAACCACACGTCGCTCTCCTGCTTGATGGCATTCCAGAGCTCCTGTGCTGTGTGGCTTCGATTCCCCTTTGAAATTAATTTTAGTAGGCCTGTTGACGTTTGGCCACGGCTGTGCTCATATCGGTCGTAACAAGTAAGCGTTCACGGGTCCACGTGGAGGTAGACCGTGACGGCTCCTGCAGCGCTGATTCAGAGTAACTGGAGCATGAGGAGGAGTCAATGTGTACAGACTGGATTCCTGCAATCCTTGGAGTTGACAGAACACGTACAGCGCCACTCTCAAGATCTGTACCCGGCTCCACAACATTTACCCAATGGGCAGTGAGGGAAAGGTATCATCCCTGTCCATGGTTACTGGTCCACGCATCGGTGGTCAGGTGGACCTTGCTACTGACTGCGTTTAGTAGCGCAAGTTTAATTTTTCCCTCAATATGCTTTTGCAGGCCAGGGACTGCTTGCCTGCTGAAATAAGTGGCTGGGCACGTTGTATTGTGGGACCGCCAATGCCATGAAGTTACGAAGGTGTCAGTCTCCACCAGCCTGAATGAGAGCATTTCAAGGGACAGTAGTTTTGCAATGCCAGCATTCAGAGCCTGTGCTCGGGGATGGTTTGCAGAGTATGGCCGCCTTTTCTCCCATGCCTGTGCTACCGATGGCTGTAGAGTGGCCTGTGAGTGTGAGGATGACAGGGAACGTGGTGCTGTGTGTGGAAACACTGTGTCTCTGTACAACAGAGCCAGAGGTTCTTCCATGGCGATCCTGTGAGAAAGCCGAACTAGCTGTGTGTGAGCTGGAGGAAGAGGCTACAACACGAGCAGAAGAGGTGGTAGGTGGTGCTGTAGGTTGGCCTACGTCTTCAGTGTGTCTTTGTAACTCCACCACATGCTTCGTCCGCACATGTTTCCACATATTTGTGGTTTTGAGGTTGCTGACACTTTTCCCTCTTTTGGTTTTCTGATTACACAGCTTGCATTTGGCAAAGCAAATGTCATCTGCAACTGTGTCAAAAAAGGACCACGCACTGCACGTCCTGGGAGCGTCCGTTTTGGGTTTTGGTAGTGGAATGCTCCTAATGGGTGCCGAAGTGGAGGCTACAGGCAACCGAGTCTGCCCCCTCCCTCTCCCTCCTGTTTTGGCCGTTCGGGAAATCTCTTCCTCAGAGCTGCTCCCACCACCTTCCTGTTCCTCACGCCATGATGGGTCAAGGACCTCATCATCTACACTACCCTCTTCAAACACATGCTTCTCCTGGATAGTCTCGCCAGCACAGTACGCACCAGAAAGTGGCACCTGAGTCTCATCATCAGATGCGTACTGAGGTGTGCTGACCATAGGCACTGGCCCACCCGCCTCTTCAGATTCAGAGAGACAAAGCTGTTGCGCATCACTGCATACTACCTCTTATTCACATTCTAGAATGCTGCTTGGCTGGCCCCCTATTTCCAAGCCAAGAGATTCAGAGAACAGAAGTAGAGATGGCTCCTGTCCAGGGCTCTCTGACTGCCTGGGCAATTTGGCAGGTGGTGAAGAGACAGATGGTTGCTCTTCAGTGCTCTGGTCCTGAGAGGATGTGGAACTAATTGAAGTCGATGCGTTAGCTGCCATCCATCCGACAACGGCTTCAATTTGTTCCTCCCGCAGCAGTGGGGTATGGCGAGCTCCTACAAAGCTGCGCATAAAGGACTGTTCCCTGGTAAAACTGGGGGATGCTGAGTCACTGGTGCCCGCAGCAGGCACAGAATCCCCACGTCCTCTCCCTGCTGAAACTCCACGACCACGTGCCTTACTCCCTGCCTTCTTCATCTTGGTAGACTGATAAAGATAGGCAGAAAAGTACTAAGGGCTTAGTGTGCTTATTCCTGAACAGCTGCTAACAGGTATAAGAAACACTAATTTTATAAAGTGTGGACTACACTTTAATATGAGCTAATGTGGCCTACACAACTGTAAAGTGGAGTATTTATTGAGCTTTTTTTACATGTTTTTTTTCACAAAAAATAAAGGATGTGACCAAAGATGTAAAAGCGATAGTATCACAAACTTTTTGTAGCTATTACAATGCAGGAAGGTAATCTACAATGCAATAGATGAGGCTCCAAAAAATAGGCTAATACTAGTCTGGCTGGGGCTGCAGGGCACAAGCCAGCAGAAAGGCTCCTCTATCTACACCTATGTAGTGTTTGCAACCAATCTAGCTGGACACGGATGGAAGCACACTAATAGGAGAAATTCAGGAAAAATAAGCCGCACAACAGCAAAAAAGGACAATGTATGATGCAGTGACGCACGCTGAGCGGACTACAACCAGAGGTGGCTGCAGAACACACTACAGCGTGAGCTGCACTCACACACAGAGACCTCACAGACCGCCGCGAACTGTGCACTAGCACTGAAAGGCTGCAGAAAGCCTCCGCTATCTACTCCTATATAGTGTTTGCAACCAATGTAGATGGATACGGATGGAAGCACACTAATAGGAGAAATCAGGAAAAATGAGCAGCAATAAAACAAAAAAAGGAATATGTATAAGGCAGTGACGCATGCTGAGCGGACTACAATCAGAGGTGGCTGCAGAACACTACAGCATGAGCTGCACTCACACACACAGACCTTGCAGACAGCTGTGAACAGTGCTGCAAGGCAAAAGAAAGCTACAGCGGTTGATAAAGTAGCCTGGGTAAAGCACTATATAGAAAATCGCTATCTCTAACTGTCCCTCAGAGTCTGAACAGCAGCGTCCTGTCCCTAACTGAATTCACAGCACAGTGAACCCAAAATGGCGGCGGCGGCTTTTATAGTGCATCATGACATAATTTCAGCAGCCAATCACAGCCATGCCATTAGTTAACATGCCTACATGCCTAACAGGATGTGCCCACACTTCTTAGGATTCCTCATTGGCTGAATCAAATCAAACTGGCTCATAGCATTATGGGAACTTCCGATTCCGGTATTCGATATGCAAAAAGTATCGGAACTCATTATCGTAATTTCGATACCGCGAATATCGATATCCGATATTTGCAGTATCGGAATGCTCAACACTAGTGCAACACAATCCCAAAGCATGATTGATTCACCCCCATGCTTAATGGTTGGTAAAATGTTCTTATTCTCCAACCATACCTTTGATCAATGTGGCAAGTGAGTCCTATTTTACCCTCATCAGGCCACAGGACTTGTTTCCAAAACGCATCAGGCTTGTTTAGATGTTCCTTTGCATACTTCTGATGCTGAATTCTATGGTGGGGACACAGGAGAGGTTTTCTGACTTTTCCACGAAGGCCACATTTGAACAGTAGAACAATGTGCTACAACTCCAGAGTCTGCTAAATCTTTCTGAAGGTCTTTTGCAGTCAAACGGGTTTCTTATTTGCCTCTATAGCAATCCCACAAGCGGCTTTCACTGAAATTTTGCTTGGTCTTCCAGACCTCATCTTTACCTCCACTGTTACTGTTAACTGCCATTTTGTAATTACATTTTAAACTGAGGAAAGGACAACTTGAAACTGCTTTGCTACCTTTTTATAGCCGCCTTCTGCTTGGTGGGCCTTCACCATTTTCACAGTCCTAGGCAACTACTTAGAAGACCCCATAGCTGTTTTTTTTTTTTTTTTGCCACAAGGTTACAGGAGGCTGGGTTTTTATAAACCTTGGAAATTTGCATCACCTGGCCATTCCTAACAATGATGATGAACAAGCCATAACCTGAGCAGGCTAATTAAGGTCTGAAACCTTGGTAAAAGTTATCAGAGTACACAAATTTTGCATCGGCCCATTTTCCTTTTTGAAATTTAAAAAAAATCACTTCTTTTTGGCCTAAAATACAAAGAAAATATGTTATCTTTAGCTAGACCTTTTAGAGATCATTTCATCAACTTGCTTAACTGTTCACTATAACAGTAATGAACTGTGGTGCCCAAAGTTTTATATGCCACCTCTTCAACCTATCACTAACAACTGGAGTTTTCCCCTCAAGCTTTAAACATGTCTCAATCACACCTATCCTCAAAAAGCCCTCTCGACCCATCCTCTGTATCTAGCTATCGCCCTATATCCCTTCTCCCCTATGCCTCAAAACTACTGGAACAACACGTCCATTTGAACTGTCCTTTCACCTCTCTTCTTGCTCCCTCCTTGACCGATTACAATCTGGCTTCCGGCCACATCTCTCCACTGAAACTGCCCTAATTAAGGTCACCAATGACTTACTAGCCGCCAAAGCCAAGCGACACTACTCTGTCCTCCTCCTCCTGGACCTGTCCTCTGCCTTTGACACAGTGGACCATTCCCTATTACTACAGACCCTCTCATCTCTTGGTATCACAGACTTGGCCCTATCTTGTATTGCGTCATACCTAACAGACCGGACATTCAGCGTCTCCCACTTGCACACCACCTCCTCACCGCGCCCCCTATCCGTCAGAATCCCGCAAGGTTCAGTCCTAGGTCCCATCCTCTTCTCCATTTACACCTTCGTCCTCAGACAGCTCATAGAATCTCATGGCTTTCAGTATCACCTCTATGCTGATGACACACAGATCACATTTCTGGACCAGATATCACCTCCCTACTTAACAGAATCCCTCAATGCCTGTTTGCTATTTCATCCTTCTCCGCTAGATTTCTAAAACTTAATATGGGCAAAACAGAATTAATCATCTTTCCCTCATGTCACGTGACACCCCCCCCCCCAACGGACCTATCCATTAAACGGCTGCCCACTCTCTCCAGTCCCACAAGCTCGCTGCCTCAGGGTTATCCTTGACACTGATCTCTCTTTCAAACCACATATCCAAGCCCTTTCCACTTCCTGCCAACTTCAACTCAAAAAAATTTCACAGATTCGTACATTCCTCAACCAAGAATCTGCAAAACCCTAGTCCATGCCCTCATCATCTCCTGCCTTGATTACTGCAACCTCCTGCTCTGTTGCCTCCCCTCTAACACTCGCACCCCTCCAATCTATTCTAAACTCTGCTGCCCGACTAATCCACCTGTCCCCCCGCTATTCCCCGGCCCCTCCCCTCTGTCAATCCCTGCATTAGCTCCCCATTACCCAAAGACTCCAGTTCAAAACCCTAACCATGACATACAAAGCCATCCACAACCTGAGTCCTCCATACATCTGTGACCTCGTCTCCCGGTACTTACCTGCACGAAACCTCCGATCCTCACCAGATCTCCTTCTGTACTCCCCTTTTATCTCCTTTTTATCTCCTCTTCCCACAATCACATACAAGACTTCTTCTGCGTATCCCCCCTACTTTGGAACTCTCTACCACAACGTATCAGACTCTTGCCTACCATGGAAACCTTCAAAAAGAACCTGAAGACCTACCTCTTCCATCAAGCCTACAACCTGCAGTAACCACCGATCCACCAAACCGCTGCACGACCAGCTCTACTGTATCCTCATCCATCCCTTGTAGACTGTGAGCCCTCGCGGGCAGGGTCCTCTCTCCTCCTGTACCAGTCGTGACTTGTATTGTTTAAGATTACTGTACTTGTATGCATTATGTATACCCCTCCTCACATGCAAAGCGCCATGGAATAAATGGCGCTATAATTAATAATAATGGTATATATAGCTATACAAAAACATTATGTAAAGTGACAGTTACACTTTTCTAAGGACTTTTACATATTACAGACTCTGTGGTGTTGCTGATCTGCAGCTGCGCTGGATGAGTTGCTCCAGTAGTAAGTCTATGGATCTGTACATCTAACTATCGCGTGTACAGACCCAAAAAGCTTACTACACCGCTCTGTGCAGTAGCTATGTATTTCAGAGCAGTGTTTTGAGTGATTTGTAGGGGTCTCAGGACTTTTATAGAATGACAATTACATTTTTATTTACCCTTGTTTTCCCCAAACGCAAATGGCAAAATCTATAAAAAAAAAAAAAAATTAATGCCGCTTGATCGATTGTCAAAGCTAATAAAATATAAAAATATTTTTCCTTTTATGGAGGATGTCAAAACTGGGAAAAACATCACTATAAATCAGAAGCAAATCATCATGAAAGTCCATAAGCTGAAAAATAAGTTACGACTCTCAAAACTGAAGTTGATTTTTTTACAAGTTGTTTTTTTTTTTTTTTTAATAAGACAAGCGAAACCTATGTACACTTGGTACCCTCGTAATCGTACTGATTTATAGAACACATATCTAATTTTACTGCAAAAAGAATGTTATAAAAAACACAATGGATTTGCTGTGCTGTTTTTTTTAATAATTCTGCCCAGCTTGTAATTAATTCCCATTTTTCAATATATTATTAAGTAAAATAAATTGTGTTATACAAAACTACAACTTGTTCTGCAAAAAAAAAAGGCTTCATAAGGCATTGATGACAGAAAAGTTAAAATTATACAGTAGCTTTTGGAAGCCAAAAAAAAAATGACCGCAACTTCAAGGTTTTCAATCTCCCAAGTAATTTGGTCTTCTTCTCCAACATCTTTTCTAACCATTCTCACCCTAGTCATTTTCTTAGTGACCAGGATCATCTGTGGAAGCCATAAGCAGAACCGTGAAATGCAGTAGGTATGATGGAGACATTGCTACCCTCATTCAGCTAAACAAAACATTCCTGTTTTCGTTCCCGAGGATTTCATCTCAGCCTGGCCCTGGTGGTACCCTGTGCATGTTGCTGTAACATTTATGGTGCACAGTGTCAACTTTGTTTATTGCCTGGGCGATGACTACTACCTTATGAGTTCACGGCTGTTTAGAGAGGATCATGGAACACAAAATAGGGCCATTGTCCGCTACATCTGTGTGCACTCCTTTGTAACAACTGCAGCCAGGTCAGTAAAATATTTACAGAACAAACACAGGGATCCACAGCACCATTGAATATCCAACTATTCTCAGGAAATCCTGTGTAGCGACACCAAATAAATCACTGATTGTGGAAAAAAAAACCTAAATCGTCCCTCGTCTCCTTTTACCATTGTCTAATGCCCCTGGTGACATCCCACAGACACTGGAAACCATTCACTAGGCCTTTTGGACTGCGTTCATATGCTAGAATGGATCCAGCAGCAATCTGTTGGCAAAAAACTTGTGCAGGTTCATCTTTTTTGTTCGTATTTAAAAAACTGATTTCAGTTTGATCCTTTTTTTTAACATTGAAGTCTATGGAAAATGGATCTTTTAAATATCTATCCGTTTTGTTCTATTTGCAAAGGCTTCAGTAAGCAAAAAAACAGGTCCTTTTCATATGAAAGAAAAACGGATGACTATTTAACAGAGTCGTTTTCCATAGGCTTCAATGTTTAAAAAAAAAAAAAATGTTGATCTAAGTGAAATCAGGTAGTTTAAAACCGAACCAAAAAAAGATGTCAACGGATTTCCTGCTGGATCCGTTTTAACTAATAATTACTGGACATGTATTATGTCCATATATTCGTTTGATAGTATATAATATTTGGCCGGCTTTGCAAATGTGCTTCGGAATCCCCGGCCTCTCCCCTCTGTCAATCCCTGCATTGGCTCCCCATTACCCAAAGACTCCAGTTCAAAACCCTAACCATGACATACAAAGCCATCCACAACCTGAGTCCTCCGTACATCTGTGACCTCGTCTCCCGATACTGCATGAAACCTCCGATCCTCACAAGATCTCCTTCTGTACTCCCCTCTTATCTCCTCTTCCCACAATCGCATACAAGATTTCTCCCACGCATCACCCCTACTCTGGAACTCTCTACCACAACATATCAGACTCTCACCTACCATGGAAACCTTCAAAAAGAACTTGAAGACCCACCTCTTCCGGCAAGCCTATAACCTGCAGTAACCACCGATCGACCAAACCGCTGCATGACCAGCTCCACCCTCGCCTACTGTATCCTCACCCATCCCGTTGTAGATTGTGAGCCCTCGCGGGCAGGGTCACCTCTCATCCTGTACCAGTCGTGACTTGTATTGTTTAAGATTACTGTACTTGTATGTATTATGTATACCCCTCCTCACATGCAAAGCGCCATGGAATAAATGGCGCTATAATAATAATAATCTGTCACAGGTTTATGGATTATCCACATGTATCATCACAATACTATGCATGTAGAATACATCACATAGTAATAATGAGTGAAATCTAATAATTGTGACCCGTATGACGTTTTACGCCACTCAAACACACAGAAAAGGAGACAATCCAATTCTCACCAGAGGCTCCAGTAAGAAAACTAAAGATACACACCACGAAAACAAACCAAGGAGAGAAAACACCACCTGTTCTGCCAAGAGACCAGGGCTGTGGAGTCGGAGTCGGTGCTCATTTTGGTGGAGTCGGAGTTGGAGTCGGTATAAAATGGACCGACTCCGACTCCTAAAATATATAATAAATTGGGTACAGTAATTCAATGCAGGATGTGCTGAATATTTTTTCATAGGAGTTTGGGAAAGTTATGAAATGTCCTATAAATGGCTGTTCTATTCCTGATCTAAGGCTACATTCACACACAGCGTTTTTCCTGTGTTTTTTGAGGATACGTTTTTCAGCTGCAAAAGCTGATCATCTTTTTAAAAAATCGCATCACCTGAAAGGTTTTTGAGCTCATAGATAATGTTTTCAATAGCAAAAGCAGATTAGAAATCTGCTCTATCTATCCATTTATCCATATCTGTCTATCCATATCGTATCTGTACCAAAAAGAATGAAAACCGGGTAGTACACCAATATATATTCTGTTCTATCTAAATATCTTGATTATCGGATCATAAAAATGATTAAATGTCTGAGGTTCACATTGTACTACAATAAATTTTTCACTTAAATATAAGCAATATGTGTGGGAGTCGGAGTCGTGGAGTCGGAGTCGGAGTCGGTGTAAGAGAAATTGAGGAGTCGGAGTTGCAGGTTTGGCTTACCGACTCCACAGCCCTGCAAGAGACTAGGACAAATATAAAGCTGTGTATTTATTTATTAATAATATTTACTCAGTATCTCTAAATATGGAAGGGAAAGGATTCTCTCTCATAGTCCACATTGCTGCTGCTGGGTAACGAGGATGGTTTGGTTACCCTCCATGCCCATTCACTTTTGTTTTATCAGTTCGATGCAATTATTTGTTAGCTCCAATCTTCATGTATTGGTGAGGCTGTGGTGACTGGATAATTGAAATAATTGATGTAAGGCTAGCACTATTGGGGCATAAAACTTAAGATTTTTTAAATATATTCATTAAAAGTTAATGAAGACCAATATTATAAGACGCATCAAAAGCATCCTCTGCGGGTGGTGCCGTGGGCTATTTGTAAAACCCAGAACTTGGTACAAGTCTACAAGTGAATGCATTGTGGAAGGTTCTCGGTGTACACTTTATGTTATAACCATCCTATTATCCTATCCACTTATTATATATCACTTTTTGCACTACAATCCTCAGTGGTACGTCACACAAATCAGAGTCCCACTGCTGCTCACCTGTAATCAGTACTGAAAAGCATCTCATGCGCTAAGAACTCCATGAACGTTAAATATCATCCCATCACTTCCATATATTCCAGTGCATCAAGTTTGGCCCATGGAGAGCATAAGTAGAACACACGTGTAATAAAAATCACGTCACATCTGGCTTATAGATCGGGTATGAAGCGCGTGCCTTGCTATCAAGTAACAGGTCGATGGTGTAATTTCCTGTGTGCTGTATGCCACCACCGATACATTACCACATTACCATGGAACTTATCCATAGAAACCAAATTCATATAGACTGGTGAGAAAGCCAATGGAAGCGTCCATTAGTAGCAATGATTTTATTTACACAGTCTAACAGATATGTGCGATTACAATTACGATACGATTAAATACCAAATTGGGTTTTAGGCAGGTTTATCCATACAACAAAGTGAGAAACACAAATTTTATGAGCAGAAGGAGACATATACAGTAAATATGATTACTGTGAAGACCATAATTAACTGATATAATTAAAGATAATACTTGTTCATGAGTGAAGGGTGTATTGGATGTCTGTGGGTCAGTATAAACGGCAAAGGGAGAAATATTTTCTATTGACTTGTACCAAGTTTTGTGTACTACAAACAGCACATGGCAGCACCCCCAGAGGGTGTTTTTGTGTTTTTTATGCATCTTATAATATTGGTCTTTAAGAATTTTTAACCCCTTAAGCCCCAAGGGTAGTTTGCATATTCATGACCGGGCCAATTTTTACAATTCTGACCATTGTCCCTTTATGAGGTAATAACTGAAACGCTTCCATGGATCCCGGTTATTCTGACATTGTTTTCTCGTGACATATTGTACTTCATGTTAGTGGTAAAATTTCATTTAAATAACTTGCGTTTATTTGTGAAAAAAAAACGGAAATTTGGCGAAAATTTTGAAAATTTCGCAATTTTCCAACATTGAATTTTTATGCCCTTAAATCACAGAGATACGGCACACAAAAAACTTAATAAATAACATTTCCCACATGATTACTTTACATCAGCACAATTTTGGAACCAAAATTGTTTTTTGTTAGGAAGTTATAAGGGTTAAAAATTGACCAGTGATTTCTCATTTTTGCAACACCATTTTATTTTTACGGACCACATCACATTTGAAGCCACTTTGAGGGGTCTATATGATAGAAAATACCAAAAAGTGACACCATTCTAAAAACTGCACCCCTTAAGGTGCTCAAAACCACATTCAAGAAGTTTATTAATCCTTTAGGTGCACCACAGGAATTTTTTGAATATTTTAAAAAAATGAACATTTAACTTTTTTTCACAAAAAAAATACTTCAGGTTCAATTTTTTTTATTTTACCAAGGGTAACAGGAGAAATTGGACTGCAAAATTTATTGTGCAATTTGTCCTGGGTACGCTGATACCTGATATGTGGGGGGGAACCACTGTTTCGGCGCATGGCTGAGCTCAGAAGGGAAGGAGCGCCGTTTGACTTTTTCAATGCAAAATTGGCTGGAATTCAGATCGGACGCCATGTCACGTTTGGAGAGCCCCTGATGTACCTAAACAGTGGAAACCCCCCACAAGTGACCCCATTTTGGAAACTAGACCCCCCAAGGAACTTATCTAGATATGTGGTGAGAACTTTGAACCCACAAGGGCTTCACAGAAGTTTATAACGTACAGCCGTACAATTAAAAAAAAATGTTTTTTCTACAAAAATGATCTTTTCACCCCAAATTTTTATTTTCCCAAGGGTAACAGGACCCTAAAAGTTATTGTGCAATTTGTCCTGAGTACGCTGATACCCCACATGTGGGGGTAAACCACTATTTGGGCGCATGGCAGAGCTCGGAAGGGAAGCAGCGCCATTTGACGTTTTTGGCTAGAATTGAGATCGGACACCATGTCGTGATTGGAAAACCCCTGATGTACCAAAACAGTGGAAACCCCCCACAAATGACACCATTTTGTAAAATAGACCCCCCCCAAGGAACTTATCTAGATGTGTGGTAAGAACTTTGAACCCCCAGGGGCTTCACAGAAGTTTATAACATATAGCCGTACAATTAAAAAATCATATTTTTTCCACAAAAATGATCTTTTCACCCTCAATTCTTATTTTTCCAAGGGTAACAGGACCCTAAAAGTTATTGTGCAATTTGTCCTGAGTACGCTGATACCCCATATGTGGGGGGAGACCACTATTTGGGCGCGTGGCAGAGCTCGGAAGGGAAGCAGCGCCATATGACGTTTTTGGCGATAAAACACTCCGGGATCGCCTTTGCTGGGGTCAAAGGTCACGTGCATTCAGCATGAAACTCAGTCGCAGAGCTGGGATTCGGGTGTAACTGACCCTGGGTCAGGTTTATTAACGGTGAAAGCAATGCAAAAGGAAATAAAACAAAACAAATCCTTGCCTGTCCGGCACTAACTAAACAATGGACAACCTAACTACCAACTGGCGGGCTTCTCCCGTCCAGCCAAATCACAGTTGCAGTGGGCACTGCTTTCACTCACGTGCGTGTCTCTCACACAGACAGGCTCTCTGTGTTCCCAGGCTGAGACACTCACACAACCACCTTGCATCCTTTTATATCCACCTCCCATTATCCATTAGTAAGCAGGTGCGATACTGACCAGACTAGGCCACATAGGAAAGGAATCTGGGCGAGATATACCTGCCCTCATCCACTATTCCCACATGATTCTCACATATCCCCCCCTTCTGCTCAGACCACTCCGGTCGAGCAATGACACCCGCCAAACAGTGCACTCTGGACAGGGCATCTGCATTTCCCATCTGTACCCCTGGGCGGTGCTCCACCGTAAAAGTGTAGGCCTGCAGGGCAAGGAACCACCGGGTCACCCGGCTATTCCGTTCCTTGTTCAATTGCATCCACTTAGGAGGGGCATGGTCAGTGATCAGCCTGAACTTTCGGCCCACCAGGTAATATTTGAGGGCCTCCAGAGCCCACTTAATGGCGAGGCACTCTTTTTCTACGACTGCATACCTTTGCTCGTGTTTATTCAGCTTCCTGCTGAGATAGAGGACTGGGTGTTCCACTCCGTCCCTCACTTGTGAGAGTACAGCCCCGATACTGGTATCAGAGGCATCCGTTTGTACCACAAACTCACTGCGGAAGTCCGGAGTCACCAGTACGGGCTGAGAGCAAAGTGCCCGTTTTAGGCTATGGAAGGCTTCTTCAGCCGCTAAACTCCATTTAATCATGACGGAGTCTTTCCCTTTTGTAAGATCCGTCAGGGGGGTAGCGATGGCTGCAAAATTGGGTATGAACCGGCCATAATAACCGGCGATCCCCAGGAAGGCTTGCACCTGCTTCTTGTTGACAGGTTGTGGCCAGTCCTGAACCGCCTGAATCTTATCAACCTGGGGTTTAACAACACCCCTCCCAATTACATACCCCAAATACCGGGCTTCTTCTAGCCCGATGTGACATTTCTTGGGGTTCGCGGTTAGACCTGCCTCCCACAGGTCGTCAATCACAGCTTGTACTTTCTGGAGATGAGTCTCCCAGTCCAAGCTGTAAATGACAATGTCATCCAAATAGGCCGAAGCATACCGCCTATGTGGCCTCAAGACTCGATCCATCAGTCTCTGGAAGGTCGCCGGTGCCCTGTGCAGTCCAAACGGCATATACACATACTGAAATAAACCTTCCGGCGTAGCAAATGCTGTCTTTTCTCTGGCAGCCTCCACCAGAGGGATCTGCCAATACCCCTTTGTTAGGTCTAGGGTCGTAATATACCGGGCTTTTCCTAACCGATCTATTAACTCGTCGACCCGGGGCATGGGGTAGGCATCAAATTTTGAGACCGCATTCAGTTTCCTGAAGTCATTGCAGAACCGGATGGTGCCGTCCGGTTTAGGAATTAGCACAATCGGGCTGGACCACGCACTGTGCGATTCCTCAATGACTCCTAACTCTAACATTGCCTTCACTTCTCGGGAAACGGCTTCACGGCGCGCTTCCGGGATTCGGTAGGGCTTTACGTGAACTGTGACACCAGGTTCCGTTACGATGTCATGTTTCATTAGCATAGTCTGCCCGGGTTTTTCCGAGAAAAACGTTTAGTTGTGAAGTAAAAACTGCCTGACTTCCGTCTTTTGCCGCTCCGAGAGAGTCTCTGCAACCCGTACCTCCGGTACGGGATGCGAGCAGACAGGACGGGCCAGCTCCGCTGACAAGGCAGACCGATCCTTCCAGGGCTTTATCAGATTTACATGATAAATCTGTTCAGGTTTCCGTTTACCTGCCTGGTATACTTTGTAGTTTACTTCACCAACTCTTTCCTTGATCTCAAAGGGGCCCTGCCACTTTGCCAGGAACTTACTGTCCACCGTGGGGACCAGGATCAACACCCTATCTCCGGGTGCAAACGTACGGATCTTGGCGCCCCTATCATAGATTCTTTTTTGGGCTCCTTGAGCCTGTATCATGTGTTCTTTGACGATAGGCACAACAGCCGCAATACGGTCCTGCATTTGTGTGACGTGATCTATCACTGTTTTAAACGGAGTGACCTGACCCTCCCAGGTTTCTTTTGCAACGTCTAACAGTCCGCGAGGACGTCGGGCGTACAATAACTCGAAAGGCGAGAATCCCGTGGAAGACTGGGGTACTTCCCTGATGGCAAAAAGCAAATACGGAAGTAAATAGTCCCAGTTCTTCCCATCCTTGTCTATCACCTTTCTCAGCATCTGCTTCAGAGTTTTATTGAACCGTTCGACCAACCCGTCTGTTTGAGGGTGATACACGGATGTGCGTAACGGTTCAGTTTGTAACAATCGGCAGAGCTCCTTCTTTACCCTGGACATAAAGGGGGTCCCCTGGTCGGTGAGTATCTGTTTTGGTATACCGACAGCGACTAAACACATGCACCAGTTCCTTGGCAATCGTCTTGGTGGCCGTGTTACGCAAAGGGATGGCCTCCGGGTAACGAGTGGCATAATCCAAGATGACCAGGATATGTTGGTGTCCATGTGCAGACCGTGGAAGGGGCCCAACTAAATCCATCCCAATCCTCTCAAACGGGACTTCAATAATAGGTAGGGGTACCAAAGGGCTACAGAACCGGGGCTTAGGTGCAGGGGCTTGGCAGTCAGGACAAGACTCACAATATACTCGAATATCGTGATGCATGCCTGGCCAAACAAAACAGTGTAATATCCTTTCGGTGGTTTTCTGGACTCCCAGGTGACCTCCCATCACATGTCCGTGGGCCAGGTCCAGCACCTGCCGCCGGTAGGGTTTTGGCACGACTAATAGTTGCACCGTATCTTCCCCCTTTTTCTCTATCTGATAGAGTAAATCATTCTCCAGAACCATGTAAGGATATGCCAGCCTAGACCAGGTTCAACGGGTACCCCATTTATCACTTTTACATTTGTCCTAGCCTGAGAAAGGGTAGGATCCTTTATTTGCTCACTTTGGAAGTTATCTTTCTGAACTTCCAAATCCGGCAAACGGGGAGGTGGACGGCTGTCGGCCTCCTCCTCTTCCCCGGTCTCCTCTGTATCACCCGCCATGACTGAAAACGGGAACTGTAGGTCATTTCCCGCAGACTCTTCCCCCGAGTCTTCCGGGGAGACCTCTTCCCGGGGTTCGGGACCCACACGCGCCCTGGGAGAAGAATCATGTACACTATTACCCGAGGGCATCAACTGATTCTCCCACAATTGCCAGAAGTGGGGAAAATCCCGGCCCAGGATAACATCATGCAATAACGCCGGGACGAGTCCCACTTTATGTTGCACAGACCCATAGGAAGTAGTAATGCATATGACCGCGGTGAGGTACGAACAGGTGTCTCCATGCACACACGTTACAGAAAATTTGTCTGATGGTCCAGTCGGGGCTGACACCAGACTGGCCTTCACCAGAGTCACCACACTTCCCGAGTCTAACAATGCCACCACATTTTTGCCATCAACAGTTAAATCACACAAGTGTTTTTCCACATCCTTTTGACCGGCATTCACACTCACTACCCGTGCAACCATAGACATGCGGTTTTTAGAGTCTGTGACGTCGCACTGCATGGGTTCAGTAGTGAGCGGACAGTTCGCAGCAATATGTCCCATCTCTTGGCAGCGGAAACACCTAACGGGCCCCTTGCTTAGACCATAGTTTGTTACTCTCGGCCTCGCAGTGCGGGCAGTCCCGTTTTCCTCCCCCACTGTCTTAGGGATTTTTCCATCTCCCCTATTCCCTGGAACAGTCTTACCGGTTCCACGTGGAGATGATGAAGAATGAGGTGGGGTAGCGTCGTCTCGGAGTCCTTCCGCCACGGAGTAACGTTCAACCAGATCCACCAGTTGATCTGCCGTCGTAGGATTTCCATGGCTTACCCACTTCCTCAGGGCTGGCGGTAGATCTCTCAGGTACTTGTCCATGACAACTCTCTGGATTATCTCTGGCGCTGTCAACACCTCGGGTTGTAGCCACTTCTTCATCACGTGGATCAGGTCGAACATCTGTGACCGCGGTGGTTTATCCGACTGATAAGTCCATTGATGCACTCTCTGTGCACGGACAGCGGTCGTCACTCCCAGCCGGGCCAAGATCTCGGCTTTCAATTTGTCAAAGTCCTGCGCGGCTTCAGGCTCTAAGTCATAATAAGCCTTTTGGGCCTCACCGGAAAGAAACGGGGCTATCAGGCCGGCCCATCGTGCCTTCGGCCATTTTTCTCGTACCGCCGTCCGTTCAAACGTGGTCAGGTATGCCTCGACGTCATCTTCGGTCGTCATCTTCTGCCAGTACCGACTCACGTGAATCACTCTCGACTCGGCTTCCAGGTTAACCTCATGTAGGCTTGCCAGGCGCTGCGCCACCTGCTGGAGAAGCGAACGATCGGTAGCTGTCATGTCCACCAACTCCTTCAGCTGGGCCATCATCACCCGATTAGCTTCTTGCTGGACGGCGGTGGACTGTACCAGCGCTTTCACCACGTCCTCCATGCTCATGCTTACAACGTGTTGCCCGCGTTCTCCACCACAATGTGATAAAACACTCCGGGATCGCCTTTGCTGGGGTCAAAGGTCACGTGCATTCAGCATGAAACTCAGTCGCAGAGCTGGGATTCGGGTGTAACTGACCCTGGGTCAGGTTTATTAACGGTGAAAGCAATGCAAAAGGAAATAAAACATAAAACAAATCCTTGGCTGTCCGGCACTAACTAAACAATGGACAACCTAACTACCAACTGGCGGGCTTCTCTCGTCCAGCCAAATCACAGTTGCAGTGGGCACTGCTTTCACTCACGTGCGTGTCTCTCACACAGACAGGCTCTCTGTGTTCCCAGGCTGAGACACTCACACAACCACCTTGCATCCTTTTATATCCACCTCCCATTATCCATTAGTAAGCAGGTGCGATACTGACCAGACTAGACCACATAGGAAAGGAATCTGGGCGAGATATACCTGCCCTCATCCACTATTCCCACATGATTCTCACAGCTGGAATTGAGATCGGACACCATGTTGCGTTTGGAGAGCCCCTGATGTACCAAAACAGTGGAAATCCCCCACAAATGACACTATTTTGGAAACTAGACCCCCCAAGTAACTTATCTAGATGTGTGGTGAGCACTTTGACCCCTCCAGTGCTTCACAGAAGTTTATAACGCCCGGGCGTGAAAATAGAAAAATCGTATTTTTTCCACAAACATGATCTTTTAGTCACCATTTTTTTTTATTTTCCCAAGGGTACCAGGAGAAATTGGACCCCAAAAGTTGTTGTCCAATTTGTCCTGAGTACGCTGATACCCCATATGTGGGAGAAAACTACTGTATGGGCACACGTCGGGTCTCAGAAGGGAAGTAGTGACGTTTTGGAATGCAGACTTTGATGGAGTGGTCTGCGGGTGTCATGTTGCTTTTGGAGAGCCCCTGATGTACCTAAACAGTGGAAACCCCCCACAAATGACCCGATTTTGGAAACTAGACCCCCTAAGGAACTTATCTAGATGTGTGGTGAGCACTTTGAACCCCCAAGGGCTTCACAGAAGTTTATAATGCCAGGGCATGAAAATAAAAAAATCGTATTTTTTCCACAAACATGATCAATTAGTCCCCATTTTTTTATTTTCCCAAGGGTAACAGGAGAAACTGGACCCCAAAAGTTTTTGTCCAATTTGTACTGAGTACGCTGATACCCCATATGTGGGAGAAAACTACTGTATGGGCACACGTCGGGTATCGGAAGGGAAGTAGTGATGTTTTGGAATGCAGACTTTGATGGAATGGTCTGCGGGTGTCATGTGCGTTTGGAGAGCCCCTGATGTACCTAAACCATTGAAACCCCCCACAAGTGACCCCATTTTGGAAACCAGACCCCCCACAGAACTTATCTAGATGTGTGGTGAGCACTTTGAACCCCCAAGTGCTTCACAGAAGTTTATAACGCCCGGGTGTGAAAATAAAAAAAATCATTTTTTTCCACAAGAATGATATTTTTGCCACCAATTTTTTATTTTCCTAAGGGTAACAGGAGAAATTGGACCCCACAAGTTGTTTTGCAATTTGTCCTGAGTAGGCTGATACCCCATATGTGGGGGTAAAACACTGTTTGGGCGCATGGCAGAGCTTGGAAGGGAAGGACCACCATTTGACTTTTTCAACTCAGAATTGGCTGGAATTGAGATCAGACGCCATGTTGCATTTGGAGAGCACCTGATGTACCCAAACAGTGGAAACCCCCCAATTCTAACTCCAACCCTAACCCCAACACACCCCTAACCCTAATCTCAGCCCTAACCCTAGCCCTGGCCCTAACCCTAATGGGAAAATGGAAATAAATACATTTTCTTTTAATTCTATTATTTTTCCCTAACTAAGGGGGTGATAACGGGGGGTTTGATTTACTATGTATGGCGGGTTTTTATGCTTGGCAGCTGTCACACGCTAAAAGACACTTTTTATTATAAAAATAGTTTTTGCATCACCACATATTGAGAGCTATAATTTTTCCGTATTTTGACCCACCGAGTCATGTGAAGTCTTATTTTTTGCGGACGAGTTGATGTTTTTATTGGTACCATTTTCGGGCACGTGACTTTTTTGATCGCTTTTTATTCCGATTTTTGGGACGCAGAATGAACAAAAAACAGCGTTTCTTGAATTTCTTTTGGGGGGTGCGCTTACACCGTTCCGCGTGCGATAAAATTGATAAAGCGGTTTTATTCTTCGGGTCAGTCCAGTTACAGCGATACCTCATTTAGGTCTTTTTTTATGTTTTGTCGGTTTTATGCAATGAAAACTATTTTATATAAAAAATAATTATTTTTGCATCGCTTTATTCTGCGAGCTATAACTTTTTTATTTTTTTGCTGATGATGCTGTATGGCAGCTCGTTTTTTGCGGGACAAGATGACGTTTTCAGCCGTACCATGGATATTTATATGCGTCTTTTTGATCGCGCGTTATTACACATTTTGTTCGGCGGTATGATAATAAATCATTATTTTTTGCTTCGTTTTTTATTTTTATTTTTTAAGGGGTTCGCTAAAGGGGTTAACTAATGGGACAGTTTTATAGGGCAGGTCATTACGGACGCGGCGATACCAAATATGTGTATTTTTATTGTTTTTTTGTTTTTTTTTATTTCCAAAAAATGAATTTATTGGGGGATTTTTTATTTTTTTTTCTAATTTATTTGGCGATTTTTTTTAAATTATTTTAACACTTTTTTTTATTAAACTTTATTTCATTGTCCCAGGCAGTGCAGCAGGCTTCCTCGTGCCTGCGCTTTGCAGGCACTGAGGAAGCCGGCTCCCTGCAGGCCCCCGAAGGTCCCCGTCGCCATCTTGGATTCGGGGGCCTGCAGGGAAGGAGCCCCCCGCAGCAGCGCTGCACATTGCGCTGCCGTGGGGGGCTCAGGGAAGCATGGAGGGAGCCCCCTCCCTGCCGATGCTTCCCTTTAACCCCCGGTACACCGCGACTGTGTTTGATCGCGATGTGCAAGGGGTTAACGTGTCGGGGGCGGTCCATGACTGCCCCTGACACATTGTGCCGGGTGTCAGCTGTGATAATCAGCTGACACCCGGCCGCGATCAGCGGCGCTTACCATGCGGGCGCCGCTGATTGCTATGATGTACTATTAAGTCCCAGGGCACATGGACGGAATAGTACGTCATATGAGATTAAGGGGTTAAATACTGTATATTCATTAAAAGTTAAGTTGTATGTGCCAAAAGTGCTAGCCTTCCTTCAAAATTAAGATTGGGGTAATATAATCTTTCCCTACATAGGGTTCTCGTCCTAACGTTGATATTTAACCTGGGTATGGCTGGTTTTCTGACTAATGAGATAGACTCAAATCACTGGCTTCTAGAAGTAAAGGAAACATTTTCAGACTGAGTTTACACAAAAAATATACACAATGTTTTTCAACAATTAAAGAACTTACGGCAATTTATAAAAATCAAATAACCTCATGGTGGGAAATAAAGGGTTGGAAAACTATATCAAGGCAGGTATCGTTCCCCTCCATTTGAGAATATCTTTGACACCTGGTCTGAGATACAAGAATCCTGATCTCCTTGGTAGGTGGGAGAAGGAAGTAACTAACAGTTACTAACCCCCATCTGTGGACGTCGGGCACTCAGGCCATCCTCATGGAGTTGGTTTCTAACCATTTGTGCAGACACATGCATATTTGTGGTCTGCTGGAGATCATTTTGCAGGGCTCTGGCAGTACTCCTGTTCCTTCTTGCACAAGGCTGAGGTAGGGGTCCTGCTGCTGGGTTGTTGCCCTCCTACGGCCCCCTCCATGTCTCCTGGTGTACTGGCCTGTCTCCTGGTAGCGCCTCCAGCCTCTGGACACTACGCTGACAGACACAGCAAACCTTCTTGGCACAGCTCGCATTGATGTGCCATCCTGGATGAGCTGCACTACCTGAGCCACTTGTGTAGGTTGTAGAGTCCATTTCATGCTATCACGAGTGTGAAAGCACAACCAACATTCAAAAGTGACCAAAACATCAGCCAGAAAGCATTGGTACTGAGATATGGTCTGTGGTCCCCACCTGCAGAACCACTCCTTTATTGAGGGTGTCTTGATAATTGCCAATAATTTCCATCTGTTGTCTACTCCATTTGCACAGCAGTATGTGAAATTGATTGTCAGTGTTGCTTCCTAAGTGGACAGTTTGATTTCACAGAAGTTTGATTTACTTGGAGTTATATTCTGTTGTTTAAGTGTTCCCTTTATATTTTGAGCAGTGTATAATGTCCTTTCATAACTATAACATTTTCATAAAAAAATAACATTTCTGGTAAATTACACTGTGTGTCTAAAATGTGATTTGTTCAAACAAAAAAGGAAGCACACTGTAGCGCCATAACATGCCAACGTGAAAAATGAATTGCATTACTACATCAGAAGTATGAAAAATTCAGAAAGTTTAGAGCATAAAATGGCCAATTTATGTGTACCTGGAAGCCACAGTAAGGCATTTCTCATTTTCCAGGACCCTAACCTCATGCCAGTCCTCACTTAGACTGAAGTCTTCATCTGAAAGGGAACCTATGTAAATCCTCTCCTTAGACTGAAGTCTATACCTCTGTGGAGGGGTAGTGGCCCTGCTTTGATTAAAAACGCCTGCGGCTAAACAGGAGGAGTGCTCAGTCAGTGGAGTGGAGTGCTCCACGGAGATATAGTTGTTTTTCACAGTAGCAACAAAAGCTGATTTTTTAGAAATCTCATGCACACGCTTGTTTTTTCTTTCCTGGCGGAATTTGAACAGTGCAGTGTTTTTCTGCAGCATGTAAATTCTTTCAGCATTTTTGCAGGAGTTCTTCAACCATAAAAAGCAAGGAAAAGGTGAGAAAAAAAAGCATTGGTGGTTTTCACCTTGTATTTACAGCATTTGTGGCGAATAGGGATGAACAAACCCTTGGAAGTTCGGGAGCAGACCCTTGGAAGTTGGGGTTCAGACGAACTTTAGTCCAAAGTTCGTTTTGGCATCCAAAGTTGACCTCAAATCTGAACCCAATAAAATTCAATGGGGACCCAAACGTCTGTGCTTTAAAATGGCTAGGGTTTGTAGGCTGCAAAAGGAAGAAAAATGGGATAAGAGCAGGACAATTGCCATGCAAACAAATGTGGACAGGTAAATTACTTAAAATAACTTAGAATAAAAAAATAATCTTGAACAAGGAGGAGGAGGTGGCCGTGTAGGTGGAAGAGGCAGAGGAAATAGTAGCCAGCACTGTTTTTTTTAAGAAACTGACTTAAAAGAACATAGAATTAAAAAAATAACAATCTAGAACCAGGAGTCGGAGATCCAAGTGGAATATGTGGATGTGTAGGTGGGAGAGGCAGGGGAGAAGGCATCCAACACAGTTTTTGCGTTTTTTGTTTGTTTTTGTTTATTTCTGGGGTTTTTTAGGGAACTGTCTTAAAAGAACATAGAATAAAAAAAACAATCAGAACCAGTAGGAGAAGGTCCAAGTGGAGGATGTGAGTGGAATAGACAGGGGAGGAGGTTCCACTGTTTTTGTGATTGTTTTTTTTTTTTAGTTAGTTCATGAACAAAAAAAATCTAGAATCAGGAGGTGGACGTGGCAATTTTTTATTTGGGAAGGCCCCAAAATTAAATAAATGACCAATAGACTTGATCAATGGCTGGGTGCAGCTGGTATAGTTGTCTAGTCAGCCAAAGGTATCGACTAGTCCTGTGGGATCCACACCTGTCTAATTTTAATGAATGTTAGCTTTTTCACGTTGGTTGTGGACAGGCGGATGCGCCTGTCTGTGATCACACCTCCAGCTGTGCTAAACACACGTTCCGATATTACACTTGCCGCAGGGCAGCCCAGCACCTCCAAGGTATAAAGGACAAGTTCATGCCCTGTGTCCAATTTGGAGACCCAGAAGTTAAATGGGGCAGACCCATCAGTTAGTATGTGAAGACATGTAGACACGTACTCTTTCACCATGTTGTTGTAACGCTGCCTCCTAATAATATGGACCATAGCAGATGATGGTGTGTTGTGGCGTGCCACATTTCAGCCATGCTAACCCTGCCTTCCAAGGTAGTGGTGGAGCCCCAGCTGCAGTGGTAACTTCCTCCTCTACCTTGTTCTTCCATTGTGCCCACCGTCAGGTGAGAATGCCATCAGCAGTGCCTCTGCTGGTGACCACTTGTATTCACACATTTCGCAATCCTGCTTCAGTGACAGAAGTAATCATAGAATGTTAAGGGGCCTTTACACATAGCAATATCGCTTGCGATATCGCTAAAGCGTCACCGATTTTGTGACGCAGCAGCGATATCGCTATGTGTGATACTTACCTCCGACCGGCTCCCCCGCTGTCTGTCGCTGATCGCGCGAGATCATGCAGCTCCATTTCTCGTTGGGCGCTTCCTGCTGGCGCCGACGAACGACGTGTGGACGCGGGCGGGAGGACATCAGGATCGCCGCGTCTGAAAGGTAAGTAACGACCGCTGCTGCGTCGCTACATCGCTGTGAGATCTGCCTGTGTGGCAGCTCACTAGCGACCATTTAGCGATGCACCAGCGATCCTGACCGGGTCGTATCGTCGGGATCGCTGGTGCATCGCTAAATATAAAGGGGCCTTTAGAGTTAGGAGGCACCTCCAGGGTCATCGTGTCTAACCCCCTGCTCAATGCAGGATTCACTAATCCATCTCAGACAGATGTGTGTCCAACCTTTGAAGTCTTCCATTGAAGGAGGACTCACCACATCTCATGGCAGCCTGATCCACTCATTGATCACCATCACTGTCAAAAAGTTTTTCAAATATCTAATTTGTATCTTCTCCCTTTCAGTTTAATTCCATTACCTCTCATGTCTCCATGTGCAAATGAGAATAAGGATGATCCATCTACACTGTGACATCCCTTCAGATATTTGTAGACAGACATTAAGTTTCCTCTCGCCTTCTTTTTTGCAAGCTAAATATTCTCAGATCCTTTAACAGTTTCTCGCAGAACATACTTTGCAGTCGACTCACCATCCTTGATTGTCCTTGTAGCAGGGATCCAGCAGACTGGCCACCCAGGAATCAGCACTGGTGTCAATCTGTGCAACCTGGTGCTCATTGCACAGGAACAGCAGCATGTATTGGCATTGGCATCATGTGTGCCAGGCTGCCCCGAGGCAATGACCAGTTGTCTTCGGTGGGAGGTGTTTGGTCCATTACCCCAGCAACGCTCCAGTTACTTTGAGTGCCAGCCTACTGTGAACACGGTGCCTCCTCCTCATCCCCCAAAACTGTCCCCTGGCTGGACAATTGTGTACCTGGCCACTGATGGTACAGGAACCCACCCTCCAAGCCATAATAACGGTATGAATGGTCCCTGTTCCTCCTGCTCCACTTCCTCCTGTGCCACCACCTCATTCATCATTGCCTGAAATATTTTTTACAGCAGGCATAGAAGTGGTATAGTAGCACTCATGATGGCGTCATCAGCACTGGCCATATCAGTGGAGTATTCAAAGCACACACGTCCCACATGGAAGCCCACTCATTGGTGGTGAAGTGGTTTTGTTCCGCATAGTGATTCACTTGTGTGTGCTGCATCTGAAACACCACTATTGCCTGCTGCTGCTTGCACAGTCTCTCCAGCATATATGCAAGGTGGAGTTCCACCTTGCTGCTATATCGCATATGAAGCGGTGAGCAGGAAGACAGAAGTGATGTTGAAGCGCGAACAGCAATAGGGTGAAAACGCTGAAAGCGGCACACACTGCCCACACTTTCAGCAGTAGCTCTGATGTGTGTGGGTAATTTTTCAGGAAGCTCTGCACCACCAAATTCATCACAAGTGCCAGGATGTGTGTCAAACTGGCTACACCCAGAGAAGCTACGAGATTTCAGCCATTATAGCACACCACCAGGCTGGGCTTGAGGTTCACCATCACCAACTACTCATCTATCCGCTGTTTGATCCCCATCCACAGCTCCATCGCGGTGTGGGATTTGTCCCCAAAACACATGAGTTTTAGAACAGCCTGCTGTTGTTACCCCCTGGCTGTACTGAAGTTGGTTGTGCAGGTCTTATTGTGACCGGGTGAGGAGGCGGTGGAGAAAGTGGAGTCGGAGGCAACCTGGACAGAGAAACATCCAGCAATCCACGGTTGTAGTAGGACATGTGCTAGAACGCCTTCCAACTCTGTCCCAGGCGATACTACATTTACCCAGTGGGCAGTTAGGAAGATGTAATTTCCCTGTACTTACGAGGGTCCACATATCAGTGGTTATGTGGACCTTGCCACTGATGACGTTGTGCAGTGCACACCTGATTTGATCCACAACATGTGTTGTTTTTTTTTAAACTGTCCATCTCCACCAGCCCAGATGGCAGCATTTCAAAGGTCAGGAATTTGAAAATGCTATCATTCAGGACCATGGATTGTGGGGTATTTCCTCTTTCTCTCTCAAGGGTATACATTAGTATAATATAATTTCTAAAACAAAACCATACAGTTAGTATCTTGCCAGACCAAGGGTTTCACACGTTCACCTTTTTCACCTTTTACTTGAAGAGGAACATTTTAGGTGTTGTGAACAACCACTAAGTGTAAAGACGTAATCCAACCTCTATCCTAATGCATGCTGCCTGATTATAATAACTGCTGAGCAATGCATTAATACAGAAAATGGGGGCCTGTGAGTTTTTTCATGACTGTGAAGGTAGGGTCACACGTTCAATTTCCCTCTATCCAACAAAAATTGTCTGATTGTAATGATAAGAGTGGCATCCGTTTTTCTCAGGGGAGGAGAGAAAAAAAAGTTCTCCTCCTTCTCATATTTTGCATGGAGCCATAGACTTGCACTGTAGATATTGATCCGAAACTGAGAACAAAATTGAATGTGTCTCGGATCTTTTACTCAGACCATTTGAGAATTTGGGACGATCTTTATCATCAGTTCCTATTACTAGTCATTTCCTATTCCAGCTTTGCTCTTTAGTGTCACAATTTAGCTTTAATGCACAAGGGAAAATCTTTTGAAGTTTGTTGTGGTTTCTCGTGAATAATATAATAGCCAAATGTGTTGTAATTACAGCTGATTTTGGAGCTATTGTAGTATTATATCCCAGGACAAGTGTAATTTTCCCAAAATAGAAAGGCTTTACCATAGCTGGTAATATAGCTGTGTCATAGAATAATCTGGCTTTGAGATCTTCCGATGAATAACTGTAGCTATTATTACTACCGCAATGCGTTATGTAAATAGTATTGCCATAATCCATATAATCCCAGATATGGAGCTCCTGATCTGGTAAGTGGATTCACACAGACTTGTTGCTGAAAATGATCAGAATGTATAAAATACCATTTGACGTGTGTGGATATGTGGCACCTCTGCTTTTGGAGTGATTACATCATGTCCATTGGTAAAGAGACTGCTGCAGCCTATCACTGGCCCCAGCAGTCCCATGCCAAAAATAAAAATGTCACTAGAGTGCCCTGCCCTATACTCAAGGCAAGATTGTAGTAGGGCACCACAGCTACCAGTGATTGGCAGCAGTGGTCTCCGTGTCAAACTGTTATTGCTGCAGTAGGGAATAGATTCTCAGGAAGCCAGAACAGGAGCTCTGCGAGATCGGTGTGATGAGAATTGGTTATTTTTTTCTTTTTTTAACCCTATTTTCAGCTCTTTTTTTCTTAACAAAATTGAGACAGTTGGCAACACATTTGTTATGGAAGAAATAAATAATCAAATTACCGTAGAATGGAGGAGAAAGGATAGGATATATTCACTATCATCATAACGAACGTAAACTCTGTCACGTCTTCTACACAGCGAGGCGTCCTGGATGGTCCATGTTGGTGCACTATGGTTGGCACTGCTGTAAAGTTATCAGAACCTTGTGAATGTCATATTTAAAAATTATCAGCAAGTAAATGTATGATGCAGATATCTCTATGGATTTGAAATGAGAGGCAAATTTACAGAAGTTTTACAACAAAATCCACACCAGAAAGCTCCTGTGGGAACCTGTCTTCAAGGTCATGTAATAGCCTACATTGAATAATCACCAGTAATCAGCTGGCAACTACCAATGTAATCCTGATTCACACCTATAGTTTAAACTTTAAAGCAGATCTGTCATCCATTTAACTCCTTAGCGACCAAGCCATTTTTTACCTTATTTGTCCAAACCAAATTTTACATTTCTGACCAGTGTCACTTTATGTGATACAGGAAAGATATATATCTTTGTACCGTGTTAGCCAGTAGATAGAAAAATATTCAGAATTGAGAGTCCTCAGTGGTTGATACCTTTTAATGGCTAACTGAAAAGATGGTAACACATCGCAAGCTTTCGAGACTACTCAGGTCTCTTCATCAGGCATTGACTAATTCAAAATCTGGAGAGTCACATATTTATATACAACACAGCACAGAAAAAATGCAATAGATAAGACAAGTGATGTGAAGCAGAAATGATTATGGGAGAGGGAGAAACATAAATATTGGACCAGTTCATAGATAAGGAGTCCGGATGTTTTATTGTCCTCTGATTGGGGTCTCCTAATGTATTGTGATGCCCCCACAGGGTCTTAGGAGCAAATTCCTTAATTGATGTAAAAAGACATAAATCCATGCGACACATTCATTCCAGCATTGAGAGTGTCAAAGGTCGTCATAAATTTATACTCACAGACTCTTCTCTCTCTCTGAGATGTGAAGTTACCTTTCAATACCAGTAATTTCATATCCATGGTGTTGTGGTCCATCATACAAAAATGTTTTGTCACAGGTAGATCCATTCTTTTTTTCTCTTATTGTGTGACGATGAGCATTCATCCTTGTTCTCCATTTTTGCCGTCTCCCCCACATACAGACCCCCAGTTGGACATTTAGTACAGATAATTAAGTACACCACATTAGATGTGATGCAGCTGAAAGTATCTGGGAACTTGTAGTCCTGAATTGGGGATCTTTATCGTGTCCGTGGTCATTATAAATGGACAGGTTTTACATTTTTTCTGGTTGCAAGGAAAGGTTCCTGCAGCTGTTGGAGAGGACAGGGAGCTTCTGACAATGATGCTTCTTAGATTTGGGGGCTGCCTAAAGCACAGTAGTGGGGGGGTCTGAAAAAATGGACTGTAATCGGGCATCTTTTTGTAGTAAAGGTTGTAATTTCCGTGCAGCTCCCCTTAGCACTTCCAGATTTGGGTTGTAGGTGACTACTAGAGGCACCCGGTTATTTTCTTCTTTAGCTTTGTAATGTAGCAGGTGATTCCTTGACATTCTGGTGGCTCTTGTAATTTGGTTTTCAATTGTTCTTGGATGGTTGCCCTATTTCAAAAAGGTCTTTTTGAGGCGACCAATGTGTTTGTCTCTATCCATGGGGTTGGAACATATACGATTGTATCTGATGGCTTGGCTATAGATAATAGAGTTCTTTATGTGTTTTGGATGGAAACTGTCTTATTTAAGGTATGTTGGGCGGTCGATTGGCTTCTGATACAGGGATGTCTCTATTTCATTGTTCTTTAGCATAATGATGGTGTCCAAAAAATTAATCTCAGTGCTGGAGTAGTTGAGTGTTAAATTGATGGTGGAATGAAATTGATTAAACAGTTCGTGGAACGTCTTTAGCTGTTGCTCAGACTCCGTCCAGATGATTAAAATATCATCAATGAAGCGGTAGTAGACCAGGGGCCTGATGGGGCATGTTAACAGCCACGGATCTACCTGTGGATGGTAGAGGCACATGACAGCTGATCAGACACAACCTTGGATGTATCTATTAGTGATGAGCGAGTATAGTTGTTACTCGAGATTTCATGAGCATGCTCGGGTGATCTCCAAGTATTTGGATGTGTTCGGAGATTTAATTTCTGTTGCCGTAGCTGCATGATTTGCGGCTGCTAGCCAGCCTGAATACATGTGAGGAATGCCTGTTTGTTAGGAAATCCCTACATGTATTGAGGCTGTCTAGCAGCCGCAAATCATGCAGCTACAGTGACAGAAACTAAATCTCCGAGCACATCCAAATACTCGGAGATCACCCGAGCATGCTCAAGAAATCTCGAGTAACGAGTATACTCGCTCATCACTAGTACCTATACGTCCAAGGCCGCAAAGGGGTTAATAATGTATGCAATTTCTATTGTGAAAGCTGATAACAGATTTACGTAGGCAAACCTAGAATCGGGTACTAAATTGGATACCTGAATATTAAATTCAAGTTTTGGGGCCAACAAAAAAAAAACCCAGTAAGGCTACGTTCCCATGATGAACTTTTGGTGCATTTTTTATGCTGCGTCACAAACACAGTGTCTTAAGCCCCCGTTACACACTGCGATATCGCTAGCAATATCGCTGTAAAGTCACCGATTTTGTGACTATGCAGCGATATTGCTAGCGATATCGCTGCATGTGATACTTACCTCCGACCCACTCCCCCGCTGGTTATCGCTGATCGTGCGAGAAGCTCCTGGACCATTCCTCGTCGGCCACTTCCTGCTGGGCTTCCTGTGGCTCCGATGAGCGACGCGTGGAGCCGGGCAGGAGGACGCAGGATCGCCGCGTCTGACAGGTAAGTAGCGATCCCCGTCCCCAGCGATGTCGCTGGTGAGATCTGCCTGTGTGGCAGCTCACTAGCGACCACCTAGCGATGCACCAACGATCCTGACCGCGTCATATCGCTAGTCGGGATCGCTGGTGCATCGCTAGGTGTAACGGTACCCTTACAGTTCCAGTAAATTAGAATGGATTAACAGAATCTCATGCTCACTGTGCTTCTTAACGTAGCATAAATTGACCTGCGGTGCGTGTTTCCAATCCACAACATGTCAATTTCTCTTGCGGATACGCTGAGTTTTTTGTGTGTATTTTCCCGATAGACTTGGTTTAGGTGTGGTTATTCCAAAGGTACAAACACACACGTGTGTTAAGTGCGTTTACACAGGGAAAACGCATCAAAACTCATGTAATCCGCAGCTAATATGTCAAAATGTTGTCAAAGCCAAAAACCAGGAAGAAAACAAAGCCGCTTTATTTAAAGCATGACACACCAACAAGAGACAAAAAGCACAGCATCAAAAACGCACTAAAACCGCATGGTAAAAAAACACACACCAAAAAACGCAATGACAAAACACAAGTAACCTAATTGAAATAATAGATGCAGAAATTCTGCAGCATCAAAAACTCAGCAAATGACCATGGTGGGAACGTAGCATCATATGTTAGAAGACTTTCTATGTTTTCCTGCAGTTTTAAGCTTTTGTAGGGTTAACCCAGGTTACTGGGAGTTGTCTTCAGCCTCCTCATGGGTGTGATGGTGGTTCTAAGCTGCAGACAGAGGCCCGACCCCAAGGGGTGCAGGTAATGGGACATTACATGGTGTACAGGCAGATATAACAGATTATTGGCAGTTGAGGAAAAAAGGTAGTAAGTCAGCTGAAGTGATTTCCCTGTTGCCAGAGGACTCGGATTACAACTTCCCACTACATGGCAATTAGACCTCCGGCCACACTCTGTATAAGGGCTCATACTCACATGCGAGAAACTCCGACGAGTCTCGCACATCAATACCCGGCATTGCCGCCAGCACTCGGATGGAAGTATTTAGGCTACTTTCACATTAGCGTTTTTTTGAGCAGCGCATCGTGCGCAATACAAACGCATGCAAAAACCCGCATCATGCGTTTTTGCATGCATTTACGTTTCTATGTGCATTCGTTCTCTAGGGGTTAAAACCAGTGTTTACACATATTTACGCCAAAAACGCATGCGCACGAAAACGCAGACAAATTCATGTCCATATGCACACCTATGTTCCCATAGACTGTAATGCGTTATTTTGTCGCATTCCGTGCGCTAGCATGCGCATACTTTTTTTGACGCCTTTCGGCGGACCCAACGATGCAATAGGTTGCGTTTTGCGCGCCTAGGCGCACACGACATGAAAACGCATACGAACATGTGCAAATGCAAGACCATGCGCACGCCATATTAAACATAGGTACGCATGACGCATACGCATGGACGCGCACAATGCGCTGCGCAAAAAAACGCTAATGTGAAACCAGCCTTAGCTGCATGCATTTCTGTGCAGCTGAACGCTCTGATCTGAGTGCCAGCGGCAATGCCGGGTATTGACGTGCGAGACTCATCCAAGTTTCTCGCATGTGAGTATGAGCCCTTACTTCTGTCTCAGACATCAAACCCTCAACCCAGAGCAGCATATAAGCCTCTCCTAGGCAGATCACACCGAGACTACCAGAAACACCAAAGTAGAAACTCTTATTTCTCTACTCCACTGTCCATTTGGGTGACACGAGGCCCCTGTTGCACTTGTGTCTCCACATCGGCCAAGGCAATGAAAGACATACCTCCTGCCATGACGCCATGACAGACTAGACGTCACAGCTGTGAGTAAAGGGCCTGTCACACTAAGCAATATCGCTAGCAATATCGCTATAACACTGGTTTTGTGACGCAGCAGCGATATCGCTGTGTCTGATACTTACCTCCGACCGGCTCCTCCGCTGGTTATCGCTGATCACGCGAGAACGTCCTGGGCCATTTCTCGTCGTCCGCTTCCTGCTGTGGCGACGAACAATGCGTGGACGCGGGCGGGAGGACGTCTTCATCGCCTCGTCTGACAGGTAAGTAGCGACCGTCGACCGCTGCGATGTCGCTGGTGAGATCTGCCTGTGTGGCAGCTCACTAGCGACCACTTAGCGGTGCACCAGCGATCCTGACCGCGTCATATTGTTGTCGGGATCGCTGGTGCATCGCTAAGTGTGACAGTACCTTTACGTGGATCCCACTGACCATGTATACAACACTTTCAAAATATTAGAAATGTAAACCCTTCCCAATATACGTACAGTGGATGTCAGGATCTGAGCCCACAGCATACATGGTGCCGGCTGTATTATACAGACAGCTGCATCTAACACTTTAGGCCGTGTGCCCACGTTTCGCTTTTTTAAGCGTTTTTGGAGCATTTGTGCCGGATCAGACGCTGCAGAAATGCTTAAAAAAAGCATCCCATTAATTTTAATGCATTTTGGCCTTTTTGTGCCAATTGCTGCGTTTTTTTCCGCATTGGAAACGCTTAGCAGCTAAAAACGCAGCATGCTCATTATTTTCCGCATTAGTCCACGTTTTTAGCTATTTCCTATGAGTCCAAAAAACTGGAGTCTGAACTGAGAAAGTAAATTAATGTGTATGCACAATGTAAGTTTTAAATACTAGAGTAGGGACTGTCCCACAAGGGTTGCCGTGACGTGGCGGGATGGCTTGTACATTATTTTGATCAAAATTATGTTTACTAAATACCCTTATTATTGTTATTATTATTACTTTCTTGCATTATTTGCAGTTTATTTTTTACTTTTTATTTCAGGATATTTTTGCTTTTTGCTTTTTGTTTTCCTATGAGTCCAGAAGACGCGCGGAAAAAATGCGCGTTTTCTGGGAAGGAGAAGTGTTTTGTATCAGGTTTAAAACGCTAACGTGGGCACTGATTGCAGGCGAAGAGGGCCTGTTGGCATGCCCCCATTGCTGCCATCTTTTTCTTTTAGGCCACGTTCACACTTTAAGTGTTTGGTCAGTATTTTACCTCAGAATTCATAAGCCACAACCAGGAGTAGGTGATAAATCCAGAAGTGGTGACGTGTTTCTATTATCCTTTTCCTCTGATTGTTCCACTCCTGGTTTTGTCTTACAAACACTGAGGTAAAATACTGACAGTGTGAACGTGGCCTTCTGGATGGAACAGAGCTTGTTCACCTCCAGCAATAAATGCAACACATAGCTATCAAATGCTGCAAGGATCCCAAAACTGTGCCACTAAAAATAACAGCTCTTTATGCTAAAAGCGCTCCGTCACAACTCGATCAAAAGAAATATTAGTTATGATTTTTTTTTCACATAGTTCTGAATATTTTTTATTATTCATTTATTCCTTATAATAAACCCTAATATTTTCAACCCAATTTTCTCTCCCTCACCCTTAAAAAAACAAAACAAAAAACAGACTTTTTTGTATCTATTTTTATCCTAATATAAAGGGGTCCACATTCTGCATGTTCTCTGCACTGAAGCTGTTGGGCTTTGGATGGCTTCCAGTTTTGCGCCTTTATTGCCTGTGACGGGCGATCTGTATCCTCTGATGATTTTCGGGGTCATTTTCATGTATATTTTGCCGTTTATCGAGCCCACTATATCCGGCCACATGATGACTTCTATTTTACCTCAAAAATAATAATAATAATAATAATAATAATAATAATAAATAAAAGAACACAATAGACATTTGGGATCGCTGTATCGTGCGGCCCTGGAGAATCATTGTTACCCCACTCTGAGCACGGAAGAAAGCAAAATCCAAAAATCAAGTGTTACCCCAACTGGATATTTTTCAGATTTTTCTGTACATTTCATGGTAAAATGAATGGTGTCACGCAAAACTACAACCAAGCCCTCACATGTGTACGAAAACAGAGAACTAAAAAGCAAAAATGAGAACGTGAAAAAAAACCGGACCCAACAGGAAGGGTTAAAACCGGCAATAACTGCTATCCCAGTAATAATCATCATTCACACCGTCCACTTTCTCCTCTTTTACATGCGGCTATAATGGTGGCACCAATATCACAGTACTACTGTATAATAGGCGCGCATGCTGTGTGGAGATCGTGTGGTGTTATCTGTGCAGTCCCCAGAACAGTCCTCCCAAGTACCAGTCACGTGACCGGGAGAAGGTAATGTCCACCGCTGACCTGCCAGTCCCTGGAGGGGCGGGGCAGACCGCTGTACCTGCACCTTCCCTGCCCTGGGATCAGCCTACTGCGCATGTGCGCAGCTCCTCGCTCCACTAGCAGCGCTGTAATAGTGCGGAGATCGGCGGATGCCGGCAGAAGACAGCAGCGACTGCTGGAGACGGAGGCTGCGACTACATCCCCGGGCTGAGGAGTCCATGTACCGGACACTGCCACTGAGCTGCAGGTAGGAAGTCGGTATCTGCACCAGTCAGAGGGTCCCGTCCTCCCAGGGGATGGGGCAGGTGCACCTGCAGTCATCTCATCCAATGACCCTAGTGCTGGAGATGTAGCAGAGCCGAGCTCGTCATTTGTCAGAAGTTCTAGAAATAAGTGGTGAAACTAAATTCGCCTTATTAGAGAGTGGTCCTCCTGTGCTGGCAACCCCATTATCAGGACTAATAAACTTGTGGTAAGACCCTGCAAGTGACCACTTCCGCTCTGCTACATCTGTAGATCTGTGTGCAGCTTGCACTTCTGTTACTTCTGACCGTAATGAAATAGTAATGTCCCATGAGTGCTGGCTGATGGCTAGTATTACATATATGTTCTTGTGTTGCATGGTGCGCGTTGCCGGCGTGCATGGTGCGCGTTGCCGAGGTGCGCGTTGCCGGCGTGCATGGTGCGCGTTGCCGGCGTGCATGGTGCGCGTTGCCGGCGTGCATGGTGCGCGTTGCCGGCGTCCAGTACAGTATAATGACTTATTGATTGAGGTTCCACCTACACTCTGATGCAGAAAGTTCTGCGACTGCCCCGTCCCATTCATCTGGACCAGTGGGCTGATTTCCAGGTGCAGAATTTCCTGCATGAAATCTGCAGCGTGGGATTTCGCCCTAATAATAAAGTAGGAATTTGTGATCGAATGCTCAAGTAATCTAGTGTTGCAGATTTTGCTGCGGATTACTGCGATTCTGCAGGAATAGTGCTGATTTTTAAATCCATTTACTTTTTTTTTATCGTTACATTTCATTTTTTTTCTAAAGGGGGATCAAAATGATCCTACGATGCGTTTTCATGTGGATTTTCCTGGTAACTTTCTGCAGAAATAGTTTGCCTCAAATCCTAAACGCTGGCTAATAATAATAATAATAATAATAATAATAATTTGCCCGTACGTGACGTCTCCTTGTGGCAGATCTGTTGCTGACGTTTCAGTGACTGCTCCTTTCATCTGGGGTTTTGTAAAAAAAATAAATAAAAATCTCTGTCCCTGCTGTAGACACAAGCGTATTTAGTATCTGCAATGATTGCACCTCACATGCTGCTGCTGTCTTATTTTTATGGCAATGATGTTCATATTGCTGAATCTTAGCCCATCTTGGATTATGTGTTTTATGGGCAGTTTTTTCTGTGCAAACCTCAGAATATAGACTGTGTCCAACATGCCATTGTGTGTGTGGTGCTATTGTCCCTGGAGTTCACCCTCTCTGTGGTCAGTGATTGATACCCTTTGCATGCTGGAGCTTTGGAGTCCTGGAGCCATGGTTGCAAGTCTTTATTCCCCATTGATTCCAAGTATGAGCTATAAACTCCCATTATAAGTCCCAGCCTTGGAGACTGAGTGGCTTTGGAGGGGGAGGACGCAGACACTATCCGCCACCCAGGATCATTCAATGGGAGCGCTGGCAAGTGACATCAAATACGCGTTGCATTGTAAAATAAAGGGAGGGGACAGTGGAAAGTGTCCTGGGTGGGAGGAGGGCTGGGGAGGCTGATCTCATCCCAGCACGATCACAAGCATTACTAATTGGTTTTCCCAGGGAAGCTGTCGAGCAACCTGTTGTGCTGCCTGTGTCTGTGCAAAGGTGACTTTTCCATTTCGGTAGTGTGGAACAAAATAATTGGGGAACCTGGGGTGCCTGACGCGTCTCAGGATGACATCCGTGTAGAAGTGCGGCGATCCTGACTTGTGGTCCTTGTAACCCATCAGTGAGGTACGTATGACCCTTCTTGGGTTACTAATACTGTCTATATTGTAGTAATGTAATTCCTGCATCTTCTAGCCTGGCACAGATTCTGAAAGGTTTGTGACCTTTCACTATTTTTATTGTTCTGCCATTGTGTAGGGGATTTACAAAGTGGCTACAAACAGATTAGACTAATATGAACAAAAATGATAAATATGTAATAAATATGAGCTGTTTAGCCTTTTATGTCCGGGGTCCCCAACCTGCGGCTATGGAGACACATGTGGCTTGTAGGCCCATGATGTTGGCTCGCAGCTGTCTACCAACTTTGTGCATTAGCACTAGGTCTAGTAACTAGTTAGAAGGGAAGGTCTCCAGATGGGGGCTTTTGTGAGTTGATCTGGATGTGTATGTACTGGCAGGCAAGATGTGGAGGAGAATTGATGTAAGCTGGAGGTAGGATGATGCTGATCGTCACACCAGGTACTTGAAGCTTGTCTGGACGGCTATAGTGTGGCGAGTGTGCAAGACACGGGAATACCGAATGGCTGCAAAATGGGAACCTTGGATGTAAGTACACGACTATGAGGGAGGCACAAGGTCTTAATTTGCTTTCTTTGGGGAAGCATCATCATACTTGTCATGGCGGGTTCTGGGTGTCACTACTGTTGAGGGCTGGATGTGGCTCACGACCATCTCTTAGAGTTCAGTGTGGCTCTCAGGGTAAAAAAAAAAAAAAGCTTTGGGACTGCTGCTTTATATTTTCCCTTATCATGTAATCTGGACATGTATTGAGGAAGCCTCAATATTAATTTACTATACAAATATGTCGGTCGTGGGGCTTCTCTAGTGATCAGTTGTAGACTGATCTTTAGCATCATTAAACTAAAAATTAGAAACCTTGAAATCCCTATGCCAAACTCTTAACAGGTGAGAGTTAGCAAGTATCCTCCAGTCCTGCAGGTAAAGTCCTGTAGGAATGCGGTGTTTGTGTGTGCAGCAGACACATGGTGGTATCGGTGCTTTGATCAGGAGTGGGCTTTTGTATCAATCATGGGTTATTTTCAGATTGGATATATTTGATTGCTCTCAGGGAACGTCTTTCACACGCACAGCCTGCTTCAGCCACGACCTGACATCATAGTTATGTCATTAGGCGGTTTTCCATGTTGTGGTTGTGTTTGCAAAGCCTTCCGTCTGCCGTTTCCAGGCTTTATCGCACATCTTTTACATATTTTGCTGGGGTTCTGGTGCACGCGATGATTGCACTGATGTTGTTACATTAGATTGCATGAAATTGTGGTATTCTATGCATAATAATGCGTCTGTAATTTAATGACCATGAAGCATTACCAGTGATGATCACAAATTGCTCACAATTGTTTCTTCCATAGACCAATCCTATTATATTTCTTCAAAAAGAAAGCTCCACCACTAAATTGCAAGTAAACATTGCAATGTTGTTTTGAGATTATATTTTTCACGGGAAATGAGTTGCCTAAGGTCGGGATCACACATGCGAGAAACTCCGACGAGTCTCGCATCTTAATATCCGGCACTGCTGCCGGCACTCGGGAGCAGAGCGTGCGGCCGCATAGGAATACATGGAGCCGTACGCTCCTGTCCGAGTACCGGCAGCAGTGCAGAGTATTAAGATGTGAGACTCGTCGGAGTTTCTCGCATGTGTGATCCCGACCTTAGAGGTCTTAATGGGTTTGTCTCAACTTCTTATATTAATATTATTAAATAATCCTTTCCATTCTCAGAGGAATTTTTACTGTTATTGTTTACAAGTCGCTGTCTAGGTTACTAGATACCGCCGCAGCCTATCATTGGTGGCCAGTCTCATTGGCAAAGAGGGGCAGAGCTTGTAAGCACTGCTCTGAAGCTGGGTCCAGCCATTTCCTGCACGTCTCCGATGCTGCAGAGGTTAATTTGCCTCTGCTTGCAGCATCGGAAAGAACACCGTTCGGGACAGCGGCACCACCATATTGCTGGTCCAAACTGTCAGTAAGCAACAAGCTGGGAGGCTGAGGAGGAGTGTGCTCTTCATAGAACATGGGACGAAAAGGTGTTTCCAGTTTGAGAACCCTGCTTCACATGACTGGTTCCACTGAGATTGGTTGATGTCAGGGGCAATCTTATGCGACTTTGCAAAATGACTACCCAATGTTTGTAATTTTCCAGGACAAAGAAAATCTAATTATGGAGCCAATTAATTAGCTCCTATGATAGGAGCTGAGAACGGTCACTGCACTGTCTGGAGCTGTGGTGCCCCGGCACTGTACAGTGTAGGTCCTGCGGAAACTGGACGTAAGCTGATGTGTTGGCCGGATGTCAAACTGCCAATGATCTGATATTGATGATCTATCCCAAGGATAGGTCATTTATCTCTCAAGGCTCCCATACATTTTAGGTATGTTAACTGAATTTGATTTCTACAGGAAATCTTCCAATCATCTAATGTACATGGGGGGGCCTTACAGCTCTTTCCCGGAAATTGATGTCGGGGGAGAGAAGGATCCGGCCTGCTGAATTTTAACGGTTGATCCTTTTGTTTGATGTGGTCATAAGCCGCTCCAACATGATTCTGGCAGTGACTCGTTCATAAAGAACAGACATGTTTGACCAGGTCATGACATATAGCTTTCTATCAAATGATCGCTCAGCTAACGACTCTATAAGGCTATGTGCACATGTTCAGTGGTGATCAGTTAGAACGGGTCCATCAGCAATCTGTTGGCAAAAAGTTGTGCAGATTCCACTCTTTAGTGCATTTTTAAATAACTGATCTCTGCTGGATCTGTTTTTTTTTTAACATTGAAGTCTATGGAAAATGGATTTTACTGGATACAATAAGTAAAAAAAAAAAAAAAAGGATCCATTACAAATGAAAGAAAAGTGGGTGGCTAATTAACAGATCCATTTTTCCATAGACTTCAATATTAACAAAATGCAAGACACCATCTCAGAATGGAGGGCATAAACTCTTGTGTCACGTATTGGAGGTAGCAAACCTAATTGTCCATATCAGGCCAGATGAGTTGGGAGAAGAAGCTAACCAGGAAATCTATTTGCATATTTAATTTTCCAAAGGAGCATTGCATGATTTATTTCTCCCTATACCAACTTGGCATTTTCCACTGTGAGAAACTTTACCCTTTGGCTCCACTGTTAGCAGCTTCTAACCCAGTAAAGTCAGCTCTCCTGCTTTGCATTGATGAGGGGCAAATGCCCAAAAACACGGGTCTGCAAATGGTGTTTCTTGTTTGGATTCTTATCCTAAGTCATGTGGCAAATTCATTTAAAGGTCAGTTTTGCCTTTTACGATTGCTACATTCAATGCGCAGCAATAGTTACTATCCTCTTCTCTGAAAAGGCTTTTTGCATGTTTTAAATTCCCCAGGGAACATTGCATGGCCCATAAGTCTCCCTATGCTAGATCTTTCCATAAGGAGAAACGTCACCCCTGAGTTCGAATTTCTTCATAACATTGAGGGTGATCAATTTATGGTCAGATCTTCAAAAAATGATCATGACCATGTCCAACATGGATTTAAAAACCCTGTACTCTATTAGGCTCCATGTTTGTATAATCAATGATGAGCTTTGATTTACTGTTCAGCTTGTTTTACATGGTACACGGAAGACAAGGTAACGGTGCCCAGAAGGGTTTCCAGCTCTGGCATGTTACGATTACCATGCTTTTTATGTGATGGTACAGGTACTCTTATGTAACCCACGCTAAATTAACATTAAGGTGTCATTTATTAAAGAGCAGGGAGATTATAAAATGTGCTGAAATATCATAACAAAACCTTAGAAGCCCCTCAGGCCAAAACATGTGGCTTTATTTTATGAGCGTCTGTGTGCTTTTCTGATGGATTTGTTTAATTTCTCTTATTAGCCGTTTGTGGCATTGTTCGTTCTTCACCACTTCCATAGCCATGTAATCACAGAAGGCTTTAAGGACTTAGCATTTGTTTTTCAAGAGTCTTCTTGATGGGTTTTTCCATTGTTTGTTCCACTCCCTGAATCAGCACTTGTCTCTTATCTGAAGGCAGGATGTTATAGAATTGATTTGGGGTCTTGGATGAGAGGTTTTTCTATACCTATGCTATCACTTTTCCCAGGATGTAGCTATGATTGCCCAAGTGCCACAATGTGTGATTATAAAACGAGAGGGTGAGTCAAACATTGCCCTATACATCAGTATTGTCTCAATGTTTGATATTCATTGGATAGATTTCAATAAACCCATTATAGCTTTTATCATTACAGATTAACACAGAAAGTCCACTGATTGGCTCTTTTAATCGTATGTAAATCTGGTTTCTGCAGGGCAGATTTTTAACTTTTGGCCAACCCTTACAATTGTTTAGGACTAAGGGCCCAGTTACACCTATCAATGTCCCAGCGATCCCACCAACGATCCGACGTGGTTGGGATCGCTGGGACATAGTTAGCTCAACGTTGGTGAGCTGTCACATAGACAGACCCACCAGTGATCAGGACCAGCGAGCAAGCTGGCTTCCAATGTAAACAGCGGGTAACTAAGGCCTCTTTCAGACATCCGGTGTCAGGGGTCCGGCGGCCTGCGGCGAATAGCCGGGCCGCCGGATCCGGCCTGCAGCGGTGACACCGGATGTACATGCGGCCCCTGATGCGGCTTGGAGGACATTTAAAGGAGCCGCAGCACCGGGGGTCGAGAGAGCCAGCTGGAGAGAGATCGGGAGGCGAGAGAGCAGCCAGAGAGACAGCGGGGGACGAGAGAGCAGCCGAAGAGAGAGCGGGGGACGAGAGAGCAGCCGAAGAGAGAGCGGGGGACCAGAGAACAGCCGAAGAGAGAGCGGGGGACGAGAGAGCAGCCAGAGAGACAGAGGGGGACGAGAGAGCCAGCCAAAGAAAGGTATGGAGCGTATGGAGAGAGAGAGAGAGAGAAGGGGAGGGGGAGAGAGAGAGAGAGATGCGCGCCGGGCACTTGTGGGGTTAAAACTCATAGTGCCGGGCATGCGCAGTTGAAAAAGCCGGTCCGGCGCTACAAAAAAACGTTGCAGCCAACGTTTTTTGCAGACGCCGGACGGCGCATGTTGGCGGCGCATGTCCATCCGGCATGATGCGGCGATCATTATATTCTATGTGAAAAAACCGGATCCAATTCCGGATCCGGTTTACACAAATTTCGCCGCATCATGCCGGATTTAAAAAAACGGATGTGTGAAAGTAGCCTAAGAGCCGCACAGCTCTTAGATACCCACTGTTTACATTGGAAACCAGCTCCCAGCGTCGCTGTTCGCTGTTCTTTCGCTGCCATACGCAGCGATGCGCACTAGCCAGCTGGAGACCAACGATCAAAAAACGGCCCAGGACGTTCGAGCGCGATCAGCGATACCCGGCAGGGGGGCTGGTCGCTGATCCATGTCACACAGCGATATCACTGGTGAGATCACTGTGGCGTCACAAAATCAGCGATCTTGCTGGTGATCTCGCTGTGTGTGACAGGGCCTTGACTGTATAGGAGAAGTGTGTCTTCTTTAATTGCACTGATATAATGCTTGTAATTCAGAATATATAATCCTCTAGGACAATAAAATCGGTAAGGGATAAAGATTGGCCATACAGATCAATTTCAGCTCTTCCAGGGAACTTATCAATGGCATTTAAAGACAATCTACGTTCTCTTTAAGGGGAATCACTGTTCAAACTAAGTCCCCCCACCCCATTCGGTGCTTCTCGGTGGGGCCAATCATTTGAATACACCCTCTGTAATGCTGAGTTGCTGTCAGTCAGTGCCATGCTCAGAAAAAAACAGCAAAAAAGCAGAAAGGTTTACCCATCCAGGCCTCCAGGCAAATGCACTATTGGGATGCAGTGTACCCATATAACTAAGATGGCAACAAAGGTGCAAGAATACCGATGAAACTACCAATACATGGAGGGGGCGGTTGCCTGGTATGTTAATGCACAATAAAAACCTTGTATGCGGTGCTGTTTTTTTTTTTTTTTTTTTTTTTTTTTTTTTATTGTGCATTAACATACCAGGCAACCGCCCCCTCCATGTATTGGTAGGCTGTGAGCGGTTTTTTACATCGGTATTCTTGCACCTGTGTTGCCATCTTAATTATATGGGTCCACTGCATCCTGATAGTGCATTTGTCTGGAGGCCTGGACGGGTAAACCTCTCTGCTTTTTTGCTGTTTTCTTCTATTATTGGAGGATTTTTAAGTCCTCTTTCTGTGCTATTTCAGTGCCCATGGCTCAGGCAGCATGAGTCTCCTGCCAAACTGTATAGGGACTGAAAGATCATTAACACTAGGACTCGGTTCCCATACAGCTTGCATATTGTGGGCAGCATGTCCCCTGTTTATATGTGGGGATCAGCTATTGACGACGATGATTTTTAGGCCACGTACACAATTCGATCGGTCAGTGATTAAGTGTTACTCGTTCATAGGCTATTTTGTCATGTTTCCATGGCTTGTTGATCATAGCATGTATTAAGAATTTGTCTACAACTCCTCCACTTCCCAAATACTATAATCCACTGCAGACTTTCTGTCTGAAAATCCAGATGGAAAATCGTGATGTAGCCGAATAGCATCTTCACTGGCCGCCTGAGATGGGGCCGCCTGTTGCCTAGTCTCATTAATAATGCTGTCCTGTACGAGATCATTCTCGCCAAAGCTGATCATACTCAGGATAACTGAGCATTCCCCACTCTCCTGAATCCCCCATAAACATGAGCGCTGATCATGTATTTTCCATGGGGATGGGGGCATGAGAGAAAGTCGCAGCTTATCTCCCCTGAAAAGAAAATGATCAGCCATTGAATTTCCAACTGACCCTGCTTGATCATTCCCTTCCCCGATACCTATCGGGGAAGAGTCAGAAGGCCACTCTACCTTGGCCTGTCCTGTTGAAGTTGACTGACTTTAGTCTGTGTATTGGCCTTTATCCTATCTATTGAATCTCGTGTTGATCATAAAGCCTAACATCATCAGTGCTAGATTTGTGGGAATAACTGCTTATCATTCCTAAATATGGGCTACTTTTTAATCTTGGCTAATGTTGAACGTTTGCCCTATATCCGCTCCTCCTATAGCTGCTGGTGAAGAAGGGATGTTGTCATTGTTTTACCTAGTTATTATGATGAAATCTACAGTATGATTACAGTGCTGGCTTCATATAACCGGACTTCATTGCAAGGACGTACTATATAATATTGTTCTTAAAGTAGCTCTAAAGTTGTAAATGAGGTGACCTCATTGTCTTCACCTTAATATTAGTGTATTTACCTGGAATAACATCTAGACCTCATTTACCAAACCATTGTATGCTGATTGACATCACTAAATATGGGAGAACAGTTTCTATGTGACATCTCCTGCAAATTCTAGGCTGCTGTTCCCTCTAGCAGCCTGAAACGGGGGATTAAATGGCTTGTATCTGTAGGGAAGTCAAGTGGCCTTAGTTCCGATAATGATTTGCTCTTCAGAGTGGCTACAAGATGGAGCTTTACGGTTTGTGACTTGCTAAGGAGATTTTACACCATTATTCGTGTTAATTAAACGAGCGTTCTCAGGATCTAAACTTATGTCCTATCAATAGGTTATAGGACAACGTACTGATCACTGGGTATCCGAGCCCTGGAACCCCTATGTATACTGGTGCTATATATCCTAAGTACCCAGATCCTGCAGAAACCTGTCTTAAAGGGAATGTGTAATAAAAAAAAACAAAAAACTATTGTTTAAATCAGAATTTTGTTTTTACATTAGAAAATGTGAGGCACTAAGTACCTACTACAGCTCTTCATATGCTGATCAATGGTAATATAAAAGCAAACAGCAGCTCAGATGCGCACTAAACAATCTTTACTATGTCGTTCAGTGCGTATAGGGTGCCATTATTCTCGGCAGAACAGGATAATGATCATAAACAGGATAATGTGCTGTGAGAATGATGATCTTTTGGGCAAACCTCAAAAATATTTCAACTGTTGAACGAGTGTCTTGGTCATTTGTTGGGTGCTCAGGAGCCTGTTTCATCTGTACAATTATAGAGAAACGAGTGTTTTCTGATACTCGTGCAGTGTAAATGTCCCTATAATGATAGATGCTGTGTATAGAGATGTTCCTTGTCATTGTAATTCTGCCTTTTATGAGAAGCATTGCTGCAAACTCTTCCTGAAGGACAGGAGGTGTAAAGTCTAAAGTTTGTGGCCTGTGTGAAAATGGAAAGACTCTTAATGTATTTTTAATAACGTCGTTCCCAAAATTTCCTTTAAAAATACATGCAACATGAAAGCTTGAATTAAGCAATAGTTCATTTTCTGTTGACATCTCTCATTTAAATGGCGTGGAGGTGCGCATGGTCAACTTTCACTAACGTATAGCGAGCATGCTATGGATTTTATGTGACAAAAGCCCCAAACATTACGCTTGTTTGCTGGACGTCAGCAGCACGTTGTTGCAAGTCCAAAGGAGAAATTGGAGGCACAGCCTGAATCCTGTGTGCCAGGTGCTGTTCACATCACTGGTGACCCTACTTTCATTGGCTCCTTCGAGGCTTGCATATGAAGCCCTGCAAAACAGGATGTGGCCATTAACGATATTGGCAGTATATGCCTATTGGACAGCATGGCATAGTCGAATACATCTTGCTGCAAGTCTCAATAAGGTGTATAAATCCGAAAATTATGTCCAATATTATTATTTATTTATATAATGAGGTTTTCTGTAATGGAGAAATGTGTTGGTCGTCTCACCCATGCACAGGAGCACTCGTTCAGTCAAGCGCTGCCATGTTCTGTATGAGTAAGCCACTGATAGACCTCTCTGGGGGCGACTTGTCTCCAGATAAACTATATTATTGGCAGTCTGAAATCAGACATACTCTATCGACACATTTCCCCCCTCCAATAATCAGTTGGCCAGAGCCCCCATACAAATTGGTGTCAGCCGAATCTGTTGATATCGGAGCGTGCCGCCAACATTTATCAGAGGTGTACTGTGCGGCGGGGCTTTAATGAGCTAGGAGTAGGACTTTTCCATCTGGGTGGTTAAAGTCTTCTGGTTTTTGTCACTTAAAGGTGAATTGTGTTTGTCTTTGCATCTGTACCATAATTACTCCATTAGACAAATAGACACCACTCACTAATTGATGTGTCTAAAAGAGACAAAGGCAGCCTATTTGTTTTAACAGGATACAAGTACTCAGGATTGTTGCTGGCATGCGAAGCGAAGATCCCTTCTACTAAAGTTCTACGTAAATTATTGAAGGTTTTTGTAGTGTAGGAAGTAATTTTTTTTTTTTTTCTATCCCACTGGTATTTGAAAGCTCTGTTTTCTGTAGGCAGCTGATTTGTAACTGATACTACTGGAAAATGTACTTCCATTATTGACTTGCTATGAGAATGAGATGGGTCAGGTATGGCCACACATGGAGTTGTAGGGGAGAAGGTTTGACAAAGACAAGACTGTAAATGCAAGGGCTCCATTGGATGAAAGTGTCAGTAACCACATGTTTCTAGGTTTGTGGGTATTTACATAGTGTTTTAGAATAGAAACCTCCCACCTATAATACTAAGTTGTCATCAAGCCATCATAGATCAAGAAATGGCTGACAAGTAGTCACACATAGTCATATGTACGTGTCAGAACAGCTGTAGTCTGTGTAACCGTGTTCAAAGCACTAAACTGTTGATTACATTGGCCTTAGACCCTATTATTCATAAAGCTCTGATCACACTTGCATTAGTGGCTTGTTTTGGTTTTTGCATGTGTAGTCCGCAGCTCAAATCTCGGCAGAAATCCTAACTCAATCTATTGGATGAAACGGGGGGCCATGAGCATTTGCTAATATCTGTTGGTAAGTGTGCTAGCATAGTTATTGCAATCTGCAGCCATGACTTGGGCCTCGTTCAGACGTATGTTTTTCACATACAAGTGCTATCTATGGCTTTCACTTACAGTGCTCGTACCGTTGATAGTCCATGGGGACATGCACGTGTATGGAAAATGGCGAAGATGTCTGATTTTAATCCGAGCGTCAAGTTAGAATCAGCAATGCAAGTCTATGGGTCCGTGAAAAAATAGTCCTATGTTCCGATGTTCACTGACTGTCACACAGGAGAAGATGGAGAAACTTTTTATGTGTATATTTTTCTCTCCACTTTCAAGAAAAACTGGTGACACTCTGACCAAAATAAATCCTCTGTTTTTATCTCGTAATTGAAAAAATCTAACCTAAAGTGTGAACAGAGCCTTAAGCTGCACTTCAACAGGAGGAGCATTCATAGAAACTCTCAATCCCTATTATGAGTAATCATAATGGCGATCACATGATTGAATGATCAAAAAGCTCCTTCGTCAGATGATCTGATGTGACAGAAAAAAAAAATCATTGATGTTGGTAAACTGGGGATTTACTGACATATGTATTGGGATAGAAGGATCGTATTAGTGATCTCTGTACACATTGTTAGCCTGTGAAAACTGGTCAAAAACCGAGTGCAAAATGATTTATGATAACCGACACTCAAGGTGTATTAAAGGGTCAAAATGCAAATAATGGGACTTTTTTTTATCTTGTTTGTTCATTCTTATTTTTTTGTGGGTGTTTCTTCTTAGATTACTGAATGTGTGAACGTGACCTTATTCATTCTTGAATGAAAATAGCTGAAATGGCTAACACATTGTAAGTCAAATTCTCAGCAGAGACGAGAAATGTCTGCACAACCTTGGAGCTATACTATTTGCTTTGTTCATAGCTCTGCACTGGAAAACATGGCAGCAGGTACATTTCCAGGATGTATATGTGTTTGTCTAAAAATAATCCAAGTAAAGAGATTCTCTAGATCGTGGAAAAATGATAGCGGGAGGAGTAATTTTACGTCACTGTGCCTTTGTGTCCAATATCCTTTATCCTGCTGGAAAGTCAATATGTAGGTGGGTGGGGAAACACGCGAAGCATTAGGCAGCTAAAGAGTAACGAAGGTAACTGTTGTCATTGATGTCCTTTCATACCGTCTATGTGGTAGTGGAAATTCTTTCGTAAAGGCTTTGCTCTTACCACGAAACGAAGTTATGTAACCTATGCAAAAATATCATGAGAATGGGTCTACAGCAGTGGTCTCCAATGTATCGTTATCCTGTTCTTTCAAAACTCCAACTCTTTGCTTTTACTACTGTTTTAGAACATGAAAATAATTCTACTATTGGTCCATTTCAGGTCTGCACACGTAACATACATGGGTATGGCGGTGATGTTTTGGGCTAGGATGCTTTTCTACGGCTCCGAGGTCCAGCATTGGTGATGACCCTGTTGGCGACAAGTCTGCATCAAGATGCATGTTATGAACTGCGTATCCCTGGTCAATGATAAGGAGAATGGAGACTGCAATGTGGTCATTAGTGACTTAATGCTTGATAACAGATTAACAGAAACATCAGAACCACCACCACCTCCTCCCCCACCTCCACCTCCCCCACCACCTCTCTTTCAGAATCATGGTTCTCACCCAGGGCCACCACCACCACCTCCCCCACCTGGGGCTCCCCCACCACCTCCTTTTTTACAAAACGGTATTTATGGACATGGCAGTAACAACAAGAAAAAGAAAATTAGGAATTTTTTCTGGAAAACCATCCCTGAAGAGCAGGTCAAGGGTAAAACCAATATCTGGACTATAGCTGCTAGACAACATCCGTACCAGATCGACTCAAAGACAATTGAGGAATTGTTTGGGCAACAAGAGGATCAAAAGTCAGGAGTACTCAAGAGATCGGGAAGCTCGAGGTCGTCATTTCGTGAGCTGAAGGATGAGGTAACTTTTTAGACTATATAAAGGATTAATTGTTTGAGGAGCTTATTGATTTAGCATGAACTAAAGCTGCAATGGTCATGTAACATACCACAGTAGATATTCTTTCACTTATTTTCCTTGCATTTGGTTTTCTTATCGGAATACTATTGGTCCTTACTCCAGCAAAAAAAAAAGATGGCTGCACTTTTTTGGGCAGTACAGAAGAAGTTGCAAAAAACAATGCCCACTTTTGACATTGTTTGAGTAGCTGTTTTCTGATGCTGCTACAGCTTGAGATATTGCTGCAGATTCATTAATCTGAACCCAATGATTTTGGTGGGATCGACCACCCATCTAATGTGTAATGGGGGCACCAGACTCTTTCTGATGTCCGATGGAAAATTAACAGATTTGTTGATCTACATGTTAGTATTATTGCTGTTCTTCTGTCATAAGCTCAATTTAAAGGGATTTTATCACCAGGATTTTACTACCTTATATAAGAACAGTATAATGTAGGAAAAGAGACCCTGATCCCAAACATGTATCACTTAGTTTACTTAGTGCAGCAGTTACGACAGTTTTTAGATGTAGCATGTAGCTGAACTCAGAGGGCTAACCCTGCCCACACCACAGCTTTCTGTGTTCATTGTATATTGACAGTTAGCTGCTTATCAGATGAGGGGGCGGAGTTGGACCATGGCTCACTGTGGTCCAGGAAGTGATAATCTCCTGGTGATAAACCATTCTTTGAATGGAAACAGCGCACAGTATAAAGCCCCCGTTACACACTGCGACATCGCTAGCAATATTGCTGTAAAGTCACCGATTTTGTGACGTTGCAGCGATATTGCTAGCGATATCGCTGCATGTGATACTTGCCTCCGACCGGCTCCCCGCTGGTTATCGCTGATCGCGCGAGAAGCTCCTGGACCATTCCTCGTCGGTCACTTCCTGTGGCGCCGACGAGCGACGCGTGGAGCCGGGCGGGAGGACGCAGGATCGCCGCGTCTGACAGGTAAGTAGCGACCCCCGTCCCCTGCGATGTCGCTGGTGAGATCTGCCTTTTTGGCAGCTCACTAGCGACCACCTAGCGATGCACCAGCGATCGTGACCACGTCATATCGCTGGTCGGGATCGCTGGTGCATCGCTAGGTGTAACGGTACCCTAAGTGTCACATTGCTGAAACCTGGAGATGGACACTCAGACGTAGTAGACTGCGTCTGAGTGTCCGCCTCTAGTTAGGAGTGCACACCCGAAAATGATGCACAGCAGAGCGCATGTATAGTCTATGGCCCCGTCGGCGCATACGTCCGAATCACGGTTTGGGGGGGGGGGGGGGGGTTGGACATAAGCCCCAACAGAGCTACCGAACCAGTGCTTGAATGCAATGTGAAAGCACTCTAACTTTGGACAAAGGGTAATATTTGTTGAAACCTGACAGCCCTGGAAAAAATAAATCTTGTTGGTAAAGGCATAAGATGCAGTGAGATCCTAACTTGGCAGCCAGCTGGTAACAAGAAATGCTATTAACTCATCCCATGTGCTGAACAGAAGTAGAACAAGTATATGCTTGCAATGATGATTAATACAGGTAATAAATTGGTAAATATTACAAGCATAGTGAGGGTTGTTGGCCAGGTGGCAAGCTGTTCATTCACAGGAGTGTGTAGAAATCTAGGGTATTGTTGTTTTTGCTGCATTTACTGAAATAGGTACAACCTCCATAAAGTAATTTTTTTTTTTTTTTTTTCTTTTAGTAAATCTATTTTCCCCAGGCTGTGTAGCCGATAACCAAAGCTCTTTTTCCAGATTCCATTCTTTATAAATGTCTCATGTATAATAATTAGAATGAAGAATTTTACTATAGTATAATTTTTAGCATCACATGTATGTACGGTATATGTGTACTGACTACACCTGCGTCCAAAACTGCCTCTGAGTCCACAGCTCTAATTCACATTGAAGATGCCAAATAATCTCGCTGCAACGCAATAGTCACTATCTGTTGCCATCCATATTTAATAGTAATAGGATCCCAATCAGTCTCATGCAGATTTAGGCTGTGTTCACACAAAACATAAATGCTGCATTTTTCTCTTCTGTGCACAAAATTTAACAGTTCAAGCAAAGTGGACGTGATTTCATGAAAACTCGTGGCCGCTGTTGAACTGTGTGTTCTTTGGTGCATATTTTTCCCGTTTCTGTACTAATAAAGCATGAAGTAAAAATTGAGTCAGATGTGCACCAAAACAACGTAAAAAGGGGAAAAACTCATTGCCCGTTTTGGTGTGGACACCTGCAAATAAAAAATTTTTTTTTCTCATGTCAGAAGATGGCCTATATTGCTAGTGGTGTGTGTGTGTATGTATGTATGTATATGTGTGTGTGTGTATATATATATTATTGCTTCATTTCTGCACCTATGAAGTGTAAGATATGATACTTTTTCTTTTTGTTAAAAATACCCAGCATCAGAAACTCTCCCCAAACTCATTGTGGGAACGTAGCTTAAAAGGCTATGAATCCAGAGCTCATTTCTCTAGCCCTAAGGACAATTGAAAGGATGGGTCAATTTTCGGACAGCCTCAGGCAGATAAATAAACAAATCCTGCCATTAAAGCCGGCCATTGTAAAGATTGTTGTCATGAACAACAATGCTGAAAGGTAAAAGGACAAATTGCAAATCAGTCTCTGGTGATCGTTGGCCTAGTCTGGACTAGCATTGATGGGATGCAGATTTAGCTTTCACCATGAACCACTTTACAGTTCCAGTAAATGAAAATAACCCCAAAAATCTAACACAGCAGATCAACTATGGGTGGCATATGTCCGGCTTACCACAAAAATCCCCTAGTGATCTTTAGAAAGTTGCCTAGGTGTATGTTCACACAAAGATTTGTTTTTTTTCAGGAATTTTTCGAACGAAGTTTCCAAAAGCCTTAGGATTTAAAAAACCCACAAGTTTGGTTTCTACTTCAAGGACTCTTGAGGGTGGGGGGAACTCTGTGTGAACATTTCACTATTTTGCCCCACTTGGAATTTTATTTCACTTGTTTTTTTTGTGCATTGTATGGAAAAATAAATACGGTACATCTCGTCCGTCAAACAAACTTCATATTGATGTGTAGACATAAAAAGTTATGACTCTTGGAAGAAAAGGCAGAAAAAAAACGAGTGAAAAAACAGTGTGAACATACCCTAAATCATCCTTTTCAGTTGTAGAAAAATGTGTAATTGGCCAGCTTTACTGTAATTTTCCAGTAGATGCTGTGCTGGATAGGACACACTGGTCCTTGGTACTATTTGTACAATTTGGAAGAGCCCCGGGCTTCCCAAGACGCATGAGCTGTGTTCTTCGTCTGGTTGTTTTGGTGCAGACTGTGGTCTTAGGTGTGATCGTGTTTGAAGGTGGAGATAATGACAGGCGTTGCACATGTCGGAAAGCGTACAGGGTGTAAGAACAATTTATTCTGGCTTGTGCTGCTAGAAGGTGATTCATGCTTTTCTTTGCATTTCCCAGATCCGCTGGTTACACTATCAAATGGTTTTATTGCCGCAAAAAAGATGTAATATTGAAGCTCCGAGATGTTGTATTTAGCATCTCCTCACAGACTTGGCTATTTTACAGACATCGTGTAACAAGGCTGCCCCTATTACTTGAGTAGACTGCACTGATGGCCCTATATTCATTGCCCTGTCACCATGGAGCCAGTTTTGTGCGCCAGACTAACAGTAACTCGTCCTTGTTCATTGCCATACCATAAATGTGCAATAAAACGTTTTATTTTTGCGGCAATATGGTAAAATGACATCGGGTGCGGACCTCCATGGGTGTTGAGCAGTCCATGGAACATCCCCTTGTTTTGTTCATGCGGCAGACCCCTGTTTTAGTAAGAGACGGCTATAAATCAGTGGAATGTCACCAGACTCCCATTAAAGGTCTCCTGCTGACGTAGTGTCCGAAATGTCTTCCTCTGTCCCATTCCACTGATCGTAGTTTGTGTATACGCACGTTTCAGTTTGACAAAAAACATGACCATTTCGGCATTGAGTTTTTCAGACTTTCTTTCTGCATTATTTTTGGTAAGTATCCAACGTCTCCATCATCAATCATCTTATGATAATGGGCAGTGTGTAAATTACATAATGCACCTGCCGTCATAACGGAGTATCCCAAGAGTTGTCCTCTGGTTACTGAACTGCTCATCTATACCAACAAAAAGCAACAAGATGGTGCACTAAGGAATTAGTAAAGGGGTTGTCCGGGCTTTTCACATAATCTCAGTATGTGACGTATGCTGAGATAACAAAATAGGTTACGTCCAAGAGTGGACCCTCTGGATCGCGGCACTGGAGCTCCCAGGGGTGAGCGCGCCAGGTGGTGCCGACCCCTATACAGGGGCCGTTAGGGGCAGACCCTCAGAAGACAGATACCGCGACTGCTAGAACCAAGAGGGGCGGCTCGAAGTACTGAGTGGAGGGTGCTGGACTGAGAACTGGAGTATAGGACTGGGCACTGGAGTACAGGATGGAGACACGGAGTGCGGGACGGAGACACGAAGTGTAGGACTGGGCACTGGAGCACAGGACTGGGCAGAGGCACGGAGTACAGGACTGGGCAGAGGCACGTAAGGAGTGAGAAGGGGAGAAACCCCTAAACACCCAGGCCAGGATACCGCACGGAAGTCCACACGATAATCAGGCGTCTCCACCATGTTGGAGACGCCTGATATACCCTGCAGAAGTCGGCTGATTGGGCGCTCAGACCGCTGGGCGGCGCTGCAGGGTTAAAGGATCTGCAGAGCGCGCGCCCGCGGCCTAAGGCGCCCGCAGGAAGCCGGCACACGCTGGACGGAGGAGAAGGAAGAGGAGGCGGGCACAGAGCGGCGCGGCGAGCGCAGGTAAGTAAAGGCGGCGGCGGGCCCCGCCGTTGCTGGAATGTGACAGTACCCCCCCCCCTTTACATCTCCCCTTCTTGAGGTTAGACAAAAATCTCTTTAAAAGACGAGGAGCATTAATATTCTCTTTAGGCTCCCAGGACCTCTCCTCGGGACCAAAACCCTTCCAATCAACAAGGTAGAGGGTACGCCCCCGAACTTTTTTCACGGCAAGAATCTCTTTCACCTCAAAGACATCATCAGCCCCTACTGGCTGAGGAGAAGGGGGAACTGAGCAGTACCGATTCAGCACAACAGGTTTAAGGAGCGAGACATGGAAGGCATTAGGGACCCGAAGCGAAGCCGGCAACTTCAATTTATAAGCCACGTTATTAATGAGTCCCAAGACCTGGAACGGGCCGATGTACCGAGGACCCAGTTTGTAAGAAGGCAAATTCAAACGGATATACTTAGTTGACAGCCAAACTTTGTCGCCAGGTTGGTAAGGTGGAAGGTCCCTGCGCCTCTTATCTGCATGTCTTTTAATTCGGATACTGGATCTTTCAAGAGCTTCTCTGGTCTCCTTCCAGACTTGAGAAAATTCGGTGGCGAGGGCATCTGCTGCAGGAACACCAGAAGGCGTAGGGAGAGGTAGTGGAACACCAGGGTTCTGTCCGGAAACCACGAAGAACGGCGTTTTGGTGGTGGACTCACTGGGGTGGTTGTTGTGGGCAAACTCTGCCCACGGCAGAAGAGACACCCAGTTGTCTTGAAGGGCGTTCGAGAAGTGACGCAGGTAGGCTGTTAATACCTGATTGATTCGCTCAACTTGCCCATTGGACTGAGGGTGATAAGCAGAGGAGAAGTCCAGAGATGTACCCATGAGCTTGCTGAGTGCCCTCCAGAAACGGGAGGTAAATTGGACTCCGCGATCGGAGACAATTCGTTGGGGGAGTCCGTGAAGCCTAAAGATCTGGTGTATGAAGACCTTGGCCAGCTCAGATGCCGTGGGTAATCCGGGCAGAGGGATGAAATGGGCCATTTTGGAGAACCGATCAACCACTACTAAGATGGTAGTACATCCGGAAGAACGTGGAAGATCGGTGATGAAATCCATACCAATTTGTCACCAAGGGGCTTCAGGAGGAGGCAAAGGGTGGAGCAGGCCGGACGGCAGACTTCTAGGTACCATGTTCAGAGCACAAGCCGTACAGGAGGCTATAAAATCAGTCACATCTTGGCGAAGGGATGGCCACCAGTAGTAGCGCGAAAGAAGGCTGAGGGTTTTCTTGACCCCGACGTGACCCGCAACCTTGGAAGAATGCCCCCAATCCAGGACCTCAGATCTCTTATTCTGTGGAACGAAGGTCTTGCCTGGCGGGATGGGAGAAAGCGTCACGGGCGCCACGGTGACAATTTTGGCAGGCTCAATGATGTGAGATGAACCCTCCTCAGGTGATTGTAGGGACCTGGACAGAGCATCTTGATGTTTCTTTCCCCCGGTCGAAAATGGAGTTTGAAGTCAAACCGGGAGAAATATAGCGACCACCTGGCTTGCCTGGAGTTGAGCCTTTGCGCGGACTGAAGATATGCCAAGTTCTTGTGGTCAGTGAAGATTATGAATGGATGAACCGCCCCTTCCAAAAGATACCGCCACTCCTCCAGGGCCATCTTAATGGCCAGTAATTCCCGGTCCCCAATGGCATAATTGCATTCTGCGGGAGAGAACGACCTAGAGAAGAATCCACACGGTACCACTTGACCAGAAGTCGTCCGCTGAGAAAGCACCGCTCCCGCACCAGTAGAAGAGGCATCGACTTCTAGGATGAAGGGCCTATTGACCAACGGTCGATGTAGAATCGGGGCGGTAGCAAAGGACTGCTTCAAAGCAAGAAAGGCCTCTTCAGCCTCTGGAGTCCAGGCATTTGGTTTGGTCCCCTTCCTGGTCAGGGCAGAGATGGGCTTGGTTACCGAGGAGAAGAAGGGAACGAACTGTCTGTAATAGTTCGCAAAACCCAGGAACCGCTGGATCGCTTTTACTCCAACCGGACGTGGCCACTTGAGCACGGCAGCCAATTTTTCGGGATCCATCATTATTCCGGAGTCCGTGATGATATACCCTAGGAAAGGCAACGAGGACTGCTCGAACAGACACTTTTCTAGTTTGGCGTAGAGTCTGTTCTCCCGTAGACGTTGCAGAACCAGCCGAACACTTTTTCTGTGAGTGGATAAGTCGGGGGGGGGAAAGATGAGTATGTCATCTAAGTATACCACGACAGAAGAGTACAGTTGGTCTCGGAAGATCTCATTAACGAACTCCTGAAAAACCGCCGGGGCATTGCAGAGACCAAAGGGCATAACCAAATACTCGTAATGGCCGTCCCGAGTATTGAAGGCCGTCTTCCATTCATCCCCGGAGCAGATTCGGATCAAGTTATAGGCTCCCCGCAGATCCAATTTGGTGAAGATCCGGGCCCCTCTCAAGCGGTCAAAGAGTTCTGAGATCAGCGGCAGGGGATACCTATTCTTGACCGTGATACTGTTCAGGCCTCGGTAGTCAATACATGGCCGAAGGGATCCGTCTTTCTTCCGGACGAAAAAGAACCCTGCTCCAGCAGGAGAAAATGACTTTCGAATAAAACCCCGAGCCACGTTCTCCTGGACATATTCAGACATGGCCACGGTCTCTGCCGGCGACAGGGGATAAATTCTTCCCCTTGGAGGGATTGCTCCTGGCAACAGCGCAATAGGGCAGTCATAGGCACGATGCGGCGGTAGAATCTCAGCCTCCTTCTTACTGAAGACGTCGGCAAACGAGTGGTAAGCCGTAGGAAGCCCAGGAAGATCGATAGGAGCTTGCTGCAGACTGGGGAGAGATACCGGCAACAGACAGCGTTTATGGCAGAAGTGTCCCCAACGGAGGATCTCCCCGGAATGCCAGTCTAGAACGGGCTCGTGTAGACGAAGCCAGGGTAAGCCGAGGAGCACGGCATGAGACAAACTGGGCAAAACATAAAAGGCGATTATTTTTTATTTTTTTTTTTTCTCGGTGAAGAGCTCCAACTTGTATCTCTACCTCAAGAGTGACCATGGTGATAGGTTCAGGTAGCGGTTTGCCATCCACGGAAGCGATGGAGCGCGGACTCTCTAACGTCACAACCGGAATTCGCAGCTGGTCCACTTCCTTGAGCCAGATAAAGTTACCAGCCGCACCCGAGTCCACATACGCCTCCACAGATCTGCGCTCCTGACCTGAAACAAAGCCGAAATAGTAAGGGGTAGAGAGGAATCGGTGTCACCTAGGGAGGCCTCTCTTACCTGGCCTAGGCGGAGGCCGCACTGGGCACATGCGCACAAAATGGTTAGCCCCGCCACAATAAAGGCAAAGGCCCTGTGTCCTTCTCTCCCTGCGTTCCTGCTCTGACAACCTCACACGGTCTACTTGCATGGGCTCAGGAGTGGAATTACTGGAAGACGCTGGAGAGCGGGGAATGGGCGCCTGGTATAACCGAAAAGATCTCTTCTCCCTAACTGACTCCCAGGAGCGTTCCTGGAACCGTAAATCAATACGGGTAGCTAGGGATATGAGATCCTCCAGAGTGGTAGGGGTGTCCCGGCCAGCCAGCTCATCCTTTATTTTACCCGAGAGTCCCCTCCAAAAGGCCCCAACCAAAGCCTCGTTATTCCACCCCAGTTCAGAGGCCAGGGTCCGGAAGCGGATAGCATATTGACCGACGGTGAGGGAGCCTTGGCGAAGATTGAAAAGAGCCTCCGTGGTGGAGGCCACACGGCCAGGCTCATCAAATACCCTGCGGAAAGTATCCAGGAAGTTGTGGATGCTAGATACCACCGGGTCATCTCTCTCCCAGAGGGGATTTACCCAGGCTAAGGCCTCTCCCTCTAAATGGGACACAATGAAAGCTACCTTGGTCCGATCCGAGGGGTATTGCTGAGGCAGGAGCTCGAAGTGCAAACGGCACTGGTTCAAAAACCCCCGACACAACTTGGGGTCACCGCTAAACCTGGGAGGTTTCCCCAAGCGTGGTGGAGGATGGGATAGGGGATCCCGAGGTAGGGCAGAAGCGGCAGCAGAGGACTGTAGCGATTGGAGTCGGTCGTCCACGGAAGCCATGTAGCTAAGAATGTGGGATTGGGCGTCACGCTGCTGCGCGAGCTCCTGCTGGAGTCCTGCTAGCAACGGGGCGTTCCCCGGGTCGGTGGTTTGTAAGGCGGAAAGGCGGGTGTCCATGGACTTCATAAAAGACATTATTCTAGTCTGATTTTCACACAAAAAGAGCAATTCTTTTTGGGTGGCCGCTGAGGCGCTAGCAGGGTCCATGGCCTGATTATGCTGTGACGTATGCTGAGATAACAAAATAGGTTACGTCCGAGAGTGGACCCTCTGGATCGCGGTACTGGAGCTCCCAGGGGTGAGCGCGCCAGATGGTGCCGACCCCTATACAGGGGCCGTTAGGGGCAGACCCTCAGAAGACAGATACCGCGACTGCTAGAACCAAGAGGGGCGGCTCGAAGGACTGAGTGGAGGGTGCCGGACTGAGAACTGGAGTATAGGACTGGGCATTGGAGTACAGGATGGAGACACGGAGTGCGGGACGGAGACACGAAGCACAGGACTGGGCACTGGAGTACAGGACTGGGCAGAGGCACTGGAGTACAGGACTGGGCAGAGGCACTGGAGTACAGGACTGGGCAGAGGCACGGAGTACAGGACTGGGCAGAGGCACGGAGTACAGGACTGGGCAGAGGCACGGAGTACAGGACTGGGCAGAGGCACGGAGTACAGGACTGGGCAGAGGCACGGAGTACAGGACTGGGCAGAGGCACGGAGTACAGGACTGGGCAGAGGCACGGAGTACAGGACTGGGCAGAGGCACGGAGTACAGGACTGGGCAGAGGCACGGAGTACAGGACTGGGCAGAGGCACGGAGTACAGGACTGGGCAGAGGCACGGAGTACAGGACTGGGCAGAGGCACGGAGTACAGGACTGGGCAGAGGCACGGAGTACAGGACTGGGCAGAGGCACGGAGTACAGGACTGGGCAGAGGCACGGAGTACAGGACTGGGCAGAGGCACGGAGTACAGGACTGGGCAGAGGCACGGAGTACAGGACTGGGCAGAGGCACGGAGTACAGGACTGGGCAGAGGCACGGAGTACAGGACTGGGCAGAGGCACGGAGTACAGGACTGGGCAGAGGCACGGAGTACAGTACAGGACTGGGCAGAGGCACGGAGTACAGTACAGGACTGGGCAGAGGCACGTAAGGAGTGAGAAGGGGAGAAACCCCTAAACACCCAGGCCAGGATACCGCACGGAAGTCCACGCGATAATCGGGCGTCTCCACCATGTTGGAGACGCCTGACATACCCTGCAGAAGTCGGCTGATTGGGCGCTCAGACCGCTGGGCGGCGCTGCAGGGTTAAAGGATCTGCAGAGCGCGCGCCCGCGGCCTAAGGCGCCCGCAGGAAGCCGGCACACGCTGGACGGAGGAGAAGGAAGAGGAGGCGGGCACAGATCGGCGCGGTGAGCGCAGGTAAGTAAAGGCGGCGGCGGGCCCCGCCGTTGCTGGAACGTGACAGTACCCCCCCCCCTTTACGTCTCCCCTTCTTGAGGTTAGACAAAAATCTCTTTAAAAGACGAGGAGCATTAATATTCTCTTTAGGCTCCCAGGACCTCTCCTCGGGACCAAAACCCTTCCAATCAACAAGGTAGAGGGTACGCCCCCGAACTTTTTTCACGGCAAGAATCTCTTTCACCACAAAGACATCATCAGCCCCTACTGGCTGAGGAGAAGGGGGAACTGAGCAGTACCGATTCAGCACAACAGGTTTAAGGAGCGAGACATGGAAGGCATTAGGGACCCGAAGCGAAGCCGGCAACTTCAATTTATAAGCCACGTTATTAATGAGTCCCAAGACCTGGAACGGGCCGATGTACCGAGGACCCAGTTTGTAAGAAGGCAACTTCAAACGGATATACTTAGTTGACAGCCAAACTTTGTCGCCAGGTTGGTAAGGTGGAAGGTCCCTGCGCCTCTTATCTGCATGCCGATGTGACACAGTACATATCTGGGCTGCAGAAATATGACAGTAAGTAATTTACTTTCTGTCACTAGTTTGCACGGTTTTCTAGATATTCTGAACAGAACGTCCAAGGGGGGGGGGGTGTTATGGCATTGAAATGAGAACTAGTCGTAACCTCCTACTCTACTCCAAACATGCCCTCTATAGCAACAACCCCACCCTCCATAGCTACAGGCCCTCCCCGTCCACATGAAGCATCGTCCTGTATTCTGGGACAGGCTGCACGTATGCAAATGTATAGTAAAGGCTTATTAGTCGCTTAGAATGCTTCCCAGTGCCTGTAGTATGTATCACAGTGGAAAATACAAAAATGAAGTAAACAATTAAAAACACATCATGTGAAGACCTAATTGCCTTGTGGCCCTGGCACCCCTACACGCGTTTCACCCTAGCTTTGAGAGGAGGCATCATGTAGTATGTGATACTATAGGCACTGGGAAGCATGCTATTACTAAACATCTTGTAAGCCTTTACTAATATTTGTTCGGATTCGGTTCCAAATACCATCGGCAGCAAATATTGTTTTTGCAATATTCGTCAAACACAGCCGAACGTCGGCAGAGTCAATGGGAGCAGAAATTACCGAATATGTTCTGAAGCGATCATAAGGCATACATTCGAATAAGGAACCCATATGGCAAAATCCGATTCGGCAACCGAATCCGAACAAATTTGCTCAACTCTATTTACTATACGTTTGCGTAAGTGGTTCTCCCATTGTGTGTCTCTGCTTTTTATCTGGTTTCGTTATTTATTGATTTACTTCAATAAAGGATCTAGTTTTTATGAGACTTTAGGTACACCACCTTGTTGCTTTTTTTTGTTAAAATAAGTATTTGGGTGCGTCTCCGCCACGGTATTCTATTATAAATGTGCTCCATTTTGTTTAATTGGTCCAACTGTCTGCTTCTATGTCCTAAGATAAGGGGCTCAGAAGTTTTAGAAATGACCAAGTTCCCTCCTGATTTAGAAAGAGAACCCGTCCTATCAATGTGGGTAGCTGAAAGCGCTCAGTTTAATCCTTAGCCATTGCAATAAATTTTGAGTTTGCAGTTTAATCTTTTTCCCCTCTTTTCTTCCAAGAGTCATAACTTATTTTCTGTCTACATACCATCCCTCCCTCAATGGACTGAAAAACGAGCAAAAAAAATTTCTAAGTGGGGTGAAACGGTGACAAAAGCAATTCTGCCATTTGACGTTTTTTTTTTTTTTTTTTTTACTGAGTTTAATGTGCAGTAAAAGTGACCTGTCAACATGATCTGATCGGTACAATTACGGCAACACCAAATTTGTATAGGGATGTGTGGCGCCCCTGAGGCTCAGTCGCCACAGAGGTACTGCACCTTCTCCTAAGGTGTAGTGCCCCACCATTCAGGTAAGGTGGGAACTCCTTGCCACACTACAACACCTGCATCCCACGCACAGGATAGTTCAGCAGGACCACATTGTAGCTTTAGGCTCAGGGTGTAGCAGAGCACCTTTCGTGGGACCCTGCTTCGTAACACGAGATGTGCTGGGAGGGTGGAGTTAGTATAAAAGAAGGGGAAAGATAGAATTACAGGTCAGTCCCTTAGGGGGCCGTCAGAGACAGTTGAGTCTGGGGTGAATCCCAGAGGAGAGCAGGCTGACAGGAGGTCAGCCTGTCGGGAGTTCAGGCGGAGGAAAGTCAGTCAGGAGAAGCTGAGGACTGGTCTTAGTGGAGAGCTCTCGAGGAAAGGAATAGAAGGAGTGCTGCAGCTGCCTCAGTGACCTGAGCCAGCTGGCACGGGAAAGGAAAGAGAAGGAGAGACGTAGAACTGTAACCTGCATTTCCATAAGAGAGAGAGAGAGACAAGTACAGAACGAAAAAGAGAGACAACAGAGAGGAGGAGTGGGTTGGATAGGAACCCTGCCTATAGGTTCTCCGTGCAAGGCCGGGGCCCGGTCCCCGAGGTTGTATGGACCCTTATGGTTCTGCAGCAGACACCGGTGGAGTAGTCGGCTGTAACTCCCATCAAAGACTTGGGACACAACAGCAAACTGATAGAGAGCCCGGGAGTCCTTGACGCAGGCTACAGCTGTCTGTCATACAAGTGGAGTTGTTAGGAACATCTGACAGGAGGAACTTCAGAGAACCACGGTACTGGAGCTCTTCATACTAAAAGGCACAATAGAGGAGTCGTTCAGGAAGGCACATGTTGGCGGGGTGCTGGCGGGGAGAGTTCTATCTTGTCTGGAGGTTGGCTGGGCCTCTGCCCTGGAGGACACGGTACCGAAGCAGGCACCTGGGTGCACTACGAATTGTGAGTAAAGCTTTGAAACTGCAAGCTCTGGTGTCCTCCATTCATTCCCGCATCAGCACCATTACATTTGGGTATCAACATCTACACCATTCGGTGCCTCTACTCCTCCATCGCACCTATCCACTGCCCTGGGGTTACAGCTTCACCTGTGGGGAGCTATACCATCTAAGCTGCAACACACCATCAGCCCCAGAGGATCTGCACGCAGCGTTGGCTAACATCTTACTTGCCAAACACCACAGGTGGCGTCACGAACTTCCCTTATAAACTACATTACAAACATCACCGCCATTGATATTGGGCGCCCAGGGCCACGGACCGGGTCACCGCTGCTGTGACACATCACCCCCCTGACACCGGCCCGGTACCGAGTGCCCCGCAGCCCTGGGTGAAGCCAGCGCGGGGGCGTCCCAGATGCACTTACTTTTGTTGCCAGCGATTTGAGTTATTTAGCGGGCACACCAAGTTTACACTGGTATACAAGCTGTACACTGACTACTTTGCATTGTATCAACGTATCATATCTTCAGTATTGTCCCATGAAAAGATATCATAAAATATGTACAAAAATGTGAGGGGTGTACTCACTTTTGTGATATACTGTATCCTTAAGTAAGTCCCGCCCCCCTCGTGCAGAAGCAGTCCTGACCTGTAATGACATGGACTTTACCAAACGTATAAAATAAAATATCCGACACCAAGACGTGAGTCAGATCTTGCACGTTGTGAGGTGGGGCCTCCATGGATCAGACTTGTTCTCACACATGTTGCACTAACCATTCATTAGACATTCACCTTCTTTCATTTTTCAATTGTCCAGTTTTGATTGTAAGCCTTTTTCACGGTAGAGTGGGTTCAGCAATGGTCCTCTGACCAGTCTCCAGCTATATAGCACTACAAGAAGCAAGATGTGATGCACTGTTTAATGTGACAGCTGTCTGTCAATCTGACACTATGGCCACGTGCACACGTTGAGTATTTGAGTATTTTACCTCGGTGTATGTAACCAAAACCAGGAGAGGAACAATCAGAGGAAAAGTATAATAGAAGCACGTCGCTACTTCTGCATTTTTCGCCCACTCCTGTTTTTGACTTACAAATATTAAAGGTGGAAAGCTCACCAAATACTCAGTGTGCACTTGGCTTTACGGTTTCAGCAATTTGTCCTACCGTAGTTTTTCTGTAGGATTGGGCCAGATGAGTTAGCCATCGCATCTCACTTGCATTAATGGTCCTTGCCTTTGGGTCACAAGTTGATCTTCCTTGGAGCACCTTTGCATGGTGCTAACCACTGTGTAATTGGAACACCCTTCATGACTTGGCATTCGGAGATGCTCGATACAGTTGTCACAATAGGACCCTCGTCAGAGTCTCTAATATCATTATTCTTGCCCATTTTTCCATTTCCAACATCTTGACATTAGTAACTGACCATGCTTGCTGCCTAATATTTCCTCCCCCTCAACATGTGTATTTACAATAAGTGGACATTATGCTATGGCTGACGTGTGTGTGCTAGAGATGTGTATACACTTGCTCATCAGTCAGCCATAGTGTAATGTTAATTTATTGCAAGGGCGTCTGTAACCAGATTAAGATCTATAAAAGACGAGGTTTCCCTGTACGATAATGTTGGGGCATTCTGTTTAACTAGTGAACGATCAATCGTTCCCATTGTGTGGTGCCGCTCATATTTACAGATCCATATAACTGGCCATAGAGGACTCGATGTGGAGATATGTTTTCATGTTGGCGTTGTGTTCGTGGGTACACTGTGGGACTTTCCTTGGGAACATTACTCACTCCAGGCACATCAGTTAGTGATACAGGTACAAATAATAGATAATTGCTGTCTCTTGCCTTTGTTGGTAGAAAAGGTCAGCTTTACATACTGGCTGGGACTTTCTCCCCATCTGTAATGGGTTAATGAACGGTACAGTGTGTACCCACTGTGACATAGCAGCTTCTGAACCTGAGTGCAATACGCGGATGTTCTCCGAGTATTTATTTACTGTTTATTGTGTGATCCTTGGCATCCGCCGACAACACGTGACCACACCGAGAAGCTTTGCTACTGTATGCCTAGAGCCAGCCCCGTGATGTACCAGTGAAGGCATTGTTCAGGTTACAAGGAGAGCCCCGATTACTTCATATGTTTTTAGTAGTAAGAGAAGTTGACCTCTAATCCGGTCATCAGCACGTGAAATCAGAAGAACTGACTGAGCGGTGTGAGGCTACATGGGCTCTACTCGTGAGTTCTACTCCAAATTGCAGGGTGCAAAGGAACTTAAATGTTTTCCAAACACTTAACATTTTTATTTCTCACCGGGGACTTGTGGATCTTGGTTTGTTGGCCACGTGGTGGCCGGTATGTTGCACTGTGGCCATGGGTTCAAAGCAAACCTAAGGTCAAATTTGAATTACGTTCTTGCTGTGCGTTAATGGATTTTTTTTTTTCTGGGAACTTCAGTTTCCTCACTATTATTATTATTATTTATTATTTTTATTGTCTGGATAGTCCAGAATCATAAAAAGCAAAAACTGTGTTGCAAGGAGCTGATGGTAGGGAACATTGGATTGTCTCATTCTCCAGTGTTCCTGGATATATCTTGCATTATTCTGGATAAAATAAGATTGCTTTTCATCAGGCATAGTTTTCTTTAGAGAGCGTACATCCTGTGCTTTGTCCTGCTGCCCCAGATAAAGACCTGTTTTCAGAGACTATACATAGACAGAGTTAGAAAGTGGTGATGGCGCGGCAGGAAGATGATAGTGCAGGAGGGGCACCGACTCTCTTAATTTACGTGGTACAAGGCTCCGATATTATGTGATGGCTCCTTTAACTGATAGCTGCTGGGTGATGTTATGGTTAGTAGAAGTCCTGTAATGATTATACGCATCGTCACTTTTCCAAAGTTGTTTGCTGACTCCTGTCCTGTAAGACATATAATGGGTGAGGACACGTAGAAGACACAAACTGTGCCAGAGAGAATGGGCATCGGGTTTATAAGAACGTGTCATTTTTGTTACTTCCCTGTGGATTTATTTCATTTTATTTTTAAGTCTTAAATGCAGTGTAAAGCATGGAGGAGGGACAGTGCACTAGATAAAGCCACTGATTTAGGTGTTTGGATTTTGAATTAAGACTATTTAGGAGCACTGGATACATTTGTCTGTAGTGTCCTGTGTGGAATAGAAGCAAGAAGCAGGGAATATTTTAAGAAACTAGTAGTTAATGTAGTTTTCCCATTACCTAAAATGGCCTCAATGAAGTCCCTTTGGAAAAAAAAAAAAAATTAGAAAGTGAGTTTTTATTTCAATTTAAAAATATTAAAGGGAATCTTTCAGCAGGTTTTCCTATGTAATTCGTGGACAGCATGAGATCAGGGCTGAAACAGAGAATTCTGCGATGTGTCAGTTATGTGCTGTTTGTTTATCACTGCCAGGTCTGGTGCTCATGTGCATGCTAATCTGACTCCGCCCCCTCTCTAATAAGCAGCTCACTGTCAATAGACACTGTACACAGAAAGCTGTGGTGTAGGCGCAGGCAGCTCTGAGTTCTGCTTCATGTTGCGTCTAAAGGTTTCAGATTGTGTCGCAACTGCTGCACCCAGTAAAAGACGCGATACATTGCTGGAATCTGGGTCTCTCTTTCTACATTTTGCTGCTCTCCGATCAGGTAGAAAATACCTGGTGACGGATTCCCTTTAAGTCCTTGGGGACAATTCAGTAAATGCTTCCACAGCCAGTATGCTGTCCTGCTCTTGAAGTCTTCTCTGTATGCTTTCCCTTCTGCTGCAATTTGCACTTCCTTACCTTTGCCTCAACTACTGCTGCAGTTCAGAGAGAACCTACTTTGAAAAGGTGGCTGGCGACTGTGCCTCTCGGATGACTGGTCCAAGGCCGATCCTGTTCGTTTCTCCTCTCCCAGTTCCGCTTGATTGACAGGTCTCTGACTATGTTTAAATGGAGACCTGTCGGAATAAAACATATGCAACTGCAGTCAGGCAACCAGTGTCTGAGTCATGTTCCCTTTATTGCGTCTTCTATTCAGAAGCATTTATCACCTATCCAAGAGAAATGTGACAAATGCTAGGGTGTCTCTGACCCTGCCATAGAGTAGCGGGTTGCATGCCCAGTTTCATTGAGACCTGGGAAGTCTAGTCCCCCATTATTCTGGTGATTGGATCGGAGATTAATGCTTCATGTTCTTTTAAGAAATGGGTGTTTTTAAGTAAAGGTGTCTGGTGGCTAAAACTCAATAGAAGAAAGGTCTCTGTTCATTACTGGTTTATCATGGAAGGGGAAATCTTCTGTTACAGGACGGTCTGCTGCCAAGTTATAAATAACAAATGCGTCTCACACACCGTGCCGCAATGTGCACATCCACCCAATGTAAGATGGATATTGTGGATGTTCATTTCTACAAATAAACTTTGCTTTCTGTTTTTCTAGGTTTCTCTGCTGGATTCCAAGCGAAGCATGAATATTGGGATATTTCTGAAACAATTTAAAAAGTGAGTTCTGCCATAGTTTGTGCACATACGAAACTACCGGTATTTTAAATTTTATTCATAATGGCTTCTAATTGTTCGTTTTCTGATATCCGGTAAAAGGAAGCACCATAAAAAAGATCATTTAAAGAAGAAAAAAAAAAAAAAAGCTGTTGTAAAAACGTGTGACAAGTGGTCATAAAAATGCCTTGTATATAACATTCCTCAGCATGTATTGGCACCCCATGCTAAAATGCCGAGGGGGATCAATTATACCAAGGTTGTATCATAAAACATCTAACACTAGATCTGTGGTTTCCAAAACTATCATATCACATCTATCTAATTTACATACAGCTCTGGCAAAAATTATGAGACCACCACATCAGAACTGTATCATGGGCAGCCCATTCTCCAGACCTGAACCCCACTGAAAACCTCTGGAATGTAATCAAGAGGATGATGGATAGTCACAAGCCATCAAACAAAGAACTGCTTACATTTTTTAGCCAGAAGCAGTGTGAAGGACTGGTGGCAAGCATGCCAAGACGCATGAAAGCTGTGATTAAAAATCATGGTTATTCCACAAAATATTGATTTCTGAACTCTTCCTGAGTTAAAACGTTAGTATTGTTGTTTCTAAATGAGTATGAACTGGTTTTCTTTGCATTGTTTGAGGTCTGAAAGCACTGGGGTTTTTTTTTTTTCTTTTAATTTTGACCATTTTTCTTTGTCAGAAAAAAAATACAAAGTTTATTGCTGTGAAATTCAGAGACATGTCAGAAGTTTATAGACTAAAAGGACAATTTACATTTTACTCAGAAATATACCTAAAATGAGAAAAATCAGACAAACTGAACATTTGAAAGTGGTCTCTTAATTTTTTGCCAGAGCTGTATAATGGAGATGGAGGCAGCACTCTGGAGGATCCAATGAAAGAAAGTGAATTTATTCACCAAATATGCAACATTTCCTCTGTCTCAATGCAGCCTATATCAAATAAACAATGCTAGATAAAGCACGCAATGACATCTAGAATATTGCAGAATTAGTAAATTCACTTTCTTATATTGGGACCTTCAGAGTGTTGCCTCTCCCATTTTGTTTTTGTTTGATCGCCTTTAGATCATGTTCACACATTGCGTTTTTTGATGCTGATTTTTAAGCTGCGTTTTACAATACCAGCAAAAGCTATGAGACTTCAGAAATGTCATGCACACGTTTCGTTTTTTTTGTTTTTCCCCTGTTTTGGATAACTGCAGCATGTCACTTCTTTCAGTGTTTTTTTCACCCATAGAAAGCAGTAAGTACAAAAAGGCAGCAAAAACCGCAGGTATATGGTTTTGGTGCCTTTTATGGTGCAAAAACCTAAAGGAAGTTGCATCATGCTTTTTTGGGGAGGGGGCACTAAACGTTATCAGCATGCATAAGAGACGCCAAAAACACAGCAAAACCTGCTTTTTGCAAGCCGTTTCTTTACTGCGAAGAGAGTATGTTTTGCCTGCAGAAAAAAACGCAACGTATGAACATAGCCTTATTTCTGGGAGGATTATTTTTGCACCCACCTCTGAAGGCTGCTAAACACCGTGATGAATGGGTAGATAAATTCATGTATGCATGCAGAGAGATATATTATATGGTTTATGTAAATATTTTTTTACTTGCGAATAGGTCTGCTGAACATATTATTGAAGATATCCGAAAGGGAAAGTGTGATTTGTATGACTCCGAAGCCCTTCAGGAACTTCTAAAGTTGTCTCCAGAGGCTGAAGAGGTATGACGTATCCATGTACAGTACATTGAAAATCTATAGTCATGATAAAGAGAACCTGTCACCATGAAAATGCCATCCAATCTGCAGTAGCCATGTTATAGAGCAAGAGGAGCGGAGTAGATTGATATATAGTAAACCGAGATGTTCCTTCAGGTAAACCAGGTTCACAATTGGGCAATAACTGATATAAAAATCAGAACAATTCACACAATACTATAACAATAGTGCAAAAACTTTTTGAAAGAATACATAGAATAAAAAATACTGATAATATATACAAAACAGAACCAGTCACACAATACTAATAAATGAAAAACTTGACTAAATAATACATAGAAAAACAAATGATACAAGGAAGAGAAGTCACGAAGAGTAAAAAGACAGTCTGTCGCCAACTTATAAGGGAACCGGTTACAGCTCACAAACAAAAAATACTGAACAATTTTATGCAGTATGCACTTTATATGAATACTCCATTGTTGTATTGCAGTTTTTTTTCTTTTACATTTTTCTATGATTCATAATGGTTATATTTATGGAGATATAATGGTTTACATAATATGTATTTATCTTATGCCACAATGATCTACTCTGCACCATAACCATCTTATGAGCTGTATTTCCATTTTCATTATTTTTGTTCATGAGCTGTAACCGGTTCCCTTATAAGTTGGCGACACTGTCTTTTTACTCTTCGTGACTTCTCTTCCTTGTATCATTTGTTTTTCTATGTATTATTTAGACAAGTTTTTCATTTATTAGTATTGTATGACTGGTTCTGTTTTGTATATAGGTTATTAGATATCTAGTTTTGTGAGAAGACTCAGTATAACCTGTGTTTTTTAATTGAATCCTCTGCCGTTTCTTGGATTTTGGGTCCAGCAGGCGGTGCGACCAGTGAGTGACAAGTGTCTCTGTATTTCCACTTTTACAAAGAAAGCTGTACAAGTTATACTGCATTTTTTTCTCACAAACCCATATATATCAATGTCATCTGCTTTCCCTGCTCTATAACGTGGTGCCTGCGGATCGGACTGCTTTTTCGTAGTGACAGGTTCCCATTAAGCCTTTCTTGTGCTCCTCTTCCGTCTGCCATTGATGTGACTGGTGGCTTTGAAGCTACAGCAGTATAATGGGTGACATGTAAAGGGTTACTGCTTCTCCTGCACAGAAGGTAATGGTGATAAAGACTTAGTGATCGCATTAGTGACATCACTTTTTCCATTGATTGACGCGTCCAGCACACTTGGCTATTATTCTGTGAACTTGGGAACTGTATATACGATTACAGAAGGCGATGGGGAACACATGTATTATTCAGGCTTTTATCCACTTAGTTAACTTTCAATAACGACAATTTTTTGAACATAATTTCCTATTCAGAATGATGCACAAATTGGAGGAACACTGTTACCCTTTAGAACCTTTCCTAGGGACGTTTTTTGTGATCTAGTCCTCTCAACAGTACTTTGCTGTTTTCCTCCTGATGTACAGGACCCCATTTTCACCCCCCAGTGCTTTGTTTAAAGCGTGACCTAACATAAAATGAATATTTAAGTTGGAAAAATCATATCCTGTGATGTCACAATATTCCACTGCCAGGGTTTCCATTAGCTGCTGACACCCTTCCTGCTGGGACTAGATAATTTCTGTCAGCGACACCAAAGCTAATCATTAAAATAAAGGGCTAACCTTTGCTGCTATTACATAGTGTGTTTACAGACCGTGTATCAAAGTGTGACATGAGGGTTACAATACTGCAGAGTATGATGTCAAAACTTGGATACATGTTTGCTCTCGTTCGGGATGTTGACTAATTGAGGACCCCCGCACACATCCGACAAATGTGAGCCTAAGGGTTTCTGCTACACTTAGCGACGCACCAGCGATCCCGACAACGATACGACCTGGCAGTGATCGCTGGTGCGTCGCTAAATGGTCGCTATTAAGCTGTCAAACAGTCAGATTTACCCAACGACGCAGCAATGATCCAGCGATCCGTATAACGACCTCGCCGTTCCTTAGGACCTTGTCACACAGCAACTATTCTGACGACTCCCACCTGCGTCTATGATTTCTGAGTCGCTAATGAGGTCGCTTATCAGTGTCAAACACGGCGATGCGCGCTGGCCAGCGGGACACCAGCAATCAAAGAATGGCCCAGGACATTTGATCACGATCAGCGATATCCAGCGGGTGCCTGGTCGCTGCTAAGTGTCACAGGTAACGAGATCGCTGGCGAGGTCGCTGTTGCGTCACAAAATCGGTGACGCTTCAGCGATCTCGCTATGTGAGACGGGGCCTTAACCTGCTGATTATCATGGGGCTCAGTTGCTAGCCTGATGTGCATAAGGGTCTCCTGACTCTCCCCCAATAGATGATGTGTAAGGATCTGGGAAGTCTCATTTTAGATTGACTATCCTTTTTGTTGTCAGTGAGGTAAGCCAGCACCAGAGACTTCTGACAGTGGCACTCTCTATCATAGAGAACATAGGATCTCTCCAAGGGAGCTGGATGAGACAAGTTATTTATTGTATATCGGAAAGCTTTAAAATCCATAAAAATCTCTGCAATAGGTCAAAGCCTTACATCTGTGATTTCCTACTGTCTCTGTGCGCTCCAGATACCAGCAGAATGGTGCACAACGCCTAGGCCAAGTAATGATGTTCTGGAGCAGGACTGTACCACAGAGGGATCTTACCTGATCTTGGTGGTACACAATAGTTCTGGTTAATAAATAAGACAAAGAATGGGACTTTCTTTTTGTGCCCCCAGCAGCTGCTAACTGGCTGCTGTCACTAACGTATTTTATCAGATTTTCCTACCACAGATAAACTATAACAGCTGTGATTTGCGGTTTCCCACATAGGGTGTGTGCACACGCTGCGGATTCCGCTGCGTTTCCGCAGCGGTTTTGGCTGCTGCGGACCCACAGCAGTTTTAGCTGCGGTGTACAGTACCATTCAAATGAATGGTAACAAAACGCTGTGTAGACGTTGCGGAAAAATCCGCGCGGATTTGCTGCGGTTTTGAAACCGCAGAAAGAAGTGACATGTCAATTCTTTCTGCGGAATCCGCAGCGGGTTCCTATCTTCACCATTGTGGAGATGGTGAATCCGCAGGACCAAACCGCAGGCAAAACCGCAGTTAATCCGCAGATAATCCGCAGGTCTTTTGACCTGCGGTTTATCTGCGGTTTTTGCAAAATCCGTGTGGATTAATCCGCAGCGGATTCCGCAGCGTCTGCAGACACCCATAGATGCAGAACAGATATGTAATAATAAAGCAAGGCCAGTGGGAGCCAAATCGGCATATCGCTTGGTTGTGTAATTTGTGACAATTCCAAGAGAAATCAAGGGAATAAAAGCCGACCTACAGTACCCGGCAGCGGCTACTACACATTGAATGGACTTGTGAAATACAACTCTGTTCAATGTGCGTCACATGGAAAGGCTAACCGATTGGTGTGTGTGCACTGGGTGCCTGACCACACCGATCTGATATTAATAATTTATCCTTAGGATTGGTCATCAATATCTTTTTGACAGTACAATCCCTTTAACTTCACACTCGTATGCACTCACTGGTCTGTGTTCTAAATGGAAAGAGAATATGTCATCAGAAAATTACACAGAACTTTGTGATCTTTACTATTTTCATTTTGGCCACTGGGACAAATAACCTGACAGTTCCAGAGATGATGACTCTTCAGATTTCTCATTATCAGAAAAAGGTTACACCACAGGATCCACCATTCACAATAGGTGATGGTTACAACTCGCCTTCTCCCCCTTCCTTTTCAGCGACAGATCACAGAACATGCCCACAACACACTCCCATAGAAGTGAATAAACATCTCCTTTCTATTATTTCCAATGTCTAGTTGGCTGCTCTAAAGCATATGTCTGACTGCTAACTGACGCTCGGACAAGACACTGTCTCCCATAATCCTGTACAGAAAATATGGCCTCGTCACACATAGCGATCTCACCAGCGACCGGCCCCCTGCTGGTATCGCTGATCATTGATGGCAAGCCCTGGACATTTTTTTTTGGTCGCTGGTCTCCCACTGGCCAGCACGCATCGCTGCGTGTGACAGGCGGGAGACCAGCGATCAGCGCGCTGGTAACTAAGGTAAACGCAGGGTTTCTAAGCACCGGGCGGTGCTTAGAAAGACGATGCGTACCTTAGTTTCCAGCGCGCTGATGCAGGGAGCTGGTAACCAAGGTACACATCGGGTTTCTAAGAGACGCACGCCCCTTAGAAACCTGATGTGCACCTTAGTTACCAGCTCCCTACATCAGCGCGCTGGAAACTAAAGTACACAGCGACGCCGCGCGCTCGGCGTTGCTGGTGCTGATCGCTAGTGAAGCTGTCTGACAGCTCACCAGCGATCATGTAGCAACTCGCCAGCGATCCTGACAAGTTGATATCGTTGTTGGGATCGCTGGTGAGTTGCTATGTGTGACGGGGCCCATAGAATGAAAATCTGCAATCAGTATCTAGAGCAGATTAGATAAGAAACAAATAAAAGAAATGTGCTTGCCTCTAATAAGTAAAAAAGAAAAGAAAAAAAACAGTGAATAATATATTCCTTTTAGAGAAGAGGGAAACTGTAGTAGGGGTTGACTTTAGCCATGATCTAGGCTCGGTGTAATGCGGTTACACCTAAAATAATACTTGGTATTACTGTTAATGAGGGAAGTGAGATGAGCAGAAGCCTTTCTGTGGGATCTTCGATCTGCAGTGGTAATCCCTTCCTACAAAGGCTGCTATATTGCTTTGTTATACGTGAGGCAGCAGCCTTGCCCCGCAGCTTCATCTGTTATCGCTGCCCTGACAAGCGTGTTTCATCGCTGCACACAGCGCTGCCTGCATCCGCCTGCCCCCTGATGCCAAATGATTCAGCAAGCTTCTAATATGAGCGTGAATTATGAACACATCCCACTATTCATTTTCATAGCTTTTCTTTGAAAAACCTATAAATATTTAAAGACATTTATAGTCTGTCTATCTTAAAAGAATTGTTAAAGTGGTCTGCATATTTTATTAAATGCGCATTAAATTACAATGTGGTTTAATTTGCAGCTGTATTCTATGCGCATTTATGAGTCTACTTTAGGGGTTAGCTTTATGCAACCTTACTGGCTGCTCCCTATGTAGAACACAAAGCTGTGTGAACATATCCCATCTTTCTACTTGTAGACCACATGCAACTAGTTATCAAAAATATTTTGTTAGAGAAAAAATATACTAGGTATTTTTTTTTTTTTTTTTTTTTGAAACATCATTTTTATTGATTTTGTAATGAAGTTGCATATTACAAGTTGTAAACGTTGCATTGAATTGTTACAAAGAACATATTTAAACATGCTTATCACCTAAGCCTGAATAGAAGCAAAAATAAACGTAACAAATATAAAATTATCAAACCCCCTTGCGTACACATTTTCATAGATTACATTGACTGAAATCAGACACCTTATCTCCAGCTCCACCTTAAGGCCCCTTTACATTTAGCGATGCACCAGCGATCCCGACAACAATACAACCCGGTCAGGATCGCTGGTGCATCGCTAAATGGTCGCTAGTGAGCTGCCACAAAGGCAGATCTCACAGCGATGTAGTGACGCAGCAGCGGTCGTTACTTACCTTTCAGACGCGGCGATCCTGACGTCCTCCCGCCCGCGTCCACGCGTCGCTCGTCGGCGCCAGCAGGAAGCGCCCGACGAGAAATGGACGTGGACGATCTCGCGCGATCAGCGACAGTGGGGGAGCCGGTCGTAGGTAAGTATCACACATAGCGATATCGCTGCTGCGTCACAAAATCGGTGACGCTTTAGCGATATCGCTATGTGTAAAGGCCCCTTTATCCTCCATATAGCTCATATAACACATTTCAGTTTACCCAGATTACCACTCAAATCCTCTAATAGATACCAATCCGAATCCACAAAGGCGCTCATTAAGTCTCGAATTTCACTGGTGGTCAATTACATTTCTAAAAACACTCTATCCATTTTTTTAAAAATTTTTTCGTCATTTTATCTTTATTTCTTTCTGTTTCTCTTTCTTCCAAAAATAAGACCGATGTTAAACCTTCCTTGATCTCTTTTATCCCTGGGAGTGGTTTACCGTAGCTAGCCAGTGTTGCAGAATTAGACGTTTTGTCACTATTGCAATGGTGTGAAACAAGTCATGTAGCCGTCCCCCTCTTGTTTTACCCTTCGTAAAGTGAAACAGCCAGCACAATGGATCCACTTCTACCCATATCCCACATATCTTCAGATAAATATCCTGGACTTTTAACCAGAGTTCTTGTGTCCTGGGACATGATGACAATCCATGTTCTGTGTCTGTTTTGGGCATTGTACATTTTGGTCAACTTGTCTGCCTATCAGGAATCTGCGGAGTCGGCGGTATATTGTATTGAAGCCACATATTGTTTTATGCATTATTCTGAACTGACTATCTCTCCATTGTTCATTGATGATATGCTTTCTTACCAATTCCCAGCCCCGCAGAATCTTGTGCTCAAGTTGTTCATCATGTATATGTTTTTCCCATTTGTGAAATATTTTGCCCTTCCCTGAAGGGCGCAATATGTCCCTCAGCATCCCATATATTGTGGTGATAGATATTTCTCCAATGTCTTTGGTCACCAAGTCCTCCCATATTTCTAAATCGATTTCCTTCCTCACATCCTGAAGGAGGTCTAATACATAATGCTTTAATTGACTATATAACATCAAATGAAATCTCAGCAGCTCAAATTTCTTTATCACTTCCAATCCCGTCAACCAGCGACCTTCTTGTAGATGTAGTAAGTCCCCTAACGTCTGTATACCTTTCCCCAACCAATCTGTGTATAATTTATTTTCTCTTCCTAATCTAAAGGCAGGAAATGCCCAAGGATTCAGGTGTTTCGACACTCTCCACGACATTTTTTTTTTTTTTTTTCCATACTGCCTTCCATGTAGCAATGGTATCTTTACATATTACCGAATATTTAATGTTTGGCGGTATATGTGACAGCGGCGTATGTAGCAGTGCCGTCAGGTCCCACAAACCACAAAATTCCGTTTCCAATTTGTAGTCAGTATATCGCCCCGTTTTTTTAATCCAGTCTATTGCATTCCTCATTAAACACGATAAATTATATCCCCTAATATTTGGCAATCCCACTCCCCCCTCCCTCCTTTGTGTGCATTAGAGTTCTTATAGCCAATCTCACTCTTTTACCCCTCCAGATGAATTTAGAAAAGGCCCTGTTTAATCTGAGAACATCTGTGTGACAAATTAACATTGGGATAGTTTGCATTGGGTACAGTAATCTCGCAAAGCTTGTCATCTTGATTAGGTGGCAGCGACCCAGCAGCGAGAGGGGTAGATTTCCCCACCTCTCCAACTCCTCTATTTTGTCTATGATAGGCTTATAATTGAGATCATAAATCTGTTTCGGCGTTCTCCCCAAATAAATTCCCAAGTACTTTACAGATGTTGTCGCTTTCGGGATACCCATTATATTACTCTCCTGGCCACGTTTTACCTCACTCCTCATAAACAGAATCTCACATTTAGACTTATTTAAATGAAAGCCTGAGAATTTTCCAAACTTTTCAATTTTCAAGGAGCAACATAAGGGAGATCTTCCTCTGGGTTGTTCATGAACAGAATTATGTCATCTGCAAATAGGTCATTATTGACTGTCTCATTTCCCACCTTTATCCCTTTGTAGGAACTGCAATCACTTAAATATCTCGACATAGGTTCTATCGCCAAATTAAACGCTAAGGGGGACAGCGGGAACCCCTGCCTCGTTCCCTTTTTCAGCTCAAAGGCATCTGAGAGAAACCCCGGCGTGTATACCCTTGCTTTTGGATTCTGATATAGTACCGCCAAAAATTGTCTAAATGGACCTACCAGATTTATTTTATCCAACACTTGACCCATCCATGGCCACTTCACATTATCGAACGCTTTTTCTGCGTCCAGTGTGACCATAGCTGGATCCTCTCCCTTATCCACATGCTTCCCTCTAATCTTGTCTAGCAATAACATGGCTTTCCTTATATTAGTAACGGCTAATCTTCCCTTCACAAAACCTGTTTGTTGCTTTGATATCAGTCTAGGCAGTATCCTAGCCAGCCTGTCTGCCATTATTTTTCAGAGAAGTTTAACATCTTGATTTATTAATGATATCGGTCTATATACCGAAGGGTCTTCCAAATCTTTCCCTCCCTTCGGGAGAAGCTTTATGTAGGCCATATTCATCCCTTCTGACATATCTTCCCCCTGCAAAATGTGATTATATAAATCTTCAAGCATGGGAACTATTTTCTCACTCAGCACCTTATAAAATGAACCATTAAATCCATCGGGCTCTGGAGCCTTATTGGCCCCCAGTCCTTTTATTGCCGTACTAATTTCTTCCTCCGTGATGCAGCCATTTAAATCCTGTAATTCCTCCTCCGTCAGTTTAGGGATATAAACTCTACCCAGCCATGTCTCCCCCGCCACATCTTGATGATCCTCATCCTTGTATAACCTAGCACAGAATTTGCCCAGCACTCTGTTTATATCTTTGGGATTAGACAGTCGTTGTCCTTTTTTATCTCTAATTGCCATTATAGAAGTACCCACATATCTTCCCCTAGCCAAATGAGCCAGTATTCTCCCTGCTTTGTCACCATACCTATTTAATTCTACCTCCCAGTGATTTCTATATAATTGCTCTCTTTTTTCCGCCCATTCTTCAAAGAAATTATTGGCCCGCATCCAATTCTTTATCCTCATCCAGTAGTGAGTTCTTATATTTTGTATAGGGTGCTCCTAACTTCACTGCTTGCTGCTAAGTACTGCTCTTTTATTCGTTTTTTTATTCTCTGCATGTAAGCCATGATGTTTCCCAATATAATCTAGGGTTAGGTTTGTGCTCCTCATTATACATTGCATCCGTTTCACAAAATCTTGCTCTTTTGTCATGTTTCCTGGAAATCGCCATAGATAATCCGTCCCTTTCTGATGTGCGTCAGCTAAGTCTAGAGATATAGGACTATGATCAGATATCACCATGTCCTCAATATTGACATCACACATTTTGTGTAGTATCTTATCTGACACAAAGAACATGTCTATTCTCGACCATGTCTTGTGTGCATGAGAGTAATATGAAAATTCCCGATCCATAGGGTGTGACGTTCTCCACGCATCTTTCGGCTGCCAATTCGATATCATATCTTCCAAATAACCTTTTTTTCCCCCTATATCTCTTCCCTTCTCCTGGATTTAATTTTAAGCTCCCTTTTCTGTCCTCTTCCTCCTTAAGCACCTCATTACAATCTCCTCCTATTATTAAGTTGTTACCACTATCAGCCAGTATTTTGTTCTGTAAGGACATAAAAAATTTATTTTGATTTATGTTCGGGGCGTATATATTGTATAGGGTAATACTCTCATTATTTATCGCTAATTTCAAACGGATTACCCTACCCTCCTGGTCCATTTCTACGGATGAACTTTGTGTGCCAATGCTTTATGTATCAGTATTGGGACTCCTGCTTTTCTCTCTTCCGTGCTAGAGCCATAAACTTCTTCCACCCATAATTTCTTCATTCTGAAAAAGTCTTCTTTACCCAAGTGTGTCTCCTGAAGCAAGGCTATGTCTGCTTTCAATCTTTTCAGGTATCGAAGTATCGTCATCCTTTTATGTGGTGAGCGCAACCCTTTTATATTCCATGTTATTAATCTAACGGTTTTTAATTGCAAAGTGGTTTATTCTGCGAGGACGTGTGCAGCTTCTCCCACTCAGGTATGGACTGCCAGTCGATGTTATCTCAGTCAGTAATAAATTAATTAGTAAAATAGCAGTGAGCTCATGAACTTTAACTTCCCTCCCTCCCTTCCCCCCCTTCTCATCTCACCCTCTCTCTCCATATAACAACCTCTTTGTTGACTCCTCTTTTTTCCCGCAATTATCCAAACCAAAAGAGAAACAATTTCCCGCCCGCCTATTATCCCATACTTATCATGTTGTACCTATTTTATATCCATTCTCTATCTGAGCCCTGACCCTCATGTAACCTTGAAACTCTGAAATCTTAGATCAACATCTATTTCCCTTAATTTATCATATCAATTTCCTAACATCTTAATATTCACAACCATATTATCTTAAAGTCCTTCTCCATCTCTCCTTTTTGATGTCAGAGAGGTATAAAAATACTTTACTCCCACCCCCTTCATCCCCTCAAGCAATATCTCCCAATGTGAACCTAGCATTTGTATGATACTTTCCCCCTGGAAGATTTCTTAATTTAACACAAAATACTCCCATCAACATTCAATGAAGATCTTGTCTTCTACCTAGTATATACATCACATCTGGTCATCATTATCCCAACTTTATATATGTCTTTTTGTAGTTTTGTACACCACCATGTGGATATCCCTTATTACTGTACGTCTTCCTATTTTAGGTGATTGGGAGTGTAAGTAGTCTTTCTGTAGCTCAACCTGGACCACAAAAATTTCTCCCTTTCATCTTCATATTATCATGTGAGGTATTCCAATCATACTTTTCACTTATGCTGACCCCAGGATATATCTTGACACGATCTCATAAGCATTAACAGAATGGTTTTTAACAGGGAGAAATGCAAAGTACTACATCTGGGCAATAAAAATGGAAAAAGCATATATAGAATGGGAGGAATAGGGCTAAGTGACAGCACATGTGAAAAAGACTTGGGTATACTAATAGATCACAGACTGAATATGAGTCAACAGTGTGATGCAGCAGCAAAAAAGGCAAATGCAATTCTAGGATGTATTAACAGAAGCATACAGTCTAGATCACGTGAAGTCATTATTTCCCTCTACTCCTCTTTGGTCAGACCTCATCTGGAATATTGTGTCCAGTTTTGGGCACCACATTTTAAAAAAGACATCAACAAACTGGAGCAAGTTCAGAAAAGAGCGACCAGAATGGTGACCGGTCTGCAAACCCTGTCTTATGAGGAAAGGTTGCAGGATTTGGGAATGTTTAGTTTGCAAAAGAGAAGACAGAGAGAAGACTTAATAGCTGTCTACAAATATCTAAAGGGCTGTCACATTGTAGAAGGATCAACTTTATTCTCATTTGCACAAGGAAAGACTAGAAGCAATGGGATGAAACTGAATGGGAGGAGACACAGATTAGATATTAGAAAAAACTTTTTGACAGTTAGAGTGATCAATGAGTGGAACAGGCTGCCATGAGAAGTGGTGAGTTCTCCTTCAATGGAAGTCCTCAAACAGAGGCTGGACAGACATCTGACTGGGATGATTTAGCGAATCCTGCTTTGAGCAGGGGGTTGGACCAGATGGCCCAGGAGGTCCCTTCCAACTCTACGATTCTATGATTCATTAGATCATTTAGTATTCTGTCTTGTTTGGTTCTTCCTGAACGCCCTTGTCATTGGGGTTCTTTGTTCCTTAGCCATTGTCTCTCATTATCTCCTTCCAAATGCAAATCTGACCTCAGGCTATATGGATAGGGTCTCCCCCTCTCGTCCTCAGCATCTCCCCCTGTCTCCTCTCTGTGGGTTGGTGTTATCAGGTGATTGCTGGTCAGATGAAGGTTGCTGCTGGGACATAATTTTCATGGCCTCCTTGGGATCTGTAAATGACCTCATCACACCATCTCTTGTCCTAAAACGCAGAGTTGCAGGGTAGTTTAGCTGGAATCTGATGTTGCGTTTAACCAACAGAGTGCATGCTTCGCTGAATGCCCTTCTTCTCCGTGTCACCTCTGCTGAATAGTCTCCAAATAAAAGGACTTTATGTCCCTGAATTATCAGTGGTCGCCTTTTTCCTTTATAAGCCCTGAGTATTTCTTCCTTATCTTTAAAGTTCAAGTACTTTGCCACTGCCTGGTGTGGTCTCTGAGCTTCCTTGTTATTCTGTTTATTCCTGCCCCTCTCAGGCTATGTGCACACGGTGCGGATTCTGCTGTGGAATTTTCTGCGCAGATTTTGCTAAATCTGCAGGTAAAATGACCTGCGTTTCACCTGCAGTTTTAGTGCAGATTTAGTGCAGATTTCCCCTGCAGTTTTCACCTGCAGACTTCTATAATGGAGCAGGTGGAAAACTGCAGCAAAACCGCACAAAAGAAGCAACATGCTGCTTCTTTTATTCCACACCAAATCTGCGCAGAAAAATCTGCATCATGTGCACAGCGTTTTTGTTTTACATAGCCTTAAATGGTACTGTACATGACGTGCAGTTCTGCAGGGCCAATTCTGCTGCAGAACTGCACAGAATCTGCACCGTGTGCACAGGGCCGTCTCAGAGGCCTCTCTGGGGGGCCTATCCTGTGTGCACGCTCCACTCTGCAGTTATAGGACAGTCCCAGTGCTTTTGGCAATTCCACCTCATGGATATCATTTAGCTGCTGTGTGCTTATTGTCTCTGGGAGACCTATCATTTTCAGATTGCTTCTGCGGGACCTATTCTCCAGATCCTCTAGTTTATCCACAGTGTAGGAGACTTGTTTCTTTAAGTCACTGACTTGTTTTTCTAGCTGAATAACTTTGTCCTCCGCCTCAGAAATTCTCTGCTCTGCTTCCTGCAGTTTCTGCTCCTGATGAGTGATCTTGCTTTGCAGCTTTTTAGTGGTAGATTGGATCATGTCAGCCACTGCCTGCTTAAAGTCTTCAGCAAGGTATGATGCCATTTCTTTTGCTAGCTGTTTAAAGTTTAATGAGCCATGAGCATGTAGCTGCGTTTCCAATGTGCCTCTTACCTCCACTGTCTCCCCCTGGCTGAAATTTCCTTCTATTTCCTTATGTGCTTGCCCTGTTTGTGCCTGTGTGTCCGTCGCCATTACTGTGCTCCCACTCTGCAGGCCTCCTCCGACCTCCTCCTCCCTCTGCTCCTTCCCTGCGCCTCTCGTGACAAACCGATCCATGTTGCGGACGGTCCCGGATGATCTCACGATTATCCCAGTACCTTTTGTGAGTCAGGGCTCTGTGTAAATGCAGAGTGTTTGCGGCGGTCAGCAGGAGCTCCCTCACATGCGTCTGCACATGGTGGCGCCGAAACAGGAAGTCCAGGTAGTTTGTTTTAACACTCTCTTTCATTTCTTTACAGCAGAGACAGCTCCTTGTACCAAATTTGAATTTAAAAGCAATAAAAATATATGCAATTATTTTTACTTTTTTTTATTTTGCATTGGTTTGCTATTGTATGACTGCCTCTATGTTTTTGGATAATGTAAGTGATCCAGAAGTACTTGAGTGCTGGGTATTCTGTAAAATAAAGATTGTTTGGTACCTTACTCTTGGCCTAATGATGAGTACATAATTAGCAAGTGAGTGTTCATAGGAAAATAAGTTCCCAATTTTCCACCTGTGAGCGACTGCAGTGCTTTGTTTCTGGTGCATTCGTGTTGAAACGGCAACATTTTTGCCATGCCATGAATTTGGCAAATCCTGGCAAAACCAAGCATTTTTGCTGTGATAGTGTGAGGGAGGTACAGGGCGGTAGTCGTGGCTGATAGCATTTGCATTAGCACGCTCTGCACTCCCATGACATACACTGCATAACTGTGGCCTCTTCCCCAGCACCGTCATGGGTCCTCTGTCCGTTTCTGGAGGTCTTCATGGTCCGGTTTTCTACAAAATGAGCCAGAGTCCAGTTCAACTTTCAAACTGGTAACTTTACTGATTCTGGTACACAGCATAGTCGCATTTTTTCAGCATCAACATCAGGTTTCACAACATACAACTCCTTCTCTTTCCCCTTACTAAGCTCGCTTCCGGGATGGGATCGCACCTTTCGATCCTACAGCGTCCTCACTGTTCAGCCTTGCTTCGTTAGGGGACTCCCTCAGCCATTTCGCCCCGGTCCTGAGGGCATCAGCCCACACAATAAGCTGCCACATATTGAGAGACCTGCCCATACTGCTTAGTCTTTGCCGGCAACTGCAGTCCCACTAATACTGTACCGCTAGCACTGTTGCTGTTGCTCCCTCTGTTGAAATTCTGGCCAAGAACACTAAATGGCTGGGCAATAATCTTCGGCAACATTGTGACATGGTGTTGCCCAGGGCTAGTTAGCCCAAGTGAGCTGCACGAGCGCCCTGGTCCCAACTGACTTCTATACGGAAGTCCGTACTACCTTATCCACCATGCCCCTCCTATCTTAACTATTTACACTACCACTAAAATGTACCCCCATCTTGTGGCCAAACCTGGGTGCTACAATCACCCTACCAGTACAATAACATTACATGAATATATTCGATATATACACACAGCAGAAATATATACAACCAGGGCGTAACTTAAGGGGATAATGAGACTTTACAATTGTAACAAAAAAAAATGCAACGCGGCCGCAACGTTTAAACATAGACTAAACGTGCCAGCTATTGCCTTACAAATGAGAAAAATGTTCGCTTGTTGAGTATTCGGATAAAGCCTGTTCTCCTGTGGGCCAGTCCAAGCCTGGTGGTGGCTAAGAGGGGAGAGACGTAGGTGGCATTTGTTTTTCATACATTATACTTTGTGATCACCTCTGTTGCTGTATTACTGCAAAAAAGCGTTAGCAGCAGTAAATGCCCTCAAAAAATTTTGATAATGCTAATAAATACCATAGCAGTTAATTTTTCTTTGTCGAGAATCCTGCAATGTTATTCTATTGCTAGGAAACGGCCATTTACTTTTCCTTCAGAAAGGTCCTGTTCTGCTTATTATTTTTTTTTTTTTTGTTCTCTAATTTAGCACGTTGCGTGCAGTATATCTGAATTTGTTCTTAGATTTGTTAAAGATTTGCATGTCAAATATGACATATACCTGTATAGATAATTCTTTAATAATACACTGTGCACAAATCCTATTATTGCAGCCCATTGTGTTTTTGTATACCATGTGAGGGATTAGGTCCAATTATGTGTGTATATATTTTGTTTCTACTTTTATACCCTATCTTGTCTTAACATGCTGTGTTGGCTACATATGGGATTACAAATCACCTTACAGGGTTGTCTTTATATAAAAATTAAACAATTTCGGAGTTATGTGGGGGGGGGGGGATTTTGAAGGACTATTATCGGCTTAGTGTGCTGTACCATCAGGGAGTGTCTTTTCATGTGGGGAACAATTGAGCTATCCTGTTTCGATGGAATAAAATAAACCACCTGGAATTGATAGCTTTTAGTCTGGATACCTCCTATGTTTGTGCTTATTCTGTCTGATTTCCCTGTATTGATGTGCATTCAATAATATCTGTCTAAATTTTGTTTCTTTGTAGGTGAAGAAGTTGAAAGCCTTCAATGGTGAAATCACAAAATTGTCACTGGCGGATTCCTTCATGTACATGCTGATTCAAGTGCCAAAGTAAGTTAAAACCAAAATGTCATAAGGACTGGTGGTGTAAATGTGGTGGCTTCTGGGTCATTTATCTCTTGTATTTCATTTCGTATTGTCATTGGAAATTAGATTTGCAAAAACTCTTGAAGGCATTGAGTTTATTAGAGGGTCCACTTGTTTAGGACAATGATCTACAAGCCAGACAATAAAATTGGGGAGGACTCGTCACAACCATTACATGGACAGGCTATTCGTCTCAATAATAAGGTGTAATAGTATATTTTTGCTGTGGTGGCGCTGCAGTCTACATGAGCACTTATTCTAAGGTTCCCCCACAGCATACAGCTGGTCACTGGAGGTCCCAGCAGTGGGACAATTTTGTTAGGATTTCTCAAAAATAAGCCCATTACACAAAGTAGTTCTCATCTAGCCTAACCTGCAGGAATTTGTTGTTGTTTCACTGGATTTTTTTAAATTTTAAGCAGAGTACCTCCTCCAATTTTCACAGATCCACTGATTCTGGAACAGTTTTTCATCTTTTTTGGCCCACTGTTCCAAAGTTATGCCCCCCCATAAATAAAGATGTAATTCAACCATCTTGGCGTATTCTACAGATCTTCTCTATAGGCATGTGCTATTTCTCCTCTGATGCTGGCCAATGAAAAGACTGCTACACCCACAGAAGTTTTGTGGTTTGCGCCCAGGTGGTTCCTGGGAAAACTTTCACCTTTTATTCCTGGATATCATAACTTTGGAATGGAGGGGTGCAGAATCAATGGAGCATCACCAATTGGAGGAGGTGCCCAGTTTAAATTTAAAAATCAAGCAAGAGGTTCTCTTTTAAGAGTAGATGTCAAATCCTGAGTAGATTGTCTTAATAACTCTCTTCCTTGTAAAATAGCAATTCTTGAGTAGCTTTTCTTACCACTGAATGTTGTGCAGTTTCCCTGTATTAATCCTGCTAGAAAATTCCGAAAAAATTGACAACTGGGTATTGTCATTCGCTTATGTTATTTGGGTGTGTCCCTGCAGAGACTCCACTGATTGGACAGTGTTTGATGCAGGGACACGCCCCCTTCCTGGTAGCTCCCAGCTGTTATTTATTCCTAAATTTCCAGGAGGTGATGGGAGAGGAGCCACGAAATTTGGGCTCATAAGAAAAGCTGCTCTAGAACTGGTGTTTCATGGGGAATTATTTTCTGAAACTGACATGTCAGGGGTGGTGACCAGCTTTCTTTAAATTGGGCAAGATCTCGCAGTTCAGGCTAGATCAGATAGTTGGATTATTTCTTACTTGAATACATTTGTTTCGACCTGAGACAGAAATGACACGTGTTGACAGTCCAGGTATGTCTACATAAGATTATTATGGTAGTGTAGAAGATTTACCAAGTCTTCCATAATGATTTTTCTGTAATACTGAGAACAATGTGTCCTCTGCTTAGGTCTATGATTGACACCTTGTGTTATCAACATTCTTGCATCAGTTTCCATATTACTTTGTGTTCTGGGCTCTACAAGGCGTTGGTCTGTGACTCAGTCAGGGTTGGCTTGGCTTGTTGATGGATACACTGTCATTTCCAGAGGCCCTGAGATGCTTGTACTTGTGTTTATCAGCTAAAGTACGAAGAAAGTGTTGGAGTTCCTATTAACATTTCACCAGACAGATATGAGGCTCCTGTCCAAGTGACTAAGAATGATTGTTATGTAAAATACCTGTGTGGTAATGTCTCATTGTGCTGCCATATTTGCTAGTAATGCAAATCTATTTTTATGCAAAACTAAAGCTTTAACACAAATAAGCCTTAAACAAAGATGTTGTTTTTTTTTTTTTGCCAGTTATTCCTTGAGAATAGAAGCCATGGTGCTAAAAAGAGAATTTTCACCCTCTTACTCGTCTCTGAATCAGGATATGATGATAATCCGATTAGCTACAAAAGGTGAGCGATCAGAAGCCCCTCATATTCCTTTCATTCTACATCATCTTTTATGTATTAAAAGCTACAATCAGCACAGTTATGCCGATACCGGGGGAGGTGATTCTGTTGCCCTGGTATTCACACTGAGCTATGGCATGTGTAGGTTTTTTAAATTTCTCTAGTATTTGGATAATATCTCCCAGGAGTTTGTATGTTCTCCCCATGTTTGTTTGGGGTTTCCTCCAGGTTTTCTGTTTTCCTCCCACTCTCCAAAGTTATAGGCTGATACAGAAAGTACAGGGTGGGCCATTTATATGGATACACCTAAATAAAATGGGAATGGTTGGTGACCCAGATCGGCGCGCCTGAATTTGCAAAATGGACAACACAAAAATTGGAACGGGACCCTCAGTTTACACAGAACATTATGTTCCGTGATGAGGCAAACTTTTTTGGGTGGGCCATTTTATATAGATACACCTAAATAAGATGGGAATGGTGACCGTTTTCTTGGTAAGGTTGCCTTGCATTGAAATCTGCTGCAATGACCCTGCGTTCACCAGACATCAACACAATTTCTATCCACTCCTCACGTGTTAACCTCTGTGACATGTCAATGGCTGTAAACAAAGATAAACTTGTAAATAACTCATGAAAGAATAAAGTTACATTAAAACCAAGCACAACATTGTTTTTCTTGTGAAATTCTCAATAAGTTTGATGTGTCACATGACCCTCTTCCCATTGAAAAAAATAAAGTTGGATCCAAAATGGCCAACTTCAAAATGGCCACCATGGTCACCACCCATCTTGAAAAGTTTCCCCCTCCCATATGCTAATGTGCCACAAACAGGAAATTGATATCACCAACCATTCCCATTTTATGAAGGTGTATCCATATAAATGGCCCGCCCTGTAGATTGTGATTATGATTATGTCTGTAAAACAATTCTGAATACGATGGCGCTATATCCGTTTAATTATTTTACATGTATAGTTCTGTCGGGAAACAATGTCCATTAACTAGCTTGTGATGAGAGAGAAACCATTCCAACACTTCTGAAGATTCTGTATGGGGTTTCTTGTCTGCGGCTTACTATATATAAAAAAAAAAATCTGTCTGGTTCACGACTACATGCAAGATTAACTAAATTGCTTCAAATTGGTGCAAGAAAGAGAATCCCTTCCATGATTACAGACCAGACGGAGATCTGATGGACGGTTGTCTGTTTGTGAACCTGAATGTACAATGTCGGAGGCTACACGTCTCCTTTACACAGATATCATTAAAGCGCTTTTTCTGAAATGGCAAGTTATCCTCTGCCTGTAACCAAGCTAGCGATATTTCCTCAGCGATCTTCCCCTGACCTGTGCACCTAAATGGTCGACTGGGCACACAGTTATTTTAATGGGAGACACTGGGGCCCCGCTATAATTCATATGATGTGTATGGCGTCCCATCCCAGCCTGAATTGTTCATGCGCTTGGAAAATTAGCTTTCTTTTAAAGCATAAGTGTAATCAGAGTTCACTATACAAACTGCAGGCGTCATTACGTAGATCTCTTGGGACTGATGAAGCTGATATACTTACTTTGAAATCTAATGACTAAACTGCTGTATATCTCATTTTGAAAGTTTTCCTGTCTGAGATTTAAGTGAGAATATGGATTTTGATTTACAAAGTATGGGCTATTTCTTTTTTTACTTTATAGTTAAGAAATATTTAAAAATATATGTAAAGGAAACCAGTCGACAAACCCCAGATTGTGCGATTTGCTTTGTATACAGATCGTTCTACCTTGTATACAAAACAAAAGCCACAGGTTCCTATAGGACCTGCTTTCCCTAGACAATAACTTTGTGCTGAGCTTATTCTTGTCTCCCTAGAATACAGCTGCTTCAGTAGAAAAGGCTGCAAGTGTAAGGGCTTGTCACTTAAAGGAGATGTCTTGTCAGAAAACAACTTATTGCAACATAAAAACCTGATTGACAGTGTTTTTTTAAAAAAATGAACATGATTATTAAAAAAAAATAAATCTTACATTTATGACAGTGGCCTGTGGGGCTTTTTTAGACTGGAACTTCCTGTTCTTCTAGGAGGTTTCCAGCAGGTTCCTTATTACAGAGGCAGGATTACAATGATGAGTAAGGCTAAGTTCACACTTGCGTTTGGCTGGTCTGCGTAGGGCTGCGTACTTTCTCCCTTACGCTCCGCATGCATCCTGTGTCGTCCTGCGTACCTATCTTTAACATTGGGTATGTAGGGACATGTATTGTATGCGGATGCGTCCGCATGCAGCGTTTTGACGTGCCCGGCGGCCGCACGTAAATGCAGGACGCATGCGGAAGTAGGCGGAGCTTATTGAAGTACGCAGACCAGCCAAAACGCAAGTGTGAACTTGGCCTAACCCATATATACACAGCTGATAACACAGGATCCACCAGTGACAGTAAGTGATGCCAGGTCCCTGCACACTTACATTTGCACACGCTCCTTAGATACTTCAATACAAATGAACGGGTCAGAGCCTGACCACTGTGGCTAATGTAAATGTAAAGTCTTAAATTGTCCTAGTATCCAGTGTGTAAATCGTGACATTTCTATTTTTTATATATGAAGATTGTGAAGTAGAAAAAAAAGAATTTGGAAAATAAAAAATAAAAAAAAAAAATATATAAATAATATATATTATAGAAAATTATTTAAAAGGGTCATTTTTTTTCTGATGGTTTTCCTCTTTAGGTGAACATAGACATGAGAATAGTGGTCAGCTGAACAGGTATTTCCCCAAATTCCACCATTAATGGCCATCAATCAGGAGAAAAATGCAAACTGTTCCAGACACATCTTGAAGCGGCTCATGTTCTGGAACTAATGGAGAATATTTACCAGATGGCAATTTTCCCTGAAGTTGTTTAATGGTGGATCGGGCGGCCAATATGCATATAAGATGATCAGCTTGTCCTCATGAATTTTGTGTTTTTGCACATTTTCACCATGGTCCTGGATAGTCGCCTCCTTCCATGTCTGTGCAGGGAACGCGCAGTGTACACCACGGCCATACATATACGTTTATATACGGGGGGGAATTTTTAGCATACTAGTGCTTATTTTAACACTAAGGCAGATTTACAGATGTTAAAGCACACCCATATGTGGACCTTAATTACTATGGTGAGTAGCATTTGCTATTGCAAGAGATAATTTTGGACTATATTACGGGTCTGACCCACATTTTGTTAGGGTGTGTGTATTGTAATGTGGGAGGGTAGAAAAAACTGACACTAACTTAAACATGCAAACTACTTAGATGTATATAGTAAATGTATATAACTTATGGTACATTAAATATTGAGGTCATGAGCAATAGCGGGGCTTTTCAGAGTATTTCTACGGAGACCTCACCAAACCAACCAAGATGAGGACTCTGCCTCTCCATCTGTGATGAAAAGCCTTAAAAATAATTCTTGCACAGTTTATGTAGGGTTCAAGAGACAAATCAAACAGTAAAATAAGCACAAAACTAGGCGACTATGTGGCTAATCCAGAGATTGCTGCCTCCATATAAGACTGTACCATTTATAGTCACTTCTGTAGAAATGGCCTCCTCATCTGGGCCGCGCCAGCATCTAGAGGCCACAAAACACTGAGCTAAAAGACGAAGAATATACCTTCAATGGCACAAAATTTACACTAAATTATCTGCCGTATTAATGAATAGTAAACTTTATTTTCATAAGGTCGGGTTCACACTAGTCATGTTAAAAGCTGAGAATTGAGCTTTACATTCTACTCGCAGTCACATTAAAGATTTGTAAAAAATAAAATTAAAATTCTAAAAATCTATTGAAGTGACCAAAAGCTATTCTTTTATTTATTTTCTTTTTAAATGGCTAATAAGTAATAGTAGAAAAAAAAAAAAAAATTTGAAGAGCAGGCCATTTTTTTTCCTGTTCCTGACGGACACAGTTTATGGATTTTATCATGCATGCGCTTTTAATGGTTTAAAAGTTTTATTTTTTTTTCCCTTGGATTTTCAAATAATTTTTCCTAAAATTTTTATATGTCGGGCTTTAATCTTTTCTTTTTTTATATTTATACTCATCACTTTTTTATTTTTTACTTTCTACTGTCTTTCTGCCTTCCTTCTGCCTTTTCTTGTTTTTTTTTCCTTTCTTTTTTTTTCTCCTCCTTTCTCCCCCCCTTGTTTTTTCCTGTCTTACAAAAAAAGTATTTTACAATTTATCTTAACCACAAAGAACCGCTAAAAAAATCCATTACCGTTTAATTATTTTTAATTTTTATATATTGGTCGTATCCTTCTTTTTTTTTTTTTTTTTTTTTTTTTTTTTTTTTTTTTTTTCATGGGTGGGGAACAAGAAATTATGTTTTAATTCTAGCACTTTTTTTAATTTAAGCCTCCCCCCCCAATTTATTTTTGCATTTTCACAAAATGCCCTCCCCCACCATCCGTTGGGAGTATTTTGGTATATTAATACATTCTTTTGATTGCCAATTGCCCCTATAATTGAGGTTGTTAAATTAACCTCCTGACTGTGTCTCAAGGGACCCAGCGGCTCTTGTTCTCACCCTAAACCCAGCAAATCGCATGATCACTGCGTCTGCAAGAGGAAGGACGGACAGTCATTCATAATCTATATATACAAGCACTAGGTCATCTTGTGTGTACTGCGATTGAGAAGACAAATGTGGTAATAAACCATGTTGCCTTCTCTGTGGGGAGAGTCTATGCAGCTGTAGTGGTTGTGCGCAGACTGTAGGACACAGACCATCCTGTGCAAGCTGATTGCTGCTCACCGACATTCTAAAATGTCAATGCAGAGTAAAGTGAGGACCGCTCAGACATTTGTAGTCTATAGGCAGTCCAGGAGTAGTTTATTTTTTTCTTTTAGATTTGTAGGAATGTGTCTAATGATGAGCGCTCATAAAAAAAAAAAAAAAAAGTAAAAATAAAAAAAATCAGTATTACGCATGTGACTTCATTAAGCTGCAATTATAGGCTTGGTGAGTAATACTTTGCCCTCTTAAGGACATCATCAAACCACAGCAGTGAAATGAGGCAAAATGTGTAGGGAAATTATCAGATTACACCTACAACAATGCTAATAGTGGAGAAAGGACAAGTCTTCCTGACTTCAGCTCCCATTTACCGGATAATGCGATGACCCTGCACAATAGGTGATGCGCTGATACATAATAAGTCATACTGACTGTATAGAGACAGTCAAGAGCAATATGTTTCTTTGGACTTGCAGCTCCTTTTTCTTTTCTAACTTTGGAAACTGCTTCTGTCCGTTCTTCACAATTGTTTTTCCCCTATTTGAACCAGAAATTTGAGAGGAGATGATGCCATTGTAAGTAACGCCGACCACAGTCGTGTTTACTACGGCATTAGCTCATCCTGTATCGAAAAGCATTGTGCTGTCATGAAACTCATGAATAATGAGCTGGGGATAAATTACAGTCGCCAGAGCAGAGAGTTGTATTACATAGGCTTGTACAGAAGTGGGACAAGGAGCTAACAAAAGCATGGATTGCCCGTAGCGTGATTTTTTTTTTTTTTTTTTGTTTTATACACTTCTTCTGATGTGTTTTAATTGGAGTCAAGTTGCCACAAAATCCACTCATATTTTTTTTTTCTTTTTTTACGATGGTTTCAATTCCCAAAGACCATAACATCTCATAGAGGTCCTTTTTAAGCTCTCCTTAATGATTTATTATTTTCCTCTTTTAGAACTAATGTCATGTGAGCAGCTACACTCCATCTTGTACTTGGTCCTGCAAGCCGGGAACATAATGAATGCAGTAAGTGTGAAGCCTCCTGATTATTACCATTGTTACCTATCTCTTACATAATACGGCTTGTGCCTCCCCAGTTCCCTGTAGAATTCCCATTTGACATGTTTTCTGAGATCTTTCAGTGCTTACGTTGCCTATGTTTTCTCTCCAGGGCGGATATGCTGGTAATGCTGTGGGTTTTAAATTGTCGTCACTGCTCAGGCTGGCGGACACAAAGGCCAATAAACCGGGAATGAATCTGTTACATTTTGTGGCTCTGGTACGTGTAGTCCAGTCTTAATCACTTTCTAGGCAGATGATTGTTACTCATTGTATGGATCTAATAAATGCACCATGTTGGATCATCTTAAGAGGATATCCGGGAGTTTTATAAAAGACAAAAAAAATTTTGCCTAAGCACTTAAAGGCAGGTAGTTATTACCTACCTTCCCGTTGTGGCCGCCGCCCTTCGCTGGCACAGATTTCCACTGACAGTTTGACTTGCGGTTGACAGCGGGACTATTGGTGTCATGCTGACTGACAGATGGCTTTCTGCTGCCTAATTGGTGAAAGCTGGCTTCCAATCCGTATGATGTTAGTAGTTCCGCCCTGTCAACAGGAAGAGAAACTGCTGCTCTGGCAGGAGCGGTCAATGACCGGCCCGGAGTATAACAGACAAGTAGTTGCCTCTCTTAGCAATCACATCACATGCCTTTTTTTATTATTATAAAGTCCTGGATATCCTCTTTTAATCTTCAAGTGGTCACTAAGTGGAACAAAAAAATTGCAAATGGGTTGTATGTCAGCTTTTTAAAGCTGTAATGGGCCTTTAATTCTTATTAGTGGTCTGCATGTTATGTCTTCTTTGCTGTTTTACCAGATGCAGTTGTGGCCCATTATGTTTCAGATAAACTCAGCAATTTGTAGTAGTTATTCAGAATTAGAAGATTTTTTTGCATACGAACAGCTCCACTTCACCACTACCACCTGTCAGTGACGGCAGCTGCTGCATGAAAAGTGCAGCATTGCCAGCTGGCCATTCACATGACTGTCTGACTCTGTAATGACTGAGCAGACTGTGTCCACCAGATCGAGTGATTCTTATTAGTGTCTAAGTTCTAGCTATCCACGTAGAATACTAGGTTAGTAAGTGAGCAAATCAACATTCTTATAAGACACATATGACTTGATAGAGCTTAAAGGAGATGTCGCCTCAAAACAAAATAATTTTCCAACAACCCAAAGGTATAATTTTTGACAATAACTTAAGTTTTTATTTATGTAAAGAATTGTACTTAAGATGCACATTGCCATTTTTTTTATATAATGCATTATATTCATTGCTATTTTTATTTATTTTTAGGAAGCCCAGAAGAAGGATGCTGCATTACTTAAGTTTTCTGAGACCCTGCATCATGTAAATGAAGCTGCCAGGTAAATAGAATCATCCTTGTGGACATCTGCACACATTCCCTTTACTCTTTTCATAGGGATACATAAATATATTTAGAAAATCTCACTGTCAATTTTAGCGTATGGTATTAGTGTTAATACAATCCACAGAACAATGCATGAGGCTGTAACCCTTTGTGCCTGTAGCTGTGATACTGAATAGAGCAAGTAGTTAAGTAGGCCTTAGAAAACCCCCAGGTTTTATGTAGTAAGCAACTCCTGCGTTGGGCATCCCAATAAACCTAAGCATTTGGTTGAAAAAATAGTGTGTCACAGCACGTATGTTTAGTATATTAATATAAACCCACCTTGTTGGCTTGAATTGACCTTATTAGTAGAGATGGACGGACCCCTGGATGTTCGGGTCCGGCCGAACCGTTAAAAAAAAAAAAATTGGGTACTAGAGCAGTGCCCAGACCCCATTCACTTGAATGGGGGGCCTGATCATCCAGTGTTTGCCACACTGTTATGTGCATGACAGCGTGGCAAACACTGCCTCTAATTGGTGGTAAAATCATCACAGGCAGCCGCAGTTCCCATGCTGTCAAATGACAGCATGAGCCCGCAGCTGTGATCGAAGGTAAAATACTTACCTCTGGTCCCTGGCGTCTGCTTATGAGACTACTGCTCCCATCAGCCTACGCATGCTGCTGCTAATAACAGCGATAGCAGTCAGCGGTTGAAGGGAGTATTCATCAGCTAACGCCTGCGTGATAAATAATTTAAAAAAAAAAAAAAAAATGTCGTGGCATTGTTGATAACCAGCCAGGCAAAACTGACAGGCTTGCGGGCTTCAACCCTTAGCTGTCGGCTTTGGCAAGGTTGGTTATCAAGAATAGAGGGGTCCTTGTCAACCAGCCAAGTTAAAGCAGACTACTGGGGGCTGGTATTCTCAGGCTGGTAAAAATAGCGGCCTGCAGCAGTCGTGAAAAGGAGCATCTATTAGATGCGCCAATTCTGGCGCTCGGCCCAGCTCTTCCCACTTGCTCTGTGGCAAGTGAGGTTCATATTTGTGGGGTTGTCACCTTTGTATTGTCCGGTGACATCAAGCCCACGGCTTAGTTATAGAAAGGCGTCTGTAAGATATAACCCCACAGCAGAAGGATAGGTATTCCACGTCTCTTGGCATAATAGGAAGTCGATAAGAAGGTGATTATGCTTTTCTCTGCATATAATCCTAGTTTCATGCTTTTGCAGAAACCCCTTTTAAGTATAAAATGCTTTAGTTCTAAAGGAGTGTCAAATATGTCAAAATAAAATTTTCTTAATTTTCACAGGATGGGTCAATCCATGTTAAAAACTATATTGTTACATTTTTATTTGCAGTTACTTTAAAATATATAAATATATTTCTGCTTATTATGCAAAACTAATGACCTACAGTGCTAGTAAGGAATCCAGTGCACTCTCTTGGAACAAAGTAACAAAGGGTAAAATTCTCTGTTTTATTAACTAAAATGCAGCATTATATTCTGTGTTACAGTCATGGTTTGTCAGTGAGATTTTTAGTTTCTATGCCCAAAGCGGAGTTGCAGAACATGAAAAAGAGCAAGAATTTAACCTTTTTGTGTCAGGTGCTTGGCTTTCCCACATTACTACTGGAGTTCCCTTTCACTTGTTACTATGACAGAGAAAGCCGGGTCAAAAGGCTGATTCATGCACAAAAGCCCAGCTTGTACTTCAGTCCTGAGCAAACTAAAGTCTTCAGAAAAGCAGCACCATGTAAACTGGCATGATGAAAGAATCAGTCGCCTTTCTTCCATACATCTGCTGTGTAGCTGCACTTATCCTGTAGTGAGAACTTGTGTGGTTTTACCAGTGGTGAAGATTGCTTGGTTTTTCAATCATACGGACTAAAGGTTCACTCGAAGTGTCGATCCACTGCTGTTTATAAATCCAAGTGACAGTTTTGATACTTTCTGTCAGTTCTTCCCTCTTCAGTTTAATTTTTGCATCTTATAAGAGACTGATAATTTTAGGCCCAGACTGGATACCTGACCAGAGAAGAACGGATCGAATTGCTTGTCTCTAACCAGTGCCCTGAATAGAATAAATTCCTTATTAAAAAATATTATTTTTTTTTTACGTATTAAAGTATGTTATTTATAGGTTTAATATGGGACATTGCCTTCAGATCATGATAGCCATCTGTGAACTTGGCAGTCAGCGCTTGATTGGTTGCCTTTATAATGTAGACTGTTTTAGTTGGCATATTTTTCTATTGTATGCCGAGGCAGTAGCTTTATTTATTCCTGTTCACATCACATTTTGCAAAGCTGTTTGGGCGCCTGCGCTTTAAATACTACTATATTAAAAAGCATAGTACCCTGTAAATATGCCAACGCAATTTGAACAAAGCATTATAAATCTTTAATAAATGCAACCACTTGTAGCATAGATTAACCCGTCGCTCACGTCAGCATGACTTTACTAACCATTCCACAAGAATAAGTGACCTCAGAACATTATAGCATAGTGTATTCTGTGAGACATTAGTCATTGATAATCCTGTAACAAGCCTTCTTTTTCTGTGTGATAACTCGCTTCCACCCAATTTATCCGCTTTCTGAATTTGACAACCAGGCAAGGCTATGTTTGACATTGAGGTGTTTGGTGAACTGTTCAAACATTACAGAATGATTCCTCAACACAGGCTTTCAACATGTTGTGTAATTGTGTTTCTTGACCTTACAGGTTGTCTACAGAAAATATGGAGGCAGAGTTTCGTGCACTATTAACAAAAACGAAAACCCTCAAAGACCAGATCAAGAAGGACGCGGAGTTGTCTCAGCAAATGGAACACTTTCTTCAGGTACGTAATTTATCAACATGCATGTAGTGAAGAGACCCTCACCATAAGAGTGGCTCGTAAGGAAGGTTTGCATGATAAACTTAAATGTTGGTACATAGTGCTATGTAGTGAACAGTAATTGCTTGTATTTTATATGTGACGTTAATCTATTGTATCTCAGAATTCTGTGAAAGACTTAAAAGAGTTGGAAAAACACAAAGTAGAATTACAAAAGGAGGGTAACACTCTAATTGACTTCTTCTGTGAAGACAAAGAAACCATGAAACTTGATGAATGTTTCCAAATATTTCGAGACTTTTGTGAAAAGTTTAACAAAGCTGTAAAGGTAAGACCCTCATACCTAACTGTAATTGTAAAGTGCTCAATTGTTTTAGATTTTTTGTCTTACATTTTGGATACAAAATATCTCTCTGGATTGTTAAATCAGATTTACAAAACTCCTTTTAGGTGAGACAGGCATATGGATATGTTTTTAATTTTGTTCCCTTATTTGAATAGGAAAATAAAGAGAGGGAAATTCAAGATCTTCGGGTTCAGAAGAGACAAAAGGAAATGGAACTTAAAAGACGCTCCTGGATCTTTGGAGAGAACGGAGGCTTTGGAAGGAGTAGCAGTGAAGGCGATGTAGAGTTATTAGCAAAAAAAGGACTTGAAGATGTTTTGCCTTTTTTGCAACAAAGACCACAAAGTCCATTAAGCAGAAACTCTAGCTCAAGGAGATCCCGACTATCACTAGGAGTTACAGCAGATCGAGAACTGCAGATGTACTTGGAAGCACCACATGATGATAAAACGAACAAATTTAACAGTCTGCCCAGATCTCACTCTCACCAGCCAAGACCCACGGTGGCATGGATAGAAACAAGGGAGATAAAGGACCAGGACATTAATATTATGGATTTGAATAAGGATGACACCACTCAAAGTAAACATCCATTGCCTACTGTTCTTATTAGTTTGGAAGATGAGGCACCTGACCACACTGCCATTTCTAACTTGAATTACAAAAAGGATAAAACAGACAGAAATAACAACCAGCAACAACTAAGCTGCCAGAATATGTTGGACAGCAAGCACAATAAGACAGCATTAAGTCCTCTAACCGTCACTGTAGAAGAACGAGGGCTAGTTAAAAAGTTGCAAAAATTTGAACTCCAAGGATCTGGAAACAAAAACGCTAATTATTCATGTCTCTCAGACATAGAAATGCTTGACGAGTTAAACTTGGGTTCCTTTAGCTGTATAGATGATAGTATGCCATTAAGTGAAACTACCAAAGACAATTCATTTATTTCATTAAGCACTTCAGATGAAAAAGCTGGAGCTCCTCTATACAGCATTGGTAGTCGGCTGTCCGAACACACAGGTAACAAGCAAGAGCATAGGCCGTTGTTTTTTGTCGAAGATGGTACAGATAATTCTTTAACACTCGATGGATCAGAAAGCAAAGATATATATGAGAAAGAAAGTGTGCAGATCGATGAATCTGATGGAGGAATAGGATCAAATACCTCTGTTTCCGATCAGTCTGAAACCTCAGAACATGGTTGTAGAAAGAACAGTATTTCCAAGGAGAGTGCCTTGAAAAATAAAGTTCCTACCGACCCCAAGAGACATAACTCCTTGAAAGAAAGAATCCCTAGCATCAGTAAGACAACTGCTACTCGGCCAAGTAACATTGGCACTACAAAACCTGTTCGTATGTTGAATGACTCTGAGCATATTACAATGAGAAAAGTTGTGCCCATTTCTAAATCCAACAGACCTGGAAGTATAAAACGTACAGAACTCAGGAGTTCAGTTAAGGATGAGGCAAAATCAGATGAGCTCAAACAGACACAACGTAATTCTCTAAGAGTAAAATCTGATAATACGCAGAAGTCTTCACCAAGATCTAGCATTGCTACTGAGGAACCCAAGTTTCAAAGAGGAGCCAGTTTTACTTCCAGCAGTGGACGCTTTCAAAGAGATCAGATTCAGAGAAAAAGTTCAGTCAAAAAACCAGCTGCAAAGCCAGTTAGAAATATTAGTAAGCCGAAACTTGATGAAACGAAGATCTGTCGGACAACTCAAAAACAAAATCCACCACCTGCAGAAGTAAACAAACCTCCACCATCCAATACCTTGAAAACTTCATCATCTACTCCAAGTTTTGCCAGAAACACGGTGGCCTCCTCTTCTCGCCGTGCAAAGCCAGAGCCTCCTGCACCTTCCCCAATAAAATCTTCAACAATAACTAGATCAACATCCTTGCGCCAATCTAATGGAAAGTCTGAACCAGTAGTAAGAGAGTCTACCTTAAAAGAAAATGGAAGTGTTGGTACCTTCAGAAGGACCAATAGCATGAGGTCAAATGGGAAGGTGACAGAGGCTACTAATAATGGGAAATCTGAGACTGCCCAAAAAGAGAAGAGTATAGTGGAAAAATCATCTTTGAAATTCAAGGATACGGGCAAAGCAACATTAGGTAAAATACTGAAGCCTTTGTTGAAGTAGGTGTATATTTAAAGAGACGGTTTAATTCGACAAACCCCGTTTGGGTGAAATTAAATCTTCTGACAAGCTGTGCTCATGCAGTGCAGATTTTTTTTTTTCTATAGACTGTGATGACTGTTGCGACCATTAACTACTCTTTTTCCGGCAAGTGCATTATGCGGCCTCATGAAGGAATTTGTGTTGTGATAGTCTTTGAGCTGGCCTAAAAGAGTGCTTAATTGAAAATCTGTATCCGCTTTAACCACTTCCTGAAAAAAACATTTTTCGAAGAACTTTTGAGGACTCTGGTTAGAATTTTTTTCATTTTCCAAAGGTACAATTTAATAATTGGTTAATATGGCTGGCTAAAGGAGTACTGGATCACACTGCCAGTGGCTTGATGGTGGGGACTCTGCTGGGAGGAGTCTCCTAAATTTTTGGATTTTATGGCATTGACTGCCACAGGTGTTTCTCTACACTACAAGGAAAAGCGAGAGGAAGACTCTGTGATGCTGTTACTTACAGAACTATATACTTTGAACACAGAAGTGCCATGTATTTATAAAGTATATGAATGGGGTCACCTTTCTGTACATAAAGATTGAACTTTTGTTGACAGCACTTCGTCCATTCATTGTGTACTCACTGTGACTCTTGCCTTTACTGTTCACACAGGAATTCTGCTGCTAGGCTTCGATCATGTAAGGTTCTAAAAGAGTCTGTTCATTTTCCACTACCTGATGGGCAAGCGAAGTTGGACTTATCATGAGTAGTGATTTATATTCTGATAACATGATCTTCTAAGTTTGTTCATGTTAGAAATATTATGAGAATTTTATCCATATATCTGGCAATGTATAGACAGACACTATATAATATGGTATGACAGATATTTAAAAATTTATGCTTTGTATCTATTTGACCATTTTACTATCTAAGAAAGACCTAAAATCCCAAAGAAACAGCTCACACCCAGTGCCAAAAGAATGCAAGTAACTTAAAGGGGTATTCTAAAGTTTGGAAGTTATTCTCCTATCCAGGTGATAAGGATAACTTGGTGATCACTGGAGAGTCTGTCCTCTGGAACACCCAATGTTGTCAAGAACTGGGGATGTGTAAATTGAGTCATAGTCGATCATAAGCACTAACAAACTATTCAGTCTTATAGCAGTGCCGAAGACTAGCCAAGTGCAGTGCTTGGCTATCTCCAGCAGTTCCATTAAGACTTAATGGCGTGGTAGGGCACATGATCAACCACTTATCCTTTCACACTAGGCTCTTCAGATTCCCGGTTCTCGCAAATGGTGAAGGTCCCAGCTGTTGGATTCACAGCGATCATGACGTTATATCCTATCCAATAGGTAGGGGATTTTTGCCAAACTTGAAGTGATCTTTGATTCTCCTTGCCTTTTTGTCATTACGAATGCTTTTACAACCTAAATTCATCTTAATATATTCTAATCGTGGGTGGAGCTTTTTTTTCTCATACAAAGTTCCAAATTCTCTGCTTAGAGATATGTTCAAAAGATTACATGCTGGTTACCTGTCATCTCCACTACGGAGGGCATAAGGAGTTAATGCTTACCATTTTGAAGGTTTGTCCGGTGAGTAAAAATGTACAAAATGCTAAATAATTAAAAGAAGCAATACTCTCCTCACTAATTTATTGATCAAATTTTGACTCCTACTTCAGAGAAGTGATCTCTTAGTGTAGTGGACCAGTGATTAGCTGCAGTGGCTCCATGTCCCTGTGTCAGGTCGTCATCGCTACAGCATTAGAGCTGGAGCAGATAGATGACGTGAGTATTGCTACTGTTATGTTTATTTTTTTAACCATTGTGAGCATTTTGTAAAAACACAAAATAAAGTTTGACAGAGTATGTCTTCAAAGAAAAAACTATTCAGGCTTTCAGTTCTAGTGTAAAAACAATGCGTCAAGTATGAAGGCAATGAGATGGGACGCCCAAGTTCCACTTTTATCCAGACACACCCAGTGCCTCCGTAATTATCGGGTTTCCTCCAGGGTGAAGTAATAAGGATTTAAACATCTACGCTTTGATGCCTTAATGCAGTTAAATATTTTAGGGTTTCATTCTTTTTATGCCCCAAAGAAAGAAAAAGTTTTAGTATTGATTATGAAAACCTCATTGCTGGAGTATTTAAAGAGAGCCTGTCATATGGAACACTGCCTCTGATCTGCCAGAAGATTGTTCTAGAGCAGAAATAAATGAACAGACTAATGTGTGGGTGAGTGGGAACAGATTATGTAGAACTTGTACTTTAATCATTGAAATGCTTGCTGACTCCGGGCTTAGCAGTCAAGGCGACGGTACCTAATCGGGAAAGGTTGTCACTGATTTGGACCACCTCCTTGACTGGTAAGCCCAGAGTGTGCAGGTATGTCAATGATGAAAATACAAGATCTGCTGAATCTTAACTAAGTATCAATCTGTACAGCCTCTCCTGCTCTAACATGTCATCCATAGACTGTGCAATATTTCATGGCTGACTAAGTCCCTTTAATTATAAACTAGTAGCACAGACGTTCAGCCACAGCATATAATAGACTTCTCTGGGATCTTGCTATGTTAATGTGGAGGCCCATATATTATGCATTTCGTTAAACAATAGATATACATTTTTAATTTGCTAATACAATATCTTACGGTAATTCAGATATTCATTCTGCCAAAGTGGATAACATGAACACAAAGTGTACTTTGCATTTGCACATAAGATGGATGTGTAAATGGTATCTTCTGTGCAAAACAATAATTGCGAGTATGATAAAAGATTTGGCTTTTTTTTAAATTAAAGTTGACCCCCTGTATCATGTTAGAATATACAGGTCCTTTTTTCCCTTGTCGAGGTATCAGACCTAGTGTATATAAAAGCAGATATTCAGGAACAGGATTCATTGGTAGGCTGTACGTGTTTTCTTATTTGTCTGTATATTTACTACCATTTTCTGATGGCGAAGATTTATTTAAGTATGTTTAATAATGTAAATTTGTATACTAGAAGGTACAATGTACATAGCCAATATGTATTTAAAGGATCTTTACATATTTCAGAATAGTTTGCTAATAAATTTCTCAACTGAAGTTAAGTGTTTTTGTTTTGTCCTTTCTTTTCTTCCTGTTTGAATAATTGTAGTACAATCCCGATTCCAAAAAAAAAGTTGGGACGCTGTCTAAAATGTAAAGAAAACCAGAATGCAATAATTTGGAAATCTTATTGCCACATTTTATTCACAGCAAAACATAGAACACAGATCAAAAGGTGAATGTTAGATTATTTTTCTTTTCCATTTGAAAAACTTATGACATTGGTAGAAACACATGCTTTTCTCACAACAAATGGCATTGTGGGTTATTAATCATCTAGAGATGGATAGCTGGTGGGGATAGGTTGAACTTGATGGACCTATTTTTTTTTTTTTTTTCCAATGTATGCAGGCTATGTAGAAAACAATCTTAAAAGAAATGGGGTCAAGGCCATGTCCGTAGCATCCCCTCTTCTTTTTACAACAGTCTGGGAGATTTGGAGACCAATTGTTGGAGTTTTAGGAGAGGAATATTGCCCCTTTTTTGTTTGATGTATTATTCTAGCTGCTCAACACTCCTGGGTCTTCTTTCTCAGATTTTTAATTTCATTATGGTCCAAACTTTTTCCCTTGGCTGCATCCTCTCCCCATGATGGCCTGTTTGAGTATAACAGCATACATTGGGGATTCTGATACAAAACGCTATCGAGGTGGAAGTTTATTGAAAAAAAAAGAGTAGAGAGGGAACAAAATATTTAAAGTATTTTACAAAAGTGATTAGATTACTACATTAAATAGACTTTTGAAACAATGAGGAAAGCAAAGGGCATATAATAAAGCCCAAGAATCTTTTTTGATAATACTAACACATCATATAATATGGAACAGTAGTACATTGTAAGGACAGGGAAAGCATCCAGGAAGCCTGGATCAAATGCATGTAAAAGTCTAAAGCTTGTCTCCTAATGGATAATCCTAATTGTGCTCAAGGAGAATGTCCCCTAAATTAGTTATTTAGATACATGTGGACAAAAAGAAAAAAAAAACGTTAGGTCCCTTACACTCATCAACACTCATCACCTACACTCAACAACTTCAACTCTTCTCGGAAGGGTAGATTTAGAAGATATGTTTCACAATCTCTCCTTTTTCATACCAAGGATGTTCACTGGTGTTGAGTTCAGGGCTCTGGTGGACCAGTTAAGTTCTTCTACACCAGCCTTGTCCAACCATTCCTTTTAAGGGCCTCTATTTTCACTAGGGCACAGTCCTACTGGAACAGAGAAGCGCCTTTCATAAACTATTCTCACAAAACTCATGGTACGCTGAAGCATTAAGATTTCCCTTCACTGGAACTAAGAGGCTTGAGCCAGTCACTGAAAAATTGCTGAAAAACCACCCATTAGCATCCCTCATCCAGCAAATTTTACAGTTGCCACAGTGCAGTCAGTTAATGGTTTCTTGACATTCACCAAACCTAGACTCAACATTTCCACTGTTCCAGAGTCCAGTGACTGTGCTTTGCATCACTACATACGCCGGAAGGTTTGCATACAGCTGATGGACTATGTTAAAATTGTCGTTAAGCTCCTGGCACACAGTTTTGGGGCTGATGTTAAAGGAGTTGTGTAGCCTAAGAATCAGCCTGCAGTCACTTTATGCAACTAGAGAATTTCTGTCAGGGTGTTATGTGCACACTGTCACGATTTGCCTGCAAGTGTGGTGGCCACGTAACCGCTTCTATGCAAATTGCATGCTTGGAATTGTGTGCCGAGTAGTCTCAGCCGACTTCTCTCAATTCACTTTTATTGATGGCATTGACAACTTTTATGCATTTTGCATCTCAAAACTCGGCAACCCCTTCTGTAACTTTATGTTGTCTGCCACATTGAGTTCCAGTGGTTCCTAAAATGTTTTCAATAATGCCACTCAAAGGTGACCATGGAATATTTAGGAGGAAGGAGATATCATGAATACAATGGTGACATCCTATTGCAGTACCAACTCCCTGGAATTTTAGAATGAGCCATTCTTTCCCAAATGTTGGTAAAGGCACACTGCATGGAGATGTGCTGGATTTTATACACAGGTGGAAATGGGACTTGGTCCATATAGTGTAGGGTAAATGTGTAGACCTAAGTAGTCTTTAGTAAGAATTCTATTATAAAATTTAAAAAAAATCAATGAAAAAGTCACCATGGAAAGGAGATGGATATACATGAAGAGATTTTCCAAGTCTAGCAGAGCATTTGCATCTAAGAATGGGATGTGGTTGTCGTAGTAATTTATAAGAGTATGACAAGGGAACTAATTAATCCTAACCTTCTTAAACTGTTACATCATCTGCAGCTCTCATCGAGTGCGTTCCCAGGCCTAAGTAAACCATGTCTCTTCTCTATTCACTAATTTGTGATTGCTATAGCACCCAGGGAAATATTCGCTGTTCACACAGTGGAAATGAGGTTGTGTGTATGCTTTTTCAATTGATCAGTGTCCTGACTCCTTAAGTTTCTCCTTGCAGTAAAACCAATTTTTCCTGAAGCTGGACACCCCGAATTACTCCTGGCACGTATATTATACCAGACCTTTATTGTTTATGGCATGGGGAGATTGACCTCGCTAAATTTATTTTCTTATGACACCACGAGTTTTGGTGAAGGTGCAGCTGTGAAGAAAGACTCAGTCGACAAATACAACCTCTGCCCCATCTAGAACTCATGTGTTTTTTTGTTTTTTTTATATAGAGGATATGGAATGTCTTTCTACACAGGCATGTTTTGAGCCAAGAATTGATCAAGATGGGTCCATTAATCATACAAAGTATCTGGGCCAAAACAGGGTAAACATGAATCATGGAGTTATACTTGTTTCATCACGCCATTTTATTTTACAAATCCAAATTTAAAGGGCTTGTACACAATAAAAAAAAACCAAAAAACCATAGCTGGTGCTTGATAATTGCACAGCCACACCTGTCCATGGTTTGTGCAATTTACTACAATAGATTCTGAGTAGTAACCATACCGGATTATACCGTGTAGCATTGTTTTTGGAGGAAAACAACCATTTATTTCTAATTCTGTACAACCTTATAAAGTCCAAAATCGAATATGCACAGTTTATAATTGGTAGAACTACATTAAATATAAATCTATAGTACAAATGGCTATACTGTATCTATGCTTCAGTACTACAATCATTGCACTATTTGGTGACAATTTATGTCTTGCACTTTGTACATATACTTTTTTTAAGGAGGTTTGACGGCTGGGATCCTTATGGGGCACTTTTATCACCATCATTATAAAGTAGCAGTGCCCATCCTCCCAACAACTGCTCCATTAATTTACTATGGGGCTGCACTTGTTTTTCCTGGCAGAAAATGAATGCAATGGGGTCCAGTGTCCCATCTGCTGCTCAATTTTGTAACGAGGAGAAAGGTACCTATCGAGGATGAAAATTCCCCATTCTGCACATTCTATGGATGAGTGATAATTTTCCTTTCACTGAACAGCCCTTTTAAACAAAAATTGAGATACAGTAAATATAGAGGATTATGAACCACATAATTCATTACCTTTCTTGCAACTGGTTGAAAAAAGTTCTGCCTCATATGAACTTTCTAAAGTATAGAAAGACAAGGAAGAAAAAAAAGCTTACTATTTGGAACCATTTCTAGTACAGATGAGTAGATGCCAATAAACTCATAATCCACCACATAGGTAAAAAGTTCCTTATGGATTTTTGTTAATTTAGAATGCTACAAAAATATGAAAAAGATCATGGCATGTTCATACACTGCCCCCAAAAATAAAGGAAACACTTAAAAAAAACAATAACTCCAAGTCAATCACGCATCTGAAATCAACCTGTCCAGTATGAAGCAACTCTGATTGTGAATCCGTTTCTCCTGCTGTTGTGTAAATGGAACAGACAACAGGCAGAAAAAGTAGGAAATTAGCAAGACAACCCCTATAAAAGAATGGTTCTTCTGGGGGTGACCACAGACCATTTCTCTGTTCTCATCCTTCTTAACTGTAGTTTTGGTCACTTTCGCACCTTGTCATTGCTCCCATCCCTAGAGGTACAGTAGCATAAGGTGTTGTCTACTGTATAACCTATAGAAGGTAATGCAGCTGATCCAGGATGGCACATAAATGCAAGCTGTGGCAAGAAGGGTAGCTGTGGTTGTCAGCACAATATCCAAAGCATGGAGCAGATAGCATTAGCCATGGAGGGGGGCTGTAGGAGGGCAACAACCCAGTAGCAGGACTGCTACCTCTTCCTTTGTGCAAGGATGAACAGAAGGAGCAGTGACAGAGCCCTGCAAAATGACCTCCAGCAGGCCACTAAAATCCATGTGTTTGCCCGACGTCCACAAGTGAGTGATGTGCAGCCCAACACCGTGCAGGGCGAATGTCATTTGGCCAGAGAACACCAAGATTGGCACATTCGACATTGCCGCCCTGTGCTTTTCACGGATGAGCAGGTTCACATTGAGCACATGTGACAGTCTGGAAACGCTGTAGAACGTTCTGCCTGTAATCTCCAGCATGTCTGGTTTGGCAGTGGGTCAGTAATGGTGTGGGATGGCATTTTGGAGGGTCAAACAGCCCTCCATGTTAAATAGTAACATAGTTATTAAGGTTGAAGGAAGACTTTAAGTCCATCTAGTTCAACCCATATCCTATCCTAACTTGCCCTAACATGTTGATCCAGAGGAAGGCAAAAAAACCCATGTGGCAAAAACAGTAAGCTTTACATTGGGGGGGAAAAAAAATTCCTTCCCGACTCCACATACGGCAATCAGACTAGCTCCCTGGATCAACGCAATATTAAGGAAACTAGTGTATATACCCTGTAATATTATACTTTTCAAGAAAAGCATCCAGTCCCTTCTTAAATTTTATTAGGGAATCACTCATTACAACATCATATACCAGAGAGTTCCATAGTCTCACTGCTCTTACAGTAAAGAATCCGCGTCTGTGAGTATGCTTAAACCTTCTTTCCTCCAGACGTAGAGGATGCCCCCCTTGTCCCCGTCACACGTCTGAGTACAAAGATCATTAGAAAGGTCTTTGTATTGTCCCCACATATATTTATACATTGTAATAAGCAAGAAGTACCCTGACTCACCTTGGGTACCGGGATGAGATCATCAGATACATTGTGAGACCATATGTAGGTGCAGTTGTGCCCTGGATTCCTTTTGATGCATGACAATGCTAGGCCTCATGTGGCTGAAGTGTCAGCAGTTCCTGCATGATGAAGGCATTATTGCTATGGACTTGGCCTGGTCTGGTTCCTGCGACTCCTAACTATAGCTTAAATCTGCTTATAAATAAAGGGCCTAAAAAAATATAAGGTATCTTTTAAATGTTTAATAGTGCCACTGGCTGAATGTACTGTAATTAGTACTATGGCTCCTGTATAGTCGGCAGTCTGGTGATGGCTGCTTACAGCCACTCCTATCATCTCCACACCACTCTGTTGTTAAGGATATACTGGAAGTTGCAGGTTTGTAGCCAGGGCAGTGGAGTCGGTATAAAATGGACTGACCACGACTCCTAAAATATAGAATAAATTGGGTTCCGTAGTTCAGTGCAGGTTCTGCTGTACATGTTTTCATAATTAGGTTGAGTTATAAAATGTCCTATAAATGTCTGTTCTATTCCAGATCTAGACTTTTAGTTGAGATTAATCTATGTACATATAATATGCAGGTGCTGGGACGCAGTAACACAAATACTGCAGAACAGGGGTTAACTATATTTAATTAATCAACAGTAGGGAACTTCGGGCAGGGAGATAGCAGGGTAAAAGAGTACAAAACTAAACTGAATATTTGGTTGTTTAACAGTCTCTGGTTAACAGTTCACTTATCGTGGGTTCGCAACCTGCCACTCGCTGAAACCCCCGTGAGTAGCAGGATACTGGCGGCGGTCGGTGTGGAGTCTTCGCCGAGCACACGGTCCTACTTCTGGTGGCAGCAGGCGGTCTCCGGTTTTGCCCGCTGAGCCCCTAGTCCATATATCTGTGAAATAAGATAATAGAGCTCTCTGCAGGATTCCTCTCAGTGCGTGTCTCTTTGAGCAGCCGGCGTCACCTGAAGGGCTGCGAAGCAATGCTCTGCTTGACATGCGCCTCTCTGGATGTTAGAGCTGCGATGCTCCGTAGGTCAAACGCTCCACTGTGCACCCGCTGATTTCGGTGAGTCCCTCACTGTGCCGCCCTTTCTTTTCATTCCGTGGCCTGTCGCTCCCCTATCAGCATTTGTGGGTCTGTACCTCATCAGCGTGCTGGTGGGAAAACCTCTTCCATTGTCACACAACCCATTTTACCTCACACTGACTGGCCTGGTTACTGGCTTGCTCCGGCTGCAATCTCGTTCCCCCCAGAAACAGGAGGTTCGGCCCCAGCAGTTCCGGAAAGTAAGAAGTGGAAACAAAAACGGAGATCTTCCTGCAATTGTAACGAAGTGCACAGCACAATATAGAAATGTTCAACAACTGAATAGAGGGGCGTGGCTGCTAATACGAACCAGTCCAGCAGTAGTCTGATTCAGGAGTGCACATGGCACTTAAACATGGAAGTCCAGCAATAATATGAGTGAGAATGCGCACAGCACTTAAACATGGAAGTCCAGCAATACATAGGTGGAGCGTTAGCAGGAGAAGGTCTCTAAATGTACCTTTTGGACTGAAAAGTCCCGCTCAAGTCCAGCACTGCAGCACAACAGACACAGTCCAGGAAGAATTAATGGTGTCAGAATTTCTTACTGACCACAGCAATTCCAGAGGCAATAGGTAATTCCAGTCAGGATCAAGGAGCAGCACAGAGGACTGAAGGAAGGAGAACATGGAGAGGAAGAGCACCTAGTAATGCGCAGCAGCAGCAAGGAGTCCAGAAGAAACAGGCAGAAGCTCAGGAGCCAACAGCAACAAAATACTCAGGCAAGGAGGATCTCCTGATCCGGACTAAAATAGCAGGACAGACAGGAAATTCAAGAGCAGGGCAAAGTACCTGACTCCATTTTGTACAAGGATAAAACAGGCTTGAAGGAACATCCAGAATCCTTACAAGGAGTCCATAACGAGGACAACCTCTCTATATTTGTTTGTCTAATACCTCAGAGTAAAGTATAGATGTGCACTCAAGAAAACTCTACAAGCAATAAGGGACAGGCACAACAAGAGACCTGAGCAATGGTAAAGACTTTAAAGGTGCTAAGCTGATAATTATTTGCAAGTTTGGTGTATAATACTTTGGTTATGAGTAGGAACACAAGCGGATGGATAGGCTCTTCCCCCTCAACCCAACGCACGTTTCACCGTCACTTCTTCTGACGCACCTGGAAACTGTAAAGCGATGCCGAATAAGTTGGCGCTATATAAAAATAAAGATTGATATTATTATTATAAATATAGATTTTTTTTTTTCACTGGTTCTCTTCTTTATACATGATGATGTAAGCCTGAATCTGTGTGTATGTACATGCTTAGTAGTGAGGCAGTGCTGTGAAATCAGAGTTGGGAGTCAGGAAAATTGAGGAGTCAGAATTGGTGGTTTAACTTACCGACTCCACAGCTCTGATTTTATACAATACAATTGAATATGGCAGAGGCTGACCTGACAGTGCAATTAATTGTTGTACTAAGCTTGATGCTTTATTCATGTACTGAAGATCGTTGTGATGTTGTATTCACATACTAATGATTGTTCAGGTGATTTACTCATTTGCTGATGGTGGTTCTGTTGATATATTATTTTACTGATTGTGATTCTGATTATGTATTCCTATACTATTGATTCTTGCTGAAATCAGGTACTCAAGGTGGTTCTGGTGCTGTATTACTGTAGATGAAGTAATCCTTTGTCAAACTTGTTAATAGATAATTTTAGGGTCTGTGTGCTGTCCATTAAGCACATGAACAACGCAAAGACTGAAAATACAGCCATCTGAATGTGACCATACATGTCAGCTGAACAAGTGTTTTATTAAAGACCCCCATACACTTTAGAGAGCTGTTGGCCAAACTATTGTTCAACCGGCAACTATCTCGCCCGACTCTCCCATACACAGAACCACTCAATCTGCCAAGCACCCCTGTGTTCTCTATGATAGAACGGCTTATCTTTTACATAATAAATGGATCTGCAGTCCAAAATCGGTCACCCCGGATCCTTAAATTCCCCAACAATCATCAGTCAGGGGCTCCCTTATGCATTATTCTGCTGGCCAAACCTGTAGATAACATTAACTTCGGCTGACGTTAGGCTAATGTGTATTAGAACCTTAACTACTATAGAAATGGTATGGCTACTTTTTAGTCTGACTTACCAGTAGGGGGTGTCACAATTCAAAGCACATAGGGTAGCTTGAATGCCAAGTACTGCACTGTTCTTGATGTCATGACTGCAGCTGTGTCAACAACGATGTGGGGCAGCAGTGGGTAAGTAATGGTCATTGACTTGTTTTTTAGTTAGTGCAAGCCTGTTGAGTTAAAAAAAAAAAATTTAAAATAAATAAATCTGACTAACCCTTTAAGTACAGCATTATATAAGCCTCTCTTACCATTTCAGTATGTGTAGTTACCTTGTGAATTTACTTTATTCTGGCAATACTTAGATGCCATAAAGAACTTATATTTTCACTAGATGAGATAGCTGTCTGTGCTTTGTTCACTGCAGCGTCGGGAGATTGGACATCAATACTCAGGAACCCTTGTTCAGATACAGGTAGCTGTTTGTTGCTGAATTACATTCAATAAAACTGACAATGTAAAGGCCTGTTCAAACAAGACTGCTGAGGGTGTGATCTGTATGAGAAGATAATGCGCCAAGTCGCTTCCTACTCCTCCCGCTCCTGTCTGGATATTTGGACTGAGCAGTGCATTTGGCAGCTACACCCCTTCTATAGGAAGCAGAGTTTCAGCCAAAGGTATAGAAATAGGAGCACGACTTTAAAGAGATCTTGTTGGTTTTCTAAAGGGCACAAAGACCTGAACACACGTTCATTGGAGCAATTCTACTTTTACTGTTAATGTGAAATAAACATTACAGCCAATAACAGATCTAATCCGATAGATTAGAACCACTCTTGCAAGAAAGCGGATGTAAGATGGACGGGTATACAATATCTAAACATTATAGACACACTAAAGTGCATAGCAGAGACATGGGGGGGGGCGAAAAATTGGAGTGGGTCCCTAAACAGGTAATCCTGACTACAGGTACGTGGTGCACCCTAATTGTCAATATAGGGGAGTATCAGCAGATGACCGCGCTCAGACCCTTTGCTCAGACACTCATATTTAAGTCACATGCTGTCCATTTCCTTGTGATCTTCCTTGAGATGGTTCTACTCCTTTATTGGAGTCCAGCTGTGTTTAATTAAACTGATAGGACTTGATTTGTAAAGGCACACACCTGTCTGTATAAAGGGCCTGTCACACTAAGAGATATCGCTATAACGTCACTGGTTTTTGTGACGTTATAGCGATATCGCTATGTCTGATACTTACCTCCGACCGGCTCCCCCGCTGGTTATTGCTGATCGCGCGAGAACGTCCTGGGCCATTTCTCGTCTTCTGCTTCCTGCTGGGCTTCCTGCTGTGATGACGAGCGACGTGTGGATGCGGGAGGGAGGACGTCAGGATCGCCTCGTCTGACAGGTAAGTAGCGACCCCTGCGATGTCGCTGGTGAGATCTACCTGTGTGGCAGCTCACTAGCGACCACTTAGCGATGTCCCAGCGAACCTGACCACGTCATATCGCTAGTCGGGATCGCTGGTACATCGCTAAGTGTGACAGTACCCTTAGACCTCACAGCTTACATGTCAGACCAAATGAGTATCATGAGATCAAAGGAACTGACAAAAGAGCTCAGAGACAGAATTGTGTCAAGGCACAGATCTGGCCAAGATTACAAAAGAATTTCTGCAGTACTAAAGGTTCCCAAGAGCACAGTGACTTCCATAATCTTTAAATGGAAGAAATTCCACAAAGTCGACTATCACTGCAGCCGTCTACCAGTCAGGCCTTTATGGCAGAGTGTCCCGACGGAAGCCTCTCCTCAGTGCAAGACATATGAAAGCCTGCATAGAGTTTGCTAAAAAACACATGAAGGACTCCCAGACTATGAGAAATAAGATTCTCTGGTCTGATGAGACGAAGAGAGAACATTTTGGTGATAATTCTAAGAGGTATGTGTGCAGAAAACCAGGCATACTCATCACCTGCCCAACACAATCCCAACAGTGAAACATGGTGGTGGCAGCATCATGCTATGGGGGTGTTTTTCAGCTGCAGTGACTGGTTGGAGTTGAAGGAAACATAAATGCGGCCAAGTACAGAGATATCTTGGATGAAAACCTCTTCTAGAATGCTCTGAACCTCAGACTTGGCTGAAGGTTCACCTTCTAACAAGACAATGACCCTAAGTACACAGCTGAAATAGCAAAGGAGTGGCTTCAGAACAACTCTGACCATTTTTGTCTGGCCCAACCAGAGCCCTGACCTAAACCAAATTGAACATCTCTGGAGAGACCCAAAAATGGCTGTTCACCATCCAACCTGATGGAACTAGAGAGGATCTGCAAGGAAGAATAGCAGAGGATCCCCAAATCCTGGTGTGAAAAACTTGTATCATTTACAAGAAGACTCATGGCTGTACTAGCTCACAAGGGTGCTTCTACTCAATACTGAGCAAAGGGTTTGAGTACTTATGACCATGTGATATTTCAGTTTTTCTTTTTTAATAAATTTGCAAAAATTTCTACATTTCCGTTTTTTTTTTTTTTCAGTCAAGATGGGGTGCAGAATGTACATTAATGAGAAAAATTAACTTTTTTGAATTTACCAAATGGCTGCAATGAAACAGAGTGAAAAATTTAAAGGGGTCAGAATACTTTCTGTACTCACTGTATATACACCATCTATATCTACTTGTCTAATTCTGTCTCTGTAATGGAAATCCCGTCTCTCTGATTGGTCGCGGCCTAACTGCCGCGACCAATCCGACAGTTGCTTAGTCGTCGCGGCAACACAGCCGCATTGCTTATTGTACAGGCACATTACAGCCGTTAAAGGCATCACTGCTGCGTCGCTCATTACGCGAGGTTGGGCGCGTGGAAAGAAGATCGGAGGTGAGTATAACCTTTTTATTCGGTCGTCCATGACAGCACCACCTGAGAGAGGGGATCCGCCCTTTAGGAACAGGAAACCTACAGATACAAAAAGGGTGGCACCTCTCCCACGCATCAGTTGGTTTCCTGTTCCTAGAGGACAGGACTCCTTACAGATCGTCCATCATGGAGTCGACGAGGGATTCCCAGGCCGGCTGACCGACTCAGGTAGCGGGGGGATCTCCTACCTCGGTCCAGTTCGGGGTCCCTGGAAGCACCACGGTGGGGCCGGGTAGGTCACCACGGCTGTGGTTGGAGCAGGTGGAGCATAGGGTCCGGTGGACAGCCGTCTCCAAAGTGCGGGCACCAGGTACGTATGCAGGCCCCTCCTGAGTCTCCCCCCGGGGTCCGGTCATCCTCCCGCGTCCGGGTCGGCGGTCGCGCCCGGTCGGCGGGCACAGGCGGGCGCATATGGGGGCGGCGGGCACACCGGAGCCGGGGGCGCCCTGCCGGCTCCGTTCCGCGCGCTCCCACGGTCTCTGACGCATGGCGGAAGTGACGCGGCGGAAGGGGCGGGGCGGGGGACGCCAAAACCGGAAGTCGGGTGCCGGCCGGCTTTCCAGTGTGCGCCGCGTGTGCGCGGCTGTCCGGGGGGACGCACTGTGCCCGTGGCGGGGGGGTAGGCGGAGCATGCGGGGGGGGTCTCGGATGCTGGGGAGGTGCCGTGCCAGAACCCTGCTGACCCGGGTACAGGGAGGCCTTAAAAGGCAAGAGGCAACGCTGCGGGGGTGCTTCTGAAGGCCCAGCGATGGATACGACAGAAGCCCCCATAGAGCAGCAGGACGAGATACAGGAGCGGCCACAGAAGGAGGCCGTGGCGAAGCCTCATGCGAGTGGCCAGCAGAAGAAAAAACAATCGAGTGAACAGAGCCGCGGAAGTTCCTCCCAGCTAAAGGACCCTCCTGCCTCCCTCCGTGATCCGGTACCTGCCTCATCTGCATGGGTAAGAGATCTTCGTGATTGTACCCTGATGCAGTGTTCCCTTATGTATTTTTTTTCGCAGGGGAGGAAAGCTACGGGAAAACAGAAGCACAGGGAATGTGCCCTCTGTAGTTGCCCCTTGCCAGACGGCCACCCCAAAAGATTGTCAGCCATGTGTGCGACAAACGGTAGGGGTTGGAAGGGAACGAGGGCCAGGGATAGACTGACAGGCCCTTACATTCTCCCCCATCCTTACAGGTAGCAGAAGAAACGCCGGATTTCACCACAAGCCTGAGAGAAATAATCAGGACAGAAATGAAAGCCCTGTCAAAAAGGGATTCTTCTAGGGGGAGAGAAGTTAGCTTCTCAGGTTCGGAGTCCTCGGTTGCTCCTAGGAACAATGACTCCTCGGATTCCCCGGCCTCCACTTCGTCTTCTTCGGAGGAAGACTCGAGCCGTTTCTGCTTCCCATTAGACCAGATGGACAAACTAGTTAAAACAATAAGGTCCACCATGGGAGTAACGGACTCAAAATCAGAACTTTCGGCACAGGACGTGATGTTCGGAGGTCTAGATCCCAGGAAGCGCAGGGCCTTCCCTTTAAATGATAAGGTCCAGAGCTTAATAGATAGGGAGTGGAAAAAACCCGAAAAAAGAGGCTCCTTGCCACCGACCCATTTGATGACCCAGTGGTGAACAGATGGGATAAGGCCCCTAAGCTGGATGCGGCAGTAGCCAAAGCCTCCAGAAAATCTTCCATCCCTTTCGATGACATGGCTTCCCTAAAAGACCCGCTGGATAAAAAAGCGGATTCCTTTCTAAAAGGAACATGGGAGATGTCAGCAGGCACCCTAAGACCAGCGATAGCTGCCACTTGTACAGCCAGATCCATGATGGTCTGGCTAGATCAACTGGATTCCCATCTGAGAGACGGAGCCTCGAGAGCATCCATTCGGAAAACCCTACCAATCATCCAGAGTGCCGCTGCTTTCCTGGCTGATGCCTCAGCAGACTCTGCAAGGATGGCGGCTAGATCTGCAGGGTTATCTAACGCAGCTCAAAGGGCCCTATGGTTAAAATGCTGGCCAGGGGATATCCAGGCCAGGTCACGACTCTGCTCCATCCCTTGCGAGGGGGAATATCTATTTGGCTCTGCCCTGGATGAACTGTTAGAGAAAGCCGGGGATGATAAAAAGAAGTTTCCGAACCTCCCGAATCCTTCTTATAGACGCCCCTTTACCAGGAGAGGATATTTCCGTAGAAGGTCGTCCAGAGATCAGGGCAGATGGGATGATAAAAGAAGGAGAGGTACAGGTTTCATGTTCGGAGGAGAGGGGCGCCAGGAAGGTCCAGCACGGGACACTAAAAAGCCGCCCCAATGACTAGAGGCCCCGGTAGGGGGGAGACTAGCTGCCTTCTACCCAACCTGGTCCATGATTTCGGATAGTAATTGGATACGGGGGGTGATAGCTACGGGTCTACAACTGGAATTCACCCGGGTTCCCCATGATCGATTTAGGGTCACCCCAATCAGGTCCTCCACATCAGAACAAGCTGCCCGGGAGGCCGAGGTTCATGATCTTTGCCTTAAGAAGGTCCTAACTGTGGTTCCAGAAGGAGAAAGGGGGAAAGGTTTCTACTCCCCTCTGTTCCTGGTCCGCAAGCCAGACAGTTCCTTTAGAACTATAATTAATCTTAAGTCCCTCAATGAATTCTTGGTTATACGCCCGTTTAAAATGGAAACAATTAATTCAACAATAAAATTGTTTCAAAACTGCTTTATGGTGGTGTTGGATTTAAAAGATGCTTACTACCATATACCCATTCATGCAGCTCATCAGCGCTTCCTCAGAGTGGCGGTTCAGTTAAATGGATCAGTTGAACATTTCCAATATGCGGCCCTCCCCTTTGGGGTGGCAGTCGCTCCCCGTGTGTTTACCAAAGTAGTAGCGGAAGTTATGGCCCATCTACGTGAATCTGACATTCTAGTAGTACCCTACTTAGATGACTTCCTGATTATAGGAAAAACGGCAAAACATTGTACGGAACAGCTACAGAGAGCAATGTCTGCCCTGGAGCGGTTAGGATGGCTGCTGAATATCAAAAAATCTCGGTTACAGCCGATGAAAATCCAGCAGTTTTTAGGCCTGATTCTAGATTCTGAGAAACAGGAATGCCGTCTGCCTCCGGAGAAGCTTGTTCGCTTACACTATCGGGTCCTAAATGCTTCCAATAACCCCACCATGTCCCTCAGGAAAGCCATGTCCCTTCTGGGTTCCCTTTCCTCCTGTATCCCAGCAGTGCAGTGGGCCCAGTTTCATTCAAGAACACTTCAGGGCGAGGTTTTACTGCATCAAAGAATCCTCGGAGGCTACTTAGAAGGCCAGCTAACCTTGTCCCGAAACACAAGGGAGTCCCTAGGGTGGTGGCTGGACAAGGATAATTTATCCAGAGGAGTTCCCTGGGAATTCGACATATCCCGCATAGTCACTACGGATGCTTGCCCTTCTGGCTGGGGGGCTCATATGGGTGAGGTCGTGGTCCAGGGCCTATGGGACCAGCACCAGATAAATATGTCATCTAATTTAAAAGAATTGTCAGCAGTAGAACAGGCAGCTAAGAAGCTACTTATGTATCTGCAGGGCCATCATGTCCGATTGCTCTCTGACAATCAGGTCACCGTGGCTTATATCAACCACCAAGGCGGGACTCGTTCCAAACCCCTGATGAATGTGGCAGAACGGTTGTTCCAACTAGCAGAGCAGCATTTTCTATCTTTGACAGCGCTACACATAAAAGGGAAAGAAAACATTATGGCAGATTTCTTAAACCGCAATCTGCTAAGGCAAGGAGAATGGTCCCTAAACATTTCGATCTTCCACCTGATTGTGCAAAGGTGGGGACAGCCAGAGGTAGACCTCTTCGCCACCAAAGAAAACAGAAAATTGAGACTATTCTGCTTCCTAAATCCCAGAGAGAACCCCCTGGCGGTAGATGCCTTTCTGATAAAGTGGGACTTCAGGCTAGCATACGCCTTCCCTCCCCTATCGCTACTACCCTTGGTGTTGAGAAAGATCAGGAAAGACAGAGCAAGGGTTATAGTCATCGCCCCATTTTGGCCCAGGAGGGCTTGGTTTTCTTGCCTCAGGACCATGTCGGTATCCGATCCTTGGGTTCTTCCGGACATCCCGGATCTCCTATCCCAGGGCCCAGTCTTCCATCCTCAGGTGGCTGGCCTACATCTGACGGCGTGGAGTTTGAGCGGGCACTCTTAAAAGATAAAGGCTTCTCCCCAGACTTAATTAATACCCTTCTTAAAAGTAGAAAGGCCATTACTACCAAAATCTATGTTAGAATTTGGAAAAAATTCCTTCAGAGCTCGGGAATAATCGCTGGGGGTTCAACACCTATAAATCAGAACTTAGAATTTCTTCAGAAAGGTCTGGACATGGGGCTTTCCACTAGTACCCTTAAAGTACAAGTAGCAGCCTTAGGGGCCCTCTTTAGCTGCAGCATCGCGGGTAATTACTGGATCAGGAAGATCCAGGCCGGTAGTGAAGGATAGATTCATGCCATGGGACTTGAATCTAGTCCTCACGGCCATGACGGAAGCTCCAGTCGAACCTATTTCATCAGCTTCCATAAAAAACCTGTCCCTCAAAGTAGCTCTAACCTCAGCTCGCAGAGTTAGCGACATCCAGGCATTATCTAGGAGTCCTCCTTATATACAGATTAAAAATGAAACGGTAATACTCACACCTGATCCAGCGTATTTACCTAAGGTGGTTTCTAACTTTCATAGGACTCAGGAAGTAGTCCTTCCATCCTTCCTCCCTAATCCGGCTAATAAGAAGGAAGAGAAACTACATACCCTGGATGTTAGGAAGTGCCTTATAGAATATGTGGCAGCTACCGATCCTTGGAAGAAAGATGATGCCCTGTTTATTTCCTACCAAGGCCCTAGGAAAGGTTATAGAGTATCAAAGAATACACTAGCCAGGTGGATTAGAGAAGCGATTGCCTTAGCATACACCTCAAAAGGCAGGTCGCCACCTGGGAAGCTGAGGGGGCACATTCCACCAGAGCCATGGCGACCTCGTGGGCCGAGAGATCAGAAGTCTCCATCGACCAGATATGTAAGGCGGCTACTTGGTCCTCTCCGAACACCTTTTATAGTCATTATAGGCTAGACTTGGGTGCTTCCACAGACCTCTCTTTTGGGATAAGGGTGCTGCAGGCTGTAGTCCCTCCCTAAAGTAGTTATTACTCTCTGTAATTCTCTCAGGTGGTGCTGTCATGGACGACCGAATAAAGTCTTAGTTACTCACCGGTTAACGGTATTTTTCGGAGTCCATGACAGCACCCGTATATTCCCTCCCTTTAGTTTAATTTGGGTGTGCACTTCTTCCTCTTATATACGTACACGGGTAATTTAAATTGTGTATAGTATTATGGATAAGTTATGCTATTAACCATGATGGTCCTCTGTGCTCTGTAATCCAACTGATGCGTGGGAGAGGTGCCGCCCTTTTTGTATCTGTAGGTTTCCTGTTCGTAAAGGGCGGATCCCCTCTCTCAGGTGGTGCTGTCATGGACTCCGAAAAATACTGTTAACCGGTGATTAACTAAGACTTTTTTATTTTTTAATATTATGGGTGTAACAGGAGTACATTAGGTAAGAGCAGAACAGTGACTGCAGCTTTGGGTGTAACTGGAGTACCATACATTAGGTAACAGCAGAACAGTGACTGCAGCTTTGGGTGTAACTGGAGTACCATACTTTAGGTAACAGCAGCACAGTGACTGCAGCTCTGGGTGTAACTGGAGTACAATACCTTAGGTAACAGCAGAACAGTGACTGCAGCTCTGGGTGTAACTGGAGTACATTAGATTAGGTAAGAGCAGAACAGTTACTGCAGCTCTGGGTGTAACTGGAGTACAATACATTAGGTAAGAGCAGAACCTTTTCTGCAGCTCTGGGTGTAACTGGAGCACAATACATTAGGTAACAGCAGAACAGTGACTGCTGCTCTGGGTGTAACTGAAGTGCATTACATTAGGTAAGAGCAGAACAGTGACAGCAGATCTGGGTGTAACTGGATTACATTACATTAGGTAAGAGCAGAACAGTGACTGCAGCTTTGGGTATAACTGGAGTACAATACATTAGGTAAGAGCAGAACCTTTTCTGCAGCTCTGGGTGTAACTGGAGTACACTACATTAGATAACCGCAGAGCAGTGACTGCAGCTCTGGGTGTAACTGGAGTACAATACATTAGGTAAGAGCAGAACAGTGATTGCAGCTATGGCTGTAACTGGATTAAAATACATTAGGTAACAGCAGAACAGTGTAACAGGAGTATAATACACTAGATGGTGGCCTGATTCTATCGCATCTGGTATTTTAGAGTTTCTGTTAAAATAAAAAAGTGATATACTCACCTTCTGACGGCCCCCGGACTCTGTCCCTCCTCTCACCACGCGCCTGACATCTTCCGGTCCCGGTAATGCTTAGCGAGAGGGGCCGGATATGACGTCACTCTCGCGAGAGCGCGACATCAGCTGTGTTTCGCGCAAAGCATTACTGGGACCTGAAGATGTCGGGTGCGTGGTGAGAGGAGGGACAGAGTCCGGGGGCCATTGGAAGGTGAGTATATCACTATTTTTATTTTAACAGAGACTCTAGAATACCCGATGCGATAGAATCGAGCCACCATCTAGTATAATATATACACAGTATATAATATAGTATTTCCAATGCAACTAGAAAAGGGATCTGAAACTGCTCACCGTTCCCTTGATTCACAACAAGGTGGTAGCCATAGACTACATCATGCCCTTCCTAGCGACAATATAGCTCAGGTGATGCTTACAAGAGAAAGCAGTCCCCTTGTGAGTAAAGGCTCAGTGGAAGCGTGAACTCCATGTGAAACAGCTGGTAACATATTGCTGAGACAAGGTTGGTTATCTATGTAGAACCAAAAATAAAGAAATTTTTAATGCTAAGTGGTGAGTGCTCCTTTTACTATCCTTTACCTACTATAATATTGTTAACGTATTGGTATAAGCCACACAAATAGTGTAGGATGTGGAGCTGTGTAGTTTATGCTGAGTTTAATTCTCAGTATATGCTCCTATTCTGTGTATTTGTGTGTCTAATATATACATACATACAGTCATGGTTGAAAATGTTGGCACCCATGAAATTGTTCCAGAAAATTATTGCAATTACACATGTTTTGTTGTACAGATGTTTATTTCCTTTGTGTGCATTGGAACAACACAAAACAAAGAAAAAGGCAAATTGGACATGATTTCACAAAAATTACAAAAAGGGCTGGACAAAATTGTTGGCACCCTGACTCATTGCTAGCCACTTCAGAACTCTCCAGCTCTTTGTTTCCATCCATTTCTGGGTGCTGCTTGAATTATGTTTGGGGGTCATTGTCCTGCTGGAAAACCCATAATCTAGGATGCAAACCCAGCTTTCTAACACTAGACAATACATTGCAACTCAAAATCCTTTGGTAATCTTCAGATTTCATGATGTTTTGTATACAGTCAAGGTACCCAGTGCCAAAGGCAGCAAATCAACCCCAAAATATCTTTGAACTTCCACCTTATTTGACTGTAGGTATTGTGTTCTTTTCTTTATAGGCCTCATTCCATTTTTGATGAACAGTAGAATGATGTTCTTTACCAAAAAGCTCTATCCTGGTCTCATGCAGTTTATGTCTCTGTTTCAGCAGTGGGGTCGTCCTCGGTCTCTTGTCATAGCGTTTCATTTAATTCAAATGTCGATTTATATTTCGCGCTAACACTGATGCACCCTGAGCCTGCGGGACAGCTTGAATTTCTTTGGAACATGATTGGGGCTGCTGATCCATCATTCGGATTCCCCTGTGTTCCAACTTTTCATCAATTTTTCATCAAGTTTTTTGACTGTTACACACCGTGGACAAAGGTATATCAAGATCTCTGTAGATGGACTTATAACCTTGAGATTGATGATATTTTTCAACAATTTTGTCTTTCAAGTACTCAACAGTTTTCTTCTCCTCTTTCTGTTCTCCATGCTTAGTTTGGCACACACAGACACACAAACATGCAAAGATTGAGTCAACTTCTCCCCTTTTCTGGCTTCAGGTGAGTTTGAGTGAGCATCACAATTTACCCGCAATTTTATCCAGCCCATTTTTGGGGTTTTCTGTAAAATTATGTCCATTTTGCCTTTTTTTTTTTCCCCTTTTTTTTTTTTTTTTTTTTTTGTGTGTCATTCCAATACACACACAGAAAATAAATGTGTATACCAAACATGTATAATTGCAATAATTTTCTTGGAGAAATACTTCATTTTCTCGAACAATTTCAAGGGTCCCAACACTGTCGGCCAGGGCCGCCATCAGGGCATGACAGCCCTTACAAGTGTATGGGGCCCCAGTGATTAGGGGGGGCCCGCCCGGCGCCCGAGCACACTGGCAGCCCGAGCTCTGTCTGCTGTGTGCGCACAGGACCTGTGATGAGGTCACAAGATGGGAGGAGTCCGGTGTCACATGATCAGGGCCCTGGACGTATTCAGGACTCTGCTGTGCTTGTTGTCTACTGCTGGATGAGGTACAGTTTCTGTGCGGGGACCCTGGTGATTAGGGGGGCCCGATGCCCGCCCGGCGCCTGAGAACAATGGCAGCCCGGTCCACGCTCGGCCCGGGCCCCCCTACATTTTGTTCAGGCTCCTCCAGCTCCGTCTGCTGTGTGCGCACAGGACCTGTGATGAGGTCACAGGAGGGGTGGAGTCAGGGGTCACATGATCAGGGGCCTCATGTCTGCAGGACTCTGCTGTGCTGGTTGTCATGGTGTACTGCTGGATGAGGTAAAGTTTCTGTGTGGGTTCAGGAGGGGTTTACAGGGTGGATGTAGCAGAGCTGTGTGTGTGAGGTGTACGGAGCGGAGCCGTGTGTGTACGAGGAGTACGGAGCGGAGCCGCACGTGTACGAGGTGTACGGAGCGGAGCCGCGCGTGTACGAGGTGTACGGAGCGGAGCCGCGCGTGTACGAGGTGTACGGAGAGGAGCCGTGCGTGTACGAGGTGTACGGAGCGGAGCCGTGCGTGTAAGACGAGTACAGAGAGGAGCCGTTCGTGTACGGAGAGGACTCGTGCGTGTACGACGAGTATGGAGAAGAGCCGAGCGTGTACGAGGTGTAAGGAGAGGAGCCGTGTGTATGAGTTGTGCGGAGAGGAGCTGTGCGTGTACGACGAGTACGGAGAGGAGCCGTGCGTGTACGAGGTGTGCGGAGCATCGCGTGTATGAGGTGTACGGAGCGGAGCCGCATGTGTACGAGGTGAGCGGAGAGGAGCCGTGCGTGTACGAGGAGTGCGGAGCTGTGTGTGTACGAGGTGTACGGAGCGGAGCATCGCGTGTATGAGGTGTACGGAGCGGAGCCGCATGTGTACGAGGTGAGCGGAGAGGAGCCGTGCGTGTACGAGGAGTACGGAGCGGAGCTGTGTGTGTACGAGGTGTACGGAGCGGAGCAGTGTCTGTACGAGGTGTACGGAGCGGAGCCGTGTGTACGAGGTCACGGTGTACGGAGCGGAGCCGCGTGTGTGCGAGGTGTACGGAGCGGAGCCGTGTGTACGAGGTGTACAGAGCCGCTTGTGCATTTTGGCATTGGGGGGCCCATTAGAAAGTTGTTATGCAACGTCGGCGGCGGGCGCTTATGGCCGTGTGAAGGGGATAAGGGAAACCGCGCTTCAGATAGGAGTTCTGCAGCAGCTGCGATATGACTGCGGCTCTCATGCTGGGAGAGCAAGGCTCTGTGGGGCAGCGGTTCCGACCAGCTCAATAAACCTGTCTCCCCCTGAGGGGCTGCAGTGCCATTGTGGGGTTGGGAGCCTTAGGGTACATCCCCGTGTTGTACCCCACAGGGGCAGACTCCCACCCACCTGCCCTATATTCTCTGCTGCAGAGCCGGCTTCTTCCCACTTACCCTACTGTTTCAGGTTGCCCTATGTGCATGAGATGTCATCTTCTAGGGGTCTTTCACTTGTCCCCAGATGACTCCCAATACAGTAAATAAAGCCCCCCAGTCCTCTCCCTCCCCTGCACTAGCTGAAGGGTTCAGAGTCAGACATAGGGGAGGGGGTAATATTATCTAGTCTTTTCTTACCTCAGGGATTTTTTGGGGTCACCTTTTGACAACTCTTATAAAGTCACCTGCTGTATTCTCACAATGTGCAAGGCAGCGGAGAAGTCTGCAGTGTAAAATTGACTGGGGGATTTATAGCCCCACTGGTTCTCAGTCCACTCTGTGCCATTTTTAGGGTCAGGGCTCTTTTGCAGGGTTTTGACAGAACAGATTTTTGATGGTAATGTAACATAAAGCGCAGTCCTGGGACCATTAGATACTTATAAATATGCATTTCTATTCCTCCAGGAAATGTGTGAGGAAATACAAATGAGTGGGAGATTCCCACTCAAATGTGCATTTTAAAATCCACAGTGTGTCACTTGTATGTGACAAGATCCACACGTGCCACATGATTTTGTTGAGGAAAGTCCACATTGAATGTGCTGCTCGTGCGCTTACTCTTAGGGCTGACCCTCACTACAGGTCTAGGGCTGAACATTGGGGATTTTCCAGTTCCCCTATGTCAATGTCATTCAGGTAAATTGATCTGATTGGCAGTTCACTATCAGATCTGTAGCAGTGGGGACATATTAGTCAGGGACATGGCAGCCCCTCCATTCTCATCTTGTCATCTTTGACTGCTGGGACCTCGGATACCAGTGTCAGTGCTGATCACTGGCGATTTGTTAGCACAGTCCGTGTCTACAGAAGAATGTCTGGTCTGAAGTGCTGATATCTGCGATCTCATGTTTTGGGGTGCACATACACCTTACATAGCTGGCAGCCAAAAGCCCTTTTCTGAGAAGTTGGGGTCCTAAAGCCATGTTTGAATGGAGCATGAGGGATTTTGTGTGACCATCACCCATAGGCTGTGCCAGCGCACCACGTGGTGGGACCAGGCTGGGAGCAGAAGATGGTGACCGTGGACGGCAGCGGGACGGTGGATGGCGAGGCGCAGATGGTAGGCACTGGCAGACCAGTCACGAGGCGGCGAGCGAGCAGGGTGAGTAGACTGTCTGTCTCTGACTCTCTCCGATGTCTCCGTCTCCGGTGGCATGGTGGCGGTGCCCAAAGAGCCATGACGGGAGAGGGAACAGAATCTGGGGGTCTCATGGGGGGTACAATTACATTGACTTAATATGTGACCAACCTAATATAAGGTACTGCCTTTGCCACCTTGCTGGAGTATGTTAGAGTTAGATGGGCACTGACTCAGTATCATCTGGTCATTGTCTGAAGATGGATGCACAATAATGGTTAAAAAAAGTTACCAAATGTTTAATAGGTTAGAGTAGAGTAGGGCCCTGTCAATAGAGTCTACCTTGTCATGGTGGCAGCCTTAAAAAATCTTTTGGTCAAAACTAAAGCTGATGGCTATGTATGTGATATGGAGTTGATGTGAGATTGGTGAGGGTGTGGTGTAGAAGTGAAGTTTTTCCAAGAAAGGGCGGAGGGATTTTGGAAGGTTCGCAAGGTGGAGGAGGAGCTAGGGTGGAGGCGGAGCTGGGGGTGGAGCCTGGGCGGAGTCTCAAGGGGGGCCCCATAAATTTTGCCAGTATGGGGCCCCGAAATTCCTAGTGGCAGCCCTGCTGTCGGCCATGACTGAATATACACAGATATATATTGCACAAGACCGTATATATATATATATATATATATATATATATATATATATATATATAGACAATATTCTTATAAATATTCTATTATAGATACATTTTGAAAACACGATATTCTGAACAAACTTTAACCCGGGCAAAAAGATGGCTAATTTCAAATCCCGAATTCAATATCTTGAACAAATACAATAATAAGACAAAATGTACAGAAAATAATCCTGTAATTTTTTCCCCTCAAATTACCAACATTATTAAAAAACATGTACCTATTTTGGATTTATGGATTTATGGATTTATGTCTTTTTACATCAATTAAGGAATTTCCTTTTAAAACCTTGCGGGGCAACACAGAACTAGACCCCAATCAGAGGACCATAAAACATCCAGACTCCTTATCTATGAACTGGTCCAATGTTTATATTTATGTTTCTCCCTCTCCCATATTGATAGTTCTGCTTCACGTCACTTGTCTTATCTATTGCATTTTTTCTAGGCTGTATTGTGCATAAATATGTGACTTCAGATTTTGTATTAGTCTAGCCTGATGAAGAGACCTGAGTAGTCTCGAAAGCTTGCAATGTATTACCATCTTTTCAGTTAGCCATTAAAAGGTATCAACTACTGAGGACTCTCAATCCTGAATATGTACCTATTTTGAACACTGAAAATTCTTTAAACAGGTTACAAATTTGTGTATAAATGTGGAACCACTATAGGTGACATTGTATCTCCAAGTGATCATAGTAATAAAAATATAAATAAAAACAAAACTTCTAAAAACTGGTCATCCACGTATGGTTCCTACGAATGTGGCAAAGAAGCTTGATATTTATGTACTTATATGGCCAACACAAAGCCCTGCACTTCCACTTCTGCTAATAAAGAATGTAAAGCTAATTCCTTCATTAATTGTAGTACTACTCACAATATTTGTTAATACATGTGAATTCTGCAAATTACAATATGTGTGGTGTACTACGCACCCACTTAGATATCGCTTATCAGAACACATATATGATGCTCAAAATAAAAGCACACAAAGTCTCTCGAGTCCCTCTCAATGTCTCCTACATGCTCACAAAGGGGATGTTGGTACTTTGGGTGTGTATACTTTTTCGATGGCATTAACCCTCAAGGAGGTATATCACATATTTAAAAACCGAGAGGCTTCCTGCATCTTTAATTTAGATCCATTGACTCCAAAAGGAATAAATATTAGATCACATCTTATGTATATCTATCGAAATGGCACACTCCATAAAGTATTAATATTTTCAAGGAGGGGAGGAAAAAAAATTTCTTTAGATTTTTCTAATGCACAGATGTCACTTCCTCTTTCTTTAGATACCCAATATTTGGGTGTAATGCTCAGTATCTGTATTAATCACTCTGTGTATGTGTGTATAATATACTGTCTAAGATGTATATACAATGAAGGAAATAATCTGATCCCTTGCTGACTTTCTAAGTTTGCCCACTGACAAAGTGATATAATTTTAAGGGTAGGGTAATTTTAACATTGAGAGATAGAATATCAAAAATAAAATCCAGAAAATCAAATTGTTTAAAAAAAATATATATATATATATATATATATATATATACACAGTTGTGGCCAAAAGTATTGACACCCCTGCAATTCTGTCAGATAATACTCAGTTTCTTCCTGAAAATGATTGCAAACACAAATTCTTTGGTATTATTATCTTCATTTAATTTGTCTTAAATGAAAAAACACAAAAGAGAATGAATCAAAAAGCAAAACATTGATCATTTCACACAAAACTCCAAAAATGGGCCAGACAAAAGTATTGGCACCCTCAGCCTAATACTTGGCTGCACAACCTTTAGCCAAAATATCTGCGACCAACCGTTTCCGGTAACCATCAATGAGTTTCTCACCTTCTGCTGGAATTTTAGACCATTCTACTTTGGCAAACTGCTCCAGGTCCCTGATATTTGAAGGGTGCCTTCTCCAAACTGCCATTTTTAGATCTCTCCACAGGTGTTCTATGGGATTCAGGTCTGGACTCATTGCTGGCCACCTTTAGAAGTCTCCAGTGTTTTCTCTCAAACCATTTTCTAGTGCTTTTTGAAGTGTGTTTTGGGTCATTGTCCTGCTGGAAGACCCATGACCTCTGAGGGAGATCCAGCTTTCTCACACTGGGCCCTACATTATGCTGCAAAATTTGTTGGTAGTCTTCAGACTTCATAATGCCATGCACACAGTCAAGCAGTCCAGTGCCAGAGGCAGCAAAGCAACCCCAAAACATCAGGGAACCTCCATGTTTGACTGTAGGGCCCGTGTTCTTTTCTTTGAATGCCTCTTTTTTTCTCCTGTAAACTCTATGTTGATGCCTTTGCCCAAAAAGCTCTACTTTTGTCTCCTCTGACCAGAGAACATTCTTCCAAAACGTTTTAGGCTTTTTCAGGTAAGTTTTGGCAAACTCCAGCCTGGCTTTTTTTATGTCTTGGGGTAAGAAGTGGGGTCTTCCTGGGTCTCCTACCATACAGTCCCTTTTCATTCAGACGCCGACGGATAGTACGGGTTGACACTGTTGTACCCTCGGACTGCAGGGCAGCTTGAACTTGTTTGGATGTTAGTCGAGGTTCTTTATCCAACATCTGCACAATCTTGCTTTGAAATCTCTTGTCAATTTTTCTTTTCCGTCCACATCTAGGGAGGTTAGCCACAGTGTCATCGGCTTTAAACTTCTTGATGACACTGCGCACGGTAGACACAGGAACATTCAGGCCTTTGGAGATGGACTTGTAGCCTTGAGATTGCTCATGCTTCCTCACAATTTGGTTTCTCAAGTCCTCAGACAGTTCTTTGGTCTTCTTTCTTTTCTCCATGCTCAATGTGGTACACACAAGGACACATGACAGAGGTTGAGTCAACTTTAATCCATGTCAACTGGCTGCAAGTGTGATTTAGTTATTGCCAACACCTGTTAGGTGCCACAGGTAAGTTACAGGTGCTGTTAATTACACAAATTAGAGAAGCATCATATGATTTTTCGAACAGTGCCAATACTTTTGTCCATCCTCTTTTTTATGTTTGGTGTGGAATTATATCCAATTTGGCTTTAGGACAATTCTTTTTGTGTTTTTTCATTTAAGACAAATTAAATGAAGATAATAATACCAAAGAATTTGTGTTTGCAATCATTTTCAGGAAGAAACTGAGTATTTGACAGAATTGCAGGGGTGTCAATACTTTTGGCCATAACTGTATGTGTGTGTGTATATATATATATATATATATATATATATATATATATATATATATATATATGCATTTTGCTTTGAGAAATAAGTATTTGATCCCCTACCAACCATTAAGAGTTCTGGCTCCTACAGACCAGTTAGATGCTCCTAATCAACTCATTACCTGCATTAAAGACAGCTGTCTAAGGCCTGTTTCACACTTCAGTTTTTTTCTGTCAGTCTAAATCAGCCAAAATAGCCGAAAACGGATCCGCAGGTGGATTGACAGAAACGGGGGATGGCGGATGTACGGATCCGCCGATGGAAAAAATTTAAAGGAACCGCATCTGGGGGAGAGAGAGAATTTTTTCGACCGCCAGAAATGATTTCAGGGTTAAATTTCCGGCTGACTTCTTTTCCCCCGGGCATGCGCATTATGAAATGCGGATCCTGCAGCACAAAAAAACGTTGTATGGTCCATCCGGGCATGTCGGTGGATGCCAAAAAAAATGGCGGATGCGCAAAAAAACGGATGCAACGGATGGCCATCCGTCAAGATCCGCTGGTAATGCAATTCAATGGGGGAAAAAAACGGATCCACCAAGCAAAATGGCGGATCCGTTTTTTCTGCAAAATGGCGGATTTTGACTGATGGTGACAAACGGAAGTGTGAAACAGGCCTTACAGAGTCACCTTTATAAATTACTCCTGTCCACAGACTCAATCAGTCAGACTCTAACCTCTACAACATGGGCAAGACCAAAGACCTTTCTAAGGATGTCAGGAACAAGATCAAGAGACCTGCGGAAAGCTGAAATGGGCTACAAAACCATACATAAGACGCGGGTTGAGAAGGAGACAACTGTTGGTGCAATAGTAAGAAATTGGAAGAAATACAAAATGACTGTCAATCGACATCGATCTGGGGCAGCTGGGACCACAGTCACTAAGAAAACCATTGGTAGCACATTACGACGTAAAGGTTTAAAATCCTGCAGTGCCTGTGTAAGGGACACAAAGGAGTGTCCGTAAGTGTACAGATATATACGTGTATATATATATATATATCTTTAATGTCGGATGTTATGTACCCTTTCTCTTTAACGTTATTCGTATTTATTGTACATGCCATGTAAATGTCTATTTATTGCATCTGTTATATGTATTTAACATTGGACACTGTTATATAGATAGGGAAAGTGTAGTACACTAGTTTGCCCACTAGATGGGGATAGAGATGTTCAGCTTGTAAATAGTTAAAGTAGGAGGGGCTTACAGCTGTTAAACCAGGGAGCATCTGGAATTTGAATCAGTTGGGCGGGAACACCCTGACAGGGCTGTTGGCTCGGTAAAGTTAAAGTCAAGAGCCCAGTCATACAGAATTCGGGTCAGTATCTCATCGGGGAGTAATACTAAGAGAAGTGCTGAGAGTGCAGAATTTGTGGTTCTGCAGTTGCCAGAAGAAGACTAAGCAGTACGAGCAGGTCACTCAGAATGTGGCGGCTTATTTCAACTGTGGATATTCTTGAGAACGGGGCTAAACGGTTAAGAGGGTCCCCTATTGGAGTATAAGACTGAGCAGAGTTGATGCTGGAAGACCAGAGAGCACGGTCCGTCCCGGAAGCGAGCTTAGTGGGACAGAGGGAAAGACAGGGACAGAGGAGAAAATGTCCATTGCCAACCAACCCTGATGCTAATGTGAATATGTATATGCTGTGTAAAGGAAACAGTAAAGTTGATTGTTCAAGAATTGAACAGGACTGTGACTCTGTTTGTTCCACATCATCTGAGGAGAATGTGCAGCGCATAACAGAAGGCCCTGAGAGAGAGCTGGAGAAAGCAACAGGTATGCAGACAGAAAACTGTCATGTCTATGTGAGGGGAGGCCAGGACTCCATCACTCCGGAGTCCTTGGCCACGAGTAAGGTCCTGGCTGAACCTTACACCTGCAAGGTCCCCCTGCTCGAGAAGGCATATGTGCAGGCCCGTCTCAAGTTTGCCAATGAACACCTGGATGATTGTGAGTAATTGGGAGAAGGTGCTGTGGTCAGATGAGACAAAAGTTGAGGTCTTTGGCAATAACTCAACTTGCCGTGTTTGGAGGAAGAGAAATACTGCCTATGAACCAAAGAACACTGTCCCCACTGTCAAGCATGGAGGTGGAAATATTATATTTTGGGGGTGTTTCTCTGCTAAGGGACTACTTCACCGCATCAATGGGAGAATGGATGGAGCCATGTATCGTAAAATCCTGAGTGACAACCTCCTTCCCTCCTCCAGGACATTAAAAATGGATCGTGGCTGGGTCTTCCAGCAAGACAATAACCCAAAACATACAGCCAAGGCAACAAAGGATTGGCTCAAAAAGAAGCACATTAAGGTCATGGAGTGGCCTTAGCCAGTCTCCAGACCTTAATCCCATAGAAAACTTATGGAGGGAGTTGAAACTCCGAGTTGCCAAGTGACAGCCTCAAAATCTTAATGATTTAGAGATGATCTGCAAAGAGGAGTGGACCAAAATTCCTCTTGACATGTGCACAAACCTCTATCAACTACAAAAAACGTCTGACTGCTGTGCTTGCCAACAAGGGTTTTGCCTCCAAGTATTACGTCTTGTTTGCCAATGGGATCAAATACTTATTTCTCACTGCAAAATGCAAATAAATTTTATGTGATGTATACAATGTGATTTTCTGGTTTTTATTTTTGATATTCTCTCTCTCAATGTTAAAATTACCCTACCCTTAAAATTATAGACTGATCATCTCTTTGTCAGTGAGCAAACTTACAAAATCAGCAAGGGATCAAATACTTATTTCCTTCACTGTACAAGCCTGTGGATGAATATAAATTAATCCTGGACAAGTTGTTTTAAAGGAGATATCTAAAGTTTGGAAGTTGTCCCTTATTCATGAGAGGCAATAACTTCCGATCGTTGGATGGACCCCACCAATTCTGAGAATCTGAAAAGCCCATGTGAATGGAGCTATAGTCGATTATATAAAATTCCACTTGATTCACCCGGCCTCAGTCTCAGGATTGGTGGGGGTCCCAGCGAACGAGAAGTTATCCCCTATACCTCGGATAGGATATAATTTCTAAACTTGACACAATTCCTTCAAGGGAGTGATGAGGGGAATGACTAAGTAATGCAAATTTTACTGAACTTTGCATTGTGTCTTGATGGGTGAGGGAGTGTTATAGTACTCAGGCTGTTTGGGTTTGTGTGCCATAGCTGCTTTTTTTGTCCAAGTCCGACCCTGCCTTTATAGTCAAAGTATAATATAACATACTAAGCATTTTTAAGATGACTATATAGTTTCCACAGTACAGTGTGTCCGTGAAGTCATGGTGCACTTTTGACCAGTCATTGGAAAGCAACAAAAGACAATAGAAATGTGAAATCTGCTCCAAATAAAAAACTCTCCCAGTGTCATACCTATTCAGTGCAGTTCGATGTGGGCCCCATTTGTTGCCCTACACACATCCAAACGATAGTGAAGTTCTTGCCACACACGGGTAAAGACGTCTGGTGTAACAGAGTGAATAACATCTGTGATTAATGTCGTTGATACGTTCAATGTACACATGTTGCTTCACGTAACCCCAAAAGGCTAAGGGCGTCAGATTCGGGGATTTATTGTATACTGTATACTTTTCTGTGATACGTCAAAAGTGCACTATAACTTTACAGGCACACTGTATTTCTAGAGCATTTCCCAGTCTCATTGTGTATAAGGAACGTATGATATTGGAACAGAACAATGTCTGAAACTGTTGCTATAGCATGTAAATGTTTGAGCACTAAAATCCAGAATTTCACACCACTGGCACTTCTCTTACTTGAGCTACATTGATTGTTATTGTGTACTAATCATGGACAAATTACCCAGAACTATCATCACAATGTATTGTTTAATGCAGGGGTACCCAACCTGTAGCTTGGGAGCCACATGTGGCTCGCGGTCCCATGAGTTGTGGCTCACAACTGTCTGCCAGCTTGGTGCAATAGGTCCAAGTCTAGCAAACAGGTATGAAGAGCACATCTCAAAATGGTAAATTCTGACCTGGATGCACATTTACTGGTCTTAGGGGTTTAGAGATGTTTTAGGTATGGAACGCTGGAGGATGGTACTACCTGTTAGAGGAGGTGCTCAAAGCTGGATGTGACAGTGTGTTGGGGGAATACTGAATGGGGGTATTGTGGGAACCCCTGGATCTCAGTGTACTGCTTTGGAGTGATTTCTGTGGAAAAGCTTTGGTTATCATTATACCTCTAATGGGGGCTTTGGTTGACACTACTTTGAAGGGGTTGGGCGCTGGATGTGGCTTGTGATCCTCTCTGTGCTGAATGTGGCTCGTGACCCTCTCTGTAAGCTGAATGTGTCTCTCAAGGTCAGAAAGGTTGGGGACCACTGGTTTAGTGGATCATTTGGTGGATTTATGTATTTGTTCTATAACTGGGACATTACTTGGCACCACACCAGGTAATTTTTATACATGTTTAATAATTCCCATCCCATAGCACTTGTGTACATCTGTATTATTTCTTATAGCACATAACACTTTTTCATTTCATATGTTGTTTTTTTTTTCTGTACAAAACAGAATACAAATTAAAAGTGCACACAAAACATACTGGGTGGGATGATCTATTCTGATGTTTAGTCTGATGAGCAGGGTTGGTCTGGCCTGGCAGGGTGCCAGGGAAATACCCAGTGGGCCCTTGCAGGAGAGCGGAGATAATTTATTAAAAAAAAAAAAAAAAAAAATGTTGCGGGCCCTTTAAAAGCACGAGGGCGCACACACGCAGCTTGACAGCCGGGATGCCTATACAGAGGAGAGCAGGGCCAGGGAGCAGGAGAACAGCTGGGGTTGCACGCACAGCAGCGTTACAGGCTCACAGCTAGCAGACAGAGACACTGCCTCAGCCGCGTCTGGTAAAAATGACATCACGCCGCACGCCCTGCAGTTCTGCTTCCGGCTGGAAAAGTGCTACAATAAAGGCCCCGTCACACATAGCGACTCACCAGCGATCCCGACAACGATATCATTGTGTCAGGATCGCTGGTGAGTCGTTACATGATTGCTGGTGAGCTGTCAAACAGCTTCACCAGCGATCAGGACCAGCGACGCCGAGCACGCGGCGTCGCTGTGTACTTTAGTTACCAGCACGCTGATGCAGGGAGCTGGTAACTAAGATACACAGAGGGTATCTAAGGGACATGCGTCACTTAGAAACCTGATGTGTACCTTAGTTACCAGCTCCCTGCGTCAGCGCGCTGGTAACTAAGGTACACAGAGGGTTTCTAAGCACAGCGCAGTGCTTAGAAACCCTGCGTTTACCTTAGTTACCAGCTGATCGCTGGTCTCCCGCATGTCACACGCAGCAATGCGTGCTGGCCAGCAGGAGACCAGCGACCAAAAAAATGTCCAGGGCTTTCCTACAGCGATCAGCGATACCGGCAGGAGGGCTGATCGCTGTCATACGCAGCGATCTCGCTGGTGAGATCGCTATTACGTCACAAAACTTGTGACTCAGCAGCGATCTCTGTGCCGGACTAGAGACAAGCCGAGGTAGGGTACTAACATATATGGGGGGCAGGAAAAAAGAACCGGGATGGATATATGGTGGGCAGGAAAAAAGGACCAGGATGGATATAAGGGGGGCAAGCAGGATGGATATATGTGGGCAGGAAAAAAGGACCAGGATGGATATAAGGGGGCAAGCAGGATGGATATACCCGGGTGTACATATTATTGGTGCAACCAGTACAGGCATAGAGGGGCCAAAGAGGTAAGGGGGTCCACTTCCACATCCAAAGCAGGTGGAATTGTGCATTATGATGAGCTATTGAACTGTAAAAGGCCCATATATTGTACTTACACAAGGCCGAATTCTGTTAGTCTGCTTGTGCAGGGCAAACACAAAGCTTTCATTGTTGGGTTCACGGCATAAGCAAGACAAGCCATGGATCACAGATGTCATTTCAGTGTTGTAAGATTTTATAACTAGCTTAAGTATTCATCTTCTAATGATTTCCCGGGTAGAAGAAAGGACAAGCATTTTGCTTCTAATAGTTCTAGTTTGGCCCAAGAGGACATAGATTCAGTTGCTGCTGCAGGGGTGATTACCGGAAGATTTTACCAGTCAAACATCTACTCACAAAGCACAGTCCAAATGGCCTGGATATAGCTTGGGTGCAACTCACAACCTGGAGATTGAAAGAACAAAGCTTATATCAAACATAAAATTGAGTGATGAGGACCACTAGGATATTTACACGATCAAAATAAAGTTGTTCTCATGGTAATAAGCAGATTCCAATATTCATAAAGACTTGTCTGTGGAGCTTTGTTAGCCACACGGTTGCCCGACCAGCAATCGGAATGATCTCCTCCCACCAGTTAGGTGCCACAGTCACTTCTGACCTCAGCATATAAACTATACGACAGCTGTAACTGGCATGGTCCCTGATCCAAGTCCCTGCAGCGGTATATTCAGCAGACAGAAATGTGACGCTATGGGTGCACTCCATGCTTAGAGCACTGTTGCCTATGTTGTAAATTTGTGTAAAGAAGATGCAATTTCACTACACAGACATTGCTTTCCAGTAAATGTCATTGCCTAGCTTTAATAATACCTGGCCATAGAAATGTATACCTCATTAAATAATAAAAGATATATCTTATTTCATCATATCATTAGATGAGTGTTCAGGGTTAAATGACTCACCCTATGATCTAAGCTCAGATGCCAAACTTTCATGACACAGACGTCACTCCCTATCAGCGAACACAATGAGGTGATATTAGTCAAAGATCTATTTCCCTCTGATAGTTTCCGTCAGTTACTCTGTAATTACTGTGCCATCGAGATACCAGTCAGGGCATTATATAAGGTGTTTGTCTTGAGAAGGTTAAACGCCAACAAAGTATATTTGCATTTATGGTTTTCAAAGCAGCAGCACAAAGAATATTTGCTCATAGAGGTTTTTTTTTGCTAAAATAACTTCAGTTTCTGGAAACTATATTTTATACATTCTGCACAGAAGAAAGCTTGCTCCTTGTACAGAGGCAGTGATGGATCCCAGTAGATGAGGGGCTGCATTTGTCCATCGTGCACAACCCACGGGAGAAAAACATTCCCTAATGTAATTTCACCTTAGATGACCACATAATGGCTAAATATTACTATTGGTCATTGTTATGGATGCAAGAGCTGTAGCCTTCTGACGCCGTGTGTTTATGTATGTATAACATAGCATTTTATTTCTACGTTTTTATTCCAGAAATGGAAATGTTTTAATAAATCATTTCACAATGTGTATAAACATTTTATAGGGATTATCTAATGTAAACATCAAAGAGAGGGTCTATAGCTCAAAATCCACCCTATCATTAGCCAGAACAGAGAGTTGCTCTATAAGGTCATATTCCTTTGGAGCGTAAACTTTGTGTATTTTCTGCTGCCTTCTGTGTAGAAATTCTGCTGTGCTTAAAGGAAATGTGTCACGATTTTGATTTTTGCAATAATCATTCTTAATTATATAATCATTTTGTGAGGCATTGACGGGTGTCATGTGGGGATACTGCAGTCGCAGGTGTAGCTGTAATTGCAATGGTAAAACTGATCGATGTCACAGGTAGGGGTCACTGTGTGTTCTCCCCAGGATGTGCTTGGAGGCATATGAAGGCCATAGGAGTGCATGGCAGTCACGGGCGTAGCCGTGGCTGCAATGCAGACTAGAAATAATAAAAGTAAGTGTTAGTCTTGGACATGCTAGTGTCCAAGGCAGATGTAGGGAAAACCTGTTCTGGGATGTTATGTTGTGAAACAGAATGCAGGATGATAGTAGTGCAGTCCGTTTCATTCCAGGCACGGATTTTCCATATGGCTGAAGACCACAAGTTTCTCTGTTAAAAGCCCTGCCTGAAAGGGTGTGGGTGTGTCAGATGTAATGTCAATGTGAGTCTGGTGTTCGGCGGGAGTGCAGAGCAGGAAGCCCTGCATAGCTCTTGCTGTGTGTGAAGCAACACAGGCAAGCAGAGCCGATCAACCAAGGCAGCTGGAAGGTCTGGCACCCACAACATACACAGCTGTGCAGATGCCCACAGCAACCGGCCAAAAAAGGACTGGCGTGTTTAGTGCCTGAAAACAGGAGGATATGGTTCCCGTTAGCGACACGGAGGATATCATGGACTGTGTTATGCTGTGAGTAAAGAGACATTGATGGTGTTGCAGTCGCCCACGGCATCAGGTCAAAGGGAGGTCCAGTGTGTTTAGTGACTGTGGTCTAAAGGATGCCGTGTAGTATGTAATGCTGTGGAATGACACTAATATCATATGCACTTGTGTGTGATTTGGACTTTTAATGCCATGAAGTAACGCATTAAAGGAGTTTTGTGTTTGAACTTTGTGGGTCACTGCCTCATCACTGCGTAAGTGTGCTACCGTGGCACTACAATTTATAAAATAAAAATGGTAAAAAATGTATTGAATCGTGTATTCATTCAATTTTTTTGCAATCAATGGAGGCTGTAATTTTTATTTGCTGATGGGTAAGTGACTGAGTACGACACCACATATAACACAGCCACAGGAGACTGCAGTCAGTATCCAACAGCATGGATGATGTCCTACACTGTGGTTGCCATCCCTGACAACTGGGCATGCCACGTGGGTTGTCCAGTCCATAGTTTTGGGAGGTGCCAGGTGCCATTGTTCATAGCCCAGAGCTGTGCTCCGAGCTACAGTTTTCCCCTGCTGATCAGAGTTCAGCGTCAAACAATGACAGGAAATGGCGGACAGCGGTGGGAGCGCAGGTAAGCAGCCTGCAATTGCACCACTAAACCAGGCTACTGATTTGTTCTCACCGCTGGAAGTCCTTACCATCGCCGGGCTGCTCTGAGTGGTGACTTCGAAGGTGACTTCTTACAGTGGTGAGAACAGTTTGATAGCCTGGTATTTATAGTACAATTTCAGGCTGCTGGCCTGTGCTCACCGCTGCTGTCACCACAGTGTTAGAGCACAGCAATGTAATCAGCACAATTCTTTGCTCTGAATATTGACTTAGCTCTGCTCAGCCAGTGGAAAGACTCATTCAGACATCCCTCCATTACAGACATCTGAATGAGGGTTTTTACTGACATATCTGTGAGCAAGTTGTGGGATGCAGTGACGGACAGGAGGCAGAGCAAGGGTTAACAAGTTTAATAACAAGGGAATACTCCATGCAGGGAGGTAAAGGGTTAAACAGGGGACTAAGTTCAATGGCAAAGGATATTGTGAGTTGAAGAACTACGGTTCAGATAACGGCAGTTCTGTTGAGAGTCAGTGATTCCTAAGTCCATGAAATGTACAGCGCCGACAATGGCTGACGTGGTGTTTTTTCCAAAGGGGTCCTGTGAGTGTCACTGTCCCTTCTGGCAGCAGCAGTCGGTTCCTGGGACCTTCCGCTGAGCCCTAGTCCATATACTGTTGTGGCCGGAGCGTGGGCCACGGCAAATCTCCTCACAGTCTGTCAGCGGTGCTTGGGTGCGGGCCTACCCTGTACGGATGCTCTGGCACCGAAGCACTCACTGGTCACTGCTGCAGTGTCTGACAAGGGTACGGGGCACAGTCCTGTACAAGCCCAACGTGGCTCGGCAAATATTTACTGGCACAGTCAGGGTGCAAGTGTCTGTCCTGTCCCCTGTCACTCTAAGGCCCTGTGCACACGGTGCAGATTTTGTGCAGTTCTGCAGCAGATTTGGCCCTGCAGAACTGCACGTGATGTACAGTACCATTAAGGCCATTTGCACACGATGCATTTTTCCTGCGGATCCGCAGCGGATTTTACCGCGCAGAAACACTGCAGATCCGCAAAGTGATTTACAGTACAATGTAAATCAATGCAAAAAAACCCCGCTGTGCAGACGCTGCGGTTTTTGTGCGGTACAAAAAATGCAGCATGTCACTTCTTTTGTGTGGTTTTCCACCTGCTCCATTCTCCAAATCCGCAGGGGGAAAACCGCAGTGGAAAACCGCAATAAAAAAGGAAGAAATCTGCAGGAAAAATGCAGGTCATTTGACCTGTGGATTTCTTCAAATCTGCGCGGAAAAATCCGCAGGAGGAAAATCTACGTGTGGACTTTGCCTTAAGGCTATGTCCACACGATGCAGATTTGCTGCTGATCCGCAGCGGATTTTTAAGCGCAGAAACGCTGCAGATCCGCGCTGTGATTTACAGTACAATGTAAATCAATGGAAAAAAAAAAGCTGTGCGGAATTGCTGCGGATTTAAAAAGTGCATGTTACTTCTTCTGTGCAGATCTGCAGCATTTCTGGACCCCTCCATGATAGAAATCCGCAGTGGCAAAAACTGCAGAAAATCTGCAAAAAATCTGCATCAATTCCGCGGCAAATCCGCTTAAAAAAAGCAGCAAATCCGCGGCTGCGGAATCTGCCAGGAGATGCGGATTTTGTGCAGAAAATTCTGCACCACTTTTCCCACGTGTGGACATAGCCTAAGGCTATGTAAAACAAAAAACGCTGTGCACATGCTGCAGATTTTTCTGTGCAGATTTGGTGCGGAATAATAAAAGAAGAAACGTATCGCTTCTTTTGTGCGGTTTTGCTGCAGTTTTCCACCTGCTCCATTATAGAAATCTGCAGGTGAAAACTGCAGGGGAAATCCGCACAAAAACTGCACTAAAACTGCAGGTAAAACGCAGGTCATTTTACCTGCAGATTTAGCAAAATCTGCGCTGAAAATTCCACAGCAGAATCCACACCGTGTGCACATAGCCTTATGGGGCAGGTGTGCTGTACTCACAGACACGGAATGTTTGGCGCCTTGCTTTCTGGTAGTCACTGGCACACTGCACCTCTCTCTCTAGTCACCGGGCACACACTGCACGTTCCTCTCCATCTTTGGTCTCCGCTGCTGGCGGCGGGAGACAGCGGACAATGGCCTGAACGCCGCTGATGCTCCCAGGAAGGACCACTCCTCTGCCTGGCTGCTGCTGAACACTGGGCTCCTCTCCTGGCAGCGGTCCCTCTCTGGACTGCTGAACGCTGGGCCTCTTTCCTGGTAGCGGTCTCTCTCTGGACGGTTGGGACGGTGGCAGCGCTGGTACTCTGTGGGGAGGGGAAGCGGAGCGCGAGACGCTCACCTGACTGCGCGCTGCCCTCCGATCGCACCAAACTCCTCTGCTGTATGCGCTTTTCTCCTTTATCCCCCCGCCCCCTTCAGTCAGGAGGAAGGTCTGCCTCGCTCAAACTTCCCCCAGGCTAAAGGGGAAGGTCCACCTCACTAAAGCTTCCCCCAGGGAACAGGTGATGCAGCATTTCTATTTCTGGACCCGATACTCAGGTACCCGCGGTCTCGTCATCCCCCTTACATATCTAAGCCCATTATGTGTGATGCAGCCACATATCTAAGCCCATCATGCATGATGCAGTCCGCTGAGACATGAAGCTAAACCTGTCATGTGTGATGCACTCTGCAGAGCCATGTATCTAAGCCCTTCATGTGTTACATAGTCTTCTGAGCCATGTCTATAATTCTATTGTATGACAGGCCATATAGCTAATCCTATTATGTGTGATACAGGGAGCCGTGCAGCGCCAACTTACAGAACCAGCGCTGCCATCCATCCATGGTGACACTATCCACATGTCAGTATTACTTTGCAGTCACCATCATGACTAAGGGTGTACTCACTTGAAACGCGTAAATGAATGATTTAATTTGACTGTGATGATTTTTAAATTGTGCTGACAAACTGTCATGGCAAACATCAAGTGTTTTTATGATTATCTTTCATATTTTATACCATTAAAAAATTATAACATAGCGCATATATATATATATATATATATATATATATATATATATATATACACACTATCTCAAGTATTCAGGTTCTGTTTAGTTAGCGCAGGGACAAGGCTAGATTTTTATGTTTACGATTTTGTTATGTTGGTGCAATGAATGCAATAAAATCTGCACATGTTTGGACCAAAACTGCATTGCATTGTCATTTCAATATTTCTACAATTATGAAAATGTGACATAATGCACGGAATCCAGACCTCGTTAGATTCCAGTCGAGGTACATTAACAGCATGACGCTACATTGATTTGGTTGTGGAATCAGTTGTGCAGCCAGTTCCACAAAGTGCCCCAGGAGCAGGTACATGTTACTTGTACTGCTATGATCAGCCTACATGACCTAAATATGCTACCATGGTTCATAGCATCTCTGGACTTGTGTTTTATTGAGCACATCTGTCGTTAGCAATTGCAAAGGGAGCTGCCAGCAGAGGAACTTGATTTGTGTGCTCAAGTGCAAGGTGGCAGAACTTTCCTCAGACAACCATTAATGCCAAGGGTGTGTGTATTTTTTTTCGTGTGGTGCTCATACCAGATACTAACTAATTCAAGTTGTTTTGAAATTTTGTTTCCATTGTTTTATCATTTACATATTACTAATATATCCATCCATCTTGTGATTTTCATAATTCCACAACTTTTCCTTCCTGGTGTTACAATTTCAAAGTTGGGAGTGTACTATTACATTTCTAGGAGAAGTCGTTATGGAACGGCACAACACTATAAAGTGCTGCGGAATATGTTGGTGTTATAAAAACAAAAATTATTGTTAAATTATTATTAACACTAAAAAAAAAAAGGTGCTGCGGGATTGTTATCTCATAATTATTCATACTTCCGAAACTCTCCTTACGGTCACTTATCTGCTACATGCTTTCTTCCCATTCATAAATGAGCTTGTTTGGCAATCGTACTGTACATACGCCTACATCATTTCACTTTTGCACTGCTTGTTTTATTTGCTACTGCTCTTTGCTTGGAGATAGCAGTGACTCATCTGGTGTGTGCTGTCCTCATGTAGCCACTTACATCATACTTGGAGACCATCAGACTCTTTCATAATCCTATAAATGAGGTAATTGTATCAAATGCACAGATGACTTAAATACTGTAGTAACATATTACCATAATTTATTGTGTTCACAGACCTTCCTTAGATCACATTCAATCTGAGCACAATTCCAAAGAGAAAGCTGTTTTATTGTGTTGTTCTTTAATGGTTTAACGTTACAAAATATAATACTTTTCCAAGACAGAAGCCACCAATGCTATCAACTGTGTAAGCAAATAGGGTAAGACACCGGCTATAGATGGAAGTGGTAAAAAATGGATAGCGGATAGCTTTCAAATAAGAGAATATCCCAAAGCATACCCCTCAACTTCTGATTCCCACTTTATGGGACATTTTAAGACCCACTCAATCCTGCAACAAATGCACACAAAGTCTCCCAGAAAAGCCCACTTTGGAGCACAGTTTCAAAAATTCACCTTCTTCAATTTCTTTTTGTGGGAAATTTTGAAAAAGAAATTGTGTCATAATTATACTTTTAAAATTAGCTCAAAATTGACTAGGAAAACAGATAACTTTCATTGCAGCTTCTGGCTCCTCTGCCAGAAAATCATTAGAAAGTAATGTATGTCATAAACCCGAGCAAAGTGTTGCCCACAGGCCACATCCATCCCACTGGCTGTTCCAATGTGGCCTGCGGACCAAAACAGCCAAAGGGCTGAAACAGTGGTCCACGAGCCGCACCCTGCCCTCTGCCGCCTTCCATCCATCCACCAAGACCTGCTGTCAATTCTATTTGGATCCTCGGGATGAAGACAGGTGTGAATACATTGATTCTTCCACAAATCAGCGTGTGAGACAGCTGACGCGATGACGTCATTTTTTTATGTGGTATTTTATGTGGTATTTTTTTCATGTGAAAGATTTTTTTTGTATATAGGAGGCTATATGGGGCTCACACAGTATACACCAGGCTATGTGGGGCTCATATTATATATATGGGGGCTATTTGGGGCTCTATATAAGAGGCTATGTGAGGCTCAAACTGTATATAGGAGGCTATGTGGGGGCTCATGCTGTATATAGGGAGGCTACGTGGGGCTCATACTGTATTTGGGAGGCTATGTGGAGCTCATGCTGCATAAAGAAAGCTATGTGGGGATCATACTGTAAATTGGAGGCTATGTGGGGCTTATGCTGTGTATAGAGATGCTATATGGGGCTCATACTGTATATACAGTGGCTATATGGGGCTCATACTGTATATATTAGGTTATGTGGGGTTCATACTGTATATGAAAGGATATGTTGGGCTCATACTGTGTATAGGAGGCTATGTGTGGTTCATGTATACGGGAGGATGTGGGGCTCGTGCTGTATATGGGAGACTAAGTGGGGCTCACGATGTATATGGGAGTCTGGGATGGGCTTACACTGTATATGGGAGGCTACGTTGGGCTCCTGCTTTATATTGGAGGCTATGTGGAGGCTCATACTTTATACAGGGGACTGTGTGTAGGCTCAAGCGATATATAGGCGGATGTCAGCTTAATTCTGCTCAATATTAAGAGATACAATCAATATTTAATGTAAAATATAATTAATATATTAATATTAGTATTTAGCAGAATAAATTTCAGCCACAGTTACGGTCTCTCATGTTGCCCAATTGGAAAATTATTTGCACACCTCTGTCATAAGGTGTTGCAATATGCCGTACATACAGTACCTATACCAGGATCTGATCCCTTGTACCTGCTGTATAGTGCAGGATTCCCAAATCTAAGTACCACCTATCTGAACAATATACTACAAAGCACACCAAAAGTGTATGATCATAGTGGTCTACACAGTAATAGCACAGCATGAAGACAGTTTCTATACTCCCTGCAAAGTGTATACCCCTTGAAGTACACGTATAATAGGTTGACAACTTTGGGTATAAAGTACTGATATGGATCCATAAAAGTGTGCTGTAAACAGAGCCAGTTTTAGACAAAGTGGGGCCCTTGGGCAAAAGTTTAAAGTGGGGCCCCAAATGCTAACTTATTGCACCATCACTCAAACATTTTGGTTGTATTTACATGCGCTGAGTTCAGGCAGTTAAATGAACGTGTTGATAGTTACTGAGTTTCTTTACACCGGCTGAGGAAGAATGATGGGGACAGATAGTCCTCGATGTCCTTGATAGGGTATACTGCAGCCCCCCTATAGAGTATACTGTAGCCCCCATCAGAGTAAACTGCAACCCCGGTCAGCGTATGGTGCAGCTCCCCTCAGAGTATACTGCAGCCCCCTCAGAGTATACTACAGCCCCCATCAGAGTATACTGCAGCCCCCTCAGAGTATAATACAGCCCTCTCAGAGAGTATAATGCAGCCCCCCAGAGAGTATTATTCAGCCCCACAAACACACAGTATAATGTAGTCCCCTCAGAGTATAATGCAGCCCACTCAGAGTATACTGCAGTCCTCTCTGAGTATAATGCAGCCCCCCTCATAAGAATATAATGTGACCCCCTCATACAGTATAATGTATCCACATCACAGTATAATGTAGCCCCCTACAACAAAGTATAATGCAGCTTCCCCGACACACACACACACAGTATAATGCATACCCATATATACACATGCATACACACACAGTATAATGCAGCCCCTCCCACACAGTATAATGCAACACATAAACACTCACACACCCCTCACGTCTCCTCTTCATTCCCCACGCTGCTCCAGGCACTGATCTGATCTCCAGGACTGCCACTAGGAATTTCAGGGCCCCATACTGGCAAAATTTTCGGGGCCCCCTTGAGACTCCGCCCAGGCTCCACCCCTCAAACTGTCCACAGTCCCACCGTTCTCTCTTGGAAAAACTCCACTTCTCACTTATCACACATTAACAGTTCCCATCATCAGATCACACATATAGCCGGCAGCTTTTGCTTTGGACAAAGGATTGTTTTTAAGCCGCCACCATAACAGGGTAGACACTTTTTACCGGGCTCTACTCTACTGTAACCTATTAAATATTTGTTAAAATATGCAATACACTTTAGGTATATTTTCATTTTTCAATTTTTAAAATGACCAATAATATCACATACAAGGAACAAATACCGCTACACCATGTCCAGACCACATATTACCACCACATAGTGACCTATAATACCACATACAAGGAGCAAATACCACCACACCATGACCAGACCACATATTACCACCACAAAGTGACCAAATAATAGCACATACAAGGGACAAATACCACCGCACCATGCCCAGACCACATATTACCACCACATGGTGACTGAATACTACAATACTGATTAATAATAAAAAAACATACTATCACCATACGTGGCATTATACACAGGAGATCTGTATTTAGTATGCAGTGTCTGTGTACAGGTAATATATTGATCAATGACATTATACACTGGAGCTCTGTATATAATGTACAGGTAACACAGTGATCACTGGTGACATTATACACAGGACCTCTGTATATAGTATACAATGTATAGTGTCAGTGTATAGGTAACACACTAACTCACCAGTGATGTCTCTAGGTGAAGTCCTTCATCCTTGCTTTTCATCTTTCATCCAGCACAGATCGCCATCACGTCTTCCAGCCAGGGCTTGTCTCTGCAGGAAATAACAGTTATCTAGAGCTCCGCTTGCAGAACACATTACTTATTTTTTCCCAACTTCTACATTACACCACATGAAGAAAGAAAGGTGACATAGTGTCACTCTACACAGTAACAGGACCAACCCCCCCATTTAAAAAAGTATACTCAAAAAATTAAATACATCACTGCAGTAATAATATCCCTTAATTAGCCCCTATGGTACTAATATCCCCCATCCTGACCCCCGTGTGTCTCATTCCTGGCTTTAGCCATATGTTCTACCATCCCGCCCTCATGAGTATCCATTCTTCCCCATGTGATCTCCATCATATCCATCCTGCCCCATGATCCTGTGCGATCTGTCTCCAATCATGCCCCGTTTCTCCATTTTGATCAGTGTCTCGCATTCTGCCCCCGTCTCCAGCATTCTGCCCCAATACCCAGCATTCTGCCCCAACACCCAGCATCACTGCTCTGTGTCCAGCATCACTGCCCCATGTCCAGCATTCTGACCCATGTCCAGCATCACTGCCCCATGTCCAGCATTCTGCCCCAGTCTCCAGCATTCTGCCTCATGTCCAGCATCACTGCACCAGTCTCCAGCATTCTGCCCCAGTCTCCAGCATTCTGCCCCAGTCTCCAGCATTCTGCCCAAGTCTCCAGCATTCTGCCCCATGTCCAGCATCAAATGCCCCATGTTCAGCATTCTGCCCCATGTCCAGCACTCTGCCCCAGTCTCCAGCATTCTGCCCCAGTCCAGCATTTTGCCCCATATCCAGCATTCTGCCCCGGTCTCCAGCATTCTGCCCCAGTCTCCAGCATTCTGCCCCCATGTCCAGCATTCTGCCCCCATGTCCAGCATTCTGCCCCCATGTCCAGCATTCTGCCCCAGTGTCTAGCATTCTGCCCCAGTGTCCAGTATTCTGCCCCAGTCCAGCATTCTGCCCCATGTTAAGTTCTGCCCCAGTCTCCAGCATTCTGCCCCAGTCCAGCATTCTGCCCCATGTTCAGTTCTGCCCCAGTCTCCAGCATTCTGCCCCAGTCTCCAGCATTCTGCCCCGTCTCCCAGTCAGCCCCAGTCCAGCATTCTGCCTCGTCTCCCAGTCTGCCCCGGGCCCCCCGGATCGCCGCTGTCAAAAGAAACAAACAAACAAAAAAAAAAACAAGTTCTAATTACCTGGCCGCGGTCCAGTGGCGAAGCTCCGGGCATCCCTCCATGCTGCAGCACGCTCTAGCCGGCGACTGACACTAACGTCAGACGCCGGCGAGGCCGATTGGCTGGCGGCTGATAACTATTGACGTGCGGGCCCGCATTGTCAATAGCATTTCGGCTGCAGCAGCGCCGAGGGCCCGGTAATGGTTTACTTGCCGGTAGGGACTCGGTGAACAGAGGAGACTGGGCCCCCTCTGTCCAACGGGCCCCATACGCCAGTCAGGGCAGTAATGCCCTGATGGCGGCCCTGCTGGTCTCATCTGCTCCACTGATGGCACAGCACAGCATGGCGAACAATGAGTGACATCATCACATGCCTGCTGAGTCACAAGCAGAGGGGGAGTGATGGGAGAGAGTGTCATCTGACGCTCTCTCCTCCATCACTGCTTTCAACTGTATCGGCATCTATAATGCTTTTATCGGCATGCCACTGGCTGGGGCCCCTGGAGGGTGGGATTTCAATATGCCCGATCATTTTCTTTTTAGGGCAGATAAGCCACCAGCACGGGTGACTGGTAGCAGCTTCATCCCTTACCCCACCACCCATTAAGAATTGTAGTGGAAGTGGGCATCTAAAGAATATTGCCAGCTTTGACAGAGCCTTCTGCTACCATTGGTTGCACATTCTATTGTCTTATTACAAATGCTTTTTTCCTAAATACTTTTAAACTTTACTGAAATCAACAAAAAAGACATCATTGATACTATGACAAAACCAAAGGAAAACAATTATGGGGATGATAGAAGGAAGATATAAGGTGTGTTTACATCACATGATTGTGGTAGCTAGTTTAATTGCCCTTTTAGTAAAATTAGCAGCAGAAAGTCTGCTTCTGCTCCTAACTCCTGCCTACTGCTCCCAATCTCTTCTCCATAGAAAATGATGAGCACCAACTGTCATCTCCAATCTCCGTAATAGGAAAGTCTCTGTTCTCTGAAGGCAAATTTTACCTGTGAATTGAGGAAACTGAGAATGAAAGATTAACCCTGTAGGAGAGAGAAGCAGATTTCTCTGACAAAACATATTACAATGTTTCCTGTTTTAATGTGTATTATTAGTTTATGAAAAGTTTAATATGTTGGTTACAATTTAAGCAAGGTTAAACATTATTACACTCAATGAATGAGTGTTTTGCTTATTCCTCAGGTGATTGACAGCCTGTGTATATTACACTATTATCAGGAACCTAGCTCATTCATAGCAATTGTCTAGTGTAAAGGCACCCTTAATCTCAATATAAAGAGAACAGACAATTTTTATTGTGTTACACCCTAAAAGTAATAAAGACAAAAGCAAATTAATTAAATAATAGCTGAATTTATAGTAAAAATAGCCCAGGTTATATTTGAAGCTGATTTGTAATTTATGATGCCAAGATGAGATTCCAATGGCTGCAATGCTACAATTAGATGCACAGTGTGGACCTGTGCCATAGTAACTAATGCTGTGTACACTGTTGTTGCAGTGACACCATCTGGACAGATCGTATTATAGCCTGAAAACTGAAGATGTAAGTAAAGAAGTAGCATATATGTCATATAGCATTTTGAAATCAACAACATGTAAATGATAATAATAATAATAATACATTTTATTTTTATAGCGCCGACATATTCCGCAGCACTTTACATTTCAGAGGGGATTTGTACAGACAATAGACATTACAGCATAACAATAATCACATACAGTAGATTATAACAAATAACAAGAGGAGTGAGGGCCCTGCTCGCAAGCTTACAGTCTATGAGGAAAGAGGTAGACACGAAAGGTGGGTGGTAACAGTTGCTCTGATTGTATGGACCAGCCATAATGTTAAGTGTGTAACAGTACAGACACAGAGGGCTAATGGATGCATAAAGCATGTGGGAACATGATGCTGGGAACCTGGTTATGGTAAAACTTTTGGCTCTGCCACACAGGGATAGGTTAGGTTAATGTGTTGAGGCGATAGGCCAGTCTGAATAAATGCGTTTTCAGGACACGCTTAAAATTGTGGGGATTGGGGACTAATCGTATTGACCTGGGAAGTGCATTCCAAAGAATTGGCGCGGCACATGTAAAGTCTTGGAGACGGGAGTGGGAGGTTCTGACTATTGAGGATACTAACCTCAGGTCATCAGCAGAACGGAGGGCGCGGGTAGGGTGGTATACTGAAACAAGGGAGGAGATGTAGGGTGGTGCTGAGCCATGGAGGGCTTTGTGGGTGAGGGTAATAAGTTTATACTGAATTCTGGAGTGGATGGGTAGCCAGTGTAATGACTGGCACAAGGTAGAGGCATCGGTGTAACGATTGGTGAGGAATATGATCCTGGCTGCAGCATTCAAGACAGATTGGAGAGGGGAGAGTTTGGTAAGAGGGAGACCGATTAGAAGAGAGTTACAATAGTCGAGACGAGAATGAATAAGAGAAACAGTAAGAGTTTTTGCAGAGTCAAAAGTAAGAAAAGGTCGAATTCTAGAAATGTTTTTGAGGTGCAGATGACAAGAGCGAGCCAGTGATCGAATGTGGGGGGCAAAGGAAAGCTCGGAATCAAGTATGACCCCAAGACAGCGGGCATGTTGCTGGGGAGTAATAGTGGAACCACACACAGAAATAGCAATGTCGGGTATAGGTACATTAGTAGCGGGAGGAAACACCAGGAGTTCAGTCTTTGACAGGTTCAGTTTCAGATATAGTGAGGACATGATATTAGACACAGCGTTTAGACAATCGCCAGTGTTTTCTAGAAAGGCTGGCGTGATGTCAGGAGAAGAAGCGTATAATTGGGTGTCATCAGCATAGAGATGGTACTGGAAACCAAATCTACTGATTGTTTGACCAATAGGGGCAGTGTACAAGGAGAAGAGGAGGGGGCCTAGAACCGATCCTTGAGGAACCTCAACAGTAAGGGGAAGGTGAGAGGAGGAGGAACCGGCAAAAGAAACAGTAAAGGAGCGGTCGGAGAGATAGGAGGAGAACCAGGAGAGAACGGTGTCCTTGAGGCCAATGGAATGGAGCATAGTGAGGAGGAGCTGATGATCCACAGTGTCGAATGCTGCAGAGAGATCCAAGAGAATTAGCATGGAGTAATGACCATTTGATTTAGCTGTTAGCAGATCATTAGAGACTTTAGTGAGGGCAGTTTCGGTGGAGTGTAAAGAGCGGAAACCGGATTGGAGAGGGTCGAGAACAGAGTTTTCTGAGAGATAGCAGATAAGACGGGAGTGGACCAGGCGTTCCAGGAGTTTAGAGATGAAGGGAAGATTAGAGACAGGTCTATAGTTAGCGGCACAGTTTTGGTCGAGGGATGGTTTTTTAAGTAGTGGATGTATGATGGCATGCTTAAATGAGGAGGGAAAAATACCAGAAGAGAGAGAGAGGTTAAATATTTTAGTTAGGTGAGGGGTGACAGCAGGGGAAAGGGACTGGAGGAGATGTGACGGAAATGGGTCACTGGTGCAAGTAGTTGGGCGAGAAGATGCAAGGAGCCTGCTTACTTCTTCTTCTGTGACTGGTTCAAAATAAGAGAGTGAGTTAGATGCAGTGGGGGAGGGAGGACAGTGCATGGTATGAGGGGATTTGGAGATAATTTCCTGTCGGATCTGGTCAATTTTTTCTTTGAAGTAATTGGCCAGATCATCAGCTCAGAGCTCCGTGGTTGGGGCCTGTACTCTTGGATTGAGTAGAGAATGAAAAGTGTCAAAGAGACATTTCGGGTTGTTGGACAGTGAGGTGATGAGGGTGTTGAAATAGGTTTGTTTGGAGAGGTGAAGGGCAGTGTTGTATGTTCTAAGCATAAACTTAAAATGGATGAAATCTTCGTGTAGATTGTATTTTCTCCACAGACGTTCGACGCACCTGGAGCACCGCTGCAGGAAACGTGTTTGCACCGTGTGCCAGGGTTGTCGCCGTCTGTGTTGTGGTGTTCTATTTATAGGGGGTGCAAATTCATCCAGGGCACTTTGAAGTGTTTCATTGTAATGCTTCAATGCAGAATCAGGACATGAGAGGGAGGAGATAGGGGCCAATGAAGACTGCAAGTTCTTCAGAAGTTTCTGGGTGTTAATGGCCTGTATGTTTCTATAAGTCTGGACAGTGGGGGTGACCTGAGCAGCCTGGCAGTTCTTTATAGAGAATGAAAGAAGATTGTGGTCAGAGAGCGGGAGAGGGGAGTTTGCAAAATCATCCACTGCACAAAGCCGAGAGAAGACCAAGTCGAGGGAGTTTCCGTCTTCATGCGTTGGAGAATTAGTAAGCTGCGAAAGGCCAAATGAGGAGGTTAGAGATAAAAGGTGAGTAGCAGATGGGGAGAGGGGAAGAGCAATGGGGATGTTGAAATCTCCCATGATGAGGGTAGGGATGTCACAGGAGAGAAAATGTGGAAGCCAAGTGGCAAAATGATCCAGGAACTGATGGGAGGGGCCGGGAGGACGATACACCACCGCCACTTGCATGGAGAAGGGGGTGTAGAGTCTGACAGCATGGACCTCAAAAGAAGGGAAGACAAGTGAGGGTACTTGAGGGATAACCTGAAAGGTACATTTTGGTGATAGGAGCAGACCAACGCCTCCACCAGCTCTATTGTCTGATCTTGGGGTATGAGAGAAGTGTAGCCCCCCGTATGAAAGAGCAGCAGCAGCGGTAGTATCTGACTGCTGGATCCAGGTTTCAGTAAGAGCCAGGAGGTTAAGAGAATTAGAAAGGAAGAAGTCATGAATGAAGGAGAGTTTGTTACACACTGAGCGAGAATTCCAAAGTGCACAATTAAGAGAGACAGATGGCATGCAGGGAATATTAATAAGATTAGAGGGGTTTCTGAGTGTAGCAGTGGGGGGGTTTGACTTTCTATAACATGGGGGACCAGGGTTGGGAGCAATGTCTCCTGCGACTAGGAGAAGGAGGATAGAAAGAGTGAGCAGATGGTTAAGTGATTTGTGAGAGCGTCTCTGGTGTTGAATGGTGGGACTGCCTGGATCTGTGCAATTTAACAATGTGAAAAGAGCGTGAGTGCTATACATAGGAGAGGAAAGAAGCGAGGGGCCAATATGGATGGAGTGTGGAGAGTTAATGCCAGGGCGGTGGATGTGTGTGAATGCAGCGGCAAGGATATACATTACACAAATGCATATGGTATATATTTGTTGTACTCCAAATGTACAGGGAGTAGATGTATATAAATGTCTTACCTGTCTCCTGCCCTGTCTAACTGCCAGAAGTACTTTGATACATGTACTTCAATTACATGTGCATAAATGCCACCCCTGCATAAATGCTCCCCCTAGCTATGTCTGAATATATAGGAGGTTAAGGCTAAGTTTTTGTTTTTTTTTGGCTCTCTCTTCTCGTTAATCAATCACACTAAATTGAGACACCAGGACCCAATAAAATGTTGTGGTCAAATAAACACATGTCCAGCACTACATGGATCATAAAGCACTTTGAAAAGTTTCTTGACCTCACAACATAAGGGGACAAGCAGAGTAAGTTGAAAAAAACTATATACCAGATATAAGTTTGCAGAGTTGAAAACACATAGATAGCATTCAGGATTAACTGCTTGCTGACATTGAATGGAGACACAGGAGTGGATTCAGAGCAGAGATTGGAAAAGCTGGTTACCAGATATAAGTTTGCAGAGTTGAAAACACATAGATAGCATTCAGGATTAACTGCTTGCTGACATTGAATGGAGACACAGGAGTGGATTCAGAGCAGAGCTTGGAAAAGCTGGTTACCAGATATAAGTTTGCAGAGTTGAAAACACATAGCATTCAGGATTAACTGCTTGCTGACATTGAATGGAGACACAGGAGTGGATTCAGAGCAGAGATTGGAAAAGCTGGTTACATTGAATGGAGACACAGGAGTGGATTCAGAGCAGAGATTTGAAAAGCTGGTTACCTGTATGAAGAGAATAGAGATGCGTGTCACATTCATCCACGTTATAACTGCCAGAAGTACTTTGATACATGTACTTCGATTACATGTGCATAAATGCCACCCCTGCATGATATCTGTCTGTAGTTTTGTGCACCAGCGCCAGGTTTACTGCGCCTTATCTTTTATCTGGGAGTATCTGGCTCATGACTGTGGGGTAAAAGGCCATGAATCTAACTATCTTCCATATACCTGCCTCAACTTATTGTTTGATGGACTGATAAGACATTGTAATAATGATCTAACAGCCGTTTGACCATTATTTTCCAATTTTTATTTATTTATTTTTAGAGGGGGGATGGTTATTTATTCTTTAGGATCATGGTTCCCTGTTGACCCCTCTGTATCACCGGAGGAAACACATTGGAACAATATGTAGGATAATGTTTATCTGATTTTTCTGTGTTTTCATTGGGGACCAAATCAGTGTTATGTCTGACCTGGAAAGGTGGATCCTCAAAGCCTTTGGCCCAGATGACCAGTTCACAGACAGATGGCGTTGGTGCAGCAGGTGATCCGGTTGGAACAACAGAGGCAGATGTTGCCAGATGGAAGTAATGGCAACTGAAGGAGCAGAGCTGGAACCACAGGGACTGACGAAGTACAGTTGAAGTAAAGGACACTGGCAGACTTGTAATGCACTAGGAAGCAGAATAGACTCATTGTTGAGGAATCAATCCAGCAAAGCTGTGTCTGCAATCAAAATTCTATAGGAAAACCGGCCATCCACATACAGAAGATACCTTGTAATACTATCTACATAGCGTGCTATTGAGGACATAACGTCTGATATTAATTTGTTAGGCAACAGATAATTGGTAAATAGAAAGAAACCTATATACAGTGGCATGGAAAAGTTTGGGCACCCCTGGTCAAAATTATTGTTAAGAGTTAAGCAACTTGAAGATGAAATGATCTCTAGAAGGCCTAAAGTTAAAGATGACACATTTACTTTGTATTTTAGGCAAAAAAAATACATATTTTCATCTTTTACATTTTAATAATTAGAAAAAGAAACATAGGACAGTGCAAAAGTTTGGGCATTCTTGAGGTGTGTGCCCATGATCAGTAACTGATGCGGGTTTGACTCTGCATACTTAAGCAACATCAAACCCGCAGCAGCCTGCTGTGACAGCGTAGTGCATGGGATTTCTACTAATCCCATGTCCACTAAGCATGCAGATCACCCGTGGTCACTGACATGTAGTGTGTCTTTCAAGACTGCACCAAGTCAATTTCTCTTGCGGAGACACTAGTTTCCGCAACAGAAATTACATTAATAGAAATGTGTTGAATGGGGATTTACCTGCGTTCAGTACAAGGCAGCGCTATGGACACAGAAAACATACGCAGCGTCCAAAGCGCTGCTACTTCCGGATCGTGGCAACAAAGCCATAGAGATTTGTGAGCTCAGAAACCTTTGATCAAGGTTTCAGACCTTAATTACCCAGTTAGCATTATGACTTGTTCACTATTATCGTTAGGGAAGGCCAGGTACTGCAAATTAACCAGATTTATAAAAATCCAGCCTCCTCCAACCTTGTGACAAAAACAGCAGCCATAGGTTCTAAGCAGCTGCCTAGCACTCTGAAAATGAAAATGTTGGAGGCCCACAAAGAAGGAGAAGGCTATAAGAAGATAGCAAAGCATTTTCAAGTTGCTCTTTCCTCAGTTCAAAATGTAATTAAGAAATGGCAGTTAACAGGAACAGTGGAGGTCAAGATTAGGTATGGAAGACCAAGCAAAATTTCAGTGACAGATGCTTGTAGAATTGCTAGAGAGGGAAATCAGAATCCCCACTTGACTGAATAGACATTCAAAAAGATTTAGTAGAGTCTGGAGTTGTGGTACATTGCTCTAGTGTTCGGAGGCGCCTGCACAAACGCAGCGAAAAAAAACCCTCCCTTGCATCCTCACCATAAAATTGAGTGTCAGAAGTATGCAAAAGAACATCTAAACAAACTTGATGAACTTTGTAAACCAGTCCTGTGGACCGATGAGGCTAAAATAGAACTATTTGGCTAGAATGATCAAAGGTTTGTGTGGAAAAAAAGGGCACAGAATTTCAGGAAAAGAGCATCTCATCAACCATTAAGCATGGGGGCAGATCAATTATACTTTGGGGTTGTGTTGAAGCCAATGGCATGGGAAACATTTCTCGGGTAGGTGGAAGAATGGATTCAATGAAATTTCAACAAATTCTTGGATGTAAACATAACACCATCTGTAAAATAACTGAAGTTGAAAAGACGATGGCTTCTACAAATGGATAATGATCCTAAACTCACATCAAAATCCATAATAGACAACCTCAAAATGCACAAGCTGAAGGTTTCACAATAGCCCTCACAGTCCCCTGACCTGAACATCATTGAAAATCTGTGGCTAGACTTCAAAATAGCAGTGCATGGAAGACGACCCAGAAATCTCACAGAACTGGAAGAATTTTCCAAGGAAGAATGGATGAAAATCTCTCAAACAAGAATTGAAAGACTTTTGGCTGACTACAGAAAGTGTTTACGAGCTGTGATACTGTCAAAAGGAAGTGCTACTAGGTACTAACCATGCAGGGTGCCCAAACTTTTGCACTGGCCAATTTTTTTTGTCGTTTTAAAATGTAAAAAAAAATTACAATATATACATTTTTTGTCTAAAATGTAAAGGAAATGTGTCATCTTTAACATTTGGCCTTTTAGAGTTCATTTTGTCTTCAATTTGCTTAGCTGTTCACAATAGCAGTAATTTTAACCAGGGGTGTCCAAAGTTTACACATGCCACTGTATCTATCTATATATTTTTCTGTCTATCTATTATCTATGGTATATAATATATTTCTATCATCTATCTATATCTTTATGATTGCTTTATTATTTTTTTCAAAATCGCTTTTAAGTTTACATAGAGTATCATGTATTTTAAGGTGGCTACCAGATACTTTGTTTATGGAAGGTATGTATCAGATAGATGGTTGTCATCTGTAATATAAACCAGAGGCTTGAGGCTTGTTTGGCGCATCTAGGTCAGGTTTTACAGGCAGCCTGGAGATGGGCGGGTCTGGCTGCCCACACCTCTGAGTGTGGTTCAGATGTTAAAATGGAGTCTGTTGTTTGACACATGGTCTGTGTGTATGGATGAAGAAGCTCTCCTGTGTGTTATCTCCAGACTGAGCTGGTATACTAGATGCTATCCAGTCTGTGCGACCAGGACTGTCTCTAAAGAGACTTTGTCAAGAAATGTTTATTTTGTTTTACCTGCAATAAAAGGATGTTTGTCTTTCATTTGCTTGTGGCTGGTCTATGAAGCACCAATAAACCAGTATGGACATTTAAATGGAAACGCTTCCTGTGTTGTCTCACAACATACCCAAGTAAGTAGCAATCCCACAATTGGTGGAGAATGTGGGCAGCGTTTTCAGGGAACACATGTGATGGCTACAGAGGTAATGCATGTTCTGGGTGAAGGCAGCTATAAACCAGCAAATAATGTCAGACAGCATGGAGGTCCTGGTGAAACAACTGGTGCAAGCCTAGATGCAGCAACAGCAGAACCAAGTCAGTCAGAATGAGCAACATAATCTTGAGTGGTGGGGTCAGGTAGAATGGGCGAAGGCTGGGATGCGCCCAAATCCGGTGGTACAGCCTTTTCAGGAGCTTCAGCCCCCGTTCCTCTTCTGGATCAGCATGGAGTAAATCTAGAAATTCTTCATCAGAATCAACAACTACAGGCGGAAGTGTTTCAGGGGCACTTGGTGATTCTTCTATTTGGTCAGGATCCTTTGAGAAGCATGGGCGTAGCATGTTCCGATGTACCACCCGAGTTGGGGCGTCTTCTTCACCTTCAAGCTGAATCATAAATGGGACCCTCAGAGCTAATTCTTCGCTTCACCCGCTACGGGGTCTTCTCCAACCAGTACTCCAACATGTCTTGGGGTTGTTTATCTATGACTAGCACACGATCTCCGACCTTAAGACCTGTCCCTCGTAGAGGAGCTGTTTCCGAGTGTTCTAGCTCCCGGAACTTGGTCTGCACAAGTCAATGTAGTGTTTGCAAACAGTGACTATGTTCTCGGACCAGGTAGACAACCCCGTTCGTGGGTATTCCTCCTCTGGGTCCAATTCCAGCTCAGCGATCTCTTGTCCCAATCGGCCGAATAACATGGTGTAGGGTGTATACCCCGTGGTACAATGTACTTGATTATTGTACTCCCAAACCAGTTAAGCCGCAAACTCAGGCCATCGTACTTTTCTATCTTCCTCTAACATCCTCAATATCTGGATCAAGGTTCGATTGAACCATTCACAGGCTGCATTTCCCTGAGGGTGATAAGGCGTAGTCAGGGATTTCTCAATTTTGTGCAAGCAGTGTTGTTCTGCCTTCTTCCACATATGACGCTGTGTGGATTACAGCATACGGCAAAACCCTTCATCCACTCCCAGTAAAAAGACTATGGGTGCTTAAGTCTATGTTTATTGAGATGATGATGAACTTAGTAATGGAGAACAACAATGGTAGATGATAACGGATGATAGAGTGAATGAGATCGGTGAACACAATGGTGGATGATATCGGGTAAAAACTACAAAGAAACAGACAGTATTGTACTGGCAGATAACAGCAACAGCAGTAATACAGGGTGCTATGACATCAGTAAAATGGGTATTACAGAGGTTGCACAATGCAACACATAATGCAGTTAAGAGGGATATCCAAGCAAACTTAGGCTGCAGCATTGCACTACCCTAAACAGAGATGCATCTATCTAACATGCAGTGCAAGAGCATTACAACTAGCTGGAAATATATTGCACATATCACAGGGGCTGCATAATGCCTAGCTAACACCGATACATTGCACAAACACATAACTGCATTAAACCCTCACCGGAATCTGCTTGACAGAAGCAATGATTTGCAGAGAGCAGGACACATGTAACTCAGAGATCCGGGAATAAAATGGCAACAACTTCCCTTGCCCTGGGAAAACTGAAAAAGCGGTTCTAAACAGAACAAGTCTGTTGTTGAGGCCTGGACCCGACAGTAGGACATCATTCAATGAAACATCTTCACATTTGGCGCTTGAGTCGAATACTACTCTTATTTGACCTGGCTTCTTAGTATGGTATTGTCATGGTTTGAACAGGGTTCTTGCCCTGCACTCACAGGGTTAAGTGATCGTGGCCTCTTTCTGGATCTGGGAGGGGTATTTATACTCACTCTTTACCAGGGTTCTCTGTCAGCTATACTGTTGTTCTGGTGTGTCTGACCCCTGGTGTGCGTGTATTCTGCGTTGCTTGTTTGCTTCCCGTGTATGACCCGGTCTGTTCCCTCACTCTGTACTCCATCTCTCGCTTTGGTACTATTGTCTTCTCCGGTTCTGACCTCCTGGCTTGGCTATCATTACTCCGTTACAGTTTGTCCCTATTGTACCGTCTATTGCCCGTTCTGGATTTCTGATCTATTGGTACGTCCTGACTATCCATTCTGTCTAACCCTTTGGTACTGTATTGCTATCTTGTGCTTTGCCCCTCGCTTCATCTGGTTTCTGTCTCTTTATGCCCCTTGGTAACATTGTCCTGTAGTTACCTTTCTAGGTGTTTCCCTGCAGCTCCTAGCTCTGTGGAGCTTAGGCCATGCCCCCAGCAGTCATGTGCTTCAGGTCCTGATACTCAGAAGCACGCATCGTCACCGCTGCTGCCCTGCTCCACAGGTATCTTTGAGCACTGTTGTTGTACTCAGGACACCCGCACTGGCTCAGTGAGCAAGTGCAGTGCAGGGCTTCTGACATTATAGCTGACCATTTCAGTTTTTTTTTTCCTCTAAAGGAAAAAAAAAAAAAAAGCGTTATCCTCATGGATCCCATACAAGCTTTGGCTGATCAGGTCAAGCACCTGACCCAAATGTTCCACAAACTTAATGTGGAACAGCGCGCGATGGCCCAGACCCAGCAACAGTTGGTGGATACTGTGCAGGGGGCTGTCGCTGCAGGGGCTCCTAGTGCTAGGGATAGAGATGTGTCATTGGCATCCCCCGAATCTCCGGTCAAATTGCCAGACCTTTTCTCAGGGGAAAAAAAGGGAGTTCAGGTCGTTCAGAGAAGGATGCAAGCTTTTTTTTTCTCTGATGCCCCTCTCCTCCGGGGATGAGTTCCAGAGGGTGGGGGTCGTCATTTCCCTACTTCGGGGGGCTCCACAGGCATGGGCTTTCTCTCTATCTTCCTCTGCTCCTGAATGTATGTCTGTGAATTTGTTCTTTGAGGCTCTGGGGCACATTTATGATGAGCCTGATAGAGTGCGTCTGGCAGAGGATATGGTGATGAGTGTGACATACGGGAGGCACTCTGCTGAATGGTTCTGCTCTGAGTTCAGACGCTGGGCAGCAGAGGTCTCCTGGGATGATGCTGCCCTCCTGGGTTTGTTCTGTAGAGGCCTGTCCGAATGTTTGAAAGATGCCCTAGCCCTTCATCCTCCACCGGATTCTTTGGAGGACGTTATGATCCAGGCTGTCCGCATGGACCGTAGGCTGCGGGCAAGAGGGGTCATGCTGCAGGAGACACCTTTATTTTCCAATCTGAGAGACTCTGCATCTAGTCCTGAGCCCATGGAGGTTGGTGCCACGTCATTGAAGGAAAAAGAGAGGAGACACCGAAGAAGCAACCAATTGTGCTTTTACTGTGGATCCGCTGGACATTGGAGAAGGAACTGTCCTTCTTGCCCTTCTTCAGTGAAGCCGTCAGGAAAACGACTGAGTCTGGGTAACAATCGAGGAGGTTGCCCAGACTTCCAGGTACCCTTTTCCTCACTTATTAAAATTCTGCTTCCGGTGGAACTAGAACTTACAGGCGGTCCGGTTGTGACTACTGCCTTTGTTGACTGTGGTTCTTCTATTAATCTGATCGATACCAAAGTTATGACTTTTCATAAGATAGGGACAGTCAGGTTAAAAGATCCTGTTAAAATCGTGGCAATTGATTCTTCTCCTATCACCCAGGAGGGAATTTGTTTCATGACTGATACCTTTTCTCTGAAAGTGGGTTCCACTCACGTGGAAAAATTAAGGTGTTTTGTTCTAAATAATCTGCCGGCTGGACTGGTACTGGGTATGCCTTGGCTTCAACGTCACAATCCTACTATTGACTGGGTCACGGGGTAGATCATTCAGTGGGGTTGTATGGCTAACGGTCTATGTTGTAACGTGACAACTCTTGTCACCCCAGTAAAATCTGTGTCAGTGTCGTCTGTCGATCTGGAAGGTATTCTGGAGTACCTGAAAGATTTTGAAGACGTATTTTCTGAAAGTGAGGCTGAGGCGCTACCACCACATAGACCCTTTGATTGTGCCATTAATCTAGTCCCTGGAGCAAAGTTACCCAAGGCTCGCCTGTTCAATTTGTCCGGGCCCGAACGTCTACCCATGAAGGAGTACATTACCGAGAGTCTCCGCAAAGGGCATATTAGGCCTTCTGTTATGAATGAGTCACCGGAGGAGGAGAAAACAAAAATACAAGCTAAGTCCAGAAAACCGGAGAGGTTGGTAGCTATCGGATTGCAAACCCCTGATCCTATTCACCACAACTAACAGTAGCCGTGGGGGGTGCCCTAGACCCCTCGTCACAGCCGGAGAACTACACAAGCCTAAAGAAGGAAAGGGGAAATCTATACTGCCTCAGAGCAGACCCCAAAGCAATAGACAGCCCCCAACATGTATTGTCGGTGAAAAACAGATGAAAACACAAACACAGACAGAAAGACAGGCTGAGCAAACGATGGAGCCCAACTAACTAGATAGGACAGGACAGAAAAGATGCTGGCTGCAATCCGCAAAAAACCCTACAAAAATGTCCCAACCGTCTGATAGGAAAAAAGGCCCTGAAGTCGCTAGACTTCAAAATCACTATATCAGCACTCAGGTATATTCTGAAAACAGAGCAAAGAGATCATCTGATCAGAGACAAAAATGGAATTCAGCCAGTCCCAACCAAGACTGGCTGAATACAAACACTAAGGAAACCAGACAAAATCTCATGGAATAATAGCAGGGCAAAAACTTAGCTTTTAGTAGACAGGAACTAAGCTGGATGCAAGAGCTCAGAGCAGAAAGGATCACCAGCAAACCCTGCAGGGCATCGGCTGCCTTATATCCACTCAGAAATTCCAGATGTCCAATCACACTCCGCCTGTTCAGATAACAGGTTCTTCCCATCCCAATCAATTTCACTACCTCTCTTCACCAGCAGAGGGAGTTCATCAGACATCAAAGGTGAAGGGGAAAATGAACTCACAACAGCCTTCTGTTTCACCTGTGGCAGCGGGCTTCTTTTTTTTTAAGAAAAAAGATGGTGGTTTGCGGCCGTGCCTCGACTTTCGGGAATTAAACAAAATTACCGTGAAAAATACATACCCTCTCCCCCTAATTCCTGATCTATGTAACCAACTCACCGGGGCCAAGTGGTTCTCTAAACTGGATTTACGTGGGGCATATAACCTTATAAGAGTCCGGGAAGGGGACGAATGGAAAACAGCATTCCTGACGACTGAAGGGCTGTTCGAAAACTTGGTTATGCCCTTTGTTTTTCAGAATTTTATTAATGCAATTTTCTCTGATTTAATTGGTCGTTTTGTGGTTATCTATTTGGATGACATTCTGGTGTATTCGGTGGACAGTCAATCTCACTTGCACCATTTGCGGATGGTTCTCATGAAACTGAGGGAGAATCATTTGTATGCCAAGTTGGAAAAATGCTCATTTTTCATGCAAGAAGCATCCTTTCTGGGGTTGTTTGTGTCAGGGGAGGGGTTCCGCATGGATCCTAAGAAGGTCCAGGCTGTTACGGAGTGGGTGCAGCCTCATGACTTGAAAGGGTTGCAGCGATTTTTGGGCTTTGCCAACTTTTATAGGAAATTTATTAAGGGCTTCTCGCAGGTGGTAAAGCCTCTAACAGACCTCACTCTCAAGGGAGCTGATGTAAAAAATTGCTCTGTAGCTGTAAAAAATTCTTTCATGACATTAAAAAAGTGCTTTTCTTCAGCCCCTGTATTGGTACAACCCGACCCGTCAAGACCTTTTGTCCTGGAGGTTGACACCTCGGAAGTAGGGGTGGGGGCAGTTTTGTCTCAGGGCCCTCCTACCCTTACTAATCTGAGGCCTTGCGCCTTCTTCTCTAAAAAATTTTCCTCTGCCGAGAAAAATTACGATGTCGGCAATAGAGAGTTGTTGGCGGTAAAGTTGGCTCTTGAAGAATGGAGGCATTTCCTGGAGGGGGCTGTTCATCCCATTACAGTCATCACTGATGACAAAAATTTGTCCTATATCGAGTCTGCCAAGAGATTGACCCCCAGACAGGCTCGGTGAGCGCTTTTTTTTTTTTTCGATTTCAGTTTACCATCACATTCCGCCCGGGATCTAAAAACATCAAGGCTGATGCCTTATCCCGAAGCTTTGATTCGGTGTCCCCTCCAGAACCTCCCTCCTCCATTCTTCAGCCAGGAGTAGTGGTGGCCGAAATCTCATCTGAGTTACAGAGAGGGATTTTGGAGGCCCAGGCTCGGGCTCCAGGTGGTAAACCCCGGGGTAAATTGTTTGTACCGGAACGTTTCCGTCTCAGACTTATGCAGGAATTTCACGATTCTATGTTGAGTGCTCATCCTGGGATTGCAGCTACCCGGGGGGCAATTGCGAGGGGTTTCTGGTGGCCCTCTATGGTAACCGATATTAAAAAGATTGTGACTGCATGTGGGGTGTGCGCTCGTTCTAAAAGTTCTCAGGTCCGGCCGGCCGGGGAGTCGGTGCCTTTGCCAATTCCGGATGGACCATGGACATATTTGTCCATGGATTTTATCACAAATCTTCCTCCTTCCAGGGGCAACTCGGTGATATGGGTGGTGGTGGATAGGTTTTCAAAACAAGCCCACTTTGTACCTCTCCCCGCGTTACCATCTGCTGAAACCCTGGCCCGCTTATTTATACAGCATTAGGTTGCATGGAGTGCCTATGAATGTGGTGTCAGACAGAGGGGTACAGTTTGTAGCCAGGTTCTGGAGGGCTTTTTGCAAAAAGCTGGGGATTTCGTTGTCCTTCTCCTCTGCCTACCACCTAGAGTCTAATGGACAGACGGAGTGCACGAACCAATCGTTGGAGCAGATTCTGAGATGCTTGGCCTCTTCCAGGCAGGAGGACTGGTGTGAGGTATTGCCCATGGCAGAGTTTGCATTCAACGGTTGTGTGAGTCAATCTACTGGGAAATCTCCCTTTCAGATCAACTATGGGTTTAATCCACATTTTGGAGAGGTTTCCCGCATGGATTCAGGTTGTCCTGGAGCTGAGGGTGTGACACAACGTCTTAGAATTCTTTGGAGGGAGGTTCAGAGGAATATTTCCAAGGCCCAGGAAAACTATAAGCAGTTTGCTGACAGGAGGAGGGGGCCAGGTCCAGCATTTGCAGTAGGGGAGAAGGTGTGGCTATCCACCCGCAATATCAAGCTTAAGATACCATCTATAAAGCTGGGCCCCAAGTTTATTGGCCCATACAAAGTTGTGGAGGTTGTTAACCCAGTAGCCTACCGACTGCAGCTGCCCACCTCCTTTAAAATTTGTAATGTCTTCCACAGGTCCCTGTTAAAGCCTGTGGGGATGGTGAGAGAGGATCCCTCATCAAATGCTCCACCAGTGCTGGTAGAGGGGCAGCTGGAGTATGAAGTAGGGCGCATTGTTGACTCCCGGTGGGTGCGCCGGAGACTCCAGTATCTGATACACTGGAAGGGGTACTCTCTGGAGGATCGGTCATGGGTTCCGGCCAGTTCGGTACATGCCAATCGTCTGGTGCGGGCTTTCCACGCCAGATACCCAGACAAGCCTGGGGGTCCAGTGGCCCCCCGTTAAGAGGGGGTACTGTCATGGTTTGAACAGGGTTCTTGCCCTGCACTCACAGGGTTAAGTGTTTGTGGCCTCTTTCTGGATCTGGGAGGGGTATTTATACTCACTCTTTACCATGGTTCTCTGTCAGCTATACTGTTGTTCTGGTGTGTCTGAACCCTGGTGTGCCTGTATTCTGCGTTGCTTGTTTGCTTCCCGTGTATGACCCGATCTGTTCCCTCAGTATGTACTCCATCTCTCGCTTTGGTACTATTTTCTTCTCCGGTTCTGACCTCCTAGCTTGGCTATCGTTACTCCATTACAGTTTGTCCCTATTGTACCGTCTATTGCCCGTTCTGGTTTTCTGATCTATTGCTATGTCCTGACTATCCATTCTGTCTAACCCTTTGGTACTGTATTGCTATCTTGTGCTTTGACCCTGGCTTCATCTGGTTTCTGTCTCTGTCTATGCCCCTTGGTAACATTGTCCTGTAGTTACCTTTCTAGGAGTTTCCCTGCAGCTCCTAGCTCTGTGGAGCTTAGGCCACACCCCCAGCAGTCATGTGCTTCAGGTCCTGATACTCTGAAGCACGCATCGTCACCGCTGCTGCCCTGCTCCACAGGTATCTTTGAGCACCGTTTTTGTACTCAGGACACCCGCACTGGCTCAGTGAGCCAGTGCAGTGCGGGGCTCCTGACAGGTATACTCCGAAGATGGGCAGGTACCAATACTCCTCTGAGGGCTGAAGTGCAGGCGCAATCTCTGCATGGTTGTTCTGGAATATCTTCCCCATGAAGGTAAAGAAGTGTTCATTTGTCTCAGGTGACTTTTGAAGCTTATGCCTGAGGGAGATGAATCGGCAGTAGACCAGTTCCCTGTTGTTGGGTAGACGCCTTCTCTGAGGTCAAAATGGTAAAGGTGCGACCCAACTGTTCGATTTGTCTTTGACCATTTGTCTATCCATGATGTCCAAGAACATCCTATCTTCTATGGACATTGCTACCTTGTCATGTTCCTTTGTCCTGTGGAAGACTGTACATCCCATGTGGTCTTGTTCACCTTCACGTGGTTTTCGTAGGTAGGTACTGAGAAAGGGCAAGGTAGGGGAGTGCTGTTTGGCAATTCCTTTACCAGCAGACTATTGTGACATGGCCGGAAGAGAGACGGACGTTCATTTTCTAGTTTGCTGGTAATCCATTCCTATGGGAGTGGAGAGCACTGAATATTTATTCTCTTAAGTAGCGGGCACATGCGAAAGCCCGACAGCGGGAGAAAGCCGGCTACTGCGGCAAACAAGCGTTTCCGCTATTAAAGAGAAATTAATATTCACTGCCCACCACACCCATGGGCGTGGAATGCAGTGAGTATTGATTTCGCTTTAGCAGTGGGCACAGGGGTTAGCCGCAGCCGCCGGCTCCTGCCTCTTGTGACCGCTGCTGCCGCTCCCCCACCTCCCCACCACAGCCAGGTCAGGTACATACAGACTATAAGACGCACCCTCATTTTCCTCCACATTTTTGGAGGAAAAAAGTGTGTCTTACAGTCCGAAAAATACGGTATCTGTTTGGCTTTGTCTGACATCATTCCATAGACAATAAATGAAATGGTGGTCAGGCATGTGCCATTCTCGAGGTCACGGGGGGCCTCTAGCAATGAGTACTTTACCCCCATCTTTTGGATGATAAATTACTATCTGGGATTAACACATTAATGTGGATAGCTCAAGGGAACCTGTCAGAATCTTCTGTGCCCCCAAACCATTTGTCTGTGTAACCCTTCAAAAGATAAACAAACTGATCAATTTTACACCTGCGGATTTGTTGCGGATTTGAGTGCCTCAATGAAAGTCAACGGGGGGAAAAACGCTGCAAATCCGAAAAAAATTGACGTGCTGCGGAAAATAAAACGCTGCGAATCAAGACGTAATTTTCCGCAGCATGTGCACATCAATTATGGATTCCCATTGATTAATCTTGCTTGAGCAATCATTTGTGGGTTTGCTGCAATTCCGCGCAGAAAATCTGCTGCGGACCGCAACAAATCCGCAACGTGTGCACAAAGCCTTAAAGGGAGGAATGGAAACATGTGACCCAGAGAAGCAGGAGGATCGGGAGGCAGTCAGCGCCCATACTGCTCAGGAACCAGTACTAGGCTCTTACGCAGGAGAACGATGAAGAAACACATCAGGATAAGACATATAAATCCAATGGAGAAAAAATCGGAAGCTTATGTCAAGTAAAATTAAAATTAATCAACTTTATTAAACACGTTTAAAATACATAAATCAGTTTCAGTGGAGATGACGTTATAAAATAAGACTGTTAACCCCTTTCTGACATCAGACGTACTATCCCATCCATGGGACCCGGGCCCCTATGCCCATGGACGGGATAGTACGTCTAGCGCGATCAGTGGCGCCCACGTGGTGAGCACCGCTGATCGCGGCCGGGTGTCAGTTGATTATCACAGCTGACACCCGGCACCCTTCTGTGAAGCCCTTGGGGGTTCAAAGTGCTCATCACACATCTAGATAAGTTCCTTAGGGGGTCTAGTTTCCAAAATGGTGTAATTTGTGGGGGGTTTCCACTGTTTAGGTACATCAGGGGCTCTCCAAAGGCAACATGACACCCGCAGAGCATTCCATCAAAGTCCGCATTCCAAAACGTCACTACTTCCCTTCCGAGCCCCGACGTGTGCCCATACAATAGTTTTCTCCCACATATGGGGTATCCGGGTACTCAGGACAAATTGGACAACAACTTTTGGGGTCCATTTTCTCCTGGTACCCTTGGGAAAATAAAAAAATTGGGGACTAAATGATCATGTTTGTGGAAAAAATACGATTTTTTTATTTTCACACCCGGGCGATATAACCTTCTGAGAAGCACTGGGGGAGTTCAAAGTGCTCACCACACACCTAGACAAGTTCCTTAGGGAGTCTAGTTTCCAAAATGGTGTCATTTGTGGGGAGTTTCTACTGTTTAGGTACATTAGGGGCTCTCCAAAGGCAACATGACACCCGCAGACCATTCCATCAAAGTCTGCATTCAAAAACATCACTACTTCCCTTCCTAGCCCTGACGTGTGCCCATACAGTAGTTTTCTCCCACATATGGGAGGTGTGTTTACTGTCCTCCACTCCCTGCTGACTTTGCTTCCCCATTGACTTGCATTGGGTTTCGTGTTTCAGTTGGACCTTCGACTTTTCCTGATAGTCGGCCGATTTCGTTCGACTCGACTTTTGAGAAAGTCGGGTTTCATGAAACCCGACTCGACCCTAAAAAAGGCAAAGTCGCTTATCTCTAGTGGCCATCATTACTTTAAGAAATGAAGGTCAATCAGTGCGAAAAATTGGGAAAACTTTGAAAGTGTCCCCAAGTGCAGTGGCAAAACCATCAAGCGCTACAAAGAAACTGGCTCACATGAGGACCGCCCCAGGAAAGGAAGACAAGAGTGACCTCTGCTGCGGAGGATAAATTCATCCGAGTTACCAGCCTCAGAAATCGCAGGTTAACAGCAGCTCAGAATACAGACCAGGTCAATGCCACACAGAGTTCTAGCAGCAGACACATCTCTACAACAATTGTTAAGAGGAAACTTTGTGCAGCAGGCCTTCATGGTAAAATAGCTGCTAGGAAACCACTGCTAAGGACAGGCAACAAGCAGAAGAGACGTGTTTGGGCTAAACAACACAAGGAATGGACATTAGATCAGTGGAAATCTGTGCTTTGGTCTGATGAGTCCAAATTTGAGATCTTTGGTTCCAACCACCGTGTCTTTGTGCGACTCAGAAAAGGTGAACGGATGGACTCTACATGCCTGGTTCCCACCGTCAAGCATGGAGGAGGAGGTGTGATGGTGTGGGGGTGCTTTGCTGGTGACAATGTTGGGGATTTACACTGCATTTTGCAGCAGCATGCTATTGAATCCGGTTTGCATTTAGTTGGACCATCATTTATTTTTCAACAGGACAATGACCCCAATCACACCTCCAGGCTCTGTAAGTGCTATTTGACCAAGAAGGAGAGTGATGGGGTGCTACGCCAGATGACCTGGCCTCCACAGTCACCAGACCTGAACCCAATCGAGATGGTTTGGGGTGAGCTGCAGAGTGAAGGCAAAAGGGCCAACAAGTGCTAAGCATCTCTGGGAACTCCTTCAAGACTGTTGGAAGACCATTTCCGGTGACTACCTCTTGAAGCTCATCAAGAGAATGCCAAGAGTGTGCAAAGCAGTAATCAAAGCAAAAGGTGGCTACTTTGGAGAACCTAGAATATAAGACATATTTTCAGTTGTTTCACACTTTTTTGTTAATTATATAATTCCACATGTGTTAATTCATTGTTTTGATGCCTTCAGAGTGAATCTAAAATTTTCATAGTCATGAAAATAAAGAAAACTCTTTGAATGAGTAGGTGTGTCCAAACTTTTGGTCTGTACTGTGTGTGTGTGTGTATATGTATATATATATATATATATATATATATATATATATACATATGTATGTATTCTATGTGTATATATCTATTCTTTCGTTTGTGTTTTAACCTGTCATTGGGCTCCAATTTATGTCCATTTTGCAAGCCGGTGAGAAAATCTCGTCATACGGATGCCATACGGATGTAACACGGATGCTTAGATGCGAGAAAATCGCATCCTCACATTCAAATCGGATGACATATGGATCACAGTTCATGAAACATTTGTGCGAGTCCAGCCTAAGATTATTAATAGAGACTTTATTGTAAAACTATTTGTATATTTTTTGTTACTTATAATAAAGTATTAATAAACACTAAGCTGGCATTGCTGGGAATAGGGCGTTGCACATATTTACAGCATTGCTTGTAAGATTTTTTCCTGTACTTTTTAATTTTATTTTATTTTTTTGCTGGCATACCTTTTTGATGTGATGAATAGATACACAAAGCATTGTGTCCTGGGAAGCATTCTCTGCAGTCACAGACCTAATTTGAAGCTCTCCAGCCTTGATTTATCATTTGCAGGGTTTTTTTTTAAGGCCACATACTCGCATTGAGTATTTGGTGAGATTTTTGCCTTTAGTATTTATAAGCCAAGACCAGGAGTGGGTGATAAATACAGAAGTGGTGATGTGTTTCTATTTTACTACTGTACTGATTGTTCCAAACCTGGTTTTGGCTTACATATACTGAGGTAAAAACTGACCAAATATTGAACGTGTGATCATGGTCTGCACCACCTTTCAAGTTTGTCTTGTTTTATTAGTTGCTGATTTTTTTATTTTTTTTTGCAAAATTACTTAAAATGGCGAACGTAATTCATTTTGTTGCAAAGTCAAAAACAGGCTTTTTTCTAATTATACCAAAATCTTGTCGAAATTTTTGTGACAAGCAGCCAAAAATCACAAAAATTTCGACAAGATTTTAGTATAATTAGAAATGCACCAAGGGGAGGATTGTAGTAGAGTTGCAACAAAATTTACCATTTTTTTTTACAAATCTAATTAATCGGGTAAAAACATCTGGAATCGCTAAACTTCACCCACAAATCACAAAAAAATACGAGCACATATGAAATAGATTAAAAAACCCCACATAGAATAATGAAATAGTGAGTACAAAACGTACAAAACTAAACAAAAAACGGGCAAAGGTAATGATGAATCGGGGCAGAGGACTTGCATAAAAATTGTGTTACAGGGACCTAAATCACTGCCATGTGACATATATCTGCTTCTTCATATAAAACCTAAGATAGAAGCAAAATGTACATATAGCCCTGCTGTAGGTAAAAGCAATAGTGCATACGAATAACATGGAGTACTTGGTAAACTCCAGTTTTTTATCAAAACATTCGTGCCATTGCTTTTACGTAATTTTTTTATTAAAAAAATTGTGTCTACGAAGTATCCCATGTTATTTATATGCACTATTGCTTTTAATTACAGCAGGGTATATGTTCATGTTGTGTCTCTGTTTAATGGTCAGTGTGAACATGCTTTTTTTTGCATGCATACCAACTAATACTCCAGTTTATTTTTTTTTCTATTTTTTCAGTTAAGTTTCGGGTTGCTGCACTCAGTACTGGTAAGGGTGAGTGGCCTTCCTTTCTTTGAGCTGGACATTAGATTTATATAGCTTCCCATTTGTTGGGTGTCCAAATTCGGGACTCGGTCCTGCTAGGACCATCCTGATTTGGGTACACCTTGACACTGGTGGATGGCTTTTACCCTTTTTTTTTTTTTTTATCAAAAACTGTTTACCCCTAAGTCCCCTATGTCATTTATATGCACTAGGGCTTTTACTTAATTACTTATAGCAGGGTATATGTCCATTTGGTTTCTAGGTCTAGTTTTGTCTGTTTCATTAATGACCAGTCTGAATAAGCTCCTAAATTTTGTATGCATACCAACTTAGGGCAGTCTCACTCGTCCAGATAATTCCAATACCGGAAAAAATGGTACCAGAGCTATCCTTGTCCATGTGGATACATGGTAGATCCATGTGGCACACATATGGCAACCGTGTGCCGCACGTGTGTTGCATCAGGACCACACAGACGGCCACCGGGGAAGAAGCGCTACAATAAGCGCTGTTCCCTGGTGGCTGGTGCTGAACGCCACTGTCATTCTTCTCTCCTGCTCTGCTGGCAACAGCGAGCAGGAGAGAAAGAATTAATGAAAACCCGAAGTGGGGTCCCCCTCTGTTTGTGAACGAACCCGGCAAAGCTCACAGCTGGGGGCTGCTATTCTGAGGCTGGTAAGGGGCCATTGATCTTGGCCCCCCCAGCTGCCCAGAAAAGGCGCACCTATTAGATGCGTCTATACTGGAGCTTTGTCGGGTTTTTCCCACTTGCCCTGTAGAGGTGGCAAGTGGGGTCATAAGGGGTTAATGTCACCTTTCTATTGTAATTGTCAATAAGACACCTATCCATTGCTAATAATAGAGTTATTCAAGGGTTAAATAAACACACAATAAGAACAAAGTATTTTAATGAAAGAATACACTACACATAGTGTTTAAAGCTTTATTATACTCCTAATTCCATATCGATGCCATCGTTCTTCTGTAAAAAATTCTAAAGTAATAAACCAACAATATCCATACCTGTCTGGCGATCCCACGGCGTAAATCCGTCTCGGGGGGGGGGGTGGTTAATCAGTTTACAGGCGGAGCGCTGCTAATGCGACCGCTCCAACTTTAAACTACTGGGGAATGAATGGAAGCAGCCGATGCATGCTCAGTATCTAGCAGTGACGTCACAGAGCCTGCAAAGGCTTCCTAAGCATTTAACAAGGTCCCTGTTTCAGTAGGCTCCACAATCATGGGGAAGACTGCTGACTTGACAGATGTCCAGAAGGCAGTCATTGACACATTCCACAAGTAGGATAAGCCGCAAAAGGTCATTGCTCTTTAGCTGGCTGTCACAGAGTGCTGCATCCAAGCACATTAATGGAAAGTTGAGTAGTAGAAAAAGGTGCACAAGCAACCGGGATAACCGCAGCCTTGAAAGGATTGTTAAGAAAAGGCCATTCAAATATTAGGAGTGGGCTGCTCCTGGAGTCATTGCTTCAAGAGCCACCACAAACAGATGTATCCATGACAAGTGTTGCATTCCTGTCATGGTCATGACACACGTGACCCTGGATACACCGCCTCCAACTGGCGAATTTAGGTATTACACGTATTTATACAACAGTCTGGAAACCTTGCCTCCAGTAAGGCGAATGTAAATAATAATGAGGAACCTGGGTAACATTAACAATGGTGGGCCCTGCGATAGGGAATAGGGACATGGAGACCTCCTGCACTCCCCTGAGCCAGAGTCCCTGCACTCCTAACATTCCCTATGCCGGTTCCGCACCGGGCGATGCACAGGAACCTTAAAACCCTGACTCACCCAGACCCTAAACCCTCACTAGGGAATTGGTCGGTGCGGAAACTAATCCCACCACTGCACTAAACACACACAAGGGAAAATGACAATACAGGGGGAACACCATTTAGCTTTGCTCTGCTGCGTGCACTCCTAGCAACAGAGCACACCACCTGTGTGCATCTTCTCCTCCACCCGGATCCATCACCATAACCGGATCCATCACCATAGTGCAGCCTTGGAGCAGAGACCACCACCAGTTGCAGCTGCCCAGTAAACAGAGTCCCAAAGATGAGTCCAGCTTCTGCCAAAAAGTCCAGCATGCTTGAGTCCAGTTTTCAGCAACCAAGTCCAGCATGCTGAGTGCAACTCTCACCATCGTCGCCACTCCACCAAGCCATGCAAGCACCTCCTGCTGACACCATAAACTGCGACTCCACCACGCCATGCCAGCCCTCCATGCAGACTCCATAGCTGACTCAACCTGTCTGGCTGGGCTGCCCAGGACTCTCATTCAGCTCCTTCTTTCACCCAGGCTTCCTTGAGAATGACCAACTCACAATATCACCAACAGTGAACAAACACACCTGAACTCTTTTATAGAGCCTCACACATGATTTGTAATTAAGTGCACATTAAACCAAAGAAACTAAACTGCACTACCGATCACCACCACCGGGGCAACTTAGAATGAACAACACCACGTGTAATAATTCTAATGGCCACCGGGGGCAATTAACCCACTTTGGCACCAAGCCAAAGGAAAAAAAGTTCACTTTGTCCATTTACTTGTCAGATCCACCTTGGATCATGACAATTCCTTCTGTCAAGCCAATCATGACCAATAGACAACGCCAGAAGTGTCTTATCTGGGCCAAGGAGAAAAAGAACTGGACTGGGGCTCAGTGGTCCAAGGTGTTGTTTTCAGATGAAAGTAAATTTTGCATTTAATTTGGAAGTCACGGTCCCAGAGTCTGAAGGAAGAGTGAGGAGGCACACAATCCAAGCTGTTGAGATCTAATGTGAAGTTTCCACAATCAGTGATGGTTTGGGGAGCCATGTCATCTGTTGTAGTTCTAGGGTTGAATGAATAACTTTGGATAAGAGCTTATCTGAATAGCTGCATCGGTTACCAGAAGCGCTCCCGATAATCAGCTGTTCGGCACGGCAGCTGCATGTGTCGTGGCTGTGTGACAGTCACAACACATGCATGGATTTCCCAACAAACAGGCTACCCACACACTGTCACACAGCCGTGACACATGCAGCTGTGGCACCAAACAGCTGACTGTAACGAGTAGCAAAAGTGGACCCTCTGGGTCACGGTACTGGGATCCCTGGGACGAGCTGGCCAGGTGGTGCCGACCCCTATACAGGGACCGTTAGGAGCAGGCCTGTAGGAGTTGAATACCGTGACAGCTGATACCAAGAGGGGTGGCTCAGGTGTGGATGAGACAACCAAGGCAGAGGGTCAGGAGCGAGAGGAGTCAGGAGCGAGAGGAGTCAGGAGCGAGAGGAGTCAGGAGCGAGAGGAGTCAGGAGCGAGAGGAGTCAGGAGCGAGAGGAGTCAGGAGCGAGAGGAGTCAGGAGCGAGAGGAGTCAGGAGCGAGAGGAGTCAGGAGCGAGAGGAGTCAGGAGTGAGAGGAGTCAGGAGTGAGAGGAGTCAGGAGCGACTGGAGTCAGGAGCGACTGGAGTCAGGAGCGACTGGAGTCAGGAGCGACTGGAGTCAGGAGCGACCGGAATCAGGAGCAACCGAAGTCAGGAGTGACTGGAGTCAGGAGAGACTAGATGGGGCCAAAGATACCTGTGGAGCGGTGCAGCTGTGGAGACGATGCATGCTCCAGGACCTGAAGCATGTGACTGCTGGGGGCGTGGCCTAAGCTCCACAGAGCTAGGACCTGCAGGGAAACTCCTAGAAAGGCAACTACAGGACAATGTTACCAAGGGGCATAGACAGAGACAGAAACCAGATCAAGCCGGATCAAAGCACGAGATAGCAGGACAGTACCAAAGGGTTAGACAGAGCGAATAGTCAGGACGTAGCAATAGATCAGAAAACCAGAACGGGCAATGGACGGTACAATAGGGACAAACTGCAACGGAGTAACAATAGCCCAGCCAGAGGGTCAGAACCGGAGAAGACAATAGTACCAAAACGAGAGACGTAGTACAGAGTGAGGGAACAGGCCGGGTCATACACGGGAAACAAACAAGCAATGCAGAATACACGCACACCAGGGGGGTCGGTCAGACACACAGCCAGAATAACAGTATAGCTGACAGAGAATGCTAGTCTGGAGTGAGTATAAATACCCCTCCCAGATCCAAAGAGAGGCCGGCAAAAGATAACCCTGTGAGAACAGGACATTAACCATGACAGTACCCCCCTCTTAATGGGGGGCCACTGGACCCCCAGGTTTCTCAGGGTATCTGGCATGAAAAGCCCGCACCAGTCAATCAGCGTGCACCGAACTGGCCGGAACCCATGACCGGTCCTCCACGGAATATCCCTTCCAATGAATAAGATACTGAAGTCTCCGGCGCACCCACCTCGAATCAACGATGCGCCCTACCTCATACTCCAGTTGACCCTCTACCAACACTGGTGGAGCCACAGATGAGGGATCTTCTCTAACTGTCCCCACAGGTTTTAGTAGGGACCTGTGGAAGACGTTAGATATTTTGAAGGAGGTGGGCAACTGTAATCTGTATGCCACCGGGTTGATCACCTCTACAATCTTGTATGGGCCAATAAATTTTGGGCCCAACTTCGTAGAGGGTATTTTAAGTTTGATGTTGCGGGTGGACAACAAGACTTTTTCCCCCACTGTTAACGCAGGACCCATCCCCCTCCTCCTGTCCGCAAAATGTTTATACTTCTTCTGGGCTTTGGAGATGTTCCCCTGCACCTCCCTCCAGAGGGTTTTTAACTGTTGTACCATCCCCTCGGCACCAGGGCAATCCGAATCCATACGGAAAAAATTCCCCAAACTGCGGAACGAACCCATAATTCACCTGAAAGGGAGACTTTCCGGTAGACTGATTAATACGACAGTTGAATGCAAATTCTGCCATGGGCAATACCTCACACCAGTCTTCCTGTCTGGAGGAGGCCTGGCATCTCAGAATCTGCTCCAATGACTGGTTGGTGTGTTCAGTCTGTCCATTGGCTTCCGGGTTATAGGCAGAGGAGAATGACAACGTGACCCCCAACTTCATACAAAACGCTCTCCAAAACCTGGCCACAAATTGCACACCCCTGTCCGACACCACGTTCACGGGCACTCTATGCAATCAAACAATGTGCTGTATAAACAAGCGGGCCAAGGTTTCAGCAGATGGTAACGCAGGTAATGGCACAAAGTGAGCTTGCTTAGAAAATCTATCAACCACTATCCATACCACTGAGTTGCCCTTGGAAGATGGAAGATTAGTGATAAAGTCCATGGACAGGTGTGTCCATGGTTTATTCGGAATTGGCAAAGGCACCAATTCCCCGGCCGGCCGGACCTGAGAGCTTTTAGAGCATGCGCACACCCCACAAGAATTTACAAACCTTTTTATATCAGTACCCATAAAGGGCCACCAAAAACTCCTAGCTAATGCCCCCCAGGTAGCTGCAATACCAGGGTGTGCACTTAACACAGAATCATGAAATTCTTGAAGGAGTGTGAGACGGAATTGTTCGGGTACAAACAATTTACCTGGGGGTTTATTTCTGGGAGCTTGTGCTTGTGCTTCCAGAATCTCTCTCTGTAACTCAGAGGAAATTTCAGCTACAACCACTCCCGGTTGAAGAATGGAGGAAGGAGGTTCTGGAGGGGACACAGAATCAAAACTTCGGAATAAGGCATCTGCCTTTACATTTTTAGACCCTGGTCGGAACGTGATGCTAAAATGAAATCGAGAAAAAAAAAATGCCCACCAAGCCTGTCTGAGGGTCAATCTCTTAGCAGGCTCGATATAGGCCAGGTTTTTATGATCAGTGATGACCGTAATGGGATGAGCGGCCCCCTCCAAAAAATGCCTCCATTCTTTGAAGGCCAATTTAACCGCTAACCATTCCCTGTTACCGACATCATAGTTTCTCTCGGCCGAAGAGAACTTCTTAGAGAAAAAGGCACAGGGTTTGAGGTTAGTCAGGGTAGATGGGCCCTGTGCCCCCACCCCCACCTCTGAATCGTCGACCTCGACGATAAAGGGTCTTGACGAATCAGCTTGTACCAACACAGGGGCTGTGGTAAAACACTTCTTTAGTGTAAGGAAGGAATTTTTTGCGGCCATGGACCAATTTTTTACATCTGCCACTTTAAGAGTGGGGTCCGTCAAGGGTTTCACCACCTGCGAGAACCCTTTAATGAACTTCCTATAATAATTAGCGAAGCCCAGAAATCGCTGCAACCCCTTCAGGTCATGAGGCTGCACCCAATCGGTAATGGCCTGAACCTTCCCTGGATCCATGCGGAATCCCTCCCCGGATACAATTACACCCAGAAAAGACAGTTCTTGCATAAAAAATGAGCACTTCTCCAGCTTAGCATACAAATGGTTCTCCCGGATGTAACGGGGTCTACCAAGCTGGAGTACCTCTTTCAGTACCATCCCATGATTTTGGAGGTCCGCTCTGCATTCCCTGGAGTCTGAATGAATGACGCTGGCTGGAATTCCTTGGTTACATGGGCGCATACTAAAGACCACTGCTTCTCCACGTATTTCCAGTCTGACAACACTTTACTCACAGGACACAGAATATATCACACAGATACAGAGGGCAGGCCAATAGAAAAGCAGCAGGCCAGACATGCATTACAAAAGCCGCAGGTGGCCGGAGCCTGCCGATGTTTACCGTGGGAATTACAAAGGTGGGAGGAGGGCGGCCAAAGGAGAATATCGTGTCCCCTCTGCCCAGGGGCGCAGCCTGTGAGCTGATGCATTAGGAACATGCATCTCACATAGAACCTATTATACATACATATAACTGCACAACATATTCTGGGTGCTGAGTGGTTCTGTAGCACGTAACACGGCTCCCCCTTTTCAGCGACGCGATCGGCATACACAGTCTGATCCTCAACGGATCGGTTTGGGGATGACCAAAGTTTATGGGGTTGGTACAAGTTCCGTTTGTCGACTTAGTCCATCGGCGTTACCGTTTTGTTTGCCGGGTCTGGGGTGGATGGTGAAGTCCAGAGGTTGTAGGGCTAAACTCCACCACAGCAATCTGGCGTTGTCTCTGGAGACCCGATTAAGCCAGACTAGGGGATTATGGTCCGTTAGGAGGGAAAACTGTCGTCCATACAAATATGGTTGCAACTTCTTGAGTGCCCATACTACCGCCAGGCACTCCTTCTCGATGGCCGCATAGCTTACTTCACGGGGCAGTAGTTTCCGACTCAGGTAAGCTACCGGGTGTTCTTGGACGTCCGGCCCGACTTGGCTCAGTACTGCCCCCAATCCAAACATAGAAGCATCTGTGTGAACCAGGAAACGTTTAGTTGGATCGGGTGCGGCCAATACAGGGGTATTGGTGAGGGCGTCCTTTAGTTGGCGGAAGGCTTCCTCACACTCTGAGGTCCAGGTTACCTGGCGGGGTTGGTTCTTACGGGTCAGATCAGTGAGGGGCTTGGCTACGCTGCTGTAATTGGGAACGAATTTCCTGTAATACCACGCTGTCCCTAGAAACGCCATGACCTGGGTTTTAGTGCGTGGGATGGGCCATTTGGCTATGGCCTCAATCTTGGCTGGTTCTGGTCGCTGTTTCCCACTTCCCACCCAATGCCCTAAATACTGAACCTCTGCTTTGCCCACGTGACACTTGTTTGGGGTCAGGGTGATTCCGGCCTGGTGGATCCTGTCCAATACTGTCTCTAGGTGATTTAGATGCTCTTCCCATGTCGCACTGTAGGTGGCGATGTTGTCCAGGTAGGCACAAGCATAGTCCTGGAGACCATCCAGAAGCCGGTCAGCCAGCCTTTGGAAGGTCGCCGGGGCATTCTTCATCCCGAATGGCATAACTCGAAACTGGAAGAAGCCGAACGGGGTGACAAATGCCGACTTGGGAATAGCGTCAGGACTGAGGGGAATCTGCCAGTAGCCTTTGCATAGATCGATGGTGGTCAAATACTTTGCCCCCGCCAGCCGGTCTAACAACTCATCCACACGCGGCATGGGGTATGCATCCGTCACTGTTTTCTCATTTGAGCTTACGATAGTCTACACAAAACCGTGTAGTCCCATCTTTCTTGGGCACTAACACTATGGGGGATGCCCAGGGACTATCTGACTCTTCAATGACCCCTAAACGCAGCATCTCTTGTATCTCTTGTCGCATCCCCTCTCGTACATACTCAGGGACGCGGAAGGGGTTTTGTCGTAGGGGGGTCTGATCCTGGGTCTCAACCTTGTGTTGTGCCAGGCGAGTGTACCCCGGTCTCTCTGAAAACATCCTCTGTCGCAGCCTCAACAACGCCTCCGCCTGCTGTCTCTCCCGGGGGCCTAAGTCTTCACCCAAGTGTACCTGGTCCCATGTTTTAAACTGAGCTCTTTCCCCTAAGACATCTGGCAAGGGAAGTCCGGCTAAATCCTCTGCTTCAGGTGCACAGATGGCCACTACCTCTTCAGGGACTCCTCACTGCGTCCCGGCTCTCTATTCAGTTGCTGTTGTGTCCCAAGTCTTTGATGGGAGTAAGGCGTTAGTGGCTCACTACTCCTCCGGTGTCTGTTGCTGGACATATAGATCCAATCAACCTTGGGGACTGGGCCCCAGCCTTTGCGCTCTGGACTGGAAGGGTTCTCTCTCTTTCTCAACCTGCTTCCCACCGTCCTTCTATTCTCCTTCGTTCCGATCTGTTCTATCTCTCTTATGGAATCTGTAGTCTCCAGTCTATGTCTCCTTCCTTCTGTTCCTTTCCCGTGCCAGCTGGCTCAGGTCACTGAGGCAGCTGCAGCACTCCTTGCTCCATCCCTCCTTCCAGGGATCCCCACTCCTCACCGAGTGGCTGTCTCTCTACTCCGACTGCCCTCTTCTGCAGACTGACCTGAAATCCTACACCTTCCCTCTCTTTTATATCTAACTCCACCCGCCTCCCCAGCACCTCTCGTGTTACGAAGCCAGGGACCACAAAATGCACCCTATGACCTTTCCAGCATAAAGCATAGATGGGTCCCTGCTGAACTATCCTGTGTGTGGGGTGCAGGTGTTGGAATGTGAAAGGGAGTTCCCATCCTACCTGGATGGTGGGGTACCACACCTTAGGCCTCTTTCACACTTCCGTTTTTTCTTGTCAGTTAAAATCGGCCAAAATGGCGGAAAGCGAATCCGTTTGTAACTGATGCAAACGGATGCCACCGGACCGTATTTTTGACGGATCCGTTGAGTGCAGAATTTTAAAGGAACCGCAGTCTGGGAAGAGGAGAGAGAGAGAGAGAGAGGGAGAGAAAGAGAGAGAGAGAGAATTTTTTTTCCACCGCCAGAAAGGATTTCAGGGTTAAATCCCCGGCTGACTTCCATTCTCCGGGCATGCGCACTGTAAAATGCGGATCCTACAGCAACAAAAAACGTTGCAGGGTCCGTCCAGGCATGCCGGCGGATGCAAACATTTTGGCGGATCCGCAAAAAACTGGATCCAACGGATGGCCATCCGTCAAGATCCACCGGTAATGCAACTCCATGGGGAAAAAAATGGATCCGCCAAAAAAAATGGCGGATCCGTTTTTTTAAAAAAACTGGCGGATTTTGACTGATGGTCAAAAACGGAAGTGTAAAAGAGGCCTTAGGAGAAGGTGCAGTACCTCTGTGGCGACTGAAGCCTCAGGGGCACCACATACCCCCCCGTTAAACACAGCACGTCCGCAGGCTGCAAGACAACAAAAGTACAATATAGAAACACACAAAAATTTTAAATGCTGTTTAACAATACTTATCTAATCTTCCTAATGTAGGAGGCACATTTCTTAAACGTTACAAACAGGCTAACTTCCTATCTTAGTATCAAAAATTTTCTTTAAGTGCAATTCCTAGTTCAAAGTGCAATTATTCTTTCTCTCTCTTTTTACTGGACGCAAGACACTGACCATCTGTACTTGGCCTGTCATCTGTCACTTTCAATTCTTTATTCAATTCTCACATTCTATCTCAAAACTTTTCTAATTTTCTGTGTCAAACATGCTATAAAAGACATTTACTTTTCATAAGACACAACATTATCAAATACGTTATCATAAAACATTCAAAGATTCTTGCAAAGTGCTGAACACTGCTCCCGGCCGGGATTTCTTGCAGTGTCCCTTGAGGTAGACATCATTCTTCGAAAAGTGTCCATTCAAAAACATCATCTTCGCAAAGTGTCTTTGTGTAACCATTATCTTCACAAAAGGGTCCTATATGTAAAACCAAGAAAGGGCACCAAAAGAGGTGCAAACTATGTACAATAAAGTTTTGGACCAATCAGCATCTATGATCTCTACAGTTCCATTTCAAAAACAATGCTGCCAATCAAAAACTGGGCAACATGATGAACAAAAAGACACACAACTGGTGCAACAAACCCTCCTGGGTAACGAGATTTGGAAAAGTATTTTTCTTCTACTGGTGATCCCCTCCTGGGGTTCTGGAAGCTGAACCATCACCATATTCGAGATAATCATTGACCATTTTTAGGTAGTCCTCTTCCCACGGAGTCAAGCCAGAGATCTTCTTTTTAGGCTGCTGGGTTGGAATTGACGTGGTAATGGTTGGATTCCTAGACACCTGAGCAGCTTGGGTAGTAACTGTAGGTGGAGGAGCATTAACAGGTCTCTTTGGCAGGTACCGCTCAATAAATTCTGCAGGGATACGGCGTACATTCAGGGTGTACCATCCCTTGAGCCCCTCATGGCGAGTAAAGGTCACTTACTCCCCAGGCTGCAGGTTTCTTTTAGGGTGTCCTTTGGGCAAGTGGGATTCAACGTCCTTCCGGTTAAAGAATAAGTCACTTATCCTCTTGGGGTCTGCAATAAATCCGAACCCCCGCTCTTGATTGGCGTCAAGGACCTGCACCCATCCTGCGGCATCCTGGGAACTGTAATGCCCAGCACAGGCCCTCTCTTTCCTGCTCAAATCCGGGCCCAGCACAGCCAATCTCCTCTGCTCCCTCTCCCGGTACTCAGCTGCCAACTTTTTAATGGTGGCTCGGCAATAGGCCTAATTCTGCTCCTCCTCCTCCCGGGACGTGCTTTTGCCTACTGGGGCCTGCGGTACCACCGTTGGGGTTTCGGTGTCTCCCCTCGTGGACTGGCTTCCCGGTCCCAGACCAGGTCTAGTACAACCTGGCCGGCCGCTGCAACGGTGGGGCAAACCTGGGTCTTCTCGGGTGAAGGGGCGCCGGACATACCTGAGATCTCCCGGCGGTGCGGCCTCTGCTCTGGTGCAGGTGGTGATGGAGAGGATGGTGGCTCCGGATCCACAGGGGTCTCTGCGGGGACCTGCGCAGCCGCGTCGGGTCCAGGCGGGAGCTCCGCTTCCACTCCCAGGTCCTCCGGTAACTCCTTCGGGCAAGCGGTACTCAGCCGCACAGTCAGGGTAGAGGTGTAGATCAGCGCTGCCCGGGGACAGTCCGGTTTGGTAGCGGCAGGTACCGATGGAGGGAGGACTGCTGGTGGAGGCCCCGCCGGGGCACGCTGCCATCTCAGCTTCTCCAAGGCTTCCTTCCTCAGCTGCAGACTGGCTGTCAATTCAGCTATTTCAGCTTCTAGCTGCTGGCGGTTCATTCCGGAGTTCGTGTTGGAGCCGTCAGCCATGGCGCCAGGGAGATTTGTTTCCCCGCGCTCCTCAGGCCTCCTTCCCTCACTCTCCAAAATGGCGTTCTGGCGTTCTTCTTCCTGCTCCGCCCTTCTGCTCGCCACTGGCTTCCTCTGCCCCTCCTTCCGGGGGCGGCGTCTTCTTCCAGCGCCTCCATACCAAGCCAGTATACGAACCCCTCGGGTGGTGGGCCATGCATCTGTCACATAGTAATTCAGGCAGGGAAGACCCAATACTCTTCGCGGTCTTTTCTTAGGACCTCCTATCTCTTCACGCCCTTCTTCTCCATGCCAGCGGCCATTTTTGAGATTCATGTCACAGTCTATTAAATTTGGTCTTTTGCACATTTTCAAAAGTTGTAAATCCAAGGCACACAGAACCCGATGGCATCAGGTCTCGTCATCCTGTTCGTGACGCCAAAATTGGATCACCCCTCACACCCAGGGCAGTGGGGTACTCGGTACCGGGGCCGTGTCAGGGGGAATGTGTGTCACAGCAGCGGTGACCCGGTCCGTGGCCCTGGGCGCCCAATATCAATGGCGGTGATGTTAATGGTGTAATAGTTTATTTGGATAATTCGTGACGCCACCCATGGTGTTTGGCAAGTAAGATGTTGAGCAAACGCTGCATGCAGATCCACTGGGACTGATGGTGTGGTGCAGCAAAGATGGTGTAGCTCCCCACAGGTGGAGCTGTAGTCCCAGGGCAGTGTAGGTGCAATGGATGAGGAGAGGCGCAGAATGGTATAGAGGCTAGTACCCAGGTGTAGCGGTGCTGGAATAACTGGAGGACACCAGAGTATGCAGTTCCAAAGCTTTACTCACTGTTTGCAGTTCACACAATTGCCTGCCTCCGCACTGTGTTCTTCAGGTCAGGGCCCCAGCCAACCTCCAGGCAGGATAGGATTCTCCCCTCCACACTCCGCCAATATGTACCTTACTGAACGACTCCTCCAATGCGCCTTTAGGTGCGAAGCACTCCAGTACTTAGTTACCCTGGAATGCCTCTCTCTAGGTGTTCCTAGTCTCTACTTGTATGACAGACAGCTGTAGCCTGCTTCGGGGACTCCTCTCTGGGTCCCGGCTCTCTATTCAGTTGCTGTTGTGTCCCAAGTCTATGATGGGAGTAAGGCGTTAGTGGCTCACTACTCCTCCGGTGTCTGTTGCCGGACATAAAGATCCAATCAACCTCGGGGACCGGGCCCCGGCCTTTGCGCTCTGGACTGAAAGGGTTCTCTCTCTTTCTCAACCTGCTTCCCACCGTCCTTCTATTCTCCTTCGTTCCGATCTGTTCTATCTCTCTTATGGAATCTGTAGTCTCCAGTCTACGTCTCCTTCCTTCTGTTCCTTTCCAGTGCCAGCTGGCTCAGGTCACTGAGGCAGCTGCAGCACTCCTTCCACCATCCCTCCTTCCAGGGATCCCCCCTCCTCACCGAGTAGCTGTCCTCTCCTACTGTAAGGACTTGGCCTGCATATCCGTTTCTCTGAAATCCTTGCCTTATGTCTGTCGCTCAGTTTCTGCTTTGCCCTTAGTTTAGTTCATTTTTGCCCTCATCCAAGATGGAGTCACGAGCCTCAATGGGGGGCCATCTTATTTCCTGTGTTGATCTCTCTTGTTCCTGTCTGCTCTGTATATAAGGATGCTCTGTATGATTACTCATTGCTTGAGTATACTTGTTCTTGGACTTGTTATCAAGCTGGAAGGACTGCTACCTAGCTCATCTCTTCGTTACCTTGGGATACCCCGCCTGCCTGTGAATCTTGGTCTCATTGTAAAGACTTGTTTCTTTGGATCAGCTCTGCACCCACCTCCACTTCAAGGACTGTTTACTGCTAGCAGGCCTGGCCTGCTCTTCAGGTCTCCGGATCTGGCAACTTGGACTTCATACGTCTCCACGGTCTGTACGTTTGTTCACTGCGTTATTATCTTCATCTGCTTTTACCCTGCTGTGTCTTATCTGTAAACCTGCTTGATTCTGATAAATACTACAGAACTGAAAACCTATGAGCTCAGGCCTCTTTTCTGATCCACGTCACTGACCTCCATTACACAGAGTATATAAAGTTATAACACCTACTCCGCCTGCCCTCTTCTGCAGACTCACCTGAAATCCTACACCTTCCCTCTCTTTTATATCTAACTCCACCCGCCTCCCCAGCACCTCTCGTGTTACGAAGCCAGAGACCACAAAAGGCACCCTATGACCTTTCCAGCATAAAGCATGGATGGGTCCCTGCTGAAGTATCCTGTGTGTGGGGTGCAGGTGTTGGAATGTGAAAGGGAGTTCCCAACCTGCCTGGATGGTGGGGTACCACATCTTAGGAGAAGGTGCAGTACCTCTGTGGCGACTGAAGCCTCAGGGGCGCCACACTATTCTCCTGGTTTGTGACCTTGGCCTGGATATTCGACTCTGCTACTGCCTGCCATTTTTGCACCATTACCGCCCTCTCGTTTTGTGACCTTGGCCTGGACTCTCGACTCTCCTGCCTGCCGTTTCTGTACCTCCGCTGCTCGCCCGGTTTCTGACTACGCTTGGCTCCCAGCCTTCTTCCCTATTGGCGACCGTCCTGCTCTGGCGCACTGCTTCTAGACAGCCACCTCCTGGGCCTTCCTACAATCCCAGATCCCTGTATATGGGTTAAGGGTCTCGGGGTTTCTCGGGGTGCTGTCCCTACTGCAGTCCAGATCTGCGGACGGACGTTACATTATATCCGGCCCAAAAAATTAAGTGCTTCTTGTGTATATATCCAACATACACAAAAGCAGTCTCCCTGAACTTTTTTTTTCTTCCCTTCCTTCTCCTGACTGAGCTGATTTTTGGCCTGAACACCTGTTGCAGTACACAGCCTTCAAGATCACTCTCATTTCCCTGCACAAGCATGCTGCAGTCTGGAGACTTCAGGGAGAAAGCTGAACATCAGAGATCCGTTCTCTTGGGACATCGGCCTCTGGGCAACTCTGGCTATGGTTGCCCAGGGGCTCAGGTACTGCCCGCAGATGTGGCTAAAGTTTTATTACCTATTTCTCTTTCATTTGGTCAGAAATCCCAGTGTTTAAAAGCTTATGTGGATTGTGGATCTGAAGGAAATTTTATGGATTCTTTGGCTGCTAAAAAACTCGGTGTACCGCTATTAAGGCTTAATGTCCCTATTAAAACAATGGCTATTAATGGCACATCCATTGTTCAGGAGGGGGTTAATTTTGTTACTGACAAAATTGCTATGTCTGTGGGAGCGTTGCATACTAAGCTTACGTAATTTTTTGTGATGGAAAATTTATCTGCTGCAGTCATTTTGGGAATGCCATGGCTACGCCTGCACAATCCAGTCATCGACTGGCACCTGGGTGATGTTGTACGCTGGAGTTCGCACTGGATAACTGCATATCATTAGCAGTAAACCAAGTTAAAGTTAAAAACCCCCTCATACCATTTGCTTTCAGAGACTAGATGTCTTTTCTGTTGTAGAATCTGAGAAGCTACCCCCTCACAGAGTGTATGATTGCCCTATAGACCTGATGCCCGTCTCCCAAAAGGGAGAATATTTAATCTCTCTGGTCCAGAGCGTCTGGCCATGAATAAGTATATAGCAGATAGCTTAGAAAAAGGGTTTATTAGACCATCCACTTTACCGGTTGGAGCCGGGTTCTCCTTTATAGAGAAGAAAGATGGTGGTCTCAGACCCTGCATTGATTACCGGGAATTGAACGCAATCACTATAAAGAACCAGTATCCGCTTCCACTCATCCCTGATCTTTTTAATCAGTTAATGGGAGCCCGTTGGTTTACTAAACTTGACCTCCGGGGGGGCATATACCGTATATACTCGAATATAAGCCGCGATTTTCAGCCCGTTTTTTTGGGCTGAAAGTCCCCCTCTCGGCTTATATTTGAGTCATATACACCGGGGGGTCGGAGGGGGAGGGGGGGCCGGGGTGTCAGGTCATACTTACCCGTCCTGACCCTGTCTCTTGAACCCCCAGCTTCTCCGCGCTCTCTCTTCCTGCCGTCAGCGGTCACGCGGTACCGCTCATCAAAACTCATGAATATGCGCATATTCATGAGTTTTAATGAGCGGTATCACATGACCGCTGAACGCAGGAAGAGAGAGCGCGGAGAAGCAGGGGGCTCAAGCGACAGCGTCAGGACGGGTAAGTATAGCGATACTCACCTGTCCTGCGTCCATGGCTGCTTGCTGCTGTCTGTCATCGGTCAGTGACTTCAGACAGCAGAGGGCGTGGTGACGTGATTAGTGCGCGCCGCGCCCCCTGCAGTCTGAACGTCACTGACCGATGACGTGGCAGATAGCGGTGAGCAGCCATGGACGCAGGACAGGTGAGTATCTGACACCCAGCGACGGAGAGGTGAGTATGTCATTTTTTTTATTTTTACATGCAGATGCCGCAGCGGCAGCACATGGGGGAATAATCTAAGGAGCTTCTTATGGGTGCAGTATATGGGGGAACAATCTATGGAGCTTCTTATGGGGGAACAATATGGAGCTTCTTATGGGGCAGCATATGGGGGAATAATCTATGGAGCTTCTTATGGGGGCAGTATATGGGGGAACAATCTATGGAGCTTCTTATGGGGGCAGCATATGGGGGAATAATCTATGGAGCTTCTTATGGGGGCAGAATATAGGGGAATAATCTATGGAGCATTTCCCACCCTAGGCTTATACTCGAGTCAATAAGTTTTCCCAGTTTTTTGTGGCAAAATTAGGGGGATCGGCTTATACTCGGGTCGGCTTATACTCGAGTATATACGGTAATCTGGTCCGTATAAGAGATGGGGATGAGTGGAAAACTGCCTTTAATACACCTCTTGGCCATTTTGAGTACCTTGTAATGCCGTTCGGACTCAGTAACGCACCTGCCGTGTTCCAGTACTTTGTAAATGATATTTTCAGAGACATTTGTGGTGTGTATGTCGTCGTGTATTTAGATGACATTTTGATTTACTCTGCTGACCCTGTGACACACGCTCAACACGTCTGTTCTGTACTGCAGAGACTACGAGAACACTCCTTGTTTGCTAAACTGGAGAAATGTGTTTTTATTTTGCTGAGGAGGTACAGTTTTTAGGGTACATGGTTTCAGGCAAAGGCTTCCGCATGGATCCTGCCAAGATCCAACTTATTAAAGCTTGGGTGCAACCCAAATCGCTAAAAGCGCTGCAGCGATTTTTAGGGTTTGCTAATTACTACCATAAGTTCATCAGGGGTTTCTCAGAAATTGCGAAACCACTCACGGATTTGACCCGAAAAGGGGCAGACGTGACCAATTGGAACCCTGAGGCAATTCAGGCTTTTTTCATGCTAAAAGAGTGCTTTGTGGCCAAGCCGGTTTTGGTTCAGCCTGATCTGGACCGCCCATTTATTGTAGAAGTGGATGCCTCTGAGGTCAGAGTGGGAGCAGTGCTCTTGCAAGGCACTGCATCCCTCACTCAGCTTCGCCCATGTGCTTTTTTTTCCCGCAAGTTCTCTGCCTCTGAGAAAAACTATGATATATGTAATCGGGAATTATTGGCGATCAAATGGGCCTTCGAGGAATGGCGCCACTTCCTCGAAGGCGCCAAACATAAGATCACTGTAATTACTGATCACAAGAATCTGACCTACCTGGAGTCAGCCAAAAGACTAAATCCTAGACAGGCAAGGTGGGCCTTGTTCTTCTCTAGGTTTGATTTTTTTTTTTAATCACCTTTCGCCCTAGTACTAAAAATGTGAGCGCCGATGCCCTCTTTCGCAGTTTTTGCCCCTCACAAACCGAGGACTGTGAGCCAGTCCCGATATTGGCCAATGGGATTGTTGTGTCAGCAGTGTCTTTGGACCTTCTGGAGGAGATCCGTAGCTCCCCAGAACAAGCTCCTGACACCACGCCCCCCCAAAAATTGTTTGTCCCGGCTACGTTTCGCCTACAAGTTCTTAAAGAATCGCATGACTCTGTTCTGGCAGGCCATCCTGGTCTCAATAACACCACCAGACTGGTAACTAGGAACGTTTGGTGGCCGACGGTGGTTAAGGACTGTAAAGACTATGTGTTAGCATGTGAAGTCTGTGCCCCCGCCAAGTCCCCCCATAATCGCCCTGCCGGCTGGCTCCAGTCCTTGCCCACCCCTGAGAGACCATGGACCCACATCTCCATGGACTTCATTACGGACCTGCCGCCCTCAGATGGGAAACCCTGTATCTGGGTGGTGGACAGGTTCAGCAAACAGTGTCACTTTGTCCCCCTGTCTGGGCTACCTAACTCAGAAACCTTGAGTAAACTCTTCATTGTGCATGTAGTACGCCTTCACGGTGCTCCGGTGAATATTGTGTCCGACAAAGGTACTCAGTTCATCTCAAAATTCTGGAGAGCGTTCTGCAAACGCATTGGGATTGAGCTGTCCTTCTCCTCTGCCTACCACCCCGAGACCAATGGTCAAACCGAACGTACCAACCAGGCACTGGAGCAATACCTCCGCTGTTATGTGTCAGACCATCAGTCCGATTGGGTGGAACATCTGCCACTAGCTGAGTTTGCCCTAAATAATCGATACCAGGACTCCATTAAGACTACCCCCTTTTTCTGCAACCATGGACTGCATCCGCGGTTTGGTTCGCTCTCAGCCAGGATGTCGGAGCTCACTGGGGTAGAGGAAAATATACATCGCTTAAAAAACGATTTGGTCTGAGGTAAACTCGAACTTGAAAGGGGCCCAGGTTAGACAGGCTTCGGCTGCGAATAGGCGGCGATCTAAGGGACCGCACCTGGGAGTTGGAGACAAGGTTTGGCTCTCTACCAAAAACATCAAGCTTAAAGTGCCGTCTGCCAAACTGGGTCCCAGATTTATTGGCCCATACAAAATTATTGAGGTAGTTAACCCGGTAGCCTTCCGTTTAAAACTTCCTCAGTCTTTTAAGTTGCCCAATGTGTTCCACAAGTCTCTCCTCAAGCTGTATCGCTCCCCAATTCATCCTGTCCAGTCCCTTCCTTCTCCTGTTTCGGTCGGGGGGGACCTTGGAGTATGAAGTTCAGGGTATCCTTGACTCCCGCCTTGTGAGAGGCTCCGTACAGTATCTTGACCACTGGAGGGGCTACGGCCCAGAGGAGAGGTCCTGGGTTCCCGCAGGGAACATCCATGCCAAGGCATTAATTAGGAGATTTCATCTCCTTCATCCTCACAAACCGGGTTTTGAGGGTCCTGAGGCCCCTCTTGGAGGGGGGGTACTGTCACGTCGCCGTCAGACTCGGGGCCTGTTGTCCCGGCCTCGGCCACCAGGAGGTGCCGGACCGTCACATCTCCGTCAGTCTCAGGGCCTGCTGTTCCTGCCTCGGCCACAGGGAGGTGCCGTGGTTCGGCCCCGAGTGATGGCAGCGACAGAGAAGGGACTCCTGCGCAGGCCTCTGATGGACGCAGGCTCCGCTCCTCAGTCGGTCATGTAGGGGTTGGTGCATCGCCATCTGGCCTGGTCCTGAGGGCGGTCCTGATGACATCAGCAGTCTGGGAACCTGTGAGGGATGACCTGATCCCTCAAATACTTTGGGACTGGTCTTGCTTATATTCTTGGTTCCCCTAAGTGCTACTGTGTGAATTACTATTGTTTGACTCTGACCTCAGCCTGGATTTCTGACCCCTCTACTGCCTGACGATTTTGTACCTCTGCTATTCTCCCGGTTTGTGACCTTGGCCTGGATATTCGACTCTGCTCCTGCCTGCCGTTTTTGCATAGTTACCGCCCTCCCGTTTTGTGACCTTGGCCTGGACTCTCGACTCTCCTGCCTGCCGTTTCTGTACCTCCGCTGCTCGCCCGGTTTCTGACTATGCTTGGCTCCCTGCCTTCTTCCCTATTGGCGACCGTCCTGCTCTGGCGCACTGCTTCTAGACAGCCACCTCCTGGGCCTTGCTACATTTCCAGATCCCTGTATAGGGGTTAAGGGTCTCGGGGTGCTGTCCCTACTGCAGTTCAGATCTGCGGACGGACGTTACATCGTCCCAGCCATCCACCATCGAAGCAGCAAGAGGGCCGGCAACACAGACTGGAGACCAGGAAGCTGGTCCATCAGGTGTTCACCAGTCCCAGGCCTCTGCCATTTCTTTTTCGGCGTATCCCCACCAGCAGCAGAAGGCCTCGGACAGGATACTCATGCCTGAGTTTTTGCACTTGAGCTCGATCTTTCATGATGGACTCAAGGTGATGGGAGACAGACTGGATAATGGCTTCAACATTATGAAGACACTTATCCAGGATGTTAACCGAAGTCTTGACCAAGTGAAAGCCAACCTCCAGAGGCCAGCACATCACTTTTTCAGTCAAATTGCACAGGGCATGTCAGAACACCTTACTCCTGATCTCCAGCTGAATATCAAGCAGACCTGCAATGCTGCTTACATGCAGGCTACGCAGCAGAGTCGGTATTTTCAGCAGTAAGTGGTGGCATTTCCACCTGTGCTATCACTGACACGCTTGACCTCTGTGCCAAGCTCTGCTGCATACCACTGCATGGTCACCACCATTCCAAGCCCTGCCGGACACCACTACAGTGCCAACTACCATACCGAGTGCTGTTGGACAGCCCACCGCCACCACCTTGCCAAGTGCTGCTCCTGCTTGGACATCCTCCACCGCCACTAGCATGCAGCAACTGTACCCGGACCCTGGCAGGACATCCTCCACCACCTCCAGCATGCAGCAGCAGCACCAGGACCCTGCTTGGACATCCTCCACCAACATGCAGCAGCAGCACCCGGAACCTGCTTGGACATCCTCCACCATCAGCAGCACCCAGACCCTGCCAGGACCTTCACAACCACTACCACCACCACCAGCATGCATCAGTCGGCCTTCAGCACCATGTCACAGCAGCACCCACACCCTGCCAAGCCAACCACCAGGAACCGGCTGCATGAAAACACACCCAGGCTCCCCAGAAACCAGCGCAGATTACAACAAAAAAAGGCAAAAAACCAAGGACTCTCGCACTCCCTCCCCATCACCTCTGTGATGTCAGGTTTGTCTCTCCTTTCCAGTGTGTCTCTCCCGTCCCATGCCTCCATTTCCATCCATGACCTCCCTGACCCTACTAGTTTGATCGACCCTTCTCCTGCAACCCCTGCGTCGTCTTTACCCAGCCAGGCGTCCCAACTAAACACCCCCCGGTTACGTCACTCTACCCCCAGCCGCCGCAGTTAATTTTTTATTTTTTTTAAATAAATTTATTGTTTTTTGCCCGCAATACTGTTTAGTTATTTGTGTATTTCGCTGCCTACAACACACACCATGCGCTGTAAAAACACTGCGCCGTACACTTTAGTTTTTGACATCACATAGTTCCAGGAATGACACAGCTTGAAAACTGAAGCTTTGCTTTTTGTGCCTGTGGAGCTATGAGTTGTCAAAAACTAATATGACTTGTATTTTCTCCAGCATCTCTTCAGTCTGCTTAATGTATGTGACGCAGACTGAAGAGACAATGGAGGTAATACAAGGCATATCTATACTCACTTGGCCAGCTGTCAGAAATAGTGAATTCATGATGCTGGGTGTTTGTACATCATGAACTCACAATTTCTGACACCTGGCCTAGTGAGTATAGATATGCCTTGTATTATACCTCCATCATCTCTTCAGTCTGCGTCCAATAGATACTGCAGAAGAGACGCAGGATGTAATGACGTCAACTACCATGCCACTCACATAATAAGTGGTTTGGAGAGGAAAAACAAAGGAGACTCGGTACAGGTAGAAAAAAAGTTATTTATTAACAACAAAAAATTAGGAACATTTTAAACATAACTGGAACACACCCAAACCCAACAGAGCATTTTACACCATATCATCTTGCCATGCCACACGTCCGATGTCAGAAACAAAGTAGGCAGCAAATTGGTCCCTCATGTGGGCAACTTCAACTGTTGACCGAAGAGGGTGATGCTTGTAATCTGGCAATGGGTTTGCAACTGGTTCATCCAGTTTAATGTTGGGTCGCTCCTTAGCCATTATGTAATTGTGGCTCCCCCAGGAGTATGGTCGCCACACTGGCATTGCCTTCCTCCAGGTAGGGTGATGTCAGGCTTGGAAACAATGAAGGGCCTCTCTGACAGTTAATCTCTACATACAACACAGTTCCCACTCTGGGCCAGCAGAAGGAGCTCTGAACCAGAATTGGGGGAGGAGTGCTCTCTGAGGGCCAGGAAGGGAAAGAGAAGTTAGTATGAGGAAGCAGAAGTGTGTAGATGTGGAGAGAGAAGCTGGGAGACTGAGCGGGGTTGAGAGCTCGTTCCCAGCTGGAGCGCATGAACTGGAGCCTGGTCTCCACGGTTGTATGGATACTGAAGGTCCTGCAACAGAAACCAGAGGAATAGGAAGCTGTAAATGCTCTATTCCCTTCTAAGACTCGGAGGCACAACAGCGACGTGTGAGCCAAAGGACATAGAAGGCTACAGCTGTCTGCCATATGAGGTAGATCTGAGAGGGAACAAGAAGGAGGAACTTCAGTGTAACACAGTACTGCATGTACCTCAAGTAAGCGCTAGGAAGGAGACTACACAACCTATCTGCATAGAGAGATTCCTGAGTTGCTTCCAGGTTAATCAGCTCCTGTTCCAGCTGTAATCTGGACCCTGGACTGCATTTACAAAGTGAAGGTAAAGAAACAACATTCCGCTGTGTCCTTGCCTTCTTTCTGCAACTTCTCCAGCACTGCTACATCTCTGTGCCAGACACTGCACCCTCTTCCCCAACACCAATCTACACTGCCCTGGGACTACAGCCCTGCCTGTGGAGGGCTACACCATCATTGCTGCACCACACCATCTGTCCCAGAGGATCTGTCTGCAGCGTCGGCTTAACATCTCCATTGCCGAATACCACAGGTGGCGTCACGAATCACTCATAAACTTTATTCCACCACTCTACCCCTTTTACATGGTCGCCCAGGGCCACGGACCAGGTCACCGCTGCTGTGACATTCCCCTCTGAGAGACCGGCCCGGTACCGAGTATCCCACTGCCCTGGGAGGGTGACCCATAATTGTGGAGAACCACACAGGCTTTGACCACCTCATCTACTGTCTCCATTTTTAGATTAATGGCTGTCCCTAGAATGTGCCATTTGGAGACAAGAATCCCAAAGGAACACTCAACTGTTCTTCGGGCCCTGGTCAGTCTGTAGTTAAAAATCCTTTTACTGTGGTTCAAGTCCCGACTGGAATATGGCTTCAGTAGGTTTTCACACATCTGAAAGGCCTCATCCCCAACGATAACAAATGGCATCGATGGGACTTGAGTGTTGAGGAGAGGTCATGGCAGGGGTAAATTAAAATTTTTGCCATACAAGCGTCTGCCCATATCAGAGTTTTTAAAAGTCTGGGAGTCATTGCCACGGCCAAAAGCTCCAATGTCCACGGCGATAAAGCAACAGTCCGCATCTGCTATGGCCCTGAGCACTACTGAAAAATATTTTTTGTAGTTAAAGTACTCCGGTCCGGTTCTGGCGGGTTTGGTAATCCGTATGTGCTTTCCATCCACTGCTCCCAAACAGTTGAGGAAATTACACACTCGCCAGAATTTGTCAGAAATTTCCATCCACATTTCCGCGGTGGGTAGGGGGATAAATTCATCCCGGAGAGCGTTCCACAAAGCCCGGCAGGTGTCTGCAACAATTCCAGAGAGGGTGGAAATTCCTAGCTGGTACTGAAAATGGAGCGATGAAAGTGTCTCTCCGGTAGCCAGGAATCTGCCAAACAGAGAGAGAAAAAAATTAAGAAGCTAAACAGATAAAGCTGAAAATAATTAATACAAGGCAGAACCATAATAATTATGAAAGGCATTTGTTTTGAATTATTACGTACCTTAATGTGACCAGGAGACGTTCCTCTGCGGGAATTGCTCTACGGAGCTGGGTGTCCTGTCTCCGGATGGCTCCTTGGACACGACCAAGCAAATCCTGGAAGGTCTCTTGAGACATCCTGATATATTCCAGAAATTTCTCCGGATTGGCATTGAGCTTGCTGTATAGGGTCTGGTAGGCTCCACGGCTCTCCCGGTCTTCAATAAGGCCGATGCCGTCTTCTCCATCTTTCTCTATTCCTTTGTTGCACACAAGCAAACGCATAGGCAGGAAACAGCTTGATACTTAAATCCAGGTTGAAATAAAAGCTCTCCATGCGAAGATCCATCGTGACACAGGATACAGGAGCTAAATCTGAAGATTTCAGCTGTCAAAGAATCTTTATAAAGATATCCCATAAGACACGCCCACTGTTGTCCCATTGGTGGTGTCTGTTTATCTAGTTTTTTCTCCTGTAAATTTTTTCCACCGTGTGCACAAAAACGCAAAGGTATGCAAAATGCTTGCAAACGCTGCGGTTTTTTACCGCATGCGTAAGCTACTGCATCTAAAACCACAGCATTTGAACGCGTTTGCATGCGATTTTGCGTGCGTTTGAGGTTGCGGAAGATACACTGCGGACACAACCGCAAATGTGAAACTAGCCTCACAGGTATGGTGATACACCACACACTAGACATGACTATATCACACCGGCTTGTACCAGCACTGACGGAGCCACCATGGACTTTGCCCGCCAAGAACTGGTTATTAAAGGATTTGAAAAGTTCACTGACAAACCCGAGAACTATAGGTCATGGCGAGCCTCGTTCTGGAATGCCATTCATTGTTTGGACCTTTCTTGTAGTGAGAAGTTAGATCTCCTAGTAGAGTGGCTCGGAAGTGAGTCGGTCGAACATGCCAAAAGACTGAGAGATATTAATGTAAAGCATCCCCGCACAGGTCTAGTAAAGTGTGGGAAAGACTTGATGAATGCTATGGGACAGTAGAAGTCATAGAGAATGATTTATATAAAAGAATTGATGATTTTCCTATGATATTACCTAAAGGTTATCAAAAGCTTAGAGATTTGAGTGATTTATTGATAGAGTTACAGGTTTCCCAGGAGGAAGGAGATTTGCCCGGATTGGCATACTTAGACATCGCTAAGGGTGTCAGTCCGATAGTGCAGAAACTTTTTTACAACCTACAAGAAAAGTGGATTACATGTGGTTCACGGTATAAACAAAATCATAATGTATCATTCCCTCCTTTCATTGTATTTGTTAGTTTTGTCACCCAGCAATCTAGGATTATAAATGACCCTAGTTTTGACTTTACTCTGTCGTGTTCCACTGCCCCTGGTGTAAAACCCAGTAGGACACCCGTGGCAGGCCACAAAACTAACACTGTTTCCACAGGCCCTCCTCACAATGTGAATAAACCTCCTCCAGATGAGAGCAAGCCTCAGGATGTCAGTAAACATTGTCCTCTACACAAGAAACCACATCCTCAACTAAAATGCAGAGTCTTCAGGGAGAAGTCTTTAGAGGATCGCAAAGGTTTCCTCAAGGAGAACAACATCTGCTTCAAATGTTGTGCCACAACCTCTCACTTCGCCAGGAACTGTGAAGCTAGCGTGAAATGTGCAGAATGCAGCAGCACGGATCACAATACAGCCATGCACCCTGGATCAACTCCACGAGTGTTGTCACAAGCAGAGGAGCATGATGAGAAGTAGAAAGACACAGACGAAGACTCCCCTGAGGTCAGCTCTAAATGTACGGAGATCTGTAAGGGACTCGCAGGAGGAAGGTCCTGTTCAAAAATCTGCCTTGTCAGAGTCTATCCTGAAGGCCGCAAGGACAAAGCCCTCAAGATATACGCAATCCTGGATGACCAAAGTAACAGGTCCATCTTCTTTGACAACTTCAGCATTGTAGGCCCTGGTTCTCCCTACACCCTGAGGACATGTTCCGGTACCGTTAAGACGGCGGGGAGAAAAGCTACTGGATACAAGGAGTACAACCAGATTCCTGACAACAGGTCAGAAATACCTTCACGGGAGGTGGCGACACATCACCCCCATCTAAAGCGTATAGCCCACCTGATACCTGAGATGGATCCAGGAACCCCAATAGCTCTACTTCTGGGAAGAGATATACGCAATCCTGGATGACCAAAGTAACAGGTCCCTAGCCAGGTCCATCTTCTTTGACAACTTCAGCATTGTAGGCCCTGGTTCTCCCTACACCCTAAGGACATGTTCCGGTACCGTTAAGATGGCGGGGAGAAAAGCTACCGGAGTCCATAGATGGCCAGACCTGCCTATCGCTACCGACCATCCTGGAGTACAACCAGATTCCTGACAACAGGTCAGAAATACCTTCACGGGAGGTGGCGACACATCACCCCCATCTAAAGCGTATAGCCCACCTGATACCTGAGATGGAACCAGGAACCCCAATAGCTCTACTTCTGGGAAGAGATATGCTACAAGTCCACAAGGCTAGTGTTGTGAACTCATTTTCTGGTTTACCTCTGGTTTCTGGTGAGGGTGGTGGAGCTGGCTGTGTTGACAGAGGAATCGTGCGTTCTCCATCCGGGCTCCCTCTAGTAGTGACAGTAGGTAATGAAGCTGATCTAAATGGCAGAGACCCGCCACCTGAGGAGGAGGACTGTGAGTGAACATCAGGAGTCTCTGACTGGATTTAAGACAGGCGACTCCCTAATTTTGTGCTGGTGATTTTTCCTGCACTGAGGTTCTGGTTTCCAGTTCTGTTCCTGCCTTCTCAAGCTAAGTGTGCTCTGCTATTTTTTCACATGAGATTTGGTCTGGTTTACTCAGTTTTTGTGGTCAGCCAGCCCCTGTTGGGGCTGTGCTGAATTTCCATTCTTATGTCTGTTTATGCCAGTTTGCTTTTTGTCCCTGATCAGATTGGTCTCTTTTTGCTCTGTCTTCAGAATATACCAGAGTGCTGATATAGGGAATTGAAGTCTAGTGACTTCAGGGTTTTTGTTATCAGAAAGTGTTGGACATTTTTTGGCAGGGTTTTGTGCGTGATTGCAGGCAGCATCTTTCCTTTCCTGTCCTTTCTAGCTAGTGTGGGCCCCATCATTTGCTCAGCCTATTTTTCTATCTGTGTTTGTGTTTTCATCTTGTCTCACCGACAATACATGTTTGGGGGCTGTCTATTGCTTTGGGGTCTGCTCTGTGGCAGTTTAGATTTCCCCCTTTCTTGCTTTAGGTTTATTTAGTTCTCCGGCTGTGACGAGGCGTCTAGGATCATCGTAGGTATGCTCCACAGCTACTGCTAGTTGTGTGGATAGGATCAGGGGTCTGCAATCCACTTAGTTACCAACCTCTCTGGTTTTCTGTGGCTTAGCTTGTTTTTGTTTTTCCTCCTCGGTGACTCATTCATAACAGCTAGAGAATGTATAAACAGCTCCAGGAACGCTCCGTACACACAGAGGCTCAACCTTGGATGGGTCAAAAAAGGAGACGTGTGCCTAGGAGGAGCTCACAAACCGGCCTTAGTCGACAGCATGCTTACCAATACTCTTGAAAATGGACGTCCGTCTCTCTTCCAGCCATGTAAGAGTAGCTTCCTGGTAAGAGTTGCCACACAATGCTCCTCTACCTTGTCCGTTAGCTGATCCTTCCTGTGAAGACCACACATGTGACGGCGGCCAAGATCACAAAGGGTGCACAGTTTTCCACAGAACAAGAGAGCACAACAAGGTAGCAATGTCCATAGAAGACAGACTGTTTTTGGACATCATGGATCGAGAGATGGTAAGAGATGAGTCAAAGAGTTGTATGGCCCCTCTACCGTTTAAACCCCAGAGGCAACACTTACTCAACAACAGAGAACCTGTTTACGGTCGATTTGTCTCCCTCAAACGCAAATTTCAGAAGGCATTTGAAATGACAGAGCACTTCTTTGCCTTCATGGAGAAAATACTTCAGAATGGCCATGCAGAAATGCACCTGTACTCCAAGATTCCGAGGAATGTTATCTACCCATTTTTGGCGAGTATCATCCTAAAAACCTGGTATTTGACTCAAGCGCCAGATATGAAGGTGTCTCGCTAAACAATGCGTTTTTGTCTTGCCCAGACCTCAATAACAGACTTCTCGAAGTACGTCTTCACTTCCGCAAAGATGCAGTGGCATTCATGGCTGACATACAACAGATGTTTCATTGCTTCCTTGTCAAAAAAGAACATAGAAACTACTTGAGGTTTTTCTGGTACCGCGATAATGACCCCTACAAAGACATCGTGTAGTATCAGATGAAAGTACACATCTTCGGGAACAGCCGTTCCCCTGCTGTTGCCATCTATGGTCTTAGACATTCAGCCAGAGAGGGCGAAGCAAAGTACGGGTCGGATGTTAGAAGTATTCCTAGGTGGACGACTGCTTGAAATCCGCACCCACAGATGAATCGGCAGTCAGTCTCCTAAAGAGGACACAGGAAATGCTCACTTTGTTCAATTTGAGGCTGCACAAAATTGCTTCAAACAGCCAAAAAAATGATGGCAGCTTTTCCCTCTCAAGATTACTCAACTGATCTAAAAGACTTGGATTAAAGGCCCCTTTACATTTAGTGATGCACCAGCGATCCCGACCACGATACGACCCGGACAGGATCGCTGGTGCATCGCTAAATGGTCATTAGTGAGCTGCCACACAGGCAGATCTCACAGCAATTTAAAACGGTCGTTACTTACCTTTCACATGCAGCGATCCTGGCGTCCTCCAGCCCGCGTCCATGCGTCGCTCGTCGGCGCCAGCAGGAAGCGCCCGATGAGAAATGGAGCTGCGCGATCAGCGACAGACAGTGGGGGAGCCGGTCGGAGGTATCACACATAGCGATATCACTAGCGATAGCGCTGCTGCGTCACCAAATCGGTGATGCTTTAGCGATATCGCTATGTGTAAAACCCCCTTTAGACTAAGACTCCCCTTCCATGCAACAGAGCCTTAGTTTGCCCTTGAATTTGAAGAGAGATGCAATTACCTTCCGAATCAACAAAGAAGAAAAACCTTTCACACGTAGAGGCGTCCTGTTCGTGATAAACAGCCTGTACGATCCTCTAGGATTTGTAACCCCTGTAACTATCCAAGGTAAAATGATGTTGAGAGACTTCACCCAAGAGATATCTGAATGGGATGATCCGCTTCCCATGGAGAAGAGAGATTTGTGGGTAAGATGGAAGAAATCTTTAGAAGCCTTGTCAGATCTTTACGTGGCACGACCATACACTTCAACAAAAGTCAAGTCGCAAAGGCTCTGTATCTTCTGCGATGCCACAACCAAAGCGATTGCAGCAGTAGCATATCTGCAGGGCCGGCGTTAGGGGCAGGCAGACCAGGCAGCTGCCTAGGGCCCCCGCTCCCCCAGGGGCCCCCAGGGGCCCCCAGCTAGCGACACATCATGCCGCCGCTATGGGGCCACTGTGAAGCAGGGGGGCCCACCTGCCCCCAGCGCCGACTCCCCCCGCCGCATTGAAGGCGACAATGATGGAGGAGAGAATGTCAGCTGACGCTCCCTCTCCCATCATTCCCCGCTCTGCCTCTGACACAGCAGGTGCGCGATGACGTCATCGCTCACTCACTGTGTGCCAGGCAGTGCAGGAGACAGGAGCCGGAGCAACGCAGGCACAAGGAGAAGGTGAGGAGTGTTTTTTTTTTTTTAATCAGTGTGAGTACTGGACTGTGAGGCCATTCTGGGGGAGCTATATACCACGCTGGGCAAAATACTATGCAGTGCTATATACCATGCTGGGCTGCATACCATGCTGGGCTATATACTATGCAGGGCTATATACTATGCTGAGCTGTATACCATGTTGGGCTATATACCATGCTGGTCTGTATACTGTGCTGAGCTATATACCATGCTGAGCTGTATAACATGCTGGGCTGTATACTATGCTGGGCTATATACCATGCTGGGCTATATACCATACTTGGCTGTATACCATGCTGGGCTATGCTATATACCATGTGGGGCTGGGCTATATACCATGGTGGGGCTGGGCTATATACCATGGTGGGCTGGGCTATATACCATGTGGGGCTGGGCTATATACCATGTGGTTCTGGGCTATATACCATGTGGTGCTGGGCTTTATACCATGCTGAGATATATACCATGTGGTGCTGTGCTATATACCATGGTGGGCTGTGCTAGATAACGTGTGGTGCTGTGCTATATACCATGTGGGGCTGTGCTATATACCATGTGGTACTGGGCTATATACCATGTGGTACTGGGCTATACACTATGCGGCTGTGTTATATACCATGGGGGGGTACATTTTACAGTATATTCTATGTGGGAGGCTGTGTTATATAATATGGGGGGCTACATTATATTCTATGGGGAGGTGGGCTGCATTATATTCTATTTGGGGTTACAATATATTCTATGGGGGGCTGTATTATCTATGGGGGGTGATTGCATCATACTTTATGAGGGGGCTACAATATACTATATGAGGAGGCTACATTGTATTCTATGGGGGTCTGCATCATATTCTATGAGAGGCTAGATTATATTGTATGGGGGCTTCATTATACTATGAGGAGGCTACATTATATTCTTTGGGGGCTGCATTATACTATATGAGGAGGGCTACATTGTATTCTATAGAGGGGCTACATTATACTATATAAGGGGCTACATTATATCCTATGAGGGGGTTGCCATATATTCTATGGAGGGGCTACATTATACTATATGGGGGGCTGCATTGTATTCTATGGAGGGGTTACATTATATTCTGTGGAGTGGCTGAATTATACTCTGGGGTAGCTGCAATATTCTCTAAGGGGTGGCTGCATTATACTATAAGAGAAGGGCTGCATTATATTCTATGGGGGGTTACATTATATTGTATGGCGGGGCTGCATTATACTCTGTGGGGTGGCTGCATTATGCTCTATGGGGTGGCTGCATTATACTATATGTGGGCTGCATTATACTGTATCAAGGACTATGGGGAATACATTATATGAAGAACTATGGGGTGCATTATACTATGGGAAGTGAATTGTACTACATGGATGACTATGGCGGTGCATTATACTATATGGAGAACTATGAGGAGTGTATTATACTATATGGAGGACTGAGGAGTGTATTATACTATATGGAGGACTATGGGGAGTGTATTATACTATATGGAGGACTGAGGAGTGTATTATACTATATGGAGGACTGTTGTGAGTTCATTGAGTTCTCCTTCCAGGCTCCCTCTGGTGGTAACAGGAGGCAGTGAGGCTGATTTAATCAGTAGAGATCTGCCACCTGATAATGAGGATGACGATTGGACCTCAGGAATCTCATATTGGATTTAAGACAGCCGACGCCCTACTCTGGTGCTGGTGATTCCTTCTGCTTGTCAGGTCTTGGTTCTCAGCTCTGTTCCAGTCAGCTCAAGCTAAGTTTCTCTGCTAATGTTCACACTTGATTTTGTTGTTCTATTAATTTTTTTGTGTGGTCAGCCAGCCCCGGCTGGGCTGTGCTGAATTTCCACTCTTATTTATCTGTATTTTCCAATTTGCTTTTTGTCCCTTATTAGACTGGCCTGTTATGATTGAGTCACCGTAGGAGGCAAAAACAGAAATTCTAGCTAAGTCCAGAGAACCAGTGAGGTTGGCAGCTATCGGTTTGCAGACCCCTGATCCTATCCACAACAACTAACAGTAGCCGTGGAGGGTTCCTACGATGCCCTAGACCCCTTGATCACAGCCGGAGAATTAAATAGGCCTAAAGAAAGAAAGGGGAAATCTAAACTGCCCCAGAGCAGACCCCAAAGCAAAAGGCAGCCCCCAACATATAATGACGGTGAAGCAAGATGAAAACACTAACACAGACAGAAAGATAGACTGAGCAAAGACGGGGCCCAAGCTAACTAGATAGGAAAGGACAGGGAGGCTGCTGTCTGCAATCCGTGAAAAACCCTATGAAAATAAGAGCCAACAGACTGACAGTGAAAAAGGCCCTGAAGACGCTAGGCTTCAAAAAAGCTATGTCAGTACTCAGGAATATTCTGAAGACAGAGCAGCCGGCAAAAGGAGATTCAGCTCACCCAGCAGGGAAAGGCAGAATCCAGAAAAGCAAGGAAAACAAAAACAAAACACTAATGCTAACAGGCAAAGCAGAAAACTTGGCTTTAGAGGAGCAGGAATCAGACTGGTGTCCTAGAAGTCCACAGAGAAATCACCCGCAGGGCAGAAGGGCGTTGGCAGCCTTATATCCAGTCCATGACTCCACTCAGCCAGTCATCCTCATTAGGCTCAGGTGCATGATAATCAGGCTCATTACCTTCCTTTACCAGAATAGGGAGTTCAGACCTCAGTGACGAAGGGAAAAATGAACTCACAACACTGGCCTCTTTTTGCTCTGTCTCAGAATATTTCAGAGTGCTGATATAGTGGGAGAAGTCTAGTGACTTCATGGTCAATTTTGTTATCAGAAGTGTTGGACATTATTTTGTAGGGTTTTGGGCAGATTGCAGACAGTGTCTTTCCTTTCCTCTCCTTTCTAGTTAGTTTGGGCCCCATCGTTTGCTCAGCCTATTTTCCTGCCTGTGTTTGTGTTTTCATCTTGTTTCACCGTCAATACATGTGTGGGGGCTGTCTATTCCTTTGGGGTCTGCTCTAGGGCAGTTAGTTTTCCCCTTTTCTTGCTTTAGGCTTATTTAGTCCTCCGGCCGTGACGAGGCGTCTAGGTTCATCGTAGGTACGCTCCACGGCTGCTGCTAGTTGTGTGGTTAGGATCAGGGATCTGCAATCTGCATAGTTACCAACCTCTCTGGTTTTTCTGGGCTTAGCATATTTAGGTTTTTTCCTCCTCGGTGACCCATTCATAACAAAGGACTGTGGGGGTCATTATATTATATGAAGGACTATGGGGTGTAAACTGTAGATATGCTGCTGATAACATGATACTGTATGGTGATCTGTTAGTGATCCATTAGTGATCATTCTGTCCCCATCATTCTTTATCAGACGGTGGAAAGAGGCCGGGAAACAAGTGTTGAATGACTTCAATATTGTCGATCACACTCATTTAGCGGCCTGAACTCAGCGCATGTAAATACAACCGATATGCTTCTGTGTGATGTGCAATATGTGAGCATTTGGGGCCCCATTTTAAACTTTGCCTAGGGCCCCACTTTGCCTAAAGCCGGCCCTGCATATCTGAAAACTACTGACATCAAGGAACAATACCATGTAAGGCTTGTTATGAGCTGGGCAAAACTAGCACCAGTACAGTAGCACACAATACCCAGACTGGAACTCTGTGCGGCTGTGCTAGCAGTAGAGTTAACTGAACTTATCTCGACAAAGATTGACCTAGAAATCAAGGACGTTGAGTTCTACTCAGACAGCAAGGTAGTGCTTGGGTACATTTGCTATGAAACTCGACGCTTTTATGTTCACTTCAGCAATCAGGTGCTAAGGATCAGGAGGTCCACTTGCCCTAAACAGTGGCGCTATGTGTCCACACACCACAATCCTGTGGACCACACAACTAGATATGTTGAATCTAGACACTTTAAGGACACAACCTGGTTTACAGGCCCTGCATTCTTATACCGTTCAACGCCTTACAGTGACGAATCAGACACCTTTGAACTGGTAGATGCAGATGAAGAAATCCACCCTCAGGTATACACTCTAAGTATGCCCCTGGCATCACACGGGGCTCCAGGCATAGCACAGGGGCCCCAGGCAGCGCACAGGGCCCCAGGCAGCACACAGGAGCCCCAGGCAGCACACAGGAGCCCCAGGCAGCACACAGGAGCCCCAGGCAGCGCACAGGGGCCCCAGGCAGAACTCTGGGCCCCAGGCAGAGCACAGGGGCCCCAGGCAGCACACACAGGAGCAGAGACAGCGAACGGGTTCCCAGGCAGCGCACGGGGCCCCAGACATCACACAGGGGGTCCCAACATCGCACAGGGGGGCAGAAACTGCACAGGGGGCAGAGACAGTCTCCCCCCCTCGCGCTCTCTCTGCCCCCCTGTGTGCTGCCTGGGGCCCTGTGCACTGTCTGGGGCCCCCATGTGCTGCCTGGGACCCCTTTTGCTGCCTGGGACCCCGTTCGCTGTCTCTGCCCCCCGTGTGCTGCCTGGGGCCACTGTGCTCTGCCTGGGGCCCTTGTGCTGCCAGGGGCCTCATGTGCTGCCTGGGGCCCTGTGCGCTTCCTGAGGCCCCTATGTGCTGCCTGGGGCCCTGTGCACTGTCTGGGGCCCCCATGTGCTGCCTGGGGCCCCTTGTGCTGCCTGGGACCCCGTTCGCTGTCTCTGCCCCTGTGCTCTGCCTGGAGCCCCTGTGCTCTGCCTGGGGCCCCATGTGCTGCCTGGGGCCCTGTGCGCTTCCTGGGTCCCCACGTGTGCTGCCTGGGGCCCCTGTGATCTGCCTGGGGCCCCGTGTGCTGCCTGTGGCCCCTGTGATCTGCCTGGGGCCGCATGTGCTGCCTGGGGTGCCATGTTCTGCCTGGGGCCCCTGTGCGCTGCCTGGGGCTCCTGTGTGCTGCCTGGGGCCCCTGTGCAGTGCCTGTGGCCCCGTTCACTGTCTCTGCCCCCCCGTGTGCTGCCTGGGGCCCCTGTACTCTGTCTGGTGCCTCATGCCTGCCTGGGGCCTCTGTGCTCTGTCTGGTGCCTCATGCACTGCCTGGGGCCCCCGTGTGCTGCCTAGGGCCTCGTGTTCTGCCTGGGTCCCCTATGTGCTGCCCGGAGCCCCGTGTGCTGCCTGTGGTCCCTGTGATCTGCCTGGGGCCCCATGTGCTTAAAAACCCACCTTTGGGGAGTGCGTGGGCTCTACTGCTTCAAAAATACAACTGTCGATTCATTAATTAGAAGATTTCCGAGTTCTTTTATCACATTAATCCCTAGAGTCACAGTTGGGCCATTGCCAGAGTCTCCTGTGGTCAACACGACTCCTTTCCGACCCACATTCTTACCACACACGGTGATCTGCATCCAGACTACCCCTGCGACTGGGATGAGCAACTTATTGGCGGTTAACTTGATCACTGGGACCCATTCAGGCCGCATCGTCTCGAACAAATGTCTTCTGAAGTATGATTCCGGCATCGTGGTTACTTGAGAACCGGTGTCAACTAAACAGCGAACGGCCCAACCGTCCATTTCGGCCCATACGAGAGGACACAAGGAAACTAAACTTGTGGGACTTCTGACTCTCCTTCCTGACTGTTCAGGCTCTGGGCGGCGTCCCCCAGCCACTGAGCCCCCTGGTTTAACGGTTGATGTTGAAGGGGTCACCCCTGCTGGACACATCCCCGGGCCAGGTGTCCAGGCTCCACAATTGTAGCAAGCAGGTTGCTCCTCTCTGCGAGTAGATCTCGTTTCTGTACTGACCCACTGCTAAGACCCACAGTGGCCATGGGTAACGTGGGCTATAACGACTTAACGTTACATGGCTGCCGAGCTGTCCGGGCCTATAGCCCATGTGGACGCTTGGGCGCCCTGGCACTGTCTGACTAAACTACTCTTCAGCACTAACCTTAACTCCCAGCAGCCCATCCTATCAGGCCCCACTAGTATACCCCCATCTAGTGGCCCACAACATAATTACATCTACCCGGTCTATGGGGAAACTATGTACTAAGAGTGCCCTCATCTTATGTCCCAAGAAAGGATGCACTAACTTTCCCTAACTGTACATGTACAAAAGGCATATAATATCTGCAATACTACTGTATAATACAGGAATACAAGGCAATATATTACAGTTTTCTACAAGCTAAGTATAAAAAAGTTAGGGATTGATCCAAAGTAACAACTGAAACCAAATATTTTAAATTGTAACACATTCATGTGGCAATACCATAAACAATGAGTGGTAATACATAGTTATACATGTAGCAGTACCGCAGGCAATTGTCATAAAACACATTTGTAAACATTAAGAACCAGAAGACAATCAGAGGGAAGGAAACCATGAAAGACATTATATCTCACCCCCTTACAGTACTATGCACCCTCTAGATTCTAAAGAAACCCTCTAGAACAGACCTGGGCAAAGTGCGGACCGCGGGCCACATCCGGCCCTCTGGCTGTCTCAGTCTGACCCGCGGACCGAGACAGCCGTAGGGCTGGAAATCAGAGGTCCACAGGCCGCACGATGCTCACCTGGTTGCTCGCTGTTTCCATGTGCGCCGTGGCTCTGTGCAGCGCTGCTGACTCCTTTGGTGGAGGAGGGGCCTCCGGCCACTTTCTCCACCAATCAGCGTGTGAAACAACTGACGCGATGAAGTGACGTTATCGCGTCAGCTGTTTACTCCGGAGAGTCCACGCACCGGAGGCAGGGAGTGGAGAGAAGCACAGCGCCAGGGAGCAGGATGAGGTTAGTATGTGGTGTTTTTTTTTCCTTATGTGTATGAACTATTTGGGTGGGCATGAGGAGGCTATGTGGGTGACAACACGGTGCTGCACACATGGGGTGACAACACGGTGCTGCACACATGGGGTGACAACACGGTGCTGCACACATGGGGTGACAACACGGTGCTGCACACATGGGGTGACAACACGGTGCTGCACTCATGGAGTGACAACATGGTGCTGTACTCATGGAGTGACAACATGGTGCTGCACACATGGGGTGACAACATGGTGCTGAACATGGAGCTGCACATGGGGGGGTCAACATGGTGCTGCACATTGGGGGGGTCGACATGGTGCTGCACATGGGGGGTGACATGGTGCTGCACATGGGGGGTGACATGGTGCTGCAAATGAGGGCGACATGGTGCTGCATATGGGGGTGATATGCTGCACATGGTGTTGCATATGGGGGAGACATGCTGCACATGGGGAGGCTATGGGGGCAGCATGCAGTGTATATAGGGAGGCTGTGTGGGGCTCATGCAGTGCATATAGAGAGGCTGTGTGGGGCTCATGGACTCATGCAGTATATAGGGAGGCTATGTGGGGCTCATGCATTATATAGGGAGGCTGTGTGGGGCTCATGCCGTATATGGAAGAGGCTATGTGGGGCACATTCCGCATATAAGGGGCTGTTGGGGGGCTCATACGATATACAGAAGGGGCTGTGCTTGGGTTCAAACGATATATAGGGGGATGTCAGCATACTTAATTATGTTCAATATACAATTCTGATAAATTAATATTAATAAAATTATCAATAATAAAATAATTATAAAATATCGATATTAATATTAAGTAGCATACATTTTGACCTGTTGGATCGGCCTTCCACAACAGTCATGGTCTTTCATGTGGCCCCTTAGGGAAAACTAATTGCCCACCCCTACTCTAGAATATAGTAATGCTGGGTGCAAGTGCCCTAGAAAAACAGTGCCCACATTTTGTCCCCTAAAAAGTAATATTGCTCTGTGTGTGCCCCTTTGACAGTTACAGTAACCTGAGTTCCCCTATAACAATAAGTGCCCGCTTTACATTTAATATTGCCCTGAGTCTCCCCCTGTACATATACTAACCCCTTAATATCCTCCAAACTGTTTAATGACTCCAACACTGTATGATGGTCCCTTCACTGTAATCTCAACACTGTATGATGCCCCCCTAGATAGCCTCTGTAATGTATAATAATTAGATCTGTCTCTTTAAGCAAGCCAGACTTATAGGACTTGGGGGGTGGAGACAAGAGGGATGAGAAGGGAAGTTTCAGTTTCACTTCTGGTAGCATGGGAATGCAAGTGTTATGCTGTGTGCTGGAGGACGAAGAATAAAACATATCTAAAGTTTAATACCTTGAATTCTTCATAACGTGTGGATATTACAACTGGCGACGAGGATGGGATATAATCACCTACTGCTGTGAGTACGGAATATATTTTACCGCTTCACACGCCAGCACCACTGAGAGACTCTATCATGGCTGACTACTTGCACACATTCCCACAGTTTGATATGACTGATGTCATTAATCTCTCCCATAACTGGAGAAAATGGCTAAACAGATTTGAGAATTTCCTAGAAGCCATGGACATAAAGGAGGAGAAAAGAAAGAGAGCTTTGCTCCTGCCTTGTGCAGGCACAGGAGTCTATGACATATACAGTACGTTACCTGCAGCAGAAACAGACACATACAGAAACTGCACTAAAGCTCTCACTGGCTACTTCAACCCCAAACAGAACATCAGATATGAAAGATATAAATTCAGGATTGCCAAGCAGCTTCCAGAAGAGTCCATAGACACTTATGTCACACGGCTGAAAGAGTTAGCACATGGATGTGCCTTTACAGATGTAGATGATGAAATCTTAACTCAAATAATTGTCACCTGCTCGTCTAATAACCTAAGGCGTAAGGCTCTGCAGCAGGATATCTCTCTACATGATTTGCTCAAAATGGCCCGTGCTATAGAAATAGCAGATCATCAGGCTACCGTAATGGAGAATGGGGATAAATTACATGTGCATAATCTCAAACAGAAAAATTTACCAGACAAACAAGCCCAGAAACAGAAGAAATGTTATAGATGTGGACAGGATTTCCCTCACCACCAGAACAAATGTCCAGCTATGGGACAAACCTGCAGTAAATGTGGAAAAGGGAATCATTTTGCAGCTGTTTGCAAATCAGCGCACTACAAGCCTCCGCTGCCTATGACAAAATCTGCAGATGTAAAAGTGATAAATCAGGACACAGAAGAAATGTCTGCGACTGAGAACTATGTGTTCACTACCTCTGTCACTGGTTCAGTACAGTCTCCCTGTGTTACACTCTCAATCTGCAACACTGACATTACCTTTACAATAGATACAGGAGCTTCAGTGGATATCATAGATGGCACTACATATGAACAATTGAAAACAAGGCCAGTCTTACAACAAGTGCAGACTAAAGTCTTTCCTTATGGAGCTAAAACACCTCTAGCTATAATGGGACAATTTGATGCTGAAATTAGATATAAAGAAAACAGGCAGAAAACCACTTTCCACACATTACAAGGATCGGGAGGATGTCTTCTCAGCTATCACACTGCCTTGGAGCTAGGGCTCATCCAGATTATTCATACTATAACTGACCCTGCGGATATGGATGTACAAACTATGGTGAACAGCTTTCCCTCCCTATTTAGTGGTTTGGGAAAACTAAAGGACTCTCAAGTACACCTTCATGTGGATGACAATGTTCGTCCAGTAGCCCAGCCTCACAGGCGTATTCCATTTCACCTGAGACAGAAGGTAGAAAAGGAACTCCAATTGCTCATGGATGAGGACGTTATTGAAAATGTTACTGGTCCCACTCCGTGGGTCTCTCCACTTGTGGTAGTTCCAAAACCAAAGACTCCTGATCAAGTGAGACTGTGTGTTGACATGCGCCTGCCCAACACCGCTATCCAGAGGGAAAGACATATCTCTCCTACGATTGATGACATTATTCATTTATTAAATGGAGCCACCGTCTTTTCAAAGCTCAACCTCAATAAGGGATATCATCAATTAGAACTGAGTCCAGAATCCCGATATTTGACCACATTTTCCACCCATGTGGGCCTCAGCAGATACAAAAGATTGACTTTTGGAGTCTGCTCAGCAGCAGAAATTTTTCAGGATGCAATAAGGAGTGTCATTCAACACATCCCAAATGCCTTTAATTACAGTGATGACATATTGGTTTTTGGTAAAACTCAAGCTGAGCATAATCGTGCTCTATATGCTATCTTCGAATGCCTGCTTTCTGCTGGACTCACTTTAAACAAAGAGAAGTGCGAGTTTGACAAGGGTTCATTAGAATTCTATGGTCACATCTTCTCGGCAAAAGGAGTACAACCCGACCCCAAGAAAGTGGAAGCTATCAGAACAGCCTCAATTCCACAGGATGCTAGTGAAGTGCGTTCCTTCCTTGGAATGGCAAGTTACTGTGCTAGATATATTCCGAATTTTTCCACAATCAGCAATCCACTACGGGAACTTACAAAACAAAGTTGTATTTTTCAATGGTCTCAAGGCTGTCAGGCCTCTTTTGAAACAATTAAAAATGAACTCTGCTCGACAACCACTATGGCTTATTTTGATCCAGCTCTTCGAACTGAACTGATTGTGGACGCCAGTCCCGTGGGACTGGGTGCTATTCTAGCGCAATACAAGGATAACAATCAAAATCCTCACATCATTTCTTATGCAAGTAAGAGCTTAACAAACACTGAAAGAAAATATTCTCAACCTGAAAAAGAAAGCTTGGCAGTTGTCTGGGGATGTGAACACTTTCACTTATTTCTCTATGGAGCTCCCTTCACCATTGTCACAGATCATCAAGCACTTCTTACAATTTTTGGAAATCCCAGAGCTAAAATGCCTGCACGAATTGAACGATGGGGCCTACGTCTACAGGACTACAACTATAAAATTGTTCACAAACCTGGAAAATACAGCAATCCGGCTGATTATCTTTCAAGACATCCTACTAATGATGATATACCTGTGCATTCCTCCATTGAAGAATACCTACGTTTTGTTACAGATCATGCCGTGCCAAAAGCACTTTCTCTTGATCAATTTATAAATGAAACAACAAAAGACATGACACTCTGTGCCCTAATACAAATCATCCAAAATCGAAGGTGGCATGAAATTCAAAAAGAAAAATTTCCTGATTCTGAGATTAATCTGAAAGAGTTAAAACTATTCTCAAACGTACGTGAGGAATTATCAGTCACTGAAGAACACCTCATTCTTCGAGGTACCAAACTAGTTGTACCTAAGACTTTGCGTAACTTAGTCATACAGATAGCACACGAAGGTCATTTAGGAATTGTTGGCACAAAGAAGTTACTCAGAGAAAAAGTGTGGTTCCCAAATATGGATCACTTGGTGGAAGAAAAGATTAGACGCTGTTCTACTTGTCAATTAATCACTCCATCATCAAACTTAGAGCCATTACAAATGTCTCCGTTACCCACTGCTGTCTGGGAGGAAGTGGCAGTCGATATATATGGACCATTGCCAAATGGCCAATACATTCTCGTAACAATTGATGAATATTCTCGATACCCTGTCATTTCATTTATCTCTTCAACATCTGCTAATAATGTCATACCAGAGCTGGACGACATTTTCTCGGCATATGGTATTCCAAAAGTGGTCAAAACAGACAATGGACCTCCATTCAATGGACATGTGTTTACACAATTTTCTGAATACTTGGGATTCAATCACAGAAAAATCACACCTTGCTGGCCGCAAGCCAATGGAATTGTGGAACGTTTTATGCGCACTCTGGGGAAACGTATCAAGGCAGCGAGTCTGGAGCACATCCCACTGAAACAGTCATTATACAAATTCATGCGTAAATACCGCAATACGCCACACTCCACTACTAATGCTGCTCCAGCTCATTTAATGTTCAGCAGAACCCTGCGTATACGTCTCCCTGATGTGACCAGCCATCCCCGACCGAGTGACTCCTCAGTGAGATCCACAGATTTCTCCAACAAACAAGCCATGAAACGTTATGCAGACAGAAGGCGAAGGACACAGTCAAGTGCCATCGAAAGAGGGGATGTCGTGGTGGTACGTCAAAGACCAACCAACAAGACCTCACCTGTATATGGTCCTGCAAAATATTATGTTACCAAAAGGAAAGGCAGCATGATCACAGCTGAACGAGATGGACACTCCATAACGCGAAATTCTTCATATTTTAAAGTCATACCGCAGAATGATGACAATGAACTCTCTTTGGTGGAAGATTTGGTATCTGATGGTGGAGAGGACCAACAAGAGGTAGCTGGTCCATCAACAATGAACTCTCTCAATGAGCCCAGACGTTATCCTACACGAGAGAGAAGAGGTCCATCGAGGCTTATTGAAGAAGTGTAACTACAGTTTTGTTTGTTTTGTTTTTTTTGTTGTTTGTTTCTCTGGTTTTAGAATTGAACAAATAAGACAAAACGGACATATGATTTCTTTGGACGTTTTCATGTTGTTGCATTTATCAGTAATATAGATTATAAAAAAAAAAAAAAAAAAAAAGAGGGGATGATGTAATGTATAATAATTAGATCTGTCTCTTTAAGCAAGCCAGACTTATGGGACTTGGAGGGTGGAGACAAGAGGGATGAGAAGGGAAGTTTCAGTTTCACTTCTGGTAGCATGGGAATGCAAGTGTTATGCTGTGTGCTGGAGGACGAAGAATAAAACATATCTAAAGTTTAATACCTTGAATTCTTCATAACGTGTGGATATTACAGCCTCCATATAGCAAAATACACTAGATAGTCCTCAATACAGTATAATGCACTCCCCATTGGCCTCCATATAGTATAATGCTCTCCCCATAGGTAGACTCTATATAGTTTAATACACTCCCCATAGGCAGTGTCAGAAACACCACACTGAACTTGCTCACTGAGCCAGTGCGCGTGTCCTGAGTAAAGCGAACTGTGCTCAAAGATACCTGTGGAGCGGGCAGCAGCCGAGTAGATGCGTACTTCAGAGCCGCAGGACCTGAAGCACGTGACTGCTAGGGGAGTGGCCTAATCTCCAGAGAGCTAGGAGCTGCAAGAGAACTCCTAGCAGGGTAACTGCGAGACAAAGTTACCAAGGGGCATAGACAGGGAGGATAGTCAGGACGTAGCCAATGAGTCATACACAGAGATAGCTGCAAGGTACAAGAGGGGCGAGCAGAGAGTAGTCAGATCACAGGCAATGAGTCATACACAGAGGATAGCACAGTACAGAATCTACAGGCAAACTCACAACGGTAAACAGAACCGGGTCAGAACTATATAAACAAGCTATAACAATGAACAGGCACAGGCACACAGAGGTCAGCACACTCGGCCAAAGGCAAAATTATAACTGGCAGGGATTGGAGCTTCCCAGGGGTTTAAGAAGCTCTCCCCGAACCAGAAAGAGGCCACAATCATTAACCCCAGGTGTGCAGGTCAAAACCTGCACCGAGCTCCAGACATTAGCCCCTGACGTGCAGCTCAACAACCTGCACTGGGATCATAACAGTACCCCCCTCTCAACGGGGGGCCTCTTGACCCCCAGGCTTCCCCGGGTACTTGGCATGGAAAGCCTGAACGAGGCAATCTGCATGTACAGAGCGAGCAGTGACCCATGAGCGCTCATCTGGTCCATATCCCTTCCAGTGGACCAGGTACTGCAAAGAGCGGCGCGCCCGCCGAGAGTCCACAATATGTCCGACCTCATACTCCAATTGACCCTCCACCAGCACTGGAGGAACAACAGGCTCGGAGTCCTCTTTGACAGACCCTATGGATTTCAACAGAGATTTATGGAACACATTGGATATTTTTAAGGAGGCGGGGAGACGCAACCTATCTGCCACTGTGTTGACTATCTCCATAATCTCGTATGGACCAATGAACTTTCGTCCCAACTTAGCTGATGGTACCTTTAAGTTGATGTTACGTGTGGAAAGCCAAACCTTCTCTCCCACCTGAAACATGTCTCCCGAGGCTCTCTTTTTGTCAGCAAATTATTTGTACTTCCCCTGGGCCCGAGAGATATTACGCTGGACTTCAGCCCAGAGTTTTTTTAACCGTTGAATGGACCCCTCTACCCCTGGACAACCGGAATCCACCCGTGAAAATTCCCCAAAATGCGGATTAAACCCATAATCAGGAATGGGGACCTGTTGGTGGACTGACTCACCCGGTTGTTAAAAGCGAATTCTGCCAACGGTAACGCATCACACCAATCCTCCTGTCTGACGGAGGTCAGACACCTGAGAATTTGTTCCAGGGATTGATTGGTGCATTCTGTCTGACCATTACTCTCCGGGTGATATGCCGACGAGAAGGAGAGTGAGATGTCCAATTTCTTACAGAACGCCCTCCAAAATTTGGCCACAAGCTGTACACCTCTGTCAGACACAACATTCAGGGGTACCCCATGCAATCGGACCACATGCTGCACAAACAACCTTGATAATGTTTCTGCTGAGGGTAATGCTGCCAAGGGAATGAAATGGGCCTGTTTAGAAAACCTATCCACCACCACCCAGATCACAGTATTGCTCCTGGAAGGTGGAAGGCCGGTAATAGGCCATGGACTCATCTTTCCATGGATTTTATCAGGAACCGGTAAAGGTATGAGTTCCCCAGCCGGCCGGTTATGCGAGCTTTTGGAACGGGCACACACACCACAAGCAGAAACAAATTCCTTGACATCGGACTTTAATGAAGGCCACCAAAAAACCCTGGCTACTGCCTCTCTAGTGGCCGTGATACCTGGATGAGCACTCAGCCTAGACTCATGAAACTCCTGCAGAAGTCTAGGCCGCAATGAATCTGGAACAAACAGTTTATCCCCTGGCCTGGTTGCTGGAGCTAGGGCCTGAGCCCTTAGAATTTCTTGTTCCAACTCAGTTGAGACCCCCGCCACTACCACCCCTGGGGGAAGAATGGAGGATGGCAGCTCAGGGTGAGACACTGGGTCAAAACTTCTGGACAGGGCATCCGCTTTAACATTTTTGGACCCCGGTCGAAAAGTAATGGAGAACTTGAAATCGTGAAAAAAAGTGACCAACGGGCTTGTCTAGGAGTAAGCCTCTTAGCAGATTCAAGGTATGCCAAATTTTTGTGATCCGTGACAACCGTGATAGGGTGAGTCGCCCCTTCCAAAAAGTGCCTCCATTCCACAAATGCCAGCTTGACCGCAAGAAGTTCTCTATTGCCTACATCATAGTTTTTTTCGGCTGAAGAGAACTTCTTGGAGAAGAAGGCACAGGGTTTGAGATTGGTAAGGGTGGCCGGACCCTGGAACAGCACAGCCCCCACCCCCACTTCAGAAGCATCCACCTCCACAATGAATGGTTTGGACGGGTCTGGTTGTACCAACACCGGGGCAGACATGAAACATTTCTTAATCACTGAGAAGGACTCCTTAGCGAGTACAGACCAATTTTTTACATCAGCCCCCTTCTGGGTAAGATCCGTGAGTGGTTTAACCACTTGTGAGAAACCTTTAATGAATCTTCGATAATAGTTCGCAAATCCTAAGAAGCGCCGGAGCGCCTTGAGATCTCGAGGCTGAACCCAGTCAGCGATCGCCAGCACCTTCTTAGGATCCATACGAAACCCCTCACAGGACACAATCAACCCCAAAAAAGACAGTTCCTGTACAAAAAGCGAACATTTTTCCAATTTAGCGAACAATCGGTTCTCCCTAAGTCTCTGGAAAACTGTCTGTAGATGTTGCAAGTGAGATTTGCTGTCCAGGGAATGCACCAAAATTTCATCCAAATAAATAATAACAAAATGGCCTATCAGGTCAGAAAACACAACATTGATGAAATTCTGGAAAATAGCGGGTGCATTAGTTAACCCAAACGGCATTACCAGGTTCTCAAAGAGTCCTTCTGATGTGAGGAATGCAGTTTTCCACTCGTCCCCTTCCCGAACCCTTATCAGATTGTAGGCCCCCTGCAGATCTAACTTGGAGACCCATTGGGCCCCAGCTAACTGGTTACATAAGTCTGGGATGAGGGGAAGCGGGTAAGTATTCCTAACCGTTATCTTTTTCAGTTCCCGAAAGTCGAGGCATGGCCGCAAACCACCATCTTTCTTCTTCACAAAGAAGAATCCTGCTGCCACACATTACACAGAAGGCCTGATATGCCCTTTGCGGAGACTCTCAGCTATGTACTTCTTCATGGCTTGGCACTCAGGCCCAGACAAATTGAACAATCGAGACTTAGGTAACTTGGCTCCGGGTACTAAATCAATGGCACAATTGTAGGGTCTATGTGGTGGCAGCGCCTCAGCCTCACTTTCAGAAAAAACATCTTTGAAATCCTTCAGGTACTCCGGAATACCTTCCAGACCGACAGACGACACAGATACGGATTTAACAGCGTTAAGAAGATGTCCCAGGTTACCACATTTATCCTTACATTCCCATTGAGTGATCTCCCCTGTAACCCAATCAATGGTAGGATTATGGCATTGAAGCCAAGGCATCCCCAGTACCAGTCCTGCAGGCAAGTTATCTAGCACAAGACAACTTAGTTTATCCACATGAGTGGAACCCACTTTTAGAGAAAAAAGTTCAGACCTGCAACAGATACCGTCCTGGGTAAGAGGAGACGAGTCAATTGCCACAAGTTTAACAGGATCCTGAAGCCTGACTGTCCCTATCTTATTAAGAGTCATAACTTTGGTATCAATCAGGTTCACAGCAGAACCACAGTCAACAAAAGCAGTTGTCTGAACCGGACCATTACCAAGTTCCAGTTCCACTAGCAGCACCATTTTTGCACGTGAGGAAAATTGTACCTGAAGGTCTGTGTAGCCTCCTCGACTACTACCCAGACCTAGTCGTTTCCCGCCACCTTGGAGGATGACGGACAGGAGGGGCAGTCCTTCTTCCAGTGTCCAGATTCCTCACAATAGAAGCCCAACTGCTTCTCCCGGCGGCGTCTTCTTTCCTTTTCCTCACAGGTGACAGCGCTCACCTCGATAGCCACAGGAAGAGTCCGGATCTCTTCTCCACTGAAGAATAATGGTGTTTCCCGTTGCATAACGCCTCCAGCCCGCAGTCTGCGATCCATGCGAACCGCTTGGGTCATGGCATCCTCCAGGGAGTCAGGCGGAGGATGGAGTGCCAAAGCATCCTTCAGACGTTCACACAGGCCTCTACGGAACAGCCCCCGAAGGGCGGCATCACTCCAGGAAATCTCGGCTGCCCAACATCTGAATTCAGTACAGAACCATTCGGCCGAGTGCTCCCCCTGACAGACACTCATCACCTTGTCCTCAGCCAAACGCACTCTATCAGGCTCATCATAAATAAGCCCTAAGGCTTCAAAAAACGCATCCACAGACATTCTCTCAGGGGCAGAAGAGGAAAGCAAAAATGCCCAGGCTTGTGGGGACCCCCTAAGCAGGGACATAACCACCCCCACCCTCTGTTTCTCATCCCCAGAGGAGCAGGGTCTCAAAGAGAAAAAGAGCTTACAGCCCTCCTTAAATGCTCTGAAATCATCTTTGTTACCAGAAAATGTATCCGGCAATTTAACCGGGGATTCGGGTGGGACTAAAATGACATCTCTATTCCCCACCTGCTGGAAGCCTGCAGAAAGTACCTCCTGAACTGAGTCCTCAACCCGCCTTTGGGACTGGGCCAGAGCTTGGTGTTCCAAACTAAGCTTCTGCAGTGACGGAGTCAAGCATTTCACCTGCTCAGATAAAGCACACATTGGGTCCATGCTGCAGAAGTGAGGAAAGAAAAAAAGAAAAATAAAATATAGCAGGCCAGTTATAATGTCAGAAACATCGCACTGAACTTGCTCACTGAGCCAGTGTGCGTGTCCTGAGTAAAGCGAACTGTGCTCAAAGATACCTGTGGAGCGGGCAGCAGCCGAGTAGATGCGTACTTCAGAGCCGCAGGACCTGAAGCATGTGACTGCTAGGGGCGTGGCCTAAACTCCAGAGAGCTAGGAGCTGCAAGAGAACTCCTAGCAGGGTAACTGCGAGACAAAGTTACCAAGGGGCATAGACAGGGAAGATAGTCAGGACGTAGCCAATGAGTCATACACAGAGATAGCTGCAGGGTACAAGAGGGGTGAGCAGAGAGTAGTCAGATCACAGGCAATGAGTCATACACAGAGAGGATAGCACAGTACAGAATCAACAGGCAAACTCACAACGGGAAACGGAACCGGGTCAGAACCATATAAATAAGCTATAACAATGAACAGGCACAGGCACACAGAGGTCAGCACACTCGGCCAAAGGCAAAAGTATAACTGGCAGGGATTGGAGCTTCCCAGGGGTTTAAGAAACTCTCCCAGAACCAGAAAGAGGCCACAATCATTAACCCCAGGTGTGCATGTCAAAACCTGCACTGAGCTCCAGACATTAACCCCTGACGTGCAGCTCAAAAACCTGCACTGGGATCATGACAGGCAGACTTTATATAGTATAATGCACTCCCCATAGGCAGATTCTATAGTATAATGTACTCCCCATAGGCCTCCATATAGTATAATGCACTCCCCATAGGTCTCCATGTAGTATAATGCATTCCCCATAGGCAGACTGTTGTGAATTCACTTTCTGGTCTACCTCTGGTTGCTGGTGAGGGTGTTGGAGCTGGTTGTATTGACAGTCGAGTCGTGAGGTCTCTTTCCGGGCTCCCTCTGGTGGTTGCAGGAGGTAATGAAGCTGATCTAATTAACAGAGACCTGCCACCTGATAATGAGGACGACGATGGGACATCTGGAGTCTCTGACTGGATTTAAGACAGCTATCTCCCTCTATCCCTGCTGGTGATTTTCCTGCCTCCTGAGGTCTTAGTTTCCAGTTCAGTCCCTGCATTCTCAAGCTAAGTGTTCTTTGCTATTGTTCACATCTGATTTGGTTTTGTCTATTCAGTTTTTGTGGTCAGCCAGCCCCAGCTAGGGCTGTGCTGAATTTCCATCCTTATGTTACTGTTTGTGCCAGTTTGCTTTTTGTCCCTTATTAGATTGGCCTCTTTTTGCTCTTTTTTCAGAATATGCCAGAGTGCTGATGTAGTGGGTGAAGTTTAGTGACTTCAGGCTTTTTGTTTTGCTATCAGAAGTGTTGGACATTTTTGGAGGGTTTTTTGGCATGATTGCAGACAGTATCTTTCCTTTCCTGTCCTTTCTAGTTAGTGTGGGCCCCATCATTTGCTCAGCCTATTTTCCTACCTGTGTTTGTGTTTTCATCTTGTCTTACCAACAATATATGTTTGGGGCTATCTATTCCTTTGGGGTCTGCTCTGGGGCAGTTTAGATTTAACCTTTTCTTGCTTTAGGCTTATTTAGTCCTCCGGTTGTGTCGAGGCATCTAGAATCATCGTAGGTACGCTCCACGGCTACTGCTAATTGTGTGGATAGGATCAGGGGTCTGCAATCCGCTTAGTTACCAACCTCTCTGGTTTTCTGTGGCTTAGCTTGGTCTTGTTTTCCTCCTCGGTGACCTAATCACAACAGAATCACCAGCCTAAACTGCAGATTCTAGGGTACTCAAAAGCAGTAAAGAATTGTAAAGAAAAAGTGTCAGAATTTTTTTTTTATATGTATTTTTTCCTCTTTTTCTCTGGGGCTGTGGGAGGATTTCTTCTTTAATGGAGATTAAGCAATTGTCTGATCGTGTTGAGCAGCTTGCTGCTGAAGTGCGGGGAATTTCCGCCTATCTCGCTCAATCACATGCTGTTGAACCAGAAATCCCTACTCCTGATGTGTTTTCTGGCGATCAGTCTAAATTTTTGAATTTTAAGAATAATTGTAAATTATTTCTTGCCTTGAAGACTAACTCATCGGGGAGCTCTGTGCAGCAGGTTAAAATTGTCATCTCTTTGCTGCGCGGCGATCCCCAGGATTGGATATTAGACCATCCTCTTCACCCTTAGGTGCTGGGGGTTTTTTTGTGACCAAGAAAGATGGTTCATTAAGGCCTTGTATGGACTATCTTCCCTTAACAAAATCACAGTTAAATATCAGTACCCGTTACCCCTGATTTCTGATTTATTTTCCAGAGTTAAAACTGCCTGCTGGTTTACCAAGCTTGACCTCAGGAAGACATGTAATCTTATTTGCATCAAGCACGGGGATGAATACTCCGGAGGGACATTTTGAGTACCTGGTGATGCCTTTTGGGCTCACTAATGCCCCTTCTGTCTTCCAATCCTTTTATGAATGATATTTTCCGGGACTTTGTGGATAAGTTTTTGATCATCTATCTGGATGATATTTTGATCTTTTCCAGTGATTGGAAATCTCATGTGGAACATGTCCGGACTGTGTTCCAGATTTTGAGGGAAAATTCCCTGTATGTTAAGGGATCGAAATGCCTCTTTGGTGTACAGAGGATTTCATTTTTGGGATTTATTTTGTCTCAATCGGCTATTGAAATGGACCTGACCAAGGTACAGGCCATTTATGATTGGGTTCAGCCCACTTCTTTGAAGGCTCTCCAGAAGTTTTTGGGTTTTGCTAATTTTTATCGTAAATTTATAGGTAATTTTTCTGGTATTGTCAAACCACTGACTGATCTGACCAAGAAGGGCGCTGATGTGCTGAATTGGTCTCCAGAGGCTGTCTCAGCATTTCAGGAACTTAAGCGGAGATTCACTTCTGCTCCGGTTCTACGGCAGCCTGATGTCTCACTTCCATTTCAGGTGGAGTTAGATGCTTCTGAGATTGGTGCAGGAGCTGTTTTGTCCCAAAAAGATCCGGTGACTTCTAAAATGAATCCCTGTGCCTTCTTTTCTCGAAAATTCTCCCCATCTGAACGTAACTATGACGTGGGGAATCGGGAATTGATGGCCATTAAAAGGGCATTTGAAGACTGGAGACATTGGTTGGAGGGAGCTAGACATCAAGTTGTGGTCCTCACCGACCACAAGAATTTGATTTATCTTGAATCGGCCAAACGCTTGAATCCTAGACAGGCTAGGTGGGCCTTGTTTTTCACGCGTTTTAATTTTGTGGTCTCTTTTCTTCCGGGCACTAAGAATGCTAAGGCAGACGCCCTTTCTAGGAGTTTCTTTGCTGATTCTCTTATTGTGACCGAGCCTACTAACATCCTAGGTCAGGGGGTAGTTCTTTCTGCCTTCTCGCCCGATTTGAGATGCGCCCTGGAGGAATTTCAGGAGGACAAAGCTGAGCGTTGTCCTTTGGGAAAATTGTATGTTCCTGACCAGTGGAGGAAGAGAGTGATGTCTGAAGTTCATTGCTCCACATTGACTGGTCATCCAAGTATTTTTGGTACCAGAGATTTGGTGAGTCGGTCTTTTTGGTGGCCTGCCTTATCTCATAATGTCAGGAATTTTGTGCAGTCCTGTGGGACTTGTTCTCGGTCTAAACCCTGTTCTCGTTCTAGTGGGTTGTTGATGCCCCTGCTGGTGCCCAAGAGGCCATGAACCCATATCTCAATGGATTTTATTTCTGATCTTCCTGTCTCTCAGAGAATGACTGTTATCTGGGTGATTTGTGATCGATTTTCTAAGGCCTCTTTCACACTTCAGTTTTTTGCATCAGTTATAATCCGCCAAAAAGGCGGACAAGCGGATCCGTTCTAAACTGATGTGAACGGATGGCACAGGATCCGTTTTCAGACGGATCCTGAAAATGACGAAATTTAAAGGAATCGTTGGCCGGGGAGAGAGAGAGAGAGAGAGAGAGAGAGAGAATATTTTTTTTTTGTCCGGCACCCAGAAAGAAATTCGGGTTAAATCAGTGTTTGCAGGATCCGCCAGAGAAAAAAACGTTACAAGCTCCGTTTTGAAATTTTTGAGGATGGTGACGGACCGCAACTTTTGGCGGATCCTCACAAAAAACGGATGCAACGGACAGCAATCCGTCACAATCCGCCATTAATGCAAGTCAATGGGAAAAAAACGGATCCTCAAAAAAAAAATTGAGGATCCGTTTTTTTCAAAACATGGCGGATTGTGACTGATTGTAAAAAACGGAAGTGTGAAAGAGGCCTAAGATAGTCCATCTTGTACCACTCCCAAAGTTGCCATCTTCTTCAGAGTTGGTGCCCTTGTTTTTACAACAGGTGGATCGGTTGCATGGGATTCCTGAGAACATTGTGTCGGACAGAGGAGTCCAGTTTGTTTCCAGATTCTGGAATGCTTTTTGTTCCAATCTGGGAATTCAGTTATCTTTCTCCTCTGCGTTTCATCCTCAGACCAATGGGCAGACTGAGAGAACAAACCAGACTTTGAAGTCCTATTTGAGATATTTTATATCTGCTGATCAGGATAACTGGGTCTCATTTTTGCCCTTGGCCGAATTCGCTCTAAACAATAGAGCTAGTTCTGCCACTTTGATGTCGCCCTTTTTCTGTAACTTTGGGTTTCATCCTCGATTTTCTTCAGGGCAAGTGGAATCTTCAGCCTGCCCAGGTGTGGACACTGTGGTAGAGAGAATGCAGCAGATTTGGGACCAAGTGGTGGATAAGTTGTCCCTTTCTCAGGAAAATGCCCAGCGGTTTTCCAACCGGCATAGGACCATTGGTCCCCGGTTTAAAGTGGGTGACATGGTTTGGTTGTCGTCAAAGAATATTTCTATGAAGGTTGCGTCTCCAAAGTTCAAGACAAGATTTATTGGACCTTATAAGATTTTGGAGATTCTTAATCCTGTTTCTTTTTGATTGGCTCTTCCAGTTACGTTTAAGATCTATAACGTGTTTCATAAATCTCTGTTGAAGAGGTTTGTTGAGCCAGTAGTTCCTATGGCGGCACCTCCTGACCCTGTATTGGTTAAAGGCAATGTGGAATATGAGGTAGAGAAAATATTGGATTCTCGTTTGGCTAGACGGAAACTCCAGTACTTGGTCAAATGGAGGGGTTATGGCCAGGAGGATAATTCTTAGGTCTCTTCTTCTGACATTCATGCCGATAGATTGGTTCGTGCTTTTCACCAGGCCCATCCTGATCAGCCTGGTGGCGTGGATGAGGGTTCGGTGACCCCTCCTCAAGGGGGTGGTACTGTTGTGAATTCACTTTCTGGTCTACCTCTGGTTGCTGATGAGGGTGTTGGAGCTGGTTGTATTGACAGAAGCGTCGTGAGTTCTCTTTCCGGGCTCCCTCTGGTGGTTGCAGGAGGTAATGAAGCCGATCTAATTAACAGAGACCTGCCGCCTGATAATAAGGATGACGATGGGACATCTGGAGTCTCTGACTGGATTTAAGACAGCTGACTCCCTCTATCGCTGCTGGTGATTTTCCTGCCTCCTGAGGTCTTAGTTTCCAGTTCAGTCCCTGCATTCTCAAGCTAAGTGTTCTTTGCTATTGTTCACATTTGATTTAGTTTTGTCTATTCAGTTTTTGTGGTCAGCCAGCCCCGGCTGGGGCTGTGCTGAATTTCCATCCTTATGTTACTGTTTGTGCCAGTTTGCTTTTTGTCCCTTATTAGATTGGCCTCTTTTTGCTCTGTTTTCAGAATATGCCAGAGTGGTGATATAGTGGGTGAAGTCTAGTGACTTCAGGGGTTTTTTGCTATCAGAAGTGTTGGACATTTTTGGAGGGTTTTTTGGCGTCATTGCAGGCAGTATCTTTCCTTTCCTGTCCTTTCTAGTTAGTGTGGACCCCATCGTTTGCTCAGCCTATTTTCCTACCTGTGTTTGTGTTTTCATCTTGTCTCACCGACAATATGTTTTTGGGGCTATCTATTCCTTTGGGGTCTGCCCTGGGGCAGTTTAGATTTTTCCCTTTTCTTGCTTTAGGCTTATTTAGTCCTCCGGCTGTGTCGAGACGTCTAGAATCATCGTAGGTACGCTCCATGGCTACTGATAGTTGTGTGGATAGGATCAGGGGTCTGCAATCCACTTAGTTACCAACTTCTCTGGTTTTCTGTGGCTTAGCTTGGTCTTGTTTTCCTCCACGGTGACCTAATCACAACAGCAGACTCTTTATTGTATAATGCATTCCCCATAGGCAGACTCTATATATAGTAAAATACACTCCCCATAGGCAGACTCTATAGTATAATGTACCCCTATAGGCAGACTCTATAGTATAATGCACTCCCCATAGGCAGACTCTATAGTATAATGCACTTTCCATAGGCGGACTATATAGTGTAATGCAGCCCCTAATATAATGCACCCCCCACAGGAAGACTCTATAGTATAATACAGCCCCAAACATAATGCATCCCCATAGGCAACCTCTATAGTGTAACGCAGCCCCTAATGTAATGCACCACCTTAGGCAGCCTCTATAGTATAATGCAGCCCCATAAAAAAATGAATACTCACCACTCTTCTTCCTGGTTCCACCACTGCTACGAGCTCCCACTCATCTCTGGACCGCCTGCAGGCGCGAGTAGCGATGTCATTGCGCCCGCTGTCAGTGTCGGTGACGTCATACGCTGACATGGGGTGATGGGATAGGGAGCGTAGCGCTCCCTCTCTCATGACTGTGGCCAGCTGTATCGGCATCCAGCCGATATAGTTGAACCTGCGATGACGGGCGGGGGTGGGCACTGCTGGCATTGATTCTCCCTGCTCTACCGCAGAATGTACCTGTTTCGGCACGATGTGTACACCGATATCGATACAGTAGCGTAGCTCCGGGTGGGCTCCCTCAGAGCACGGGGGCCTGGGTCGACCGTCCCCTCTGCCCCCCCCCCCCCGGCAGCTACTCTACTGATCTATAGGTATCTTCCCTATGAATAAATCAATATTCAACCCAGTACAGAGTCTTAAAACATGACTTAAGGTCCATTTACACATGATGAAAATTGGGAACATTTGTTTCCCAATTATCAACCTGTCTAAACAGGCCAGCAATGGAAAGCATGTAGGTTGGAATATGTACTTTAATTTTTGGCCACCTCTGGGGTGCATCAAGCATCTGTACTGTGCTGACCACTTACTTTTCTATGTGTCCATGTACAATCATATAATCAGTTGTTCTGTGCTCATGGAAGTGCAGCTGGCCTGTGTAAACAGGCCATTCAGCTACTGCCAATTAGCTTGCATGTAGCCTATCGGTGGGCAATTATATTGCATGTATCGGTGGGCATTTGACAGCTCCGGGGGTGCTATGTCTAAATGGGCCCTAACATAAAGTATCTGTAGATGGCACTGTGTTAACCTTGACTGCTCATCAGGGCAGCATGGGCCAATAGGTCATTCATAGCATTCATATCGAAAGCTATAAAGTCATATGAAAGGTTATTTTCAGTACAGACCTGTCCAACTCAAGAAAACACCACTGAGCTTTCAGGGCTCTGGATTGAGTGCAAACAGTTATACTAATAACCCAGTTATCAGAGGAAAAGATTGCACCATTCACAAACATCACTGCAAACAAGTCTCTATTGAAAATGTAAGATTAGCTGAAACCTCTATTTACAGCTTTAATATCAGATTATTATTATTTTTTTAGCACTAACAGGCTGTAAAATGAAAGCTGCACCATCAAGATTATATTATGGCTGGATTACACACCCTCTATACTCACTCTGCACAGATTAGCCTGGAATCCTATCAAGTGTCTGGAGTCTTTAACTCTAGTTGGCAGAGCAGTATCCTGCGGGCATTGACAAAAATCTCTCAGCTACTTCATGAATTCTCCGATGTCATGCCAACTGGACGGCAGTGTGCCTTAATGTCTCCAGCCTTTTTCTGGGACACGTTCCTTTTCATGATGCTGCCTAGCTTCCCAGCAGGATAGCTCTGAGCGTACCAGACGGAGGCCCCAAAGTGCTTCTGCATATAATTAAGCTTTAATTTTGGTGTTGCTGCACGTTCACTGGACTGAAAATGGAAAAAGTACTTACTGAATGAGAAGCATTGAATACATCTAAGAGCTTGATTCTAGGTAATGACCTCATTGACAATGTAAAATATTAATTTGCTTAATAATGCTTGACTGGTTTGAATGTCATGCTTCATGGAGCAGAGGATAAAGTAGTGTAGCAGCCGTGTGTAAGTAATCAGCATTAGTACATTAAATTCTGAATTGTGGATATTTGGGCAAATCCGTTTACAGAATTTTAGTTACAGATTCATCAGTTATCAGGTCAGTCATGGACGCAGTATCTTAGCGTCTCTATCCAATATATTATTAGCCCATACATTTATGATCTAGCACTAATAAATGTGATACCTTGATAAAATAGATGGCAAATACTGGGAACACTAAAACTTTTTCCTACAGTACCTCCTCAATACACTGTCTGATAAAGTAACAAAAATTCCCTTTTGCAGGTAAATCTATCCAAAATGTAGAAATTAGAATTCTTGCTTTCTGGGTAAGAAATCTGCAGTAGGCATATGATGGAAATGTAGATAGGTGAGTATATGGGGTAAGGAAATTATTGTGACTACTGGAAGAATAGGCCCTGCTGTGACTACTAGCAGAAGAGTCTGGCACAGTCTTACTCTGTCCGCTGTGGAAAGCCAAGAGTTTGGACTTTCTGTTATTACTACTGTATAGAAAAGCCTGGTGGTGTAGACACTGTCAGTGTTGGACTGGGGTGCCTATGACAAGTGGTGTAACTAGAGTCTGATGAACCCCGGAACAAGATTCTAACTGGGCCGCCCCATCCTGAATAAAATATATATACATATACAGATGCTTCTCACAAAATTAGAATATCATCAAAAAGTTAATTTATTTCAGATCTTCAGAACAAAAAACTGAATCTCATATATTATATAGAGATATTACAGAGTGATCTACTTCAAGTGTTTATTTCTGTTAATGTTGATGATTATGGTTTACAGCCAATGAAAACCTAAAGGTCATTATCTCAGTAAATTAGAATACTTTATAACACCAGCTTGAAAAATGATTTTAAAATCCAAAATGTTGGTCTACTGAAATGTATGTTACTTAAATGCACTCAATACTTGGTCAGGGATCCTTTGGCATGGCATAGAGGCGATCAGCCTGTGGCACTGCTGAGGTGTTATGGAAGCCCAGGTTGCTTTGATAGCAGCCTTCAGCTCATCTGCATTGTTGGGTCTGGTGTCTCTCATCTTTCTCTTGACAATACCTCATAGATTCTCTGTGGGGGTAAGGCCAGGCGAGTTTGCTGGCCAATCAAGCACAGTGATTCTGTTGTTTGTAGACCAGGTATTGGTGCTTTTGACAGTGTGGACAGGTGCCAAATCCTGCTGGAGAATTAAATTTCCATCTTCAAAAAGCTTGTCGGCAGAGGGAAGCATGAAGTGCTGTAAAATTTCCTGGTAGACGGCTGTGCTTACTTTGGTCTTGAAAAAACACAGTGAACCTACACCAGCACATGAAATGGCTCCCGAAACCATCACTTATTGTGGGATCTTCACACTAGACCTCAAGCAGCTTGGATTGTGTGCCTCTCCACTCTTCCTCCAGACTCTGGGACCTTGATTTCCAAATCCTTACCTTGACAAGCCACAGCTGGCATGTCACTCTCCGCAAGGAGAAACCTTACTTCTTAGACCCTAGTCCAGAGCCTCTCACCTAGCCAAATCAGATCTCATACTTTGCACTGACGAGAGCCAACAGCTCGAAACACCGTGTCTGCAAATTGAGATTCTGATTTGGCTTGTATCCTAAGTCATACTACAAGACTCATTAAAGGGTTGATTGTGACTTGTAGGATCGCTACTACCAATAGGTGGTGCTGTAGAGTAAAAGTCCTCTTTCTTTCTGAAGAGGCAATTTGCATATTATTTTCCCAGAGGAGCATTGCACGGCGAATAAGTCTCCTTACCTTGACAAGCCACAGCTGGCATGTCACTCTCCGCAAGGAGAAACCTTACTTCTTAGACCCTAGTCCAGAGCCTCTCACCTTGCCAAATCAGATCTCATACTTTGCACTGACGAGAGCCAACAGCTCGAAACACCGTGTCTGCAAATTGAGATTCTGATTTGGCTTGTATCCTAAGTCATACTACAAGACTCGTTAAAGGGTTGATTGTGACTTGTAGGATCGCTACTACCAATAGGTGGTGCTGTAGAGTAAAAGTCCTCTTTCTTTCTGAAGAGGCAATTTGCATATTATTTTCCCAGAGGAGCATTGCACGGCGAATAAGTCTCCTTACCTTGACAAGCCACAGCTGGCATGTCACTCTCCGCAAGGAGAAACCTTACTTCTTAGACCCTAGTCCAGAGCCTCTCACCTTGCCAAATCAGATCTCATACTTTGCACTGACGAGAGCCAACAGCTCGAAACACCGTGTCTGCAAATTGAGATTCTGATTTGGCTTGTATCCTAAGTCATACTACAAGACTCGTTAAAGGGTTGATTGTGACTTGTAGGATCGCTACTACCAATAGGTGGTGCTGTAGAGTAAAAGTCCTCTTTCTTTCTGAAGAGGCAATTTGCAAATGAAATGTAAAATTTACTTTAATCTGAAAACAACACCTTGGACAACTGAGCAACAGTCCAGTTCTTATTCTCCTTGTCCCAGGTAAGACTCTGGCGTTGTCTATATGTCATGAGTGGCTTGACACAAGGAATGCGACACTTGTGGTCCATGTCCTGGATACATCTGTATGTGGTGGCTCTTGAAGCAATGACTCCAGCAGCAGTCCACTCCTTATGAATCTCACCAAGTATTTGAATGGCCTTTTTTTAACAATTCTTTCAAGGCTGCGGTTATTCCAGTTGCTTGAGTACCTTTTTCTACCACACTTTTTCCTTCCACTCAACATTCCATTAATATGATTGGATACAGCACTCTGTGAACAGCCAGCTTCTTTAGCAATGACCTTTTGTGGGTTACCCTCTTTGTGGAGTGTGTCAATGACTGCCTTCTGGACATCTGTCATGTCAGCAGTCTTCTCCATGATTGTGGAGCATACTGAAACAGACTAAAGGGGGTTTTACACATAGTGATATTGCCAGCGTTATCGCTATAACGTCACTGATTTTGTGACGTTATAGCGATATCACTATGTGTGATACTTACCTCCGACCGGCTCCCCCGCTGTCCATCGCTGATCGCGCGAGAATGTCCGGCTCCATTTCTCGTCCTCAGCTTCCTGCTGGGCTTCCTGCTGTGACGACGAGCGACGCGTGGAGGCGGGCGGGAGGACGCCAGGATCGCTGTGTGTGAAAGATGAGTATCGTGCGCTGCGTCACTGCTGCATCTCTGTGAGATCTGCCTGTGTGACAGCTCACTAGCGATCATTTAGCGATGCACCAGTGATCCTGACCGGGTCGGATCGCTGGTGCATCGCTAAATGTAAAAGGGCCATAAGGGACCTATTTAAATGCTTAGGAAGCTTTTGTAAGTGTTTCTTTTGTTATAATTTACTGAGATAATGACTTTTGGGTTTTCATTGGCTGTAAGCCAGAATCATCAACATTAACAGAAATAAACACTTGAACTAGATCACGATGTTTGTAATGACTCTATATAGTATGAGTTTCACTTTTTGTATTGAAGAACTGAAATAAATTAACTTTTCGATGATATTCTAATTTAGTGAGAACCACTTGTGTACTGGTAAAATTGACCTGGCAGTATGAAACCGTAATTTTGTCTTTTTTTATTTTTTCTCTCTTTACGCCGTTTACTAATCAGATTATCGTATATACTCGCGTATAAGTCGATATTTTCAACCCATTTTTTTTTAGCTGAAAGTCCCCCTCTCGGCATATACGCAAGTCATATATGCCAGGGGGTCGGCGGGGGAGGGGGAGCGGGGGTTTCAGATCATACTCACACCCCCTGGCATGTCTCTGCAGCCCCCCTTCTTGTCCCACGGTCTCAGGCTCCTTCCTTTAATGAGCAGTACCACGTGACCGCTGAAGGAAGGAAAGGAGTCCGTGGGAGAACGGGGCTGCAGAGACCGCGCCAGGAGGGGGTAAGTTTATGCAATATTCACCTGTCCCTGGTCCATCACAGCTCTCCGCTGTCTGATGTCAATGTGGCCAGTTTGATCCGATCTTTTCACGTGGCACACCCTGATAAGCCCAGATCTGAGGTTTCGGAGGTCCCTCGTAGAAGGTGAGTACTTTCACAAGTTTACTATGACAGAATGTAGCAGGAATACAGCAGCAATTAGGAAAACACGGCACTTCTGGAATTCTGGTGGTGCACAAGTAGGATAACCAAATCCATCAGCTGCGATGTAGAAATATTTAGCAGTCATATAGGTGTGTTCAAGATCTTATTTATTGGATGAAGAAATTCCAGAAAAAGGAGACATTTCGGTCAATATCTGACCTTCATCAGTCATCTGAATAGAGATCGGTGTGGAAGCACGCTGTGTGAGGGTCTGCAGTGTCCTGTCTTAGCGCTTCCTATCTTAGCAATGGACACTGCAGACCCTCACACAATGTGCTTTCACACAGATCTCCTGGCTGTAGCACAAGGCAATTTGTTCGCCTGGAGAACTGTACAATAATGAGTGTCTGAAGAAAAGTGAAGTATGATGGAGTTTCCCTATAAATGGGGTTACATTTCACCAAATAGAGATGGGCATTTGATCAGGACTAATGTCCTCAATACTGAGAAGGAAGTACAGGCAGATATAAATTCATTGCGCAATACCATCAGGGGGGCATCTGACTGGCTCCAAATGTAGCAGGACAATGACCTCAAACATACAGCCAATGTCATAAATGACTATTTTTAGTATACAGAAGAACAAGGAGTACTGGGAGTAGTAATATGGCTACCACGGAGCTCTCATCTCAATATCATTGTCTGGGCTTACATGAAGAGGCAGAAGGATTTGTACAATCCGACATCCACAGAAGATCTGTGGTTAGTTCTCCTAGATGTTAGGAACGGCTTCCCTAACGAGTTCCTTTAAAAACTGTGTGCAAGTACGTAAATCTAGAAGAATTGTCGTTTTGATGCTCTCTTGAAGGTAAAGGGTGATTACACCAACTATTCATTTGATTTAGATTTCTTTTTTGTTCATTCACCTTGCATTTTGTTAATTGATAAAAAAAAACAAAAAACTATTAACACTTCTATATTTGAAAGCATTCTTTTTGCAGCACTTCTTTCACACCCGCCTAACACTTTTGCACAGTATATATATATATATACAGACAATACATGTGTTATTATATATATTATATGTGCATATAGAGTATGACAACAGTATAGATCACATGTATTATGCTCTGTTTCCATGGCAATAGTTTCTGCGCGGAAAAAGATCTCCTTCTGCAGTTTCCGTGGAAACAATTCCCTACTGAGATAGGTGCCTTAGAGGGAAATGAGGTGAATGGCAATGAGAATGGCTACACGTCTGATGAGGCGCAGGAGCGGGATTGGATGTCACTAAGGCAGACCTGCCATGCTATTAGGTGCTTTTTCAGGGGGCAGAGCAGACTGTTGCAGAGCACGGAATATGTAATGATCTCCTTCAATGAAAGGAAAGTTTATGTGTCCTCATTTTTACATGAACCAGACTGCAGACCTTTCCTTATGAGCGCTCCAGAACGCAGGCACCTGTACTCTGGATATTGCTTATAGTGCTTACTTTGTAGCTAACGGTAAATATGCTTCCATTTTCTGCATATTATAAATTGCTACAATATAAGATATGCTCTGATGTTATATCTATGTGCTGTACGTACAGTATATGCTGCATGGTATATATATAAATTTGTGCAGTTTTATGTGACGTAGCGTTTATTACTTGTACACATAAGTGCTATGTAGTGCTTTTTTCTCTTTTTTGTCTCTTTTTGCCAATCACATATCTATAGTTAATTGTGATTTATTGTTTTAATCGTACCATATTCTGAAGTTCAGCCACTTATCAGATGCAGATTTTATACATACAGTGGGGAAAAAAAGTATTTAGTCAGTCAGCAATAGTGCAAGTTCCACCACTTAAAAAGATGAGAGGCGTCTTTAATTTACATCATAGGTAGACCTCAACTATGGGAGACAAACTGAGAAAAAAAAATCCAGAAAATCACATTGTCTGTTTTTTTTTCATTTTATTTGCATATTGTGGTGGAAAATAAGTATTTGGTCAGAAACAAGCAATCAAGATTTCTGTCTCTCACAGACCTGTAACTTCTTCTTTAAGAGTCTCCTCTTTCCTCCACTCATTACCTGTAGTAATGGCACCTGTTTAAACTTGTTATCAGTATAAAAAGACACCTGTGCACACCCTCAAACAGTCTGACTCCAAACTCCACTATGGTGAAGACCAAAGAGCTGTCAAAGGACACCAGAAACAAAATTGTAGCCCTGCACCAGGCTGGGAAGACTGAATCTGCAATAGCCAACCAGCTTGGAGTGAAGAAATCAACTGTGGGAGCAATAATTAGAAAATGGAAGACATACAAGACCACTGATAATCTCCCTCGATCTGGTGCTCCACGCAAAATCCCACCCCGTGGGGTCAGAATGATCACAAGAACGGTGAGCAAAAATCCCAGAACCACGCGGGGGGACCTAGTGAATGAACTGCAGAGAGCTGGGACCAATGTAACAAGGCCTACCATAAGTAACACACTACGCCACCATGGACTCAGATCCTGCAGTGCCAGACGTGTCCCACTGCTTAAGCCTGTACATGTCCGGGCCCGTCTGAAGTTTGCTAGAGAGCATTTGGATGATCCAGAGGAGTTTTGGGAGAATGTCCTATGGTCTGATGAAACCAAACTGGAACTGTTTGGTAGAAACACAACTTGTCGTGTTTGGAGGAAAAAGAATACTGAGTTGCATCCATCAAACACCATACCTACTGTAAAGCATGGTGGTGGAAACATCATGCTTTGGGGCTGTTTCTCTGCAAAGGGGCCAGGACGACTGATCCGGGTACGTGAAAGAATGAATGGGGCCATGTATCGTGAGATTTTGAGTGCAAACCTCCTTCCATCAGCAAGGGCATTGAAGATGAAACGTGGCTGGGTCTTTCAACATGACAATGATCCAAAGCACACCGCCAGGGCAACGAAGGAGTGGCTTCGTAAGAAGCATTTCAAGGTCCTGGAGTGGCCTAGCCAGTCTCCAGATCTCAACCCTATAGAAAACCTTTGGAGGGAGTTGAAAGTCCGTGTTGCCAAGCGAAAAGCCAAAAACATCACTGCTCTAGAGGAGATCTGCATGGAGGAATGGGCCAACATACCAACAACAGTGTGTGGCAACCTTGTGAAGACTTACAGAAAACGTTTGACCTCTGTCATTGCCAACAAAGGATATATCACAAAGTATTGAGATGAAATTTTGTTTCTGACCAAATACTTATTTTCCACCATAATATGCAAATAAAATGAAAAAAAAACAGACAATGTGATTTTCTGGATTTTTTTTCTCAGTTTGTCTCCCATAGTTGAGGTCTACCTATGATGTAAATTACAGACGCCTCTCATCTTTTTAAGTGGTGGAACTTGCACTATTGCTGACTGACTAAATACTTTTTTTCCCCACTGTATGATATGGGGATGCCCTATTATTCTTCTCTATTGGAAAGATGTGACATCATTATTGACATCCCTGGTACAAACTCCTGTTCCTCTTGATCCACTGGTCTGTTTGTTTGGGGTGTTGGATGAGGAAATTTGTGGACATTATGTGAGGATCTTCTTGTGGGAGACGCTTTCATGGCCAGGAAGGTATTGGCGCTATGATGGATGGGGGGCTCACGCCCCTCTCTCAGAGCCTGGATTGAATTGGTGAACTCGGTTATTCCGTATGAGCGCACAATGTATCAAAATAGAGGGTGCCCGGGAAAACTTGATAAAATTTGGGATAGGTGGAACTCTTCTCATCTTACTCTACTAATGTGCAATGACTCGACACCAATGTAAAATGTTAAATTTTGCATTTTGAGGCATCACATGGGGGATAATACAGTGCAAAGTGTTAGGCGGCGAGATAGTAGTTGCTGTAGTTGTAGTTTAGGGAACTCTTATAAGTCATAAATTATTGAACATGCATAAGAATGAACGATACTCAATGTTCCTTGTTTAATTTTTAATTGGTTTATTGCTTATATAATAACGCAAAACTTGTATACTCTTAGTTTATTGTGCAAAATTTATTGTCCTCTTGCAAATGTTCTCTAAGATATACAAATGTGTACAATTTGTGTTATGTTTAGTGATATATACAAGTGTGTACATTCTATTCTGTGTTTAATAAACGAATATTCTGAAGTTCTATTTCCAAATCATTTACAAATAAAATTCATATTATTTTCCATAAAAAGAAAAACACAAACATGGCTTACACTCACTTTCAAAGAATAATGTTGATTTTGTTTTCTGCATTTTTAGCTTATTCTAATAATTATTAGGAATGATTAGGATAGGTCATCAATGTCTAATTGGTCGGGGTCCAACCTTTTGACTTGAATCGGAGGCAGATGTGCAGTACCCTGCCACGGCCACTATCAGAGAGGGAGCAGTTTCACAACTGAGCAGTTCCAGCTGACGGCTGACACCGACAACAGCTGATCGGTGGGGTGCCGGGTGTTAGAGCCCAACCAATCAGACATTGATTACCTATTCTAAGGTCATCAATGATAAAGTAGTGGATAACCTCTTTAACAAACAAAGAGGTCTTCTAAATGACAATTTATAACACTGCTCCATTTCTATATCAGCAAGTTTTCAGTCATACGCAGTCTGCATTACCAGGATGTTCATTTTATAAAATAATAATGTCACAGTTTGAAATGCAGTTTTATTATTATTGGACTCTACCGTTATATGTTATTAATAATAATAATAATAATCTTTATTTTTATATAGCGCTAACATATTTCGCAGCGCTTTACAGTTTGCACACATTATCATCACTGTCCCTGATGGGGCTCACAATCTAAATTCCCTATCAGTATGTCTTTAGAATGTGGGAGGAAACCGGAGTACCCGGAGGAAACCCACGCAAACACGGGGAGAACATACAAACTCCTTGCAGATGTTGTCCTTGGTGGGATTCGACCCCAGCGCTGCAAGGCTGCAGCGCTAACCACTGAGCCACCGTGCCGCCCTATGTTCACTAGATGGTGGCCCGATTCTAATGCATCGGGTATTCTAGAATATGTATGTAGCTTATTTATGAAGTTTTAATAATAATGCAATAATGCACCCCCCAATCCTGATACGCATGGTCCCTTCAACCCCCAATCCGGGAATGCATGGGCCTCTCACCCTCCAATCCTGGTATGCATGGTCCTCTCACCCCTCTTTCCTGGTAAGCATGGTCCCCTCAACCCCCAATCCGGGAATGCATGGGCCTCTCACCCTCCAATCCTGGTATGCATGGTCCTCTCACCCCTCTTTCCTGGTAAGCATGGTCCCCTCACCCCCCTTTCCTGGTATGCATGGTCCCCCTCACCCCCCTTTCCTGGTATGCATGGTCCCGTCACCCCCCTTTTGTGGTATGCATGGTCCCCTCATGCCCCAATCCTGATATGCATGGTCCCCTCACCCCCAATCCTAATATGCATGTTCCTCTCACCCCCCAAACCTGATATGCATGGTACCCCTCACCCCCCAATCCTGGTAAGCATGGTCCCCTCACCCTCCAATCCTGGAATGCATGGTCTTCTCACCCACCAATCCTGGTATGCATGGTCCCCCTCACCCCCCTTTGCTGGTATGTATGGTCACCGTCACACCCCTTTCCTGGTATGCATGGTCCCCCCCTCCCATTGCTGGTATGCATGGTCCCCCTCCCCCTTATTGCTGGTATGCATGGACCCCCTCCCCCCCATTGCTAGTATGCATGGTCCCCCTCCCCCCCATTGCTGGTATGCATGGTCCCCCTCACCCCCCTTTGCTGGTGTGTATGGTCACCCTCACCCCCCTTTCCTGGTATGCATGGTCCCCCTCACCCTCCCATTGCTAGTATGCATGTGGGTCGCCCTCCCAGGGCTGTGGGGTACTCAGTACCGGGCCCGATGAGCCTCAATGGGGGATGTCACGGCAGCTGGGACCCGGCCCGTGGCCCTGGGCGCCCATTGTACAAGGGGAAATGTTCAGTGTGCTTATGATGATTAGGATGAATGAGTCGTGACGCCACCTGTGGTGTTCGGCAATGAAGATGTTAAGCCGACGCTGCAGACAGATCCTCTGGGACAGATGATGTGGTGCAGCAATGATGTTATAGCCCTCCACAGGCAGGGCTGAAGTCCCAGGGCAGAGTAGGTGAAGTGACACTTAGATGGTGTAGTGTCGGGCGCAGGGGATATAGCAGTGCAGGGCAGGTTGACGCAGGAATAAGTGGAGGACACCAGGGCATGTAGTTCCAAAGCTTTACTCACAGTCTGTTGTGGCACAAGAGCCCGCATCCGTGCCGTGTCCTCCGGGTCAGGAGCTCAGCCAACTCCCAGGCAAGATGAAGTACTCCTTTCCAGCACTCCGCCAACGTATGGGCCTTTTCTGAACGTCTCCCTTTTAGCGCCTTTAGTGAAGTACTCACAGTACTGAGTTACACTGGAGTTCCTCCTGTCAGATGTTCCTATGAACTCTACTTGTACGGCAGACAGCTGTAGAGTGCTTCGGGGACTCCTTACTACCTAGTCCCGGCTCACTATCGATGCTGTTGTGCCCCCAAATCTGGTGTGGGAATAAAGTGGTGACAACTTCTATTCCTCCGGTGTCTGCTGCAGGTCCATTAGTATCTGTACAACCCCGGCCTTGCGCTTAGAACTTGGGAAGGGTTCTCCTCTAACCCTAATCCTTAGTTCTCTTCTTCTCCTCACTTTCCGTACTAATTCTTTCCTTCTTATGGAGAGTCAGGCTTTCTATCAAAGTTCCTTTCCTGTGCCAGCGGACCCAGATCACTGAGGTCGGCTGCAGCACTCCCTTCATCCATCCCACTCCGGGGATCTCCTCTCACAGACTGACCTCGTCAGACTCCTGTGACAAACTGACTGAATCCTAAACTCTTCCCGCTCTTTTGATGCAAAACTAAACTCCACCCGCCTCCCAGCACGCTTCGTGTTCCAAGTAGGGAGCCACCAAAGGGTGCTTTGCTACACTACTATGTTGTGTGGGATGCAGGTGTTGGAGCGTGGTCAGGTGTCTCCACCCTACCTGGCTGGTGGGGTACCACACCTCAGGAGGAGGTGCAGTACCTCTGTGGCGACTGAACCCTCAGGGGCGCCACACATGGTCCCCCTCAATCCCCTTTGCTGGTATGTATGGTCACCCTCACCCCCCTTTCCTGGTATGCATGGTCCCCCTCCCTCCCCCCCATTGATGGTATGTATGGTCCCCCTCACCCCCCTTTCCTGGTATGCATGGTCCCCCTCACTCCCCTTTCCTGGTATGCATGGTCCCATCACCCCCCTTTCGTGGTATGCATGGTCCCTTCATGCCCCAATCCTGATATGCATGGTCCCCTCACCCCCAATCCTGATATGCATGGTCCTCTCACCCCCAATCCTGATATGCATGGTACCCCTCACCCCCCAATCCTGGTAAGCATGGTCCCCTCACCTTCCAATCCTGGTATGCATGGTCACCCTCACCCCCCCTTTGCTGGTATGCATGGTCACCCTCACCCCCCTTTCCTGGTATGCATGGTCCCCTCCCCCTCATTGCTGGTATGCATGGTCCCCCTCACCCCCCTTTGCTGATATGTATGGTCACTATCCCCCTTTCCTGATATGCATTGTCCCCCTCCCGCCCATTGCTGGTATGCATGGTCTCCCTCCCCCCATTGCTGGTATGCATGGTCCCCCTCACCCCCCTTTGCTGGTATGTATGGTCACCCTCACCCCCCTTTCCTGGTATCCATGGTCCCCCTCCCCCCATTGCTGGTATGCATAGTCCCCCTCCCCCCCATTGCTGGTATGCATGGTCCACCTCCCCCCCATTGCTGGTATGCATGGTCCCCCTCCCCCCCATTGCTGGTATGCATGGTCCCCCTCACCCCCCTCATTGTTGGCATGCATGGTCCCCCTCACCTCCCTTTGCTGGTATGTATGGTCACCCTCACCCCCTTTTCCTGTTATGCATGGTCCCCCTCCCTCCCCCCCATTGCTGGTATGCATGGTCCCCCTCACCACCCTTTGCTGGTATGTATGGTCACCCTCACCCCCCTTTCCTGGTATGCATGGTCCCCCTCACCCCCCTTTCCTGGTATGCGTGGTCTCTGTTAAAAAAAAAAAAATAGTTATATACTCACCTTCCGACAGCCTCCGATCTTCTGTCCACGCGCCCGGCCTCGCGGTCCCAGTAATGCATTGCGCGAAACACCACTGATGACGTTGCGCTCTCGCGACTGACGTCATCTCCGGTCTAAGGCGCAAGGCATTACTGGGACCGCGAGGCCGGGCGCGTGGAAAAAAGATCGGAGGCCGTCGGAAGGTGAGAATAACATTTTTTTATTTTAATTCTCTTTTTTACAGATCAAGGCCTGCCGTCCCATTGAGCGCTGCACCCAACTGCGCTCGCCGCTGATTGGTCGCGGCCGCCAGCAGCAGGTGCAGCTTACCGTTACAAACAGCTGCGCCTTTCGCTGATTGGTCGCAGCCTGGCGGCCGCAACCAATCAGCAACCCGCGATTTCGGTTACAGACAGACATGATAAGACGATTATATATATAGATTAACATAAAAAAATCTTTACTAATAAACTAATTTTGTCAACTGAATGATATATTCCAAAAATGCTACTCTGATATTTAAACCTTTCAAATATCAGTCTGATGAGAAAATTGCACCAAACTGTTGGGAAAGGTCCCATTTCCAACAATGGAATGAGTTCCTCCATCAATTTTCCAACTGGCATTTTAGTTAAATGCTGCGTAAAAATTACAATAAGAAAGCCTCGGGTGCCCATTGACCAAAGATGAAATTTCCCAAATTGCCTGCTGAAACAGTCATGAGCTATTTTAGTTGTCTATCAGAGAAAACCATATTCAGCTTCTCTGTTAGTTCTGACTGTAGACGGACATGACGTATGCAGCTCTAAAGTATGGAGGTTCCAACATGTAACTCTCGATATCTCAGCTAACTTCGAATAATTGTATAGTGGATACTATATACATTGCCTGCATACCTGCATTGAAGCCTGAATTTTCATAAATAGTCATGTTTCTTTTGTAAGGGGTATATTTTTTTTTCCTTAATCCCACTGCTATAGTAATTTCATATATATATTTCTATATGTATGTAGACTTAGAAAGTGACTTACCAATATTTGGTACACATAAAATAGCTGCTTATTAATGTGAGCTTTTGGCAAATAAAGATTAGAAACGGCATCATAATTTGTATTTATAGAACAGAATAATACCAGCGGATAATAAGAACAGAATAATACCAGTAATTTGTCATTTGTAATTTTGCTCATGACAATGCAGTTTGGATTTTCTATGACAATCAGCTATTCCTTCCTATAGATACACTGCATATTCATTTCCAGCAAATAACAAGATTGTATGTTTTTAAGTATCTACTGTTAAAAAAACATTTCTGACTAAAGCGTGCCACTGTATAGAACCGCCAAACGTGTAAAAGAAAACTGATTCCAAAAGAATATATTCTATAAAATGTAACAACAACAAGTACAGTATGTAAGTATCTGGACAAGAATGAAGTGATTAACCAGAGTCAGCATGGGTTTGTACAGTAACTAATAAGCCATGTCAGACTAACTTAATTTCCTTCTATGACAGAATCACTGACTGGGTGGATCAGGGAAATGCTGTAGATATAGTATATCTTGTCTTCAGCAATACATTTGACAAAGTATCTCACACCATCCTTATTGAAGAAAATGACTAAGTATGGAATGGACAAGGCAACTGTTAGGTGGATTCATAACTGGCTTAGTGATCAGACCCAAAGAGTGGTCATAAATGGCTGCACATCCAGTTGGAAGAATGTCTCAAGTGGGGTACCACAGGTTTCTGTCCTGGACCTTGTATTGTTCAACATCTTTATCAATGATTTAGATGAAGGAACTGAGGGTACACTGATTAAATTTGCTGATGACACAAAGCTAGGAGGGATAGCTAATACTAGGGAAGAGAGAGAGGATTCAAAAAGATATAAATAAACTGGAGCAGTGGGCAGCAACTAACAGAATGTTTTTTTTAACAGGGAAAAAATGCAAAGCACTACATCTGGGCAATAAAAATGAAAATAGCATATACAGAATGGGAGGAATAGGGCTAAGCAACAGCACATGTAAAAAAGACTTGAGTACACTAATAGATCATAAACTAAACATGAGTCAACAGTGTGATGCAACAGCAAAAAAAGTCAAATACAATTCTAGGATGTATTAAAAGAAGCATACAGTCTAGATCACGTGAAGTCATTATTGCCCTCTACTCCTCTTTGGTCAGACTTCATCTGGAATACTGTGTGCAGTTTTGGGCACCACATTTCAAAAAAGACATCAACAAACTGGAGCAAGTTCAGAGAAGAGCGACCAGAATCGTGACCGGTCTGCAAACCATGTCCTATGAGGAGCGGTTACAGGATTTGGGAAGGTTTAGCTTGCAAAAAAGTAGACTGAGAGGAGACTTAATAGCTGTCTACAAATATCTCAAGGGCTGTCACATTGTAGAAAGATGATCTTTATTCTCATTTGCACAAGGAAAGACTAATAGCAATGGCATGAAACTGAATGGGAGGAGACACAGATTAGATATGAGAGAAAACTTTTTGACAGGGTGATCAATGAGTGGAACAGGCTGCCACGAGAGGTGGTGAATTCTCCTTCCATGGAAGTTTTCAAACAGAGGCTGGACAGACATCTGTCTGGGATGATTTAATGGATCCTGCTACCATACTATGATTTACTGAAAATTTTGTCCAGGTGACAGAAACCTGATCATGGGATGTGGTATATGGCCGCACAGACATTGTTCTTCATGCTACTCATCCAGGCATCATTGCTGTAATAAAACATCTCCTGTAATTAGGTGACATCTTGTAAGAAAGTATTTCATTGTCACATATGTAGTTGTATTGTTGCGCAGAGAGAGGGAGAGAGAGAATTTTTGTTTTTGTCCGGCACCCAGACAGAATTTGGGGTTAATTCAGTGTCTGGAGGATCCGCCGGCCAAAAAAACGTTGCAAGCTCCGTTTGGAAATCTTAGAGGATGTTGACGGACACTAACATTGTGGCGGATCCTCACAAAAACGGATGCAACGGACGGCAATCAGTCAGGATCCACCAATAATGAAAGTCAATGGGGAAAAAAACGGATCCGCAAAGAAAAATGGCGGATCCGTTTTTTTTCAAATTTGGCGGATCTTGACTGATTGTCAAAAACGGAAGTGTGAAAGAGGCCTAAGTATTAAAATATTTATCCATTGCCGTCTTTTCTGGTTTCCTGCACCACTCCGGTCCCACATGACTGCTCTGCAGCTTTGGCGGCTCACAGAGCATCTACTGTGTTGGGCGATGGCTGTTTTTCCAGCATAAGGGCTCGTTCAGACATCCCTTTTTTTCACGCACGTGTTCTCTCTATGGTTTCATGGTTGGGACACATGGCTACAATAATCCATGAAGCTGTTCACGTGTGTGTTGACAAAAGAAAATCACGGAGACATGTCGAAAAGTTGATGAAAATTGGCTGAAAAATACTGATGACACTCAGATCGTTTTTTTTATTTTGCGTGCGTGAGAAATTACGGATGTCTGAATGAGGTCCAAGTCTGAGACAGAGAATGAGGATCCATAGACATACATCAATAAAGTGACTTGCGGTCCCCACATAAACCCCCTGTGTCAGATGATAGTCTGATTTCGGATCATTTGGGCTAGAAGAGGTCGCAGTCAACTGGAAAAGACAACGATCATTAAGAGTTTTCATTCACTTACACTTCATATAATATACATAATTGAGACGGAATAAACATTTTATAAAACATAATGTCATGGGAAGCCTAGGTAACTTTAGGCTGAAACCCCGGGGCCCCTGCTGTGTCCCTCAGACTAGGGGAAACCCTGTCTGCCCCTCAACCCAGGGTTTACACTGAAGGTGTGCCTGCCTGGGCCTCCACCCTGTCCTTGTCTCCTGTCCAGCCCTAAGCTGAACCCACCACCCTCCACCCAGTGAGGAGACCAAGCACCAGACCCCACAAAGAGTATGGACAGGGATAACGGAAATGCACCACACCGCGTACACACAGGGGAATACAGTAATTTGCAAGGGCAACCAAATAATACAACACAGGGAGGCAAAATGGCAACAATGGAATATACTACACCAGCAACCGTATGCTCCTTAGACCACCACTCCAGACCGGTATCGCTTAGCACAAGGCAAGAGCTATAGTCGGCGACGCCCATAGTCACACAGGGCAATTTAAAGACAGAGGGCGTGGCTATGCCCTCAGCCAGAATGACAGCCTGGTTAACCCAATCCAAGCCGGATCAGAAGACCAACCAGCGCCGCTGAGAACCATGTGGTAGGATGGGGTATTACCGCTGTCTGCCGGACACCCTGGTGCGAACAGTGTCCGACATGACACATAAGCAGACTTCCTTTGCTACAAATCTTTGCCACATATGTGAACAAAGCCTTAATAAGTCCACCTATAACAGATCATTCCTTAAAATAATGGTAATATAATTTATTTATTTCTATAGCGTAGCACTTTGCAATTCAGAGGGGACAAGTACAGACAAAATCAGACATTAGAGTAACATAATACAACACGTACCAAGAAGAGTGAGTGCCCGAAAACAGGTTAAGCCTACATTCCCACGATGAGATTTGGTATTTTATGCTAAATATTTTTGAAAAATTGAAAGTAACCTATTTTACTTATTAGTAACATAGTTAGCAAGTAACATAGTTAGTGTGATGGTGTGATATGTTATGTGGATATCATTTTTTGTATATTCCTATTTTTCTATTTCAGTTATTTTCATAGTGTTTTTCTTATTACATTGTAAGTCTACAGCCTCACTGTGTCTGTCTCTTGATGACCCCCTGTAGTGCATTAATCCCTAAGGCCCTTTGTTCTCCTCTGGGTGGCCAAGAAATCTTGCCAACTTGTTTGACTACCCCTGGACAAGGAAGGGGGTGGGGAGAACAGCAGCTGGACAAGTCAGTTCCGGTGTGGACAGGATCGTGTTCAGACAGCACTTCAGAGAGAGAAGGACCCATTTTATTCTCTGGTGCTAGAGTTTTGGAATCTCGTTTCCCTGGACATTTTATCCTGATACTGGACTGCATTCTTATTCTGGACTGTCTTATCCTTTGTGTGGTGGACTGAATATGGACCTTTTTTTGTATTTTTGCCTGAAGAAAGGGCTTGGAATTGTTCACTCTTCGCTTGCTCTGTTGATTGTGTGATACCAGAGAAGGACCCCGTGACAGTTAGCAAGGCCGAAAAAACACATTTGTCCATCCAGTTCAGCCTATATTCCATCAGAATAAATCCCCAGATCTACGTCCTTCTACAGAACCTAATAACTGTAAATAGTAACATAGTTAGCAAGGCCCAAAAACGAAAGAATCATAGAATAATAGAATCGTAGAGTTAGAAGGGACCTCCTGGGTCATCTGGTCAAACCCCCTGTTCAAAGCAGGATTCACTAAACCATCTCAGACAGATGTCTGTCCAGCCTCTGTTGGAAGACTTCTATTGAAGAGAAATACTGTGTTTCTGCCCAGTTTCAAACTGAGGACTATTCATGTGTAAAGGGCCTGTTACACTAAGCGATATCGCTAGCAATATCGCTATAACGTCACTAGTTTTGTGACGCTGCAGCGATATTGCTAGCGATATCGCTATGTGTGATACCTCTCTGATCGCGCGAGAACGTCCTGGCCCGTTTCTCGTCGGCCACTTCCTGCTGGGCTTCCTGCTGTGGCGACAAGCAACGCGTGGATCTGCCTGGTGAGATCTGCCTGTTTGGCAGCTCACTAGTGACCACTTAGCGATGCACTAGCGATCCTGACCGGGTCATATCGTGGTTGGGATCGCTGGTACATCGCTAAGTGTAACGGTACCCTAAGGCAGACGTGATAACCACTACAACTACAGAAACCAGGTAAACAGGTGCAGAAAATCTGTAACATCAAACACTCTTCAGGAGAATGTAGTCTTAGGGTACCGTTACACCTAGCGATGCACCAGCGATCCCGACCAGCGATATGACGCGGTCAGGATCGCTGGTGTATCGCTAGGTGGTCGCTAGTGAGCTGCCACACAGGCAGATCTCACCAGCGACATCGCTGGGGACAGGGATCGCAACTTACCTGTCAGACGCGGCGATCCTGCGTCCTCCCCCCCTGGCTCCACGCGTCGCTCGTCATCACAGCAGGAAGCCCAGCAGGAAGTGGCCGACGAGGAATGGTCCAGCAGCTTCTCGCGCGATCAGCGATTACCAGCGGGGGAGCCGGTCGGAGGTAAGTATCACATGCAGCGATATCGCTAGCAATATCGCTGTAACGTCACAAAATCGGTGACTTTACAGTGATATTGCTAGCGATATCGCAGTGTGTAACGGGGGCTTTAGAGTTTTCTGTAAATTTATACTATGTAAAGATCCTTAATGGCAGGGATAATTCATTAATCACACCAGTGTGAAGTACATTTAGCACATACACTATATAGCTTGAGTTTAGCGGGAATGGAGGTAAAAAGAACTTGCACTCTAAATGAAAAGGGCACATATCATACAAGATGCAGTGAGTAAAAGCCTCTCAATGTTATTTAAACACAATTCTGAATGTCATGTCACATAGAGTTCTAGTGGGGGATATTACAATGCAGGAAACAATGGCATTTGGGTGGATAAAATGAGGCAAATGGAAATATCAGACACTCAGCAGAATGTCACTGATGTTATCTCGGATGCAGCAGCTTTCTGTAGCCTGCAGCTCAGGAGCTCTGATAGATCCCATCATTATTATTCCCCCTGATGTCACCATTTGCAGGCAGGAGGTGGTGGAGAACATTGCTGCGCATCACATAAGATGAGTGTGTGAAACCCTGAGGCAGCAGGGAGGTCACATCTCACAGATGCAGAGGATGCAGGCAGCATGCAGGGCTTAGCACAGAGAAAGTGAGCAGGAACCAGACTGCAGTCTTCCATTCACCAGGAGAAAGACACAGCTCTAAATCAGCTAAATCAACTCTCTCTTCTTTTTCTGGAGCAGCCACTGGATCTCTGTGTCTCCTAAATGTGAGTGATCAATGTATTTCACATATCACAGCTGAGAATTTCATTGCTTTATGTATCCTGCATGCACTGATAGGATGTGTGGCAAGGATATGGTTAATAACAAGGTATTTGCAAACTGCAGGAAGAAATGCAAAAAAAAAAAAGAGTCTATGGCCATCTGTATCTATTGTAATGGATTTTTTAAGGAATTTCTGTATGAATGGGGCTTTGTAAGCGTTGTAGCTTTATTTGTAGGTTTGATGACTATTGTATCTATGTGCATTGTCCTCAATCAGCGAGTCGTGTTCTCAAGGTGGTCCGCCTGCGTCTGTATGACCTTGTGGCCTGTGGACGCCAATGCTTAGTACTTCTTATTTTGCTGCAGTTTTTGGTTTGTTTTACCTTGTCTAGACGTACATGGTTGATTTGCCTTGTGTAACCTTCAGCCTTTGATGACTTGCGTTCACTGGGAAAATCCAGACAGGTTCAAGGAGTATCTCAAAGTTTCAGGGGTGCAGAACAGAGTTATTTTGCTATTTAGTCTGTAGTCACATTTTTCAGATTGCAAATTTCAGAATTACTCTCATTCACAATGGACATTTCTGAAATGTTAAGGCTTTGTTCACAACACATTCTTGTCTTGATTAAAAAATACTGATACACTATATGGACAAAAGTATTGGTACACCTATATATTACACCTGCTGGGTTTTATGGCATCCCATATTAAATGCATAGGCGTGAATATGGAGTTGATCACCACTTTTCAGCTAGAATAACCTCCACTGTGTGTTCTGGAAAGGCTTTCTACCTGATTTTCGAGTGTTTCTGAGGGAATTGTTGTCCATTCTTTCAGAAGAGCATATCACTGATGTAGGGCAAGAAGACCTGGCTCACTAATATCTGTTCTAGTTCACCCAAAAGGTGATTGGTGGGGTTGAGGTCATGGCTCTTTGCAGGCCATTATCCAAAATGTATTTGTATGCTGAAATATTAAGCTGTCCCTTCACTGCAACTAAGGGGCCAATACCAAACCCGCGAATAACAAGCCCATAGCATTATCCCTCCTCCACTAAACCTTACAGCGCTCTCTCTCTCTCTCTCTCTCTCTCCTTCCCGGCCAGCGGTTCCTTTAAAAAATCTTCATTCTCCAGATCCGTCAAAATAAGGATCCTGTGCCATCCGTTCACATCAGTTAGGAACGGATCCGCTTTTCCGCCTTTTTGGCGGATTATAACTGAAACAAAAAACTGAAGTGTGAAAGAGGACTAACACAGGAGTTTGGATAATTTGGCCACAGCAGCCTTTATTGAAACAAACAGATAATCAATTCAGACGTATCATACATAATAATGATGGGGTCCTTGAAACACCAAAATCTGGTGATTACCAAAAACAGAAACCATACACCAAAATTATTTCTCCCAGTCGTTCCCCCACTGGTTCAGGAGCACCATAATCCAAAGGGTTCCATTCCACGTTTAAACTTCCTGTGACCCGACATTCCATTGCGGCATGTCTTCCCCAAAATCACCAGACCAAAGACCATCTTTTCCAATTCTGGAATCCATATCCTAATGAATCCCCCAGACCAATTTAGAACTAACTTTAAGGACCCCCAACCTTGAATAGCCACCATGGCCTAAAATTGTCTCAAAGTATAATCAATCCCTACTATTAGTATTTTAGAGAGAGTCGGCGGGATTGTTACTGACCACTGAGAACAGGATAATGATAAATCCCTCCTCTTCCTGTCTCTAAAAACCCATAATCCCTGGCCCACCCCTTGCCTAATGTTTACCCCACCTCCCTAGAACCCATTGTCATGCCAGCATCCACCCACATCGGGGGGTGTGATTGGTGATGTAAGGCTTCAATGCAGCTGTTTAGCTGTAGAAACTCGTCATGAAGTTCCCGATGCACAACTCTCATACTGACGTTAAAGTATAACCTTTGTTTTCATTTTTATTTCATAAATCTATAGTTCACATGAAAATAAGCAACTTTGTAATATATCTTATAAGATAAATCTGCTTCTTTCTCTGCCAGAATTGATCAGTCATTATCAAAGTTCTCAATTCTGAGGTAAAATCTGTAGTCAGTGAGGACAGACCTTCCCATTACTGAGATAGGAGATGGCAGGCGCTACTGATAAGATTATATGTAGATAGGAGGGGGAGGAGCTTTGTCTCAAGCTCCTCCCTCCTCCATAAAACCTTATCATAGATGTGGGGAATCTTTTTTCTGCCAGGGCCCATTTGGATATTTATACCATTCTTTGTGGGCCGTACAAATCACGCACTAATTCCGCCCACAAAGTACGCCCTGACGCTGGCACTGATGTCAGGATGTAATCTTTCATTGCATGCGCCTCAGCGTTTAGTAATGCACACTGTGTGTGCCTGCTCACAGAGCAAGATAAAAATAAATGAGCCAGCGGTCAACAAAATACATCTAGTGGCCTAAGCACTGCAGTCTCTGTGAATCTGCCCGAGGGCTGGATAAAAGGTCATCGAAGGCCATGAATAGCCCTTGGGCCGAGGTTCCCCACTCTTATCAGTAGCAGCTCATCTCCTAGCTCAGTAATGTAAAGGGAAAGTCTGTCCTCAGTGACTACAGATTTTGTTTTAGAATTGAGAATTTTGATAATGACCGAGGTAAGTGCTGAAAAGCAACAATGCTACCCACCGAGCCACCATTCTGCCCATTACAAAGTTGCATATTTTCATGTGTGTTATTGATTAATGAAATAAAAATGAAAACTGCGGATACACCTTAAATTCTAGGGCAGTTTTGCATCCGTGCAGTTATTGAATCAGCAGAGCAGTGGTGACATTTATGCACTGTGCTCCTCAGCACTCAGTGACCCTGCTCTGTAACTTTATATGGTCTTCACTTCATGGCCGAGTTCCTGCGGTTCCTGAACGCTTCCACTTTTCAATAATACCACTCACAATTGATCATGGAATATTTAGGTGGGAAGAAATTACATGAAGTGACTAGTGATAATGGTGGCTCCTTATACAGGATCTCACTTAAATTCAATTAGTTCTTTTGGGCACCAGTTCGTTAAGAAATCTTTGTAATGGCTGACTGCGTGGTGAGGAGCTGGATTTTATACACATTTGCTATGGCACCAAACGAAGATGTGTGTCCCAATACCCAATACTTTTGTCCATAAAGCGTATATGCTATATATTTCTCAAAGGCTTCTATTGTAAAAGTGCATAGTTTTGGAATCCGGCTGACATGTTTTTGCCTAAATACCTTTCTTGGAGTAATAAGAAATGTAGGCTACCATTGAACGTAAAAAAAAAATGATGTTAATATTTCTTTTTCTAATGGAAGTTTATGGTTATTGCTTGTTTAGATCAGGTAGTTGGTCAGTTTAGTACAAAAAAAGCTAGGTTTTGGTTGGGGTCCATGGCAAATTTCAGGCATGGACTCTAAAACTCTACTCAAAGCCTAAAGCTCTCATGTAAGAGTTGCGTAGAACGCAGCTTTTCCTGCCACAGGCTTTGAATGAGCCAATAAGACAAAGTCTACAGCTAATGCATTCAAGCCCTACCTAGACGTGGCCTCCTGGAAACAGCAAAGCAGCAATCTGCAGGGGTTTCACAAGTCAGACCACCCCTCATCCAGTATTTATCACCTATGTAGATAGTTGCTATATGTTTCTGCAGGAATAAGAGTTTTAAGGGCTTTAATAATTATACCATCAAATATTTCCTCAATAAACAGAGTAGACCTATGTAATGTATAACTTGTATAAGTGTGTACATAATATATACAACTGTCAATGTTTTTATTGATCTGTTATTGTAATGCTGTGGTATTACATTTCGCCTCCTGATGGCTAGTAAATCTGCCTATGATGTCACAAGTCTCAAAGGGAATATTATATTCTCTGAACATAAGAAAGCTTTTCATGATATGTACTTGGCTTCAGTTAATTTCTTGCTTTGTCTAAGGGGGGATCATAGAATTCCTGTTTTAGCACCACAATGTTGTTTTTATATAGTAAGTAGTGTAGGTAATGCTATATTAAAGTGAACCTGACATCTGATATATGTCTGGCACTGGCTGTATGATCTGAGCCATGTATGTCTGACAATGAATCGCTGCGGTGTTTCAGAGAAAAATATACTTGTAATAGTCGCTGGGGACCGAGCTGCACAGCAGACTAGTCGGACAGGTGGGTGCTCAGCAACTTCTCCCCACCCTCTACCCTGGCTTGACACACATGTAGGTAGAGACCTATTAGTCTCTGGCATCGAGCGATAAGACGCCACTGGGGACCCACCCCTACGACTAGTCTACAGTGCGGCTCAGTCCCCGCCGGCTACTAAAAAGGTTTTTCTTTGAAATGCCACAAGGTTTCAGAGTCAAACATACCTGGCTGATATCATACAGCCTGTGCCTGATACATGCTGCCCACGGATTGGAAAGTATGTATCAGATGTCAGGTTCACTTTACAGATAAAACCTTGACATTTCCTTATGTTCTGCTCAGACATTTGAAAGTCATAGAAAGGGGTCCCCCCACACCCCCGAGTGAGTTGGATCGGAGAATAGCTCAGACCTGCCCCACCCATACATTACATAGACAACCTTTCATTTATATTCCCACGATCTAACACCACCCATACCGTTCAGCTAGTCCTACAGTGAAAACATCTGCTGAGACCTGGATGTTCTGAGTACCATGCTAAATTAATTGTTATTATTTATTTTTGGAGCACCGTCGATTCCATGGTGCTTTATGTGGCACCCCTGAGGCTCCTTCGCCACAGAGGTACTGCACCTCCTCCTGAGGTGTAGTATCCCACCATCCAGGTAAGGTGGAGACTCCTGACCACACTCCAAAACCTGCACCCCACACCACAAAGCACCTGCTTGGAGTATAGCAAAGCACCCATTGGTGGCTCCCTGCTTGGAACACGAAACGTGCTGGGAGGTGGGTGGGTTTAGTTTACATTACAAGGAGCAGGAAGAGTTTAGGATTAGAGGTCAGTTGGTTAGAGAGTTGGAGAGAAGATCCCCGGAGAGAGGGATGGATGGATGGAGGTGCTGCAGCGGATCCCAGTGACCTGGGTCTGCTGGCACGGGAGAGGAAGAGAAAGAGCAACGTAGCCTGAAAGCCTGATTCTCCATAGAAGGAAAGATTACTATGGAACGTGAAGAGTAAGAGAGAACAGAGGACGTGGGTTAGAAGAGCACCCTTCCTAGAAGTTTTAAGCGCAAGACCGGGGCCCGGTCCCCGAGGTTGTATGGATACTAATGGTCCTGCAGCAGACACCGGAGGAATAGAAGTAGTGACCACTTTATTCCCACACAAGACATGGGGGCACAACAGCAACTGGATAGTGAGCCGGGACTTAGTAGCAAGGAGTCCCCGAAGCAGGCTACAGCTGTCTGCCGTACAAGTAGAGTTCATAGGAACATCGGACAGGAGGCACTCCAGTGTAACTCAGTACTAGGAGTACTTCACTTAAAGGCGCTATAAGAGGAGACGTTCAGAAAGACACATGTTGGCGGGGTGTTGGAAAGGAGTACTTCATCTGGCCTGGAGGTTGACTGAGTCCCTGACCCGGAGGACACGGCACGGAGGCAGGCACCTGTTTGTACAAGAGACTGTGAGTAAAGCTTTGGGAACTACATGCCCTGGTGTCCTCGACTCATTCCTGCGCCAACTTGCCCAGCACTGCAGCATCCTCTGCGCCTGACACTACACCATCTGCGTGTCACCTCACCTACACTGCCCTGGGACTACAGCCCTGCCTGTGGAGGGCTATAGCATCATTGCTGCACCACACCATCTGTCCCAGAGGGTCTGTCTGCAGTGTCAGCTTACATCCCCATTGCCGAACACCACAGGTGGCGTCACGAATTACTGATAAACTTTCACTACCACAAGCACACTGAAACAACCCCCCTTACCACAAGCACACTGAAACAACCCCCCTTTTACATGGGCGCCCAGGCCACGGGCCGGGCCACAGCTGCCGTGACATCTCCCATTGAGGCTCATTGGGCCCGGTACCGATTACCCCACAGCCCTGGGAGGGCGACCCACTTTACATAAGAAGTGGCTATAAATACAAAATACACTAATAAGCTAACAATGACAGACTGGTACAGAAAGGAGAATGCCCTGCCTTTGCGGACTTACAGTCTACATGATAGTGGGGAAGGTGACAGTAGCTTGGGGGGTTGGGTTGCAGCAGCTTCGGTGATGGTGAGGTGGGTTATTGTAGGCTGTATGGTTCCTTCTTAGAGTCCCGAATGTGGTGGATCACTTGAAAATGCTGCATGCAGAGAAAATAAGTATCACAGGGTGACTGTAAGGGCTCATGCACATGGCTGTATTATGGCTTCATTTTCTACAGAGCCATGAATATGGCTGCCTTTTGGGCTAGTAAAACTCTACTACTGTAGGCTTTTAGTTTTTATGGAGTTATAGGTAAATAGGTTTTCACGCTGGTTCCACGTGAAGTTAAAAGATTGTATTACCCACTAGGCGCACTTAAAATGGAAAAATGGGTCTTTAGGACTCCAATACTGCCTGGACTTTTATATACAAGAGAAACACAATTGTCCCCAAAAGTGTTAGAATTTCTGACACTGGTTACAAGTTGTGTGTATCTCACTTGCCATAGACTTGGGCAAGTCACATATCTTGTGTCTGCGATCTTGATGATGTTTTACAGAAAAATGATGGCTTAAAAAAGTTGTGGAACAGCAATTTACAGACAAGTTGCCCATATTTTTTGGCTGCACGACCAATCTGACAATTGCAGTCGTGCAACACTTGTTGCCGTATTGCACTAGTTTTATGTGGTTTGGGAATCATTATTCGTCTTGTCCACAAGAGGGCTGTCGGAACAAACGGATGAAGTGACATCTGTCCAAATGTCACAGATACCCGAGTCATGAACAGGAGTTATAGAAGCATGTTCTTGAATCATATTGAGAAATGCAGAAAGGCTTTTAAGTAATGGAAAAGATTTTTCTTTTGTTTGTTTGTTATTTTACAGCAATGATTTATTAAGGTGTAGACATGTTGTTATACAAAGAATAGAATGAAATGAAATACAAAGAAGAGGGAGAAACCTTATACGCCCAGCTAAGAGTATCATTTTTTGTGCGCAACTATTGATGACAATATAATGTGACGTCATAAAATACAAACAATGAGAACAACTAGATCCAGCGCCGAGGTTTTATGTAAAATATATTGAAGCCAATAATCCTTGAAGAGGACTTGTCACCTGGTTGAAATGACCAGTCTTTGTTCTTATTTTATTCCCCCTGACTATTCTATTTTTTTGCTTGTTTTTTTTTAATTTGTATTTCTTTAAATTTGCCATACAATTTTAGAGATATGGGTCTTTTTATGTAGTACTAAATTTTTATGGTCTTTATCAAGAGTCTGATGCTTTAAGGGGTTGTCCGGTTCAAATTAATAAGTCTGCAGTCACTCTGTGTGACTGCAGACTTATGAATTCCCCCAGCACATGCCAGTTTCTGAGTTGAGAATGGAGGGTATGTATGAGTTATACAGACATACTCCCCGGCTAGTGGACACAGCCTTACTCTCCATACACTTGGAGGGAGTCTTGGCTCAGAAGTGTATGGAGCGAGTTACTGCACACTTATTGATTTGGACCAGACAACCCCTTGAAAAGATCTCATGAGCTATGCCCCCTTGTAAAAATCATAAAAATTAGCATAAAATAAAGAAGCTTATATCTGTGGCCCCGTCTAAGCGGATTTGAATAAAACAAAACAACAAAACAGAATACTCAGGGAAGCAGCAAGAATAAATGAACTAAATATGACCCGGTGACATGTCCTTTTTAAAGAGCACCTACAACTAGTCTATGGCTGCCCTTTTTATTAAATAAGAGTGTGCAGCCACAGAATGGTGACTTCATTAAATATAATTTTGTGTCAAAACTGCTCATAAGTGCTCCTAATGCCCCACAAAAGGGCCTAACTTTTTACCAAAATCGGGTGTGAACTTCACTTCAAAGGTTGTAGGATCCTGGTATGTAAAATGGGATCCCACAGCCCTCCAAAGACCCTCTAGCAGTGAAAGATCGTCTTGCGAGCTCTCGCTCTCTGCACTATTCCTGTGCTGTCACATACTGTACTTTACTAATTAGTTACTAAACGGTAGCATCATTACAGCAATTGGCCTTCAGTAACAGCTTATAGTGAAGTACGAGAGGCATTCATTAAAGAATTCCCCTGACCCACTTCTTGTGGACTGAGAGCGATGAAACTTGGCACAGTTATTAGTCCTTCTCTACATAGGTGCCACCTAGGGACACACACTTCTCCCATCTCTCTAAGCAACTGTAAACACCTTGCTTGTAAAAGTCGACTGGTTTCTCCAAAAGCCACGTTGTGACTTCGGAAATCAAAGTCTCATCATCTGGAAAATGCTTGCCCTTCAAAAATAACTTCATTGTTGGAAAGTGGAGGACTTCTCGTGGTGTGTGGTTGGGCGAATAAGGGCAATGCGGTAGAATTGCCAAGCCACAGGAGTATGCTTCTATTTTGGCAAGAAGTGAGTTGTGAACTGGGGCATTGTTTTGCAGAAGGTGGACACCTTTGGTGAGCAGGCCACGTCTCTTGGTTTTGATGGCCTCCCGCAATTTCCGCAGCAGTAAAGCATAGTATTCCCTAGTGAGCATGGTACCCTTTGCTAGGAAATCCATCAATACTACTCCATGCTGGTCCCAAAATACTGTGTAATATATATAAAGGTTCTATGGAATCTGATTGTGTAGAATAAATGAATCTGAGACCAAAGTTGAGACAAACAAACTGTATTAACAAAGCAAAAGTAAACATAAACTAACAGAGGAATTACTGAGTTTGCAGCGAAGTGCAAAACATCACGAAACGGAAATGTTCAGCAGCTATGCTAGCGGAGTGCGACCGCTATTGTAAGCAAGTCCACAAATTAAATGCAGTAAGAGTGCGATCTGCACTTATGCTTGGTAGTCCAGAAATACGCAAACAGTGAAGCCGACACCTTTCATGGTAGTCCAGTAATATGAAGATGGTGAACCACAAGGAGAAGGTTTTCCAGTGTACTTGCTTTAGGGCTGAAAAAGTCCCACTAAAGTCCAGCACCACAACCGCACAGACACAGTCCAGGAGTTAATGATCAGGACATACAGTTGTGGCCAAAAGTATTGACACCCCTGCAATTCTGTCAGATAATACTCAGTTTCTTCCTGAAAATGATTGCAAACACAAATTCTTTGGTAATATTATCTTCATTTAATTTGTCTTAAATGAAAAAACAAAAAAAGAGAATGAAGCAAAAAGCAAAACATTGATCATTTCACACAAAACTCCAAAAATGGGCCAGACAAAAGTATTGGCACCCTCAGCCTAATACTTGGTTGCACAACCTTTAGCCAAAATAACTGCGACCAACCGCTTCCGGTAACCATCAATGAGTTTCTTACAATGCTCTGCTGGAATTTTAGACCATTCTTCTTTGGAAAACTGCTCCAGGTCCCTGATATTTGAAGGGAGCCTTCTCCAAAATGCCATTTTTAGATCTCTCCACAGGTGTTCTATGGGATTCAGGTCTGGACTCATTGCTGGCCACCTTAGAAGTCTCCAGTGCTTTCTCTCAAACCATTTTCTAGTGCTTTTTGAAGTGTGTTTTGGGTCATTGTCCTACTGGAAGACCCATGACCTCTGAGGGAGACCCAACTTTCTCACACTGGGCCCTACATTATGCTGCAAAATTTGTTGGTAGTCTTCAGACTTCATAATGCCATGCACACGGTCAAGCAGTCCAGTGCCAGAGGCAGCAAAGCAACCCCAAAACATCAGGGAACCTCCACCATGTTTGACTGTAGGGACTGTGTTCTTTTCTTTGAATGCCTCTTTTTTTCTCCTGTAAACTCTATGTTGATGCCTTTGCCCAAAAAGCTCTACTTTTGTCTCATCTGACCAGAGAACATTCTTCCAAAACGTTTTAGGCTTTTTCAGGTAAGTTTTGGCAAACTCCAGCCTGGCTTTTTTATGTCTCGGGGTAAGAAGTGGGGTCTTCCTGGGTCACCTACCATACAGTCCTTTTTCATTCAGACGCCGACGGATAGTAAGGGTTGACACTGTTGTACCCTCGGACTGCAGGGCAGCTTGAACTTGTTTGGATGTTAGTCGAGGTTCTTTATCCAACATCCGCACAATCTTGCGGTGAAATCTCTTGTCAATTTTTTCTTTTCCATCCACATCTAGGGAGGTTAGCCACAGTGCCATGGGCTTTAAACTTCTTGATGACATTGCGCACGGTAGACACAGGAATATTCAGGTCTTTGGAGATGGACTTGTAGCCTTGAGATTGCTCATGCTTCCTCACAATTTGGTTTCTCAAGTCCTCAGACAGTTCTTTGGTCTTCTTTTCTCCATACTCAATGTGGTACACACAAGGACACAGGACAGAGGTTGAGTCAACTTTAATCCATGTCAACTGGCTGCAAGTGTGATTTAGTTATTGCCAACACCTGTTAGGTGCCACAGGTAAGTTACAGGTGCTGTTAATTACACAAATTAGAGAAGTATCACATGATTTTTCGAACAGTGCCAATACTTTTGTCCACCCTCTTTTTTATGTTTGGTGTGGAATTATATCCAATTTGGCTTTAGGACAATTCCTTTTGTGTTTTTTCATTTAAGACAAATTAAATGAAGATAATCATACCAAAGAATTTGTGTTTGCAATCATTTTCAGGAAGAAACTGAGTATTATCTGACAGAATTGCAGGGGTGTCAATACTTTTGGCCACAACTGTAATACCATATATACCCATGTATATGCCGATCTGAGTATAAGCCAACAGCTCTAATTTTGCCACAAAAACTGGGAAAACTTATTGACTCGCGTATAAGCCTAGGGTGGAAAATGCAGCAGCTACTGGTAAATTAAAAAAAAAATAGATACCAATAAAAGTAAAATTAATTGAGACATCAGTAGGTTAAATGTTTTTGAATATCCATATTGAATCAGGAGCCCCATATAATGCTTCATACAGTTCATGATGGCCCCCATAAGATGCTCCATACAAAATACACCCCACATAATGCTGCACAAAGGTTAATAATGGCCCCATAAGATGCTCCATAGAATAATATGCCCCATATGCTGCTCCATAAAGGTTATGGCCCTATAAGATGTTCCATAGATTATGCCCCATAAAATGCTCCATAGATTATGCCCCATATGCTGCCCCATAAGATGCTCTATAGATTAAGCCCCATAAGATGCACCATAGATTTTGCCCCATAAGATGCTCCATAGATTATTCCCCGATAATATGCTCCATAGATTATGCCCCATATGCTGCCCCATAAGATGCTCCATAGATTATGCCCCATGAGATGCTCCATAGATTATGCCCCCATAAGATGCTCCATAGATTATGCCCCCATAAGATGCTGCATACATTATGCTCCCATAAAATTCTCCATAGATTATGCCCCCATATGGTGCCGCTGCTGCTGCAAATTAAAAGAAAAAAATGGCATACTCACCTATTGTCGCTGGGGGCCAGGTGCCAGTGTCCTGAGGAGGACACCGGCGATCTATGGGGGACAGGCCCCGGCACCAGAGATATTCTCCTGTCCCCGGTTCACCGCTGCACACCACTCTGTCTGCCGGGTCCTCTGTCAGTGACGTACAGGCAGCAGAGGGCATGCACTTACCACGTCATTGCACCCTCTACTGCCTGAACATCACTGACAGAGGACCCGGCAGACAGAGCGGTGCGCAGCGGTGGACCGGGGACTGGTGAATATTGCATATACTTACCCCCTCCTGACACGGTCTCTGCAGCCCCCTGCTTCTCTCCAGCAGCTATTCCTTCCTTCAGCGGTCACGTGGTACTGCGCATATTCATGACTTTAATGAGCGGTACCATGTGACTGCTGGAGGAAGACGCCTGAGACCGTGGGAGAAGGGGAGGCTGCAGAGACATGCCAGGGGGGGTAAGTATGATCTGACACCCCCACTCCCCCTCCCCCACCAACCCCTGGCATATATAACTCGCGTATAAGCCGAGAGGGGGACTTTCAGCCCCAAAAAATGGGCTGAAAATCTCGGCTTCTACGCGAGTATATACGGTAATATCAAAAAGTTTTACGGACCACAGCAGTTCCAGAGATGTGTAACTCCACTCTTTAGAAGTCTGGCCAGTTGTTAAGCACAGCCAGGATCAGGAAGCAGCACAAGGGACTGAAGGCAGCCGGAAATGATGAAGTAGAACACAGAGTAAACGAGCAGCAGTAGGAACTCCAGAAGCAAGTCAGGAGGGAACTCAGAAGCCACCAGCAGCAAAATACTCAGGCAAGGAGTCTTTCCTGACCCTGACTTAAATAACAGGACTGACAGGAAGTTCAAGGACAGGGCGAAGTACCAGACTACATCTTGGACGAGGGCAAAACAGGCTCAATGGAACATCCGGAAACCTTTCATACTGTGAGCATGACCTTGCCTGCCGAGGTTTGGGCATGTGCCTTCTTTTGAGGCAGTGAGTCATGATACTTCCATTGCATTGACTGGACTTTAGTCTCAGGATCATAGTGATGGACCCAGCTTTCAGTCTGTTGAAAAAGTCCTCCTGGTTTCCATGGCACATCTTCAATAGAGCCTGATAGCATTTGACTCGTTATTGCTTCTGGAAAGGTGTGAGCAGCCGGTTAACCCAGCGAGCGTATACCTTATGCATGTGAAGATAGTCTTGGATGATTTTTTCCACGGACCTAACACTAATTTTGATATTTTGGGCTAGGTGGCAAATGGTTACACGGTGATTTTCCAAAATGGCGACCTCCATTTGCTGTATTGTGTGTTCATCAATAGAGTGGGGTCACCCTGGAATTGGAGCTGTTTGTACCGAAGTCTGACTACATTTGAATTGACAATGCCAGTTCTTGACTACATCGTATGATGGGGAATCATCACCATAAACCGCTTTCACCTCATCAAACGTCTCCTTTGGTGTGCGGCTGTCATGTCAGACACTGTTCACACCAGGGTGTCCGGCAGACAGCGGTAATACCCTGTTGGGTATTCTGTTCCAGTCGGGATAGGGTTAACCAGGTTGTCATGCTGGCTGAGGGCTGGGCCACGCCCTTGGTCTTTAAATAGTTCGTCCTGACTATGGGCGTCGCCGACTATAGCTTTAGCCTAGTGCTAGCAATACCGGTCAGCAGTAGTGGTGTTGGAGCGTCTGATATCTGGTGCAGTATATCCCTCAGTGGTTCTTTCTCCAATCTGTTATATATATATTTGGTTGCCCTTGCACATTATTGTATTCCCTTGTGTATTAACGGTGTGGTGTTTCTTTTACCCCTGTCCATACGTATTTGTGGGGTCTGGTGTCTGGTCCCCTCACTGGGTGGAGGGTGGTGGGTTCAGCTTAGGGCTGGACAGGAGACAGGGACAGGGTGGAGGCTCAGGCAGGCACACCTTCAGTGTAAACCCTGGGTAGAGGGACAGACAGGGTTCCCCTAGTCTGAGGGACATCGCAGGGGTCCCGGGGTTTTTGCCTAAAGTAACCTAGGCATACCATGACATTATAGTCGGCCCAAATTATAAAGTGAGAGAAAAAAAAAAAAGAAAAAAAGAAGTATAGATAGGGAATATAGGGGTTACTTACTATGGATCCTATACTTTCCCTAACCAAGCAGCTGGAGGCTCTATCCATACAGGTCACTGAACTCAGGGGGGCGGTCCAGCAACAAGGCCTGTCAGCTCCTGCAGTACCTGCTGAGGCTGCAGCCAGGGCAGCTGAGCCCAAGTTTCCCCTTCCTGAACGATTTGCTGGTGATCGTGGTAAGTTCACGGTGTTTCGTGAATCATGCAAATTGTATTTCCGTATGCGTCCACATTCCTCAGGTAATGAGGCTCAACGCGTGGGCTTGGTGATTTCTTTGCTGAGTGGTGACCCACAGGCCTGGGCCTTTTCACTCCCTTCAGACTCACAGGCATTTGAATCTGTAGATTTTTTTTTCTCTGCTCTGGGTTTGATCTATGACGATCCGGATAGATTAAACTTAGCAGAGTCTAAGATACGCTCACTGCTACAGGGTGATCGACCAGCTGAGGATTACTGCACGGAATTCCGGCGCTGGGCGGTGGACACGCAGTGGAATGACCCTGCGCTTAGAAGTCAATTTTTGCATGGAGTTTCTGGAAGGGTTAAACAGACTCTCCTAATGTACGAGACTCCCGCCTCTCTGGAGGCTGCGATGGCACTTGTAGTACGCATAGACCGACGTCTCCGTCAGGGGGCGCTGGTTTCGTTGCCTCCGGGAGGTGGGGGAGTGGTCGGTGAGGTTGCCGCGGGTGAATCCGTGGAACCCATGCAGATCGCTGGTATAGCACAGTCACCGAGTAACAAGCCTAAACGTCCTTGGCACAGAAGGCAGGGGCTCTGTTTTTTTTGTGGCAAAGGAGGACATTTTATTAACGCTTGCCCCCTGGTACCTAAGAAGGGCGCGCCGGCGGAAAACTGATAGGCTCAGAGGGTTTGGAGGAGTCTAGTCTGAGCCTTTGTGTATCCTCCGTCATGGTTTCCCAGTGTATGCTCCCTGCTAGGGTGGTACTTGGGGGGCAAATGCTCTCTATTACAGTATTTATTGATAGTGGCTCAGCTGCCAATCTCTTTGATGAGAGGTTCGCGCATACAGCGGGATTTCCGGTGGAGAAATTGCCGAACCCCATCCGGGTGGTTACCATCAATGCTTCCCCGTTGTCTCAAGGGGAGATCACAGAGTGTGTGTTGGATATACAACTCCACATCGGAGTATTACACTCAGAGCGGGTAACTTGTAAGGTGCTTAGTAACTTACCGGCTCAGATGGTTCTGGGCTTTCCATGGTTGTCAATGCATAATCCTGTTATTGATTGGAAGACCCAGGACATAATTCAGTGGAGCACGGAGTGTCAGGAGAGGTGCCTGGCTACATGTATTTCCGCTTTGACCCCCAGTATCCCGGAGCCGTTGCTGGATTATGCGGATGTATTTTCTGAGAAGGGTTGTTCGGAACTACCACCGCATCGCCCCTATGACTGTGCTATTAGGTTGAAACCAGGGGCCAAGTTACCTAAAGCTAGAATGTTTAATATCTCAGGTCCCGAGAGGCTAGCTCTCAAGGAATACATTGCGGATAGCCTGAGCAAGGGTCATATTAGACCTTCCTCTTCTCCTCTGGCTGCTGGCTTCTTCTTTGTTAAAAAGAAGGACGGCGGTTTACGCCCGTGTCTGGATTTCAGAGAACTCAACCAGATTACGGTCCGTGATCCTTACCCTATGCCACTTATACCCGATTTATTCAACCAAGTGGTTGGTGCCAGGTGGTTCTCCAAACTGGACCTCAGGGGGGCGTACAATCTTATAAGAGTCCGTCAGGGGGATGAGTGGAAGACAGCGTTCAATACCCCTGAGGGTCACTTTGAGAGTTTGGTAATGCCATTTGGGTTGACTATGGCACCGGCGGTCTTTCAACACTTCATTAATGATGTCTTCTCTCAGTTGTTGGGGAGGTTTGTTATAATTTATCTTGACGACATCCTCATTTTCTCTCGCGACCATGATACACATATAGAGCATGTTAGACAGGTTCTGCAGTTGCTCAGAGAGAACAGGCTCTATGTCAAGCTTGAAAAATGTGTGTTTTTCGTACAGGAGCTACCGTTCTTGGGTTATATAATCTCCGCCTCAGGTTTTAAGATGGACACCGCAAAGGTGCAGGCGGTACTACATTGGGATCGGCCTGATAATCTTAAGGCGCTTCAGCGATTTCTTGGCTTCTCCAATTACTATAGGAAATTTATTAAGAACTTCTCTATGATTGCCAAACCACTGACTGACATGACTAAGAAGGGTACCGACTTTTCTGACTGGTCTGAGCCTGCGGTACAGGCGTTTGAATTCCTCAAGAATAGTTTTGCCTCAGCGCCCATTCTGGTGCAGCCCGATGTCTCCTTACCGTTGGTCGTGGAGGTGCATGCGTCGGAGGTTGGAGTGGGGGCTGTACTGTCTCAGGGCCCTTCTTGGGCCAAGTTGCATCCGTGTGCCTTCTTCTCCAAGAAGCTGTCGCCTGCGGAGCGTAATTATGATATTGGCAACAGGGAACTATTGGCCATCAAATTGGCATTTGAGGAGTGGCGACACTTCTTGGAGGGGGCTGTTCATCAGATTACTGTGATAACCGACCATAAGAATTTGCTTTATTTAGAATCTGCTAAGCGCCTGTCCTCCAGACAGGCTCGCTGGGCATTATTCTTCACCCGGTTCAACTTCATTGTTACCTATCGACCTGGGTCGAAGAATGTTAAGGCAGACGCTTTATCCAGGTGTTTTCCTGGTGGAGAGTTATGTGAAGAGCCGGTGCCTATTCTCCAAAAGGGTGTGGTGGTATCTGCCATCACGACTGAGATTGAGGCAGAAATTGCGGAGGCTCAGGAGGTGGTACCGCCGGGGTTGCCTGCTAATAAATCTTTTGTGCCACTACATCTACGCTCTAGAGTGTTGGGCGAACATCACGACACGGTACTGGCAGGTCATCCAGGGGTTAAGAGCACTCTGGAACTGGTATCGCGTCGTTTTTGGTGGCCTAAAATCCGGCAGGATGTGGCCTCATATGTGGCTGCCTGTACCACGTGCGCACGGGCCAAGACTCCTCGTTCCCGTCCCGCTGGTAGCTTGCAGCCTCTCGGGGTGCCCAGTAAGCCATGGACTGAGATTTCCATGGATTTTATTACTGACTTGCCCGCCTCGGCAGGGAACTCGGTCATTTTGGTAATTGTTGATAGGTTCTCCAAAATGTCACATTTCATTGCTTTACCGTCTTTGCCCAATGCTAAGACTCTTGCTCAGATATTTATTCGCGAGGTGGTCAGACTTCATGGTGTCCCGTCTGACATTGTGTCTGATCGAGGTACGCAGTTTGTGGCAAAGTTTTGGAGAGCTTTTTGTTCTCGCCTTGGAATCAAATTATCTCATTCATCGGCTTTCCACCCTCAGTCGAATGGACAGACTGAGCGGAGGAACCAAAACCTGGAGCAATACTTGCGCTGCTTTATTTCCGACAATCAGGAAGAGTGGTCAGCGTTTCTTCCTCTGGCAGAATTTGCAATAAACAACCATTGCCAGGAATCGTCTGGGGAATCTCCTTTTTTTTGTGTGTATGGTCAACATCCTCAATTTTGCACCTTGCGTCAGGGGTGCTCAGTTGGCGTCCCTGAAGAGGACCAGTTGGGAGCTCAATTGTCGTCTGTTTGGAAGAGAGTCAAGCAGCGCTTGTTGAAGGTGGGTTCCAGGTACAAACGGGTGGCTGACTGCAGACGTGTGCCAGGTCCGGACCTGTGTGTGGGTGATTGGGTGTGGTTATCTACTAGGAACATTAAGCTCAAGATACCGTCACTTAAGTTGGGTCCCAGGTTCATTGGCCCATTTAGAATCTCCGCAGTGATCAACCCAGTGGCATTTCGTTTGGAGTTGCCGGCTGTGTATAAGATTCATAATGTATTTCACAAAGCATTGCTAAAGAAGGTCGTGGGTTTGGTGGATGGTTCCCCCGGGCCACCACCTCCCGTCTTGGTGGATGGCGCGTTGGAATTTGAGGTGTCCAAAGTGGTGGACTCTAGGGTTGTGCGTCGCACTCTACAGTACCTGGTCCACTGGCGTGGCTATGGTCCTGAGGAGAGGACATGGGTGCCGGCCTCTGACATTCATGCTGATCGACTGGTTACTATGTTCCATCGTCGCCATCCGGACAAGCCAGGTCCTCGTCATGGTGAGGTTCCGGAGGTCCCTCGTAGAAGGCGGGGTACTGTCATGTCGGACACTGTTCACACCAGGGTGTCCGGCAGACAGCGGTAATACCCTGTTGGGTATTCTGTTCCAGTCGGGATAGGGTTAACCAGGTTGTCATGCTGGCTGAGGGCTGGGCCACGCCCTTGGTCTTTAAATAGTTCGTCCTGACTATGGGCATCGCCGACTATAGCTTTAGCCTAGTGCTAGCAATACCGGTCAGCAGTAGTGGTGTTGGAGCGTCTGATATCTGGTGCAGTATATCCCTCAGTGGTTCTTTCTCCAATCTGTTATATATATTTGGTTGCCCTTGCACATTATTGTATTCCCTTGTGTATTAACGGTGTGGTGTTTCTTTTACCCCTGTCCATACGTATTTGTGGGGTCTGGTGTCTGGTCCCCTCACTGGGTGGAGGGTGGTGGGTTCAGCTTAGGGCTGGACAGGAGACAGGGACAGGGTGGAGGCTCAGGCAGGCACACCTTCAGTGTAAACCCTGGGTAGAGGGACAGACAGGGTTCCCCTAGTCTGAGGGACATCGCAGGGGTCCCGGGGTTTTTGCCTAAAGTAACCTAGGCATACCATGACAGCGGCCTTTCAAGTAAAGGAACTTGATGCTCTGTATTCCACTGGGTCCGTTATCAAACCTCACACCACTTTAGCACCTGTAAGAACGTTATCGGTTCTGAGTTGCAAATTGGCACTTAACCTATAGAGACTTATATTATTACACATGTGCAGTTTCAGCGTCCTGTGATAAATAGAAGTGGAACATTTTTAATGAACGACTCTCGTATGCGGCAGCATTGGATTTGTGCAAAGAGCAAGATCTTTGGATATCTCACTGGGTATCTGCCGGTGCACTGCAGATTTCAAACAAGACACTCAGCTCTCCTGTTGGCAAGGTGGTCATTTGCCTGGCTTATGTGCCTCCTGACATCTTTCCTAGCCAGGGAAAGTTAAAAAAGAAATGATTGCTTCTTGTCTATGGAAATTGGTTCCAATGCTTACAACATTAAAGACTTCTCCATGGAAAAATATTTAGAATTAAGAGTCCTCAGTGGTTGATACCATCTTTTCAGTTAGCCATTAAAAGGTAACAAATTGCAAGCTTTCAAGACTACTCAGGTGTCTTCATCAGGCATATAGAATAATACAAAATCTGAAGAATCACATTTATACACAACACAGCACAGAAAGAAATAATGCAATAGATAAGACAAGTGACGTGAAGTAGAACTATCATTATGGGAGAGTGATAAACAGTTGTGGCCATAAATATTGGAACAGTTCATAGACAAGGAGTGTGAAAGTTTTATTGTAGTCTGATTGCAGTCTGGTCCAGGGTTGTGATACCCCTACAAGGTCTGAGGAGCAAATTCCTTAATTGATGTAAAAAGACAAATCCATGCGACACATTTATTCCTGCTCTGAGAGTGTCAAAGGTTGTCATAAGTTTATTCTCCCAGACTCTCCTGTCTTTCTGAGATTTGAAGTTACCTTTTAATACAAGTAATTTCATGTCCATGGTGCCGTGATCAAGCATACAAAAATGTTTGGCTACAGGTCGATCCATTATTTTTTCTCTTATCTTTTCATCTGCACGGATCACACGGACCCATACAAGTCAATGGGTCTGTGTAAACACGTACTGTACACGGATGACGTCCGTGTGCGTTTTTAAAGTCATAGGGTTAAAAATGAAACATTGTTTTAATACTAGACTCTGGTACGTATCCACATGGAGAGCACACAGATCACACACGGATGGTACACACGGACACACAGATAGCACATGGATGCCACATGGATGTGACAAATGGACACACGTACACGGATATCTCCTGTACTGAAAATATCATGACGTGTGAAACCGGCCTGAGATGAACCCGACAATAGGTCACACCCAAGTTTAATCAATAAAATACAGGAAAAAAAAGGTAGAAGAGAGAAAGGGAGAACTGTGTAGCTAGAACTGTAACTATGGAGCTGTCTGGCAGTTGACTGTGGACTTATAGAAGTGGCGACTTTAAAACAAATCTGTTTCTTGCTAAAAGTGGCACTTAAAGCCAAAAATACAGGATATAATGAAGATTTGAATGGTGACAATGACAACCTTTATTGACAATATAATGGTGGATTGGTGAATCAGTTTTACTAAACATCTGCTATCCATGCAGGAGGTCTGGAAAACTGAGAAACAACTACATATTATGTTTCAAGGTTTGACAACACAAAGTCATATACAGTATGTTGTAATATAGTGGGATTTTTCGTTAAAGGACACCCAATAGCTGCAGACTTGTTTTCTATCCATAATTGGTGATGAGCAAACCTGCTCGGATAACGTGTTATCCAAGTATCTAGGGCAATGTGTTAAAGCAAAGTGACGTGAAGTAGAACTATCATTATGGGAGAGTGATAAACAGTTGTGGCCATAAATATTGGAACAGTTCATAGACAAGGAGTGTGAAAGTTTTATTGTACTCTGATTTCAGTCTGGTCCAGGGTTGTGATACTCCCATAAGGTCTGAGGAGCAAATTCCTTAATTGATGTAAAAAGACATAAATCAATGCGACACATTCATTCCTGCTCTGAGAGTGTTAAAGGTTGCCATAAGTTTATACTCTCAGACTCTCCTGTCTTTCTGAGATTTGTAGTTACCTTTTAATACAAGTAATTTCATGTCCATGGTGATCAAGCATACAAAAATGTTTGGCTACAGGTAGATACATTATTTTTTCTCTTATAGTGTGGCGGTGAGAGTTCATCCTTGTTCTAAGCTTTTGCCGTCTCCTCCACATACATACAGACCCCCAGTTGGACATTTAGTACAAATAATTAAGTACACCACATTAGATGTGATGCAGCTGAAAGTACCTGTTCTCCAGATGTTTTAATGGCCAGTGTCCTAGTAGTGAAAAATGCCATACGACCAGACAGATCATTAAAAAATCTCTGTGCAGATTTGATGACCACGTGACTGTAACCTGAACTACTACAACTCTAGGTCTTATTGTTCACCTCGTACAAAAATGAGTCAATAAAGGTCACTTCCATATATTACATATTTTAAGGTCCAAGCTTTTTAAACAAAAGAAACATAGCTATGGCTACTTTCAGACTAGCGTACTGAGGCACAAAAGAATCCCACAATTCAATTAAGAAGTGGAAGTCAGAGAGTTTTTGAAGCTAAAATCACATAATTTTATTAAATCAAAAAATAAAATACAAAGTATATACACCTTAATGGCCAGGGGTGTACAAAAACAACATAGTCAGACTATTTATGCGACTTAATCAACATTGGTCAGCAGTCTTATTAAGAAACTGACATGAAATGTCAATGCTTCCTGCTGCCATAGACAAGTTAAAGCATACATACAAATAGTGACCGCCCATCTGACTGCGTAAGATGCTTCACATGAATGCCTAAAAACGGCCAAAGATTGAATGTGACCTTATAATCAAACTGCACTTACATGTTGTAATTGAAACCGCTGCTCAGGCCTGCCGCCCCTACGCGCGTTACGCCGTGGCTTTGTCACGGGGGCTAAGTTCAACTAAGGCTGAAAGACCTGGGGCCCCTGTGGTGTCCCTTTACTAGGGGAAACCCTGTCTGACCCTCAACCCAGGGTTTTTGCTGAAGGTGCAAATGCCTGAGCCTCCGACCTTTCCTTATCTCCTGCTCAGCCCTGCACTTAACCCTCCACCCTCCACCCAGTGAGAAGTCACCACCAAAGCTCCCACACAAATAATGACAGACAGGGAGAACTTAAACTGCACTGCGCCGCACACACACAGGAATAAACAGTAATGTGAACAGGGCACAACTAAACACAAATATGGGAAGGAGAAAGGATAACGACGGATCATACGACACCAGATATGAATCTCTCTCTCTTGAACACCTCCACTCCAGACCGGAACCACTTGGTATGAAACACAAGCTATAATCGGCGACGCCCATAGGCCAGCATGACTATTTAAAGACCGTGGGCGTGACTAACCATCCAACCTGGTCTCCAGCAGGATTAACCCCCGAGAGCCTGAAGATCAGGCCGGCGCCACTGAGGCTATAGTGGCTGGAGGTGGAACTACCTCTGCCTGCCGGATGCTGTGGTGTGAACAGCGTCCGACATGACAGTACCCCGTCTTCTACGAGGGACCCCAGGGCCCTCAAGACTCATAGGACCCGGCTTGTCCGGATGACGACGGTGAAAAGAACTGACCAGCCGATCCGCATGTATGTCTGAGGCTGGAACCCAAGACCTCTCCTCTGGACCATACCCCCGCCAGTGCACCAAATACTGAAGAGTACGGCGTACTACTCGAGAGTCCACTACCTTGGCGACCTCGAACTCTAACTCGCCATCCACCATGACTGGAGGTGGCATCGGCGTTGTGTCCACAGAGCCTACCACCTTTTTCAATAAAGCCCTGTGAAACACGTTGTGTATCTTGTACACTGCGGGAAGTTCCAACCGATAAGCCACTGGGTTAATGATGGCAGAAATCCTAAAAGGCCCAATAAACCTTGGACCCAGTTTTAAAGAAGGGATTTTGAGTTTTATGTTCTTCGTAGCTAACCACACCCATTCACCCACACACAGGTCCGGACCTGGCACGCGTCTACTGTCAGCCACCCGTTTGTACCTGGCACTCATGCTCAACAAACGCTGTTTCACCCGCCTCCAGACTGATGACAATTGGGCTCCTAGCTGATCCTCCTCCGGGACACCCCCGGAGTCACCCTGACGTAAGGTACAAAACTGAGGATGTTGACCGTACACACAAAAGAATGGAGACTCTCCTGATGACTCTTGGCGGTGATTATTTAATGCGAATTCGGCCAGAGGAAGGAAAGTAGACCACTCCTCCTGGTTGTCGGACACAAAGCATCGTAAATACTGTTCAAGATTTTGGTTCATGCGCTCAGTTTGTCCATTAGACTGTGGATGAAACGCCGATGAATGTGACAACTTGATCCCCAACCTTGAGCAAAAAGCTTTCCAAAACCTCGCCACAAATTGCGTACCCCTATCAGATACTATGTCAGACGGTATTCCGTGGAGTCTGACCACCTCCTTCACAAATACCTGAGCCAACGTCTTAGCATTGGGCAAAGAGGACAACGCCACAAAATGCGCCATCTTTGAAAAACGGTCAACCACCACCAGGATGACCGTGTTCCCTGCCGAGGCTGGCAAGTCAGTGATAAAATCCATGGAGATTTCTGTCCATGGCCTATTGGGTACCCCCAGAGGCTGTAGCGTGCCAGCAGGACGGGTTCGGGGTGACTTAGCCCTAGCGCACGTGATGCAAGCTGCCACGTACGAGACCACGTCCTGCCGGATTTTGGGCCACCAGAAACGACGCGATACCAGCTCTAAGGTGCCCTTCACCCCTGGGTGACCAGCCAGTACCGAATCGTGGTGTTCCTTCAACACCTTAGGCCGAAGATGCAGGGGTACAAATGATTTGTTGGCGGGAAGTCCTGGTGGTACCTCCTCTTGGGCCTCGGCAATCTCCGCCTCTACCTCAGTCGTGAGAGCCGAGACCACTACCCCTTTCTGGAGGATGGGTACCGGCTCTTCCCGAGGTTCTCCCCCCGGAAAACACCTAGACAAAGCATCCGCCTTGGTGTTTTTAGCCCCGGGACGGTACGTCACAAGAAAATTGAAACGAGTAAAAAACAATGCCCAGCGAGCCTGCCTAGGAGACAGACGCTTGGCCGACTCCAGGTAGAGCAGATTCTTATGGTCGGTGATAACTGTGACCTGGTGAGCCGCCCCCTCCAAGAAGTGTCGCCATTCCTCAAAAGCCAGTTTGATGGCCAACAACTCCCTGTTGCCGATATCATAATTCCGTTCGGCCGGCGACAACTTCTTGGAGAAGTAGGCGCATGGATGCATCTCGCTCAAGGACGAGCCTTGAGACAGTACTGCCCCCACTCCCACCTCCGACGCATCAACCTCTACCACAAAAGGTTTAGATACGTCTGGTTGCACCAGAATGGGGGCTGAAGCAAAACTATTCTTCAGACGCTCAAATGCACGTATAGCCACCTCAGGCCAGTTCGCCAGATCGGCACCCTTTTTTGTCATGTCCGTGAGCGGTTTGGCGACGGTCGAAAAGTGTTTTATAAATTTCCTATAATAATTCGCAAACCCCAGGAACCGCTGGAGTGCTTTCAGACTCTCCGGCCTCTCCCATTGCAACACCGCTTGCACCTTAGCGGTGTCCATTTTAAAACCAGCTGCGGACACAATATATCCCAAAAAGGGCAACTCCTGGACAAAAAATAAACATTTTTCCAGCTTAGCATAGAGCTGGTTCTCCCGGAGCAACTGTAACACCTGCCTAACATGCTGCAAATGAGTGTCCCGATCGCTAGAATAAATGAGGATATCATCCAGGTATACAATCACAAATCTCCCCAGGACATGAGCAAAGACATCATTAATAAAATGTTGGAAAACGGCAGGCGCGGTGGTCAACCCAAACGGCATAACCAGACTCTCAAAATGACCCTCAGGAGTGTTAAACGCCGTCTTCCACTCATCCCCCTGACGGACCCTTATGAGGTTATACGCCCCCCTGAGGTCCAGCTTGGAAAACCATTTTGCCCCCGCTACCTGGTTGAACAAATCCGGGATCAACGGCATTGGGTAGGGATCACGGATAGTAATCTGGTTTAACTCTCGGAAATCCAGACACGGGCGTAACCCCCCATCTTTCTTCTTAATGAAGAAAAACCCCGCGGCTACAGGCGAGGACGAAGGCCGGATGTGACCTTTGCTCAGACTCTCCGCGATGTAGTCTTTCAGAGCTTGTCTCTCAGGACCAGAAATATTAAACATCCTGGCCTTAGGTAATTTGGCCCCGGGTTTTAGCCTAATAGCACAGTCATAGGCTCTATGTGGAGGCAGTTCTGAGCAACCCTTCTCAGAGAAAACATCCGCGAAATCCTGCAAAGCCTCCGGCAGGCTGGGCGTCACGGCGGACACACATGTGGCCAAGCAATTGTCTTGGCAGAAACCACTCCATTGTACTATGTCCTGAGTTTTCCAATCAATTACCGGGTTGTGCCTGGACAGCCATGGAAAACCCAGGACCATTTGAGCTGGGAGATTACGGAGGACCCTACATGTAACCGACTCAGAATGTAGGACCCCAATGTGGAGTTTCACCTCTGCCACAAACTCAGTAATCTCCCCTTGAGGGAGGGGAACAGCATTAATGGTCACCACCTGTATGGGGTGAGGAAGTTTTTCAATCTTAAACCCGGCGGTGTGTGCAAACTCCTCATCTATGAGATTGGTGGCGGAACCGCTATCCACAAACACTGATATAGGTAGCTCTCTGCCGGCGACAATAACCTTGGCAGGGAGCATACATTGAGATACCATCATGGAGGATATGCATACGCTCAGTTGGGTCTCCTCCATACCCTCTGAGCTTAACAGTTTTCCGCCGGTGTGACCCTCTTAGGTAGTACCGGGCAAACGTTAACATAATGACCACCTTTACCACAGTAGAAACATGCTCCGGACTTCCGGACTCCCGGAGCGCGAGGCCGAACCTGTGCCACGCCAGCAATCTGCATAGGTTCAGGGGACTCATCTACTTCAACCACACCTGCACCTCTGTTTTCCCCCAGAGGTAGCGTCTCCTGTGCCCCCTGACGAAAACGGCGATCAATACGTATCACCAAACTCATGGCAGACTCCAATGATGCCGGAGTCTCATACATCAGGAGGGCTTGTTTCACCCTCCCTGATACCCCATGAATAAACTGGCTCCGCAGTGCTGGGTCATTCCACTGTGTGTCTACAGCCCAGCGGCGAAATTCCGAACAATAGTCTTCTGCCAAGCGCTCCCCCTGGCGGAGGGCGCGGATTTTAGATTCCGCTAGAGCCAGTCGGTCAGGGTCATCGTAAATGAGCCCGAGGGCAGAAAAAACATTATCGACCGAATGAAATGTAGCAGAGTCAGGTGGTAAGGAAAATGCCCATGCTTGGGGGTCACCACTCAGTAATGACAACACCAGCCCTACTCGCTGGGCCTCATTACCTGAGGATATTGGCCGCATGCGGAAGTATAATTTGCAGGCCTCCCGAAATACGACAAATTTGCTGCGATCGCCTGAAAATCGTTCTGGCAGCGGAAACTTCGGCTCTGCACCGATACCTGCAGATGCCGTTTGCACCTTTGCTACTACCAGGCCCTGCTGCTGAACTGCCCCATTCAACTCGGAGACCTGTATGGACAGCGCCGCCAACTGGCGGGTTATGGAATCTAATGGATCCATGGACTCCTGAAAAATGTGGGCCGATTATAATGTCACGGGGGCTAAGTTCAACTAAGGCTGAAAGACCTGGGGCCCCTGTGGTGTCCCTTTACTAGGGGAAACCCTGTCTGACCCTCAACCCAGGGTTTTTGCTGAAGGTGCAAATGCCTGAGCCTCCGACCTTTCCTTATCTCCTGCTCAGCCCTGCACTTAACCCTCCACCCTCCACCCAGTGAGAAGTCACCACCAAAGCTCCCACACAAATAATGACAGACAGGGAGAACTTAAACTGCACTGCGCCGCACACACACAGGAATAAACAGTAATGTGAACAGGGCACAACTAAACACAAATATGGGAAGGAGAAAGGATAACGACGGATCATACGACACCAGATATGAATCTCTCTCTCTTGAACACCTCCACTCCAGACCGGAACCACTTGGTATGAAACACAAGCTATAATCGGCGACGCCCATAGGCCAGCATGACTATTTAAAGACCGTGGGCGTGACTAACCATCCAACCTGGTCTCCAGCAGGATTAACCCCCGAGAGCCTGAAGATCAGGCCGGCGCCACTGAGGCTATAGTGGCTGGAGGTGGAACTACCTCTGCCTGCCGGATGCTGTGGTGTGAACAGCGTCCGACATGACAGGCTTCCTCAGTTGATTAAGTCGCATAAATAGTCTGACTATGTTGTTTTTGTACACCCCTGGCCATTAAGGTGTATATACTTTGTATTTTATTTTTTGATTTAATAAAATTATGTGATTTTAGCTTCAAAAACTCTCTGACTTCCACTTCTTAATTGAATTGTGGGATTCTTTTGTGCTTATAGTTCTGTGAGTTTTGCTATTTCCTATTAGTAGGGGAATGTATATCTAATTAGCGTACTGAGGCGCAGCGCAGGGCTGCCGCTAAGCCCCGCCCCCGGCCGCGCCTCCTCCGGTCAGCTCCTATGATCGCATGACACTGCATGTGATCAGCGTACCCTATATTTAGTGTTGGGTACGCTGGACGTGCGCTGGTATGATTTTGCCAGCGCTGCGACGAGCGCACAAAAACGCACTCTGTTGCATTTTTGTGTGCTCGACGCAGCGCCAAAAGGTCACATGCAGCGTCATGCGATCATAGGAGGAGCTGACCGGAGGAGGTGCGGCCGGGGGCGGGGTTTAGCGGCGGCCCTGCGCTGTGCCTCAGTATGCTAGTCTGAAAGTAGCCTAAGCAGTCTTCACATCATCCTCTTTCATTAACACTTTTACGCCAAAATTCTGGCATAAAAAGCTTTCAAAAGTCGCACAAATTTGTTACAATCTTCTCTAAAATTTTCCGACTTTTGGCTGTCTCACGCCATTTTAGCTCAGCTCCGAAAAACTGTGCAGAGCTGGTCAGAGGGTCATGGCATCCCCGCTTGTCAAGTTCATGATGAGTGGCTGCATTTCTTAGGGCACATGGAGGCACACAACGCTTTTCAGGCACATCAAATGCATTAAGAGGCATGTACAATTTAGTTGGTAACACATTGTACCATAAGAACCTACGTTTCCAGGCTCCTTCATTACCCGCCAGATGTGTAAACTTGGTTTTTACTGAATTATTAGTTTGCCACTTTTCTAATTATTATCTACCAGCCATTACAGCAAATATAAAACACACACTGCTGTTCTGTCTGTACAGGCTGTGGACAAAGGAAGTAAAAAGTTAAGGAATTCTGAGAAGGCTTTATGGAAAAACAATGAGTTTTTCTGTTGTATGCCCTGAAGCTTTCTGTCTGCTACAGTCTGACTGCACCACAATGCTGAGACCAATAGGGACATAGATGAAACATATGCTATGGGAAACCGAGAATAAAGCAACAGAAACATGGAATGAGAATCACCATGGAATTAGGTCACAGATTTAAGATAATGCTAATGTTCATAATTTCACAGAAGGTTGATCTCCCCTAAAGCTCAACAACCAGATAAGCTAGAAAGGGAAATCATCTATCTGTATTCATTATTTCCATTTGCATTTAGTGCTTGAAATGTAGCAAATTTGCATTTACAGGGGTTTCATTGGGGGGATCCAGACTTTAAAACACTCTACTTGGAGCTGATTTTGAAAACACTTTCAACATTAGTCTTTTCTTTAATATGGATTTATTCACAAATAACCTATTAGACCTCAGTGATGATGTGTCCTGTGTGTACAATAATAACAGAAAAGAGTACAGTGCAGAGGCGTAGCTAGGGATTCAGCTCAGGGGGGACAAAACATCTGAGAGAGCCCCTAACCAGTAACACTAATTACAACTATGATGGCACAGTGATATTATTGCCATATGGAGACATATAGTAGTAGATGCCAGTCCTGCAGAATATTCACTTGATTACAGTAGTAGTTATATATAATCTCTTACAGAAAATGTAGTTACTTTTCCATCTGGCCCAGACCAACATGACAACTTCTCCCAGTCAGGACTCATCTGCTGAGATTACAACAAAGACACATTTGAGTTCTCACATTTCCAGTACAGTCCTCATCTATTCCCTGCCTGCACAAACTCCTCATCCTGCTGATACCCTAATACTGAGCCGTTGCTGCTATATGTGTCCCTATTACTGCACCTGCTGTTTGGCATAATGACAGTGCTCCTCTTACTGCCTCACTTAATAATACCCACCACTGTACTCCTTACATGATAATAATGCCTCCTTTGTGCCTTATAGATGGTAATATTGCCTCCTAGAAAATATACAGTGGGTACGGAAAGTATTCAGACCCCTTTAAATTGTTCACTCTTTGTTTCATTGCAGACATTTGGTAAATTCAAAAAAGGTCATTTTTTTCTCATTAATGTACACTTTGCTGAAAAAGAAACAGAAATGTAGAAATTCTTGCAAATTTATTAAAAAAGAAAAACTGCATTTTTGACGCAGGCTTGCAAGCAGCAGCCTGGCTACCACAGGTGGCAGCAGATAGTCAGACAAGTCGAGTCAAGCAACACACTGTAGCGCAGTACAAAGAGAAATAAACAAACTCAGGGTCAGAGGCAAGCCGAGAAGGTCTGTAGTGGTCAGGAGCGCATAAGCCAAAAGACAAAAGACAGAAGCAAGTCAGGATACAAGCCAAGTCAGAACCGGGAGGTCAATACACTAAAGGGGAACACTGAGTCAAAACGGGAATGGGGGGAAAATAGAGACACGGGTTCAGCCAGCAAATGCAGGAGGACAAAGCAGAGCAATCAGAGTCAGCTACAGCAGCCCTAGTCAAAACTATAACTGACATAGCCTGCAGGAAGCAGCGGACATAAATAGCAAACCAGAACCCAGATTGAGGCTGAGAAAGGTTAACCTCTTCATGAACAGACTGGGAAAAAGGGAAAACAGGACTCCAACCCCTGTATGGATCATGACATTCACGCATTTTATCACATTTATCTCCCAGATAAGGAGGGAGTGGTGGGATGTTTGCTACTGCCAGGTGTCCAAGTGCAGCATTCCTACCTAGTCTAATAGGTAAATGGAACCAGTGTTGCACTCATAGATCTTGAAGAAGGTTTAGGTTTTAGAAAAAAAAACACCTTTTGGGTGATCCTGAATAAAGTAATGGATTGTGCGTGTTACAAACTATACACTATGGAGATGTCTAATGTAATAAAAAGTTCTCCTTGATTTAGATTTCTAGTGACGCATTTCTGGGAACAGCTCCTCTTCAACAGACTGTGCATAGGTATCTGAATTCATTCAGTTTGTTCATTTTTGATGAGCAGATGTATTACAGCATTTTGGGATATTCGATTGTACTATCAATTTATGGAAAGTTTTTATAAACAGTAGTGAACATTTAAAACTTTATTAAGCAAAAAATCTTCCCGATCCTCATGTGATGTAATGTCCATCATCGCATGTATGTAAGGGGATGTCCAGGACTAGGATATTGATGACCTATCCTTAGGACATCCAGCACCCCAACTCCATAGTATTGAGACTAAACATACACTTTGAGCAACCTTCTATTCACAATGTTCTTGCAGTGATATTTTTGTTAAAATGTAAAAACCACAAAGCGACTTCAGTAAATCTACATAGAAGTCAATGAGGTCCACTCGGCATCCTTGGAATCAAACAATGGGTCCATTATGGCACCTGTTATAATAAAAAGTCATAAGGAAAGGTGAATGAAGCCTTATAAGGAGATATATAATATGCTAGAGGCAAGACAAAATACATCCGAATAGTGATCATTTCCTTACTTACGGTTACACCCAAATTATTAGCTCCAGGACCAGATGTGTAATGATCACAGTTGCAGAGATCGTAACGGCAACTGGGCTTGTGCAGGTTGGGGGTCCGCCGTTGCCAGCACCGTCACCAACCAAAACGAGTTCTCATAGATATGAATTAAAAAGTGACTTCTGGCTCCAGCAAACAGTGGCGATCCAGCAGGTTATAATTTACATGAGACAGAATGGAGCGGCGCTGATAAAAGATTACTTATTACTCACCACCCCAGTGCTTTAATAAAAAAAAAAAATACTGAAGTGGTTCTTTAATTTAATTGCAAGTGAATTGTATTTGCCATATTTTGGGGGCTATAAGTCCTCTTTCACACATCAGTGTCTCCAGTACGTGTGGTGACAGTTATCACACGTACCGGAGACACTGACAAAGGTAGACCCAAATGAATAAATTATTTTATTTTGGAACATAATAAAATCCATAAATATGCTACTTGTACATAACAACAAACCCCAATAGGGTACACCAACCACAAAAAAGGTCAAAATAGCCTATAAAAAAAGGTCAAAATAGCCTATACAAAACCTGAATTTATTGCTGTACATGTAATATATCCAAGTGGAAAAACGCCCCCGGAAGAAGCAAGCGGGCGAAACGGGCGTCGGGGCGCAGGGGCTCACAACCACCACGGTCACACACTTTACTCTTCTCAGTCTAGTAAATAACTTGCGTATATATTGATTCTAGTTGGACTGGGTATTTTACCTTAAACTATTTGCTGGATGTTACGATGTGGAAAACACATTTAGATTGTTGTGGGAATTAATTAAACAGGCATATATGGTTTATATGAGAAATGCCCTAGGCAATAATTTATAGGAATTGTAACCATTTTCTGGATACTGCTTGGTTATTCCCAAGGTGTGACTTCTTTTTCCACTTGGATATATTACATGTATTGAGGCTGTCTAACCGCCACAAAAACATGCAGCCACGGTGACTCAAATATAATATACGATCACGCCTGGGATACTCGAATAACACCCAAGCATGTTTGGATCACACGATATCCAAACACGTTCGCACATCACTATTTGTGATCTGTTGTGATATTACTGGGTCACCATTGTTGTAGCACGCTCTGAAACATATCAGAATTACCAGAAAATTATACATGTATGAAAAATCAGCTAGTAAATAAAGAAGAGACAGAGAAAATGTAAATGTATATTACAGCAGTATACAGGCTGGAGCAGGCCTCGCTGCAGAGCCACATTTGCTACAACGTCATTATGAGCAGTGATGTTCCACTCTGGCGCTCTAAGACCTGCAATGCAGAATCACAGCAACTGTAGTCTGCGCACTCCATTCTGCATCATATGAGCACAGTTCTGCATTAGCTGGATACTCTACCTTCCAAGATAAACTACTGTAATGTATGCAAATGATGCTCTTGCAAACTTCTTTGATAAAATATTACTTTATCTCTTAAGGATCCGACTTTTGGTGTTAAGAACCAATGGATTTTTTTTTTTTTTGCACAACTCAAATTTACTTTTTTATCAGGCACTGTAGGGTTTGTTTGCTTATAGGATGATGTGTATTTTTCCATGGAACAATTTTATGGAATGTATAATGCTGCTGGCAGACCTAGGGGATTATTTATATCACAGTCATGCAAAATATTTTTCTTACCAAAAAAGTATTTGGTAAAATTTGTAGCAGAATACAGATCTGTAATAATATCCCTATTTGTAGATAATATAGCAGGTGAATGTTTTCCAAGAATAATAACCTTCCAATAATACCAATGTGTACCTTCAGTGATCCACTAAAAACCTCTTATGATGTGTATGTATCTCAATGAGCTAATTCAAATGAGCAAAAATAAGTTGTATAGTAACTTTATCTTCACTCTGCATTTTCAAATGTAACAGAGTAGGAGAGGACTTGGATCAGAAACAGACATGTCTCTGAGATTTTTTCCAAGTAATGGATCAAATTTACCCATATGAGGCCATGTTCACACGTTCAGTATTTATAAGCCAAAACCAGGAGTGGGCAAAAAAAACAGAAGTGATTATATGTTTCCATTTTTCCTCCAATTATTCCACTCCTGATTTTGGCTTACAAATACTGATGTAAAATACTAACCAAATACTGAATGTGTGAATGTGGCCTAAATCTATGGGACCACGAAAATCATGGACAGCACCCAGATTGCTTTACATCGTGATATCTGTGTGCTGTTGGTGATTAACACTGTAGTGTATTTTTTTTTTCCATCAGCTAATTACTGATGAAATACGGATGGCAAAATATAACATGCTGACCAAACACTTATGCAACTTGGATGAAAAACACTGATGAACAAGGGTCCGTGTTTTTACATACGATAAAAATCATGGACACCTGAATGAGGCCTAAGCCTTTTTGAGACGGTGGAGTTTGTGCTAGTTATTACAGTCCTGTGATTCCTTAAGGCAGCCAGGGTGGTAGTCTTGGCAGTGAACTGTAGTGTTCCCACATAGTGGCACCCCACAGATAAAATATAATGTCCCTCCTGCTGTGTGTGTAGTGTGCGCAGCAGGACACTCACTTCAGTTGCTGGAGTCCTCTCGTCATCTGTCACTCCGACTTCAGATCCACGGATCTCACAAATCACTCCAAACTCCATATCCATGCTCAGCAACTCAACTACACTTAATGGACAGGGTTTCTTGTTATGAATGGGTCACCGAGGAGGATAGCAGGCCCATGCAAAGCCACAGAAAACCAGAGAGGTTGGTAACTAAGCGGATTGCAGACCCCTGATCCTGTCCACACAACTAGCAGTAGCCGTGGAGCGTACCTACGATGATCCTAGATGCCTCGGCACAGGCAGAGAGCTAACTAAGCCTAAAGCAAGAAAGGGGAAATCTAAACTGCCCCGGAGCAAACCCCAATGGAATAGATAGCCCCCAAACATATATTGTTGATGAAACAAAATGAAAACACAAACGCAGGCAGAAAAATAGACTGAGCAAACGATGGGGCCCACACTGACTAGGCAGGAAAGGAAAGGAAAGACACTGCAATCATGCAAAAAACCCTGCAAAAAGTCCAACATGTCTGATGCACAAAAAACACTGAAGTCGCACGACTTCGCCCCCACTGTATCAGCACTCTGGTATATTCTGAAAGCAAAGCAAAAAGAGACCAATATAACAGGGGACAAAACAAACTGGCACATGCAGTAACATATGGGCGGTGATTCAGCACAGCCCCAGCCGGAGCTGGCTGACCCGCACAAAGCAGAAATAGACAAAACCAGATCAAATGCAAACAGAATAGAAAATGAACCACTTAGCTGAACGATGCAGGTAAAGAGCAGGAGACATCAGACCTCAGAAGGCACAGGAAGAAAATCACCAGCCGGGATAGGGGGAGTCAGCTGTCTTAAATCCCAATCAGAGACCCCAGATCTCCAATCGTCTTCCTCATTATCAGGTGGCAAGCCTCTGTCAATCAGATCAGCTCCACTACCTCCAGTAACCACCAGAGGGAGTCCAGAAAGAGAACTCGCAACCCTTCTGTCAATCTGACCAGCTCCACTACCTTCAGTAATTACCAGAGGGAAGCCAGAGAGAGACTTCACAACAGTTTCCATTACAAAAGCAGCACAGTTCCTTTGCAATGGCAGTCTTGACGCTTTCTATGGCAGTCTCCTTTTCTCCTGGCCATCTCCGCCCCCCTGGACAATCCCTGTCCAACTTGACAATCTCTGTCTCGTCTGGCCATCCCGGCCCGTTTGGATAGTCCTTGTCCTGACTGCATCGCCCGTGCCTTTGGGTCCACCAGCTCCTTCCCACTCCCCTCAACCGGTCTCAGTAGGAGAAGTTAGACGGTTTGCCATCTCAGTTGTGCCTAATCCCAACAGTAGGCACCCGGACCCTCTTGGAATTGGTTTCCTCTGAAGGTGGTGACCGCTAGCACGTTCCTCAGCCTGGGACCCCTTCCTACCTTAGCAGCTTTATCCCCACGGCTGGCAGACTATGACTGTTCACTTCTACATCCTGACTGCACTGAGACCTAACCAGGAAGTCCCTCTCTATATCCCACTGCTCTATGCTGCACTGCTCTGTAGCACCTCCCTACTGGAAAACTCCTGTGCTAACTAAACCTAAGCAAATAATCCTATTCTCTATCACTAATGTGCCCCACTAAAGTAATCCCACTATCAGTGTCGGCCTGGGGTGCCAATGACCCACCAGTAACCAACTCCCGTCCCCCCCTTTTCAGCTTCCTGCAAATGTGACACTATCATCAATCACAAATTTCTATAACCATGAACTGTGTAGATTGATAAATGAATAAGATGCCGCCATTGTCTGTACATAAGGATTCAAGTATATAGTGCTAAGTACTGCTCATATAAGAGGGTGGTTTCCTACTCTTCCACAGGGACCCACCGGAGGATTCTCCTGCTCTCCTGTGGGCCAGTAAAAGCCTGCCCACTATTGTCTTATGCTAACCTCTATTTTATCCCTACTTCTATACATAACACATATCACATACATCCACATTACCGTACATAAATAATACAGCAACAGTACATTAACGAAAAACAAGATGCTGCACGTGTTACATGTGTACAGCGACCACAGGGGTGGAAGACACCTGACGGACACTGTCACCTCCTTACAATTACAGCAGCCTTGGCACTGAACCAGTTTGTAGGAGATAGGCGAGAAGAAGGTAAGTTTCATGGAGGTTGCCGTGTAGGATCTGAGAAATGCATCCCTAACATTTATTTCTAAAGCTGAACTTCCAAGTATACAATTAAAAAAACTTTGTATGTTTACCTACCTCCTCGGCTTCCAGTTATATAAGTAATGCTGGATATCCCTGCAGTCACAGTCCTATGGACACTATACATACCCAACTAATTTTGATTGGTGGGCTGCACAGCCCCAACACGTCACGCTGATGTCCGTGGGAATTCTATACCTGCCAGCTCCCCTGGTGTGGTCCCCAGCTTCATTCATTGTCATCTGTGTATGATCCTGAAGCTCCTGGTTGTCACAGGCGTAGTGGTGGGAGCGCGCACACATTGCTCACATTGTACCGCTCTCTCCGCTGCAATGCACGCTCAACTGCATGCATGAAGCCTGTGACTATCAACATTTAACATTCCTAATTTGCTCCCCTAATATACACAAAAACGTGTGTATAAAGGCTTTTCTATGACTAATCTCACAAATTCCTGGTGTAGGATAGTACCATTATGGTTACAGAAGAAAACACTTTAATTCAGTTCTCATCTGGCTGTATTAGAAAGCAGGTATTCTGAAAAAAATATTTATAATTCCTTATTGTTATGTAAGACTCTAATTAAAGAAGTTTTGAAAATGCTACATGCCTAAACAATGCAAAGGAAAACACGCCAGAAAGAACGTGGAGTCTTATTTTGCAGTATGCAAGGAAAAAATTTGGTTAGTAACTTCAAAGGCTTGTCTTAAAGGGATTTTGATTTTCTATCTGATTAAATAAGTTACTAAAAGTATTCAGAGGAATAATAAATGTCACACAACCTCACCGATCCACTGCAGGCCTGATCTGGCATCTACCTGCTCGCTGCTGTTTGACATGACGTTGGTAGTGTCGAGTTGCCATCAGACAGGCGTGGGAACAAATCTCACCCTGTCACCAAACCTCCCCCCGCATCACCTCCAATAATCCCCACCACAGAACACGGAGACTCGGAATTTCTTTTGGCCACAGCAGCCTTTATTATAAACACCAAAAACACAAACAGTGAATCATAAATCACATTAACAATAACATGAACCTGAGAAGGAGTCCTTGAAGCCCCAAGATCTTGGTGAATAACCCCAAAAATTGCTGTGGACAAAAACCCCTCATGATTGCTCCCAGCCGATACCCCACTGGCTCGGGAGCACCAACACCGATATATCTTGTCCACTAAGCTACTCGGGGATCCGCCACTAAGGCCGGAAACTCCCCCACCACCTTTCACCAGGTCACCCCCAAGATACCTGTTTAACGAAGGAGACCCTAGACACTGAGTCTCCAAACCCAATTTTTACCGACTTCAAGGACTCCCCCCCCCCTCTCGAAACCGCCATGACCCAAAATAAAAATAACCAACGACACACCAAGAACACAAAGGGAGGGAGGGCGGGACTTCTTCTTGGGGGGACCGGATCCAAAGAGGAAGGGGACACCCACACCCCTCCTCTATATACTCCCCCAACTCCAGGGTACTCCCCCTGGTAGCCGACCACCCCCCCGTCATGCTGGCCTCCGCCTATGCCTCCTTGGGGGGGGCAGGGGAGGCTCAGCTCCGGCCAATTCTTTTTTGATTAATTCCTAGAAACAGCAGAAATCCCAGTTCAGCCATTCACTAGCTGATGTGGATCAAAACTGCACCAATGATTGACCAAGTAGGCATGTGTGGCTATTACTGATGTGTTAAGGATGAGATTAGAAAGCACAGATCAGCGGGGGATGGGTATAGCCGAGAACAGACTTGTGAGGGATGCATGAGAGTCAGTATCATTTTTTAAATTATTATTAACCTGTCTGATCCCTTTCATTAATAAGTTTCATCAGATGGAAAATGGAAAAGCCTTTAATATTTAACACTAAGGCCACACGTTGAGTATTTGGGGAGTTTTTTACCTCAGTATTTGTGAGCCAAAACCAGGAGTGGGTGATAGATACAGAAGGGGTGATCCAACATAATATGGGCAAACTACTTTAACACTTAATATTAACTGAACTGTATTTACTACAACTTTTTATAGTGGGACGTCCATTCTAGGATGGAAAAATCCCTTTAAGGAATAACATCCACTAGCCATATTGGCTAAAATAATCAAACCTGTTAATTTCTACTTGTAGCTTGGTCCATGCTGATCTTTGTATGCTCCACTGACATAACTGCTGCCGTCAGTCATGCATCATTCTGCAGTCAGCGATAGGCTCCGGCAATCATGTGTAAGTACAGAACATCACTGATCTGCCAAACTACAAACCATAAGCATCTTCTCCAATTCTTTTTCTTTCAGACCTGATCAACTCTTTAAGGCCTCATTCACACACTCATAAAAAAATGGTATCTGTGTCACCAGTGTTTTGGATCAGTGTGTCATCGGTGTTTGGTCTGTGTGTCCATTTTTACCATCAGTGTGTTATCAGTGTTTGGTCCATGTGTCCATTTTTACCATCAGTGTTTCATTAGTGTTTGGTCCGTGTGTTCGTTGTTACCATCAGTGTGTCATCAGTGATAAGACCTCACATGACTCGGTGGGTCAAAATATGGAAAAATTATAGCTCTCAAAATGTAGTGATGCAAAAACTATTTTTATAATAAAAAGCGTCTTTTAGCATGCGACAACTGCCAAATATAAAAAGCCGCCATAAATAGTAAATCAAACCCCCCGTTATCGTCCTCTTAATTATGGAAAAATAATAAAATTAAAAAAAAAATGTATTTATTTCCATTTTCCCATTAGGGTTAGGGTTAGGGCTAGGGTTAGGGCTGAGATTAGGGTTAGGGGTGTGTTGGGGTTAGGGTTGGAGTTAGAATTGGGGGGTTTCCACTGTTTTGGCACATCAGGGGTTTTCCAAACGCGACATGGCGTCTGATCTCAATTCCAGCCAAAAAAGTCAAATGGCGCTGTTTCCCTTCCGAGCTCTGCCATGCGCCCAAATAGTGGTTTACCCCCACATGTGGGGTATCAGCGTACTCAGGACAAATTGCACAATAACTTTTTCGGTCCTGTTACCCTTGGGAAAATAAAAATTGAGGGTGAAAAGATCATTTTTGTGGAAAAAATATGATTTTTTAATTGTACGGCTGCACGTTATAAACTTCTGTGAAGCCCTTGGGGATTCAAAGTGCTCACCACATATCTAGATAAGTTCCTTAGGGAGTCTAGTTTCCAAAATGGGGTCACTTGTGGGGGGTTTCCACTGTTTAGACACATCAGGAGCTCTCCAAATGTGACATGGCATCCGATCTGAATTCCAGCCAATTTTGCAGTGAAAAAGTCAAACCGCGCTCCTTCCCTTCTAAGCTCCGCCATGCTCCGAAACAGTGGTTACCCCCCACATATCAGGTATCAGCGTACTCAGGACAAATTGCACAATAACTTTTGCAGTCCAAGTAATTTTTTTTGTGAAAAAAAGTTAAATGTTCATTTTATCGGTCGTCCATGACAGCACCACCTGAGAGAGGGGATCCGCCCTTCAGGAACAGGAAACCTACAGATACAAAAGGGCGGCACCTCTCCCACGCATCAGTTGGTTTCCTGTTCCTAGAGGACGGGACTTCCTTCAGATCGTCCATCATGGAGTCGTCGAGGGATTCCCAGGCCGGCTGACCGACTCAGGTAGCGGGGGGATCTCCTACCTCGGTCAAGCTCGGGGTACCTGGAAGCGCCACGGTGGGGCCGGGTAGGTCGCCACGGCAGTGGTTAGAGCAGGCGGAGCAAAGGGTCCGGTGGACAGCCGTCTCCAGAATGCGGGCACCAGGTATGTATGCAGGCCCCTCCTGATGCGTTTTCCCCCGGGGTCCGGTCTCAAACCCCCTCCGGCCGGGTCGGCGGTTGCGTCCGGTCGCCAAGCGCAGGCTGGCGCGCATGGGGACGGCGGGCATACCGGAGCCGGGGGCGCCGTGCCGGCTCCTTTCCGCGCGCTCCCGCGGCCTCTGAAGCGCGGCGGAAGTGACGCGGTGGAAGGGGCGGGGCCGGGAACGCCAAAACCGGAAGTCGGGTGCCGGCCGCCTTCCTAGTGTGCGCGGCGATCCGGGGGGACGCGCGGTACCCGAGGCGGTGGGGGGGACGGTTCATGCGGGGGAAGGTCGCGGGAGGGTTCCTGGGGGAGGTGCCGCGCCAGTGCCCTGCTGACCGGATACTGGGAGGCCTTAAAGGGCAGGAGGTGATGCTGCCGGGGTGCTTCTGAAGGCCCAGCGATGGATGACAGAACCCCCATAGAGCAGCAGGACGTGCAGGAGCACCCACAGAAGGAGGCCTCGGTGAAGCCTCATACGAGTGGAAGCAGACGAGTGAGCAGAGCCGCAGAAGTTCCTCCAGTCTAAAGGATTCCCCCTGCCTCGCTCCGTGATCCGGTACCTGCCTCATCTGCATGGGTAAGAGATCTCCGTGAATGTACCCTGATGCAGTGTTCCCTTATGCTGGTTTCGCAGGGGAGGAAAGCTACGGTAAAACAGAAGCACGGGGAATGTGCGCTCTGTAGTTGCCCCTTACCAGACGGCCACCCCAAAAGACTATGTCAGCCATGTGTGCGACAGACGGTAGGGGTTGGAAGGGGACCAGGGCCCAGGCATAGACTGACAGACCCTTGCACTCTCCCCCATCCTTACAGGGACAGAGATGAAAGCCCTATCTAAAAGGGACTCTTCTAGGGGGAGAGAATTTAGTTTCTCAGGGTCGGAGTCTTCAGCTGCCCCTAGGAACAATTACTCCTCGGATTCCCCGGCCTCCACTTCATCCTCTTCGGATGAAGACTCAAGCCGATTCTGCTTCCCATTAGACCAGATGGACAAGCTAGTTAAAGCAATAAGGTCCACCATGGCAGTAGCAGACTCAAAGCCAGAGCTTTCGGCACAGGTAATGTTCGGAGGTCTAGATCCCAGGAAACACAAAGCTTTTCCATTAAATGATAAGGTCCAGAGCCTGATAGAAAGGGAATGGAAGAGACCCGAAAAAAGGGGCTCCTTACCACCTGCCTTCAAACGGAGGTACCCATTTGATGACCCAGTGGTAAACAGATGGGATAAGGCCCCTAAGCTGGACGCGGCAGTAGCCAAAGCCTCCAAAAAGTCCTCCATACCGTTCGATGATATGGCCTCCTTAAAAGACCCGCTGGATAAAAAAGCGGATTCCTTTCTAAAGGGAACATGGGAGATGTCAGCAGGCGCCCTAAGACCAGCGATAGCTGCCACTTGTATAGCCAGATCCGTGATGGTCTGGCTAGATCAACTAGATTCCCATCTGAAGGACGGAGCCCCAAGAGCATCCAGTCGGAAAACTCTACCGATCATCCAGAGTGCTGCGGCTTTCTTGGCTGATGCCTCAGCAGACTCGGCAAGGATGGCGGCTAGATCAGCTGGGTTATCAAACGCAGCTCGAAGGGCCCTCTGGTTAAAATGCTGGCCAGGAGATATCCAGGCCAGGTCACGACTCTGCTCCATTCCATATGAGGGGAATATCTGTTTGGCCCCGTCCTGGACGAACTTTTAGAGAAAGCCGGGAACGATAAAAAGAAGTTCCCCAGCCTCCCGAATCCTTCTTATAGACGCCCCTTCACCAGGAAAGGATATTTCCATAGAAGGCCGTCCAGAGAGCAGGGCAGATGGGACGACAAAAGAAGGAGAGGTACAGGTTTCATGTTCGGAGGAGGGGGGCGCCAGGAATGTCCATCACGTGACACTAAAAAACCGCCCCAATGACTAGATGCTGTGGGGGGAGACTAGCTGCCTTCTACCCAGCCTGGTCGCTGATCTCTAGCAGCAACTGGATACTGGGGGTGATAGCTGCGGGTTTACGACTAGAGTTCACCCGGGTTCCCCTAGATCGATTTAAGGTCACCCCTCTCAGGTCTTCCACATCAGAACAAGCTGCCCTGGAGGCCGAGGTTCATGAGCTTTGCCACAAGAAAGTCCTGACTATGGTTCCAGAGGGAGAAAGGGGGAAAGGTTTCTACTCCCCTCTGTTCCTGGTCCACAAGCCAGACGGCTCCTTTAGGACTATAATTAATCTCAAGTCCCTCAAACGATTTCTTGGTTATACGGCCGTTCAAAATGGAAACAATCAATTCAACAATAAAGTTGTTGTTGTTTCAAAACTGCTTTATGGTGGTGCTAGATTTAAAAGATGCATACTACCATATACCCATTCATACAGCCCATCAGCGCTTCCTCAGAGTAGCGGTTCAGTTAAATGGGTCAGTTGAACATTTCCAATATGCGGCCCTCCCCTTTGGGGTGGCAGTCGCTCCCCGGGTGTTTACGAAAGTGGTGGCGGAAGTTATGGCCTATCTACGTGAATCTAACATTCTAGTAGTCCCCTACTTAGATGACTTCCTGATTATAGGGAAAACGGCAAAACATTGTAAGGAACAGCTACAGAGGGCAATGTCGGCCCTAGAGCGGTTAGGTTGGCTGCTTAATATCAAAAAATCTCGGTTACAGCCGATGAGAATTCAGCAATTTTTAGGCCTGATTCTAGATTCTGAGAAACAGGCTGCCTCCGGAGAAGCTTGTTCGCCTACACTATCAGATCCTAAACGCTGCCAATAACCCCACCATGTCCCTCAGGAAAGCCATGTCCCTTCTGGGTTCCCTTTCCTCCTGTATCCGGCGGTCCAGTGGGCCCAGTTTCATTTAAGAACACTACAGGGGAGGTCTTACGGCATCAAAAAATCCTTGGAGGTTACTTGGAGGGCCAGCTAACTTGTCCCGAAGCACAAGGGAGTCCCTAGAGTGGTGGCTAGAAAAGGATAATTTGTCCAGAGGGGTTCCCTGGGAGTGTGACATATCCCCCATAGTCACTACGGATGCTAGCCCTTCCGGTTGGGGGGCTCATATGGGTGAAGTCCTAGTCCAGGGCCTATGGGACCATCACCAGATAAAAATGTCATCTAATTTGAAAACAACTGACAGCAGTAGAGCAGGCAGCTAAGAAGTTACTTATGTATCTGCAGGGCCATCATGTGCGAGTGTTCTCCGACAATCCGGTCACAGTGGCTTATGTCAACCACCAAGGTGGGACTCGTTCCAAACCCCTGAGGAATGTGGCAGAACGGTTGTTCCAACTAGCAGAACAGCCATTCTAAAGCTGAATGTGCATGCCCTCGTCAGAGCGCAGCCGTTAAGCAGCTTGAGGCCGGGCCAGTACCGGCATGGGAGACTGGCTGGGAATCCCTTGTCCTGTTGACATAAATGCCGCAACCTACTAAAACAAGGAGAATGGTCCCTAAACAATTCGATCTTCGACCTGATTATACAAAAATGGAGACAGCCAGAGGTAGATCTCTTCGCCACCAAGGAAAACAGGAAATTAAGACTATTCTGCTCCCTAAATCCCAGAGAGAACCCCCTGGCGGTAGATGCCTTTCTGATAAAGCGGGACTTCAGGCTAGCATACGCCTTCCCTCCCCTATCGCTACTACCCTTGGTGTTGAGAAAAATCAAGAGAGACAGAGCAAGGGTCATAGTCATTGCTCCATTTTTGCCCAGGAGGGCATGGTTCTCATGCCTCAGGACCATGTCGGTGTCCGATCCTTGGGTTCTTCCGGACATCCCGGATCTCCTATCCCATGGCCCAGTCTTCCACCCTCAGGTGGCTGGCCTACATCTGACGGTGTGGAGTTTGAGCGGGCACTCTTAAAAGAAAAAGACTTCTCCCCAGACTTGATTAACACCCTACTTAAGAATAGGAAAGCCATTACTACCAAGATCTATGCTAGAATTTGGAAGAAGTTCCTGCAGCGCTCTGAAATAGTTGCTGGGGGTTCAACTCCAATAAATCAGATCTTAGAGTTTCTTCAGAAAGGTCTGGATATGGGACTTTCCACTAGTACTCTTAAAGTACAAGTATCAGCTTTGGGGGCTCTCTTTAGCTGCAACATCGCAGGTAATTACTGGATCAGTAGGTTCATTAAGGCAGCAGGTAGGTCCAGGCCAGTAGTGAAGGATAGATTCATGCCATGGGACTTGAATCTAGTCCTTACGGCCATGACGGAAGCTCCATTCGAACCTATTTCATCAGCTTCCATTAAAAATCTGTCACTCAAAGTAGCCTTCCTGGTAGCTCTAACCTCAGCTCGCAGAGTAAGCGACATCCAGGCATTATTTAGGCGTCCTCCTTATATACAGGTTAGGACGGGTAATAATCAGACCTGATCCGGCGTACTTACCTAAAGTGGTTTCTAACTTTCATAGGACTCAGGAAATAGTCCTTCCATCCTTCCTCCCTAATCCAGCTAATGAGAAGGAAGAAAAACTACATACCCTGGATGTTAGGAAATGCCTCATAGAATATCTGGCAGCTACCGATCCTTGGAAGAAAGATAATGCCCTATTTATTTCCCACCAAGGCCCTAGGAAAGGTTGTAGAGTGTCAAAAAATACACTAGCCAGGTGGATTAGAGAAGCAATTTCTGTAGCATACACTTCAAAAGGCAGGTCGCCACCTGGGAAGCTGAGGGCGCATTCCACCAGAGCCATGGCGACCTCGTGAGCCGAGAGATCAGAAGTCTCCATCGACCAGATATGTAAGGCGGCTACTTGGTCCTCTCCGAGCACCTTTTATAGTCATTATAGGCTAGACCTGGGTGCTTCCACAGACCTCTCTTTTGGTATAAGGGTACTGCAGGCTGTAGTCCCTCCCTAAATAGTTATTACTCTCTGTAATTCTCTCAGGTGGTGCTGTCATGGACGACCGATAAAGTCTTAGTTACTCACCGGTTAACGGTATTTTTCGGAGTCCATGACAGCACCCGTATATTCCCTCCCTTTTAGTCTATTTTGGGTGTGCACTCCTTCCTCTTATACGTACACGGGTAATTTAAATAGTCGTGTATAGTATTGTATATAAGTTATGCTATTAACCATTGTGGTCCTCTGTGCTCTGTAATCCAACTGATGCGTGGGAGAGGTGCCGCCCTTTTGTATCTGTAGGTTTCCTGTTCCTGAAGGGCGGATCCCCTCTCTCAGGTGGTGCTGTCATGGACTCCGAAAAATACCGTTAACCGGTGAGTAACTAAGACTTTTTTTTTAAACATTCAAAAAATTCCTGTGAAGCACCTGAAGGGTCAATAAACTTCTTGAATCTGGTTTTATAGACCCCTCAAAGTGACTTCAAATGTGATGTGGTCCCTAAAAGTAAAATGGTGTTGTAAAAATGAGAAATCGCTGGTCAACTTTTAACCCTTATAACTTCCTAACAAAAATTTTGGTTCCCAAATTGTGCTGATGTAAAGTAAACATGTGGGAAATGTTACTTAATAAGTTTTTTGAGTGCCATATCTCTGTGATTTAAGAGCATAAAAATTCAAAGTTGGAAAATTGCGAAATTTTCAAAATTTTCGCCAAATTTTTTTTCACGGATAAGCGCAAGTTATATGAATGAAATTTTACCGCTAACATGAAGTACAATATGTCACGAGAAAACAATGTCAGAATAACCGGGATCCATGGAAGCGTTTCAGAGTTATTACCTCATAAAGGGACAGTGGTCAGAATTGTAAAAATTGGTCCGGGCATTAACATGCAAACCACCCTTGGGAGTAAAGGGGTTAATGGATGGATAAATAAATAAATGAATTACTAAGCTTCTTCTATCCTTTGCAACATTAAATATGGACAGCACATAGATGCCATCCATGTTCTGTACATGTTTTTCATGGATCTGTGGTAGTCGCAGGTACGCAGGATGCAGTGACAAGACGGAGACGGAGCAACCTTAAATTCAACTTTAAAATGTGAGTTATTTTGGTAAGCTGACAATAGTTTTCTTTGCAGGGTTTCAAACAACAATATACAGAGATAACACGATATTAACTACCTGGTCGGGGCCAGTAACTATATGGCCGCGATATGGCCAACTAGGAGTCCAGGAACTATAATTAGCTAACGACGAAGTGTCACTTATCCTTCTCAGACGTCCTGCAGAGCTGTTGTCCAGGAAGTGTCCGTTCGGCGTCTCAGCCGCAGGGCCCAGCCGACGAGGAGCTGACGCAGGATTCTGGCGTTCCTACGCCCAGGTGTAGAGGGGGCACAACAGGCCCCAGGAGAGTCTCTCAGCATTGGGCCTCCTGACAGAGACAAGATGGTGGCGGTTGTGGGCCTGAACGTATGGGCCATAGCGGCGGGCTGGAATGGGTCAGTGGCCACCGCGGGGTGCAGCGTCCGGGCCGCAGCCGCAGTGCTGACCGTAGCAGAGGCGGCCGCGGATGGCAGCGCACAGGCCGCAGCCGCGGAATGGAGTGGGGCAGCGGCGGCAGTGGGCAGGCCGCAGCCGCAGGCTGGAGTCGGGCAGTGGCGGCTGCGGGTGGCAGTGGGCAGACCGCAGCCGCCAGCTGGAGTCGGGCAGTGGCGGCCGCGGGTGGCAGCGGGCAGGCCGCAGCCGCAGGCTGGGATCGGGCAGTGGCGGCCGCGGGCGGCAGTGGGCAGGCCGCAGCCGTGGTCGGGGCCGTGGTGTCACGGGTCTCGGTGTCTGAAGCGCAACCGCGGGCGTCCGGTTGGTGTCACTCTGCTGTGCTGCTTGGTGCTGTCCTCTCCCTGATACCGGTGAGTCCCCGTCCAATCTCCCTGGCAGATGCTGACTCCTTCCGGCTCTCTGGTGCCACCTAGTCTTCCAGCTCTTTCTCTCCCGCTCCGTCGAGTGCCCCCTGCTGGCGTTGGGGCAGTGGCGACCAGGGGTGGCAGCGGGCAGGCCGCAGCCTCAGGCTGGAGTCGGGCTGTGGCAGCCGCAGGTGGCAGAGGGCAGGCCGCAGCCGCAGGCTGGAGTCGGGCGGTGGCGGTCTGCGGGCAGGCCGCAGCTGCTGAACAGAGTAATGCAGTGACGGCTGCGGGTAGTAGCGGGCAGACCGCAGCTGCAGGCTGGGGTCAGGCAGTGGCGGCCGCGGGTGGCAGCGGGCAGGCGTTCTATGTTCCTTTTATAACTGTTCCGCCCCCACTCCTTCTAGAACGGTCTCTGGTCCGTCCTCTAATTATGTCCGCCGGAAACAGTTCCCTTTGGAACCTTGGTGACAGCCCCCTTGGTTCCGGCCCGGTCACACGCGGAAACTCTCCCCCCTACAGATCCATAGACTTGTATTGGCAATTTTCATCCGTGATACCAGAAAAAAAGTCATGCCTCCATGAGTTTTCCATGGATACAGGGCTTGTGAAAAAAAACATGGACATGTGAATAGCACCAAAGATTAAATGAGTATGTGTTGTATCTGTGAAAAAAAACTAATACAACACATACATGCAACACGGACGTGTGAACGAAGCCTAAGGCTAGGGTATACATAGACTTTCTGTAGAAAGCCATTTTTTACAGAATATTCACAACATTAGAAAGAGATTTTAATTTCTAAGCAATTTCCATAATACTTAATAACTGGAGTTTTTACCATTTCTCACAAATGTTATGTAATGATAAAAATGCTTTTTCATGCCAAGTAATCTCGTAGGTAGATGTTACATGACAGTGAAGTGTAAAATACACTACATACAATGAGGTTTTAGCTGGACCATTTTATGCTATGGAAAAGCTTGAAGTTCATGTTTATTTTGGAAGGAAAAAAACACGCTAAGGCCGCGTTCCCACTGCGCTATGGCAGTCCGTTTAATGGACTGCGTTACATCACGGTATAACACAGTGTAACGCAGTCCATTAACGCTGCCATAGCCTCCCATTAACTAGCGCATCGCGACGTATGCCGTAAAGCGGCACACGTTCACGATGTGCCGTTAAGCACTGACTGAGCCTCGGACGCAGCCTGCAGCGTCTGAGGCTCCGTCACAGCTAGCGCTGATGATTCATCAGCGCTAGCGGTCATAGCATGTCACTGTTATGCTATAGCATTAACACAGCCTGTCAATGCTATGCGTTGATAGGGCTTGTTTAACGCTATGTGTACCTGGCCTTAAATGCGTGTGTAATGCCAACATATGCGAGAAACTCGGACAAGTCTCGAATCTTAATCTGCTGCCAGCACTCGGGAGCGGAGCATGCGGCTGCATAGAAATACATTATTATTCCTGTGACTCGCAATTACAGGTTGATTATAATCTGTCAGGGCAATTAGCACAGTAGTGACAGATGTGCTACAGATGTAGGAACATGGTAGTGTGTACTATTCATCTACAGATCAAGTGGATCACACCCTTTTCTTGCCTATGGATCCACTGGTCTCACTTTCCACTTACAGACATGGCCAAAAGTTTTGGAACCCTTGAAATTGTTCCAGAAAATGAAGAAATTACATATGTTTTGTTATACATGTTTATTTCTTTTGTGTGTTTTGGAACAACCCAAAAAAAACCTGAAAAAAAAGCAAATTTGACATACCGTATTTTACGCGTTATAAGACGCACTTTTTCCCCAAAAAATTTGTGGGGGAAATGGGGGTGTATATCATAATGCGTATATACCTTACCGGTACCATTGCTGCATGCTGGGATGAGGGGGTGCTCGGTGATGCTGCCCGGGGTATCCGTTGCTGCTGCCTGGGGTGTCCACCGCTGCGGGGGGGCTTTGCCAACATTTCGTGAAAGTCCAGAGCCCCCCGCAGTTCCGTGGTTTCCTGTGCGGTGGACTCCGGGAAAATGGCAGCTGGGGGCGGCGCATGCGCAGATGGAGATCTCGGCATCAAGATCAGCGCTGAAATCTCACCTCCCGAGATCTTGGTGCCGAGATCTTCATCTATGTATGCACCGCCCCCCACAGGGAACCACGGAACTACGGGGAACTCTGGCCTTTCACAAAATGTCAGCAGAGCCCCCCAGCAGCGGCGGACACCCCGGGCAGCAGCACCGGACACCCCAGGCAGCAGCGCCGGGCACCCCAGCAGCACCGCCGGGGACATCCGCAGCGCTGGACATGTGCAGCACTGGACACCTGCGGCGGCGCACTGCACATCGTACACCCCCTCATCCCAGCCTGCGGCCTGCAGCATCACCCCACTCCTGCATCCTCCAGCAGCGACCCTGGGACCCCTCTTCACCGCAGCCACCCCCCCCCCCAGTAAGCAATAAGACGCATGGATTATAAGAAGCATCTCAAAATTTGGGGTGCGTCTTATAATCCAGAGTGTCTTATAATACGAAAAATACAGTAATTTCACACAAAACCCCCAAAATGGGCCAGACAACATTGTTGGCACCATCATCTTAATATTTGGTTGTACTCCCTTTAGAATAAATAGCCACTTCCTATTACCATCAGTAAGCTTCTTAAACCCTACAATTGCTCCAGGTCGCTCATATTTGAAGGATGCCTTCTCCAAACAGCAATTTTAAGATCTCTCCATGGTTGTTAAATGAGATTTAGATGCGGGCCCATTGCTGGCCACTTCAGAACTCTCCAGCTATTTGTTTCTTTCCATTTCTGGTTTGTGCTTGAGGGATGTTTGGGGGTCATTGTCCTGCTGGAAAACCCATAATTTAGGATGCAAACTCAGCTTTCCCACACTGGGCAATACATTGACTTCACCCTGAGGAAGGCACGCCGCTGAAACATGCGTTGGGGAAGTGGCACCATCGCTGTTATACAGGTAGTTATGACGATTAGGAGCAGGTTACGTCCGAGAGTGGACCCTCTGGATCGCGGATCTGGAGCCCCTGGGGCGAGCACGCCAGGTGAAGGCCGACCCCTATACAGGGATCGTTTGGGGCAGGACCACAGGGGACAGAAGCGCGACAGCCGGAACCAAGAGGGACGGCTCGAAGGCCAGCAAGGCTATGGGAGACAGATGGAACTAAAGGAACTGGAGCAGGAGTTCCTGGGCCGGAAGGAGGAGCAATAGAAACAGCAGGGAAAGGTACAGAGAGACTGGCGGAGAGGCTCATACACAACCGACAGACAGGGAAGACACTGGGGAATGCACGGACAGAGCAGGGCAAAGGCAGGCAAGGAGGACGGCACAGGAACAAGGACAGAGGCGGAAAAACGGGTGATAAGGAATGCACGTGAAGTGAGAACTACAGTGGAACTGTAGCGGCCAGAAAGGTGCAGGGGTACCACACGATCACCAGGCGCCCTCCTCATAGGGAGGACGCCTGAAATATCATAGAGCCAGGAAGTACATCCTCCAGCCCCGCCCCTTAGTGACGCCCCCCCCACCAGAGGAAGAGAGAGGGAGGACGCTCGCCCGCGACCTAAGGCCGCCGCGTGCCCGCAGCAGGGTGGAAGGCAGAGCGGGCGTGCACGTGGACGGGGGCGAGCAGGTGAGGAGACGCTGCGGCGGGAGCCGCTGCTGAAGGGGCATCGGCGGTCACGGCCGCCGACGTCACAGTACCCCCCTCCTTACGTCCTCCCCTTCTGAGGTTGGCCAGAAATCTTTTCATGATAAGAGTGGCATTGACATTCTCTCGAGGCTCCCAGGACCTCTCCTCGGGACCAAAACCCCTACAATCGATAAGAAAAAGAGTTTTTCCCCTGACTTTTTTCATGGCCAAAATGTCTTTTACTTCAAAGATGTCATCCGAGCCAATTGGTGAAGGAGAGGCAGTGGAAGCTGGTTGGAACTGATTCAGAATCACAGGTTTCAGGAGCGAGACATGGAAGGCGTTAGGAACCCGGAGCGAAGCAGGCAACCTCAGTTTATAAGCCACTTCATTAATGCGTCTAATCACTTCAAAAGGCCCGATGTATCAGGGACTTAACTTGTAAGAAGGGACTTTCAGGCGGATATGTTTGGTTGAAGGCCAGACTTTGTCACCAGGATGGTACGGAGGAACATCCTTCCGTCTCTTGTCCGCATGTTTCTTAATTCGGGCACTGGCATTCTCGAGCGCCTCCCTGGTTTCCTTCCAAATTTGCGAAAATCCCTTGGCAAGAGTATCTGCTGCGGGAACTCCTGATGACGTGGAAAAGGGCAGCGGAATACCAGGATTCTGACCTGTTACCACAAAAAATGGTGATTTGGCGGTTGATTCGCTGGGATGGTTATTATGCGAAAATTCAGCCCAGGGTAGGAGAGAGACCCAATTGTCTTGATGGGCGTTGGAAAAGTGACGTAAGAAGGTAGTCAATAATTGATTAATTCGCTCCACTTGCCCGTTGGTCTGAGAATGATATGCAGAGGAAAAATCGAGAGATGTACCCATAAGTCGACAGAGAGCCCTCCAGAATCGAGAGATAAACTGGACCCCTCGATCCGACACGATCCGCTGAGGAAGACCATGCAGCCTGAAGATCTGGTGGATGAAGATCTCGGCCAACCTCGGGGCTGACGGCAGTCCGGGTAAGGGAATGAAATGGGCCATCTTGGAGAAGCGATCTGCTACGACTAAGATGGTGGTACATCCAGCTGAGCGGGGGAGATCAGTCACAAAATCCATAGCAATTTGCTGCCAAGGAGTTTCTGGAACTGGTAAAGGGTGAAGAAGTCCGGAGGGCAGAGTCCTTGCAACCTTGTTCTGGGCACAGGTCGTGCACGAGGCGACATAGTCCATAACATCCTGGCGAAGGGCGGGCCACCAGTAATAACAGGAAAGCAGCAATAAGGTCTTCTTAGTCCCAACGTGCCCAGCAACTTTGGAGGAATGCCCCCCAGCGCAGCACCTCCGAACGTTTGTCTTGAGGAACGAAGGTTTTGCCTGGTGGAGGAGTAGAGAAATTCACAGGAGCCACGGTGATAACTTTAGCAGGCTCGATAATGTACGATGGATCCCTCTCTGGCGACTACAAAGACCTGGAAAGTGCATCCGCTTTGATGTTCTTATTGCCAGGTCAGAAGTGAAGCTTAAAATCAAAACGGGAAAACTACAGAGCCCATCTGGCTTGCCGGGAATTGAGTCTTTGGGCGGACTGCAGGTAGGCCAAATTCTTGTGGTCCGTGAAGATGATGAAAGGGTGTACTGCCCCTTCGAGTAAATATCGCCACTCCACCAAGGCCATCTAAATGGCTAGCAATTCCCGATCTCCAATGGAGTAATTGCACTCCGCAGGCGAAAAGGTTTTTGAAAAAAACCCACAAGGCACCAGATGTCCAGAAGAGGCCTGCTGGGACAGAACCGCTCCAGCTCCGGTGGAAGAGGCATCCACCTCTAAGACGAAGGGCCTGCTGGCTACCGGACGATGTAAGATTGGTGCTGATGCAAAAGAACGTTTCAGAGCAAGGAAGGCGTCTTCAGCTTCGGGGGACCAGCTGTTTGACTTTGTCCCTTTACGGGTCAGGGCCGTGATGGGTTTGGTAATTGTAGAAAAATGAGGCACAAATTGTCGGTAATAGTTAGCGAATCCGAGGAAACGCTGGATGGCTTTTACACCAACGGGACGAGGCCACTTGAGTACTGCAGAGAGTTTCTCTGGATCCATCTTCAGGCCGGAATCTGTGACGATATATCCCAAGAAGGGTAACGATGTTTGCTCAAAGAGGCATTTTTCAATTTTGGCGTAGAGTTGATTCTCTCGAAGACGATGCAGGACCATGCGCACGCTCCTCCGATGAGAGAGCAGATCGGGCGAGAAGATGAGAATATCATCTAAGTACACCACCACGCAGGAGTAGAGTAGATCCCGGAACACCTCATTAACGAATTCCTGAAACACAGCCGGAGCATTGCAGAGACCGAATGGCATGACTAGATACTCATAATGCCCATCACGGGTATTGAAAGCCTTCTTCCACTCATCCCCTGCGCGAATCCGGATCAGATTGTAGGCTCCCCGCAGATCCAACTTCGTGAAGATCCGAGCCCCTCTCAACCGGTCGAAGAGTTCTGGAATCAGCGGGAGCGGATATCGATTCTTAACGGTGATGTTGTTCAGGCCCCGGTAATCAATGCATGGTCGCAGTGATCCATCCTTTTTCCGGACAAAGAAAAAACCCGCACCCGCAGGGGATGAGGATTTCCGAATAAACCCCTTTGCCAGGTTTTCTTGTATGTATACCATCATAGCCGTGGTCTCTGCTGTGGAGAGAAGATACGTTCTTCCTCTGGGAGGAACAGCTCCGGGAATCAGGTCGATAGGGCAGTCATAGGACTGATGTGGTGGCAGAGACTCCGCTTCCTTCTTGCTGAAAACATCGGCGTTTGCGTGATATGGTGCAGGAAGGCCCGGGAGATCGACTGGCCTAGGCAGAGAATGAGGACGAACTAGGGCCCACAGACAGCGTTCATGACAGGAGTGCCCCCAGCGCAAGATCTCTCCAGAGCACCAGTCGATAACTGGCTCATGCAGCCTGAGCCAGGGTAACCCTAGAAAAACAGCATGGGACAACTGAAGCAGGACGTAGAAGGCTATTCTCTCGAGGTGGAGTGCATCAATTTGCAGGTCAATTTCGGCGGTAACCGTGGTGATGAGTTCGGGTAGAGGTTTTCCATCGATGGAGGTGATTGCACGCGGATTTCTTAGGAAGACCACCGGAATCTGGAGTTTGTCAACCTCTTTTTGGTGAATGAAATTACCTGCTGCGCCCGAGTCCACATACGCCTCCACAGATCCACGCCCCCAACCTGTAATAATCAGAGCTGAAAGAGTAAGTGGTAGGGAGGAATTATGATCACCTAGGAGGTCCTCTCTTACCTGGCCTAGGTGGAGGCTTCTCAGGACAGGTGCGTACGAAGTGGTTGGCTCCACCGCAGTACAAACAGAGTCCATTTGTCATCCTCTCCCTGCGCCGTTGCTCGGAGAGCTTGATACGATCTATCTGCATGGGCTCGGGAGCGGAGCTAATAGGAGGTGCGGAAGAACACGGAATAGGAGCTTGATACAACCTAAAGGGCCTTTTCTCTCTGGCGCGTTCCAAAAAGCGCAGATCAACACGAGTAGCCAGAGAGATGAGATCTTCCAGGGTGGTGGGTGTGTCTCGCCCGGCAAGCTCGTCCTTGGTTTTACTAGAAAGGCCTCTCCAGAAGGCACCCACAAGAGCTTCATTATTCCACCCCAGCTCCGAAGACAGGGTCCGAAAGCGGATGGCGTATTGCCCTACCGTCAGGGATCCCTGGCAAAGGTTAAAAAGGGCCTCCGTAGTGGAAGCTAGGCGCCCGGGTTCATCAAACACCTTGCGGAATGTCTCCAAAAAATTCTGGATACTGGAAACCACGGGATCCTCCCTCTCCCATAAAGGATTCACCCAAGCCAGCACCTCTCCCTCGAGATGGGACACTATAAACGCCACTTTGGTGCGATCTGTGGGGTATTGTTGGGGCAGAAGCTCAAAGTGCAGTCTGCACTGGTTTAAAAAGCTCCTACATAACTTAGGGTCCCCGCTATACCTGGGAGGCTTTCCCAGGCGGGGGGGTGGAAATGAAACAGCATCCCGGGCTTGGGTAGAAGCGGCCGCAGAGGACTGCAAAGCAAGCAGTTGATCGTCAACGGACGCCATATAACCCAAAATGTGAGATTGTGCATCGCGCTGCTGCGCGAGCTCCTGCTGGAGGCTGGCTAAGAGGGGAGCATGCCCTGGGTCAGTGGTTTGCAGGGCGGAGAGCCGGGTATCCATGGATTTCATGAAGGACATTATCCGGGTCTGATTCTCTCATAAGAAAAGCAGCTCCTTCAGTTTAGCAGCCGCGGCATCGGCGAGGTCCATGGCCTGGTGATACTGTGACGATTAGGAGCAGGTTACGTCCGAGAGTGGACCCTCTGGATCGCGGATCTGGAGCCCCTGGGGCGAGCACGCCAGGTGAAGACCGACCCCTATACAGGGATCGTTTGGGGCAGGACCACAGGGGACAGAAGCGCGACAGCTGAAACTAAGAGGGACGGCTCGAAGGACAGCAAGGCTATGGGAGACAGATGGAACTAAAGGAACTAGAGCAGGAGTTCCTGGGCGGGAAGGAGGAGCAATAGAAACAGCAGGGAAGGGTACAGAGAGACTGGCGGAGAGGCTCATACACAACCAACAGACAGGGAAGACACTGGGGAACGCACGGACAGAGCAGGGGAAAGGCAGGCAAGGAGGACGGCACAGGAACAAGGACAGAGGCGGAACAAACGGGTGACAAGGAATGCACGTGAAGTGAGAACTACAGTGGAACTGTAGCGGCCAGAAAGGTGCAGGGGTACCACACGATCACCAGGCGCCCTCCTCATAGGGAGGACGCCTGAAATATCCTAGAGCCAGGAAGTATGTCCTCCAGCCCCGCCCCTCAGCGACGCCCTCCACCAGAGGAAGAGAGAGGGAGGACGAGCGCCCGCGACCTAAGACCGGCGCGTGTGCCCGCAGCAGGGCGGAAGGCAGAGCGGGCATACACGTGGACGGGGGAGTGCAGATGAGGAGACGCTGCAGTGGGCACCGCCGCTGAAGGGGCATCGGCGGTCACGGTCGCCGATGTCAGGGTAGTTATGTCTCTTTACTTTACAGCATAGCGATTTACACTTTAGTCTATGTGTCATGGGAAGCCTATGTTACTTTAGACTGAAACCCCGGGGCCCCTGCGGTGTCCCTCTAACTAGGGGAAAATCCCTGTCTGTCCCTCAACCCAGGGTTTACACTGAAGGTGTGCCTGCCTGGGCCTCCACCCTGTCCTTGTCTCCTGTCCAGCCCTACGCTGAACCCACCACCCTCCACCCAGTGAGGAGACCAAACACCAGACCCCACAAATAAGTATGGACAGGGATAAAGGAAACGCACCACACACATACACACAAGAGAATACAATAATGTGCAAGGGCAACCAAAAAATACAACACAGGGGGGCAAAATGGCAACAACGGAATATACTACACCAGAAACCGTATGCTCCTTAGACCACCACTCCAGCCCGGTATCGCTAGCACAAGGCAAGAGCTATAGTCGGCGACGCCCATAGTCAAGCAGGACAATTTAAAGACAGAGGGCGTGGCTAAGCCCTCAGCCAGAATGACAACCTGGTTAACCCAATCCAAGCCGGATCAGAAGACCAACCAGCGCCGCTGAGAACCAAGTGGTAGGATGGGGTATTACCGCTGTCTGCCGGACACCCTGGTGCGAACAGTGTCCGACATGACAGTACCCCACCTTCTACGAGGGACCCCAGGAACCTCACAATGTCGAGGACCCAGCTTGTCCGGATGGCGGCGATGAAACACTGTAATCAGTCGGTCCGCATGTACGTCCGAAGCTGGCACCCAAGTCCTCTCCTCAGGACCATAGCCACGCCAGTGAACCAGGTACTGTAGAGTGCGATGCACTACCCGAGAGTCAACCACCTTGGACACCTCAAACTCCAACGTGCCATCCACCAAGATGGGAGATGGTGGCACGGGAGAAGCATCAACAGCACCCACGACTTTCTTAAGTAACGCCTTGTGAAACACATTATGTATCTTGTATACGGCAGGTAACTCCAAACGGAATGCCACAGGGTTGATAATTGCGGAGATCCTAAACGGACCAATGAACCTGGGACCCAACTTAAGCGATGGTATTTTGAGTTTGATGTTCCTTGTAGAAACCACACCCAATCACCCACACACAGGTCCGGACCTGGTACACGTCTACTGTGAGCCACACGTTTGTACCTAGAACCTACATTCAGCAAGCGCTGCTTTACTCTCCTCCAAACGGATGACAATTGTGCTCCCAACTGGTTCTCCTCAGGGACGCCCGCAGAGCCCCCTTGGCGCAAGGTACATAATTGGGGATGTTGACCATAAACACAAAAGAAAGGAGATTCCCCAGACGATTCCTGACAATGATTGTTTATCGCGAATTCAGCCAGAGGAAGAAACGCCGACCACTCTTCCTGATTGTCAGACACAAAACAGCGTAAGTATTGTTCCAGGTTTTGGTTCATACGCTCAGTCTGCCCATTCGATTGCGGATGGAAAGCCGATGAATGAGACAATTTAATCCCTAGGCGTGAACAAAAAGCTCTCCAAAATTTTGCCACAAACTGTGTACCTCTATCAGATACAATGTTAGATGGGACACCATGAAGTCTGACCACCTCGCGAATAAATACCTGAGCAAGGGTCTTCGCATTGGGCAAAGATGGCAAAGCAACGAAATACGACATTTTAGAGAACCGATCAACTATTACCAGAATGACCGTGTTCCCAGCCAAGAAGGGCAAATCCGTAATGAAATCCATTTAAATCTCAGTCCATGGCTTACTGGGCACACTGAGAGGATGCAACGTGCCAGCAGGATGGGAGCGTGGTGTCTTGGCCCATGCGCACATGGTACAGGCTGACACATATGAGGCCACGTCCTGCCGGATTTTGGGCCACCAAAAACGACGTGATACAAGTTCCTGAGTGCCCTTAACCCCTGGGTGGCCCGCCAGGACAGTATCGTGATGTTCCCCTAACACCTTTAAGCGTAGGTGTAGTGGCACAAACGATTTATTAGGAGGCAGATCCGGCGGTACCTCCTCCTGAGCCTCAGCAATCTCTGCCTCAACTTCTGTCGTGAGAGCCGAGACCACAACTCCTTTTTGGAGGATCGGCACCGGATCCTCACGTGGCTCTGCACCCGGAAAACATCTGGACAAGGCGTCCGCCTTAGTATTCTTAGAACCTGGTCGGTATGTCACAAAAAAATTGAACCGGGTGAAGAATAACGCCCAGCGAGCCTGTCTGGGGGACAGGCGTTTAGCAGACTCTAAATAGAGCAGATTTTTATGGTCTGTTATAACAGTAATCTGATGGACAGCCCCCTCCAAGAAGTGTCGCCATTCCTCAAATGCCAACTTGATGGCCAACAATTCCCTGTTACCAATATCGTAATTACGCTCGGCAGGCGACAGCTTCTTGGAGAAGTAGGCACACGGATGCAATTTGCCCAAGGATGGACCCTGAGACAGTACCGTCCCCACTCCAACCTCAGATGCATCCACCTCCACGGTAAATGGTAGGGAGACATCAGGCTGAACCAGGATGGGAGCTGAAGCAAAACTGTTTTTGAGGAATTCAAACGCACGCACAGCAGCCTCAGACCAGTCAGAAAAATTGGTACCTTTTTTAGTCATGTCGGTGAGCGGTTTAGCAATCATAGAAAAATTCTTAATAAATTTCCTATAATAGTTGGAAAAGCCCAGGGATCGCTGAAGCGCCTTGAGATTATCAGGCCGTTCCCACTGCAGCACCGTTTGCACCTTAGCTGTGTCCATTTTAAACCCTGAGGCGGAAATTACGTAACCCAAAAAAGGTAATTCTTGGACGACAAATACACATTTCTCAAGCTTGGCATAGAGCTTGTTCTCCCTGAGCAACTGCAATACCTGCCTAACATGCTCTATGTGTGCATCACAGTCGCGTGAGTAAATAAGAATGTCATCAAGGTATATAATAACAAATTTCCCCAAGAAATGAGAAAAGACATCATTTATGAAATGGTGAAATACTGCTGGCGCACTCGTCAATCCAAATGGCATCACCAAATTCTCAAAATGACCCTCAGGGGTAATAAATGCCGTCTTCCATTCATCCCCTTGACGGACTCTTATGAGATTATACGCCCCCCTGAGGTCAAGCTTGGAAAACCATTTGGCACCAGACACCTGATTGAACAAATCGGGTATCAGTGACATCGGGTATGGGTCACGAACCGTATTCTGCTTGAGTTCCCTGAAATCCAAACACGGGCGTAATCCGCCATCTTTCTTCTTGACAAAGAAGAACCCCGCCGCCAATGGAGATGATGAAGGCCTGATGTGCCCTTTGCTTAGACTTTCTGTAATGTATTCTTTGAGAGCTTGCCTCTCAGGACCTGAGATATTAAACATCCTGGCTTTCGGTAACTTGGCCCCCAGTTTTAACCTAATAGCACAGTCATAGGGTCGGTGCGGTGGCAGCTCTGAACAACCTCTTTCAGAAAATATATCAGCAAAGTCCAGCAGTGGCTCCAGGATGCTGGGAGTCACAGCGGAGATACACGTGGCCAGACAACTCTCCTGGCAATATCTGCTCCACTGGATTATGTCCTGTGTTTTCCAATCAATCACCGGATTGTGCATAGACAACCATGGAAACCCCAGAACTACCTGAGCAGGTAAATTACTGAGCACCTTACATGTTACCCGCTCAGAGTGTAGAACCCCAATGTGGAGTTTTACATCAGCCACAAACTCTTTAATCTCCCCTTGTGAGAGAGGGGAGGCATTGATGGTAACCACCCGGATAGGATTAGGCAGCGTCTCCACCTTAAATCCCGCTGTACGTGCAAACTTTTCATCAATGAGATTAGCGGCTGAACCACTATCTACAAATACGGTAATCGACAGCTCTTGGCCCCTGATTACTACCTTGGCAGGGAGCATACACTGGGAGACCACCACGGAGGATATGCAAAGGCTCAGACTAGACTCCTCCAAACTCTCTGAGCCTAGCAGTCTTCCGCTGGCACGTCTTTCTTAGGTACCAGGGGGCAAGCATTAATAAAATGTCCTTTTTTGCCACAAAAAAAACAGACCCCTTGCTTTCTGGGCAAGGGACATTTATGCTTGTTATTATGTGTATGTGATATACCAGCGATCTGCATAGGTTCCACGGATTCACCCGAGGCAACCTCACCAGAGACTGCCCCCCCCACAGGCAGTGTCTCCTGCGACCTCTGACGAAAGCAGCGATCAATGCGTACTACAAGCACCATAGCAGCCTCCAGAGAGGCGGGAGTCTCATACATTAGCAGAGCTTGTTTAACCCTTCCAGAAACCCCATGCAAAAATTGACTCCTTAGTGCAGGGTCATTCTATTGAGTGTCCACAGCCCAGCGACGAAATTCCGTACAATAATCCTCCGCCAGTCGCTCACCCTGGAGTAGAGAGCGTATTTTAGACTCTGCTAACCCCAGTCTGTCAGGATCGTCATAGATTAAACCAAGAGCAGAAAAAAAAAGTCTACGGACTCGAATGCAGGTGAATCAGAAGGTAGTGAAAAGGCCCATGCTTGAGGATCACCACTCAACAAGGAAATTACCAAGCCCACACGCTGAGCCTCATTTCCTGAGGAGAGTGGACGCATACGAAAATACAATTTGCAGGATTCACGAAATACAACGAACTTACAGCGATCACCAGAAAATCGCTCAGGAAGAGGTAACTTGGGTTCAGCTGCCTTGACTGCTGCCTCAGTTTGCACAGCAGGAACTGACAGGCCTTGTAGCTGGACCTCCCCCCTCAGTTCAGTGACATGTATGGACAGAGCCTCCAGCTGCTTGGTTATGGAGACTATAGGATCCATGGTAAATAATCCTTCTTTTTTTTGGGGGGGGCCGACTATAATGTCATGGGAAGCCTATGTAACTTTAGACTGAAACCCCGGGGCCCCTGCAGTGTCCCTCAGACTAGGGGAACCCTGTCTGTCCCTCAACCCAGGGTTTACACTGAAGGTGTGCATGCCTGGGCCTCCACCCTGTCCTTGTCTCCTGTCCAGCCCTAAGCTGAACCCACCACCCTCCACCCAGTGAGGAGACCAAACACCAGACCCCACAAATAAGTATGGACAGGGATAAAGGAAACGCACCACACCACGTACACACAAGAGAATACAATAATGTGCAAGGGCAACCAAAAAAAACAACACGGGGCAAAATGGCAACAACGGAATATACTACACCAGAAACCGTATGCTCCTTAGACCACCACTCCAGACCGGTATCGCTTGTACAAGGCAAGCGCTATAGTCGGCGACGCCCATAGTCAAGCAGGACAATTTAAAGACAGAGGGCGTGGCTAAGCCCTCAGCCAGAATGGCAACCTGGTTAACCCAATCCAAGCCGGATCAGAAGGCCAACCAGCGCCGCTGAGAACCAAGTGGTAGGATGGGGTATTACCGCTGTCTGCCGGACACCCTGGTGCGAACAGTGTCCGACATGACACTATGTTTACACTGGGTCTACAATATCCTAACAGGATTACCTGCTTATGCCATAAACAATATACTTGCTGTCTTTTCACTACTACATTCCTGTAATGGCGGTGGTGCTGCACTTTGGCACACCACTTGAATATCTTTTTGGTTTTTCCTGCTTTTTAATGATTTTATATTGTTAATGCATATGATATTTCAATAAAGTATTCGCTTTTGGTGAATAGTTCTTTGTGCACCCCTTTTTTCTCTATATGCTCTCCATGTCTTTTTGGAGCTGAACTATATATGTCCAGTGGTCCTAGCACTGTTTTTTAGGTAAGATATATATCATATCTGTAATTGTGGTCATTTGTCTTTTTGATTCAAGTGCTTAAAGGGGTAACCTATGTTTTGATTTAGTTTCTTACACCTCACAACTGGAATTTTGGACCACTCTTCTTTTGCAAACTGGGCCAGGTCTCTCATATTTGAAGGGTGTCTTCTCCGAACAGCAATTTTAAGATCTCTCCACAGGTGTTAAATGGGATTTAGATCCGGACCCATTGCTGGCCACTTCAGAACTCTCAGGCGCTTTGTTTCCTTCCATTTCTGGTTGCTGCTTGAAGAATATTTGGAGGTTATTGTCCTGCTGGAAAACCCATAATCTAGGATGCAAACCCAGCTTTCTCACACTGGGCAGTACATCACGTCCAAAACTCCTTTGATAGTCTTCAGATTTCATATTGCCTTGCCCACACTTAAGGCATCCAGTGTCAGAGGCAGCAAAACAACCCGTTTACATCTTTGAATCTCCACCATATTTGACTGTAGGTGCTCTGTTCTTTTCTTTGAAGTCCTCAATCTATTTTTGGCGAACAGTAGAGTGATGTGCTTTGCCAAAAAGCTCTATCTTGGTGTAATCTGTCCACAAGTTGCTTCCCCAGAAAGGTTTTGGCTTACGTAGTGTGGCAGGTTGGCTTACGTAGCTTCTCCTTGAGGTAGACACAGGCACATGTGGGTTAAAATCTCTGGGTGGTTTATTGTATCATAAACCACAAAAATGGTAACAGAAAAACAGCCTTTCTGGCTCAAAAGGAAATAAAAAGTTCATCACCAGTCCTGCCCATCACTTCTGGGCCAACACATATGGCAGCTCTCTCAAGAGCATCAGTCTAGGGCTTCCTTGCCTCTACACAACACAGACCACAGAAAAAAAACTGGCTGGACATTTATTTCCCCTGCCACACCCTTGAGGTGGAAATATGGTGAGTAGGCGTCCCGCCCATCTCTTACCTACTCACCTAAAAACCCGCCCATAACATGGCCGCTTGAGTCCTTCAGCACATACCATGCTGAAAAGAAACTTATGGGTTTCTAGATCATGGAGGAAAGCAGTCTCCGTGACACATATCTCCCCTCACATATCGTGCCAGTGACCCTGTCACAGTACATTCTGGTAAACTGCAGTCTAGCTTTTTTATGTCTGTGTGTCAGCAGTGGGGACCTTCTAACTTCTGCCATAATGTTTAATTTCATTCAAATATCAATGGATATTTTGCGCTGACACTGATTCACCCTGAGCCTGCAGGACAGCTTGAATTTCTTTGGAACTTGATTGGGGCTGCTTGTCCACCATTCGGACTATCCTGCGTTGCGATCTTTCTTCGATTTTTCTCTGCCGTTCAAATCCAGGGAGTTTAGCTACAGTGCCATGGGTTGTAAACTTCTTGATTATGTTGCAAAGGATAAAGGAACATCAAGATCTCTGGAGGTGATCTTGGAACCTTGAGATTGTGGATATTTTTCAACAATTTTAGTTCTCAAGTGTTCAGACAGTTCTCCTCTTTTTGTTCTCCATGCTTAGTGTGGCACACAGACACGCAATGCAAAGATTGAGTCAACCTTTCTCTTTTTATCTGATTTCAGGTGTGCTTTTTATATTTCCCACATATGATACTTGCCACTGATGAGTTTTAACGATCATCACTAGCTTGAAACAAAGATGCTTACCCACAATATTGGAAAGGTGCCAACAATTTTGTATTGCCCATTTTGGGGGTTTTCTTTGAAATTATGTCCAGTTTGCCTATTCCTCTCTGTTTTTTGGGGTGTTGTTCCAATACACACAACGGAAATAAACATGTGTATAACAATACATGTGTAATTATAATAATTTTCTGGGAGAAATACTTCATTTTTGTGGAACAATTTCAAGGGTGCCAATACTTTTGGCCATAACTGTATATACTACATGTTTTTTACATATTACATTTTAATTATTTTGGCTATATTTTTTATTCTACATTTTTGGTGCTTGAAGAAAAGGAAGCTCTCTTTTTTGAAGGTCGACATGTTTATTTTACTTTTTTCATAACAATGATTTAAAGTTCCTTTTATGTCGCTAACAGTTTCCTGAATGTTTCCACAGACACTTTCACATGAAAATAGCACATCCCTGTGGTCTAATGGAATAGCCTGCGCTTTATGTGAAAACATTTATTAGAGATGTACAATTTATAGAACACAATATTGAGCTGAGTTATTAAAGCAGTAAATATGCCATTAGTAATAGACTGTAATACACAAAAGTGTACACGCCGGCCTAATTATGTGCATGGTAATTTGTCTGTTGAAGAGCAGTGTTTTTTTTTTTTCAACTAATTTATCGTCTAGGAATAGGATATCGCTAGCAAAAATCTGAAATACAGTAATAATGCCACGAGTTCACAAAAATGCCCAATTTCAAAGGTGTTTTTAATTTCAAAGGTGTTTTTTTTCCAAAAAAATCACACAAAAACAGTTTTTTGTGCAAAAAAATGTATAATTATTTATTAATATATAAAAGCACATGTAAAGGTTAGGTTTTGTTGTATTAAGGAGTTGACCGTTTCCATACTTTTTTAATTAATCTGATGATCAATTATAGGTATGAAACCTGGTGTTAAAATACAGTAATAATACCTGAATTAAATAGAGCATTTTGGTGCAATGATCTGAAAAAAATTAGAACTATGCAATGAGTGCAGATATCCAAAAAATCTAAGATGTGAATTCAGAACACACGTAGTGAGTGATAGGTAGATCTCTATATTGGTGATTTGTGACCAGACACCCTGTCCCAGGAGGAGCTGTCAACAGGAGCAGCCAGCTCTGTTTTCTTTTGACCAGATCGCTAATGATAGATAAATGCTGGGCGAGATTGACCACTTAAACGAAATCTGATATTACCCTGCTATTCTGTGTCCCAACAGTCTCTATCTATAAGGCCGGGGTCACACTTGCGAGTGTGATGCGAGAAACTTGCTTCTTCTCATATGTGCTTCTCTCCCACCATCAGCCATGCAGCAAATGCTAGCTCTGACAAGTATTGGTAACAGAGCCCAGATTATAAAGTGAAAAGCACTGGGGTTTTCAACATGTCTGATTAACCCCTGTTCTGCCAGAAGAAACACATTTAAAATGAAGAAGTGCTTCTTCTCAGTCCCAGAGTAGGAGCAATCAGACGCTGCGGTCTTCTGGCTCCAAACTGTCACGGTAACCCTGTGACACAGTATTCATTTATGAATATAAATTGTCCTATCTAAGGAGACCTCAAGGGTTGTTCATAAATTAGTAAATTATCATGTACTGTAGGACAGGATGAACTTGCTGATCACTGGGGGTCTGAACACTGGGAGCTGTCTTCATCTATTTTTGGCAGATTCATAGACAATAATTGATTGAGCATGCACATCTCCACTCCTATCAATACATGGCTTTGCATAGCATGGTTCCTTAGATCTAGAGTCTTATTCTTAGGATAGTATTGGGTCCAAGGGGATGGACCCGTAGGGATTAGTAAGTTAGGCCCTATCCTGAGGTATCATAGAAATAACCCTTTAAGTAATCATATACTTTAGATAGTGGGTAAATTATGGATCCATGGAAGACTTGGGGGTAGCCCTGCTTTGTTATGGTTGGAAACGTAACAACCAACTGTATGTTCTCCCAGTGTTTGCATGTGTTTCCTTCAGGTTCCACTCACTCTCTAAAGACATAGTGATGAGGGATCTAGATTGTGAGCCCCAATGGGGACAGTGATTATAACGTATGTAAAGCTCTATGGGAATAACGGCGCTATATAAGAGAGTAAAATAAATAAACTTCATATTACTACCACAATGTCAATAGGAGCTTCCTAATAATGTTAAAGAATGTAAAAAAATACAGTTTATATAATTCTCCTCTGGAAACTTGTGTGCTGACATCATAAGTAAGAATTCACTTTGCTGGATAAGGTGTAAATGATCTGAACATTTTCCCAAATTCATCGATTGTTGTACATAACACCATTATCTTCCAGGCCCGGAATAAAAGGCATAGTTTATGCAATAGGCTTCAGTGGAGTGTGCTTTGCTGATATAGCTTTGGGATCTGAATGCGCGGAGCTGATAAGTACAATACAGCTACTGAGAAAAGAAACTGACAGGTTGCACACATTCAGCTTATTGTATTGCGTGGGCAAATGAGATGGTGAACAACCGGCAGTCAGTTCCTGCTGTCTCTGGCATCTAAGATAGTCTCAGGCCACTAGGAAGATTAGATGCTTAACCCATAACGTGAATTTACAAAATGCAAATTGTGCATATTTATGAAATTATACACATAAGTGCATATGAAAAATGTTCTGTATCAATTGAAAAAGGGTTTTCCCACTTCAGACATTTCAAGGGAGTCTGCCACCCCCAAAACTCAAATGAAACCACCTATACATTTATATAGGGGACTTAGCCCCTATAATTATCATATCTTTAGTATAGATTTTGTTACTTTAGTTTTATATAAAAAAAAGTTTTATTACATATGTAAATGAGGGCTCCTCGGTGCACCCTTGGCGTGGCTAAGCGCTCGGTGCACTGTTCTGACTCCATACACATTGTCAGGGCATGCCTGCTCTCATCACTCTCTTATGGCTGCCCACTACTATAAGATAATGTATGCAGAAAGATGCTACTGCTGACAGGAGAGCGAGATGAGAGCATACCTGCAGTGACACAGCGTGTATGAGGGTATAATCTGCTCCTGCAATGTTAGTGTGTCTGCACTGGCTGCCTGCTACTGTGTGTTCCTGACAGAGGATGAGCGCGCGTCAGGGGCCAAGGACAGTGGCAGTGTGGATGCCTTCTCCTTTCTGCAGCGCCCATTCGCTGCTCACCGGATCACATGGTAGTGCGTGGTCCCTGCAGAAAGGACAGAGGGATGAGAGCGTGCCTGTACTGACACTGTGTGCGTGCCTGTTCTGCACCTGCAGTATCAGTGCACAGATGCAAACCTGTTCATTGAATTCAGGAAGCACTCGATCTGGGGAAGTGAGCATTCAGTCACGCTAGCCGCCTATGAGGATTCTAATTGAGGGGGTGAATAATGCTCACACGTGCCCACCGCCACTGCATCTACATCTGCCTTTAAATGGTTTTTAAATAAAACTAAAGTAGTGAAATCTATACTACAGGCGTAATTTTTATATGGGCTAAGCTCCTTATGTGAATGTATAAGTGGTGCAATTTGAGTTTTCCAGTAACAACCACGGCATAAATGTATTTCATTATTAATGTTTATTAATATTCCAAAATTGACACCTCCCTTATAAAAATGTGATTTTTATGGGAATGTAGTAGGGTTAGGGAAGTCATCCTGAACCCCTAAACATATTCCAATGTATAGTGTATGTTTATATGTGTATATATATAACGTTGATTCACAATGATGTTAAAATGTGTAAATAATATTCCTATATGTGTAGTATACAGGGAGAGTGCAGCATTTGTAACTGGCCACTAGATGGTGATATATTAGTGGGCATAGTATAGTACAAGAGTTCAGTAGTGTAGATAGTTAATGTAGGAGGGGTCACATAGGTTAGAGGAAGGGATCTTCCTGGATTTAGAGCAGAAGGAGCTAGGAGCCCATAGGGTTCAGACGGGCTTAAGTGCCCATGTATGGAATAGATAACCCGCAACATTGAAGTACGTGCCCAGCTATTCAGGGTTCAGGGGAAAAGATCATACGGCAGCAGCTCCAACAGACAGAGCAGCAACACAAAGGAAGGAAACAGAGAAACACAGAGAGGTCACAGCAGAAGTGTGCAGAAAGGTTACTCCTAATGTGGCAGATCACCTCCTGGGCTGAACCTCTCCTGACCGGGGTGGAACAAGCAGGGGAGGGCTTTACTGAGGTGACGCTGAAGATGGAGGACTCTGAGGGGCCGTCTAGGACGTGCTATCCTGTGCAGTCGCTAAGTGACTCGGGGAAGAGAGAAGGGAAAGACGAAGGGATGTGCTGCATGAACTGTGAACGAAATGCCGTTTCAGAACAGGATGTGCTGTGTCGTGAAGCAATAAAAGATGTTCAGTTAAGATTTGTGCTGGACTTTATGTTTATTCAGCAGAAATCTGTGGTTACAGGACACCAGTGAGACGGAGAGGACTCTACCAGCACCGTGAGTACAGATCGTGCCATGCAGAACACGAGGCAACCTATTTATGTAGAAGGAGGCCAGGGCATGCAAAGCCCACTAGACTCTGCCACGACTACTGCACTGGCTGAGTCCTACAGGGCCAACACACATTAGAGCCAACTCGGCTGATCTCACCAATTTCAGTCAGACTGGTTAAAGGTGTATAGTGGTATCTCAGTCCTTCCTTGATAGCAGATGTCTTGAGAAAGAAGGATCAGACATGTTGGATTTTAGGGTACTAAATCCTTTTTTTCCACTGCAAAAAAAAGCAGTAGCAGAGGTGTCTGGCAGCAGCTTATTATGTGAAACAATGAGGGAAATAAATGTGTGATCATAGTTACCAACTTCACCATTGCAAAAGTAAGAGTTTTTTTCTGTCCAATGAACATCTTTGGGTGGAGTTTACATAAGCCCCACCCCTTTTTGTCCTCAGATAATGCTGGGAAATTCTTGACTGTTAGCAATTATGCATGAAAATGCCCAGTATACTGTTTTGACAACATTATTGACACATGTGTCCCAATGACTTTCAAATAATGCCTCAGGAGACAGAGGAAAAGTAGATGGACCGGATCTGTAAGAGGAAGCATAGAAAATGCGATAAACTGACTGACCCGTAATCATGGTCTGTCATGGAGGCATACATGAGTGTGTGTATAGTGCTGTGCAAAAGTTTTAGACAGGTGTGAAAAATAGAAATGGAAATGTTTATTTTTTATCAATTTTGAATGAACAAAATTAAAATCTAAATTAAGCCAATATTTGGTGTGAGCTCTGTTTGTCTTCAAATCAGTATCAAAGCATGAGTTCTTCTAGGTACAGGCAAGGAAGTTGTTCCAAGCATCTTGTAGAACTAACCACAGATCTTTTGTGGGTGTCGCTTGTGCAAATCCTTCTGTCTCTTCACGTAATACCAGACAGACTCGATAATGTTGTCAGGGCTCTGTGAGGGCCATATCATCACTTCCAAGACTCCTTGTTCTTGTTCACTCTGAAAAAGGTTCTTAAAGGGGTTGTCCGGCCTTAGGCTACAATTCTCACATTCTGCACACTGTGAGGATTCTCTGTTGTAGCATAGCTGGAAAGGACAGGGTTAAATTCCAACTCTGCAGTGCTTGATTAGAAGTACTTCCCTGGTTTCTCTAAGACGCAGAAAGTAGATTCATTGTGAGACCAGTCAAGATGTGAGCTATAACTGAGAGACAGACACGCTGGGGGAGCTCTGTGAATGGAATGACTGTGCGGTCAGTCAGTCTGCTGGTTATAGCAGAGGCAAATGTGTTAGCTTGTGAATGCTCGGACCGTGGGCACCAGACTGGATGTGTCTTGATGCTGAAGAGAGGCAAGAACCCCACTCTCTGAGAAGAGTCTACACCATATGCAGAGAAGCACAAGTATCAGTGGTTGCTTTGGACTATAGCTGTTTTGTGTGACAGAGCTGGGGCTAGTTCAGCCATGTATGAGTAGCCAGTTCTGTTCTGTTTAGTTCAGACCTGGGCAAAGTGCAGCCGCGGGCCACATCCGTCCCTCTGGCTGTATCAGTCCGGCCCGTTCGCTGTCTCCGTTGTCTCCCGAAGTCAGCAGTGGTGGAGGAGGGGCCTCCGGCCACTTCCTCCACCAATCAGCGTGTGAAACAGCGGACGCGATGATGTAATTTCATCGCGTCAGCTGTGTACCGCCGGAGAGTCAGCGCATCGGAGACAGCAACAGAAGCAGAAGCAGGGTGCCTGGGAACGCGACCGAGGTGAGTATGTGGTGTTCTTTTTTCTTTTCATGTCTATGAACATGGGGATTCTATGGGGGTAAACATGGGGATTCTATGGGGTGAACATGGTGATTCTATGGAGGTGAACATGGGGATTCTATGGGGGGTGAACATGGGGATTCTATGGGGGTGAACATGGGGATTCTATGGGGGTAAACATGGGGATTATATGGGGTGAACATGGGGATTCTAGGGGGGTGAAATGGGGATTCTAGGGGGGTGAACATGGGGATTCTAGGGGGGTGAACATGGTGATTCTACGGGGGTGAACATGGGGGTTCTATGGGGGTGATGTACAGCACATGGGGATTCTATGGAGGTGACATGCAGCACACGGAGAGGCTATGGGAGTGTCATGCTGCACAGGGGGAGGCTATGGGGGTATCATGCTGCCCATGGGGAGGCAATGGGGGTGACATGCTGCACATGGTGAGGCTATGGGAAGGCTGTATACTGTCATGCAGTATATGGGAAGGCTGTGTGGGGTTCATGCAGTATATAGGAAGGCTGTGTGGGGCTCATGCAATATATGGGCAGGGTGTGGGGGCCTCATGCAGTATATGGGAGGCTGTGTGGGGCGTCATTCGGTATGAGGAGGGACAGTGGGGCTCATGCTGTATGTAAGAAGGCAGTGTGGGGCTGACGCAGTATATGGGGAGGCTGTGTGGGGCCTCATGTAGTATATGGGGAAACTGGGGCTCATGCAGTACATGGGGAGGCTGTGTGGGGCCTCATGCAGTATATAGGGAGGCTGTGTGGGGCTCATGCTGTATATAGGGAGGCTGCTTGGGGCTCATGCGAAATATAGGGAGACTGTGTGGGGCTCATGCTGCATATGTATAAGGCTGTGTGAGGCTCATGTTGATAGAAGGGGCTGTGGGGGGTTCAAAGATATATAGGGGGGGGTGTTAGCATACTTAATTCTGCTCAATATTAAGTGATACAATTAATATTAATAAATTAATATTGAGTAGAATTAATTTCAAGCTATTGGTTCGGCCCTCCACAACAGTCATGGTCTCTCATGAGGTCCCTCGGGAAAATTAATTGCCTACCCCTGGGTTAGTTAATGCCTGGACAAGGTTAGGGATTATGTTTATGATTTTGTTGTGTTGGTGCTGTGCAATCTGTGGAAAGTAATAAAAACTGCACGTGTTGGGTCCAAAACTGCATTTCCTGTGTGAACGCTTTCTAATTTCTACCAGAGGAAGTGAATTCCTACAATGTGTCGGTTTGTGTCTGGGTGTGGAAAACCTTTGGAACTTTTTTGTACAGGTGGCAGTGTTTTCTTTACTTTTGGTGCTGAAGCAGCATTGCCATGCCATGTGTGCCCCTGTGTGGTGCCACCAAACCCAATATATTCTCTACCAGGAAGCATTAGAAAATATCTATGACTTTGTGTAAATTATCTGATGAACACCAGAGTGTTAGAACAAGATTTCTATGTGACAGCCTATTCAGCAATTGATGGCACTGCTCATTATTAGTGGAGGTTGGTGACCATTCCAGGTTCTGGAGACTGGATCTCCGGCTATGGCACCAGGCAGAGGGTAGGCCCTGATCACTGGTGACACTCCCTCAGCCCCTGCACCTCCCTCCGCCCTCTCTGGAGCTGACAAGCTGCCTGTGTTTGTGCTGAGAGGAGCCTTTCACTCTGCAGCTGAATGAGGCCATTGGGGCTGATCTTTCACAGGACTGCCATCACTTGGTGTCTGAGCTGCACATGATAGGATGAAGCCATGGAGTACCAGTGAGTAACTGTGCAGCCACCCAATGCATTGTTCTCCACTGAGCTGACTTTCCATTCATAGTTCCCTCCAGCAGCTGGTACTGCACTATTTATACTGCTGCTCTTCCTACATATTCTGTAGGTTACTGCGATGTGTTGTGCTTTATGCGCCTTATTGTCACCCATTTCTGTGATATTGCTGATGCCGGGGCTGGGTGGGGGGCTTCCTGAGTACTAGGCTTTAATGTCCGATTATCACTTACAGCATGGCATACCAGCATGTGTGGATGGAGTGTCCATCGATATCAATGATATATACATGTGACGTACGAGTGGGTGAGCGGCGTGTGCCACAAAGTGAATAATAACAACACCAAAAAAAAACAACCCTTGAATTATTCAGCTATTCAAACTTTTATTCAGTCCCTATTTGGTTATATTTTTTTCTGGAAAAGCTGGGTTAGAGTGATTATTGGCACTAGTATAGGTTACACTGCTATCGCGTTGCCTTCCTACGGTTCCAAGTCGCAGGTTAGCTTATCAGTAGAAGAACAGAGGATCATTTCCTAAAATTTGCGCTCCAAAGCAATTTATTGTATCTGTTAATGGCACGCACTCACTGAAACACATTGGGATGTTGTTTATGTTAGAAGCCTGAGCATAACATTGCATGCTCACATGTGATATATCCTATTGCATTATATATATATATATATTATTAAGAGTCTTCTATGTGCACATGATCCACCGGTGTATATATTGCAGATGATTTTACGCTGTGATCTAGTGTGGGATATGCGTCCCTGTAGAGCTGTGGCATTTTCTGTACTTACATTAACCTTGGCATCAATCCTGACAATATATATATATATATATATATATAGCTTGTCATCTATTTATCCTCCAAAACTTCTATAAATGAAAAATACTATTGAAGATTTTTTTCAAATACATAGAATAAGGTTTCTGCTATTCACTGCTTCCTACTATTTTCTATTTATGTCATTTCAGGCTTTGTAAGGTACGGTAATATGAAAGTGGCCTTTCAGCCTATCAGTAATGATGTGCGTGTCTAATTAGCAGTAACTGATTTCATACAGAGCAACCAAGTTGCATATCCCTTAATGTCAGCTACTAGTTTTCCATGGGCAGTCTTAATTTAAAGGTCACCTGTTTTTCCCCTTCTTTCAATAGTTTATTCATTCGCTTGTGCACTGAATTTCGTGAAAGAAGTGATGCCGTAATGTTCTTTGTATCTACGGAGCCTAAATTGACCATCTAATTCCAGATTGTACGGTCTGAATAATGCCGCTAGCCTAGAAGAATGTGACGATAAGATTTATGATTCAAGGCTACAATAGATACATTGTGGGTTGAGAAATGGTGGGAAAGTGTTTGCTGTTTGACCTTTCAATAAATAAATATTCTGTAATGTATCCAGTAGTTGATAGGTTATTGTAGTTATATTTTGTTTGATAAAACACTTGCATCATTCGGTAGTGATTGGCAAAAAATGTCTATCTGCTGACCTGCAAACTTGGGATGTTCAGATCATTACTATATGTATAAGTAAAGTGATAAAGAAGACATAACAATACTCAAAGTACCTTCTATATATTCTGAATTTGGCCATTCTGTAGATTCTGGAAGTAATGCTATTTAGAGGGCAGAAAACAAAGCGGCACATAAAAATTGCTCAGAAAGAATACGGCAGACTCTGATCTGTTGTATTGATGATGAGGGAGCTGCACTTAATTCTTCTTTTGGCATATTATGATGACAGATACCATAGAAGAAACTAGTTATCTGCAATATAGGGCTCACAGACATGACCAATTATAGATAAGTTCTGAACTGATCTATTCTAAGGCCCAATAAACTGCTATGGTCCAGACTGTGATGTGTATACGTTGTCCAAGAGAAAAAGAAGGTTGTGGCATGTAACGTAATAAGACAGGTTAAAGTTGGGATATACCCCAGAATCTCCACGACAGCTGGACAGCTCCCCAAATTCTAAAATGATTCTAAAATGTTTCTCTTGCTCTAGGCCATTTGGGACGTATGGTCCTCACACTAAACCCTGGGGTGGATTCAGCGTAACAAATCTCTCTGGATCCATAAGCACTCCTATGAAAATGTTTATTAGCTAAATCTATTTAAATGTGCATATAATGTAGCGTAGGTGAATTAATATACTCACTGATCGCCGTCTTCAATGGTTCCCAGCACTTCTCTCATCCTTTTTTGGGTCAAGTGATGGCTATTACTACATGTAGGTTCACACTGGGCGTTATGTGTAAGATGCAAGTCACTTTTACAATGTAAATCTTTGGAGCCTTGTTCTGACAGTGACCGATGTAGCAGAGCTGGAACAGCTATGACCAGTGCAGCAGAGGTGGAACAGCAGAGGAGGAAAACGCAACAAAATTTACTGCAGAGAGCAGCAACAGGACGCCAACTATCTGATATTCAAGTGACTGACTGTTGAAACAGTGGGGGAACAATGGAGCAAAAAGATCAGAGAAATCCCAGAACAGGTGTTTCTTTTTAGCTTAGTGCCAGACCCATGGTAGAGAATATCAAATTATTACCAACAGGAGTACAGAAATAACTGAACTGAGTTCTTTGAGGAAGTTGTGTATGCATACAGTACTTTCCACTTGATTTGACATGAGGTATCCAAAGATGCCACTGCATGCTAGATGGTATATTTGCTGAAGCATCCTTATGACACCCAGGTCCTGTTCTAATTAATTAGATGAAGGAGAAAGACCAGCAGCACCATCCTTTTAATTATATTGTGCTCAAGGAAGGGACTTGTGGTCCAGACTAAACAAGTAGAAACCTCAACCATAAAGCATGGGGGTGGATCAATCATACTTTTGGGGTTCTGTTGTAGCCAATGGCATGGGGAGCATTTCACCATCTGTAAAAAAAAAAAGCTGAAGTTGAAAAGAGGATGGCTTCTACAAATGGATAATGATCATAAACACACATCAAAATCCACAATAGACTACCTCAAAAGGTGCAAGCTGAAGGTTTTACAGTAGCCCTCACAGTTCCCTGATCTGAACTTTATTGAAAATCTGTGGCTAGACCTCAAAATAGCAGTGCATGCAAGACGACCCAGGAATCTCACAGAACTGGATGAATTTTCCATGGAAGAATGGATGTAAATCCCTCAAACAAGAATTGAAGGACTCTTGTCTGACTATAAAAAGCATCTACAAGCTGTGATACTTTCTAAAGGGGGTGCTAACCACGCAGGGTGCCCAAGCATTTGCCTTTTGTAATTTTTAAAATGTAAAATATGAAAATATATATATTTTTCCCTAAAATACAAAGTAAATATATGTCATCTTTAAGTTTAGGCCTTTTAGAGATCATTTCATCTTCTTTGCTGAACAGTTCACAACAATAGTAATTTTGACCAGGGGTGTCCAAACTTTTACATGACATTGTAAATAACACAGCAGCAAGACCTACAGTCCCATTTTCTTTTTTGTGGTGCTGAGGTTTCTGCTTTGACTACTCTAATTAATGGTACACACGTACTAGACTTGTTCAGTATCCAAAACTGCTAGTGCAGTACAGAGCATCCAAAGTCATCAGGTTATTACTGCCTTCCAATATCTCAATTATTAAGAAAGTTATGAAACTTGGGGGAGAGGTGCTTCCAAAGAACTGGCTAAGAGTAAAGCGGTGATTTAGAAGAGATATTACTGCTATCCATCTTTTATATGCAGTAGGTGGTAATGACTTCCTGTACTTTATACCTTTCTTACATAGAGAAGATTTTGTTTGCTTGCTTTTCTTCCCCTACTCTCTGAAAAGACCAGGTTACTAATCTGCACATATTGTTCTCATGGAAACAATACCGCATAACTCATGTGAATGTCTGAAAAGAAGCTCAATTCATCTGAGGAATACTCTAGAAACTTGGTTCTCTCTGTTCCAGTCACTGAACAAGTGAATGACACTAGTGTTTCAGCTCTACCCGTTTGGACGTTTAGCTATGAAGCCAAATTCTGAAATGCAGCTCTTAATGCCGGATTGTGTCTCAGGCGTCCGGGACCAAAGAACAAATTGGCCACTGACACGGAACCTGGAGCTTGGATGATCAGCCGCCCCCAGAGCTGCAAAACTACAAATTCCCACACCCAGATTTTACCAAGCTCTCGACTGTACCTGCGATATAAATAATGCTGAGGCCAGAGTTTTATGAAAAATCAACAGTAACACAGTCATACCTACTGGCAAATAAAACATTAAATGGAAACACCGCCACTTATATTAGGAGGGTGACTAACTTATATATATGGGACCGCAGGAATGGCGAACACATTTGTGGTCACCTTGGAGAGGTTGTATCATGAGAGATATTTATACCATATTCACACAATTTTATGGACTAAATGCCAATTAGACGTGGGTACCACCTCTCTCCGGCTCTCTATAGTCCCTGCTATGGCAGTTCTGAATAGATCCGAGAAACTGCTGCCTACTAGACTTTTACTATTGGTTCATGCTTCTACCTAAGTCCCCTTCTGTCTCCTCAATTTTTCTGGAAGGGAGAGTCATGGGACCTCTGCAGCCAGTCAGCAGCCAATGATTAGCTGTAGCATTGACATTCCGTTAGAGCTAGAAGAGACAGTCCCCTAGCGCTCTCTTTCAGCTCAGTTCAGTTTAGTAGTAAATAACCCCTGCTAGGAAAAAAACATACAAAACACCCTCCTATAGAAATGTGTTGGGGGCACCTGTTCATTTCAGTCTAACCATTGCAATATTCAGGATGTCTCTAAAGGGGATTAGGCTAATTTCACACTAGCGTTTTTTTGCGCTGCGTGTCTTGCGTACATCAAACGCTTTTAAACGCTGCTTTTTTTGTCGCCTCATCGTGCGCGTTAAGCCAAAAAAACGCAGCGTTTCTATGCGTTTTCTAGCGTTTTCCATGCGTGTGCTTTTTTTTGCGCAAAAGATAGTTTCAAAAGTAGGAAAATTCTAGAAAAATTATTGCAACAGACAACACCAATGGGACATCAGGGGGCGTGTGTAATGGAAATTCTTTATATAGACCCTGTGTACAGATGAATTTTTCACATTTGCTTGCTTTTCCTCTGGACAACATGGATCTGCGCTGGAAGAGTTTTCACTTCAACTTGGATCTGGACATCGCGATGGCTCAGGCTTATGCATTAGCTTGCCATCAACAAAGGGAGAGAGAGAGACAGCGAAGACGGCAGCGACAGCGTTTGTGGATACATCCGATTATTGAACTCCGGGAGAGCCGGGGAGCGTACCACACCCTCTACAGCGAGCTCCAGGCAAACCCGGAGAAATTTAGTGATTACACACGGATGTCCCAACAAACCTTCAGGGATTTACTTGCTCGTGTTGAACCATGCATCCGGAGACAGGAGACACAGCTCCGTCGTGCGATTCCTCCTGAGGACCGGCTCCTGGTCACATTACGGTACGTTATATTTACCAACCAATGCCTGCATAATATTTTCCTTTGTTGTGACATGTACTTTTCAAAACCTGGCAGAATTCTGTGTATGCTATGTCCAATTTTTTTTCTTATTGTTGTAAAACAATATACAGAAAGATTAATTTTACTTCTTTGTCTGTTTCGCAGATTCCTTGCGACTGGAGAGACCCTATCTTCACTCCACTTTCAGTACAGGATTGGAATTTCCACCTTGTCGGGAATTGTTGCGGACACCTGCCGGGCTTTGTGGAACGTTCTTTGTCCAGAATTTATGCCCCTGCCCACCGCTGAAAAGTGGATGGAAATTGCTGACAAATTCTGGACAGTCTGCAATTTCCCCAACTGTTTGGGAGCTGTTGATGGAAAACACATCCGGATAATCAAACCCAAAAGAACTGGACCAGAGTACTATAACTACAAAAAGTACTTTTCAACAGTACTCATGGCCATTGCGGATGCCGGATGTATGTTTGTTGCAGTGGACATTGGTACATTTGGCCGTGGGAATGACTCCCAGGCTTTTAAGAACTCGGACATGAGCCGGAGGTTGTATGGCAACCAATTTAACTTCCCCATGCCACGGCCTCTTCCCCACACCGAAGCTCCGCCACAGCCCTTTGTAATGGTTGGGGATGAGGCATTCCAGATGTGCCAAAACCTCCTGAAACCCTACTCCAGCTGTGACTTGGACCACACCAAAAAATCTTTAATTGCAGGCTGACAAGGGCCAGAAGAACTGTAGAGTGTGCTTTTGGGATTCTTGTCTCCAGATGGCGCATTCTCAGCACAGCCATTAATCTTAAACTGGAAACAGTGGATGAGGTGGTGAAGGCCTGTGTGGTTCTACATAATTTTGTGATGGTTAAAGAACACCCAAACTTTGAACTAGATGAACTAGCTGCAAACCCATTGCCTGAATTCACTCAGCACCCTCTCAGGTCATCCGTTGAAGTTGGCCAAATGAGGGACCAATTTGCGGCGTACTTCATCTCAGATGCAGGACGGGTGGATTGGCAAGAGCAAATGATGTAAAATATTTTTATTGTGTGTATATATTAATAAATAAACCTGTGTTTATACCTGTACCGAGTGCACTATGTCTTTTTACACTGCAATACAATGATCAACTGTCCCAAGTATTCCTGTGAATTCATGGTGCTGTGTTTTGTGCACCTTGAATTTACTAGCAGTCCTGAATAGGCCTAAACATACACCCAATTTGTAGGCCCTTTATTAACTGTAAAGTTTCTGTTCAATTTTTAGCGACAGTGGATAATACAAATAATATTTGGGTCACATGATCAGAAGTTACTGTTTGTGATTTTGGTATGCACACAAAACCGTCAAGAAAGGTATTTAGAAAAGACATTTTAAGTTCCGGTCCACACCTTTAAAGAAAATAATAAAAGTGGACAGTGTCCCTGTAAAGACTTGCCTCAAATTTATAGTGAGTTTTAAATTTAATTTGTCCTAATAATAAACAAAGGGTGATGAAGCTGGATTTTTGTCTTACACATCGCTGCACTGTGAATTATCAGTACAGGAAATGTAAAATATGTAGTAGAACGTGTTATGACCCTAAAGTGTCCCCCAGAGTGCTGAGAGGAACCAGTTTAACGTTAGTCTGTTTGATGTTCCTGTAAAATATGAATGTTCTCCATTCTTAAAGGGGTAGTCCAATACCTTAAAAAACATTTAATATTATATTATCGATGAGAGAGATATTTTTAGCATATTACATATCAAAGAGAGCACATATCTGCATGGTGTTTGCCTAGACTGCAGAGTATATGCGCCACCATTCTCAGATTGGAACACTTTTAAGTCAATATTTGACCATTTAAAGTAGGCGGGGGCATAACTTATTAAATGGGTACTCTCAAGTTTGGAAGTTATAACCATGGGATAGGGGATAACTTCCCAATCCCTGAGGGTTCAACTACTGAGACCCCCCCACTGATCCCGAAAACCATTACTCTGTATGGAGGAGTACGTGGGGCTATTATACTGTACATAGCATTATGTGGGGCAATTATACTGTATGAAAGGGAATTCAGGGCCTATTTTACTATATGGAGGACTCTGTGGGGCCATTATGCTGTATTTAAGGCAATACAAGACCCATTTTACTGTATGGAGGTCTATGTGGGGCCATTAAGAAGGCTATACAGAGCCCATTCTACTGTATGTTGTATTGTGTGGGGTCCATTGTACTGTGTGTGGATTACAGTTGGGGAATCATACTATGATGGGGTTATCATACTTTGCCGGGTGGTTTGAGGGAGGGCGGTACACTAGTGTCATCATACCGTGCATGTGGAGGGTCCTGTGGGGGTGTCTTACTGTGTTTTGGGCACTTTTATTGGCATTACACTTTACTAGCTGAAGAGCTCAGTGTTGCCCGGGCATAGTAACTAACTGTGGTTAGTTATAACAAATTATAATGATTATCCTCCATCCCATAGTCCAGTGCCCATATACCCATCACACATCCTCCATCCCACAGTCCCGTGCTGCCCATATACCCATTATACACATCCTCCATCCCATAGTCCCATGCCCATATACCCATGATACATATCCTCCATCCCATAGTCCCATGCCCATATACCCATCATACATATCCTCGATCCCATAGTCGAGTGCCCATATACCATCACACATCCTTCATCTCATAGTCCCGTGCCCATATACACATCATACATATCCTCCATCCCATAGTCCCATGCTCATATACCCATCATACATATCCTCCATCCCATATTCCCATGTCCATATACCCATCATACATATCCTCTATCCCAGTGCTCCCCAACCGCCGGTCCGCGGCCCAGCATCGGGCCGCTGCAGTGCCCTTGCCGGTCCGCGGACACAAGGGGCGCCAGGGGCGGTCAGTGGCGTAGCGGGGGCTGGGGCGGCGCGCAGCAATTCTTAAACTGCCCTCATGTGTAGCGGCAGCCAGGGAGCGATCAAGCAGCTCCGCTGCCTGCAAGAGGGAATAGCAGGAGCGGAGCTGCAAGGACCCGTCCAGCTTCCTGCCCGCCGCCCGCACATCCTGTCTCTGACTGACACAGAGAGGAGCGCGCCGCTGCTGTGTCAGAGCGAGGAAGCGCGGGCGATGCTGCAGACAGGTGAGAGGTGGTGTGTGTATGTATGTCTGTCTGTGTACATGTATGTCTGTGTGTGTGTGTGTTTGTCTGTGTTTGTGTAGGTGGAGCCTGGCCCTGGAGGAGATGGGGACATGAGGAGAAGACCGTGATGGGGAGAGAAGGCCATGATACCTGGGGTGATGGGAGAAGGCCATGAGGGGGTAATGGGAGAAGGCCATGATGGGGGTGATGGAGAGAAGGCATTGATGGGAGTGATGGAGAGACGTCAGTGATGGGGTGAAGGCAATGATGGGGAGAAGGGAGTGATGGGGTGAAGGCAATGATGGAGAGACGGCAGTGATGGGGTGAAGGCAATGATGGAGAGACGGCAGTGATGGGGTGAAGGCAATGATGGAGAGATGGCAGTGATGGGGAGAAGGGAGTGATGGGGTGATGGAGCAGGCAATGATGGGGTGATGGAGCAGGCAAGGATGGGGGTGATGGAGCACTCATTCAAAACCTATGGTGAGTTGAGTCACATTATAAATGTTATTTAATTATAAGTATGCACTGCTACACTACAACCGCGTCCATAGCCCTGCCCCCTTATGACCAAAGCCCCGCCCCTGCCACACCTCCATCCCCGCCCTGCCGGGCCATGGAAGAATGGTCTTGCTTGAAACCGGTCCCTGGTGCAAAAAAGGTTGGGGACCACTGCTCTTTCCCATAGTCCAGTGCCCATGTACCCATCACACATCCTCCATCCCATAGTGTTGTGCCCATATACCCATCACAAATCCTCCATCCGATAGTCCAGTGCCCATATACTCCTCATACATATCCTCCATCCTATAGTCAAATGCCCATATACCCATCACACATCCTCCATCCCATAGTCGAGTGCCCATATACCCATCATACATATGTACCATCCCATAATCCCGTGCCCATATGCCCATCACACATAGCCTCCATCCCATAGTCCCATGCCCATATACCCATCATACATATCCTCCATCCCATAGTCCCGTGCCCATATACTCTTCATACATATCCTCCATCCCATAGTCCCATGCCCATATACCCATCACACATCCTCCATCCGATAGTCCTGTGCCCATATACCGTATATATATATCTGCAAGGAGTTTGTATGTTCTCCCCGTGTTTGCGTGGGTTTCCTCCGGGTACTCCGTTTTCCTCCCACATTCCAAAGACATACTGATAGGGAATTTAGATTGTGAGCCCCATCGGGGACAGTGATGATAATGTGTGCAAACTGTAAAGCGCTGCGGAATATAAGATAAGATAATCCTTTAATCATCCCACCATGGGGAAATTCAGAGCATTACAGTAGCAAGGCAGGAACAAGTACAGATACAGATGCATAAAGGCATTACATTGACAGTAGGTAGGTACATATACGGGGGGGAAAAAAAAAATAAAAAATGTAACCGGACTGTCACAACTTTTGGATCTATCATTTCACTGTTTGGGTCATTCTCCATTTTGGACAGTGCTGGTTATACAGCCTAACTGCAGCAGGAAGGAAGGACTTTCGATAGCGCTCCCTCTCACATTTAGGATGAAGTAGCCGGTCACTGACAGTACTGCACATCTTTGTCACGGTCTCATGCATGGGATGGGAATCATTCTGCACCATGTAGCTCACCTTGGCCAGTAACCTCCTGTCGCCTACTTCCTGAACTGGATCAAGGGGGCATCCCAGGACAGAGCTGGCCCTTCTAATCAGTTTGTCCAGCCTATTCCTATCCCTGGTTGATATGCCACTACCCCAGCACGCCACACCAAAGAAGATGACTGATGCCACAACAGAGTTGAAGAAGGATGCAAGGAGTGCCCCTCTAACTCCGAAGGCTCTCATTCTTCTGAGCAGATAAAGCCTGCTTTGGCTCTTCCTGTACACTGCATCCAAGTGATGGTCCCAGTCAAGCTTATTATTGAGGATCACACCAAGGTACTTATAGGTCTCGACTATCTCAATGTCATTTCCCTGAATGTTCACCACTACTGGTGGATTTTTGCCCTTGCGAAAGTCCACCACCAATTCCTTGGTCTTCCCGGAATTAATCCTAAGGTGGTTCCTCTGACACCACTCCACAAAAGCTTGGTTAGTGTCTCTGTACTCTCTTTCATCACCTCCTGTGATGAGGCCTACTATTGCAGAGTCATCAGAATACTTCTGCAAGTAGCAGCTAGATGGGTTGCACCTAAAATCCGCAGTGTACAGTGTGAAGAGAAAAGGGGCAAGAACTGTACCTTGAGGTGCCCCTGTATTGCAGATCACCGTGTCTGACACACTGTCCCGAACCTTTACAAACTGAGGCCGGTTCGTGAGGTAGTTAAGGATCCAGGTGGAGAGTTGGAGGTCCACACCAACAAGGCCCAGCTTGTCTCTCAGTAGACCTGGCTGTATGGTGTTAAAAGCACTAGAGAAATCGAGGAACATTATTCTCACAGTGTTCCCAGGTTTCTCCAGGTGAGAGAGAGTCCTATCTAGAAGATGGATAATGGCATCATCCACACCAATGCCCGGCCTGTAGGCAAACTGGAGAGGGTCCATATCCGAGCTCACTAGAGGACGGAGATGTGTGAGAACCAATCTCTCTAATACCTTCATCAGGTGTGATGTCAATGCTACAGGTTTATAGTCATTAAGGTCTTTCGGATAAGGTTTCTTCGGAACCGGTACCACACACGATAATTTCCACAGTTGTGGTACTATACCTATCCTCAGGCTCATATTGAACAGATATGTAATGATCTCACTCAGCTGGTGCCCGCATGTTTTGATTAGTCTTGCACTGATGCCATCAGGACCTGCAGCCTTCAAAACTTTGATCTTATTCAGTTCTTTTGCAACCTGGGTACTTGTGACGAACAGACCCTGGCTCAGTTGACAAGTTGCAGCAGGGGGTGAGGTTATTGTAGCAGAGAGGTGTGAATGGTATGCAGGGGCAGGAGCAGCCAGTGTGTGATTAAATCTGTTAAAGAATAGATTAAGTTCATTAAGCCCCTCTTTATCTACAACCATCCTGGAGACAGTCTGTCTATGCCCAGATATAGACTTTAGACCCTCCCAGACTTCATGGATCCTTTTCTGTGACAGTTTCAGTTCAATTTTTCTCTTATAATTAGCCTTTCCCTGCCTGATTAGATTCTTCAGATCTTTCTGCACCTCTCGCAGCCTGCCCTTGTCACCTGATCTGAAGGCCAACTTCTTCTTTTTGAGAAGAGCCTTTATTCCGGGGCTGATCCATGGTTTGTTGTTAGAGAAGCACCTCACTACTTTTGTGGGTACCGTGTTGTCTACACAGAAATTAATGTAGTCCGTTATACAGTGTGTGAGACCATCCATGTCATCACCATAGGAATCTTGCAGCACTTCCCAAGTGGTTGTTTCAAAGCAGTCTCTCAGAGCATCATCACTCTCCTCAGTCCATATCCTCACTATGCGAGTGACAGCAGGTTCTCTCTGTACAAGTGGCTTGTACACGGGTTGGAGGTGCACTAGGTTGTGATCCGATCTTCCAAGGGGCGGTAGGGCTGACGAGGCATAGGCCCCTCTCACATTGGCAAAGAACAAGTCCAATGTTTTGTTGTCTCTAGTGAGGCAGGTAACATACTGTGTGCAACAGGGTAGTATGGATGCTGGAGACACATGATTGAAGTCTCCCGAAACCAGAAGGAGTGCTTGGGGGTGAAGGGACTGCATCATGCTCACTGTGGATTGTAGGACCTCAGTGGCGGCATCAGCTTTCGCAGAAGGGGGGACATATGCCGCTATCATGATTACATGCGATAGTTCCCTCGGTAAATAAAAAGGTCTCATGCCCACAGCTAATTGCTCAATGTCCTTACAGCATGTTTGCTCCTTGACCACGATATGCCTAGAGTCACACCATCTATCATTCACAAATATCGCCAGCCCTCCGCCTTTCCTCTTACCGCTCTCCCTTGTCCTGTCTGCGCGAATGAGTTTAAAGCCATCCAACGAGACAACAGTGTCCGGAGTACCTTCGGTGAGCCAGGTCTCTGTAAACAGCAACATGCTGCACTCCCTTAATTCCCGATGATGTCTGGTCAGCGCCGACAGTTCGTCCATCTTATTCCTGAGTGATCTCACATTGCCCATAATGACGGAGGGAAGAGCAGGTCTATAGCGCCTTCTTCTAGCTTTCCTGAGGGCTCCAGCTCTGCAACCTCTTCTCTTAGTGTTCCTTATTTCTGGTGGAATGTCCTCTGGTCTATTAGCAGCATGCTGCCTTGCTGTGTCCCTAAGCAGCAGTATAGCTTCTCTGGAGTAGACAATAGGGTCTTTTTCAGTTCCTGGATTTCCCAACACAATAGATCCAAGTAAAAACAAGGTAAAAAGTCCATCAAAGGTCCAGGTCCTCTTATGGTTTTCCATAGTGCAATGTCCTTTGGAGTAACAATAAAAAAGAGAAAGGAAAAATAGAAAAAATAGAGAAAAAAGGAGATCAAAGAAGGAGCAACTGTAACAGGCTGCCACTCCAGCGGCGCCAGGAAGTACAAAGCGCTGCGGAATATGTTAACGCTATATAAAAATAAAAGATATACATACACTCATTTTCATATATATAGTTTATCTGCATTACTCAAGGTTTTTTATCCTTTGTTATTACTTATTTAAATTGGGTCATTGTGCCATATTGTTTTTGCTGCTCTTACATGTCATATTACAAAGTATTATTCGAATATGCTAAGATGTATTAATTAAAATGTGCTTTGTTTTGTTTCCATATAAAAAGGTTCATGTTACTTGATTATAAGGTAAAAGTTCCTCAATTGTAGACATTTTTTTAAATAAATATCAAGGTTGGCCCGCTACTTTGTCCAAACTTTTAATTTTGTCCCTTCGTGTATTTAAGTTTAACATCCCTGCCATAGACAATGAATGTTCTCAAACTGTACAAAGATGGTATGAGGGTTTTTTAAGTCAATAATATACATTTTTTGAGGCCTCAATTACTGGAAAGCACCCACTTCTGCTTTTTTATAGTATTTTGTAGCCTTGGCCAAGGAATTTTCTTTGACCTCGCTAGGCCATAAAAGAGGGTGAGATTTATGGTTACTAATGTGTGTGTTAAAGGAAGTGTGAATGCCTCTTAGCAGTATTTATCACATTTCAGCAGCCATGGGAGCCGATTCTGTAATTACTACAATTAAGTAGGTTTTTCACAGCTTAAACTTTGGTGACCTATCCTGAGAAGGTGATAAATGTTTGATCAGTGGGGGTCTGACACTTCGCAGACCAAAAGGGCGAGGGTGCTTCATTTCTATTACTGATTTCTTTCAAATTATGGCACCAAGTGGTCGTAGCTTATTTTGAGCTTGTTTGCACATAGATTTGTTGGGCATACCAGTTTTCAGTTATCATAGGACAACCCGTCGCCCTTATTAAACAAAAAGTAAAATATTGTTATGATGTTTTGACTAATTGAAAACAGGCCGATGCTCATACTATACAGCCTTAAAGAGGTTGTCCAGGACTTTTACATTCATACCCTATCCTTATCCCGCCAATCAACTGTTATTGGTGCCACTAGCCAGAAGTACTTACTTGCAGAGCTTGGTCATCTACTTGTAGTGGCTGCCACAGGGTACAACACTTCAATAGGAGGCGGATGTGCAGTAACAAGCCCCGGCCAATACAAGTAGGCAGCCAGTTCCACAAGTATGTACTTTTGGCCAGTTGCCGACGCCACCGACAGGGCTGCCACTAGGAATTTCGGGGCCCCACACTGGCAAAATTTTCAGGCCCCCTTTAGACTCCGCCCAGGCTCCACCCCAGCCCCGCCTCCACTCCTCAAACTGTCGACAGTCTCACCGCTCTCTTGGAAAAACTCCACTTCTCACCTATCACACATTAACAGTTCCCATCACCAGATCACACATATAACCGGCAGCTTTTGCTTTGGACAAAAGATTTTTTAAGCCGCCATCACAACACTGTAGACTCTTTTGGCCGAGCCCTACTCTACTGTAACCTATTAATTATTTGTTTAAATATGCAATACAATTTAGGTGCAGTATATTTTTATTTATTTTTCAATTTTTAAAATGATCAATAATATCACATACAAGGGACAAATACCATCGCACCATGTCCAGACCACGTATTACCACCACATAGCGACCTATAATACTACATACAAGGAACAAATACCGCCACACCATGACCAGACCACATATTACTACAATAGTGAGTGAATAATATCAAATACAAGGAACAAATACCACCACACCATGACCAGACCACATATTACCACCACAAAGTGACCAAATAATAGCACATACAAGGGACAAATACCACAACACCATGTCCAGACCACATATTACCACCACATAGTGACTGAATACTACAATGCTGATCAGTAATAAAAAAACACAATACCATCACCATAAGTGCCATTGTACACAGGAGATCTATACTTGGTATGCAGTGTCTGTGTACAGGTAATACAGTGATCAATGACATTATACACAGGAGCTCTGTATATAATGTACAGGTAACACAGTGATCACTGGTGACATTATACACAGGACCTCTGTATATAGTAAACAGTATATAGTGTCAGTGTATAGGTAACACACTAACTCAACAGTGATGTCTCTAGGTGAAGTCCTTCATCTTTGCTTTTCATCTTTCATCCAGCACAGACCGCCATCACGTCTTCCAGCCAGGACACGTCTCTTGCAGAATACATTACTTATTTTCTTCCCAACTTCTACATTACATCACATGAAGAAAAAAAGGCGACGTAGTGTCACTCTACACAGTAACAGGACCATCCCCTCATTTAAAACAGTATACTCAAAAAATAAAATAAAGACATCACTGCAGTAATAATTTCCCTTAATTAGCCCCTATGGTAATAATATTCCCCATTCTGGCTCCCGTGTGTCTCATTCCTGGCATAAGCCATATGTTCTCCCATCCCGCCCTCATGAGTATCCATTGTGCCCCATATGATCTTACCATCTGTCTCCATCGTATCCATCCTGCCCCATGATCCTGCACCCTTCCTGTGTCTTACTGCCACATTCTGCCCCCTCCTGTGTCTTACTGCCACATTCTGCCACCTCCTGTGTCTCACTGTCACATTCTGCCCTGTGTCCATTATGCCCCCTCCTGTGTCTCACTGTCACATTCTGCCCCCATCATGTCTTGCATTCTGCCCCCATATCTACATTCTGCCCCCATCATGTCCAGCATTCTGCCCCATTATGTCCAGCATTCTGCCCCCATCATGTCCAGAATTCTGCCCCATCATGTCCAGCAATCTGCCCCCATCATGTCCAGCAATCTGCCCCATCATGTCCAGCAATCTGCCCCATCATGTCCAGCAATCTGCCCCATCATGTCCTGCAATCTGCCCCATCGTGTTCAGCAATCTGCCACATCATGTTCAGCATTCTTCCACATCATGTCCAGCATTCTGCCCCCATTATGTCTGCAATCTGACCCATCATGTCCAGCATTCTGCCATCATGTCCAGCATTCTGCCCCCATTATGTCTGAAATCTGCCCCCATCATGTCCAGCATTCTGCCCCCATCATGTCCAGCATTCTGCCCCCATCATGTCCAGCATTCTGCCCCATCATGTCCAGCATTCTGCCCCCATCATGTCCAGCAATCTGCCCCATCATGTTCAGCATTCTGCCCCATGTCCAGCATTCTGCCCCATGTCCAGCAATCTGCCCCATCATGTCCAGCAATCTGCCCCATCATGTCCAGCAATCTGCCCCCATCATGTCCAGCAATCTGCCCCATCATGTCCAGCAATCTGCCCCATCATGTCCAGCAATCTACCCCATCATGTCCAGCATTCTGCCATCATGTCCAGCAATCTGCCCCATCATGTCCAGCAATCTGCCTCATCATATCCAGCATTCTGCCCCATCATGTCCAGCATTCTGCCCCATCATGTCCAGCATTCTGCCGCCATTATGTCCAGCAATCTGGCCCATCATGTCCAGCAATCTGCCCCTTCATGTCCAGCAATCTGCCCCTTCATGTCCAGCATTCTGCCCCCATTATGTCCAGCAATCTGCCTCATCCTGTCCAGCAATCTGCCCCATCATGTCCAGCAATCTGCACCATCATGTCCAGCATTCTGCTCCATCATGTCCAGCATTCTGCCCCATCATGTCCAGCATTCTGCCCCATCATGTCCAGCAATCTGCCCCATCGTGTCCAGCATTCTGCCCCAATTATGTCTGCAATCTGCCCCCATTATGTCCAGCATTCTGCCCCCATTATGTCCAGCATTCTGTCCCCATCATGTTCAGCATTCTGCCCCCATCATGTCCAGCAATCTGCCCCATCATGTCCAGCATTCTGCCCCATGTCCAGCAATCTGCCCCATCATGTCCAGCAATCTGCCCCCATCATGTCCAGCAATCTGCCCCCATCATGTCCAGCAATCTGCCCCATCATGTCCAGCAATCTGCCCCATCATGTCCAGCAATCTACCCCATCATGTCCAGCATTCTGCCATCATGTCCAGCAATCTGCCCCATCATGTCCAGCAATCTGCCTCATCATATCCAGCATTCTGCCCCATCATGTCCAGCATTCTGCCCCATCATGTCCAGCATTCTGCCGCCATTATGTCCAGCAATCTGCCCCATCATGTCCAGCAATCTGCCCCATCATGTCCAGCATTCTGCCCCCATTATGTCCAGCAATCTGCCTCATCATGTCCAGCAATCTGCCCCATCATGTCCAGCAATCTGCCCCATCATGTCCAGCATTCTGCTCCATCATGTCCAGCATTCTGCCCCATTATGTCCAGCATTCTGCACCATCATGTCCAGCAATCTGCCCCATCGTGTCCAGCATTCTGCCCCAATTATGTCTGCAATCTGCCCCCATTATGTCCAGCATTCTGCCCCCATTATGTCCAGCATTCTGCCCCATCATGTCCCGCATTCTGCCCCATCATGTCCAGCAATCTGCCCCATCATGTCCAGCATTCTGCCATCATGTCCAGCAATCTGCCCCTTCATGTCCAGCATTCTGCCCCAGGCCCCTCGGATCGCCGCTTTCAATTAAAAAAAAAAAAAAGTTCTTCCTTACCTGGCCGCACTCCAGCAGCGACGCTCGCGCTCCCTCCACGCTGCTGAAGCGCGCACTCGCCGCCAACTGCACGTGAAGTCAGACGCCGGCGACGGGCGCGCTGCGGCTGACGTCAGCTGCCAGCCTCCGATTGACTGGCGGCTGCTAACTATTGACGTGCGGGCCGACAGGTCCGCATGTCAATAGCGTTCAGCTGCTGCAGCGCAGAGCTGCTAAGGGCCCGGTTTAGCGTGCCGGTAGGGGCCCGGTGAGCAGATGAGACGGGGCCCGATGCGGGCCACCTCTGCCCACCGGACCCCATACGCCAGTCAGGGCAGTAATGTCCTGATGGCGGCCCTGGCCACCGATAACAGCGGATCGGGAGGAGGTTCCGGGTGTTGGACATCGGCCATTCAGACATTGTAGAAGGAGTGGACAACCTCTTTAAATGGGGGTGCTTCTGCTGAAAGGCCAGTCAGTATACTTACATCCACTAACAGCCAAATGGAGTGTAAAATTTAGCATTTTCTTCTTCTGTGGAATCACTTGGCATGCCATATATTAATAAACTGTGACCGACCTGTTCAACCCATCCATACTTGTCGGTGTTTTGTTATTAGGGGATTGGTGGGAGGTGGGAAGGCACAGATTGCGACACACAAGTCTCTGCAGTCCTAATATATAAAGCTCAATGTGGGTGTGTATGTATGTATGTACAGTATGTATATATGTCCGGGATTGGCATCCGCACCGTCGCAGCTACAGCCACAAAATTTGGCACAGTCACACGTCTGGACCCCGAGAGCGTCATAGGCTATGTTGTGAGGCAAAATTTTAACCTCGTGCGCTCCAATTCACCAAGCAATTTTGCCCCTATCTACATAATGGGGAAAAAGTGTATGTATTGTCATCTGCACCGTTGTAGCTACAGTCACAAAATTTTGCACAGTCACACGTCTGGACCCCAAGAGCGTCATAGGCTATGTTGTGAGACAAAATTTTAACCCCGCGCGTTCCAATTCACCAAACAATTTTGCCCCTATCTACATAATGAGGAAAAGGTGTATGTATGTATTGGCATCTGCACCGTCGTAGCTACAGCCACAAAATGTTGCACAGTCACACGTCTGGACCCCGAGAGCGTCATAGGCTATGTTGTGAGGCGAAATTTTAACCCCGCGCGTTCCAATTCACCAAACAATTTTGCCCCTATCTACTACATAATGGGGAAAAAGTGAAAGGAAAAGTGTTGGAGGCAAATTGACAGCTGCCAGATGTGAACAAGGGGGACTTAAAGAATGAGAGCGATGGCGCCAAAGAGTATATACCGTACAGTTGCTAAGGTGGGGCCCTGACATGGAATACTCACCACACACGGGGATATGAACACACACACAAAATGCGCCACACACTACCACGTGCTTCAACACGTATACCACCCTCAGCACACATTTCACCACACATACACCAACCTCGTCACATAAAAGTCGAAACACAAAAGTTGCCACTCAAATCTCGCCACGCTGTCCCAGAGCTGTTTAAAAGATGAAAAATGAGCTGTGATTGGTTGCTATCAGCAACAGTTTTCTTTGTAGACAGTTGTGGTAACTGAGGCCTATTATTAATATCATTTCTATGGTGTTATCGTCCTTCTGTAAAGCTGGAAATAACAATATATTACCGTGCCACCACAGACCACCCTCTGACACAGACTGCAGGGGGAGCCCAGTATCACACAGGATAGGATTAGATACACGGCTCAGCAGTCAGTATCACACAGGATAGGATTAGATACACAGCTCAGCAGTCAGTATCACACAGGACAGGATTAGACACATGGCTCAGCAGTCAGTATCACACAGGACAGGATTAGATACACAGCTCAGCAGTCAGTATCACACAGGATAGGATTAGATACAGGGCTCAGCAGTCAGTATCACACAGGATAGGATTAGATACACAGCTCAGCAGTCAGTATCACACAGGATAGGATTAGATACACGGCTCAGCAGTCAGTATCACACAGGATAGGATTAGATACACAGCTCAGCAGTCAGTATCACACAGGACAGGATTAGACACATGGCTCAGCAGTCAGTATCACACAGAACAGGATTAGATACACAGCTCAGCAGTCAGTATCACACAGGATAGGATTAGATACAGGGCTCAGCAGTCAGTATCACACAGGATTGGATTAGATACACTGCTCAGCAGTCAGTATCACACAGGAAAGGATTAGATACACGGCTCAGCACACGGTATCACACAGAATAGTATTAGATACATGGCTCAGCAGACAGTATCACACAGAATAGGATTAGATACATAGATACACGGCTCAGCAGACAGTATCACACAGAATAGGATTAGATACATAGATACATGGCTCAGCAGTAAGTATCACATACAGGATAGGATTAGATGCACGGTTTTTATATGCAATATAATCATTATAATTTGTTATAACTAACCACAGTTGGTTACTATGCCCAGGCCACGCCGGGCTCTTCAGCTAGTAGTCTTATAAATGTGCCCCAGTGTATTGGAAAGGAAGCAAAAGATTATACAGACATTACAGCAGGTGATCACAACTGATTCTTTCTTTGAGGTTAAAATATTGACTAAATACAGTCAGTGAAATGTTTTACTCCCAAAATCAGCTGTGATCCCGTGCTGTCCTGTCTGTATACTTTGTTTTGCTTCCTCCCTTGCCCAGAAGATGTGGTTTGATCAGACCATGTTCCTGCACATATACAGTAGATGCCTCTCCATTACTAACCTCTGGGCTTGATCTCATCTGACACTACAATGGTGACATCAACCCTCAACTATTACTCCACTTGCCACTGCCCCAGCGCAAGTGTGAAGAGTGAGGCTAAGTGCTAGAATTGGCATATCTTATAGATGGGCCTTTTCTAGGGCTGCTGAGAGTTGATGTTTTTGGCCTGCGGTGGGGCAATATCCATGGCCTCTTCCTACGTTATTAATATTACCCCTCAGCTGTCTGTCTAGCCTTTTTTGTTATTGATTATAGGGGGACCTTACGTCATTTTTTTGTGGGGCTCCCCCATTTTAATAGCCAGTAAAGGCTAAGTATACAGCTGTGAGCTGATATTAATAGCCTGGGAAGATTCATGGGTATTACCCCCTTCCTAGGCTATAAACATCTGCCCCCAGCCGTTAAGAAAATTACACGGGAGCCAAAGCCATTTTTTTCAGAAAAATAATAATTTAAGAAATACACGTACAGTAAGCTGCACACACACTGCACTAATTGTATTTGTCACTGACATCTATATATCTACCAATTCTATTTGTATTTACTGTATGTAATCCATCACTTCTATCCTCTCGGCTCCTGCAGTGATTTTACTGCACGTGGCAGATGAATTGCCGGCTTTTGATCTATCTATATTTCCTTTGAAAATGATGTGTAAATGACGTAGAGAATTTCTCTATGTAAAAGCTGATGTTAAAATTGTACAGCAATCGCACTGCATTCGCATCTGAGGGCTCATACTCACTTGCGAGAGACACGCATGAAAACCTGGCACTGACGCCGGCAGTTGGAACAGAGCGAGCGGCTGCATAGAAATACATGTAGACGCACGCTCCGGTCCGAGTTCTGGCGTCAGTGCCAGGTTTTCACGTGAGAGACTTGCACGAGAATAATGCGAGTCTCTCGCAAGTGAGTATGAGTCCTAAATCGGATGCTAGGTGTTAAAAATCAGATTGTACCCGAATGAAAAACGCATGACACTCCTCCTATTTTTCAGGAACAAAATCAGACCGATTTTAAAATCGCTAGAGTGTCTCTGGCCAAACTGGGATAAAATTATCATTCTGGTGATTGGGGGGCTCCCTGAAGTCAGATCTCCATCGGTCTGAATATATCACCAGTCCTGATAACTTTTACCTATTGGAATACCCCTGCAAATATTTATGGTGTTAATAGAGGTTATTCCATAAATGCCCGATACAGTATGTGAAGGTTCCAAAAGACAATCCCGTAACTCTCTTTTCCTTAGACATCAATGTAGAAGGTCTCTCTAATGAAATCTGTAAAGATTATGGCAACAGTAAATTTGGGAACAGAAGCTGAGTCCTCCGAGACCAGCACCAACCACACATTTATAGTACTTTGGATCCTGTTGATAATCATATGCTATGTTTGTTTACAATGAGAATACCACTCTAAGGCCGGGAACACACATGCGAGAAACACGGCCGAGTCTCGCATTGCCGCCGGCACCCGGGAGCGGAGCCTGCAGCTCCATGTATTCCTATGCGGCCGCACGCTCCGATCCGAGTGCCGGCGGCAGTGTCGGGTATTAATTTACGAGACTCGTCCGTCTTTCTCGCATGTGTGATACCAGCCTTACAGCCTAAATTCTGTGTATTGAAAAACATCAGCAATAAATGAAGCAAACCAATCTAAGAAGTTTTGATAATTAATAGGCTAAGTCCTATTTTCTTCTAGTTGACGTTCTAGGGGATACGTACTTCCTGTTCCCTTAGCTATAGTCCACACATGTTTCTGCTTTCTCTGTTTGCCTGTGCTGGGGGCTGACATAATAATTACATTACATAGTTCAGGCTAGAAAACACATGACTTATTGCAGCTGTAATGAGCCAAGGGGAATGACGGATAATCTTTTTGCTCTTCCTTCAGAAACTGGCACTGAAAATGTTAAGGCAAGGTAGGAGGGAATTTGTCAGCTCTTTTTAATATGCAAGCAGTTGATATGAGCTCAGCCTCCCATGTCACTGGAAGAAGTATGTGCTACATCACAGATGACAAATCTAGACAGGGACACACAGAGGCAGGACTTCTCGCCATCGTGGGAGCCTGCATGTAAACAAGACCCTGTCTGGGGGGACAGCTGACACCCCTGTGTTGTGTCACCAGGTGAGTGAGAGCAGTGATTACTAGCCCCGCTGGGATGGGGCATGTTTTGTGGGTACTCTCAGGAATGCCTTTGTTTTCTTGGTTGATTATATTTTTGACATGCTTGAACACAGTATTTTTTCATGGCAGCTCAGAGCTGTCAGCAGGGTGTGGTGCTCCACTGTGGGTCTACTTATAGATTTCACATGCTATAAGGCGGCCAGATAAAAGCATTGTACCGTTTCCTGTGACATTCAGCAATCCGTGCTGTGACTGCAGGAGGCGATGCTGGAGTAAGGCTCAGGAAGTGAGGCAAATGTCTGGAAGACGAGGACATGACAGCTCTTTGTTATCTATCTGAGGCTGTATCCTCTCCCCTGACGTCAACAGTTTGTTTATGGTCGTTGTGGTATCACTGTTCTGTTATTGCGTGCAGAAAGTCAACTTGTCTTTTACATATTGCGTTGTTATTCTGAATTCACAAAACTGAGTTCACACTTAACTTTCTTCTGCATTACTACATAGTCTACAGAACCAAAGTGTATATCCAGGCTGTTTGTCAGGTCTTAGCAAGTTTGCCATTGAAAATTACTGGGCCCCATGAGGCCCCAAAGTTTAGGCACCTAGTTCCCATGAAGCCACAAAGTCTAGGCTCCTAGTTCCCATGGGGCCACAAAGTCTAGACACCTACTCCCCATGAGGCCACAAAGTCCTGGTACCTACTCCCCATGAGGCCACAAAGTCTAGACGACAACTCCCGATGAGGCCACAATGTCTAGGCACCTACTTCCCATGAAGCCACAAAGTCTAGGCGACTACTCCCCATGAGGCCACAAAGTCTAGGCTCCTAGTTCCCATGAGACCACAAAGTCCTGGTACCTACTCCACATGAGGTCACAAAGTTTAGACGACAACTCCCAATTAGGTCACAAAGTCTAGGCACCTAGTTCCCATGAAGCCACAAAGTCAAGGCACCTACTCCCCATGAGGCCAAAAAGTCTAGGTGACTACTCCCCATGAGGCCACAAAGTCTAGGCATCTACTCCCCATGAGGCCACAAAGTTTAGGTGACTACTCCCCATGAGGCCACAAAGTCTAGGTGACTACTCCCCATGAGGCCACAAAGTCTAGGCACCTACTCCCAATGAGGCCACAAAGTCTAGGTGACTACTCCCCATGAGGCCACAAGGTCTAGGTAACTACTCCCCATGAGGCCACAAAGTCTAGGTGACTACTCCCCATGAGGCCACAAAGTCTAGGTGACTACTCCCCATAAAGCCACAAAGTCTAGGCGACTACTCCCCATGAGGCCACAAAGTCTAGGCTCCTAGTTCCCATGAGGCCACAAAGTCTAGACACCTACTCCCCATGAGACCACAAAGTCCTGGTACCTACTCCCCATGAGGTCACAAAGTCTAGACGACAACTCCCCATGAGGCCACAAAGTCTAGGCACCTACTCCCCATGAGGCCACAAAGTCTAGGCACCTACTCCCCATGAGGCCACAAAGTCTAGGTCACTACTCCCAATGAGGCCACAAAGTCTAGGCAGCTACTCCCCATGAAGCCACAAAGTCTAGGTGACTACTCCCTATTAGGCCACAAAGTCTAGGCTCCTAGTTCCCATGAGGCCACAAAGTCTAGACACCTATGTGGTACTAGCAGGTACGCAGGACGCAGTGACGAGGCGCAAGATGGTTTAGTGCTTTTAGTAATAACCTTTATAGGCCTAGAGGAAACTGTCCTCAGTTGTAGCCTGACCAACCAAAAGGGTAACAAGAGTTGCCCTCGCAGGGGCTCAATACAAGCAAACACGAACAGAGTAGAACACGACTGGGCCCAGCTGCTGAAGAGTTGACGTAGTCTTCGAGCGTTTTGACGCTCCAGTGACACCGGGGCACCACCGGCCCCGGAGGAGTCCTTGGACGGATGGGCCACAGCCCCTGGACTGGGGCAAGCAGCAACGATGCGACGGGGAATGCGCAGCGAGCAATGGCCCAGCCCTTGCCACGGACTGGAGCGGGACAGTAGTGGCCGCCGATGGCACTGGACTTGCCGCGGCCACGGGTGAGAGCAGGGTGGCTGCGAGTGGCGGGAGACGGGACACAGCCGCGGGCTGGAGCGAGGCGGCAACGGCCACGAGCGACCGCGGGCAGGCAGCCGCGGGCTGGGGCGAGGCAGCAATGGCCGTGAGTTGCAGCGGGGAAGCAGCTGTCGGACGGACGTCTGGGCGCCGTCCCTCTGATGTCCTAGGTGAACGTCTCCTGGCTCAGGTGAGTCGCTTTGGCTCTCAGTCGCTCCCACGGGCTCCTGCTGCTTCTGTCCCTGTCTGCTGCCTCATCGTGACTAGCGCTCCCCGCCCCTTTTATACTGGCTCCTCCCCCAGCCCATCTGTCCATCTTCACAGTCCGTCCCTGAACTCTGTCCCCCGGGAACAGTTTCCCCAGGAACCTAGGTGATGGTCCCCTTGGTTCTGGCCCGGACACTCGACGGGTGCCCTTCTTCCTACACTCCCCCGTCCTGTATGCTCGCCAGTCCTCGGGCGAGGGTTTTGGTAGACTCGGGTTAGTCTTTCGAGACGACAGTCCTTGTCGCCATACGAACTGGTCCTTTTCGTAACGTTCAGGGGGTTTGCCAGCTGTTGATCGCTTGGAGCGTCGGAGTTCGGTATGGTGGAGTCTTCTGGGTGGTGAATGGTGGTAGGATAGTCGAGTCTGGTGGGATGCCCGAGTCCACTGTAGTGTCACTACTTGTGTGACCCGCGGATGCGGTTGGGGAGTCCTGTTCATCGTCCAGGTCCCAGACCGTGGGCGGGGGGTCGGGGACCTGAGGGATCAGTTCAGGTCCCCACCTCAAAAACTCGCACACCCTCGCAGAAATCTTCACAACACCTCGATCTACATTCACTGTCTGAATCCCTCCTCCCTCTTACAGACATAAGTTCCCTACACAATGTGGATGCCACTGCCGCTCTATGTAACACCACAATAGCTGTAGCTTTGGAATCAGTTGCCCCTCTCAAACATACCAAAACTCGCAAAATCAACAGACAGCCCTGGCACACCAGTCTGACCAAAGAACTGAGGCGGGCTTCCAGGGCTGCTGAGCGGAGATGGAAAAAATCCCATTCCAATGAGGACTCCATCACATTCAAACAGTCCCTCACTACTTTCAAGGCCACATTCGCTGCAGCAAAACAAACCTACTTCTCATCTCTCATATCCTCCCTGTCTCACAACCCTAAACAGTTATTCAACACCTTCAATTCTCTCCTCCGCCCCCCAGCACCTCCTCCCTCTCCACTCATCTCAGCTGAAGACTTTGCCTCATTTTTCAAGGAGAAGATTGATAACATCAGAGACAGTTTTGGTCAACAACCCCCAGTGCCCTTTCTCCTACCTGCCCTGCCCTCCTCCCCCAAAACCAACTTCTCCACCATTACAGAAGATCGACTCTCCACTCTACTCTCAAGATCACATCTCACTACCTGTGCACTTGACCCGATCCCATCCCACTTCATCCCAAACCTCACCACAGTCTTCATCCCAACCCTAACCCATCTCTTCAACCTATCACTAACAACTGGTGTGTTCCCCTCAAGCTTTAAACATGCCTCAATCACACCTATCCTCAAAAAGCCCTCTCTTGACCCATCCTCTGTATCTAGCTATCGCCCTATATCACTTCTCCCCTATGCCTCAAAACTACTGGAACAACACGTCCATCTTGAACTATCCTCCCACCTCTCTTCTTGCTCCCTCCTTGACCACTTGCAATCCGGCTTCCGGCAACACCACTCCACTGAAACTGCCCTAACTAAGGTCAACAATGACCTACTAGCCGCCAAGGCCAAGCGACACTACTCTGTCCTCCTCCTCCTGGATCTGTCCTCTGCCTTTGACACAGTGGACCATTCCCTATTACTACAGACCCTCTCATCTCTTGGTATCACAGACTTGGCCCTATCTTGGATTGCGTCATACCTAGCAGACCGGCCATTCAGCGTCTCCCATTCGCACACCACCTCCTCACCGCGCCCCCTATCCGTCGGAGTCCCGCAAGGTTCAGTCCTAGGGCCCCTGCTCTTCTCCATTTACACCTTCGGCTTCGGACAGCTCATAGAATCTCATGGCTTTCAGAATCATCTCTATGCTGATGACACACAGATCAACATCTCTGGACCAGATATCACCTCCCTACTAAACAGAATCCCTCAATGTCTGTCTGCTATTTCATCCTTCTTCTCCGCTAGATTTCTAAAACTTAATATGGACAAAACAGAATTAGTCATCTTTCGCCCATCTCACGTGACCCCCCCAACAGACCTATCCATTAAAGTAAACGGCTGCCCACTCTCTCCAATCCCACAAGCTCGCTGCCTCAGGGTTATCCTTGACACTGATCTCTCTTTCAAACCACATATCCAAGCCCTTGCCGCTTCCTGCCGACTTCAACTCAAAAATATTTCACGGATCCGTACATTCCTCAACCAAGAATCTGCAAAAACCCTAGTCCATGCCCTCATCATCTCCCGCCTTGACTACTGCAACCTCCTGCTCTGTGGCCTCCCCTCTAACACTCTCGCACCCCTCCAATCTATTCTTAACTCTGCTGCCCGACTAATCCACCTGTCCCCCCGCTATTCCCCGGCCTCTCCCCTCTGTCAATCCCTGCACTGGCTCCCAATTGCCCAAAGACTCCAGTTCAAAACCCTAACCATGACATACAAAGCCATCCACAACCTGAGTCCTCCGTACATCTGTGACCTAGTCTCCCCATACTTACCTGCACGAAACCTCCGATCCTCACAAGATCTCCTTCTGTACTCCCCTCTTATCTCCTCTTCCCACAATCGCATGCAAGATTTCTCCCGCGCATCCACTCTACTCTGGAACTCTCTACCACAACATTTCAGACTCTCACCTACCATGGAAACCTTCAAAAAGAACTTGAAGACCTACCTCTTCCGACAAGCCTACAACTTGCAGTAACCACCGATCCACCAAACCGCTGCACGACCAGCTCTACCCTCGCCTACTGTATCCTCACCCATCCCGTTGTAGATTGTGAGCCCTCGCGGGCAGGGTCCTCTCTCATCCTGTACCAGTCGTGACTTGCATTGTTTAAGATTACTGTACTTGTATGTATTATGTATACCCCTCCTCACATGTAAAGCGCCATGGAATAAATGGCGCTATAATAATAAATAATAATAATAATAATAGGATCAGTGGACGCACAAGGCCGTAACACGTTCCAGTGCACCACACGAGTGAGAGGTGCGTCGTTTCCTTCGGATTGTATTTCATACACAGGCCCATCGGGGCTTATCCGGCGCAACACTCGGTACGGGTTCTCCTCCCACCGTGGTTATAACTTGTTTTGGGGGCGTTGATCTAGTATGAGTACCTGATCCGAAGTCTGGAAGTCAATTGGTGGGGGCAGCGCTCCCCCCGGGTGTTCTAGTTCCCGGAGTTTTGTATGGACGATTCGGTGGAGGGTCTGCAGCCGGTGCCGGTGGTTTCGGACCCACGAGGATACTCCGGTCCAGGGTTGGGGTTCCTCCGGGTTTAACTCCACTTCTGTGATTCCTTTGCCTTCCCGTCCAAACAGCAATGAGTAGGGGGTGTAACCAGTCACCTGGTGCACCCGGTTATTATATACCCACACCAGCTCAGGGATGTATTCAGGCCAGCGGGCCTTTCGGTTGTTCTCCAGGGTACGCAACATTTGGATTAGTGTCTGATTGAATTGTTCGCAGGCTCCGTTTCCCTGCGGGTGGTATGGTGTAGTCCAAGACTTATCGATACCGTAGAGATGATGTAGTTCTTCCTTGACTCTTCCTAGGAAGCACGCTCCTTGGTCCGAATGTATTCGTTGCGGGCAGCCGTACACTTGGATAAAGTTTTTGCAAATCGCATAGGCGGCCGACTTCGCTGTCTGGTCTCGGGTGGGGGTGACCACGGCGAACTTGGTGAAATGATCCACCATAACGAGACAATGTTCGTACCCCTGGTAAGCAGGACCTATGGTCAGATAGTCCACCGTGAGGAGCTCGAGGGGAGCTGATGTTACAATTGTCTTTAGTGAGCTTGCACGGGCGGCAGGTGCGACAAACTTCTTCCACAGCAGCGTGCAAGCGTGGATGGTACACTATCTGCTACAACCATTGCAAAGTCTTTTGAGCACCAAAGTGAGCCCCCTTTTACTGGGCTTCCCGAGCCAGTTGGCTGAGATAGATTCCGGGCACGATCACCTGCCATATTGTAGCAGACGTTGTTCGTGACACGGCTTTTCGATATAAAAGTCCCTTCTTGATGACTAGTTTCTCCCACTGGCGCAACATCAGCAACATATCCTGGGTCAAAGTCTGTCTCTGTGAGCCAGTGGACAATTTGCCGGTGGTCACCCATCGGCGCAGGAGTCCAATTTCTCCATCTTCCTGTTGCTGCTGGATCCACTTGTCGCCGGGCTGTTCCAGCATTCCCCCTAAGTGTCCCGGATGAAGCGCTTCTTGCGCATTGGCTGTAAGCGCGGCGGTGGTGAGGGCGAACGGCGTCTCTTCTCCTAATTCGTCGTCTTGATTCCTCCCTGGGGTGGTGTGTCGGATTCTGGGGAGCGCGTCAGCGTGCACGTTTTCAGCACCCTCTTTTGTAGATGATCTTGTAGTTGAACTTGGCCATCCGAGCCACCCACCGCTGTTCCAGGGCCCCCAGTTTGGCATTCTCCAAATGGGCTAGTGGGTTGTTATCAGTCTGCACCACCACCTCGGAGCCCGCCAGATGCTCTGCGAACAGCTCCGTCATTGCCCACACTACCGCAAGTAGCTCGAGCTTAAAGGAGCTGTAATTGTTCGGGTTACGTTCAGAGTCATGCAGCGACCGTCTACCATAGGCGATCACTTTCTCTTGGCCATCCTGCACCTGTGACAACACAGCTCCTAGTCCCTGGAGGCTCCCATCGGTATGCAGGATGAACGGTTGCGAGAAAACTGCATACGCCAATATCGGGGCTTCCGAGAGTGCAGCTTTGAGATCTTGAAACGCATCCTCTTGCGGTTGTTGCTACTGGACCTTCCGTTCATTCACCCCGGCTGGAGTCCCCTTCAGCAGGTCCTGCAGGGCTCTGGCTCGGCGTGCAAAATTCTTCACAAACCGACGGTAGTAGCCGGCCAACCCCAAGAAGGCCCGCATGTCTTTCACCGTCTCGGGGGTAGGCCACCCCTGGATGGGAGCAACCTTTTCCCGGGATGGTCTGACACCGCCGAGACAGTATGCCCCAGATACTCGATCTGGGTGTGGAACAGGTGGCATTTCTGGGGCTTTAGCTTCAACCCATACTTCTGCAGCCGGCCGAGCACCTGCCCCAACCGCCGCAGGTGGTCCTGGAACGTGGCGGAATAGGTGATGATATCGTCCAGATATATCAGCGTGGCTTCAAAGTTGAGGTCTCCCAGACACTGCTCCATCAACCGCTGGAAGGTTCCCGGGTCGTTGGCCAGCCCGAACGGCATCCGATTAAACTCGAACAGTCCCATGAGAAGGATAAATGCCATCTTGGCTCTGTCTTCCTCCGACATCAGCACCTGCCAGTACCCACTGGCCAGGTTTTGAGTCGAGAAGTACGTTGCGTTCCCCAAGGCGGACAGAGACTTGATGATGCAGGCGTTCAACTTTCGGTAATCCACACAAAAACGCAGAGTGCCATCTTTTTTGCGAACCAGTACAATGGGGGCCGCCCAGGGGCTCTGGCTTTCTCGTATGACCCCCTTCTGAAGCATTTGAGCGAATAGGGTTTTTACTTCCTGGTATAGCTGCGGTGGTATTTGCCAATATTGCTCCCGGATGGGGGCCGCTCCTGCCGTGGGGATCCCATGCGTGATGGCCGTGGTACAACCAAAGTCATTCTCATGACTGGTGAAGACACCGTAATATTGTCTGAAAAGTGTCTCTACCTGGAGCAGTTGGGCTGGCGCTAGGCCGAAAAGTTCGGCCCGCATTCTCTCCAGGATGGGTCGACCTTTCTCCTGGGTCGAGGATACGGCAGTCTGTAGGGTTCGTACCGTTACTGCCCAAGGATCTTTGGGCTGCACCTGCAACTGGACCGCGGGGTCCGGCTACATCTCCTCCAAAGGCCTTACTAATTTGGCCATTTCGGCCTGGGGCTTCAAGGCAATATTTTGTTCTTCCAGGTTGACACAACGCACCAGGACAGTTCCTTCCCGCACCATGGCCAGGGAGTGGGCTACCAGTATGCCAGGGTGCAGGCGCTCAGAGTAGCATGGTTCCACCTGCACCTCCACGCCCTCCAGTGGCATCGGGGCGCGGATCGGCAGGGCCACTACCGTCTGCCCTGGAGGAAGCACGAGGGGGGGCCACCGATGCGATGACCTTGCCCAGCGCCTCACCCTCTTGGCACTCCTGGAGCACTCACGCCTCCCGCACCAACCGCTGGAAGACCTGCCCTTGGGCCGTGCGAGAACCCCACTGGCTCAGGGTCTCCTGCGTGGGATCGTTGAGGAGTAGATTGCCGAACTCCCGTAGTATGTTCATGCCCAAGATAACTGGATGGTGGTCGTTAGTTTCTCCTTGGGTTAGGACCACTCCCCAGCGGCCGAGGGATTTACCACACAGCGTCATCTGGAGCCACACCACTCCGGCGACAGGTACTGGCGGTTGGTTCGCGGCTACTAGTATCATGGGCCCCCACTGGGGGCTTGCCGCTTCCGGGAAATGCTGCCGAAAGTATGTTGCCGGCATGGTCGTTACTTGCGACCCCGTATCCACTAGGCACCGTACAGCACGACCCTCGATTTTGGCCCACATTATTGGGCACTTAGCGACCAGATCTTCGGGACTTCCACCACCCCTTGTTGTGGCTTCCAGCTCCGAGCGGCATCCCCCATGCCCGGAGCCCTCTAGTTTAATGTCCGCTGGGGTGGGTATCTTCCACGCCGCGGACACTCTCGTGCGAGGTGGTCCAGTTCTCCACACTCATAACACCTGGGCGGTGAGACCCGGCCACCCCGGGTATTGCGAGGCCCCCAGGGCCCGGGATTGTGGCCAAGCCGGCCGGGCGCGGGCTCCGTTCTCTTCTTCACTTCGGCCAGCTCACCCCGGATACTCTTCAGCTCTTGTCTCATTTCCTCAATCCACTGAGACTCTCCGACAACGTCTACGGAAGCCTCCATGCTCCGGGCCTTCCCCACGGGAACCATCACCCCCTGCTCCTGCTCTCATACCCGAGCCTGACTCCCCACCTCAGAGAAAGCTATGCGTGGGTTCAGTCGGATCTGCTCCCGCAATGCTTGCTTGATTAACGGGTCCCGGAGTCCAGTCACTAACAGGTCACGCAGGGTAATGTCTATGGGCCCTACCCCTACACCATCCTTCCGCTCTATGGCTGTGTATAGCTCCTGGAGGGCGTTCATATACTGGGTGATGGTCTCTCCCTCCCCCTGCATCCGACTGAACAACCGGGTCCTCAACTCTCCCACGTTTGTTGGATCCCCGTGGGTTTCTTCCAGAATCTGCAAGACCCTGGCAAAGGTGCTGCGGTGTCCCGGGGGTCTCAACATCACTGACCTCCGGGCTTCCCCATCTAGCGCCATGAGGGCCACCTCAGCCTCTAAATCGGGGGTCATAGGATGCATGCGGAAGAGGCCCCGCATGCGCTCTGTCCAGCTCCACAACAGTGTATTGGAACCAGAAAACCGGGGTAAGTTACTTAGCATGGCCCCCAGAGAGATGCTGGAGCGGAGGTCCCCATTATCGGCAGCACCCACAACCCCGCTCTGGTCGACCGCACCACCGTCTGTGCTCGGAGACTGCATCCTGCCGACTACGCCAAATGTGGTACTAGCAGGTACGCAGGACGCAGTGACGAGGCGCGAGACGGTTTAGTGCTTTTAGTAATAACCTTTATAGGCCTAGAGGAAACTGTCCTCAGTCGTAGCCTGACCAACCAAAGGGGTAACCAGAGTTGCCCTCGCAGGGGCTCAATACAAGCAAACACGAACAGAGTAGAACACGACTACATCCGGCGAAAGCCGGTCACTATAGGGCCGCAGTATGGCCTACTACGGTTCCTTAACTATATAATCAACTTAGCCGTCCTGACGTCCCTCGGCGTTCTGGACGGTGATTCTTAAGCGTAACAGCCACTGGGCCCAGCTGCTGAAGAGTTGACGTAGTCTTCGAGTGTTCTGATGCTCCGGTGACACCGCGGCACCACAGGCCCCGGAGGAGTCCTTGGACGGATGGGCCGCAGCCCCCGGACTGGGGCAAGCGGCAGCGATGCGGGGTGGCGATAGGCAGGCCACCTGTGCAGCTAACAGCTGCGACGGGGAATCCGCGGCGAGCAACGGCCCAGCCCTTGTCACGGACTGGAGCGGGACAGTAGTGGCCGCCGGCGGCACTTGACTCGTCGCGGCCACAGGTGAGAGCAGGGTGGCTGCGGGTGGCGGGAGATGGGCCGCAGCCACGGGCTGGAGCAGGCGGCAGACGCGGTCTGGGGCGAGGCGGCAACGGCCGCGAGTTGTAGCGGGGCAGCGGCTCTCGGACGGTTGTCTGGGCGCCGTCCCTCTGATGTCCTAGGTGAACGTCTCTCCTGGCTCTGGTGAGTCGCTTAGGCTCTCAGTCGCTCCCACAGGCTCCTGCTGCTTCTATCCCGGTCTGCTGACTCATCGTGACTAGCGCTCCCCGCCCCTTTTATACTGGCTCCTCCCCAGCCCATCTGTCCATCTTCACAGTCCGTCCCTGAACTCTGTCCCCCGGGAACAGTTTCCCCCGGAACCTAGGTGACGGTCCCCTTGGTTCCGGCCCGGACACTCGGCAGGGGCCCTTCTTCCCACACCTACTCCCCATGAGGCCACAAAGTCCTGGTACCTACTCCCCATGAGGCTACAAAGTCTAGACGACTACTCCCAATGAGGCCACAAATTCTAGGTGACTACTCCCCATGAGGCTACAAAGTCTAGACATTTACTTCTCATGAGGCCAAAGTCTAGGCGCCTACTACCCAAGAGGTCACAAAATCTAGGAGCCTACTCCCCATGAGGCCTTAAATTCTAACACCTACTCCCAAGGTGTTTGGGAAGTTGAAACATAAACTGGCAGGGGTATAGATTAAGTGGCAGGGGTTTATATTAAGTGGCAGGGCTCTGTGAGGTTTAGGGGGTGCAAAAATTGGCACTAAGGCTGCTGCCTGTACAGAGTGCCATCTCATGCCAAGATGCAGTGCTAGCTGTTTGTGACATTTGTTAAATCCCTCACCCACTGTACACACCTGGACTCAGGGAGCACCAAGATTAGTCCCCAGACCAAATGTTAAGATTCATTGAGACTCCAAACCACATCCCTAAATCAGACCTTGAATGAAACACCCTCTAAATAGTTACCTCTCTGTTTCTCAGGTCCTCACCACTTCCAGCATGAGGATATTGAATGCACCAACACATATTAGGACTACGACCACAGAGATCTAACAGATCCAATACATTTCTGCATGATTAAAAATAATAATTAATAATCAAGGGCTTCCATGGAGAGGGGTAATCAAATCTGTCAGGCCACTATCCCATATGTGTGTCACTGTAAGGCCGGGGTCAGACTTGCGAGTGTGATGCGAGAAACTCGCATCAATACCGGGCACTTCCGCCAGCACTCGGACCAGATAATTCAGCTGCATAGAAATACATGAAGCTGCACACTCTGGTCCCGAGTGCCGGCGGCCGTGCCGGGTATCGATGCGAGATACTCGCGCGAGTTTCTCGCATCACACTCACACTCGCTGTCTGACAACAGCCTTAGGGTCCTGTTACACATAGCGACGTTCCAGCGATTCCGACAACGATACCACCTGGTAAGGATTGCTGGTGCGTCGCTACATGGTCGCTAGTAAGCTGCCAAACAGACAGATCTCTTCAACGACGCAGCAACGATCCGGCAATCCCTATAACGACCTCGGCGGTAGTTAGGACCTTGTCACACAGCTGCTTTTCTGACGACTCCCGCCTGAGTCCCTGAGTTCTGCGTCGCCAACAAGGTCGCTCATTGGCGTCAAACAGCGCGCCGACGACAAAAAAATGGCCTAGGACATTTGAGCACGATCAACGATATCCAGCGGGGGGGCCGGTCGCCGCTATGTGTCACACGTAGCGAGATCTCTGGCGAGGTCGCTGTTGCGTCACAAAATCTGTGACGTTTCAGTGATCTCGCTATGTGAGACGGGGGGCTTAAGTGTAGGGAATTAGTGACAGGGGTGGGGTTTGGAGAGGTGGGTTTAATACAAAGACGGAGAGGGAGACACAGCTTGGCAGGGGTTCTGTGCGAAGGATGACCTAATGGAACACAAAGTATTGAAATGAATAGGAGCTTAGCTGCAGTATCTGGTCTGGGAGCATCCACTGTTCTGCTCTGAACACAGTTTACATCTTGCTGGAGCTGGTGACTGTTGATTGGTACAGGTGACAAGTGTTGGACCTCCACCCATCTGATGTTGATGACCTGTTCTAAGGGGAAGTGATCAATATCATCGTAGTGGAAAATCCCTTTAAAATATTTGTCATCAGGTTTTTGCTATGTAATCTGAGAGCAGCATGATGTAGGGGGCAGAGAGCCTGATTCCATCAAAAAACTACTGACAAATTTGCTTTAATTCCATGGGAGGAGAAGCAACATTCTGCAATTTTTAATTGTCTTTTGTATGCAAAGACTGTATATTGAAGTAATGTAGTCACATATTAACATTAACCCTTTCACGACCTTTGATGTACATGTATGTCGAAGGTAGTGTCCCTACCTTTGATGTGGACTCGCACACTGAGAATACATCTTTTCCCTCACTGACAGCAGGAATTAACCAGCTAGAAGTGCATCACAAATCCAGCCCATGGGCGCCCTTGTCTCATGATCATGGGGCGCCAATGGGTTGTTATTATCGCTGAAGGTCTTCTGAATACCCCTGTGCCTGTCATTATGATCCTCCTGTGAACGCCGGTTCATAGGAGATTGTGATTTCTGCTATACATAGCTGTGCTGTGTAGCATAGTCGAACGGATGATCACAGCTTCAAGTCTCCTAAGGGGACTATTAAGAAAAAGTTTAAAAACAGTTTCTAAAAATATGAAAAAATAAAAACACAAAAGTTCAAATCACCACCCTTTTTGCCCCATCGAAAATAAAACAATAAAAAAACACATACCGTATTTTATGGATTATAAGACATCCTTTTTTCCCCCCAAAATTTGGCGGGGAATTGGGGGTGCGTCTTATAATGCGTATATACCTTACTCGTACCGTTTCTGCAGGCTGGGATGAGGGGGTGCCCGGCCGTGCTGCTGGGGTGTCCGTCAGTGCTACTGGGGTGTCCGGACACTCCCACAGCACCGGACACCTGCACCAGCGCTCTGCACATCGGACACCCCCTCATTCCAGCCTGCGGCCTGGAGCATCACCCCACTCCTGCCTCCTCCAGCAGCGACCCTGGGACCTGCTTCACCACAACCACCACCCCCGGTAAGCAATAAGACGCATGGATTATAAGAAGCACCACCATTTTATTAAAACAAATTTTTTTCCTATTTTTCTCCTCAAAATTTGGGGTGCGTCTTATAATCCCGAGCGTCTTATAATCCGCAAAATACGGTATTTGTTAACACTGTGTTCAGAAATGTTCGATCTATCAAAATATAACATGAATTATTCCGATTGGTAAACGGTGTAACGGGAAACGGAATTGAAACATCAACTTTTTTTGGCTGCTGCAGCTTTGCAGTACTATTCAGTAAGAGGTGATAAAACTTTGTATCTACCTCAAAATGGTATCAATAAAAGCATCAGCTCAAGGCACAAAAATAAACCATCACCGAGCACCAGATCTGGAAAAATGACAACATTATGGGTCTTGGAAAACGGCACAAACAATTTTTTTTTACACATTTTTGAACTTTTTTTCACCACCTAAATAGAACAAAAACTATACATGTTTGGTATCTGCGTACTCATACTGACCTGGGGAATCATACTGCCAGGTCAGTTTTACCATACAGCAAACATGGTAAATAAAAAAAACAAACAAAACAATTGTGAATTTGCACTTTTTTGGCAATCTCAATGCACTTTAAATTTTTGTTCCTGTTTTTCAGTACAATATATGATGAAATGAATGGTGTCATTCAAAAGTACAACTCGTCTCACAAAAAAAAAAGAAAGCCCTCATATGGCTATATGGCCAGAAAAATAAAAAAAAGCTATGAAAAGGCTCTTGAAAGAAAGGGAGGAAAAAAATTAAAATGCAAAAAAAAAAGGAAAATCGCTGGGTAGTGAAGAGGTTAAATACGAGTTTATGTCCTTTTTCCATACAGATCCCAAATACGTTTACCGTATGTTGTGCACATTAGACATATTGAGTAAAGGTAAGAGAATGAAAGTGAATGTTAGAGCTATGACATTAAAACAACAAGTCTTTGGCTGTGTACCGATCCACTGCAATAGCGAGAAAATTACATGCTGTGGATTTAAAATTCCACACCGAAGATCAATGTCTGTGTGAAAAAATTCAGTAGCCTGTGGATCAGTTTGGTAAAACAAACCAGTGTTTGTGATCCACTGAGAATTTTATATAGAAATGCTGATTTTCACTTTTGAGCTTTTTCAAGGATGTCATGTCCACCTACCCTTAGGTTAGGGCCCCGTCACACATAGCGATCTCGCTAGCGAGATCACTGGTGAGTCACAAGTTTTGTGACGTAACAGCGATCTCATCAGCGAGATCGCTGTGTGTGACAGCGATCAGCGACCGGCCCCCCTGCCGGTATCGCTGATCGCTGTAGGAAAGCCCTGGACATTTTTTTGGTCGCTGGTCTCCCGCTGGCCAGCACGCATCGCTGCATGTGACAGGTGGGAGACCAGCCATCAGCTGGTAACTAAGGTAAATGCAGGGTTTCTAAGCACTGCGCTGTGCTTAGAAACCCTCTGTGTACCTTAGTTACAAGTGCGCTGATGCAGGGAGCTGGTAACTAAGGTACACATTGGGTTTCTAAGTGACGCACGTCCCTTAGAAACCCGATGTGTACCTTAGTTACCAGCTCCCTGCATCAGCGCACTTGTAACTAAAGTACATAGCGACGCCGCGCGCTCAGCGTCGCTGGTCCTGATCACTGGTGAAGCTCTCTGTTTGACAGCTCACCAGCGATCATGACACGTTGATATCGTTGTCGGGATCGCTGGTGAGTCGCTATGTGTGACGGGGCCCTTACACCATTATTTCCGTCACATTGACAAGAAAGATTAGATTAAGGGCTGTTTTTCCCATCAGATGGGATAAATACTGTATATTATGTAGCACTAGGAATGTGACTATATGTACGGTAAATGGAGCACTGGCTGTTCTCTAAAGTGATGAGCTACATTTACATCCATCCTTGTAAAGTTTTATTGCATGGATTAAAGAGACAGGTTTATAGTATTATGCAAATTACCAACCACTTCTTTATTCATGTAATGGACATAATGTTATTCAACATCCACAGATCGCATCTGTGTCACTAACCGGCTTAACCATGTAAATGACTGCTTCCATCATTATTTGCTTGTCACTTTTATGGCCAATTATCTTCTACATCATATTGTTTTTATTGCTCTACTTGACCTCTGTTGCATTTAACATTTGAGTTGCAAAATAGAAATGATCCTTATTTTTCATGGAAAACCTCAACATACAGTGGAGATCACAAGTCTACACAGGGATTTCATTATTGTTATTATTATTATTGTGGCAAATTTAAAACCACTTTTTGATGACTATCTTCCATGGTATATATAATGCCTTGGAAAAAATTTTGTACCCTTCTACTGACTGATAACTTTCAACAATGAGATCCCTTTGCTGTGTTGAAAGCAGTTTATGGGTCATGACTTTTTCTGTAAAATGCAACTAAGAAAAATGTCAGGAAAATCCTACTAGAAAAGCTAAACTTTATGTAGGGTTATTCAGAATAACTGTAAATGATAGCAGCTATGTACTGACTAATATTTTACATGAGTTTAAAGGTGCTTGACTATTTCTGAAATCAACCAAATCCTTAATTATAAGAGGGTGCTTACACTTATACAACAACATTATTTTAGTTTTTTATTTTTATTTTACCCATTATAATGATTTCACTTTCTTTTTCAATGGATTTGTGTAGATCATGCATAACATTAAAGGGAATCTGTCACCCCATTTTTCGAGTATCAGCTGCACCGCCATCAGGGCTTATCTACAGCATTCTTGTGACTCAGCAGCGATCTCGCTATGTTTGACGGTGGCTTTAGATTATACTCACCCAGGCCTCCTTCACACCTCCTGATATTTCTGATACTGGAGAAAACAGTACCTGAGATATCCGTGTCTGTGTATTTCATACATTTGACAGACGTGTGACAACCGTGTGCTGCATCAATATCACACGAACCGGCACCTGAGAAATGCTGGCACAGTTCGCTCTGTTCTCAGTTGACGGGTGATGGAAGCAGCTCACATCATTGTCACCTACTCTCCCTGCGATCAGGGATAGCAGGGGACACTATTGAGAGTTGTATTCAGTCCCCACTATCTACACAGAGTGTAAAATTAAGAATAAAATAAAAAAATCACATTATACTCACCTTAAGGCCGGGGTCAGACTTGCAAGGAACTCGCACGAGTCTCGCACGAGTCTCGCACCTCAATACCCGGCACAGATGGATTACGGCGTGGGACGCTATGCATTATTTCAATTTCCCCTGCTCTTGCTGATCTCAGTGCAAGAAGGGGATAATGATGTGAGCTTCCTCCAGCACCCAGCTCCGGGGATCAGCACGACCAGTGCTACATCCATGTGTCATCAGTGTGCACGTGTGCAGGATGTTTTGCAGCCCCTGCTGCTGCTGAAAAACGGACATGTCAGCCATTTTGCCCACGGATACACGATCCGTCGAAACACACTGACCTTCCGCATACTCATTCACTTAAATGGGTCTAGATGTGCAAGTGTCTCCGGTATGTGTGAAAACTATCACCACACGTATCGGAGACACTGACATATGAAGGGGGCCTAAAGAGAACTTGTCATCAGGATCATCCATGTTAAACTAAAGGTATGGGCAGAATGGGGCTGTAATACTGATTCAATACATTGCTTTCCTGTAAAAATCTGCAGCCTGGTTCTCAATAAATCATGATAAATTTCAGTTTCCTTGGTCCTTTGGGGCAGAACTTGTGGGCGGAACTGTGGGTAGGGTGTTTGGCTCAGAGGGCTCAGCCATGCCACTCCGCCTCCTCTGTTGAATTCATCATCATGCATTCATTTAAATTTTGGGCTGGCGCCATCCTAACTGTGGGCAGCGCTCTCGCTAGTGGCGATCTTCATGAAAATGGTGCCAGCGCATGCGTAGATTGACCTCCAGCGGTCGTCATGGAAATGGCGCTGAAGGTGTCGCATGCACAGAGTGAGATCTCAGCTCAATGGCTTTGGTCATCGTATTCACTGGATTGTGGAGGTTCCAACAATGTAAACTCTAGTGATCAGATACCTACTATCAATACTGTGGTAATAAGTTGTAATTGTGGCATTACTACTTAAAGGGATTGGTTACTTTATCTTTATTGGCACTTACTAATACATAAGTATTACCAGATCTCCTATTCTGACTGCTGATGGAGGAGCAGTGACCAGACCTGGCCATTAACCTCCTCAAATAGAAAAACTGCATTCCCATATACCGTAATGTGTTTTTCTGTTGGAGGCGACCGATTATGTTGGTTGTGCAATATACAGGTACACAAGACATGGTTTTCAATATTTTTGCTGATAAAGAGCACTGTGAAGTCACTCCTTCTGCTGTTTCCCTGTAGATAACATGGTATGCCTACTTACACTTATCTTCTAAAACAAAACCAAATTGCTGTAATCCATTTTGCAGGAGCAATGTCAATGAATAATTAAGCATCCCACAGTACGACTTCCTAAAAAGCTCTTCAAGGCTAGAAATCTATCTGGGATTTATATTCTTATTTGCTGCCAATTAAAAAGTAACTGTGACCTACATAGACTGAACATTAACATCTCATGCAACACGAGTCCATAAACCAGCAAGGAGTTCGTGAACCTCGTAACTGTACAAAGTACAAGGACACCATACTCTCTGGTGATCATAATTTTGGAGTAAAGATAGGCTCCTTACCAGGACGGGTTGAGGCACCTACTGTATGCTGATGTTCTTCTGCAACTGTGGGACATTGGTGTAAGACTAGATATTTTCTCATATTTCTGAGAATTACAGCAGTCCTGCATCCATCACATGGCGAACACTAAATGAGCCCACTGTAGGGGAAGTGGACTGACCTATGGACCTGTCTGCAGCAGGAGAGTTAATGTACAATGTGCTGGACATGGACTGTTGTATAAGAAGGTGGGAGATAGCTAGACAGAGGAGAAGGATGGTGAAGTACTGGGTTTTGCCACTAGGGGGAGGCCAAGGACAGCAGAAACAGAAGCAGGTGTAGTACTGCAGTTTGGCCACAAGATGGGAGCAGAGAGCACTGAGAAAAGGGCTTTACATCAGCTTAAGGCTAGGAAACCACACAGTCATGGGGGGCGGGGTTACAGGAGCTCTAGAGGGGAATTCCCAGGGAGGGGAATAAATAGTTGTAGAGAGTTCCAGAAGAGTCAGTCCGGGGAGAGGAGCTTAAAGGAAGAAGAGACAGAAGGAGGAGACGGACAGAGAACAAGCTCCAGCAGGGACTGAGGAGGAAGACAGGGGGGTGGCCCTGACAGGAGGAGCCGCAGAACAGAGACAGCCTGGGGTACCACAAACGGACGGAATCAGACGGGTGAAGCGCTGTGGTGGTATGCCTAGGGCAGCCACAGTGAAAGAGTCGTGAGGGACGTCAATTAGGAAAAGAAAGGAAGTGAAGGTACCCGGGCCTGTGTGCGGAGTCGAGCAGGTGCTGTGGGTCGTTGAGAGGACGGCCAATAAAGAGGACCTGTTGAACGCACATCAGCCTCTGTCTCAAGTCTGCGGTGGAAAAAGGGACCTACCTACACCACCACATGAGGAATGTTTTTTTCCCAGTTGTGGTGCTAAATATACAGCTCTCAGTCAGAGCCATAATACTCCATGGTCAATAGAGCCTGATGGACATGGCCATATTTTACCTAAAATAAGCAATTGCTGTAGCTTTCTGGCTGGGATTCCACTTGCATGGACAAACATAAATGTCAAGCATTTGACCCTTTTGTTTAGATGACATTTTTATGTAGCTGTCTAACATCAGCTGTACACTCAGCGCTTTCTCACGGTGCACATAACAGAAACCTTAGAATCTGTACTTTTGTTTAGTTTGGCCAAAGTTCATGGCAGAAAATAATGTCCTTGACATGGGTAAGTCCTGCAGTGATTCTTCCCTAATTTTTTTTCAATGTTATTTTTTTTACTAGTAAAAAAACTCCATGAATTTTGACCATTTTTTATAGCAGTTTGCCTAAGTGTTTTGTTGTTTCATTATACAGGCAGCAATGGCAAAGAAATGAATACCATGGGTCTCGAGGTGGACGGATGGTTTGGCTTGGCATCCATCCTGAAAGTGGCCATTGTCAGGCGCATAACTCCTCAGCATATACGAGCGGCAAACAATATGGGGCCAAGTGATTATGATTGGCGTTGCCTACACCAGTTTTAATGAACGGCTCTCTGGAGTACGATTAGCCATATGGCATTACACAGCATATTACCCTTAGGCCGGGGTCACACTGGCGAGGAATACGGCCGAGTGAGAGGCGCTAAAAGCACGCATTAGACACGGACCAATGATTCTCTATGAGGTCCCTCCCACCAGCCGTATATTTCTCATCTGTATTCTACGGTCCGTGCCAATCTCAGCATGCTGCGATTGTCAGCGTATTACGGCCGTAGGTACGCCAATGCAAGTCTATGGGTGTGCAAAAAATACGGATTACACACGGACCACACATGTGACTTGCGAGAAATACGCACCAGGTGTCTCTCTCTCTCTCCTCTCTCTCTCCCCGGCCAGCGGTTCCTTCCTCATTTTGCGGATCCGTCAAAAAACGGATCCTATGGCATCCGTTCACATCAGTTAAGAACGGATCCGCTTGTCCACCTTTTTGGCGGATTTTAACTGACACAAAAAACTGAAGTGTGAAAGAGGCCTTAGTGTGACCCCGGCCTAATCCAAAGATACATAGTAAATAAACAGAACACTTTGACCTAGTGGAAAAAGTTTGACCATGGCCTTTGAAACCTTTAACAGGTAGATAGCCATAAAACAAATCATGCAATAATCTACTTATAGCCAAAACCTCGGCTTAGTCAAAGCTCAAGCCCGTTTACCTTTTACAATACCCCTTGTCCATTCAGTTCCATGTACGACTGACCCACACGCTGTGACAAATACAAAATCAATAGGGAGGGAGAGTGGGCAACACTTCTGATATTGCATCGAAGGAAGACTGCCAAAGACCCGGGGGCGCAGCCCTCTTATGACTTAAGCTCCCCATATTTACTAATAATTTGCCCTATCAGTGCCGCTGACTGCCTAAGGGCAGTCTAACACGTCCAGATAATTCCGGTACCGGAAAAAACGGTACCAGAGCTATCCGTGTGGATACGTGGTACATCCGTGTGGCAACCGTGTGCCGCACATGTGCCACATCAGGACCACACAGACGGCTGCCTGGGAAGAAGCGCTACAGTAAGCGCTGTTCCCCGGCGGCTGGTGCTGAACGCCGCTATGATTCTTCTCTCCTGCTCTGCCGGCAACAGCGAACAGGAGAGAAAGAATGAATGAAAACCCATCTTGGGTTTGTGAACCAACCCGGCAAAACTCACAGCTGGGGGCTGCTATTCTCAGGCTGGTAAGGGGCCATTGATCTTGCCCCCCCCCAGCCTAATAACAGCAGCCCGCAGCTGCCCAGAAAAGGCGCATCTATTAGATGCACCTATTCTGGAGCTTTGTCGGGTTCTTCCCACTTGCCCTGTAGTAAATCACAAAAAGAAAGGGGAACTTCAACCCAGAGTACCAAGAAAAGTGGGTTTGTTAATGTATAAATTAGTAAATCAAAGTATAAAATACTACACTTACCAGCCTGAGAATAGCAGCCCCCAGCTGTGAGTTTTGCCGGGTTGGTTCACAAACGGAGGGGGAACTCCACATCGGGTTTTCATTCATTCTTTCTCTCCTGCTCGCTGTTGCCGGCAGAGCAGGAGAGAAGAATAACAGCCGCGCTCAGCACCAGCCGCAGGGGAACAGCCCTTACAGTAGCCACTTCAGCCCCTGCTGCCATTCGTTAACACAGAGGACAGTGTGAACTGTTCTCCGTGTGCCGTGTTCAGCACGTTTTGCGGACCGCGCGCTCCCACAAACACTGACATGTCTCCGTGTTTTGCACACGGACCATGTGTCCGTGAAAACACGCTGACATGTGCAGAGAACCATTCATGTTAATGTGTCTACGTGTGTCAGTGTCTCCGGTACGTGACAAAACTATCACTGCATGTACCGGAGCCACTGACGTGTGAAACCGGCCTAATAGGTATAGCCAATCCTTACTTTCTATTCCCTCTATGCAATAGCGGGAAAAACTTGACAGGAACCTTTCCTGCTATTTAACCCTTCTGGAGAGGAATATAAATGCATGATAATGCCATGTATTACCCTCCTGATGGTCCATGTCTTAGAATTCATTAAAAGACCACTTAATGAAAATTCATTATCTTCTCAATGCTCCTCAATGCTTATCATGCTCCTCACCAGAAATTCTACTGGTAGTTTTTTGGGTGTACATAATGCCTACATTATATTTGATGAGTTTGCATAGCCACTCCCTATCCCTCCCTAGCTGTACTCATTTTGATGGCGCTTCTTCAAACTTCTGTGATAATGCCAAAAATCACCAAACATTTGCACAATTCGGCATTGTTAAAACATTTAATTAGTTTTAAAAGTGTTTTACACCAGTTTTCTGGGAAAAACACTTTCTCCTAGCCTACCTAGCCGATAATCACATATCATGGTTGTGATTGGCTGCAGTGGTTATGTGAATGATGTATGGCAACTGATTACTACAGGAGGTGAACTTTGTAGTGACATTGTAGGATTTTTATTTTTTTTTTGTTTAAAGCGAACCTATCATCAAGATTTTGCTAAGTTATGCTACAAGCATTGTCAGGTTGGCGCCGATATACTGATTAAATTGATAGCTTGTTTTGAAGAAATCCGTCTTGTGGTTGTTGTAATCTTTGTTTGCAGTTTTTAGTTAATGAGGATTCTCATGCTTCGGGGTGGCCTGTGGGCGAATCTTTTTTTGGTGCTTTGGCTCATTGTCACCCTTGTGAGCTTAAATGATAGGTAGGTGAACCTTCAATGACCTGCCTCCTATCTTAAATACTGTGATTGTGCAGTTAATATTGTGGTGTTAAAAAAAAAAAAAAAAAATTAACTACTGCAAAATGGTCCAGCTGACGGCGACGTTTTGTTGGAGCGAAACATTTTTTGGCTCCAGCAAAATAGTGGCAGCACATGCACAGTAGCATCTATCAGCAAGGGATAGATGCTATTGCGTGCCATTTTTTTTTTTTAAACTGCAATATTGACCTCACAAGTGCAGTTATTTAAAATAGGAAGCAGGTCACTGAAGGTTCACTGACCTGTCAATTAAGTCCTCAAGGATGACATAGAGCCAAATCACCAAAAAAGTCACACCCACAGGCCACCCCAAAGCACGAGAATCTCATTAACTGAAAACTGCAAGTAAAGATCAAACAACAACTACAAGACGGATTTCTTCAACCCAGGTATCATTTTAGCCATTGTAAGGGCTCGCTCCCACTTGCGATTAAATCAGACGAATAAATTATATTGCATTGCATTCATACCAATTTAATCCTATTGTTCGGTTCTCAATGGCGATTTTTTTTCCTACTCCGATTGGATCACGATTGCATGACAAATTCAGATCTTACTCACCGATATAAGTTTATGAGTGTGTGTGAAACATCGCACTGCACTCGGATATCACCCGAGTGCAGCGCGATTCCCGCCTACGCTGGCAGCTGAGGAGATGAAGAAATTAATTTCTTAGCCTCCTCCCCAGCTGTGTTGTGATTCTCTCATGTCAGATGATCAGAGCACAGAGCACTGACTCTCGGCTCCCAGCAGAGAAGGAACTGAGGGTCATTAGCATATCGCATCTGATGCTCTCACATCGGATGGGATTGGCTAGTGGGGCCCCGGCCAAACAGCGTCAACGTGACAATGCCTGTGGTTTACTTTGCAAAATCCTGATGACAGGTTCACCTTAACTCATTCTTTACTCTTGGCTGTGTTTTCATTAGTTTAGGGCTACACTACAACACGTGTCACACGAACAATTATGTCTGTGCAACTTCTCTACAAGTTGGTTTAGAGTTGTGATTTTGCTGTAAACGGTCAAATCACAGATACGTTGCATGGAAGCCACAATCACAAGTGAATTGCATCGAAGTCTATGTGAGTTACGTTCGACTTTCTACACATGTGCAACTCTGTGTCGCAGTTGCAGGACACAATACAACACCATGGGAAATCACTAGATCTGCGATTTTTGCCATGTAGCCCTACCCTAAATCCCATAATCATATCAGCAACAAAATCGAAACCAGCCAATTATCTTTTATGTATGGGAGCCTTGCAGTACTCCCCCCAATGATGGAAGGACTGGACATGTTGAACTGTTCTGATTTAGATTGTGAGCCCCCATCGGGGACAGTGATGAAAATGTGTGCAAACTGTAAAGCGCTGCGGAATATGTTAGCGCTATTTAAAAATAAAGATTATTAAAAAAGATTATTATGGAAATATTCTGCTGACAAGGCTTGGCAGAAACTTATCCTCACCCCCTTATTTAAAGTGTATGCATGCTCAGGCAATCTGAGTGTGCATGTGTATTGGAAGTCTGGAGGAAGAGCAGTTGGCTGGCATGAATTGCAGGTGTTTGACCTACAGTATTTGAGCAAAGAAAGCCTATCACGATTTTGTTTCAATGTAGTTTTTTCCACCTGGCACACATTATTGTGGGGGTCTTGGTGTATTTAACCCTCCGTCAGGCGCAATATAGATTCTCCTCAGTTCATGCGCAATGTGCCTGACAAGCACAGGTCAGAAAACCACCTATAGTAGCTACATATTTCAATTTCAGGACTATAGAAGTAGTCAGTGACCTTCATAGGGATGTATTAAAAGAGATTACACCAAATCAGATGCAAAAAAACCCCATTTATTAATGAATAAATTCTGCTCTGTAAAATGACTGCAAAGATCTTATTCATGAACTCTCCGATTACTCCTTCTAATAAGTCATTAAACCAGCGCGGCCCTTTAGATTCTGCTTTAGATATAAATAGTTGCGCTGAAATTATTCACTATAAACAAATTTCATATATATATTTTTAATTGACTATATAAATGTTTAGACATTTGTGTGAAGGATTTTATTTTCGCCATTGCATTGACTTTGTCTATATGTATTGGTGGAAGTTTACACAATGCAAAAAGCCCCAGATACTCAGTTATGCCCAAAAACAAACCAATATAAGTGATATGCATATATCTGCCATTCACCTTCACTTTATTATCTGTTTTATGCACCAATCTCTGGGGGAACATGGCTTTATGGCCAGCCACGGAAGATATGCGAATATGTGCCCTCATAACAGCTGTGAAGAAAGAGAATATGAGAATATATTCCCTTTATAACAGCTGTGAAGCTATATATAACATACATGTATAGCTGTACATCTTGAATCATTTGAGACATGACCGATGACGCTGTGACAGTATCCTGCAGCTGAATAGGGGCCACAGTGCGACGCACAGGCACAACCGCGACAAGCTAGTCACAAAACCGGTTCCATCTTTTTGTGACTGACTGGTCGTCGTATCATAGAGGTGACAATGCAACCCCTTTGGGTGTGTGCACACGCTGCGGATTCTGCAAAATCCGCAGGTCAAAAGACCTGTGGTTTATTTGCGGATTAGTCTGCGGTTTAGCCCTGCAGTTTGACACCTCTACAATGGAGCAGGTGTAAAACCGCTGCGGATTCCGCACAAAGAAGTGACATGCTGCGGTTTTAAAACCGCAGCAAATCTGCACTTTGTGTACTGCGGTTTTTGATTTCCATAGAATATAATGGTACTGTACACCGCAGCAAAAACTGCTGCGGATCCGCAGGGCCAAAACCGCTGCGGATCCGCAGCAGAATCAGCAGCGTGTGCACACACCCATCCACTTTCCTTTCGCTGCAGTGTAGCAACAGCATACAGTGATCCTTGTCTGCCTAGCCTGTGTTGTGGCCATAGTCACTCTGTAGCCCCAGACATTTTAGAAACAGGTCACACATCCAAATTTTCCACTAAAGATTTTAAAGGGTCACATCCCTGATGAAATTCTGCTCTCAGACCGTGATAGATGGCTGTCTTTATTTGACCTTACGCTGCAGACTTTCACCAGGGATGTGACCCTGTGCCATGCATAGGGGGAAATCTGCATTTTAGTGGCAATTTGGTGTGTGTGACCTGCTTCTATAATGAGATCAGGAGTGACAGTCTATGAGGCTGTTGCGTTTGGGTCAGGAGACTTGTGGCCAGTCTGAAAATCAGCATCAATACTCAGACTGACATATACAGATGTCTGAATGAAGTCTTAATTGCTGGGCCGTGATTTTATAATCTTATACCTCAGGTTAAATTCCAGATTTCTTCACCTATTATTTAAATTAGGTTCCTATTGGCGTTGTTGTGTGTCTTTCTTTACTATGCGTTTTTGTCACGTTTTTGTCTCTTTTTGGGGTGTTTTGCTTTAAATAAAGCTGCTTTGTTATTGATACATCCTGGTATTTGGCTTTAACAAATCTTTATTGATACAAATCTATTGATTTATAGACATCCCAGGACCACTGTGCTCCTACTTACCCTGCATAAACTCAGCCACGGTGCGGGATTATTGGCCGCAGCATGTCGGTTTCTGTAGCAGACGCTGTGTATTTTGAACAGTATAATGTCATCACATCCTGTAAATCCGCATGTACTAAACACAAGGGCGGTAATTAGAACGCAGCTTTTTAGATGCAGCGAAAATCCGTTGTGTCCAAAATACTACTGTTCCTGATCGTGGGCACATACCCTTATGTGCGGATTACGTGCAGTGTTTTAATGCGCTTTCTTAGGAACGCACTCAAAATGCATTGCGTTTTTTTTACCTCATCCAATGTAAGTCTATGGGGAAAATCTGTGCGGGAACTCAGCGTACCCGCAGGAGAAATTGACATGCTGCGGATAAGAAACGCGGGCGCAGGCAGTTTACGCTGCATTAAGAAGAAGCACAGGGGCAGGAGATTTCTATAAATTCCGTCCACTTTGCTGGAAATGTAAGACACTGCGTTTTTGACACAGCGGAAATATGCAGCATCAAAAACTCTTTGTGTGAACGTAGCCTTAATGGTTTCAAAGCTTGCCATCTGTGATAGATCTGCTGCCGCTGGACCGTTTCAATCCTTTTTTTTAAGCGTTCTTTGTGTGGCTTGTAGCTTCTAAAATGTGTTCCTTTAGGTGAACTTGTGTGGGTATTGTTCCTTGACTCAGCTCCTTGTGCTGATCCTGTAATGGCCCCCTCCCCGTCCCTGGCTAGCCCACCCATCTCCCTCACTCAGCTGATTGATGCTGAAGGGTGGGAAACAGCGAATCTCCTCTCTCCTGCCTGCTGCATCCCTATCCCACAATGCTTTGCATAGGCTGCTGCAGTCTTTCTGTACCAGCATCCAAAGGTAAAAGATGATCTGAATCAAGACCGAGGAAGCCTAGAGGGGACTCCCATGGAATCGATGACCCAGAACTGATTTTTTTTTCTTCCCTCCTCACCCGATGACGACACATCTGCTGTCTATCTTCCAGCGGCTTCGTTTTCCCTGTACGTCACTGCTATACCTCTCTCGTTAATGGAGTCCCCCGCTATGGACATGGCTTTGGTACTGTGATTCTTTTTCCCTGCCCCATCTCTGCGTCTCTTGTAGCCCCAATAGTTATGCTGAATCCCCTGGGATTCTCCATACGGCGTATGTCCGATAGGATTGCTGCACTGGCTGATTGCTGACGGCTGCATTTCTCTGCGACGATGGGTAGGTTACTGATTTTTGGGTGACATTGCAATTTTAATAGATAATGGGTTTTTCGTCAGTGCACCTGCCTGTCTGGTCTAATAGAGATATGTGTAGATGGGGGGGCGTAAAAGCCTTCATCCGACCATACCGTGGAGGGAGTGGATGTATGGACGTACGGGGATGGATTTTCTATATGGTTTATTTTTATGAAACATTGCAAACAAAAAGCGGCCTCACCGGGGACTGCCACCCCTCCCTCTTTTAATTGCCTGTCTTGAATCTGGAGGCACAGGGGATTGTTGGAAGCCTCCCTAGTCACAATAGCTTGGAAATGAATGGTGAGAGCAGCCCCCTGACCTTGGGATCCTGACTCAGTGATGTGCTTGGGTGGGAGGCAGCTGGCCTACCCAAGATGACAAGCTCTTGGCAGCTCCACTGCATTCCCCGGGAAGCCTGCGGAATTTCTTTGGGTACACATTATGTTTGTATTACATAATATTGATGTAGCATTAATAAGGTTTATTGGGATTTGTAAAGCAACGTTGGACTGAAATTCCAGTATTGCATAGATGTCTTAAAATGTGTGCTCCTTAACCCATTAAACGCCAGGAGCTATTTGGGCCTTTACCATGTGGAGTATTGCATTCGGAGGCTTTTTTCACACTGCATTTTTTTCTCCTTCCATTTAGCGCATACGGTAGGAAAGAAGGCTGTGATGGATGCCAAGCCAAAAAAAAGACAGAAAGCCAAAATATATTTCTGAACAGAAGCTAAATTGGACTCTGTCCAGTGAATGTCGATTTGTCTAGTCGGTCTTTGCATGCACCTGAACGCGATAAACGGAAATTTCAGCTGCACCCCCCCCAAAGGTGCAGTCACGATTATATTCTACAGTCTGGGTACGGTTCACTGCCATAGCCCTCCAGACCTCCACTAACAGCCTCATGTGTGCTTATGAAGCTGGGAGTCCAGGTCCGAAGAACTGTGGGCATTCTGGCCTCATAACTGACTTTAAGGCCTCGTTCACACGTCCGTGTTTAAACGCACACATGAGAAAATGGTGCTGGTGTCATCTGTGTTTGGGATGAGTGTTTGATTTGTGTGTCTGTTTTGACGGTTTGATACCGACCATCTCCTGTACTTTGCAATGTTAAATACGGGCCCGAAGACTTGTATTGGCCCCTTTCATCTGGGATGCCAGAAAAAACCCACCCGTCTCTGTGAGTAGCCCCACCGATTATAATGGGCACATGTTGTGTCCATGAGAAAAGGACGGGATGGCTGAATGAGGCCTACAATACAGTCATGGGAATTCACCCTAAGGGTATGTTCACACTGAATCTTTCTGAGTCTGATAAAAAAAAACACACATTTTCTAGTGACATTGCTTCAGGAATTGCTTGTTCTTTAAGGAGTTTTTTTATTTTTTTATTTTCCTGGAACAGTTTTTCAAGTGTTTTTGCTGGGTTTTTTTTCTTGTGGTTTTTTTTGCAGCCTTTTGATTGGACTTTGCCTAGTTTGAAGCATTTTTGAACGTCTGAAGCATTTCAAAGACATTCAAAAGCCTAAACAGAAACAGCAAGTCATTTTTCCCTAGAAACAAGTAGGAAGACTTTTTTTTCGTGAGCAGTTTTGTGTCCACTCCTTAAACACCTACAAAAATCACACACAGTTTTTTAGGAGGATTTTTTTAACTGGATCTACTCAAATCAGCATTAAAACCTCTTTGAATACTCTTCCTATTCATATCAAAGAAAATGCATTTTGTTGAGTTTTTATTTTTGCAGATGAAATTTTGAAAAACTCTGCATAAAATAGATATGTACTTTGCAGTAGAACATGCTCCAAACTTGGCACTGTCTAGTCAAAAGTTCAAAGCACTGTGTGAAATATACGGTACAAAAAAAATGTCTCTTCTAAACAACTTTCAAAAATTAGTAAGGAACTAAGACTCCAAAAAGGTAGCATTTCTGAAGGTTTTTCCTCTTTTAGGGTATGTGTGCATGACGTCTTCATTCGGCCTTGTTTTTCTAGGCAAGCTGATTCAGGAAAACACCGGCAATATTTTTCCTGAAGTGGCTTCGCTGTCATTTTTCACGATTGCTCTGCTGCCAGCATCCCTGCTTTGTTTTTCAATTTAGTGGCTAGGGGCTGAACATGTGCACTGCAATACCTTTTTAACGTTGCTGTGCACTATATTCATTTTCTGCTATGCTTTTTTTAGATGGAATCTGCTTGAAAAGGGCTTCGTGTCACACATACCCCTAAATAATTCCACACTGGATTTTACTCCTTTAAAGCATAGGTGAAATCTATAGTGAATCTGCTACAAAATCCACATCAAAATCTTCATGTTACTCATTTTAACTTTGATTTGGATTCCTAATGGTTTGCGGGGAAATCTGGTGGGGGTAGACTCCAGAATTAGGGCTCGTTCAGAAAAACGTATATACAGTCTGTTTGATGTTCAAGTGTTCAACAAACCGTTCTGATCAACTGATCCAATAATCGGTGTGCAAGCCAGTGCATTATCATTTTGGTTTTATTCTCCGTTCTCCAACTCCCCTCTCATACCCAGCCTTAAGGCTCATTCACACGTCAGTATTTTGCATCAGTTTTGGATGCCAAAGCCAGGAATGGAACTTACCGAGAAAAAAATATAATTGAAAGACTGACTCCTGTTCCTTATTTTGGAGACACTCCTGGTTTTGGCATACAATTACTGATGAAATACTGATCAAAAATACTGATGTGTAAAAGAGGCCTTAGAATTATTATTTTTTTTTTTTTTGTCTTTTATCTTTGTTCCTCTTTGTATAAATTTCTTAATGCCATACAAATGGTTGTATGAAGGTAGCATAAGGGAGGATTCACGCAAGACAGATTTTGTTGTAGAAACTTCTGTAAATTAATGAGTTAGTCCATGATCAACACTTCTGTGGCCTCTCTGTAAGAGGCTGTGACGTGGAAGATAAGATTCCCCAGCATTGTGCAGTATTTGTGATTGGAAATCACCATCTATTGCTCAAATGGAGCCAAGAGAAGGGCAGAGGGTTTCGGGAAGGACAGGTCTAGAAGGAGCACTGTGTCAGGTGACATCTGTGAATCAGCTCTCCGATTATAAAAGGCCGTAGTGACAAGGCGGGAAGCTGATTGGGGCCAATAAGTGAAACCAGCAGGACGTGTGCGGAGAGTGACGTCACGGCCAAGACGCTGGTATGTGCTTGGAGGGCTAAACCAGCAGGGCGTTGTGAGTTAGTGAGTGGGGTACTGTCGTCAGCAGTCAAGACCCATGAACCAGACTGCACCATTGAAGATCCGAGGCTCAGCACTTGTCCATCCTGGTCCAATAGACGACGGTCACAGGTCAAGCACCAAGGACCGGATGCGGACCACAATTGAGAAGTAGACGTCCGTTGCTTCCAATGTTAAAGTACGCTACAGGGTTTGGTCTGGTGCTGTGCAGCAGACATGACGGGGATAGACAGTATGAGAAGGGCCCATAGAGCTTTATTTGACTTTGATAGAAGGACTTGCGGCCTAGCGGGAAACATCGGTGACCCTCGTTGGGGCCTGAACTTAAGTGAGCCGTGTTGGAGAACCATTTTAGTGGTGTTCTTATTGTAGTGAATGTCGCACTATGACAAAGAGGATGATTACTGCAGCAAGTGTTATTGTGTGCTGATTGCCATCTATGCTAATTTTGTATACTCTTAATATTCTATACTTGAATAATTTGCTTGCTACAAAATTCCCCTCTCCTTACTGTATATCCGTGTTAGTGTGGCACCCCTGAGGCTCGGTCGCCACAGAGGTACTGCACCTTCTCCTAAGGTGTAGTGCCCCACCATCCAGGTAAGGTGGGAACTCCCTGCCACACTCGAACAGCTGCATCCCACACACAGGATAGTTCAGCAGGGACACTTAGCAGCTTCAGGCTGGGGGTAGCAGAGCACCCTTCGTGGAACCCTGCTTCGTAACACGAGATGTGCTGGGAGGTGGATGGAGTTAGTATAAAAAGACTGGGAAAGATAGAATTACAGGTCAGTCTCCCAGAGGGGAGTCAAGGTCAGTCCCTTAGGGGGCTGTCAGAAAGAGTTAGGACAGGCTGACAGAAGGTCAGTCGGGACGGAAGCCACTCAGACAGGAGTGAGGGTCCCTGGAAGAACGAGAGAGAGAGAGACGTAGAACTGTAACCTGCATTTCCATAAGAGAGAGAGAGACAAGTACGGAACGAAGTGGAAGGAGAACAGAGAGGAGGAGTGGGTTGGATAGGAACCCTGCCTATAGGTTCTCGGCGCACGGCCGGGGCCCGGTCCCCGAGGTTGTATGGACACTTATGGTTCTGCAGCAGACACCGGTGGAGTAGTTGGCTGTAAATGCACTACTCCCATCCAAGACTTGGGACACAACAGCGAAACGGATAGAGAGCCGGGATTCAGCAGAAGGGAGTCCCCGAAGCAGGCTACAGCTGTCTGTCATACAAGTGAGAGAGTTGTTAGGAACATCTGACAGGAGGAACTTCAGAGAACCAAGGTGCTGGAGCTCTTCACACCAATAGGCGCTATAGAGGAGTCGTTCAGCAAAGGCACATGTTGGAGGGGTGCTGGCGGGGAGAGCCATATCTTGCCTGGAGGTTGGCTGGGCCTCTGTCCCGGAGGGCACGGTACCGAAGTGGGCACCTGTGTGCACTACGAACTGTGAGTAAAGCTTTGAAACTGCAAGCCCTGGTGTCCTCCATTCATTCCCGCATCAGCACCGCTACATTGGGGGTATCAACATCTACACCATTCTGTGCCCCTACTACTCCATCGCACCTATACACTGCCCTGGGACTACAGCTCCACCTGTGGGGAGCTACACCATCTTAGCTGCATCACACCATCAGTCCCAGTGGATCTGCAAGCAGCGCTGGCTTACCATCTTACTTGCCAAATACCACAGGTGGCGTCACGAACTTTACATTACAACCAAACACCACCGCCATTGATATTGGGGCCCAGGGCCACGGACTGGGTCACCGCTGCTGTGACACATCATCCCCCTGACACCAGCCCGGTATCGAGTACCCCACAACCCTGGGTGAAGCCAGCGACGGGGCGACCCATTAAGCTGGTTACTTCTGCCTTGTTCTTGTCTGTGTAGCATCCTAGTAACCTGCTTCCATGTCCATAGGATAAGTCATCATTATGAGATTGGTGGGGGCGCTTGATCCCCCACCAATCAGCTGACATCCGCTTCGGTTGAAGACTTATGTAAGCAATGTATAAAGCGGAACACCCGCAGTTACGGTATATACTGTAATTAGTGGACATTTCTGAGTTCTGTAATTTACATCCCATTCCAGTGAATGTCCTATTCAGCCAATGATTTTTCTTTGTTTCAAAGGGTGAAATATGCATCAAAATCTGCCGAGTTGGAAGATGGCCTAAGTCTTTCTATTATCCTCGCTCTCTATCGGATCCACTCTAAACCTGATTGTGTTTGCCATAGGCAGTGGCCAGATGTCACATTGTTAATGGGATTTCTAAGAATCTAGATCAGGGATGATCGGCAACCTTCCATGCGCCAGCTGCTTTGAAACTACAACTCCCAGCGTATCCTGACAGCAAGAGGAGATCTAAACACAGTTCTTTCTCCTATTGAGGATAGAAAAGGCTTTCAAGTTACTCTCCTTCCTTGCTTCCCTCTGATAGGATTGTCTTTAGGGTGTTTGCGACCATATGCCGGTTGCTTAGAGAATTAGAAACCCAGATTACAGAAAATCTACCAGTAGTTGGCTGCACATAGACTATATCCTTACAAGTGACATCTTGCCAAATGGGGTTGTAAATGTGGACCATATTGGACTTGATGATCTCAGGCCATGCCGCGCTCTGTGTCACTGGTGGACTTGCTCCCCAGGGGCTGGGACATTGTATGGAGGCTGCCAGCCATCCTTACAAAAGATCACACCTTTAAGGAACTACTGCAGTAGGGTTGAAGGGTTGTCATTGATGACACAAAAAGGTGACCCTTTACTGTTTTGAGAAAAGCTAAAGTGGTCATAAGAGGCAGAATTTAGAGCTTATACTTCCACCTTTAGGGTTTGTGCAGACTACTGTATTATCAGTCCAAGTGCAATCTGACAAAACATCAGATCGCACTCGGGCCAGTGTTATTCTATGGGGCTGTACCATGTCCTAGTTTGATTCGATATTCAGATCGCACTCAACCAAAGAGTCCATGGAAAACACTGGACTGCACTCCGATGACATTTGTGTGCAGTCAGATTTCCACGGACTGACAGAACGGAGAGAATCAGGTCATGCTATGATCAAGCTCTGATTTGCATAATAGACCCGATTCTCTCAGTTGAGAGCATATACATTACATGTACCCTGCCCTTAGTGAAGCCTATACTACACGGCTTGAACAAGCCAACTTATTGAACAAAGATGAATGGATTATGGCAAAGCCGTCTTTTCAACTTTGGTTGGAAATTTTAACTACAGGTAAATTAACCAACAATAAATGAAGTTGTCCTGACCCTTGCACACTTTATTTTTTTTTTTACCTTTTAAAGCGAACCTTTCACGTGAAAAAACTCAACCCACAGATTAACCCCATATCTAGGTTAGTAAGGTGTTCTGAACCTGCCCAGCACCGACACTTGGAGCTCCACTGCCGGATGGAAATTAATTACGGTAACTTATTCCTCACAGTAACGTTCTGGTTACAGTCATGTGGGCGACTCTGGTGCAGTTTCAGTCTCCATTCTGTGCATAGAGAGCGGTGGCTGTAACAGCGCCTCCCTCACTGACAGCTGCATCTAGTGCTGGTGACTGAGCCCGTGCCTGAAACTGGAAAGTTGCTGGGAGGAATAAAGTTAATTTCCTCCAGGCAGCAGAGCTGTAAGTGACGGCGCCGGACAGGTTCAGAACATTATTAACAAGCAGATTAACCCCATATCTGCAGGTTAATAGCATTTTTTCAGTTGACAGATTCCCTAAATTGTATTAAATCCCAGTCTCTCTCCATAAAAAGTGGTATATATGTAGATATATACACACATCATTATAGACTCTTTACAGTACTCATATGTTATGTGTCCTCATGTGAAGCTCTGTCACCACTGTGGATGTGATGTGGGGACATGTCAAGCTCTGTCACCACTGTGGATGTGATGTGGGGACATGTGAAGCTCTGTCACCACTGTGGATGTGATGTGGGGACATGTGAAGCTCTGTCATCACTGTGGATGTGATGTGGAGACATGTGAAGCTCTGTCACCACTGGGGATGTGATGTGGGGACATGTGAAGCTCTGTCACCACTGTGGATGTGATGTGGAGACATGTGAAGCTCTGTCACCACTGTGGATGTGATGTGGGGACATGTGAAGCTCTGTCACCACTGTGGATGTGATGTGGAGACATGTGAAGCTCTGTCACCACTGTGGATGTGATGTGGGGACATGTGAAGCTCTGTCACCACTGTGGATGTGATGTGGAGACATGTGAAGCTCTGTCACCACTGTGGATGTGATGTGGAGACATGTGAAGCTCTGTCACCACTGTGGATGTGATGTGGAGACATGTGAAGCTCTGTCACCACTGTGGATGTGATGTGGGGACATGTGAAGCTCTGTCATCACTGTGGATGTGATGTGGAGACATGTGAAGCTCTGTCACCACTGGGGATGTGATGTGGTAACAAATGAAGCTCTGTCACCACTATGGATGTGAAGTGTAGTGATTGTGCTACTTTCAACAGACCAGATAGTGCTGTTATTTCCAATACTGGATTGATGAGAGGTCACTGCTAGGCAGATTACTGACAGCTAGTGAAAAGTTAGTATGCACGTTACTCGGGTGTCCTCTGAGTATTTTGGACGTGCTCGGAGATTTAGTTTGTGTCGCGGCAGCTACATGATTTGTGGCTGCTGGACAGCCTGAATACATTTGGGGATTTTGCCTGTTTGTTAGGAAATGCCCACATGTATTCAGGCTGTCTAGCAGCCGCAAATCGTGCAGCCACAAATCGTGCAGCTGTGGCGACACAAACTAAATCTCCGAGCACGCCAAAATACTCGGAGACCACCCAAGCATGCTCGGAAATCTCGAGTAACGAGCATACGCGCTCATCACTATTGGCAACCAATGAGTGAGCAGAGGCCAGTGCTGGACACTGAGGCGAGGCGGGGCCAGCTCTGGCTGTAATATTAGATAAACCATAGGGAGCTGTCAAGTTTGGTAGACGTGCAGGGAATAAAGTGAAATTCAGGAGGAACAAAAGGCAGAAACTAAAAAACAACATTTATTGGGGTGTTGCATATCGCATTACAGCACAGATTAGCTTTAAAATTGTTTTGGGATTTCGGGGTTGGACAACCTATTTAATGTGATTCATCCTTCACCAATACATAATATGACCATGATAGTAACAGTACCTAGAAATGCGGCAAAGGTCAGAGATGGCTTTCTGTAGATGATTACTGTACACTGGAAGTGCAGGAATACATGTGCACAGAATTGTGCAGTGTGCTTCTGATTCCAGATGGCAATGATACACCTTTAAATGACCCTTATATGTGTAACAGATGGGTTTGTGTAATTCATAAAATTAGATCCCTTCTCTCTCCCAGTGAATCTCTGGCAGAGCTGAATTTTATCCGTGGATGGACACCAGCAAAAGCAATCTCTGTCTGTTGCATTTATCCATGTCTTATGCAGAGCAATCTGTCTAGGAATCACAGGAGCGGTCTACGTACCGTATAGTGTGTGAAGGCTGCAATTTTAATTAACATGTAAATTTGTATTGCCTTAAAGGAAACCTGTCGTCAGCAAAAAATGCCGTTAATTTGCAGGTTAGTAGCGTTACTAACCTGTCTGGCACCCGTACTTAGCCGAATGCTTCAGGGAGAAAATCAACTTTATTCTTTCGGCAGCATTTGGTTTCAGTCATGGAAGTGGCGCCGACACTGGTTCAGTCAGAGCTGCTGTAACCGCACCAACAGCACTGACTGACATTGGTTCTGCATTGTGGCCAGGGGAATAAAGCTCATTCTCTCCCCACATCGTTTGGTTACGTGCAGGTGCCGGGCGGGTTAGTAACGCTACTAACCTGCAGATTAAGCCCATAACTGCTGGTTATTAGAGATTTTGCTGGTGATGGGTTGCCCTTAAACCTCTCATAATGTGACTTCAGCCAGCAACTATTTTGCCTGTCTCTCCTATATATAGGAGTGCTAACTTTTCTGAGAACTCCTGTTTTTTTCTGAGAGAGCCACTGCCAGACATCTCTGGGCCAACATTCTGAGGAACTGGCAAGACAACCGGAATTCATGTGCAAAAAGGTTCTGCTGCATTAGTAATGGAAACAAAAACAAAGGGACCCCACTGGGATCCTTTTTGTCAGATTTTAGAAAGGGGGGGGGGGAATCCACATGGACCCCATAATCAATCAGTTATATGCCATAACTACCTAAGATAGTGGGTCCTAAACCCATGTAAATAATGGAAGTCCCCTTTACCCCCAGTTAGCACTTAAGAAAGGTGAAGGCCATGTGTGAGAATCTGGCTCTCTCCATTGTTTAATTTTCATTATGCTTTGCATTACTATTTTTAAAAAAAAAAATGTGCTTGGGGATTAAGGGTATGTGACCACGATCTGGAATTGCTGCGAGTTGGACCCTGGGTTCTTATACAGTATCAAACCCGTAGTGGCCAGATGTTACTGAATAGTGGATGGGATTTCAAGAAATCCTATGCCCACTCTGCGTCCACAGACGCCCGCGGATCACCTGCAGAGACGGACATGCGGCGAGTCTTTTGAGACCGCAGCACATCGATATCTCTTGCGGAGAAATATTGCATCAATAGAATGTATTGGACGCGGTAAATCCGCACGGTTCAGAGAACACATGAGGAATCACCTGGGCTCAATTTAAGGCAGCGCTTTGGATGCATCGAACATCCAAAGTGCTGCTAGTTCTGGATTTTGGGCACTCAGACTAAGGTGGAAGGTACGGTACTTGGAATGGTAAAGGTTCTTGGGGTAGGGGGCACAAAATACTTGCCTTGCCCAAAGGACTGACTACCCATGCTATGCCACTGTCCCTCAAAGAAGATGAGCTCTGGTGCCCAACAGTGAAGTAGGGGTCATTAGTTGTTTAAGAAAAGTTCAAAAGAATACTGGAGTAACCAAAAATACTGCAGTTTTCATGTCCTTCTTGGGGATTATTATACAATAAAATGTAATATGCCCTTTTATTTTTCACTATTCAGTCAATGAATAACCTTCTGTGGGTAGAAATGTGAGCTCGTCGGCTGTATTTCAGTAGCCGGATTCCAGGCTCGCCATGACTAAATAGCCGCTATGCTGCTTTTTATTCCCTAAATGAATATAGAGCACACAAGGCCGCTCTTCAGAATACAAATTTCTACTTTGCTTTTATCTTCAGGACTTTTGAACTTTTTATGTTCTTTCCCGGAGATGTTCAGTAGAGGGGAAGCCATTTACTGTGGGCAAGTTAAATTGTAATATTTCCATTAATTTAAAAATAACACACAAATTAAAAAAAATGCTACATATATTTATTAAAGAGAATCTGTCAGCAGGATTTCACTCCAAACTATTTATATGTGCATTTAACTCTTTTAAAGACAAGTCGAGCAATACGTGCGACATGCACATATTAATATTTTGTCGGTGAAATCTAGGTGACAGATTCCCTTTAAAAACTCCTTCCCTTTTATCATTTAGTAACGACCAGTATTGATTTCTACTGAAACCCAAATAGGAAGAAATTGTTTATTTCCGCCATCACTGATGGTTCTGGAGAAGTCCTTGGCTTTTATGAAAACCAAATAGAAATGGATTACGACTTCTGTTTTGTTTTCCCATTACATCTGTGTATATGTTCACATTTCAGTGTACTAATACTGGATTGCCAAACGTCCAGAAATTCCATGGCAGTCCATAAAAATAGGGCACTTTTTTACCCAGTCCATAAAAGAAAAAAAATTGAAGGCGTCCATGATTTCTTTTAAAGCTGTGAAAACTTGTACATAATATTTTGACTGTAATTATCACTTTACAGTGAATGCAGCTGATGTCTTCATATCAGAATTATGGCTGTAGACATGTCACATTTAATCATAATGATTTATTATGGTTTTACAATATGTCCATAAAAAATATTCTGTCCATGGTGTTTTTGAGCTGTACAGAAAAAGTAAAAAAAAAGAAATTAAAGTTGGTGATCGTGTATTAATATACTCGCATACCTTCACCTTCTCTTAGATCCAGCATCGTTCTGCTCCTCTTCTGAGTGACGTCACCGCTCTGTGTGACTCAGAAAAGGCTTTTATAATATAGGAGCATCAGGACGGGCTCCAGAGGCTTACATTGTAAAAGATTTCCGACTCTCGAATAGTGAGCTGTAAGACCACTGAAAGGAACAGAATGGCGCTGGATCCCATAGAAGGCGGCGGTAGGTGAGTATATTAATATTCAAACTACATCACATGCACATATATACAGAATTATTGAAAAAAAAAACAACAAAACTTAATGGGAATGCTTCTTTAAGGCAGCGCTGGAGTAGAATGCACTTAATTCAATGAGTGGTATGTGGCTCATAATGAATTAGATGCATCGGGCCGGGATTCGCCATGCCTTTTTCTACTCTTTTTGGCAGAGGTGGCCATGATTGGTTTAAAAATTTCAAGTCACAAAAGTTTTTGTGCAACTTCAAACCTCTCAAAAATGTTGCAACTTGTTTTACTCCAGAATTCTGCCGGACCGGACCCATAAACTTTAGATTTGTGTGACGGCTGTGGTGTGGCTGAGACCCCTCACATGCACTACTAATGAATTTTAGGTGTCTGATCTAAGGTCTGAATCACTTTTGGAATATAGATTCAAGTCTGAATGATTTTTGGGGTTTGGTTTTGATTTTCCCAGTAACAAAAATACATTTTGATTTTTAGAAATGGTTACTAACCAGGCTTCTTCGCTTTTGGCATTCAGCTTAGGCTTTTAACTTTAATACATTTTCAGCTAAGTGGAACTTCACGAAAACTAGTTGAATACCCCTTTATTAATGTAAATGCTATATTAATTAGACATGTTTCTGTTCTCGGTGAGAAATGAAAATGAATGCTTTTACTGTATGGAGAATCTGTCATGATTAACTTACCCACCACCTTCCCTTAAAAGATAACATGGATATTTTAGTTTATCACGTGGTGGATTTTATAAATGTATAGATTGGCTTTTCATTCAAGAAACTACATGGCAGTATAAGTGGTTTGGGAGAATTGATCACCATGATAATCCCTTTTAAGGCGCCAAACATATACCGTAAGTCTAAAGTTACTCAAACCCTTTGATAACTGTCACGCTCGAGCCTTGCCAAATTGGCGCGTGCGAGGGGGTTGTGGACCCACTGTGCCACAGACCAGACTATGCTGGAAGGGACGTAACTAATGCAGCTAGCTCGGTCTTTACTGGAGCCTCTGATGGTGAGGTCAGGCTTGTGCGGCAGGTAGCTGCCAGGTGCCTCTCCAGGGTGGGGTCTGGCTGTGGCTGCTGATCCCACTGGGGAACAGAATGCTAGGACAGGTGCGACTGACAAGGCAGGCAGGTGAGCACGACGGGCACGGCTGACTGGGAAGGCACAGGGACTCTGGCAGGAAGCAGTTGTACATGGAATAAGTAGAGACTTTCACACAGGAGTGCAGGTACTGGTACGGGAAGGATGGAAATATAGACAGGTAAGAGGGAACAGGTTTGGACCTATTCACACTGGAGAAGAACCGCAAGGCTGCGGAGAGGAGCTGCAGTTAGCAGCAAGAGGTTCTGCAGAAGCAGAACAAAGCAGATCCGCGAGAGTGCAGAGCACAGGCAGATGGAGAGGACACAAGGAAAGACACAACAGGGAAAGGAGCCACAGACAAGGAGACTGAGAGACAAGGTACAGGAACAAACACACAGAGACGAGGATATTCTGCCTCCTGGAGGGCAGCAAGGACAGGTGCAAGGCTAGGAACAGATACCAGGATATTCTGCCTCTTGGAGGGCGGACGGACAGGTACAAGGCAAGGCTAGGAACAAGGACACAGAGACCAGGATATTCTGCCTCCTGTAGAGCAGACAGACAGGTACAAGATACAGGACTAGGAATCAAGCCTCCAGGGAAGGCGAAACACAGGACAGGACCTGGCAACTCAATTACAAGACACCTGAGTAAAGGTGTTGCTCAGGCAGTTTCAACTGGGTGGAGCTGTCCTAAATACTAGAGGCCTCTTGGTGATTGGCCGGGAGCACATTAGGCAGGTACACACTGATTCCATAAGAACCAGAGAATGCCGGCGCCGCCCCTCTATGCACACAGCCAGGAAGCATGCAGAGAGCAGGCAGGAAGCAAGAGGCACACAGCATGGAGCCGGCAGCAGACAGAACTCACAGTAAGGCCTGGAGCAGTGAGTAAGTTGGTGTGTGGGGGATGGGAGGCCATGCAGTAATGCCGGCTGGGTTGCTACAATAATGAGCGGATCTGGTGACAGTTTAATATGTATGAAGGCCTATGGACTCTTTCCAATGGCTGATCCTTATCTCTGTCATAGAGAACACAGGACTGCCTGCTCCGGCTGAGCCAAGTGGTTTTTTTTTTTTTTTTTTGTGGAAGACTCCGTGGAGATGGCTCAGTTCTTTCGACAGCTATCTAATTCATATGGGGGTTTTACTGTTAACTGCCGGGAAGAGCTGAGCGAGGGGAGGATCCTTTATGTAACAGAATAAATGAGATGGGAGAATGGAATTTAAACAAATTTGTAATTCACGTTTTGGAAAATTGACATAGAATGTAATTATTTAGGAGATTCACTTGTCTTGGTTCAGTGGTTTAGATGGCTGCTTTGGTGTCCCAGAAGTCAGGAGCCTGCATATCTCAGTTTAGCAGAAGGAAGGCTGCACTCAGCAACCGAAGGCCTAATGAGATGGAACAAATCTTTGTATGGTTTTATAAAATTACACTATCTGATATGTTTTCATGACATCTGTGCTTTATTTGGAGTACAGCTCTGACTGTGTGCAGTCTCACAGAAGTAGGTCATCACAAAAGAATGGTCTCCCAATCTCCTTTTTCTATTCAATTGTATGACTGGTATACAGTATATGGGTCATGGGATATTTGCTGAACACATGTTTTGGCATTTGTGAATGTCATGGCTATATGACACATCAAAGAGAAACACCTCTGCACCACTTCTTAATGTGACCATTCTGCACGCGCTATTGTCATCCGGTTATCAATACAAATGCACGGTACATAAATATTGGCGTCTCTTCATAAGGCTGAATTCACATGGCCAATGTCATTAATAGATGGCACACAGATGTAACGTGGATGGGGTATGCATGTGCTATCTGTTTGAAACGTAAGCCTTATTGCTATACAATCAAAATGATAATGTAGGTGCTTGTCATTTTGGGTGAGGCATTGAACTAAAGCAATGTAGATTACAGGGTACATCAACAATTTGTCAGTGGTATAATATTTGTAATTCTATATAACACCAACATATACTGTAGCAATTTTTACTATACAGTTGAAAGGGTAAGTTCACAGACAAAATCTCACATTCCATAGTAATAAACTAAACAATTCATACAAGTTTTGGTTGACTACTACTATAAGGTCCAAACTTTAGTTTAGTGCTAGTGAGATCCTAGAGACTAAACCGAATCGCTCAAGGACTGGAGTGGCTAGTTGACCCAAGTTAATGGGAACATGACAGATTCCCCAGGCCCCTCAACCTGCTAGCATGAGTGCTTTGGTACCATCAAATCCTTCAAGCATACTTTCTTATTGATTACTGCATATGCCAAAAATCACTTTTATAAATTTGGTGATATGCTCACTACTGCATGACTGGTTGTGGGTGCGTTTTTACCCAGAATGATAATTTTATTAATCCTTTGTGGGTGTGAGTGACGTGCAACAATGGCGTCACCACCAGTTCTTTTATTATTTTCCGCCTTCCTGACTCTGCACAGTAAGCTTGGTGTTCACACCCTGACTTCATCAGCGAACTGTACATCCCCAGGGATAACGTGATTAGTCTGGGGAAAACACCCCCACTACTAGTCGCCTACTTATTAGCTTATCGCCACCGCAGTTATACATTGATTTTTGGCATATGAAGAAATCAATAAGACGATAAAATGGGATTGTTAGTAAAGTTATCTTCGTAGCAACAAATGGTGGCGGTTTGAGAGGCCTTGGGAAGCTGTGGGTTCCTTTTAAAAAGAATCTGTAAACAGCATCAACCCACCTAAGTCGTCTGTATGGGCATGTAGGTCATAGAAAATGGAATAACATTATATCTTGATATGATATTTTATTCCTGAGAAATCCATATTTATCCTAATATGTAAATGAACGGTTAAGATTTATGGGCCGGACACTTGTCTGCATGAGACTCTGCCTCCAGAGATTATTTTAAATGAACGGTGGCGTTACTGAGACATGTAGTGGCTGACAAACAATGTAGGATAGATCTTCAGCTCACCTGGTTCAGCCTGCCCAGTCCTCCTTTCCATAATCTCGGTGCACGGAGTGGATCCATCCCCATCTGGGAGAAATGCTCAATGAAAAAAAAGTTTTTTTTATAGTTCCAGCACACAATGTGAAAAAATTAAGAAAAGCCTTTATTTAATCCATAATTAAAAAATGCAATTCCAATGATGATAAAAGCATGTGTAGGCTTACGCGTTTCGGATCATATTTGACCCTTAATCATAGCAACTTTTTTTCATGTAGTGGCTGACAGTCTGCTCTCCTGATCTAAATGTTTCAAACTGCTAAAGCCTTCTTTCATTAAAAATAAGCTCTGGAGGCAGATTCTCATGCAGATCAGTGTCCGGCCCATAGATCTTAACAGTTCATTTACATAATAACACCAATGTTGATTTCTCTGGAGTAAGGCATCAGATCACAGATAACAAGGTATCATTGTGTTCAACTTTCTATGACTTGTATGTCCATATAGACTGCTTAGGAGAGTTGACTCTACTGACAAATTCCCTTTAAAAGGGTTATCCAGATTTATCACGAAAGTCTGTGGTCACTCTGAGAGAATGAGTGGTTATGTGACCAAAAGTGTGCAATATGCCTACTTCCAGCCACATTCTAACTAGACATGTGTGGCCTCGCTCAATTGACTTGTATTGTGCGTTGACACGCACGTCTAATTGGAATGTGTCTGGAAGTACGCATATTTCATACTTGTGGTCACATGACCACTTGTTGCTGCTGGCATGGTTTGAGAGGATTCACAAGTCTACATAGTGACTGCAGACTTTTGTGAAAAGTACAGTAATAATAATAATATAATAATAAATTTTATTTTTATAGCGCCGACATATTCCGCAGCACTTTACATTTCAGAGGGGATTTGTACAGACAATAGACATTACAGCATAACAATAATCACATACAGTAGATTATAACAAATAACAAGAGGAGTGAGGGCCCTGCTCGCAAGCTTACAGTCTATGAGGAAAGAGGTAGAGACGAAAGGTGGGTGGTAACAGTTGCTCTGATTGTATGGACCAGCCATAATGTTAAGTGTGTAACAGTACAGACACAGAGGGCTAATGGATGCATAAAGCATGTGGGAACATGATGCTGGGAACCTGGTTATGGTAAAACTTTTGGCTCTGCCACACAGGGATAGGTTAGGTTAATGTGTTGAGGCGATAGGCCAGTCTGAATAAATGCGTTTTCAGGACACGCTTAAAATTGTGGGGATTGGGGACTAATCGTATTGACCTGGGAAGTGCATTCCAAAGAATTGGCGCGGCACGTGTAAAGTCTTGGAGACGGGAGTGGGAGGTTCTGACTATTGAGGATACTAACCTCAGGTCATCAGCAGAATGGAGGGCGCGGGTAGGGTGGTATACTGAAACAAGGGAGGAGATGTAGGGTGGTGCTGAGCCATGGAGGGCTTTGTGGGTGAGGGTAATAAGTTTATACTGAATTCTGGAGTGGATGGGTAGCCAGTGTAATGACTGGCACAAGGTAGAGGCATCGGTGTAACGATTGGTGAGGAATATGATCCTGGCTGCAGCATTCAAGACAGATTGGAGAGGGGAGAGTTTGGTAAGAGGGAGACCGATTAGAAGAGAGTTACAATAGTCGAGACGAGAATGAATAAGAGAAACAGTAAGAGTTTTTGCAGAGTCAAAAGTAAGAAAAGGTCGAATTCTAGAAATGTTTTTGAGGTGCAGATGACAAGAGCGAGCCAGTGATCGAATGTGGGGGCAAAGGAAAGCTCGGAATCAAGTATGACCCCAAGACAGCGGGCATGTTGCTGGGGAGTAATAGTGGAACCACACACAGAAATAGCAATGTTGGGTATAGGTGCATTAGTAGCGGGAGGAAACACCAGGAGTTCAGTCTTTGACAGGTTCAGTTTCAGATATAGTGAGGACATGATATTAGACACAGCGTTTAGACAATCGCCAGTGTTTTCTAGAAAGGCTGGCGTGATGTCAGGAGAAGAAGCGTATAATTGGGTGTCATCAGCATAGAGATGGTACTGGAAACCAAATCTACTGATTGTTTGACCAATAGGGGCAGTGTACAAGGAGAAGAGGAGGGGGCCTAGAACCGATCCTTGAGGAACAGTATTAACATGTAGATTTTTCTTTAATTTTCATCCATTTTAATACTATGTTTAAAAGTTTAATTTTCATCAGTATATGATTCGCCAATAATTTGTTTTGTCCCAGTGATTCAACAGTGTATGAACATAGGCAAAAGTTGGCCATGTAGTTGTCTTTTCTATTGTGTAGAAATCACAATATATCGGATGGATGTTCAAAATCGTTAGTTGCGGCACAAATTTATCATGTGTATGGCCAGCCTAAAACTTTTTCAGGAGTGACACCATGACGGACAGAGTATCCATGTAGGCCCTGGTTTCTCATTGTAGGGGACTGCTATTTGGGTAATATTTTATATAAATGGATAACTGATAAAAGCAAAGAACTACAGTATGTGACACAACATGGAGTTGAACTACAGTATTCAGGAGAGTCCAAAATAACTGGCTATTCATCTTTACTCAACCATTCACTGCCTCAGGGTCTGCCACATTTGGCAGAAAAATAGCACAGCGTGCAACACTATTCCTGCTATCTAAATGAAAGAAAAGTGAAATGGTACTTATTGTTCTACTGTGATCTTACACTGAAGAGTCACAGCACTACATGTAACATTGTTTGGAGGCCCATTTTCAATTTTTTTTTTACTATATTATGACCATGAAAATATTCCCGATACGTATCCACGCTAGTGTTTCTAAATTTGGCAATGTAATAACTTTAATATCTAACTTTTATTTATTTTTTCTAAATTTCTAGATTACATTTGACATGTTGGTTAGAAAATTCTTTAGATCACCATTTCTCTGTAGAAATTGGTATTTAGACGGCAATCTGCACTTGTGTTCTTTGCTTACGTCTTGGTTTTTCCTGGGTGCTTCCATTGAAATGACTTTAGATCTTTCTAAGTCCGTCTGGCCACAGGCAGGCATTGTCATTTCTACGACAGTTACTCTGTGTGGTTGGAGGGGGAACAAGTTTTCCCTTTATATAAGGGTATAATGAGTATAATGAACTTTTCATAGTTTCAGTGGCTGGAAATGGCAACCTGCCTGCAAATGAAAGAACAACTAATATATGTGGGAGGGATGACTATGGAGAACAACTTGTGACTTTGTTTTGATCGCCATTTATCTACTCAAATATCCAGGTTATGTTTCTATACTCCAGAATATAACCCGTCTTACTCATCCCATGTATTGAGAATTGGACTTCTGAAATGACAAGTAGAATAATAATAATCACAGACTGGAATAGTAATTGGGCTGTAATAAATGCACAAAAATATACTGACAGTGTAGTAAGGATGTGAAAAAACTTATGCCATCAGTCCTTCTATTATGTAGCCTTTTTGCCCCTTATCTTTGTAACTGTTTATAACTGTATATTCATTCAATATCTGATGCAGAAAATGTAAGACTTTGTTTTTAATTTTGATATATATACAGTGCCTTGCGAAAGTATTCGGCCCCCTGGAACTTTTCAACCTTTTCCCACATATCATGCGTCAAACATAAAGATACCAAATGTAAATTTTTGGTGAAGAATCAACAACAAGTGGGACACAATTGTGAAGTTGAATTAAATTTATTGGTTATTTTAAATTTTTGTGGAAAGTCAAAAACTGAAAGTTGGGGCGTGCAACATTATTCGGCCCCTTTACTTTCAGTGCAGCAAACTCACTCCAGAAGTTCATTATGGATCTCTGAATGATCCAATGTTGTCCTAAATGACTAATGATGATAAATATAATCCACCTGTGTGCAATCAAGTCTCCGTATAAATGCACCTACTCTGTGATGGCCTCAGGGTTCTGTTTGAAGCACTGAGAGCATCATGAAGACGAAGGAACACAACAGGCAGGTCCGTGATACTGTTGTGAAGAAGTTTAAAGCTGGATTTGGATACAAAATGATTTCCAAAACTTTAAACATCCCAAGGAGCACTGTGCAAGCGATCATTGAAATGGAAGGAGTATCATACCACTGCAAATCTACCAAGACCCGGCCGTCCCTCTAAACTTTCATCTCAAACAAGGAGAGACTGATTAGAGATGCAGCTAAGAAGCCCATGATCACTCTGGATGAACTGCAGAGATCTACAGCTGAGGTGTGACAGTCTGTCCATGGGACAACAATCAGTCAAACACTGCACAAATCTGGCCTTTATGGAAGAGCGGCAAGAAGAAAGCTATTTCTGAAAGATATCCATAAAAAGTGTCATTTAAAGTTTGCAACAAGCCACCTGTGAGACACACCAAACATGTGGAAGAAGGTTCTCTGGTCAGATGAAACCAAAATCGAACTTTTTGGCAACAATGCCAAATGATATGTTTGGCGTAAAGGCAACACAGCTCATCACCCTGAACACACCATCCCCACTGTCAAACATGGTGGTGGCAGCATCATGGTTTGGGCCTGCTTTTCTTCAGCAGGGACAGGGAAGATGGTTAAAATTGATGGGAAGATGGATGGGAGCCAAACACAGGATCATTCTTGAAGAAAACCTGTTGGAGTCTGCAAAAGACCTGAGACTGGGACGGAGATTTGTCTTCCAACAAGACAATGATCCCAAACATAAAGCAAAATCTACAATGGAATGGTTCACAAATAAACGTATCCAGGTGTTAGACTGGCCAAGTCAAAGTCCAGACCTGAATCCAATCGAGAATCTGTGGAAAGAGCTCAAAACTGCTGTTCACAAACGATCTCCATCAAACCTCACTGAGCTCGAGCTGTTTGCCAAGGAAGAATGGGCAAGAATTTCAGTCTCTCAATGTACAAAACTGATAGAGACATACCCCAAGTGACTTGCAGCTGTAATCGCAGTAAAAGGTGGCGCAACAAAGTATTAAGTTAAAGGGGATGAATAATATTGCACGCCCCACCTTTCAGTTTTTGAATTTCCACAAAAATTTTAAATGACCAATAAATTTCATTTAACTTCACAATTGTGTCCCACTTGTTGATTCTTCACCAAAAATTTACATTTGGCATCTTTATGTTTGAAGCATGAATGTTGGAAAAGGTTGAAAAGTTCCAGGGGGTCGAAACCCCCCCCCCCCCCCAAAAAAAAAATAAAATATATATATATATATATAGTTCAGACCAAAAGTTTGGACACATTTTCTCATTCAAAGAGTTTTCTTCATTTTCATGCCTATGAAAACTGTAGATTCACTCTGAAGTCATCAGAACTGTGAATTAACACATGTGGAATTATATAATTAACAAAAAAGTGTGAAACAACTGAAAATATGTCTTATATTCTAGGTTCTTCAAAGTAGCCACCTTTTGCTTTGATTACTGCTTTGCACACTCTTGGCATTCTCGATGAGCTTCAAGAGGTAGTCACAGAAAATGGTCTTCACTTCACAGGTGTGCCCTGTCAGGTTTAATAAGTGGGATTTCTTGCCTTATAAATGAGGTTGGGACCATCAGTTGTGTTGTGCAGAAGTCTGGTGGATACACAGCTGATAGTCCTCCTGAATAGACTGTTAGAATTTGTATTATGGCAAGAAAAAAGCAGCTAAATAAAGAAAAACGAGTGGCCATCATTACTTTAAGAAATGAAGGTCAGTCAGTGCGAAAAATTGGGAAAACTTTGAAAGTGTCACAGTGGCAAAAACCATCAAGCGCTACAAAGAAACTGGCTCACATGAGGACTGCCCCAGGAAAGGAAGACCAAGAGTCACCTCTGCTGCTGAGGATAAGTTCATCCGAGTCACCAGCCTCAGAAATCGCATGTTATCAGCAGCTCAGATTAGAGACCAGGTCAATGCCACACAGAGTTCTAGCAGCAGACACATCTCTACAACAACTGTTAAGAGGAGACTGTCCAGCAGGCCTTCATGGTAAAATAGCTGCTGGGAAACCACTGCTAAGGACAGGCAAAAAGCAGAAGAGACTTGTTTGGGCTAAAGAACACAAGGAATGGACATTAGACCAATGGAAATCTGTGCTTTGGTCTGATGAGTCCAAATTTGAGATCTTTGGTTCCAACCACTGTGTCTTTGTGCGACGCAGAAAAGGTGAATGGATGGACTCTACATGCCTGGTTCCCACTGTGAAGCATGGAGGAGATGGTGTAGGTGTGTTTTGCTGGTGACAATGTTGGGCTACCACAGCATCTTGCAGCGGCATGCTATTCCATCCGGTTTGTGTTTAGTTGGACCATCATTTATTTTTCAACAGGACAATGACACCAAACACACCTCCAGGCTGTGTAAGGGTTATTTGACCAAGAAGGAGAGTGATGGGGTGTTACGTCAGATGACCTGGCCTCCACAGTCACCAGACTGGAACCCAATCGAGATGGTTTGGGGTGAGCTGGACCGCAGAGTGAAGGCAAAAGGGCCAACAAGTGCTAAGCATCTCTGGGAACTCCTTCAAGACTGTTGGAAGACCATTTCCAGTGACTACCTCTTGAAGCTCATCAAGAGAATGCCAAGAGTGTGCAAAGCAGTAATCAAAGCAAAAGGTGGCTACTTTGAAGAACCTAGTATATAAGACATATTTTCAGTTGTTTCACACTTTTTTGTTAATTATATAATTCCACATGTGTTAGTTCATAGTTTTGATGCCTTCTGAGTGAATCTACAATTTTCATAGTTATGAAAATAAAGAAAACTCTTTGAATGAGGTGTGTCCAAACTTTTGGTCTGTACTGTGTGTGTGTGTGTGTGTGTGTGTGTGTGTGTGTGTATACACACACACACACACACACACACACACACACACCCCCAGTGGCCCAAAGTCATAGAACACATTTTAAACAGTGTATCTTCAGAAAGTAACTTTTAGTAATGGGCGAACGTGCTTGGCACTGATACTCGATCGAGCAGCAAGCAGTGCTGGGCATTGTGTGGTGTTTGAGGGTTCTGATCCCCGTACGTAAATTATCTGAGCCGGGTGCAGAGAGAGAGCATTTTTCTGTCCTCCAGAAAAATGCTCGAGTTTGCCATTCACTTCCATTATGCTCGCTTGTCGAGTATATCCGAGTGTCCGATGTGCTTGATTCGAGGACCGATCACCTGACCACGTCACTGCTCGATCAACACTAATGACTTTGCAAACCATAAATCACAGCTAAAATATTGATCGGGGAATCTAATGAACATGAATGACCATGAATGAGAACCTCACAGTTGACGGGCAGAAAGTTGCCGCCTTTGCATTATCAATGTGTTTTTGCACACCTTCGTGCCGATTGCTACTCTGTAGTATCTATTGGGACAGACAGGCTGTGCTGTGATAATGTGCACGTTTTATGCAAAACGGCACTAAAAATAAGGAGTCCTAAATAAACATGGCGTTATTTGTTAACCTTGCTCATTTTCCATGTGTGGTGATTTTGCATTATGATGATGTCAGGCATTACTGATTCCAGCACATGTGAAGGCACAATTTGCGATATTGTGAATTTCTCATTTTCCATGTGTTCATTGTTGGTGCCCAAACGAGATGTTTGCTTTTATGTAATATGATTTTTTTTTCTCCTTTTAGTGTGCAAGGTGGAAGGGAACGTAACCCACATGTCAGTGGTCTAGGATGGCCAGTGAAGGTTCCAATATCCCTAGCCCTGTGGTGCGCCAGATTGACAAGCAGTTTCTGATCTGCAGTATATGCCTCGACCGATACAAAAATCCCAAAGTACTTCCTTGTCTCCACACATTTTGTGAGAGGTAAATGACCTGATGCTTTTTCTTTTGATCTTTACTATTCTTGCTAATTTCAGATATACTTCAGACTTGTAGAATTATCATACTAAACATTAGACATTGTCAATAGTTACAGGTTAGGGGCTCATTCTCAGGTCAGTTTTTCTGGTATTAGTGCTCGCCATATTTTTCACGGCTAGCACTTATACCTATGATAGTCTATGGAAGTTCACATCTCCTTTTATTTTCCCTCTCAGACCAAGTGGCCTACACAAAATCAAGTAGCCTTGTCCGATATTGATCGGTATCGGATAAAAGTTGCCATTCCAAGTCTATAAATCTGTGAAACTATCAGAATGGCACCCAGTTGTTCAGCTCACCGGTGGGGGGTCCACTCTTAGGATCCATCTCATAATAAAAGGAATCGGCGAAGTTATGCAGGACTTCTGAGCTGGTCATAGTCACTGGCATACTTCTGCTGACAAGCATTTGTGTAGAAAGAGGTGTGTACTCAGGCGTCCTGCTGACCTGTGATCTTGATGGTTATTTTCCTTAGTTTATCCTGGATCTAATTATCCCCTGGTTTATTATTATACGCCTTATGTTGATAAAGTGAACTCTGCTGTGAGAGTATTTGGAGGTAGTGTCCCTGTTGCCTGGATTCTGGACAATGTGTAATGATTGTGGTGTTCTTTCTATGACATTCCAGGTGTTTGCAGAATTACATTCCAGCTCACAGCTTGACCCTCTCGTGCCCAGTCTGCCGCCAGACCTCGATTCTCCCCGAGAAGGGTGTGTCTGCGCTACAGAATAACTTCTTCATCACTAACCTGATGGACGTGCTGCAGCGGAGTCCAGATAATGGTATAGAAGAGTCCTCCATTTTGGAGACAGTGAATGCTGTTGCTGCTGGAAAACCTTTGTCCTGTCCAAATCACGATGGAAATGTAAGAAATTTTCTGTATGATTGGATTGACGACTTTTTACATGTTATGTATGATTTGTGTCTGGGGCAATGATGCACTTGTTCCTGTACAAAGGTGAGATGGATCCTCCCAGTGCAGCTATCCTCGGCACCATCACGATTAGCTGTTTAAAGGGGCTCCGGCTGGCACTCCTGATAGCGCTGCGGCCTCATCAGTGTTTATAGTTCCGTCTACCTGTAAAGTGCAGATGATTCAAGTGTTGTCCAATTCAAGTAAATGGAAGCATTGCTGCCAGTGGATAAAACATTCCAGATTATATCCAGAGCCAGAAAACATGTCCTCATCACAGCCGAGAAGTGTTTCCAGTCTGAGTAAGGCTGGTTTTACACTTGCCGTGTTTTTGCGGACCGATTTTGCGCCCCCCCCCAATGCATTTCTATGGAGCCGCAAAATCGGCCCGCAAAAATTCCAGGGCGCGCCGTGTGCTGTACGGCCGTGATAAAAAATCGAGCTTGCTCCATCTTTTTCACGGTGTATGGACACGACCCCCATTGAAAGTCAAGTTTGTTTTTGCGGCGCACTGTCACTTCCGGTTTTGCGGACCGTCGTTTTTTTTCCCAATACCATTTACATAGTATTGGGGAAAAAAAACACGGCGATTTGCAAACTTTTTTGCAAAACCGGGCCGCAAAAACAGCGGCAAGTGTAAAAGTAGCCTAATCCTTTATGAACTAAATACATCATCACAAGTCCAAGCTGTCAGTTTTTGGTGCATTTCAATCCCAGATTCTAGTTCTCTGCCCTTAGTAAATCTTCCCCATTTGTTTCTGGTACATTTAATTGGAAAAGTAAAATTGAGCTGCATAAATAACGTCTTAAATGCATCATTGCGTTCCATTTAGTGGCGTTTTTTGGTTTATATTGTAATTTTTTTCTACAGTTATGTAACAAGTGGCCGCAGCATTTTGAGGGCAAAAAAAAGGTATATGGTGATCAAGCATTTGTAGGAATACTGGATTCCGATTTACCGTCCCATATAAACATGCTGGTAATCACTGGACAAATGAATAAAACACTTCACCAACTGATTGGAAACCATTTTTATCAGCAGCACTTTGCCCCATATAAGCGGAGGATGTGCTGCCGGTAACGTGTTGTATCGGGACAGGACGATCATTCTCAGCGGTTCTCAGCTCGTGTAAACAGGCTAGTAGATGAGCGATGATTGGCTACATACAAGTCAATCAGTGCTTGTTAATGGGCTGAGATTGGACCATCTGATTGCATCCTAAGGCCTCATTCAGGCGTCTGAGATGTTTCACACAAAAAAAATGCACCAGTGCCAGTTCTTACTGTCAGTGATTTTCACGTATGAAAAATGAATACATGACAAAGCTTCTCCTATCTGTTATAATGTTAATCATGGACAGCACACGGATCGTACACTGTCATCTGTATTGTGTGCTGTCTGTGATTTTCTCGGACCAATAGACGGCCCGGTTTCCTTGATTTTTATTTTTTGCAGATACTCAGTCCACAAAAAAAAAGATGGATATGTGAACATATCAATATATAATGAGTACGTCTCCTATCAGTGAAATCCATGGATAGAACATGTATGTGAAAACCACCGACATCCGAGTCATGAGCAACATACCGTATATATGACCGCCAACCGGCTACATGTGAAGGATGATTTATCTTTTTGATTTGCTAAAAAAAAAAAAAATTTTTCCCCCAACATTTTGCCCATTAGTCGGGTGATCATCAGCCTGTTACTAGGAACAGTCATTCACGGTAATTAACGGACTTTATGGTGATGGTAATAATTGATCGTTTGATAACTGATCTTTAGTAATTCTTTGAAGATTTCCAATTTGCGATATTACTGGCTCGGTAACTGTTATCTTTCCACTTAAATGGGTTGCAATGGACTGTATGAAATGTAGCTTGTGTTCTGCATGTCTGGATTCCTGTCTGTAGTGTCCAGTGAATGGACAATGAGCAGAAGGAAGTGAAAGGAGCCGATTAAATAGGATCACAAGTAATTCTGCTTGTCATCTGTACAATCTTGTTACTTGAACCCACCTAATCTATTTGACCTTTTAATTATTAACAAAATGCTAATTCTAGTGTTTCATGTTTACAGCGTTGGAGCCTTGGACGGGTCCCAGCAGCTGTGGTTACTCATTAGATCCAACTGCAGAAGTAAAAAGTAACTAGTGCATGTAAATATTATTAGACTTCAGGGTATTATAATATCCTAACCAGGGTCATGATTCTCTGAGCAGTCTCATTATGTATGTCTCCTATGGAGGAAGAATTGGCAAGAATCAATTTGAATTTTTAGGACCATTAAACCGGATATCTACATAAATGGTTCTGCAAGTAGCTAGAGATAGGTGAGCTACAGTGGGTACGGAAAGTATTCAGACCCCTTTTAAATTTTTCACTCTTTGTTTCATTGCAGCCATTTGGTAAATTCAAAAAAGTTCATTTTTTTTTTTTTCTCATTAATGTACACTCTGCACCCCATCTTGACTGAACAAAACAAATGTAGACATTTTTGCAAATTTATTAAAAAAGAAAAACTGAAATATCACATGGTCATAAGTATTCAGACCCTTTGCTCAGACACTCATATTTGTCACATGCTGTCCATTTCCTTGTGATACTCCTTGAGATTGTTCTACTCCTTCTTTGGCGTCCAGCTGTGTTTAATTAAACTGATAGGACTTGATTTGTAAAGTCACACACCTGTCTGTATATGACTTCACAGCTCACAGTGCATGTCAGACCAATTGAGAATCATGAGGTCAAAGGAAGTGGCCAAGGAGCTCAGACAGAATTGTGGCAAGGCACAGATTTGGCCAAGGTTACAAAAGAATTTCTGCAGAACTCAAGCTTCGTAAGAGCACAGTGGCCTCCATAATCCTTAAATGGAAAAAGTTTGGGACCACCAGAAGTCTTCCTAGACCTGGCCGTCCAGCCAAACTGAGCAATCGTGGGAGAAGAGCCTTGGTGAGAGAGGTAAAGAAGAACCCCAAGATCACAGTGGCTGAGCTCTACAGATGCAGTAGGAAGATGGGAGAAAGTTCCACAACGTTGGCTATCACTGCAGGCCTCCACCAGTTGGGCCTTTATGGCAGAGTGGCTGAATGGAAGCCTCTCATCAGTGCAAGACATATGAAAGCCTGCATAGAGTTTGCTAAAAAACACACGAAGGAATCCCAGACTATGAGAAATAAGATTCTCTGGTCTGATGAGATGAAGATTAGAACTTTTTGGTGATTATTCTAAGCGGTATGTGTGCAGAAAACCAGGCACTGCTCATCACTAGCTCAATACAATCCCAGCAGTGAAACATGGTGGTGAGAGCATAATGCTATTGTTCAGCTGCAGGGACAGGACAACTGGTTGCTATTGAAGGAAACATGAATGCAGCCAAGTACAGAGAGATCATGGATGAAAACCTCTTCCAGAGTGCTCTGGACCTAAGACTTCGCCAAAGGTTCACCTTCCAACAAGACAATGACCCAAAGCACACAGCTAAAATAACAAAGGAGTGGCTTCAGAACAACTCTGTGACCATTCTTGACTGGCCCAGCCAGAATCCTGAACTAAACCCAACTGAGCATCTCTGGAAATATCTTAAAATGGCTGTCTACCAACGTTCACCATCCAACCTGATGGAACTAGAGAGGATCTGCAAGGAAGAATGGCAGAGGATCCCCAAATCCAGCGGTGAAAAACTTGTTGCATCATTTCCAAGAAGACTCATGGCTGTACTAGCTCAAAAGGGTGCTTCTACTCAATACTGAGCAAAGGGTCTGAATACTTATAACCATGTGATATTTCAGTTTTTTTCTTTTTTAATAAATTTGCAAAAATTTCTACATTTCTGTTGCTTTTCAGCCGAGATGAGGTGCAGAGTGTACATTAATGAGAAAAAAATTGAACTTTTTTGAATTTACCAAATGGCTGAAATGAAACGGAGTGAAAAATTTAAAGGGGTCTGAATACTTTCTGTACCCACTGTACAGTTATTATCATGGTTGCAGCTTCTGTAATTCCATGATGGAAGAAAACTAGTTGATGAGCCATATATCTAGGTGCTCTGTAATTTTAAAGGTAACTTTTAATCAGAATATGACCTATTGGACTTATCATTTAAATCAGGTTTTATTTGAAGTGAGTGTATGATATATGTAATTTTTATTTTTTTTTACAAAAATATTTTAAACCATTGGCAATCCAAAATCCGTATTTAAAAAAAAATGCTTTACATTTTTATACTGGTCACTGGGAGTATTTGTGACTCCTCACAGACAGGATAGTGATGATATACACCTCTATACACAGCTGATAAAGGTTTAGTGATGAGCCAACGTGCTTGGATAATGTGTTATCTGACCATGCTCATGTGCTAACCAAGTGTAATCTTGGCATCTATTGTGGTTGTCGGACAGCCGCGAGACATGCAGCCACGGGGACTCCCAACATATTTTTCGAGCACGGCAAAGACACTGTTGGCATCGGAGCGCGTTTGCTCATCACTACAAAAGATCCACCGTTCGCAAAACTTAATGTCATAGTTGACCCTGCTCCCCCTCCATTTGCAATGACCTTTGCACATGTTCATTAGATGCCACAGTGCAAAAGATAGGGTCTATTGCTGTTAATATACATGAGTATTTTCTGAAAGAACATAAGTCGGAGTCTAAAAAGACCCAGTGACCAGTTTGAAAATTGCAAGACTTAGATTATTTTTTTTTTTCTCGCAATTTTCGAACTGGCCACTGGGTAAATATTATGATAAATGTATGTTTTAGCAATAGGTAATTTCTAATGACACATTTCCGTTAATAGTGGTCACTTTATTCCAATGGCCATTTAATTTTCCCTTCATGCCTGCTAGCTGTTGTGTATTATTGCTATTGATGATTTATTTGTTGTTCAGTTCTTTTTTGGTTGGACTATAGAAAGAAAAATGTATTGCAGTGGGAAAAAAGGATTTCTGTAAAATCTGAGCTTCCGTATTTGTTACATTAGATCGATGTAGATTTGATGTGGGAACTTCATTGCTGTCAGAACTGCGTGTTGATTTTTTTTTTTAGGGTTAAGAATAGTAAATATTTTTCCACTTGGTTCTCTTTGCCGCAGGTTATGGAATTTTACTGCCAGTCCTGTGAGACTGCTATGTGCCAAGACTGTACTGGAGGGGAGCACGCCGAGCACCCGACTGTGCCCCTCAAAGATGTGGTGGAGCAACATAAGGCAGCGCTGCAGGCTCAGCTGGATGCCGTCAAGAAGAGGTATCTGTTCCTTTCGGAGAAGGCCTGCTTTTTCGTATCGTGCTCGGCAGCATGATGGCATTAATTGGAGCATTGGGTCTTGGTTCCTGGCCATATATAAATGCATTTCTTGCCAAAAGCAATTACCATTACATTGTAAATAATTGGATGTAAGTCACAATTTAACTCTGTCACTGACATTGTAGACCATGGCTGTGCAAGAGAGAGAAATGCATACCGTACCTCTACTTTCTGGAATTTCCTATTTCTCCATGGCTGGCTTGTATGTATTGGTTACTAGATATATGTATACCTCTTTATTTTATTATTACATTTCTTTCCATGATTTCAGATTACCAGAAATAGACTCGGCATTACAGGTTGTATCAGAAATCATCAATCAGCTCGCGGCACAGAAGTCCAGCATAGTGGATGAAATTCACTCCACCTTTGAGGACTTGCAGAAAACCCTAAATGTCCGGAAAAGCGTCTTACTTATGGAGCTAGAAGTGAACTATGGGCTGAAGCATAAGGCATGTTACTCATTTTAATGAAGTTGTATGAGTGTAAAATCCGTTAAAGGGTTAACCTGCTCTTCTCACTTTTGCGGGTGCTACTGACCTGTCTGGTGGCCACTTTCCAGGTGTCGCGCACAACGAGCATTGCATCTTGCATGCGTCCTGTTCTAATTAAAAGGACAGATGAAAGGTGCCTGCTGGCTATGCATAAGACCTGGAAAACATCCAGCGGATGCCATGTGAGTAGGATTTCACCCCCAAAATGATTTATATGCGCATGCCTAGCCTTGCAATACTTTTATATGGCCAGTCCATTCCTCAGTTATTGAGAAAATCGGGGTTTGATTTAATATGCAAATAAGGCTGAACACCTATTTGTAGATCTGAGGCCTCTGCCATTCCAGCTCTATTCCCTGACCAGCACCTTAGCCTCCAGCTTGACTGATGGCCTCTGTGCTACGTGATTTCAGGCAGAGGGGACATCTAAAATGTGTCCTGACTCCCCAATGTCAAATGTTAAGAGAAATTAGCCTAATAGCAGCTCATTTTCTTCTCCCCACTAAAATAACATCGGTCAAGCTGTACTGAGTGTGCATGTGTATAGAGATGGTGGAGATGGGCTTCAGCTGATGACCTATCGAGCTGTTCAACTATTAGAAGTGTGTGGCCAGCTTTATTTTGTCCACGTATCTAAGTTTTGTATATAATCTGTAACTCTTGATCAGTGAAGAGTCTTGTCTGGTAGTGGCCAGTCACATGTAACAGCATGTATGTGTTAGTGATGGGTGTTTCTGACTAGTCAAATAATTAACTACTGCATTCTGCACTTTGTTCTTAGGTCCTCCAGGCCCAGCTAGACACATTAATCGAAGGGCAGGATAGTATTAAGAGTTGTAGCACTTTCACAGCACAAGCACTTAACCATGGGACGGAGACGGAGGTCTTACTAGTGAAGAAACAGATGAGCGATAAGCTAAATGAATTGGCGGAGCAGGTTTTCCCGTTACATCCTCATGAGAATGACCAACTGGACTTCATTGTGGAAACTGAAGGTTTGAAAAAGTCTATTCACAATCTTGGAACTATACTGACCACAAACGCTGTGGCTTCTGAAACGGTGGCCACCGGGGAAGGTCTGAGACAGAGTGTGGTGGGCCAGCCTATGTCTGTTACAATTACTACAAAGGACAAGGATGGTGAACTGTGCAAGACTGGGAGCGCCTATATCTCAGCGGAGCTTTTCACGCCCGATGGCAGTGTCACGGACGGGGAGATTCTAGACAATAAAAATGGCACCTATGAATATTTGTTTACAATTCCAAAGGAAGGTGACTTTACTCTGTCTCTGAGGCTTTACGATCAGCATATTAAAGGAAGCCCGTTTAAACTGAAGGTGGTGAAGTCGGCCGATGTGTCCCCCACAACAGAGGGGGTGAAGAGGAGAGTGAAGTCTCCTGGCAGTGGACACGTCAAACAGAAGGCAGTGAAGAGGCCAGCGAGTATGTACAGCACCGGGAAGAGGAAAGAGAACCCTATAGAGGATGACTTAATATTCAGAGTAGGTAAGTGACATGTGCCCTTTAGAATAATTACATTTAGGTATTATGTAAAATTTACCTTGTTGGAGTGAAGGGTGTCATGAGCAATGTAGAATTATGTAACTGAAAATGCAACCACAGTAGCAATATCTGCAGGTAAAACCCGCAGCTCTTCTAACCCGTGTGGTCCTTTGCTTACATGGCCGGGTTCTATAAGACTATTCCACTATTTGGTTATATTTACGAGCATGAGCGGAACTATCAAAGTACTGTAGATTTTAATAAAAAAATTTACTGCATAAGAAAACAAAGTTTTTAAATCCAGGATCACCTGATCCATGTCAAACAAATGTAAAAGCAGAATAGTGTATTTTGGCTGATTTTAGACCGCATGTAAGATGTAATGCTCAGTTCTTTAATTTCTAGTAAATTCTACAGAGTGGTTCATTTAAATAAAGGAATCTTTTAAGCATGTTTTTGCTTTGTAATCTGAGAGCACCATGATGTAGGAGCAGACACCTTGATTAGTGATGAGCCACTTGCTGAGCAGTGTTTTGTTGTTTCAATATAGCCAGTGTTTTATCAGCAGGAGATTATCACAACAGGACAAGCTGCCTCATGCTCTGTAGTCCATCCATGCCTGCACCACTTATTAGCAGATTTCTGTCACTTTAACCATGTATATCCCTGCCACACCACTGATTGTCAGCTTTCTGTGTACATTGTAAACAGCTCTGTTAAATCTGCAACAGAGAAAACTGAGACTCTTTTATAACTGCTTCACCCAGTAAATGAAGTATTGTGTCACTGGAATCATGGTCTCCGTCCCTACATCATGCTTCTTTCAGATTACATAACAAAACCTGCTGACTGATTCCCTTTAAGTTCATTGAGGTTTGTTGGCATTCATTTATGCACAGCTCTCTTAAGGTTCCAGCAATTTCAGTTGGGTTGAGGTCTGGACTGTGACTGGGCCATTGCCACACCTTGATTCTGCTCTTAGTCAGTCATCCTGACGTAGGTTTGCTGGTGTGCTTGGGATCATTGTCCTGTTACATGACCCAGTGTCAGTCAAGTTTTAGCTTTTGGTTAGATGGCCTCACATATTTTGCTGGAATACTTTACTATACGGAGGAGTTCATGGTTGACTCAATAACTGCAAGTTGCCCAGGTCCCGTGTCTGCAAGACACGCTCAAATCATCACCCCTCCTTGACCAACCTTGACAATTATTGCGACACATTTGTGATAATATTCTGTGTTGTGTCTTTACAAAATGTTTGTGCAGGGCATTATGGCCAGACATCTCAATTTCTGTCTCTTCTGTCCAAACAACATTGCGTTCCAGAAGTCTTGTGGTTTGTTGATATGCAACTTTATAAACATTTACCTTGCTGCCATGTTCTTTTTGGAAAGAAGAGTTTTTCTGCTGACCTTTTCAAACAAGCCATAGTTGTTCAGATTATTTAATTGTACTGTAATGCACTTGAACATTTAGCTTGCTAACTGAGGCCTTTAGAGTCTGAGCTGTAGCTCTTTTTTTTTTTTTTCCTTCTTCTTTTTGCAATTTCTCTGAGCATTGCATGGTTTGGCCTTGAAGAATTTGCATGGTCATCCACTCCTGGAAAAAATGGCAATTGTTTTGATGTTTTTTCACTTGTGCTTATGTATCTTCTTTCTCACTGAAGAATGATGAATTCAAATTTTTTATGCCAAACCCTTATAACCAATCTCAGAATAATGAGCTGCAACAATTGTTTCTCTAAGATCATTGCTGATGTCTTTCCTCTTTGGAATTGTGTTAATACACATCTGAATGCTCCAGACCAGCAACTTCCAAAACTATTTCTTTTATAGAAGTGGTCACATTTGCTGATGAACAGTTCATCAAGGGTATTTGATTAGCTGTATCTAGGTGCTATTTAATATCTTTATTTCCTATGGAAGTAGTAACAGTGTACTTTTCACACTACTTCTGCATTTTGACTTAGTTTTGATAATTAATGACACAATATAATTTGTCACATGATTTTGGAATCCTGAGGTTATTTACCTACTTCTTAACACCTTCTAAGGACCAGATGCGTTTGTGTTTATAATGTAAATATATTATCACACACACAGTGATGTGTAAAAGTGTTTGCCTCTTTCCTGAGTTCCTATTCTTCTGCATGTTTGTCACACTTTAAATTTGGTGATTTAAAACATTTAATATTAGACAAAGATAACACAAGTAAAAACAAAATGCACTTTTTAAATGAAGGTCTTTATTATCCCCCTCTACTCCTCCTTGATCAGGCCTCATCTATAAAATTGTGGACACCACATTTTTAAAAAGACATTGAAAAACTGGAATAAGTTAAGAGAAGAGTTACCAGGATGGTGAGCGGGCTGCAAACTATGTCCTACGAGGAACAGTTAAAGCATATGGGAATGTTTAGCTTGCCAAAAAGGCTAAGAAAACTTAATAGCTGTTTACAAATATCTGAAGGGATGTCACAGTGTAGAGGGATCATCCTTATTCTCTTTTTTCCCTTCACCCATGACAGCACACCTGAGAGAGGGATCTGCCTCTCCAGGACAGGAACCTACTGAGATATTAGGGGTGGCACCTCTCCCCCGCTTCAACTGGGTTCCTGTCCTGGAAGGGAATCCCACTATCAGCGGTGCCTATCATGGGCGAATGGTCCCAGGCCCGTCCCGGTGCGGGAAGAACAGGGGTCTCGCCTGTAGCGCCAGCCGTGGGGTCCTGGATGCGCAGTCCCCGGTGACCCCTCGTGCTCTGGGTTCGTGTGGGCGTATGTGGCGGCTCCTGGAGGCTCCACTGCGCCGCCCTCCCCCCGCACGGGCCCACGGTCTCGCTCTCCCAGAGCACCTAGCGGGGGAGAGCCGCGGGCGTCTTCCAGCCGCTGACGTCAGCGGCGCAGAGTATCACGAGCGTGCCGACTGACGTCAGCTAGGCGACAGTGTCATGGCGCCGGGTGTGACGCCGGCCGGCTTTTCTGAAGTGGTCGCAGGGGGGAGGGGAGGGGACACCCACCAGGGACGGAGGCGGTTATTTAAACAAGGAGAGCGGCATGGCGGGGGTCAAACATGGAGACTGAGCAGGAGCGATCGCCGTCTCCACCGACTCTGCCTCTCTCACAGCCCTCCGGCTGCAAGCATGGAAGCCGCTCAAGTAGCAGTTGCCCCAGCCGCAGGTCGGGGGACTCCTCAAGATCCAGAGAGCACAGATCACGTGCTCCGACACAGCCTCCGAGTCCGGAAAAGCCCAAGAAAGCGGGGAGTAAGAAGAACAATAGGGAGTGTGCCATAAGTAAAAGCCCTCTAGCAAAAGACTGGCAGAAAGACCTCTGCGCCAATTGCATCCAGCGAACCATGGCAGAAGAGGTGCCTAGTTTCGCAGCCAACCTTATATCGGCCATTAGGTCAGAGATGGAAGGTTCAATTAAGAACTTATTGAAAAAAGGGAAAAAAGGTAGAAAAATCCCCCTAGATCCCCGTCAAGCTCCTCTTCGGCCTTGTCTCACACCGAACGCCCATCCTCATATTCCTCAGACAGTGACACGGGGGGTAAGCCATGTTTTCCGGTAGAAGACACGGATGCTTTCCTTAAGGCCATCAGGGCAAAGATGGGCCTACAGGAAGAAAAATCGGCTAAATCCCTAGAGGATGTCATGTTTGGGGGATTACATTAGAGGAAAAAACGGACCTTTCCAGTTAATGAAAAGGTCCAGGCACTAATCGAGAGAGAATGGAGGAAACCCGAGAGATCTGGGGCTCTTCCCTCCTCCTCTAAGAGACGGTAACCCTTCCCAGGGGAAGAGTCTTGAGGAGATCATTTGCATATTCCCAGTGCCTTCTGGGATAAGTGAAGAGTCTCCGCGAGCTCAGCGATCACTAGGTTTTGGCCGTTGCAGCTGAAAAGAGAAAATCGGAAAACCAGGGGAAGAGTCTTGAGATCATTTGCATATTCCCAGTGCCTTCTGGGATAAGTGAAGAGTCTCCGCGAGCTCAACGATCACTGGGTTTTGGCCGTTGCAGCTGAAAAGAGGAAATCGGAAAATCGGAAAATTTTGGCTCATCTTTCATTGTTTTTAAGAAATCTCAATATGGAAGATGCCAGGAGCCATTTGTTGAGCTGCATTTCTTGCTACATGTTCACAGACTTACCAGTGGAAAAGCCAAAATTCACATGCCACAAATGCAAGCTTGTGTCCCTGTTGGAGGAAAAGTTGCAAAATCTCGAAGAGAGGTTAGCTACGTTGAAGATCATTAAGGAAGGTGAAGAGTTCTTGGACAGACCAGAATTATCTCTTCATGTTACAGAAAGAGAAGAAATTCGAAGTGCACCTGAAGAAACAGAGGAATGGAGACATGTGACCCAGAGAAGCAGGAGGATCAGGAGGCAGTCAGCACCCATACTGCTCATAAACCAGTACCAGGCTCTCACGCAGGAAAACGATGAAGAAATACATCAGGATAAGACTTTGCCAACAAACAGCAACCTTGTACGCCTTCAGAGTCCTCCTGGATGGAGAAAGAAAAATGTTGTGAAGAAGAAACGGAGAGTGGTGGTCATGGGGGATTCCCTGTTGAGAGGAACAGAGGTCGCTATCTGCAGACCGGATATAACTTCAAGAGAAATGTGCTGTCTTCCAGGTGCAAAAATTAAAGATGGGTCTGACAGGATATCAGGACTCTTCAGACCTACAGATGAATACCCATTCCTGCTACTACATGTGGGGACAAATGACGACCTGGAAACCATCTGCAGAGACTTTGAAGACTTAGGCAAGAAAGTGAAAGAACTGGGAGCGCAGGTGGTCTTCTCTTCCATCCTCCCAGTGGATGGCCATGGAACAAGGAGGTGGAATAAGATTCTGCAGGTGAACAACTGGCTACGTCGATGGTGCCGTCAGCAACGATTTGGATTTCTGGATCACGGAGTGAACTACTTATACGATGGACTACTTGCTAGAGATGGGGTGCACCTTACGAAGATTGGAAAACATGTATTTGGAAGTCGCCTTGCTACACTTGTAAGGAGAGCTTTAAACTAGAACAACATGGGAAGGGAAGCAAAAGACCAGAAAAAGCTATACACCTGTCAAATGCTATTGAGAACTCTGCTATTAGAAGTGAAAAGGAAGAACAAAGACAAAAGAATCTAATTAATAAAAATATTGGAGAAAGAGAAACCAATCACAAACTAAAATGTTTCTATACTAATGCACAAAGCATGGGCAACAAACAAGGAGAATTGGAACTACTAACACAGGAAAAGAAATATGATGTCATTGGAATCACTGAAACTTGGTGGGATGATACACATGATTGGAATACAAGGCTAGAAGGATACAACTTATTTGCAAGAAACAGACTTGATAAACGAGGAGGAGGTGTCACATTGTATGTTAGAAACGCGTATATCTGCACAGAGATTGAAGCTTCAGAGACTGGGAGTTCTGTGCAAACTGTTTGGGTAAGAATACAAGGACAGAACAATGGAAAGGACGCCATTGTAGGCATTTACTACAGGCCGCCTGTGCAAGCTAAATATATGGATGAACTCTTTATGCATCAAATGGCCAAGTTCTCCAAAAAATATGACATAGTTGTCATGGGAGATTTCAACTATCCAGACATTTGTTGGGAATCTCTCTCAGGCAAAACTAACAGGTCAAGGAAATTCTTATCCTCTCTTGCTGACCACTTTATCTTCCAGAAGGTAGGGGAGAAAACAAGGGGAACTGCTACCTTGGATCTAATCCTTATAAACAGGGAGGAAATGGTTGAGGAGGTAAAAGTGGCTGGGACCCTAGGAGGTAGCAACCATGCTATTTTTGAATTTTGGATAACTAGAGGCGGAAGACCTGTGAAGACTCAGACGTCAAGGTTAGATTTCAGAAAGGCAGATTTTAAGGGATTCAGAAAGAGAATTGGAGGGATCCAATGGCTGGATATCCTTAAAGACAAAAATGTCCAGGAAGGATGGGAAATCTTGAAAAATGATATTCTCAAAGCACAGTTGTTAACAATTCCGAAAAGAGGGAAGAATAGGAAGCATTTAAGGAAACCAGGATGGATGAACACAGAACTTGAGCACATGCTAAAAAGGAAGAAAAAAATGTTTATAAAATGGAAAGAGGGAGGCATATCTAAAGAAGAATATAATGCTGTCTGCAGAACCTGCAGGGCACAAATCAGATTATATAAAGCTGAAAATGAATTGAGGCTTGCAAGAGATGTTAAAAGCAATAAAGGATTTTGGGGATATGTCAAAAGTAAAAGAAAAGTCAAAGATGCTATAGGATTTTTACAGGATGAAAATGATGAAATGGTAAGACAGGATGTTGAGAAGGCTGAATTTTTAAATTCCTATTTTGCATCTGTTTTCTCTCAGAAAGGAAATGTAACATCAACTGTTCTTCACTGTCCTATTAAGGGAATAGAAGAATCCAGGATATCTATAAACAGAAAGTTAGTGAGGAAACACTTAGCTAACCTAAATGAATTCAAGTCTCCAGGTCCAGATGAATTACACCCCAGAGTACTGAAGGAGATAGCAGAAGAAATTTTTGAACCCCTCTCCATAATCTTTGAAAATTCTTGGAGAACAGGAGAAGTGCCAGAAGACTGGAGAAGAGCAAATGTTGTTCCTATCTTCAAAAAGGGGAAGAAGGTGGACCCAGGCAACTATAGGCCGGTGAGTCTGACTTCTATACCAGGAAAGATCTTTGAACAAATTATTAAACAACATGTATGTCAGTACCTGGATAAGAATGAAGTGATTAAACAGAGTCAGCATGGGTTTGTAACTAATAAGTCATGTCAGACTAACTTAATTTCCTTCTATGACGGAATCACTGATTGGGTGGATCAAGGAAATGCTGTAGATATAGTATATCTTGACTTCAGCAAAGCATTTGACAAAGTCTCTCATACAATCCTTATTGAAAAAATGACTAAGTATGGAATGGACAAGGCAACTGTTAGGTGGATTCATAACTGGCTTAGTGATCGGACCCAAAGAGTGGTCGTAAATGGCTGCACATCCAGTTGGAAGAATGTCTCAAGTGGGGTACCACAGGGCTCTGTCCTGGGCCCTGTATTGTTCAACATCTTTATCAATGATTTAGATGAAGGAATTGAGGGTAAACTGATTAAATTTGCTGATGACACAAAGCTAGGAGGGATAGCTAATACTAGAGAAGAGAGAGAGAGGATTCAAAAAGATATAAATAAACTGGAGAAGTGGGCAGCAACTAACAGAATGGTTTTTAACAGGGAGAAATGCAAAGTACTACTTCTGGGCAATAAAAATGAAAAAAGCATATACAGAATGGGAGGAATAGGGCTAAGTGACAGCACATGTGAAAAAGACTTGGGTATACTAATAGATCACAGACTGAATATGAGTCAACAGTGTGATGCAGCAGCAAAAAAGGCAAATGCAATTCTAGGATGTATTAACAGAAGCATACAGTCTAGATCACGTGAAGTCATTATTTCCCTCTACTCCTCTTTGGTCAGACCTCATCTGGAATATTGTGTCCAGTTTTGGGCACCACATTTTAAAAAAGACATCAACAAACTGGAGCAAGTTCAGAAAAGAGCGACCAGAATGGTGACCGGTCTGCAAACCCTGTCTTATGAGGAAAGGTTGCAGGATTTGGGAATGTTTAGTTTGCAAAAGAGAAGACTGAGAGGAGACTTAATAGCTGTCTACAAATATCTAAAGGGCTGTCACATTGTAGAAGGATCAACTTTATTCTCATTTGCACAAGGAAAGACTAGAAGCAATGGGATGAAACTGAATGGGAGGAGACACAGATTAGATATTAGAAAAAACTTTTTGACAGAGTGATCAATGAGTGGAACAGGCTGCCACGAGAAGTGGTGAGTTCTCCTTCAATGGAAGTCTTCAAACAGAGGCTGGACAGACTTCTGACTGGGATGATTTAGCGAATCCTGCTTTGAGCAGGGGGTTGGACCAGATGGCCCAGGAGGTCCCTTCCAACTCTGATTCTATGATTCTATGACACAGAGATATGGGACAAAGTCCCAAAGATCGACGCAGCGGTGTCCAGGTCTTCCAAGAAATCGGCTCTGCCCTTGGAAGACTCAGGGGTTCTTAGGAATCCGCTTTTTTGTTTAGCAGGTCTCTATCTAAGGCATGCATGGTAAGCAGCAGCAGGAGGATTGAAGTCGGCAATAACTGGCACCTGCACGGCACGCTCCCTAATGATTTGGCTGCAGCAGTTAGAAGAGAGACTAGTGTCAAAGGTCCCAAGAGATAAAATTCTGGCAGATATGCATCTTCTGCACGGGACAGCAGCTTTTTTGGCAGACACCTCGGCGGACTCCATGAGGTTGACAGCCAAAGCGGCAGGATTATCAAATGCCGCCAGACGTGCGTTGTGGCTTAAAGGCTGTCCTGGCGACCTACAGTCTAAAGCTAAACTATGCTCTCTCCCATGCGATGGTCGTTTTTTATTAGGGAAAAATCTAGATGATATCTTGGAGAAAGCAAGTGATAGGAAGAAAGGCTTTCCCAGATTCCCAGCAGACCAGAGAAGGCCGCCCTTTCGGAGAGGAAGATTAAGATTCCACAGAGGTCGTCCTCCGGCGGATAGAAGATGAGAAGATAAAAGGAAAAAGGAGTCCGGATTTATGTTTGGTGGAGGCACCTCCACTTCAAAAAAATCCCCACAATGACGCCAGCACTCCGGTAGGGGGGAGATTAGCGCTATTTTCTCAGGCCTGGGGAAAGATCTCTTCCAATACCTGGATCCTATGCATCATAAGAGAAGGTCTGAAGATCCCCTTCATTTCCCAGCCAAAAGCAACGTTTGTCATTACCCCTATCAGAAAGGCGATAGAAGAACAGCTAGCCTTAGAATCAGAAATCTTGAGCCTGGTAGACAAGCAGGTCCTTTCCGAAGTCCCGAACACCGAACATACAAGAGGGAACGGGGTTCTATTCCCCCCTCTTTCTGATAAAAAAAAAACAGATCAGTCATTCAGGACAATCATAAACCTCAGAGGCCTCAATCGGTGGATAAAAAATCAGACTTTCAAGATGGAATCGGTAGCTACAGCCATAAAGCTACTACACCAAGATTGTTTTATGGCCGTAGTCAATTTAAAGGATCCATACTATCACATCCCCATCCATCCAGGTTATCAAAAATACTTGAGAGTGGCTCTCTATATCCAGGGCTTGCTCAGGCATTTCCAATTCCGGGATCTTCCATTTGGCATATCCATAGCCCCAAGGGTCTTTACCAAGGTTGTAGCGGAGATGACAGCTTTCATCCAAATTCACGACACGGTCATAATACCCTATTTGGACGATTTCCTAATAGTGGGCAGCTCAGAAGACCACTGTACGACACAGTTGAGCCGGGTGACTGACACTCTACTGGAACTAGGGTGGATGATAAATTTCAAAAAGTCGAGACTACAGCCCCTAAAAAAAATAGACCTTTCTAGGATTTATCCTGGAGTCAGGGCAGCAAGTTTGTCTGCTACCGGATACCAAGATAGAAAAGGTGTAGAAGGTGACCTTGGCTGCCCGAGACCAACCTCACATGACATTGAGGAACGCGATGTCTGTACTAGGTACCCTGACGTCCTGTATTCCGGCGGTCAGGTGGGCTCAATTTCACACCCGACAGTTTCAGGGGGAGGTTCTATCAGCACAAAGATCGCTGAGAGGGTGTTTAGAAGGAAGACTGGAGCTTTTCCTTAGAGGTCAGAGACTCTCTCAACTGTTGGCTAGACAGGACAAACTTGGCTTCAGGAATGCCATGGGACAGACAGACGACCGATATAATACTGACAGACGCGAGCTCCTCGGGGTGGGGGGCACACCTAGAGGGGTCACGTAGCCCAGGGTTATTGGAGGCCTCGAGAGATGGACGCATCTTCCAACCTGAGAGAACTGTGGGCAATGAACAAAGCCCTAAGTCACTTTATTCCCCTACTCAGGGGCTGCAATGTCCGGATCATGTCGGACAACAAAGTAACGGTGGCGTACATCAACCACCAAGGGGGTACAAGATCACACTCCCTGATGGAGGCAGCGAGCGACATTTTTTACAGAGCAGAACAGCACCTACACTCCCTAACAGCCTTGCATATAAAGGGGGCAGAAAATAGAGGCCGATTTCCTGAGCCGCAATACTCTGAGGCAAGGAGAATGGGCCCTAAATCGGTCCGTTTTTCAAAAAATAACAGCTTTGGGGGAAACCAGTGATAGACCTCTTTGCCAACAAATACAACAGGCAAGTAGAGAGGTTTTGCTCACTGAACCCAAGAGAAGAACCATGGGCAGTGGACTCATTACAAATTCCGTGGGATTTCAGACTAGCCTATGCGTTTCCCCCCAGTGGCCCTGATCCCAACATTAGTCTGCAAGATCAAGAACGATCAAGCCAAGGTAATCCTAATAGCCCCATTTTGGCCAAAAGGGCCCTGGTTCGCTCTGCTACGAATGATGTCCCTCTCAGATCCCTGGGTTCTGCCAGAAATCTCAGACCTACTAGCTCAAGGTCCAATATTCCACGCTCAGGTCAAGGGATTCCATCTGACTGCGTGGAATTTGAGAGGTCGCTGCTAATGGATAGAGGGTTCTCTCCTGGGTTGGTGGCCACCCTGCTAAAGAGTAGGAAGCCGGTGACTACTAATATCTACGGCAGAACTTGGAATAAATTCCTGCAATTCCTAGGTAAGCCGTTAGAACAAGAACCCCCGATTAGTGCCATCTTGGAATTTTTACAATCAGGATTGCAGCTGGAATTAGCAGTAAACACACTTAAAGTTCAGGTATCTGCACTAGGTGCGCTCTATAACTGCAACTTGGCAGCAAATAGATGGGTAGCCAGATTTATTAAATCCTGCCATAGGTCTAAACCTATCCCAATACCTAGGATAGCCCCTTGGGATTTAAACCTGGTACTAGAGGCCCTTACAAAACAACCATATGAGCCCCTACAACAACTACCCTTAAAATATCTCACCCTAAAAACGATCATTTTAGTGGCCCTTACATCGGCCCATAGAGTAAGACACTTGCAGGCTCTCTCAGTGAATCCACCCTATGCACAATTTTTTCAGGACAGGGTGGTATTAAAAACAGACCCCACTTATCTACGTAAGGTAGTATCAGATTTCCATCTAAGTCAGGACATTATCCTTCCGTCCTTTTGCGAAAATCCAAAGAACCCAGGGGAGGAAAAATTCCATAATTTGGACGTTAAGAGAGCCCTGCTAGAATATATATCTGTCACTAGCCAGTGGAGGAGGTCCTAGTCCCTTTTCATAGCTTTTCAGGGTGCCAGGAAAGGCTATGGGGTTTCAAAGGGCACTATTGCCAGAAGGCCATTAGTGTAGCCTACTCAGCTAGTGGCGTTCCGATTCCTGACGGCATCAAGGCTCATTACACCACAGCCGTGGCGACCTCCTGGGCTGAAAAGGCAGAGGTATCGATTGAACAAATTTGTAAGGCCGCTACCTGGGCCTCACCTTCAACCTTCTTTAAGCACTATAGATTAAATCTATCCTCCTCTGCTGACTTAACCTTTGGTAGGAGGGTGCTACAAGCGGTGGTCCCTCCCTAAGGTGTTTCGAAGTCTCCAAAAATCTCTCATGTGTGCTGTCATGGGTGAAGGGAAAACCACCATGGTTACTTACCGGTAGCCGGTTTTTCCGGAACCCATGACAGCACCCATATATTCCCCCCCTTTTTCACCGTATGAGTATGCACGATTAGTAGGGTGCATTTGTGTGATGTGGTGTTGGATTAACGTGTGACTAACCGGGAAGTCCTCTCATGCTCTGTAACCAACTGAAGCGGGGGAGAGGTGCCGCACCTTATATCTCAGTAGGTTCCTGTCCTGGCGGGGCGGATCCCTCTCTCAGGTGGTGCTGTCATGGGTTCCGGAAAAACCGGCTACCGGTAAGTAACCATGGTGGTTTCTCATGGAAAGGGAAAGGAAAATGAAAGGGAGAAGATACAGATTAGATATTAGGGATCTTTTTGACAGGGTGATCAATGAGTGGAACAGGCTGCCTTGAGAGGTGGTGAGTTCTCCTTCAATGGAAGTCTTCAAACAGAGGCTGGACAGACATCTGTCTGAGATGGTTTAGTGAATCCTGCATTGAGCAGGGGGTTGGACATGATGACCCAGGAGGTCCCTTCTAGCGCTAACATTTTATGATTATTAAGGGAAAAAGAAATCCAAACCTACAGGGCCCTGTGTGAAAGTGGTTTTTTTTTTTTTTTCTTTTCATCTTCTGCACAACAATATAACTTCTCATAAATGGCTCATTTGGATATCCCCTCCTAAAGTTGTATGTTGTCTTTAACTTGTAAAGGTATATAGTAGAGAAAATTATTTGTAATAAGTTTTTACAGTTACTTTACCACATTTTTGTTTTCTCTGTCACTTTTAGGTACAAAAGGGAGAAATAAGGGTGAATTTACTAATCTTCAAGGGGTTGCTGCATCTACCAATGGCAAGATATTGATTGCGGATAGCAACAACCAATGTGTTCAGGTGTGTTTTTTTTTATTTTTTTATTTATTTTTAAAAAAGAACTCTGCATTCCTATATGTCCTCTCGTAGTATTGACTGGAGCAACATGTCAATTTTCCTCCCAGCTTTGATCTCCAGGATGGAAGAGAAATAGCAGAGAGGACAGATGGGGGGATAATGCAATATGCTGCCCATACAGAAGAAATATATATTTGCAGAACCTTGCTAGATCCAGCTAAATATGGATTAATTTGGTTTTCCAATAATTTTATATTGATGACCTACCATTAGTCTCAGTGGGACCCAACACTCGTAACCCCCCCAAAGAACAGCATATATCCGTTCTGGTGGCCAAATGTAAGCAATGTATGGAGTGACCTACAACAGCTCTGTAGATTGTGTAGTGCCCGCTGCTGATTCCTGCAGATTAGTTTTTACAGCAATGATTTGGAGCTGATCTGCAGTACCCAGCAGCAGACACAGTGAATTGAGCTGTGGTGTTCCCCCTGGAGCGTTTGTTTTCGATTATTTCTCAAGCTGTCATATAGATCTAGAGATATGGGCTTTTTTAGTTAGCGTAACTTTTTCTTGTCTTTACCACGGGGGTGTCTCTTACAGGTAATAATGCAGGGCAGCCTAAAGACACATCCCCAGATAGTCCTTTAAGCCCCCTCAATTCTCCTTGATAAAGAACATAGAAATTAGCACAAAGAGGAAGAGGCCTACATCGCTTTAACCACATGGTGGGTATAAAAAGAAAAACAAAAACCTCCACTGGAATACTCAGGAGAGCCGGCAGGCATAAAATTGGAGCAAAAACTGGCCACTTTTGACCTGATGACGAGTCCTCTTTAATTTGTTTCCCCAATGAAGAAAAGTTTGAATATTTTACATCCAAAATGCCTGATTTTTTTTTCCCTTGCTACATTGTCTGTAGGGGGGAGAGTAAAGTGGTCTCCGTTCAGGGGCAATTGGTCTGATACTGCTGTGTTTAACAGACATTACTCCATGGAGGTCTCTTGGCTGACGCCAAACACATGAATGTGCGGGGAAGAGCTAGGAGGACCCCATACCCATTAGATAGTTGGTGGATCCCACTGACACTGTGGGGTATGGGAGCCTCCAATGTCAGTGCACAGCGGTGGTGGAACCAGGAGCTGTGAAATTCTACATGAGAAAACCATCCGCTTGTTAGTCTTTGCATTGGTTTTAGCTTCAGTCCAGCCGCTGATTTATGGCCTGTATGTCGCACTGTTTGCTCATTATTGCAGATGTCGCTCCGCTGTAATGCCGCAGGATAGGGACTCATTGCAGATTCTGATCTCAGCATAGGGTGGAAATTTCCACTGTTTATTTGGCTGCGGACATTGCAGGAATGGTTAGGATCTCACTGCGCAAATCATTGTAGTTCACTAGTTTCTGTGGATTGTTGCTTTTACCTTGAATATATCTCTAACCACGTTACACAGAAGAGTCACTATAATTATTTACTCCATTATTTATGTGGAAGTGCACATATGAAGAAGTTATGTACAACTTTAACCCCTTCACTACCAAGGGTGGTTTGCACGTTAACTACCGGGCCAATTTTTACAATTCTGACCACTGTACCTTTATGAGGTCATAACTCTGGAACGCTTTCATGGATCCTGGTGATTCTGACATTGTTTTCTCGTGACATATTGTACTTCATGTTCGTGGTAAAATTGCATTCAAATAACTTGCGTTTATTTGTGAAAAAAACGGAAATTTGGCGAAAATTTTGAAAATTTCGCAATTTTCCAACTTTGAATTTTTATGCCCTTAAATCACAGCGATACGGCACACAAAAAACTTAATACATAACATTTCCCACATGTTTACTTTACATCAGCACAATTTTGCAACCAAAATTTTTTTTTGCTAGGAAGTTATAAGGGTTAAAATTTGACCAGCGATTTCTCATTTTTGCAACACCATTTTATTTTTAGGGACCACTTCACATTTGAAGCCACTTTGAGGGGTCTATATGATAGAAAATACCCAAAAGTGACACCATTCTAAAAACTGCACCCCTCAAGGTGCTTAAAACCACATTCAAGAAGTTTATTAACCCTTTAGGTGCGTCACAGGAATTTTTTGAATATTAAAAAAAAATGAACATTTAACTTTTTTTTCACAAAAAAAATACTTCAGGTTCAATTTTCTTTATTTTACCAAGGGTAACAGGAGAAATTGGACTGCAAAAGTTATTGTGCAATTTGTCCTGACTACGCTGATACCTGATATGTGGGGGGGAACCACTGTTTCGGCGCATGGCAGAGCTCAGAATGGAAGGAGCGCCGTTTGACTTTTTCAATGCAAAATTGGCTGGAATTCAGATCGGACGCCATGTCACGTTTGGCGAGCCCCTGATGTACCTAAACAGTGGAAACCCCCCCAAGTGACCCCATTTTGGAAACTAGACCCCCCAAGGAACTTATCTAGATATGTGGTGAGAACTTTGAACCCACAAGGGCTTCACAGAAGTTTATAACGTACAGCGGTACAATTAAAAAATCATATTTTTTCCACAAAAATGATCTTTTCACCCACAATTTTTATTTTTCCAAGGGTAACAGGACCCTAAAAGTTTTTGTGCAATTTGTCCTGAGTACGCTGATACCCCATATGTGGGTGTAAATGACTATTTGGGCGCATAGCAGAGCTCGGAAGGGAAGCAGCGCCATTTGACGTTTTTGGCTAGAATTGAGATCGGACACCATGTCGCGATTGGAAAACCCCTGATGTACCAAAACAGTGGAAACCCCCCACAAATGACACCATTTTGGAATCTAGACCCCCCAAGGAACTTATCTAGATGTGTGGTGAGAACTTTGAACCCCCAAGGGCTTCACAGAAGTTTATAACGTACAGCAGTACAATTAAAAAATCATATTTTTTCCACAAAAATGATCTTTTCACCCTCAATTCTTATTTTTCCAAAAGTAACAGGACCCTAAAAGATATTGTGCAATTTATCCTGAGTACGCTGATACCCCACATGTGGGTGTAAACCACTATTTGGGCGTATGGCAGAGCTCGGAAGGGAAGCAGCGCCATTTGACGTTTTTGGCTGGAATTGAGATCGGACACCATGTCGCATTAGGAAAGCCCCTGATGTACCAAAACAGTAGAAACCCCCCACAAATGACACCATTTTGGAAACTAGACCCCCCAAGGAACTTATCTAGATGTGTGGTGAGCACTTTGAACCCCCCAGTGCTTCACTGAAGTTTATAACGTCCGGGCGTGAAAATAAAAAAATCGTATTTTTTCCACAAACATGATCTTTTAGTCCCCATTTTTTTATTTTCCCAAGGGTAACAGGAGAAATTGGACCCCAAAAGTTGTTGTCCAATTTGTCCTGAGTACGCTGATACCTCATATGTGGGAGAAAACTACTGTATGGGCACACGTCGGGGCTCGGAAGGGAAGTAGTGACGTTTTGGAATGCAGACTTAGATGGAATGGTCTGCGGGTGTCATGTTGCGTTTGGAGACCCCCTGATGTACCTAAACAGTGGAAACCCCCCACAAGTGACCCCATTTTGGAAACTAGACCCCCTAATGAACTTATCTAGATGTGTGGTGAGCACTTTGAACCCCCCCAGTGCTTCACAGAAGTTTATAACGACCGGGCGTGAAAATAAAAAAATCGTATTTTTTCCACAAACATGATCTTTTAGTCCCCATTTTTTTATTTTCCCAAGGGTAACAGGAGAAATTGGACCCCAAAAGTTGTTGTCCAATTTGTCCTGAGTACGCTGATACCTCATATGTGGGAGAAAACTACTGTATGGGCACACGTCGGGGCTCGGAAGGGAAGTAGTGACGTTTTGGAATGCAGACTTTGATGGAATGGTCTGCGGGTGTCATGTTGCGTTTGGAGAGCCCCTGATGTACCTAAACAGTGGAAACCCCCCACAAGTGACCCCATTTTGGAAACTAGACCCCCTAATGAACTTATCTAGATGTGTGGTGAGCACTTTGAACCCCCCCAGTGCTTCACAGAAGTTTATAACGACCGGGCGTGAAAATAAAAAAATCGTATTTTTTCCACAAACATGATCTTTTAGTCCCCATTTTTTTATTTTCCCAAGGGTAACAGGAGAAATTGGACCCCAAAAGTTGTTGTCCAATTTGTCCTGAGTACGCTGATACCTCATATGTGGGAGAAAACTACTGTATGGGCACACGTCGGGGCTCGGAAGGGAAGTAGTGACGTTTTGGAATGCAGACTTTGATGGATTGGTATGCGGGTGTCATGTGCGTTTGGAGAGCCCCTGATGTACCTAAACTATTGAAACTCCCCACAAGTGACCCCATTTTGGAAACTAGACCCCCCACGGAGCTTATCTAGATGTGTGGAGAGCACTTTGAACCCCCAAGTGCTTCACAGAAGTTTATAACGCCTGGGCGTGAAAATAAAAAAAACATTTTTTTCCGCAAAATTATATTTTTGCCCCCAGTTTTTTATTTTCCTAAGGGTAACAGGAGAAATTGGACCCCAAAAGTTGTTTTGTAATTTGTCCTGAGTAGGCTGATACCCTACATGTGGGGGTAAAACACTGTTTGGGCACATGGCAGAGCTTGGAAGGGAAGGAGCACCATTTGACTTTTTCAACGCAGAATTGGCTGGAATTGAGATCAGACGCCATGTTGCCTTTGGAGAGCACCTGATGTGCCCAAACAGTGGAAACCCCCAATTATAACTCCAACCCTAACCTCAACACACCCCTAACCCTAATCTGAGCCCTAGCCCTAACCCTATCCCTAACCCTAACCCTAGCCCTAACCCTAGCCCTAACCCTAACCCTAGCCCTAACCCTAACCCTAGCCTTAACCCTAGCCCTAACCCTAGCCCTAACCCTAGCCCTAACCCTACCCTAACCCTAGCGGGAAAATGGAAATAAATACATTTTCTTTTAGTTTTATTATTTTTCTCTAACTAAGGGGGTGATAACGGGGGGTTTGATTTACGATTTATGGTGGTTTTTATGTTTGGCGGCTGTCATACGCTAAAAGACGCTTTTTATTGTAAAAATAGTTTTTGCATCACCACATATTGTGAGCTATAATTTTTCCATATTTTGACCCACCGAGTCATGTGAGGTCTTATTTTTTGCGGGACGAGTTGACGTTTTTATTGGTACCATTTTCGGGCACGTGACATTTTTTGATCGCTTTTTATTCCGATTTTTGGGATGCAGAATGAACAAAAACCAGCTTTTCATGAATTTCTTTTGGGGGGTGCGTTTACACCGTTCCGCGTGCGGTAAAATTGATAACGCGTTTTTATTCTTCGGGTCAGTACGGTTACAGCGATACCTCATTTAGGTCGTTTTTTTATGTTTTGTCGGTTTTTTGCAATGAAAACAATTTTATATAAAAAATAATTATTTTTGTATCGCTTTATTCTGCGAGCTATAACTTTTTTATTTTTTTGCGGATGATGCTGTATGGTGGCTCGTTTTTTGCGGGACAAGATGACGTTTTCAGCGGTACCATGGATATTTATATGCGTCTTTTTGATCGCGCGTTATTGCACTTTTTGTTCGGTGGTATGATAATAAATCATTATTTTTTGCTTCGTTTTTTATTTTTATTTTTTAAGGGGTTCGCTAAAGGGGTTAACTAATGGGACGGTTTTATAGGGAAGGTCATTACGGACGCGGCGATACCAAATATGTGTACTTTTATTGTTTTGTTTTTTTTTTATTTTCAAAAAATGGATTTATTGGGGAATATTTTTTTTTTTTTAACTAATTTATTTAGCGATTTTTTTTAAATTATTTTTAACACTTTTTTTTTTTTTTTTTTTACTTTATTACCTTGTCCCAGGTGGGACATCACTGTCCTGTGACAGATCGCTGATCTGTCACATCACAGATCACTGTGACAGATCAGCGATCTGTCACAGGCACTGCTGCAGACTTCCTCATGCCTGCGCTTTGCAGGCACTGAGGAAGCCAGCTTCCTCAGGCCCCCGAAGGCCCCCGTCGCCATCTTGGATTCGGGGGCCTGGAGGATAGGAGTCCCCCGCAGCAGCGCTGCACATTGCGCTGCCGTGGGGGGCTCAGGGAAGCACGGAGGGAGCCCCCTCCCTGCCGATGCTTCCCTTTAACCCCCGGTACACCGCGATCGCGTTTGATCGCGGTGTGCAAGGGGTTAACGTGTCGGGGGCGGTCCGTGACCGCCCCTGACACATTGTGCCGGGTGTCAGCTATGATAATTAGCTGACACTCGGCCGCGATCAGCGGCGCTCACCACGTGGGCGCCGCTGATCGCGATGACGTAATATTCCGTCCATGGTAATTAGGTCCATGGTCACATGGACGGAATATTACGTCAATTGTAGGTAAGGGGTTAACTCACCGGATGGCAATATACAAATAAGGGCTCATTCAGACTTTAGATTTAGGGCAAATGCAGATGAGCATGTATCCTCCCATCCGGGAGAATCGGGTCGATTATCCAAATGACATCGAGATCAAGCTCTGATCAGAGTATGATCATGGTGTGACCACATTCTCTTGGATGAGAAGACAGAATGGAAAATATATTTATTTTTTTTCTCCGTCAGTCTGTGGAAATCGGACTGCGCTCTGATGTCATCCTATGGTTTCCATGGACTCGACAACTTGCATAGCCGAGTACAATACAAATATCAGATCAAACTTGGGCATACAGCAATTTTTTGTTTTCCCTTCACCCATGACAGCACCACCTGAGAGAGGGATCCGCCCCGCCAGGACAGGAACCTACTGAGACATAAGGGGCGGCACCTCTCCCCCGCTTCAGTTGGGTTCCTGTCCTGGAAGGAATCCCACTGTGGCGGTGCCTGTCATGGGCGAAGAGAAAGATAAAGACCCAGGCCCGTCCCGGCGCGGGAAGAACAGGTAGCTTGCCTGTAGCGCCGGCCGTCGGGTCCTGGAAGCGCAGTCCCTGGGGCTCCGGGTTCGTGCGGGCGTGGATGGGATCCCGGTGGCTCCGGGAAGCCCCCACCGCGCCGCCCTCCCCTCGCGCACGCCGCATCTCGATCCCCGTGGTAGGGGAGAGACGCTGGCGTCTTCCGGCCGCTGACGTCAGCGGCGCTTGGAATGCTGGGTGCGCCGGCTGACGTCAGCAGAAGGCGACGGTGTAATGGCGCCGGGTGCGACGCCGGCTGGCCTTCTGAAGCGCTGGGCCGGCGGTCGCAGGGGGGAGGGGAGGAAGACGCTCACCAGGCGGAGGCATGCAATTTAAAAGGAGAAAGACAGCTGTAGATCGGCGGTGCAAGATGGAGTCCGAGCAGGAACGTTCAGCGTCCCTGCCTCCCTCACAGCCCTCTGGCAGAAAGCATGGAAGCCATTCAAGCAGCAGTCGCCCCAGCCGCAGGTCGGGGCACTCCTCAAGGTCCAAAGAGCGCGGGTCAGGTGCTCCGACGCAGCCTCCAAATCCGGTACCCTTGATTACGGGTGGTGAGTGATCTTCGTGAATGTCAGCAGTATATTAATAGGGGGTTTTTCTATTGTATGCTTCACCCTGTAGGAAAGGCCCAGAAAAGCAGGAAGCAAGAAGAACAATAGGGATTGTGCTATATGTAAATCTCCCCTAGCAAGAGACTGGCAAAAAGATCTCTGTGCTTCGTGCATTCAGCGGACTATGGCGGAGGAAGCGCCTAGTTTCGCAGCCAATCTAATATCTGCCCTCAGGTCAGAAATGGAAGGCTCAATTAAGTCCTTATTGAAAAAAGGGAAAAAAAGCAGGAAGGATTTCCCTAGTTCCCCCTCAGATTCCGCATCAGTATCATCTCAGGCGGAAAAATCCTCCTCCTCAGACTCCTCAGATAGTGACACAGGGGGTAAGCCATGTTTCCCTGTAGAAGATACAGATGCCCTCCTAAAGGCCATTAGAACCACAATGGGCCTACAGGAAGAAAGGGCGGCTAAAACCCTAGAGGACGTCATGTTTGGGGGGCTTCAGGAGAGGAAAAAACGAACCTTTCCAGTAAACGTGTAAATCCAGGCGCTTATTGAGAAGGAGTGGAAAAAGCCTGAAAAATCGGGGGCCCTTCCATCCGCCTCTAAGAGACGATACCCCTTTGAATACAAGGATACGGAAATATGGGACAAAGTCCCAAAAATAGATGCAGCGGTGTCCAGGTCTTCCAAAAGGTCGGCCCTGCCCTTGGAAGACGCAGGGGTTCTTAGAGACCCGCTAGACAAAAAAGCGGACTCATATTTGAGGCACGCATGGGAAGCGACAGCAGGAGGTCTTAAGCCGGCGATAGCGGGCACCTGCACGGCACGCTCCCTCATGATCTGGCTGCAGCAGTTAGAAGAGAAGCTGGCGTCAAGGGTCCCAAGAGAGAAGATCTTATCAGACATGTATCTCTTGCACGGGGCAGCGGCTTTTCTGGCAGATACCTCGGCGGACTCTATGCGATTGACAGCCAGAGCAGCGTCACTATCAAATGCGGCTAGACGCGCGTTATGGCTTAAGGGCTGTCCGGGTGACCTTCAGTCCAAGGCCAAATTGTGCTCTCTCCCCTGCGATGGCCGATTCCTGTTCGGCAAGAACTTGGACGATATTCTGGAGAAAGCAGGCGATAAGAAAAAAGGCTTCCCCAGATTCCCTATGGATCAGAGGAGACAGCCCTTTCGGAGGGGGAGATTCAATAGAGGGCGTCCTCCCGCTGACAGAAGAAGATGGGAGGATAAAAAGAAGAAAGAATCAGGGTTTATGTTTGGTGGAGGCACCTCCACCTCCAAAAAGTCACCACAGTGACGCCAGTATTCCAGTAGGAGCGAGATTGGCACTCTTTTTCCAGGCCTGGGAAAAGATCTCCTCCAACACCTGGATTCTGAGCATCCTAAAAGAAGGCCTGAAAATCCCCTTTATTCGTCAGCCAAAATCCGTGGTCGTCATCACACCTATGAGGAAGATGACCGAAGAACAACTGGCCTTAGAAACAGAAATCCTGAGCCTGATAGACAAGCGGGTACTGTCCGAGGTGCCACGCTTACAGGAAGGAAAGGGGTTTTATTCACCCCTTTTCCTAATAAAAAAACCGGATCAGTCGTTCAGGACAATCATAAATCTCAGACGCCTCAATCTATGGATAAAGAACCCGACCTTCAAGATGGAATCAGTAACTACGGCAGTGAAGCTGCTACATCAAGATTGCTTCATGGCCGTAGTCGATTTAAAGGATGCGTATTATCACATCCCTATCCATCCAGATTACCAGAAATACCTGAGGGTAGCGCTTTATATTCAGGGCACACTAAGGCACTTTCAGTTCAGGGCTCTTCCGTTTGGCATATCCATAGCCCCGAGGGTCTTCACCAAGGTCATAGCGGAAGTGACAGCCTTTCTCCGGATTCACGATACGGTCATAATACCATACCTGGACGATTTTCTTATAGTGGGCAGTTCAGAGGACCACTGTACAGCACAGCTGACTCAGGTGATCAACACCTTGCAAGAGTTAGGGTGGATAGTCAATTTCAAAAAATCAAAATTACAACCCCTAAAGAAGCAGACCTTCCTAGGATTTATACTGGACTCAGAAAGGCAAGAGTGTCTGCTCCCAGAGTCCAAGATAGAGAAGGTGCAAAATCTGGCCTTGGCGGGCCGAAACCAACCATGTATGACATTAAGAAAAGCAATGTCCCTGCTAGGTACCCTAACATCCTGTATTCCGGCGGTCAGGTGGGCTCAGTTTCACACCCGGCAACTCCAGGGGGAGATACTAAGAGCACAAAGATCGCTAAGAGGGCGTTTGGAAGGAAAGCTGGAGCTTTCCTTAAAAACCAGAGACTCTCTCAACTGGTGGTTGAACGAGACAAATCTGACCTTAGGAATACCATGGGACAGACAGGCGACAGATATAATTTTAACAGATGCAAGCTCCTCGGGGTGGGGGGCACACCTAAGGGGCCTCATAGGTCAGGGTTCCTGGACACATCAAGAAAGGAAGGCATCCTCCAACCTGAGAGAACTGTGGGCAGTGGGCAAGGCCCTAAACCACTTCATTCCGCTACTCCAGGGTCGAGATGTACGCATCATGTCGGACAACAAGGTAGCAGTGGCATACATCAACCACCAAGGAGGGACAAGATCACACTCCTTAATGGAAGCAGCAACAGACATTCTGAGCAGTGCAGAGGATCACCTACACTCCGTGACAGCCCTACACATAAAAGGGGCAGAAAACATAGAGGCAGATTTCCTGAGTCGCAATACCCTGAGGCAAGGAGAATGGGCGCTAAACCGATCCATTTTTCAAAAGTTAATTCAGCTTTGGGGGGAACCGGTGATAGACCTCTTTGCAAACAAGCACAACAGGCAAACAGAAAGGTTCTGCTCTCTAAACCCAAGGGAAAACCCATGGGCAGTGGACTCATTGCACATCCAGTGGAACTTCAGACTGGCTTACGCGTTCCCCCCAGTAGCTCTGATCCCGACTGTGGTAAGAAAAATCAGAAACGATCAAGCCAGGGTGATTCTAATAGCTCCATTTTGGCCAAAAAGGCCCTGGTTCGCTCTGCTACGGAAGATGTCCCTCTCCGATCCTTGGGTTCTGCCAGAAATCCCGGACCTACTAGTTCAGGGTCCAATATTGCACGCTCAGGTCAAAGGATTCCATCTGACGGCGTGGAATTTGAAAGGTCGCTTTTAATAGATAGGGGGTTCTCCCCTGGGCTGGTGGCCACTCTGCTAAAAAGCAGGAAACCGGTGACTACTAACATCTACGGCAGAACATGGGATAAGTTCCTACAGTTCTTGGGTAAGCCGTTAGGGAAAGAACCCCCGATTAGTGACATCCTAGAGTTCTTACAATCTGGGTTGCAGATGGGGTTAGCAGTAAACACACTTAAGGTTCAGGTGTCGGCACTAGGGGCGCTCTACAATTGCAAACTGGCATCAGATAGGTGGATAGCCAGATTTATTAAATCCTGCCATAGAGCTAGGCCTATTCCAATACCTAGAATAGCCCCCTGGGATTTAAACCTGGTGTTAGAAGCCCTTACAAAAGAACCGTATGAGCCATTACATCAGCTACCCCTAAAGTTTTTGACCCTAAAAACGATCCTGTTAGTAGCCCTCACATCAGCCCGCAGGATAAGCGACTTACAGGCTCTCTCAGTAAATCCTCCTTATACGCAAGTCTTTCAGGACAGGGTAGTGTTAAGAACAGACCCCAGTTATCTGCCCAAGGTAGTGTCAGATTTCCATCGGGGTCAGGAAATTGTTCTTCCATCCTTTTGCGAAAATCCAAAAAATCTGGGGGAGGAAAAATTCCATAGTCTGGATGTTAAAAGAGCTCTCGTAGAATATATATCTGCCACTAGCCAGTGGAGGAGGTCACAGTCCCTATTCGTAGCTTTTCAGGGTGCCAGGAAAGGCTATGGGGTTTCAAAAGGGACTATTGCTAGATGGATCAGGGAAGCCATTAGTGTAGCCTATTCAGCTAGTGGTATCCCGATTCCTGACGGCATCAAGGCTCATTCCACCAGAGCCGTGGCGACCTCCTGGGCTGAAAAGGCAGAGGTATCAATCGAACAAATTTGTAAGGCCGCTACCTGGGCCTCACCTTCAACCTTCTTTAAGCACTATAGATTAAATCTATCCTCCTCTGCTGACTTAACCTTTGGTAGAAGGGTGCTGCAAGCGGTGGTCCCTCCCTAAGGTGTTTCGAAGTCTCCAAAAATCTCTCAGGTGGTGCTGTCATGGGTGAAGGGAAAACCACCATGGTTACTTACCGGTAGCCGGTTTTTCCGGAACCCATGACAGCACCCGTACATTCCCCCCCTTTTTCACTGTATGGTGTGCACAATTAGTAGGGTGTTTTGAGTGTTGTGGTGTTGGATTAAACATGTAACTAACCGGGAAGTCCTCTCAATGCTCTGTAACCCAACTGAAGCGGGGGAGAGGTGCCGCCCCTTATGTCTCAGTAGGTTCCTGTCCTGGCGGGGCGGATCCCTCTCTCAGGTGGTGCTGTCATGGGTTCCGGAAAAACCGGCTACCGGTAAGTAACCATGGTGGTTTTTCTTCCCCTCAGACATTCTCTGTACAAGATAAAAATTTGACAAGTGCACAGCCCCATAGACTAGCATTGTTCTGAGTGCAATCTATTGTTTTGTAGGATCAAACACTGAGCGAATATGTGGGCCGCCCTCCCAAGGCCGCGGGGGCACTCGGTACTGGGCCGGTGTCAGGGGGATGTGTCACAGCACCGGTGACCCAGGCCGTGGCTCTGGGCGCCCAAATCAATGCGGGGTTGGTAATGTAGCTTAAATGAATAGTTCGGGACGCCATCTGTGGTATTCGGCAAGTAGGATGTTAGGCCGACGCTGCATACAGATCCTCTGGGGCTGGTGGTGTGGTGCAGCCAAGATGGTGAAGCTCGCCACAGGTGGAGCTGTAGCCCCAGGGCAGTGTAGGTGTAATGGATGAGGAGAGGCGCAGACGGTGTGGAAGCTGGCACACAGATGTAGCGGTGTTGAGTGTGTTGGCGGAATAATGAATGGAGGACACCGGGGCTTGTAGTTCCAACGCTTTACTCAGTCTGTAGTACACACAGGTGCCTGCCTCCAGGCCGTGTCCTCCGGGTCAGAGACTCAGTCAACCTCCAGGCAAGAAGGAAGGCTCCCCTCCAACACTCCGCCAACATGTACCTTTCTGAACGTCTCCTCTATAGCGCCTTTAAGTGTGAAGATCTCCTAGTACTGAGTTAGGGTACCGTTACACCTAGCGACTCACCAGCGATCCCGACCAGCGATATGACGCGGTCAGGATCGCTGGTGCATCGCTAGGTGGTCGCTAGTGAGCTGCCACTCAGGCAGATCTCACCAGCGACATCGCAGGGGTCGGGAGTCGCTACTTACCTGTCAGAGGCGCGATCCTGCGTCCTCCCGCCCGGCTCCACGAGTCGCTCGTCGTCACAGCAGGAAGCGCCGCAGGAAGTGGACGACGAGGAATGGTCCAGCAGCTTCTCGCGCGATCAGCGATAACCAGCGGGGGAGCCGGTCGGAGGTAAGTATCACATGCAGCAATATCGCTAGCAATATCGCTGCAACGTCACAAAATCGGTGACATTACAGCGATATTGCTAGTGATATCGCAGTGTGTAATGGGGGCTTTACGCTGGAGTTCCTCCTGACAGATATTCCCAAGAACTCTACTTGTATGGCAGACAGCTGTAGCCTGCTTCGGGGACTCCCTTCTCCTGAGTCCCGGCTCACTATCCAAGTTGCTGTTGTGCCTCAAGTCTTAGATGGGAGTAGTGCATTTACAGGCGACTACTCCACCGGTGTCTGCTGCAGAACCATAAGTGTCCATACAACCTCAGGGACCGGGCCCCGGCCTTGCGCTTAGAACCTATAGGCAGGGTCCTTCCTCTAACCCACGTCCTCTCTGTTCTCTTTTACTCCTTCGTTCCGTACTAATCTCTCTTTCCTATGGATGTTTAGGTTACAGTTCAATGTCCTTCTTCCTCCTTTCCTTTCCTGTGCCAGCTGGCTCAGATCACTGAGGCAGCTGCAGCACTCCTTCCTCCATCCCTTCTTCCAGGGATCCCCACTCCTCTCCGAGTGGCTTCCTTCTCTCCAACCTCCTGTCACTGACCTGACGGACTTACCTGTATTTCTCAAGCTCCCCGCTCTTTTATGGATTCTAACTCCACCCACCTCCCAGCACGTTTAGTGTTCCAAGCAGGGAGCCACCAAAGGTGCTCCGCTACACTCTATGCAAGAGCCGCAATGTGGCTTTGCTGAACTACTGTGTTGTGTGGGGTGTGAGTGTTGGAGCGTGGAAAGGAGTTCCCACCTTACCTGGATGGTGGGGCACTACACCATAGGTTAAGGTGCAGTACCTCTGTGGCGGCTGAGCCTCAGGGGCGCCACATATGCGCTCATCTGCACGAGCCCTTACTTGTATAAGTTCTATCCATGTTTTTCACTGATAGAAAAAATACCTTTTTATAGTCTACAGCTGTTTACATGTCCGTCTATTTTTTGCTTAACGAGTGGTCCACAAAAAAAAGTCCCATTTTGATTAGCGCCTCTGATCAAGCTCTCCAATATAAGCCTAGGGGTCCATGAAAATATCAGACAGCGCACTGACATCCTTGTGCCCTCTGTATTTCACACAATGTTTGATAGATGTTTGTAAAACCTCCAACTTTTTTTTTTTTTCTTTTATGAGCAAAACTGATTAGTGACTGTCAGTGTGGCTTGAGGTTACTTGTGTTTTTTCTTTGCGTTTTTGAGTGTGCTCTTTGCACATATTTTTATCACGTTTTAGAATCTTCGTTTTTTTGTCTCTTCTTGGTGTCATGTTTTAAATAAAAATGCTTTGGTTTTGATATTTAGGCCCACGTTGCAGAAATGTCCACAGCATTTCCGCAACTCCCCGCCGTGGGTAAAACACATGCGGAATTTGCATTCGTTTTACCGCAAAACACAAGCGTTTTCCCTTCACCCATGACAGCACACCCGAGAGAGGGATCCGCCCCGCCATGACAGTAACCTACTGAAATATAAGGGGCGGCACCTCTCCCCCGCTTCATTTGGGTTCCTGTCCTGGAACGGAATCCCAGTCTGACAGCGGCGGTGCCTGTCATGGATGAAATAGGACCCAGGGCTGTCCCGGCGCGGGAAGAGCAGGTCAGCTTACCTGCAGCGCCGGCCGTCGGTGGCCTGGAAGCGCAGTCCCCGGGGATCCTCCTGCAGGCCCCGGGTTTGTGCGGGTGCGACTAGGCGGCCTCTGTAGCGGGGCGCTCCTCTGTGCCTCCCTCCCCTTGCGCGCGCCTGACCCTTCTCCCTCGGACACGACAGGGAGAGCCCGGAGCGGTTTCTGACGTCAGCGGCGCGGGGCACCCTGGGAGCGCGCAGGCTGACGTCACAGACGTGACGGCAAGATGGTGCCTGGTGCGACGCCAGCCGCATTAAGAAGAATGGCGGCGGTCGCAGGGGGAGGGGAAGATGAATCACTCACCGGACGGACCTATTTAAAGGAGGACGGGCGGCAGGGCGGCCAGGTAATACAATGGGGTCACATCAGGAACATTCACCGTCTCCACCGTCTCTGCCCGCATCGCAAACCTCCGCTCAGAAGCATGGCAGCTGTTCAAGCGGCAAAAGCAGCAGTCGCCCGAGCCACAGATCGAGGGATTCCTCGAGGTCGAGAGAGCACAGGCCACATGTTCCAACACAGCCTCGGAGTCCGGTACCCTACTTTCTGGATGGTGAGTGATCTCCGTGAATGCTAGACTAATGTTAATAGGGTCCTTCTTGTGTGTTATTTTTCCTTAGGGAAAAGCCAAAAAAGCAGGGAGCAAAAGAAATGGGGAGTGTGCCATATGTCGGAGCCCCCAGCGAGAGATTGGCAAAAGGACCTTTGCGCCAGCTGTATCCAGCGAACTATGACGAAGGAGGTGCCGAGCTTGGCAACTAACCTCAGATCAGTCATCAGGTCTGAGGTGGAAGGCTCACTTAAAGTGTTATTAAAGAAAAAGAAAAAGAGTAGGAGAGACTCCCCTATTTCTTCATCAGACTCCTCCTTGGCTGAATATCAGGCCGAACACATGTCCTCCTCCTCCTCGGATAGTGATATGGGGGGGGGGGGGCAAGCCGTGTTTTCCGGTAGAGGATACGGATGCTCTCCTTAAAGCCATTAGGACGACCATGGGCCTACAGGAGGAGAAAACGACTAAGTCCCTAGAAGATGTCATGTTCGGGGGGATTTTACAGGAAAGGAAAAAGCGCACCTTTCCGGTCAATGAGAAAATCCAGGCACTCATTAAAAGAGAATGGAAGAAGCTGAGAGATCAGGAAGCCTTCCTTCCTCCTCTCAAAAAGGAGATACCCCTTTGAGCCTAAGGACACGGAAATATGGGACAAAGTTCCAAAGATTGACGCAGCAGTGTCTAGATCATCCAAAAAAATCGGCCCTGCCTCTGGAAGACTCGGGTACTGAGAGACCCGCTAGATAAGAAAGCAGACTCCTACCTAAGACATACATGGGAAGCAGCGGCAGGAGGATTGAAACCGGCAATAGCCGGCACCTGCACAGCACGATCCTTAATGATTTGGCAACAGCAGCTGGAAGAAAAACTCGCATCCAAAGTTTCGAGGGAAAAAATTCTGGTGGATATGTATCTTCTACATGGAGCAGCAGCTTTTCTGGCCGACACCTCTGCTGATTCCATGAGACTGACGGCGAGGGCAGCAGGATTATCAAACGCCGCAAGGCGTGCATTATGGCTTAAAGGCTGTCCAGGAGACCTACAATCAAAGGCTAAGTTGTGCTCTCTTCCATGTGATAGACAATTTCTATTTGGAAAAAATTTGGACGACATCCTGGAAAAAGCAAGTGATAGAAGGGTTTCCAGGAGATCAAAGAAGGCCATCCTTTCGGAGAGGAAAATTCAACAGGGGCCGTCCTCCGGGGGATCGGAAAAGATGGGAGGACAAAAGGAAGGAGTCTGGATTTATGTTCGGCGGAGCCACTTCATCCGCAAAAAAAAATCCCCTCAATGACGCCGGGATCCCGGTGGGGGGAGACTGATGCTCTTTTATCAGGCCTGGGAAAGTATCTCTTCCAACGCATGGATCTTAAACATTATAAAAAATAAAAGGCCTCAAAATCCCTTTTTTTTTTTTTTCAATGGCCGAGAGCATCATTTGTGGTGACCCCCGTCAGGAAGGGGATAGAAGAGCAGTTGGCCCTGGAGTCAGAAATCTTAAGTCTGCTAGACAAACGCGTTCTGACCGAAGTCCCAAGCGGACGGGAGAGAAGGGGGTTCTACTCACCCCTCTTCCTAATAAAAAAAAAAATCGGACCTATTATTCAGGACGATTATAAACCTCAGAGGCCTCAATCAATGGATAGAAAACCAGACCTTCAAAATGGAGTCGGTAACTTCGGCCATAAAGCTATTACACCACAATTGTTTTATGGCCGTAGTCGATCTAAAGGATGCCTATTACCACATCCCGATCCATCCAGAGTACCAAAAATACTTAAGGATAGCTCTCTACATCCAGGGCAACCTCAGGCATTTTCAATTCAGAGCCCTTCCATTCGGCATATCCATAGCCCCGAGAGTGTTTACGAAAGTCGTAGCAGAGATGACAGCCTTCCTCCAAATCCACAACACAATTATAATACCCTACTTGGACGATTTTCTAATAGTGGGCAACTCGGAACATCACTGCACAGAGCAGGTGGAAAGGGTAACAAATACCCTACAGAGACTTGACTGGATGGTGAATATCAAGAAGTCAAGACTACAACCCCTAAAGAGGCAGATATTTCTAGGGTTCATCCTGGACTCAGAACAACAAACTTGTCTGTTGCCAGAGGCCAAGGTGGAAAAGGTGAGGAATATGACCTTGGCAGCCCTAGACCAGCCTCTCACGACCCTGAGGGGTGCGATGTCCTTACTAGGCACCCTGACAGCTTGTATTCCAGCGGTCAGATGGGCACAGTTTCATACCTGTCAACTGCAGGCAAAAATCCTATCAGCACAGAAATCGCTAAGAGGGCGTTTGGAAGGAAGGCTGGAGCTTTCCTTAAAGGTCAAAAACTCTCTCAGATGGTTGTTAGACAGGGCCAACCTGGTAGCAGGAACATTATGGCACAGACCGGTGTCCGATGTGATCCTGACGAACGCAAGTTCCTCGGGGTGGGGGGCGCACCTAAGGGGACAGGCAGCCCAGGGACCCTGGGGACCCCAAGAGCAAAAGGCATCCTCCAACCTAAGAGAGCTACGGGCAGTAAACAAAGCCTTAAAAATCTTTATTCCCAGCCTAGAAGGCCGCAATGTCCGGATCATGTCGGACAACAAAGTGACAGTGGCGTATATCAACCACTAGGGAGGGACGAGGCCAACGAAACTTTTCACAGAGCAGAACGACATCTACTCTCCCTAACGGCACTACACATAAGAGGTGTAGAAAACGTACAAGCCGACTTCCTAAGCCGCAACACATTGAGGCAAGGAGAATGGGCCCTAAATCACTTAGTGTTCCAGAAGATAGTACAACTCTGGGGAGAGCCTGCAGTAGACCGCTTTGCCAACAAAAGCAACAGACAGATTCTGTTCATTGAACCCAAAAGAAAAACCATGGGCGGTTGACGCTTTGCAAATTCCGTGGAATTTCAAACTGGGTTACGCCTTTCCTCCAGTAGCTCTAATCCCAGCAGTGGTGAAGAAAATAAGAGAAGATCAGGCCAGAGTAATCTTAATAGCCCCGTTCTGGCCGAAAAGGCCCTGGTTCTCGCTACTGCAAATTATGTCCCTCTCAGATCCATGGATACTACCAGAGATTCCAGACCTGCTAGCTCAGGGTCCAGTATTCCACACGCAAGTCAAGGGGTTCCATCTGACGGCATGGAATTTGAAAGGTCACTTTTAAGAAATAGAGGGTTCTCTCCTGGGTTGGTGGCTACGCTGATGAAAAGTAGAAAGGCAGTAACAACATATACGGTAGAACATGGAATAAGTTTCTGCAGTTCCTGGGGAAGCCGTTAGACCAAAAACCCCCGATTAAGGCCATCTTGGAATTCTTACAGGCAGGACTACAGCTAGGCCTAGCGGTAAATACCCTTAAAGTACAGGTGTCAGCACTAGGCGCTCTATATAACTGCAACATAGCAGCAAACAGATGGGTAGCCAGATTCATTAAATCCTGCCATAGGTCTAGACCAATTCCATTACCAAGAATAGCTCCATGGGATTTAAACCTGGTGTTAGAAGCTCTCACGAAAGAGCCATTCGAACCGGTTCAGCAACTGCTAGTAAAATATCTCACCCTAAGGACCATTATTTTAGTGGCCCTTACATTGGCCCGTAGAGTAAGTGACTTGCAGGCCCTCTCAGTTAATCCACCTTATACCCAGGTGTACCAGGACAGGGTTGCCCTATAAACAGACCCTGCTTATTTACCGAAAGTCATATCAGATTTCCACCATAGCCAGGAGATTGTCCTCCCCTCCTTCTGTGAGAATCCAAAAAACCCAGGAGAGGAGAAATTCCACAAACTAGATGTTAAAAGAGCCCTCTTAGGGTATATATCAGTGACTAGTCAGTCCCTATTTGTAGCCTTCCAGGGTGCCAGGAAGGGCTATGGAGTAACAAAAGGGACTATTGCTTGATGGATTAGGGAGGCCATTAGTGTAGCCTACTCAGCTAGTGGCGTTCCGATTCCTGACGGCATCAAGGCTCATTCCACCAGAGCCGTGGCGACCTCCTGAGTTGAAAAGGCAGAGGTATCGATTGAGCAAATCTGTAAGGCCGCTAGCTGGGCCTCACCCTCAACCTTTTTTAAGCACTATAGATTAAATCTATCCTCCTCTGCTGACTTAACCTTTGGTAGAAAGGTGCTGCAAGCGGTGGTCCCTCCCTAAGGTGTTCGAAGGCTCCAAAAATCTCTCAGGTGTGCTGTCATGGGTGAAGGGAAAACCACCATGGTTACTTACCGGTAGCCGGTTTTTCTGGAACCCATGACAGCACCCGTATATCCCCCCCCCCCTTTTTCACCGTATGGGTGTGCACGTTAGTAGGGTGTAATTGTGTGATGTGGTGTCAGATAAACATGTGACTAACCGGGAAGTCCTCTCAATGCTCTGTAACCAACTGAAGCGGGGGAGAGGTGCCGCCCCTTATATTTTAGTATGTCCTGGTGGGGCGGATCCCTCTCTCAGGTGTGCTGTCATGGGTTCTGGAAAAACCGGCTACCGGTAAGTAACCATAGTGGTTTTTAGCTTGCAGAATGCTAGCGCTTTTCCAAGCGATTTGAAGCGTCACTTGGAAAAGTGATTGACAGGTTGGTCACACTTGTCATACATAGTGCTTGACAAGTGTGACCAGCTTTTTACTATTCATACTGCCTATAGTAAAAGAATGTTAAAAATAATAATAAAAAATAGGGATATACTTACCCCCTTTCGGCTTCCGGTCGTCATCGGTGCTGGCGGCAACTTCCGTTCCCAAGAATGCATTGTGTGAATGACCTCTGATGACGTAGCGGTCTCCCTATTTTTTATTTTAATTCGATCTTTTACAGGAATATGGAGTCTCCTCTCCTCTAGACCCTGGATAACATCTGCACATGAAGCGCTGACTTCACGCATGGTGTGCATAGCCACATGCGTAAAGTGAGCATTTCAATGTAATCCTACGGGGGCGGAATCGCCTCAATTCTGCATAAATAATGGACATGCTGCATGGGCACAGCAACTGCGGAATCCCATAGGATTGCATGGGAATGCCTTTTTTAAGCGTTTCCGCAGCGGCAAAAACGCAGCATGGGCACAGAGCCTAAGGATGCTATTTTCCTGTGAATTGCCATGGCAAACATCAGGACCACACAATCATGATCTCAGGGTGCCGATGGGGATAAAGAGGAATCCCCCACACTCTGTTGACCACAATGATATAGTCACTATTGACAGCAGCATCTAAGGGGTTAAACAGATATGGATGGTACCAACACTGATCGTTTGTGATACAGCAAGTTGTCAGCTGTAGTGGACAGCCGACAGCTGCTGGATTGTCACCTATATGGGGTTCAGGTCAGTAAAAAGACGTATTGGTGGTCACTAAGGGTTTAACCTGCACATTTTCTGCATCTAATGCAAGTCTATGGAGAAAATGCGTATATAAAACTCAGCGTACCCACAAGAAAAATTGACGTGTTGTGGATTTAAAAATGCACCACAGGTCACTTTACACAGCATAAAATTAAAAAAAAATCACAGTGGGTATGAAATGTCCATAGATCACATCAACTTTGCTGGAAATATAAGATGCTCTGTATTTTTTGAACAGCGAAAATACACAGTGTCAGAAACTCATTGTGGGAACTTAACCTTTTAATATGCTGCTCGTATGTGCACCATAGGGAAACTACATACCCCATAGGACCCGCTGCACACGATCTGGAAGTGGCAGCGTTTGGAAGCAGCACCTGTTCTGTGTCCAAAGCACTGCTGTTTATTGAACGCAGGTGAATCTGCATGTGATCACTGAACCATGCGGATTCACCGCGTCCAATACATTCTGTGGGTGAGATTCATCTTGTGGACACTAGCGTTTCCACAAGAGAAAATGACATGCTGTGGTCTGGAAGCACATGCCGCATGTCCATCTTTGGACGCAGAGTGGGCATGGGATTTCTTGAAATCCCATCCACTATGCTGTAACATTTAGATGCTGTGGATTGGACGCTACATAGGTACACAGTGTCCCACCCGCAGCGATTATTGACCGTGTGCACATACCCTTACACTGTACATCTTGTCCCTCCTCATCACCTCTTCAGCTATATCGGGGCACGATCTGTTCTTGGGTAGAATTGTTGTCCACCATAATATCCCGATTTTCTGTAACGTTTTCCCCATGTCAGACATTTTGAAGATTTTCATGCAATTCTGTCAATGTATCAAGGAAGTAAAAACGATGCTTGGACCGGCACATAACAAAATGAAATACTTTTTATTCAATAATGCCAAAAAAACACCAGATACAGAAAAGATAAAACCAATATGCTACAATGAGAATAAGCTGAAATAATGAGACCGGAGACTCCATCACAGGAGAGATCACTAAGTATCTGAGGAAAACCACCTGGAACTGTTAGGCAAATGTGACCAAAAATGCAAGAAATACAAGAAAATATATGTATGGATGTTTTTTGTTTTTAAATGTACAGATTCATGGCACAGAAGAGCAGATACATTAGCTAGAGAATCCTTGTAGTAATCGGTTTGTATTTGGTAGAAAAGCGCCAGCAATGTTCTTTTTTTTTTATTACTTGTATTGCAGATATTTTCAAATGACGGCCAATTCAAAAGCCGCTTTGGCATTCGAGGAAGATCACCAGGACAGCTCCAGAGGCCGACCGGAGTGGCGGTGCACCCAAGTGGCGACATCATTATTGCCGACTATGATAATAAGTGGGTCAGCATATTTTCCAGTGATGGCAAGTTCAAGGTAAACTGTCTATAGTTTTAGTGACATCATATTTATTGCACTTGCTGAAGCTTGTGGGAGCGTAAGCACAACAAGATGTTACCGAAAGACTCTGTTCACACCTACGATTTTGAGTTCTTTTTTTTCTGCACACAACCAAGATCAGTCGGGCCCCATCATAACCAGTGGCGCACTTCTGCTTCAGTTTGCATTAATTTGGAAACCGATCCACACAAATTATTACAACTGCATAGCAAAATGCAAGTGTGAACAGAGCCTAAATGACATTTTTTTTTTTCTTTGATAATTTTGGGTTAGCAGAATGGACAAAATATAATATCTATTTATATACAATAATCGTTCCCCAAGTGATGGGAAAGCTGTCCATGCACTTAGTCCCACTGAACTGTGTATTGCATAGCTTTCTTACTAACACATTTTATAAGAAGTGCATATGAGAAGTGATGGGTGATGCAATGTAAACCTGCACGCTTGCATTCATAACCGTGCAGATCTACATGCGCCATTCTTTTAAAGGGAGCCTGTCACCAGATTTGTCCCGTGTGACGTAAGGCCAGGACCTTTAAGCCCTGTGCTGTATATCTGTTCCCACTTGGCAAAGCAACACAAAAAAAAGACTTTTCATTATACTCTCCTACGGGACGTTCCGGTCCAACAAGCGTCTTCTGGTCTGGATCTGGTTTATGGCCCATTCGGATTCTGTGATCTTTTTACAAACATATTCGCTCATCTCTAGTCATATTGGAAAAACCTGGTGACCTGTTCCCCCTTTTAAGCAAATATTCTTCTGCACTGTTTTAAAGCAGAACATATTTATACGTTAAGAAGTGTGCAGTCCGTCATTGTCCTTAATAGTGTAAAGGGAACCTGTCAGGCCAGGATTACCCATCTAGAAAAAGGCAGAGCAGGCTGGGGGTTATAACTAGCATCCAGATCATTTCTGTGTAGGTCGCCTTCCGCAGTGAAAGGATAAAACAACAATATCTCACTGAACCCCGGTTTGTTGCAGTCGATCGGACAGGGCACAGCACTGATCAGCTATTCTCTAATCATGCCCATTGCTCATTTGATTGTTGGACCACTCATCTTAAACTTGTGCTGCATGGGACATCGATCAACTGAACAGTGGGCATGATTAGAGAACCGCTGTACCCTCTCTTGGAAAGTGCAATTTTTATGTTCTTCATTCATCGCTTAATGCTAGACATGATCTGGATGTTTATTATGACCCCCCCCGTCTACCCTGCATTTATCTGGATAGGAAATTCTGACCTCACAGGTTCTTATTAAACCTAATCTCAATCATTACTTTTTTGTAGATCGATCATTTATCATGTAAAGCTTCTACTTTATAATCTTGGCTATAGCTTATTTTAAAGACCATAAAAAATTCAGCTTTTTTCCAGTAACAGCATTCCTCCTGCCCATAGACAACGTCTAGCACTGCAGCGTATTCTTACTTAGATGAATGTTGTCGAACCACAATATCAGACACATCCCTAAGACAAGAATGGCATTTTTCTAATTTACAACCCCCTTAATGATGTAAACTTCATGTATTTGGCTGTCACGCTCTGTTTCCTATGTAAAGCAATTGGTTTTCATGTTGAGTCTATGGGACTCTTGTATAGATCAATTGTGCCAATATGTCAAGAAGTCCTTAAAGGGAATATGTCACTAGAATTTCACAACCTAAACTATTTTATAAGTTCTTATAGCTCATTCAAAGACCAGTCCAGCACTTTTATGTAGACCGTCCATTCCTCCATTTCTGAAAAATCAGTGTTTTACTTGATATGCAAATAAGGCTGAAAAACGATTTGTAATTCTGAAGCCTTTGTCACTCGAGCTCTATTCCCTGCCCAACGCCGCCTCGTCCTGCTTGACTGCCTCTGTTCTGTGTGACTTCATGCAAGATAGCCAATAAGTCACCCAAGAAGGGGCGGCGCAGGGTGGGGAATAGTGTCAGAGGCTTCAACTCTACTGTCTCATTTGCATATACATTCAAAAGCTGATTTATCTGTAATGGAGGAACAGACTGGCCATGTAAATATATTGCTGGACTTGTCTTTAGAAAAGCTACATGTTCATGTAACTAGTTTAGGGGTGAAATCCTGCCGACCGCTTCCCTGTAAAGGCACTGCTCTCTTATAAAGAAGCAGAAACTCTTGTTTCCTTGTGTTGATGGTTCTGCATTTACTTAACAGACAAAAATTGGATCAGGAAAATTGATGGGTCCCAAAGGAGTATCAGTTGATCGCAATGGACACATCATTGTAGTCGACAACAAGGCATGTTGTGTGTTCATCTTTCAGCCAAATGGTAAAATAGTAACCAGGTTTGGAAGCCGAGGAAATGGAGACAAGCAGTTTGCAGGTATGCCTGGAGTAGTATCTAGCTCTACTTTCATCTGCTGTACACTCTTATGATGACTTCCATTTTATTTCATTGTATCAGTCTGATAATGTTGAGGCATATTGCTAGGATATGACCTCTTAATCTGACTGGTGGCGGGCCAACCTCTGGGTCCCTCCAGCACCAAGACCGATTACCTTAGGTCGTAGCTGGTTTTCTTGCAGAATGTTTCATGTCTTGTGTATTAACTGCCAAAAGTGCTCCATATACCTGAACGTTAGTAAATCAATCACATTGTATAGGACTGCTACTATAATTGTGTGTGCAGGATGTTAACAATCTATCTCATTCTCCACTTCTCCAGGACCCCACTTTGCTGCTGTCAATAGCAATAATGAAATCATTGTGACTGACTTCCATAACCATTCAGTTAAGGTAATGTATGTTTACCAAGCTCTGCTATTTGTGACTTAGGGTCCCGTTTCATATGGCGATGCACCAGCGATCCCGACAATGATACGACCTGGTAGGGATCGCTGGTGCGTCGCTAAATGATAGCTAGTAAGCTGCCAAACAGGCCGATCTCTTCAGCGACGCAGCAACCATCCAGCGATCAAACATAGCGATGCATGCTGGCCAGCGGGACGCCAATGCCGAAAAAATGGCCCAGGACATTCTTGCACGATCAGTGATATCCATCATGGGGGCCGGTCGCTGCTGCGTGTCACATGTAGCGAGATCGCTGTTGCGCATTAGCGATCTCGCTATATGAGACGGGGCCTTTACCCATAGTTCCAAACCATCCCAGATTTTGGTCTTTGCTCTGCTGTCCCAGCCACTCAAGGCAATGTCCTGGTCCCGGCCACCCCTTGTAACTCCTCCTTTAAGCTAGGCATTGCTGCGCTATGGTCAGCATCTTCTAAGGAGTTACCTGTGAATACAGCTCCTTTTAAGATGCTCCTCTCTGCCCATGGTCCGCAGCATATTGTGGTGTTTTCGGAGTTGTGACATTCTGTAGTGTGAGGGCAGATTATTGCTAAGCAGACGGCTTGAGCATGGACCTAAAAGAACAAGAACTTTGGTTGGAAATACGATTGACATCTGAGCAGAAAATTGATGGAGCTCATTATAGGCTTGGCTGATTAATCCATCCCTAGCTGTCCTATAATGGACAACGGAATGGTTAGTGGTATTGTAAATGCAGCTTTAAAGGGGTTGTTCATCACTTTATAATATTCTTTGTGGCCAGAGAAGAATGAAATCGTGACTTTGGGTATGGCCCAAAATTTTTCAAAGTCCCCCTTTCTGTTTGGGGGTATGGAGTTACCATGATTGCATGAAATACGTCAATGAAAAAATAGCAGCCATACATGCAGTACCATATCCATACACATGCACAACAGGATGCAGCAGGTCCCCATGATAAAGGCGGTGCAAAATGTTAATAAGTCGGATACTTACTGACCCACCAAACATCTGTGGGGTAGGTGCCTAGTATTCACAATGGAACTGGAGAAACAAAAAGGGCAAATAGGGTCTTAACTGGTAGCAAAGTGGTGTAAAATATTTTAGTTACGCTCACCTGATAGGGTTTTGAAAGTCACAACTTCTATAGAAGCATGTAAGGGCTGCTACCACCAATGGGATACAACCCAATAAATGAGGAAAATATGGTGGTTCACAATCGCACTGCCCGAGGTACCTTCACACACAAAGGTGAAGCATGAGTGAGGTTTATGTCAACCCTCTTCAAGGTTTTCAAACCTCTTCATGAGGGCCAAGCCACAATGAATCATTGAAGGCACGTATTACAGAAAACCTTAACTTTCCTATGGCACATCTGTGCCTTGTCAACATACAATACAAGTGGTGAATTGGTACTTTTTGTGCTGATTGCTCTAAAAAAGCTGAATGATCTCACATATGAATTTTGGAGACTTGTTTGACTACCACAATAAAATTATTATTTTTTTAAATATACGCTTTTGTAACCATTTTTTTTTTAAACTCGTTTTATTGAAGATCATACAACACAGCAAGGTTACATCATAGAACAAACAGCATTTCTCATTGCTCATTAATACTGTTTGACAAAGTTAACCTTGCCCATAACATACCGTTGGTGTAATATCTCAACCAAAACCATAAGATTCCCATGTCCTGCACCAAATATCACACCCTTTATCATGAGACAACACTCCTCATCACCTGGGGATTAATGTTAGTCAAAGGGGAATCAAACGAAGGCTTCCATACCTTATCACATTTTTGAGGACAATGTCTATTTGTATGTACCGCCCTCTCATAGGAAGCAGCAGTATTTACCAAATTCGTGGTGTCCTTCTATCGATCCATATCATGGCGATAACCTTGTGAGCCAAAAAGAATGATTCCCTGAGTAGAGAGCAAAGGTAGTGAGGCCAGGTCCCCGCATCAAGGATTCCTAATAAACACACCTTAACGGGGTGGTCCAAGTTTTTTTCTAATATACTTGCTTTAATAATTTCATACTATTACCTAACTACACAGTCTAACTGCTTTTTGTATTTTTTTTCTTACTTCCTGTCCAGTTATTATTTCTTTGCATATCTATGGTACATACTGGGATACTCACACAAAACATCATCAGGGTGCATCAGTAACGCTCGTTTCAGTGTCTGGTCCCAGAGTGTCTCCCCCTTGTGCAGCCCCCCCCATCCTGCCCCCTGGGGGCGGTGCTAGTCCTCCTGCACACCGGGCATAGTGACACCGCTCTGCTGCCGGTTTATTGCTATTCATCTAAGCAGACAACAGACCAGACACTGCTCTCATTCTACGAGGCGGGGGGGGGGGAGACATTACACCTCGGAGACAATCGGGGACCGCACAGCCCCTGAAATGAGCGACACTGATGATGCTTTGTTTCAGGGAGGGGACAGAGGCTGTGACTCTGCCCTCTGTTGTTGCTTAGTTTGAGTATTCCAGCATGCACTGGGGATACTCAAACAAATCTTCAACAGACAGGAAGTAGGAAAAAAAAATACAAAAGCAGTTAAGACAGTGTAGTTGGGGAATAGTAGGGCATTTTTAAAGCAAGTATATCAGAAAAGAGCTTAGATTATGGGACTAAATAGGGAGTTTAAAAGAAAAATATTTTGCCTTTGGACCACCCCTTTAAGGCAGAGTTGTACAGAAGATTGTATGGTCTTGATGAGGATAGCTAGAACCTCTTTCCAAAAGTGTAATAGGAGAGCAATACCACATCAGGTGTATAAAATCTGCTGCCTCTTGCCCACACCTATGGCAATCTGCACTGGTGGATCTGCCCATGTTATATAACCTGCTAGGAGTCAGGTAGCATTGATGTACTGTAGACATTTGGACTAGCTGGCTATTAATTGCCAGTGAAACATATTGTGGGAGATGTCTAGTCCTTGCTTCAATCCTCCTCTGATAGGGAGGGTACTTCTGTCCTCCATGTGGCCTCAACCAACAATGACGATGAAGAGCATCTCCATCTCGGTAGCTGGGTGTATGGAAAGGAGGTCATCCCCTTGGGTCCCTGGCTCCTTAGATCCCAATTAGGGGGTGTGAGGCTATGAGAGAATTAATAAAAACTGGAAATTGGGAATTTAGGCCATGTTTTGTAACTGTTTTTATTGTGAATACTGGATGTTAATGGTCTTGATTAAAATTTCCAACTGTTTGTATTTACGGCTGCTTTGCAGATGTACTGTATGTATGATATTTATTGTAGTCTGCAGCCATGCCAATAAATAAAAATAAAAAAATAAAAATAGTTGAGATTATAGATTGATGAGATTATAGATTGATGAATCAGAGTTTATATTTTAAGTGTTTTTGGCAGAAAATTATTGTAAAACGCTTTTTGATATGTTGCTCAACAATGTTGGGACTTTTGGTGTCTTCTCGTTGGGGTGGTATGGAAACGGAAATGGGGCATCATGCCGGAGCGTCGTCTAATTCATGACTAGCACATACGTTACGCTGGAAATTTTGCACCAGACTTGTGTCGAGGCACACGGAGGTACACGCCACTCTTCAGATGCACCTGATTCATTAAGAAGTGTGTGCTTTTTTATGAATCGGGCACCACTGACTTCGACACAACCCCTTCTTAAGACTGCCATGTACAACGTTGGTCTTGATGTACTGAAAAGAATGGAAACGTAATGAGTAACATATTTCTGTACAGTTTGTACTATCAGAGCAGTTTGCAGTATACAAATATTTTATATTGTGGGAAGAATGATCTGTGTTTGACAGTCCCTGGTAAATTTAGTATGGTTTCTTTCCCTAAAAGGGTCTGAAGTTTGTCTCTAGCATGGATTTTGCTGCAGTATTATTGCTTCGAAAGATAAAATCTGATGTGAAAATCTGCAGCAGAAATTAAAATGCTTCAGACTTCAATCTACACCGCAGGTCAACAACCGAACAGACACATTCTGCAGTCTGTGGATGAGATTATATAATGTAATAATAATCTTTATTTATATAGCGCCAACATATTCCGCAGCGCTTTACGATTCATATCGGTGCGTTTACAAAGTGCAGGCGCTCTGCCACGGTTTGTAGTAAGTAAAATACTTGGATTTCAGGTGCTTCTACTGTATAATTCTACAGCAATTTTCGCTAAACCATTAGGTTGAGATCTCCTATGTGTAATAACACATTAAAACAAAAATTGTTAAATATTCATAGTTTAAATACATGTGCTGGGGGTACAGAACACTGCGCGTTATTACACCATACTCGCAAACTACTAGATTGAGAGTGAATACTAAAGTTTACCAGCTTGGACCTGTGACTTCTTGGTGACATTTTTCTGATTCACCTACAGGTATTTAATCAAGATGGTGAGTTTATCCTGAAGTTTGGATCAAATGGAGAAGGCAATGGTCAGTTTAATGCACCAACTGGAGTGGCTGTGGATTCTAATGGAAATATAATAGTAGCTGACTGGGGAAATAGCCGAATACAGGTAAGAGCTCCGATATTATTCCACGGGTTTCAGAAAGGATTCTACATATGGTACCTACCATTACAGCTCGTGCATATTGAGTGATAATACATTTTTAGGAAATCTAGAAAAACCCTGGCTAATGGGCAAGCAATCCAATGATTGCCCAGGACACATGCAAAACTAATTTAACCTGTTCTCATTTACCCGTGCAAATTTAAAATCAAATTTAAAGTTAGATTTGTGTTTGTAATATTTCATAAGGTCTGCAATGATTATGGTTTATTCACATGGAAGATATAATTGTTCCAGTTGTGAACCCTACATTATGACAACGATGTGGTTGCAAAAGTGCTTGTAATTTGCAAAATAAAATGAGCTACAAGATTTACTTAAAATACAAGGACTCCAGTTCCCCACATGTAGTTTTCTAAGGTGCTTCTTTCGTTATAGGTCCTTACATGCAATAATACAATGGCTGCACGTTATTGTTGTCATAAGGCTGTGTGCACACGCTGCGGATTTAGGTGCGGATTTTGTAAAATCCTCAGGTAAATCTGCAGGTCAAAAGACCTGCAGTTTTACCTGCGGATTGCTCTGCGGTTTTGCCCTGCAGTTTTTCATCTCCTCAATGGAGGAGATGGCAAACCGCAGCGGAATCCGCAGAAAGAATTGACATATCAATTCTTTCTGCGGATTGAAAACCGCAGATAATCCGCGTGGAAAATTCCGCACCGTCTGCACTGCGGTTTTTGATTCCCATAGGGAATCATGGTACTGTACACCGCAATATCCAAAACCACTGTGGAACCGCAGCAAAATCCTCAGCGTGTGCACACAGCCTAAGTGTCCCCTTCTCTGATATTACTGCTTACTCTGCTGCTGATGGCTGAGCCTCCGTTTCCGTACTCTGCCCATCCCCTTTAGTCACTGGTTAGACCTCATGCACATTACTGTATTATATCTCTCTTGTGCAGGGCTATGATGGGGCAGGGGTAGGTACTTCTACATGCTCCTGATTTCATACAAACACACAGGTTTTTTTTTCATAGTCCAGTAAATAAGCAGCAGTTTTTTTCCTTTGTCATTGCATGTAGTATTTAGTGATTTAGTGTACGGAGCACCTTCAAAACTTGCATTTAGTTTCCTGAATTTCAATGCTAGAATTGGTCTTATGTTACATGGACAAGAATCGGTTAGAAATATCCCAGAGTTACATTACAATCGCGTCAAAAATGGAATCTGTTTTACTATGTAATCTGAGAGCAGCATGATGTAAGGGCTGAGTCCCTAATTCTAGCAATGTGTCACTTACTGGGTTTGGCTGTGTGCTGTTTTAAATAAAATCCATTGTTTTATAAACAATAGATTATCAGTAATTGACTAGTTATCTCGTGCCTCCTAGTCAACTGCTCTGTGTAACCCCACCCCATCAAAGATTAGCAGCTTTCTGTCAATATACAGTTTACACGCAAAGCTGCCAATCGGTATGGGCGGGGTTATACAGGTCTCAGCATTTGAGCACTGCTACACCTGCAGCAGAGAAAACTGATTTTATTTCAACTTCTGCGGAAGTAAACTAAGTGATACATCTCAGGAATCAGGGTCTCTGTCCCTGCATCATGCTTTCAGATGAGGTAGGAAAAACCTTTTGACAGTTTTCCTTTTTAAAGGAGTTCATGTATTGAAACTTTTTACCACCACTAGACTCATTGTATCACTGTAGGTTTTAATGCGAGAGGTTAGGACTGGTCTGATTAACCTTGTCGCTGGTGTGATGGCTTTTACACGTTTCCCCTTAATAAAAACCAGTATATATCTACACGATGCATGTACACCAACTTATACTCCAATTCATTTAGTTTGGTTTTCCTCAATGTATCTAGAGATGAAATCTAAACTAATTTCTCCTGATTTAAGGGTTCATTCATACATCCGATATTTCCACATACAAAAAAACAGACCAATTAATTTGATCTGAGTTTGATCCATTTTTATCGTACGGTCTAGAAATTAAAAAAGTTTCTCCATTCTTACAGTTTTATGAAAAATTGGAGTGCACTTGAATGTTATCCGAGTATGTTCCAATGTCTTTCATTGACTCGCATTGCCAATTTTAACTTGACCCTCGGCTCAAAACTGGACATGGCTCCAAAGTTTTCCGCTGATCAGTCAGTCCGTGGAAAAAAAATCAGACATGTGCACAACTCAATAGCACATCGTAGGTATGAGTGCAACCTGTGAAAATCAGATGTGGGAATGAGCCCTAATGATGAGGGTTGTCTTTTAAAGATGTACAGTATATGCTGTATACCATATATACAATATGTTTATATGTACAGGAAAGATGTATATCTTTTGTACCGTGTTAGCCAGTAGATAGAAAAATATTCAGAATTGAGAGTCCTCAGTGGTTGATACCTTTTTAATGGTTAACTGAAAAGATGGTAACACATTGCAAGCTTTCGAGACTACTCAGGTCTCCATCAGGCTGGACTAATACAAAATCTGAAGTCACATATTTATGCACAATACAGCACAGAAAAAATGCAATAGATAAGACAAGTGACGTGAAGCAGAACTATCAATATGGGAGAGGGAGAAACATAAATATAAACATTGGACCAGTTCATAGATAAGGAGTCCGGATGTTTTATTGTCCTCTGATTGGGGTCTAGTTCTGTGTTGTGATGCCCCCACACGGTTTTAAAAGGAAATTCCTTAATTGATGTAAAAAGACATAAATCCATGCGACACATTCATTCCAGCACTGAGAGTGTCAAAGTTCGTCATAAATTTGTACTCCCAAACTCGTCTCTCTCTGAGAATTGAAGTTACCTTTCAATACCGGTAATTTCATATCCACGCTGCTGTGATCAGGCATACAGAAATGTTTTGCCACAGGTAGATCCATTCTTTTTTCTCTTATTGTGTGGCGATGAGAATTCATCCTTGTTCTCAGTTTTTGCCCTGTCTTCCCCACATACAGACCCCCAGTTGGACATTTAGTACAAATAATTAAGTACACCACATTAGATGTAATGCAGGTGAAAGTACCTGGGATCTTGCAGTCCTGATGTGAGTTGGGGATCTTTATCTTGTCCGTGGTCATTATAAATGGACAGGTTTTACATTTTTTCTGGTTGCAAGGAAAGGTTCCTGCAGCTGTTGGAGAGGACAGGGAGCTTCTGACATGACTTATGGAAATGGGATGGACCCCCACTCCATCTTAAAACCACCATAACTACAGTAAACCTAGGCACTAGAATAAAAACACAACACATTATTTTGGTTGTCAAAATGGCCACAACTTTATTTAAATCACAGGATTAAAACAATCACAGTAGGAGTCAGGTGAAGTGCTAGTACATTGGGATTCACAAGTACTGTGATATCCCCAGCTGTCTGACATACCGAACCAGGACAGACAGCCATAAAGGGGCGGCACGCACTGGCTGGCCATTCAAGCAGAGCTAGTAAACTTTCAGGGCACCAATGACCCTATTATCCTCACTCCTGTGCTTAACCACTGTGCCCGCCCCTGATTGACGTTACCATTACAATGTCCTTGAGGCTGGCCACCAAAGCCGAGCCTGTTCACCACCATGAGGTTTTACATCCTCTATTAGTTAAAATGAGTCCACCTTAACTTGCCTGCAACTTCCACCTGACTCCTAAACCGCCACCAGAGAGGCCATTTGACACCTTAACCCCTTAGCGACAGAGCCAGTTTGCAGCTTAATGACCAGGCCAATTTTTACAATTCTGACCACTGTCCCTTTATGAGGTTATAACTCTGGAATGCTTTAATGGATCCCGCTGATTCTAAGACTGTTTTTTCGTGACATATTGTACTTCATATTAGTGGTAAAATTTCTTCGATAAGTCTTGTTTATTTATGAAAAAAATGGAAATATGGCGAAAATTTTGCAATTTTAAAACTTTAAATTTTTATGCCCTCAAATCAGAGAGATGTGTCACACAAATTTCTTAATAAATAACATTTCCCACATGTCTACTTTACATCAGCACAATTTTGGAAGCAAAATTTTTTTTTGTTAGGAAGTTATAAGGGTTAAAAGTTGACCAGCGATTTCTCATTTTTACAACAAAATTTACAAAACCATTTTTTTTAGGGACCACATCATATTTAAAGTCATTTTGAGGGGTGTACATGACAGAAAATACCCAAAAGTGGCACCATTCTAAACACTAGACCCCTCAAGGTGCTCAAAACCACATTCAAGAAGTTTATTAACCCTTTAAGTGCTTCACAGGAACTAAAGCAATGTGGAAGGAAAAAATTAATTAACTTTTTTTTGCAAAAAATTTACTTCAGAACCAATTTTTTTTATTTTCACAAGTGTTAAAAGAGAAAATCAACCACAAAATTTGTTGTACAATTTCTCCTGAATACGCCGATACCCTATATGTGGGGGTAAACCACTATTTCAGCACACGGCAGAGCTCGCAAGGGATGGAGCGCAGTTTGACTTTTTCAACGCAGAATTGGCTGGAATTGAGATCGGATGCCATGTTGCGTTCGGAGAGCCCTTAATGTGCCTAAACAGTGGAAACCTCCAACAAGTGACCTCATTTTGGAAACTAGACCCATTAAGGAACTTATCTAGATGTGTGGTGAGCACTTTGAACCCCCAAGGGCTTCACAGAAGTTAATAACGTAGAGCCGTGAAAATAAGAAATCTATTTTTTTCCACAAAGATGATCTTTTCGCCCCCAAATTTTTATTTTTTACAAGGGTAACAGGAGAAATCATACCCGCACAGTTGTTATGCGATTTGTCCTGAGTACGCCGATACCCCATATGTGTGGGGGAACCACTGTTTGGGCGCATGGGAGAGCTCGGAAGGGAAGGAGTGCCATTTTGGAATGCAGACTTTGATGGAATGGTCTGCGGGCATCATGTTGCGCTGGCAGAGCCCCTGATGGGCCTAAACAGTGGAAACCCCCCACAATTGACCCCATTTTGGAAATTAGACCCCCTAATGAACGTATCTAGATGTGTGGTGAGCACTTTGAACCCCCAAGCGCTTCACAAAAGTTTATAAACGCAAAGCCGTGAAAATAAAAAGTCTTTTTTTTATTTCCACAAAAGTGATTTTTTTAGACCCCAATTTTTAGACCCCCAAAGTTGGCAAATAGTGGAAACCCCTCAATTCTTGCTCCAACCCTAACCCCAACACACCCCTAACCCTAATCCCAACCCTAATCCCTAATCCTAATTCTAACCCTAATTCTAGTTCGCCCTAACCCTAATTCTAACCCTAGTCGTGACCCTAACCCTAGCCCTAGCACAACCCCAACCCTAGCCCAACCCTAACCCTACCCTAACCCTAGCCCAACCCTAACCCTAGCCCAACCCTAGCCCAACCCTAACCCTAGCCCAACCCTAACCCTAACCCTAGCCCTAACCCTAGCCCTAACCCTAACCTAACCCTAATGGAAAACTGAAAAAAAAAAATTTTCTTTATTTCATTATATTGGCCTATATAAGGGAGTGATAAACGGGGGGGGTTATGTACTATTTTTTTTTTTATTTTGATCACTATGATCGTTTATCATAGTGATCAAAATAATGAATGGAATCTGCCAGCCGGAGCCAGCAGATTCCCGGCGGGCGCACTGGGCATGCGCCCGCCATTTTCAAGATGGCGGCGCCCATCGGAGTATGCCGGCGGGACGTGGGACCACCGGGAGGGGACTGAGGGCCACGGAGAGGTACCGGGGGGGGATCGGGGACCCTATTTCTCTCTCCTCTGATGTGCGATCACATCAGAGGAGAGAGAAATTAAATGTAAAATCGCGGCTTTTTTTTTTTTTTTTGCGGTCGCCGTTATAGGGTTAATAACGGCGATCGCAAAAGCGGGGGTCGGTAAAAGCCGACCGATTCATGTTCTCTGGAGTCTCGGCTACCCCTGGCAGCCGAGACCCCGGAGAAAATCCGACACTGGGGGGCGCTATTCACTTAAATCACAGCGCCGTGAATTAACGGCGCTGTGGTTTTAGTACCCTTAATTACCGCTGTTAAAAGGCGTATCGGCGGTCGTTAAGGGGTTAAATGGACTCGACCCCCATCAACCATGCCTAACAAAGTCATCAACCATTTCTACATGCTATGGAAAGTCTGTGCACACAAGTAATAAAATTAAAATTCCAGAGCTCCGACAGATTAATTTTATCAATGCCATGCTACCAAGGTATGATCGATAATACGGTAACCACAGCAAAATAGCAGATGCTAAACATCCTGCAATGAGAATCCCATAATGGGGAATGTGGAAAGTAAACCATAATTAAGGTCGTAGCCACAATCTGAATACCTGTATAATGACATCTGTCATGCCTCAAAAAACTATTATACCGCACGTATTGTAGCCAGCTCTAATAATTCACCAAATCACAGATTTTAGTTCTAGAAACCACCATTATTTACAGTAGCTGTTCAGTAAAATTTCTTAAACCACTTACTATCACTACCCGAAAAGTGATGAACATATCAATAGAAGGATATTATAAATGGGGAGTAATTAAAAACTATACACAATATAACAACATTATAACCGACCACAAAATAACGTTCAGAATATCTGGAAGTAGTAATTTAAATAAACCTAAAGCAGAAAAAGTCTACAAAGGCATTATTAATAAAACTGTCACACCATTGTTAATTGTTTTTCATGCGCTTGATAACATTTACTGTTGACCTCTCCAACTGGGTCAAAGGCATTGGGAATAGGCATATTGCCCTTTGTGTTAATGCACTTGATTACTTTACCCTTAGCCGCTCCCATTGGCTCAAGGGCACCGGGAGTAGGCATACTGTCCTTTGTGTTAATGCACTTGATTATACCCTTAGCCGCTCCCACCAGCTCAAGGGCATCGGGAATAGGCATATTGCCCTTCATGTTAATGCACTTGATTACTTTACCCTTAGTCACTCCCACTGACTCAAGGGCACACAGATGAGGTACATTGCTCTTCAGTTTCATGCACTAGATAACTGCATTGTCCAGACGACAACCTTGTTCTCTTCTCCCCTCCAGCCGCTGTTCCTGGCTCAGAGGAGCCAATTTCTACTTAAGGCATGCAAAATATGATTGCCATGACCCCAGGGACTTTACCCTAACAGGGTCCTATAAAATATAAATGCTTCTGGAGACCAGGGGGCCATACCGTGATGGTCACCCCTCCACACCAGGGGGCCATACCCGAGATGGTTACCCCCTCCACACCAGGGGGCCATACACGAGATGGTTACCCTCCACACCAGGGGGCCATACCAGAGATGGTTACCCCCTCCACACCAGGGGGCCATACCTGAGATGATTACCCCTCAAAACCAGGGTGCCATACCTGAAATGGTTACCCTTCCAAACCCAGGGGTGGTCAGCGGCCAGTTTATTAACAAATGGCATAAACATTTTCAATAAGTATTAAATACACAATCTTATACGACATGAGGGGAGGGTTCTTGGAGCCCCAAAAATTCTGGATAAATATTTGGCAAAAACACAGGAACTTAAAAATCCACGTTACCCTCAGCCATAAACCACCAGCTCGAGGGCACCAAACATCCCGTTCTGGGAAGTCCAACCACAAAAAGCTCCCGGGTAACACCCCGTCCAGAGTTACCCGTCCAGAGCCGTAACCAAAAGCCAGATCCAGAATTTTAACTTCCAATTCCTTTTCGCTGATTCAGCGTCAACTCCAAGAACCCCACCCCAGAGGTCCATACTTAATATGGTTACCCCTATTGACCAATTTATAAATAACTTCCAAGGACCCACTAAAAGGAAAACAAATAACTTTTTTTTTTTTTTTTTTTTTAATTTTAAATTCATGTTCTTATTAAAATAAACATAAAATAAACATCAAAGCATCAATAACATTAACACGCTGGGGGGAGTCCTTGAAGCTCCCAAATCTGGTGATTATCAAACATAAAATGTACCAACAATTACTCCCAGCCGTTACCCCACTAGCTCGGGAGCACCATAGCCACAAGGGTTCCAATGCTCACTTGAATTTCCTGGGGATCCGACAAACTCTTGCCGAAACTCCCCTCCACCTTTCACCAGGTCCAGAACCATATTGAATTCCAAAAGGAGTAAACCATATCCTAATGGATCCCCCAGACCATATTTAACCAACTTCAAGGACCCCTCCAACCGCACAAGATGTGGGATAAGTGAGGGTGAAAACCATGCAGGTTTTCAACCAAGGTATACAACGGGTTAATAATGGAAAATGTCCCATCATAAGGTCCAGAAATAGACAGAGATGGGCAATGCTGTGTTATATGCTGTAACAATAAATGACAAGCCGCCTGCTCCTCTACAGCAGTTACAGACAGACTCTAATCACCAGCTGCGCATAAATGGTTAGAAATATGTAGGTCTAATATAAGCTGCCTGCAGCCATAGGTGTGTGAGCAGAAAACTGCAAGTTCTGTATCCCAGTCACCCTACTACATACAATAGACAAGAGACAGGGCTGAAAACTGGCCCCATGAGGTGTCCTCCAGAGCAATGTGCAGCCTCACACTAGGAGTGCCTCCTCACCGCCCGCCATGTGCTGAGTTATTAGTGCCCACTCACTGCCCGCCATGTGCAGAGTTATTAGTGCACACTCAAATGTGCCGAGTTACTCCTCGATTATTTATTTTACACATGATAAAACATAATCCATTCAGGCCTGTTCTATCCACCATCTTAGGCTGGTTTCACATTAGTGCTTTTTAAGCGCACGCACGGCCGGGGGTAGCTCCGCCCCCGAGCCGGCTCTCTGCCCGGCGTGCCCGCCCCTTGCTTGTAGCGCCGCCTCCTAGCGCACAGCGGCGCCTGCGATCGGCGCACCCTATCTTTAGCATAGGGTGCGCAGATCGTGCGCAGGCCGTGCGCTAGTTGCGCTTTGACCTGCGCTGCGCACTTTTGACGGTGCGCCGAGCACGCCGAAATCCGAAAAGTTTGATTTTGGCGCGCACGGCGCACCGTCAAAAGTGCGCAGCGCAGGTCAAAGCGCAACTAGCGCACGGCCTGCGCACGATCTGCGCACCCTATGCTAAAGATAGGGTGCGCCGATCGCAGGCGCCGCTGTGCGCTAGGAGGCGGCGCTACAAGCAAGGGGCGGGCACGCCGGGCAGAGAGCCGGCTCGGGGGCGGAGCTACCCCCGGCCGTGCGTGCGCTTAAAAAGCGCTAATGTGAAACCAGCCTTAGGTAATATAAAATAAGCTCTTGGTGGGTACACTCTCATCATGCAACATACGAGGGGGAGGACTAAAGGCAGCAATAGCTACAGAAATCAAGCAGCTGGAAGTCATGTCCAGATTATATGTACAGCCAGGAAAATGACCTGGAGACACAGGATGTCTATACACAGCATGATCCGTATATATCAGAGTGAGGAGTGATATCATGTATACAGACCTGTGGTACAGGTTAAGTATACAGCACAGGAATAGAGCCTTTACACATATACCACATATAGTGAGTAACCTGGTTACACTGGATCTGCACACCCAGCCTCACAGTATGTAACAGAGATGAGATCACATACAGATCATCAGACTCCATAACTGGGAAGGGGGGATAATCCGCACACAGCAGGGTCAGTATACAGTGCACTAACATGAAGTGCAGCCTCTCATCATCATACATATACCATCCCCCGACTGCTCCTCTCACCAGTGTCTCTAATACATGTGACTGCCCAGCTCCACCATAGTAATGGCAGATGTGTCCCCGCTCTGTCTTATCATACATAAACCCAGAACTCATGAAGACTGTATAATACAGCAGTAATGTGGTATATCAGAAATGTCTGCAGGGAGGACACACAAAAGCTGCCTCTGCAATAAGTCAGGGATCATGGCAGCTAAATGAATTGCTGAGGTAATCTTGATCCCCGATATGATGTAGGAGCTGATACTACCCTAGTACACACTACACCATGTCTGAGGTGAATGCAGAGTAGTATATCAAACATGTCTGCAGGGAGGTCACACGGAAGCTCACAGTCTGTGAGGAAAAATGCAGCATGCACATGAGGGACATGGCAGCTGCATGAATTGCTGAGGTAATATTAATCCCATACATAATGTAGGAGCTGATACTACACTGGTACATGATGTCTGAGGTGAATGCAGAGAAGTATATCAAACATGTCTGCAGGGAGGTCACACAGAAGTTGTCTCACAGTCTGTGAGGAAAATGTAGCATGCACATGAGGGACATGGCAGCTGCATGAATTGCTGAGGTAATATTGATCCCATACATAATGTAGGAGCTGATACTACACTGGTACATGATGTCTGAGGTGAATGTGCTCCTATCATCTGTCATGTGAGGTGATAACCCAGTATTATACTCCCTGACACTGCAGACATGCTTCCTCCTGTTCATCCTGTGTAAGAAAGAGGGAGAGACACAGATTTCCTGCTCTATATAAGCCCCACCCTCCTCACAGTAACCCCCCAGGCACAGACATACTGTGCCTCTTACTCTTAAAGCAACATCCCTCGTGCTTAAAAATCTACACCACTATACCAAAAAGCTGCAGGAGTAAAGGTCCACCCATCCCCAAGTCATGTCCTCCTCCGCCTATGGCTCCAGTGGTTTCTATGATGCTTCTTAAATTTGGGGGCTGCCTAAAACACAGCAGTGGGGGGTCTGGAAAAATGGATTTTAATCGGGCATCTTTTTGTAGTAAAGGTTGTAATTTCCGTGCAGCTCCCCTTAGCACCTCCAGATTTGGATGAATGCTCATCGTCACACAATAAGAGAAAAAAGAATGGATCTACCTGTGGCAAAACATTTCTGTATCCCTGATCACAGCAGCGTGGATATGAAATTACTGGTATTGAAAGGTAACTTCAATTCTCAGAGAGAGAGAGACGAGTTTGGGAGTACAAATTTATGACGAACTTTGACACTCTCAGTGCTGGAATGAATGTGTCGCATGGATTTATGTCTTTTTACATCAATAAAGGAATTTCCTTTTAAAACCTTGTGGGGGCAACACAGAACTAGACCCCAATCAGAGGACCATAAAACATCCGGACTCCTTATCTATGAACTGGTCCAATGTTTATATTTATGTTTCTCCCTCTCCCATATTGATAGTTCTGCTTCACATCACTTGTCTTATCTATTGCATTTTTTCTAGGCTGTATTGTGCGTAAATATGTGACTTCAGATTTTTTATTAGTCTAGCCTGATGAAGAGACCTGAGTAGTCTCGAAAGCTTGCAATGTGTTACCATCTTTTCAGTTAGCCATTAAAAGGTATCAACTACTGAGGACTCTCAATCCTGAATATTTGTTTATATGTAGAGATTTTGGGAAGTTACTTTACCCACCAGTTAATAATTTTTGTTCTTGGCTTTAGGTTTTTGATGGCAGCGGATCATTTTTGTCTTACATCAACACTTCTGCTGACCCACTGTATGGTCCACAAGGACTGGCTCTGACGTCAGATGGCCATGTTGTTGTAGCAGACTCTGGAAATCACTGTTTTAAAGTTTACCGGTACTTACAGTAACTGGACGGCCATCGTTTTCTGGGATATACTGGACTCCATATAAACCAATGGAACTTCTAGCAAGATTGGATGGAAGTGATCTCCAAATGACTTTCCATTAATCTTCATGTGATCAGGGTTACGTTTTTGGCGATAGCTCGTGTCTGTGTCAGATTGCGTCATTGCTGCACACTGAAGTCAACTTTCAATAGGATGCCATCAGCGGTTTACTGGAAACGTTGAACACATAAATGTAAAAATGCTCATCTTGTGCACTTAGGTCTTTGACCTCTTAGGGAATGAACTCACGGACCTGGTGCTCCTTGGTGGAGCCACCCATTCTATCATTAGTTGTTCTCATGCATCATTTGCCCAGCACTAAACTCCAGAAGTCTTTTATCTCTGTGTATCCTGGTAGGTATTGTATTTAAACATAGGAAAAAACTTAGTCTTACTTAACATTAATGTAACATATTAAATGTACACCTGTATTTAAAAAACTTTACAAACTGTTGTCACATTTGTAATAATGACCTAGGTCTTCTCTCCACGGCCATTTGCATTTTATGTACACTTCTATTAATCTTGTGGTACGTTGATAAAGCATCATGAAGTATATGCTGTTTCATTTCATGCATCTTTTTTCATCTTTTTAATATGAAATAGTAAATATAGAACTTCAGATAAATGTTGAGGAATGTGCATCCTATGATGGATACAATTCAGTGATTAGCGACGGATCTATGCCTTATTGATTGATGTCCATAGATACCAAAAAAATGATAAACTGGAAACTTTGCATGCTTTCTTCCCAGTGTAAGACTTCCTTACGTAGACTCTTTGGGGTCTCCTATTCCAATTCGTGGAAAAGTGAATGGTAAAGTGAAGCCTTGTATGGGACTAATAGCCATAAGAGTGTTGACTTGTGCTAATGGGTCAAATGACATATTAAAAGAGAAAAAGGTAACAAAAGTTCTCGGATTTGTATATAATATGGCTTTTGTAAACACTTGTTAAAATCTTTAACTGGAGGGGGTTGACACAGTACTAGTATGGTATTTATAATGGCCAGCAGAATGCTTTGGTTTTAACAATCCAAAAGTTGAAGTTGGATATCAACATATTCTGCATTTCAAATGGAGCTTAAAAATATTTGTCCGAGAAAACTTTACTTATTACTAGTCTGAGGCTGCCCTTTTTATTTAAAGGGATATTATCAAGTTGTCTCTTGGGCAGCTCAGAGCTACACAGTCTCATTACTTTCTGGTGTCTGGCAGGTTAGGCTCAACTCCTTCAGTAACGTTTCTGGTGAGTAGCAGAACTGTAGTATTAGTAGAACTATAACGCTCAGCACAAGTTCTGCTGTAACACATTCTGCCATCTGTGATTTTGTTTTGGAATATGTAATATAAACAGGACATTAGAACACACACACATGGCTCTGGGAAAGTCAGAGATGAGAGCCAAGATTAAGAGACCTGCTTTTTGGAGAAACCAATGCCTTGGGCTGGTGATTTTGCAAGATTTATAACAGAAATTTGTCAGGAGAGAGTGAGATGTCCAGCTAATTGCTGTGTATAAATCATTGAGCTGGAGAGAGGTGGCGAGATATTAGGCGTTAACTCCTCTCCTGGAATGTATCAGCATTGCAGGGTCTGGGCAACACAGCTGGCTGAGCTTCATGGAAACCAGCTTTACACTATGACAGATAAAAGCTCTCACCGCAGGAGACTGAACGCAGATACAAAAGTCAATTGTAAATGAGCTCATCTTCATGCTGTATAATTACCGTAACCAAAGCAATTTAATAACTTGAGCTTACCCCTTAAAAAAAGTCGGCAGCTTCAGACTGACAATTTTTCTAAATATCACCTGTTAACAAAAGTGGCCACAAAGGTCTCTAACATCAGCACAAAGGACCCAACTTTCTAGCAAAATGTTGGGTCTAAATATTTGGGTTGTGGGATCCTAGCATACAGAGTAGGATCTCTCTACCATCCCATTATCCTCCTCAAATTAAAAGACCAAGATCTGCTGTTATCTTTGCTCTATCCCAGCACTGCCGCTTACTAAAGGTACTGTCACACTTAGCGATGTACCAGCGATCCCGACCAGCGATATGACGCGGTCAGGATCGCTGGTACATCGCTAAGTGGTCGCTAGTGAGCTGCCACACAGGCAGGTCTCACCAGCGACATCGCTGGGTCGGGGGTCGCTACTTACCTGTCACACCAGGCGATCCTGCGTCCTCCCGCCCGCGTCCACGCTCGTCGCTCGTCTCTCCACAGGAAGTGCCGCAGGAAGCTGACGACGAGAAACAGTCCTGGACGTTCTCCCGCGATCAGCAATAATCAGCGGGGGAGCGGGTTGTAGGTTAGTATCAGACACAGCGATGTCGCTAGCAATATTGCTATAACGTCACAAGTTATAGCGATATTGCTAGCGATATCGCTTAGTGCGACAGGCCCTTAACTCCTAAGTATGCAACAGCTCTGGGTTAGTACAAAGAGTGACCTCTCCTGATAAACACATGGTTTCTAGCTCTTTCACATTGAGGAGGACCGTGAGGGGTTATGTATGTCGAGATCCCACAACTCCAAAAATTCAGACTCAAAATTTTATGGAAATTCGCGTCTTTTATGCCAATTGTTAGGGATCTTTGTGAACACTTTGTTAAGAAGTAATATTCGAAAAATCACCTGTCTGAGGCTGCCCATTCTTTTCTAAACTAAAAGTGCAGTCACAGAATTGTGGTAGGTACACTTTAAGCTTCATTACTAGCACATGAATTTCAGAACACAACAAACGACCCATTTATCGCTAGTCCTGTTGTCTGGCTCATTGTAGGGTCACATTTTATAGCATAGACTACTTTCCTATTCAGAACTTGGCTATATATATATATATATATATATATATATATATATATATATATATATATATATATATATATATATATATATATATATATATAAAATAATCTTTTTTTTGTTCTTTAAGACTGCTAATTTGCGTATTTTTTTTCCCTTGGGACGTTGCCTGTAATAAAACTCAATATTTAACTGAGGTTTTTTTTCTTTTTTTCTTTTTTGTAAGAAGTGCCAAAGCTTACCCCACAATGTGAATAGCTTTAGAGTTTCTGGCCCTATAGTCTGCATTAATCCATTCAGTTTGACTGCAGAGCAATACAGGTGCAAGTGAGCTGCCATTTATCATTGCAAATGATGGTCTATTACACACTCTCATCAATACCAGCCATCGAACAACATCCTATTACAACAAAACCAATGCTGACTGCAGTATTTATATTGTTTTGGAAGTGCGATCAAGAAATGAAGAAAAAAATTTAAAACCTCTATATACAAGACCCATCTAGGATGCTACTGTTGATGTACTGTTGCTTGATTGAGATTCTCCGATACCAGAGCATCTGGGTTATATGGAGGTTTATGCAGGATTACATCATCGTTAGTAATCCTCATGTCAGACATTGCATCCAAAATCCTAAATCTTTCCCTAATGATTCTTCTTTCAAAATCTAGTGGAAATTCTTATTTTTTTCTGCTAAAAGCCGTTCCAAGACATTTCTGTAGAACAGTTTGTTTGGCACTGCAATTAAAAGCTCCAAGGCTATGTTCACACTGTGTTTTTGCTGCTTTTTTCTGCAGGTAAAACCTGCTCTTTTGGCAGTAAAGAAGCTTCTTACAAAAAGCAGGTTTTGTTGCATTTTTTTTCTGTGTATTTGCTGTGTTTTTATGGTCTCTTGTGCATGCTGATAAAGCTTTCTTGTGCAAAAAAATTGTTATGCAATTTCTCCTGACTAATCCAATACCCCGTATGTGGGGGGAAAGCCACTGTTTAGACGCATGGCAGGGCTCCGAAGGGAGGGAGCACAGTTTGACTTTTTGAACGCAAAATTGGCTGGAATCAATGGTGGGTGCCATGTTGCGTTTGGAGACCCCCTGATGTGCCTAAACAGTGGAAACCCCCCAATTCTAACTCCAACCCTAACACAGCCCTAACCCCAACACACCCCTAACCTTAACCCCAACCCTAGCCCCAACCCTGACCCTAGCTATAACCCAACTATAAGCCCAACCATAACCCTAACGGAAAAATGGAAAAAAAAATTTTTATTTTATTATTTTTACCTAAATAAGGGGGTGATAAAGGGGGGTTTGATTTACATTTTAGACCCTATCAGAGTGATCAAAATGAACCAATAGGAGAAATCTCCTATTGTTGCCGGATGCCGGCTGGCTGATCTTGGTGGGCACACTGCGCACGCACCCTCTATTTTTTTTTCCCGGAAGGAGACTCCGGGTGACAGAGCCAGAGGGACCAGGGGACATCGCAAATACCAAGGGTACTCGGAGGACCCCACTTCTCTCTCCTCTGATGTGCTAGATCACAACAGAGGAAAGAGAAATAAATGTGAAATCGGATTTTTTTTCCGTGAATAACGGCGATCAAAACACCGGGGTCGGTAGAAACTGACCCGAATCATGTTCTCTGGGGTCTCGGCTACCCCCAGTAGCCGAGACCCAGGAGCAATTCTGGCGTCGAGGGCGCGATACCCTTATTCCTCAGCGCCGCTTTTTAACGGCGCTGAGAAATAAGTACCCTTAACTGCCACAGTTAAAAGGCGTATCGTATCGGCGGTCGTTAAGTGGTTATGCAAGAGATTAATTGCATTGTTTCAAAAATATGCAACGTCAAAAACTCAACATGTGAACCTAACCTAAATGCCACACACACGGAGGTTTCTGCTGCATTGTGTGACCGAGACGTTTTCTTATAAGGGTTATTCCCATTTTTAGAAGTTATAACTTAACCATGGGATAGATAATTACTTGACCAATGTGATTCTGCAGGCGGAGACCCCTGCCGATCCTGAGAAAGGGGCATTGCAGAGCCATGCATATTCATCTTTGCTTTTTTTCACCATTCCCATACAGAATGAATGTCTGGTTGCTGCTTTGTTCAGATTGGGGTCTGTAGAGACTCTACTCTTGGGAACAGTGGGGGTCCCAGTGGTTGGGCCTTCATCAATCAGTAAGTAATCACTGCTCCTAAAGATAGGTGATGGTCTCTCAAGATGAGAATAGCCTTCTTTTAAAACAAACTTCTGATCCTAGTGGCCAAACCAAAGCTATAACTAGGAAATTAATTCAGCAATAATTTCCTTTTGATCCACTCCGTAGTAAATGCATTTATGGCCCTGCCAATCACCTGGATTTGTTGGGAGGTTTCCTGGATTAGTAAAAAGGAGTTTGTAATATAAAGACACAATGTACTTTTTTTTTTCTCTAATCCTAGACAAACACTTAAAGCTTTTTATTGGTATTCGGTACTTTAATTCTCATTATCACAGGTAATTATGTACCGTATATGATATGTAGTAGGAACCCATTCATACCTGGGTCTATTTAATTACATTTTTGTACTTCATGTCCATCATGAAATTTTCTTTTCCTAAGCTCTTTCCTTAGTATAATAAAAGCTGTCTGATCTAGAAAATCCATGAGATAATAGTTTAATTCTTATTTTATGAGGCTCTCAAATATTTAACAGTCCTGTCGGCCGAGCTGACAGACGACCTTTATACACTGGCAAAGTAACACTGGAATATTCCTCCAACCACTGTGATACTCCTGAATGGACTTGCAGCACCATCGGCATTTATTCTGCAGTGCCAAAAGTTTGGGCCAGCAGAATCGGGAGGGATTTGGGGGTTACATTCACAATGTGAAGAGTTAAACACTGTATTACACACCACAGTTGAGACCTAACAAGAAATGTATCTCTGCTTCTATCCATATATTTACAGAAAATGACTAGCGATGAGCCAACGTGCTCGGTAAGGTGTTGTCCGAGTATTCTTGTGTGCTAAGCAACTGACTTGGCGTGTTCTGAATACAGTGGGGGAAAAAAAGGATTTGGTCTGTCACCAATTGTGCAAGTTCTCCCGCTTAAAAAGATGAGAGGCCTGTAATTGAAATCATAGGTAGACTACAATCATGTGAGTCAAAATGAGAAAACAAATCCAGAAAATCACCTTGTCTGATTTGGCAAGATTTATTTAGCAAATTATGGTGGAAAATAAGTATTTGGTCACCTAAAAACATGCAAGATTTCTGGCTCACTGACCTGTAACTTCTTCTTTAAGAGGCTCTTCTGTCCTCCACTCATTACCTGTAGTAATGGCACCTGTTTGAGGTTGTGGACAGGTGTCTTTTATACTGATAAGTTAAAACAGTCACACTCCAAACTCCACTATGGTGAAGACCAAAGAGCTGTCAGAGAACACCAGAAACAAAATTGTAGCCCTGCACCAGGCTGGGAAGACTGAATCTGCAATAGGCAAGCAGCTTGGTTTGATTAAATCAACTGTTGGAGCAATAATAAGAAAATGGAAGACATATACAAGACCACTGATAATCTCCCTTGATCTAGGGCTCCACACAAGATCTGACCCCGTGGGGTCACAATGATCACAAAAATGGTGAGCCAAAATCCCAGAAACACACAGGGAGACCCGAAGAATGATCGGCATAGAGCTGGGACCACCGTAACAAAGGCTACCATCAGTAACACACTACGCCGCCAGGGACTCAGATCCTGCAGTGCCAGACGTGTCCCCCTGCTTAAGCCAGGACATGTCCGGCCCGTCTGAAGTTTGCTAGAGAGCATTTGGATTATACAAAATAGTATTGGGAGAATGTCATATGATCTGATGAAACCAAAGTAGAACTGTTCGGTAGAAGCAAAACTTGTCGTGTTTTGAGGAGACAGAATGCTGAGTTGCATCCAAAGAACACCATACCTACTGTGAAGCATGGGGGTGGCAACATCATGCTTTGGGGCTCTTTCTCTGCAAGGGAACCAGGACGACTGATCCAAAAGAGTACATGAAAGAGTGAATGAGGCCATGTATCGTGAGATTTTGAGTGAAAACCTCCTTCCATCAGCAAGGGCATTGAAGATGAAACATGGATGGGTCTTTCAGCATGATAATAATCCAAAGCATACCACCAGGACAACAAAGGAGTGGCTTCGTAAGAAGCATATGAATTTCCTGGAGTGGCCTAGCCATGCTCCAGATCTCAACCCCATAGAAAACCTTTGGAGGGATTTCAAAAGTGTTGCCCAGCATCAGGCCCAAAACATCTCTGCTCTAGAGGAGATCTGCATGGAGGAATGGGCCAACATACCACCAACAGTGCATGCCAACCTAGTGAAGACTTACAAAAAGCGTTTGACCTCTGTCACTGCCAACAAAGGATATATAACAAAATATTGAGATAAACTTTTGTTAATGACCAAATACTTATTTTCCACCATAATTTGCAAAATAAATCTTGCCAAATCAGACAAGGTGATTTTCTGGATGTGTTTTCTCATTTTGCCTCTCATAGTTGTGGTCTACCTATGATGTCAATTACAGGCCTCTCTCATCTTTTTAAGTGGGAGAACTTGCACAATTGGTGGTTGACTAAATACTTTTTTTCCCCACTGTATGTGTTGGAGTCCCCACGACTACATGTCTCACTGGTGTTCGACAGCCGTAACACATACAGGAATTACCTAACAGCCATGAGGCATGCAGCTGCGGGGACTCAAACATATTTTTCGAATATGCTGTTGGCACACAAGCATGCTTGGATAACACCTTATCCAAACACGTTCTCTCGTCACTAAAAATTACCTAAAAATCATGCTAATCCAATACAGGAACACAAAAAGAAAACACAGAATGACAAATGTGCAGAAGTACCCTGCAGTAACAAATATGACAGTAGTCAGCAAGTGCTGGTAAAAAGATGGCAACAAATACAGGGTATTTAGTCGATACTTTTTTTGCAAAAAAATGTATACCAAGCTACTCCACCTCGTCAAGGTAACCCTTAATGGAGCAGTCCCTATCTAATGTATTTAAAACCTGAACATATGAACAGGATTCCGACAGGCGCTTCCTAGTATGGGCACGTGGTGTAAGACACCACGTGCCCATACTAGGAAGCGCCTGTCTGAATCCTGTTCATTTAGACACTGTTCATATGTTCAGGTTTTAAATACATTAGATGGGGACTGCTCCATTAAGGGTTACCTTGACGAGGTGGAGTAGCTTGGTATACATTTTTTTTGCAAAAAAAGTATCGACTAAATACCCTGTATTTGTTGCCATGTTTTTACCAGCACTTGCTGACTACTGTCATATTTGTTCCTGCAGGTTATTTCTGCACATTTGTCATTCTGTGTTTTCTTTTTGTGTTTCAGTCAGTGGGTGGTATGAACACTGTCCGACCGACTTGTTCACATTTGTGCATGTCACATGTGTTTTTAATCCAATACAGGGCCTGATTTTACCCTAATGTCATAATTTTCTCCTGCTAAGTAAAACGCCACATGAAATATTTCCAGTTTAGCACATTTCCTAATGCTTTATAATTCCAAAGACCTAAGTGGGGTTTTATGGTATATCATGAGGCGCTGTACCGTTTTTAAATGTCATGTATATTATTTATGATATATACAATACAAAATTTGTGCCTGATCATTTTGCGCAGTATATTAAAAATGCACTTTAATATCGTCTATGTTAAAACCTATCAAATAGTTAAAATTCATAAGAGAAAATGACCTAACTTATTTATCAGATTATTACAAGGATTGCTAAGATTTGTTGTATTATAGACCATGTTTTATGTCTTGCTTATGTTAAAATTTTAAAGTGAACAGCTCCATAAGATTAGATACTTAGAAGTTTTGATCATTTATTTATCTATATTATTTTTACGTTTAGGGGCATCATGTGAATGAAAGAAACCCTTCATGCAAAGCATATCATGTTATGCCTCTCTTAAAGGGGTTGTCTCACTTTGAATCTTATTGACAGGACCGCACTGCTCCTTTACCTCTCTTACGTCTTGCTTGTCTGCTCCTAATGGTTGAGGTAGGAAATATGGATAAGCTGATGGCCTGCACTGTGTGCTTTCCGAGGCAGCTAGCACAAGCAGCTTTGCTTCTGCAACATTACAGAAGTGCAGGAGCACTGAAGATGGCCAGATCCCGTAAACCAGGCATGAGTTGTTGGGGACTTTAAAGGGAACCTATCAGCAGTTTTGATCAATATAAGTTACGGCCACTGCCTTTCAGGGCTCATCTACAGCATTATAGAATGCTGTAGATAAGCCCCCAGTCCGACCTGCAAGATAAGAAAAAATAAGTTTTATTATACTCACCCGGGTGAGTGGGGGGTCCAGTGCGGTCCGGTCCGATGGGTGTCGCAGGTTTTGGTCCGACTCCGCCCCAATTTTTGATAACCAGCTCACTATCTATAGCTGTGTACATACAGAACCTGGTGTGGGTGGGGTTAGCTTTCTCAGCTCTGCTGCTTTGCTAAATCTAATAACTCTGATTTTGTCAGAACCACTGCACCCAGTAAACTAAGCGGTACATTGTTGGATTCAGGGTCATTTTGCCTACATCAGGCTGCTCTTCTTTGACGTAGCAAAAACCTGCTGACATATTCCTTTTAAAGCTACCTGATGGGTACGATCAGACGTCTTTGTCTTGAACCATATACACAATGATAATCCAAGTATGGATGTTTATGGTGGCGTAGAGGAGAACATCATCTATACAAGGTATATGGCCATCTTTGTTAGTGCTGTCACTTCTATAGGCAGCTATTTTGTTAGCAGTTTTATGTAATCTTAAAGGGAGTTTTCCATAGAAGGTTTGTCATTTGTCAGTGCTAAATATTTATCTTTAAGAATCCCAACTAGTGTGGGGATCCGAAGTCCCCCAAATGAGTGCTCTGCTGTATGCTCACACTACTATGTACAAACTCGTCAATGCGTACATATTTGTGAAGAGGAGGAGGGGATGGAGTAGATTTGGGATCCTTTTAATAGTATCTGTAGTCAAAAGGCATCTCCTTACCTTCTCGTCAAAGTGCATAATGCTGGAAAGACTGCATAAGTATCTATAAGAGGGATGTATTAAGTCTGATATCAAAACTTAGGTTTGATGATGAAAATCTTTCACTGTAGATATGGTCTTACAACAGAATGATGCTAATGTGCCACCTGCACCATTAAGTAGAAATTGACACATCTGTATATAATTTATTTTCTTTCATGGCTCCTTTTAAACTACATGAATTTGTATAAAGATGAAATATTCTTGCAACAAATTGTCCATTTACTTCTGATATTCCTGTGTGATATAACACAAACAGTCAATAAATATTTGGATTGTAACTAATGATTTCTGTATAGTGTGCCTGAATTATTGGAAGAAAACAAAAGGCAGATCCTAAGCAAAATGTCAGGGATCACAGATTAGATCAAATGAGAGTGCAGAACATCACAAAAGAGCTATTACAGCCTTTAAAAGAAATGTCTTCATGATCAAGGGGCCCAGAAAAAGGGCCAGTGATGTGTACATCACAGATGCTAAGCATCAACTTGATAACCAGGTTCGATGGATTTGTAGGTCAATTTTATTGACTGGAATATCCATCTGACTCACCAAATCTCTTCTACTGAGGTTGAATATTTGGATCTGCCACTGCTAATTTAAGATTATTTACGGTAGTTTCTATTACATCGTTTCGTAAACCAAACAACCGCTTTTGTTCTCAACATGTGAAAAAGGGTTTACTGACAGGAATGGGCAGGTCCGATCTGCTGGTCCGGCCATGGGCCACATCAACAAGACGCCGGTACTGTTAACAGCTCTGTCCCTTACACCAGCAGGCCGCGGGACAATTTTGGCCTGCTGGAGGCCGGCGCCATGCAGGGGATGTTGGTCGGTACAATGATGTCACTGCATCTACAAGACAGGATAGAAGAGGAGACTGTGGACAGATAAATTGGGTATTACATTTTTTTTCGGTGGGCTGTGGTGACAATAATACTATGTGGGGGACATGACACAGTCACTGGCAAAGTACTGGAGGGGAGATGTGTATCACTGAGGTTGTTTGCTTCAGAGACGTGAACCTGGGGCAAAATGCTCCAGCACACTAAGGGGTTAACGGCTGAGGTTTTGTCATGATCCGAAGTGGATCTGACAGTTTAAATGCACAAAGCAACCTTTTTTTCCTTTGGCTGTGTGCCAAAGTGTGGGTTTGTCCCCGGTGGCCATTAGGATTATTGCACTGTGGTGATTTCAGTTGTAGTTTCCCCCCGGTGGCCATTAGGGTCATTGCACTTAGGTTACCTTAGTTTGTGCATGTGATTAAGTAACAGGTGTGAATGCTAGAGTGTCAGGTGTATCAATCGCTGTTGGTGATAGGTCTTCATTTGCAAGCAAGCCTGGGTGAAGGATTGAGCTAGAGGAAAGTCACGGGCAGCTCAGAGAGAGTCCTAGAGTGGATTGGTGGAGTCAGAGATGGTGTCTGCAAGGGGTGCTGGCATGGATTGGTGGAGTTCAATTATGGTGTCTGCAAGAAGGGCTGGCATGGCGTGGTGGAGTCGCAGTTATGGTGTCAGCAGGAAGTGCTTGCATGGCTTGGTGGAGTGGCGACTATGGTGTAGAGTTGCACTCAGCATGCTGGACTTAGTTGCTGAAAGCTGGACTTTTTGGCAGAAGCTGGACTCATTTTCGGGACTCTGTTAATGGACAGCTGCACATAGGTGGTGGACTCTGTTTGCTCCAAGGCTGCACTATGGTGATGGATCCGGTTGGAGGAAAAGATGCACGCAGGTGGTGGCTCTGTTGCTGGGAGCGTAAGCAACAGAGCAAAGCTAAGTGGTGTTCCCCTGTATTGTCATTTTTCCTTATGTGTTTTTAGTGCAGTGGTGGGATTAGTTTCCGCACCGACCAATTCCCTAGTGAGGGTTTAGGTGCAGGGCGAGTCAGGGTTTTGAGGTTCCTGATCGTAGCCCTGTCATGTCGGACATTGTTCGCACCAGGGTGTCCGGCAGACAGCGGTAATACCCCATCCTACCACATGGTTCTCAGCGGCGCTGGTTGATCTTCTGATCCGGCTTGGATTGGGTTAACCAGGTTGTCATTCTGGCTGAGGGCTTAGCCACGCCCTCTGTCTTTAAATTGACCTGTGTGACTATGGGCGTCGCCGACTATAGCTCTTGCCTTGTGCTAAGCGATACCGGTCTGGAGTGGTGGTCTAAGGAGCATACGGCTGCTGGTGTAGTATATTCCATTGTTGCCATTTTGGCTCCCTGTGTTGTATTATTTGGTAGCCCTTGCACATTACTGTATTCCCCTGTGTGTACGCGGTGTGGTGCATTTCCGTTATCCCTGTCCATACTTATTTGTGGGGTCTGGTGTTTGGTCTCCTCACTGGGTGGAGGGTGGTGGGTTCAGCTTAGGGCTGGACAGGAGGCAAGGACAGGGTGGAGGCCCAGGCAGGCACACCTTCAGTGTAAACCCTGGGTTGAGGGACAGACAGGGTTTCCCCTAGTCTGAGGGACACCGCAGGGGCCCGGGGTTTCAGCCTAAAGTTACCTAGGCTTCCCATGACAAGCCCGGACATTATAGTCGGCCCAAAAAGAAGAGAAAAAAAAAAAGGAATTATTTACCATGGATCCTATAGTCTCCATAACCAAGCAGCTGGAGGCTTTCTCCATACAGGTCACTGAACTGAGGGGGGCGGTCCAGCATCAAGGCCTGTCAGTTCCTGCTGTGTAAACTGAGGCAGCAGTCAGGGCAGCTGAACCTAAGTTACCTCTCCCTGAACGATTTTTCTGGTGATCGCTGTAAGTTCTTTGTATTTCGTGAATCCTGCAAATTGTATTTTCGCATGCATCCACTCTCCTCAGGAAATGAGGCTCAGCGTGTGGGCTTGGTAGTTTCCTTGCTGGGTGGTGATCCACAAGCATGGGCCTTTTCACTACCTTCTGATTCAACTGCATTTGAGTCCGTAGACCTTTTTTTTTTTTTTCTGCTCTGGGTTTAATCTATGACGATCCTGACAGACTGGCGTTAGCAGAGTCTAAAATACGCTCTCTACTCCAGGGTGAGCGACTGGCGGAGGATTATTGTACGGAATTTCGTCGCTGGGCTGTGGACACGCAATGGAATGACCCTGCACTAAGGAGTCAATTTTTGCATGGGGTTTCTGAAAGGGTTAAACAAGCTCTGCTAATGTATGAGACTCCCGCTTCTCTGGAGGCTGCTATGGTGCTTGTAGTACGCATTGATCGCCGCTTTCGTCAGAGGTCGCAGGAGACGTTGCCTGTGGGGGGAGGGGCAGTCTCTGGTGAGGTTGCCTCGGGTGAATCCGTGGAACCTATGCAGATCTGCAGATCGCTGGTATATCACATACACATAATAACAAGCATAAATGTCCCTTGCCCAGAAAGCAAGGGGTCTGTTTTTTTGTGGCAAAAAAGGACATTTTATTAATGCTTGCCCCCAGGTACCTAAGAAAGACGTGCCGGCGGAAAACTGCTAGGCTCAGAGGGTTTGGAGGAGTCTAGTCTGAGCCTTTGCATATCCTCCGTGGTGGTCTCCCAGTGTATGCTCCCTGCCGAGGTAGTTATCGGGGGCCAAGAGCTGTCGATTACTGTATTTGTAGATAGTGGTTCAGCCGCTAATCTCATTGATGAAAAGTTTGCGCGTACTGCGGGATTTAAGGTGGAGACGCTGCCTAATCCTATCCGGGAGGTTACCATCAATGCCTCCCCTCTCTCACAAGGGGAGATGAAAGAGTTTGTGGCTGATGTAAAACTCCACATTGGGGTCCTACACTCTGAGCGGGTAATGTGTAAGGTGCTCAGTAATTTACCTGCTCAGGTAGTTCTGGGGTTTCCATGGTTGTCTATGCACAATCCGGTGATTGATTGGAAAACCCAGGACATAATTCAGTGGTGCAGATACTGCCAGGAGAGTTGTCTGGCCACGTGTATCTCCGCTGTGACTCCCAGCATTCCGGAGCCACTGCTGGACTTTGCTGATGTATTTTCTGAAAGAGGTTGTTCAGCGCTGCCACCGCACCGACCCTATGACTGTGCCATTAGGTTAAAACCGGGGGCCAAGTTACCAAAAGCCAAGATGTTTAATATCTCAGGTCCTGAGAGGCAAGCTCTCAAAGAATACATTGCAGAAAGTCTAAGCAAAGGGCACATCAGGCCTTCATCATCCACATTGGCGGCGGGGTTCTTCTTTGTCAAGAAGAAAGATGGCGGATTACGCCCGTGTCTGGATTTCAGGGAACTCAACCAGATTACGGTTCGTGACCCCTACCCGATGCCACTGATACCCGATTTGTTCAACCAGGTGTCTGGTGCCAAATGGTTTTCCAAGCTTGACCTCAGGGGGGCGTACAATCTCATAAGAGTCCGTCAAGGGGATGAATGGAAAACATGCAAAACAGAAGCCGCGGAGACACCATCACATGTTTCTCAACGCAAGCAATGACTAGCCAGGTCTTTCACCGGGAAGGAACAACCACGGGAAGGGCAGTCTCCAATGAAGGAAACCACCTATGCCAAAACATGGTATCCATCCAGAGACAGCTGTTTCGGGGTATTTGCCCCTCATCAGTGTGGAGTAGGAAACTGGCTAGTAGGAGCAATGCCTAGTAGAAGACTGTGAAAAATGAGGATGATTGACCTCATGGAGATCAACATCCAACACTGCGGAGACACCATCACGTGTTTCTCAACGCAGTGATTCTAGAGCACTGCCCCCATCCCTTATGGGAAATATGTAAAACATGCAAAACAGAAGCCGCGGAGACACCATCACATGTTTCTCAACGCAAGCAATGACTAGCCAGGTCTTTCACCGGGAAGGAACAACCACGGGAAGGGCAGTCTCCAATGAAGGAAACCACCTATGCCAAAATATGATTAATGGAAGACAGCATTTAATACCCCTGAGGGTCATTTTGAGAATTTGGTGATGCCATTTGGGTTGACAGGCGCGCCAGCAGTATTTCAACATTTCATATATGATGTCTTTTCTCATCTCTTGGGGAAATTTGTTATTATATACCTTGATGACATTCTTATTTACTCACGCGACCGTGATGCACACATAGAGCATGTTAGGCAGTTGCTCAGGGAAAACAAGCTCTATGCCAAGCTTGAGAAATGTGTATTTGTCGTCCAAGAATTACCTTTTTTGGGTTATGTAATTTCCGCCTCAGGGTTTAAAATGGACACCGCTAAGGTGCAAGCGGTGCTGCAGTGGGATCGGCCTGATAATCTCAAGGCGCTTCAGCGATTCCTGGGCTTTTCCAACTATTATAGGAAATTTATTAAGAATTTTTCTATGATTGCTAAGCCGCTCACCGACATGACTAAAAAAGGTACCAATTTTTCTGACTGGTCTGAGGATGCTGTCCGCGCGTTTGAATTCGTCAAAAACAGTTTTGCTTCAGCTCCCATCCTGGTTCAGCCTGATGTCTCCCTACCATTTACCGTGGAGGTGGATGCATCTGAGGTTGGAGTGGGGGCGGTACTGTCTCAGGGTCCATCCTTGGGCGAATTGCATCCGTGTGCCTACTTCTCCAAGAAACTGTCGCCGGCCGAGCGTAATTACGATATTGGTAACAGGGAATTGTTGGCCATCAAGTTGGCATTTGAGGAATGGCGACACTTCTTGGAGGGGGCTGTCCATCAGATTACTGTTATAACAGACCATAAGAATCTGCTTTATTTAGAGTCTGCTAAACGCCTGTCCCCCAGACAGGCTCGCTGGGCGTTATTCTTCACCCGGTTCAATTTTTTTGTGACATACCGACCAGGTTCTAAGAATACTAAGGCGGACGCCTTGTCCAGATGTTTTCCGGGTGAAGAGCCACGTGAGGATCCGGTGCCTATCCTCCAAAAGGGAGTTGTGGTCTCGGCTCTCACGACAGTGGTTGAGGCAGAGATTGCTGATGCTCAGGAGGAGGTACCGCCGGATCTGCCTCCTAATAAATCATTTGTGCCACTACACCTATGCTTAAAAGTGTTAGGGGAACATCACGATACTGTCCTGGCGGGTCACCCAGGAGTTAAGGGAACTCTGGAACTTGTATCGTGTCGTTTTTGGTGGCCCAAAATCCAGCAGGACGTGGCCTCATATGTGTCAGCCTGTACCACGTGCGCACGGGCCAAGACACCACGCTCCCGTCCTGCTGGCACATTGCATCCTCTCCTTGTGCCCAGTAAGCCATGGACTGAGATTTCCATGGATTTCATTACGGATTTGCCCTCCTCGGCTGGGAACACGGTCATTCTGGTAATAGTTGATCGGTTCTCTAAAATGTCGCATTTCGTTGCTTTGCCATCTTTGCCCAATGCGAAGACCCTTGCTCAGGTATTTATTCGCGAGGTGGTCAGACTTCATGGTGTCCCGTCTGACATTGTATCTGATAGAGGTACACAATTTGTGGCAAAATTTTGGAGAGCTTTTTGTTCACGCCTAGGGATTAAATTGTCTCATTCATCGGCTTTCCATCCTCAGTCGAATGGGCAGACTGAGCGTATGAACCAAAACCTGGAACAATACTTACGCTGTTTTGTGTCTGACAATCAGGAAGAGTGGTCGGCATTTCTTCCTCTGGCTGAATTCGCGATAAACAATCATTATCAGGAATCGTCTGGGGAATCTCCTTTCTTTTGTGTTTATGGTCAACATCCCCAATTCTGTACCTTGCGCCAAGGGAGCTCTGCGGGCGTCCCTGAGGAGGACCAGTTGGGAGCACAATTGTTATCCGTTTGGAGGAGAGTAAAGCAGCGCTTGCTGAATGTAGGTTCTAGGTATAAACGTGTGGCTGACGGTAGACGTGTGCCTGGTCCGGACCTGTGTGTGGGTGATTGGGTGTGGTTGTCTACTAGGAACATCAAACAAAATACCATCGCTTAAGTTGGGGCCCAGGTTCATTGGTCCATTTAGGATCTCCGCAATTATCAACCCTGTGGCATTTCGTTTAGAGTTACCGGCCGTATACAGGATACATAATGTGTTTCACAAGGCGTTACTTAAGAAAGTCGTGGGTGCTGTTGATGTTTCTCCCGTGCCACCACCTCCCGTCTTGGTGGATGGCACGTTGGAGTTTGAGGTGTCCAAGGTGGTTGACTCTCGGGTAGTGCGTCGCACCCTACAGTACCTGGTCCACTGGCGTGGCTATGGTCCTGAGGAGAGGACTTGGGTGCCGGCCTCGGACATACATGCGGACCGACTGATTACAGTGTTTCATCGCCGCCATCCGGACAAGCCGGGTCCTCGACATTGTGAGGTTCCTGGGGTCCCTCGTAGAAGGCGGGGTACTGTCATGTCGGACACTGTTCACACCAGGGTGTCCGGCAGACAGCGGTAATACCCCATCCTACCACATGGTTCTCAGCGGCGCTGGTTGATCTTCTGATCCGGCTTGGATTGGGTTAACCATGTTGTCATTCTGGCTGAGGGCTTAGCCACGCCCTCTGTCTTTAAATTGACCTGTGTGACTATGGGCGTCGCCGACTATAGCTCTTGCCTTGTGCTAAGCGATACCGGTCTGGAGTGGTGGTTTAAGGAGCATACGTTTGCTGGTGTAGTATATTCCATTGTTGCCATTTTGCCTCCCTGTGTTGTATTATTTGGTTGCCCTTGAACATTACTGTATTCCTTGTGTGTACGCGGTGTGGTGCATTTCCGTTATCCCTGTCCATACTTATTTGTGGGGTCTGGTGTTTGGTCTCCTCACTGGGTGGAGGGTGGTGGGTTCAGCTTAGGGCTGGACAGGAGGCAAGGACAGGGTGGAGGCCCAGGCAGGCACACCTTCAGTGTAAACCCTGGGTTGAGGGACAGACAGGGTTTCCCCTAGTCTGAGGGACACCGCAGGGGCCCCGGGGTTTCAGCCTAAAGTTACCTAGGCTTCCCATGACAAGCCCGGTGCTGAACCGGCCTAGGGAACATTAGGACTGTTGAGACATTGACTCAGGGGAGTGCAGGTATGTCTCCACGTCCCTACTCCCTATCGCAGGGCCACCATTGTTATTGTTACCCAGGTTTCCCTTATTTAAATTCGCCTTACTGGAGGCGGGGTTTCCAGATTGATGCGTTACGTGTATTACCTAAATTCGCCTGTTGGAGGCGGCGTATCCAGCTGCACGTCTTATTTAAATTCGCCCCACTGGAGGCGGTGTATCCAGGGTCACGCGTGTCATCTAAATCCGCCCTGCTGGGGGAGCTGTGTCCAGCCGCGCGTGATTGTGACAGGTTTTTTTTTTTTTTGTGAACAGCTGAAGAGTGCAAGATGTGGACCAGCCTGGTGGACCATTAATGCAAAATGCGGAACATGCTGGGAGACCATTACTGAAAGAAGGGTTCCAGGCTGGGGGACATTTACTGCAAGATGGGGATCAGGCTGAGGGACATTACTCTAAGATGGTGACCAGGATGGGGGAAATTGCTACAAGATGTTGGCCAGAATTACTATATGGTGATAATTGTAAGACTATTACTGTATGATGCCAATTGGGGGACAAGAAAAGAAAAAAAAATGCTTGAAAACTATCGCCACTAAAAATGCTGTTTTATGTACAAACTAAAGTAAACGGAAAAGTGAACGTTTGTTATCGCCACATCTGTAATGACCCAAGTTATAAAATTGCACCATAACCCATACGGTTAATGCCATTTAAGGACATTAAATACATTGCAAGCCAAAAATGTGAAAATCAAATGCTGTATAGAAAAAAATAGCACTAAAAATATCATCTCATCTTGCAAAGAATGTGACCCATCAAATTCGAATTTTTTTATGTGCACGCCATATACCCAGTCGCGTTTGAGACCCCTGGTGTAGGGGACTGGTCATAGCACTATGTGTTTTGTGTAGAGGTGGAATGTGAGGAGAGTCCTGGAAAAAAAAAGAGCCAAAGATGTTTCTGTGTTACATTTTGAAGGAATAAGTTATAAATGGAAGACGTGATCATGACTTTCTGGGCCGAATGGAAGAGAAAGTGAATGACTGCGATCAGCGAGAACATCACTGATGAGAACCTTTACAGGCAGTGTCAGACTGACGTGAATGGGGTCCACCCTATAGCTATATGCAAATATCTGTTAGCCATTAACCCTGCTATAGTGGAGGGTTGACTGTAAAACACAGGCGCCTGCACGTCTACTGTGCGCACACCATAACTGGGATGTATAATTATGGTAGTTTGCATTAAAGGGTTCTTTGATGAAAACAAATTATCATGGATCCACAAGTTAGGTAGGTGATAACTTATTGATCGGTGGGATCCAACCATTGGAAACTGCACTGATTGAAAGAATGGGGAACTTTTATCCCCATTTTAAAATGGAGCAGCAGATGTTGGATGTCTGACCGCAGCTCCATTCATCCTCGTTGGGGGCTTCCAGAAAAAGCCAAGTGCAGCCAATTATAGAATAAACGAATCTGTGGTCGTACATGCTGCTCCATTCTAATGGGGATTAAAGGCTGCAGATCGGTGCAGGTCCCAGCAGTCGGGCCCCCAACAAATAAATCATTTATTATCACTTATCCTTTGGCCACGTTCACACATTCAATATCTGGTCAATATTTTACATCAGTATTTAAGTCAAAACCAGGAGAGGAACAATCATAGGAAAAGTATAATAGAAACACATCATCACCCCTTCTGTATTTATCACCCACTCCTGGTTTTGGTTTACAAATACTGAGGTAAAATACTGACCAAATACTGAATGTGTGAACGTAGCCTTAGGATTGGTGATTAAAGTATTTTGCGGATTATAAAACACTCCGGATTATAAGATGCACCCCAAATTTTGAGGAGAAAAATAGGAAAAAAACTATTTTTAATAAAATGGTGGTGCATCTTATAAACCAATGCGTCTTATTGCTTACCGGGGGTGGTGGCTGCGGTGAAGCAGGGTCGCCGCTGGAGGATGCAAGAATGGAGCGTTGCTGCAGGCCACAGGCTGGAATGAGAGGGTGTACCGATGTGTGGCACGCCACTGCAGGTGCCCGCTGCTGCACGGTGTCTCCGGTGGTGCGGGGGCTCTGCCGACATTTTGTGAAAGGCCAGAGCCCCCGCAGTTCCATTGTTTCCTATGCGGTGGACTCTGGGGAAAATGGCTGCCGGGGCAACGCATGCGCAGATGGAGATTTTGGTACCAAGATCTTGGGAGATGAGATCTCAGCACTGCACATCCGAACACTCCCTCATCCTAGCACTCCCTCATCCTAGCCTGCAGCAAGGCTACACTCTTTCATCCTCCATCAGCGACCCTGCTCCACCGCGGCCGGTAAGGTATATCCGCATTATAAATTTTGGGGGAAAAAGTGCGTCTTATAATCCGCACTTGTTTTCACTGTAGAACCACTGTAAGTGAATATTTGCACATGGAAACACGAGAAGCAATGGAATGAAACTGAAAGGGAAAAGATACAGGTTAGGTATTAGAAAAAACTTTTTGACTTTGAGGGTGATCAATGAGTGGAACAGGCTGTCACGAGAGGTGGTGAGTTCTCCTTCAATGGAAGTATTCAAACAGAGGATGGACAGATATCTGTCTGAGATGGTTTAGTGAATCCTGCGCTACACTGAGCAGTGTGTTGGACGCAATGACTCTGGAGGTCCCTTCCAACTCTAAAATTCAATTATTCTATGATATACAGTTGTCACATGCGGGAATTTCAGCCACTGGGCCGCATTATAGACTTATTCCCGATCGCCGTTTCAAAACACTGATGATGGAATAAGTCCCCTTAACAACTGGCGTTTTTATGCGTATCGGTGGTCTTTAAGGGTTAAATACACAATTTACATTACACAAACTATAATCTTGACAGTCATAAATGACAAAAACATTGCTCAGAAAACAATAGACACAGAACGTGACTTAAGGTACTGTCACAATTAAATCATAGAATCATAGAATCGTAGAGTTGGAAGGGACCTCCTGGGCCATCTGGTCCAACCCCCTGCTCAAAGCAGGATTCGCTAAATCATCCCAGTTAGATGTCTGTCCAGCCTCTGTTTGAAGACTTCCATTGAAGGAGAACTCACCACTTCTCGTGGCAGCCTGTTCCACTCATTGATCACTCTAACTGTCAAAAAGTTTTTTCTAATATCTAATCTGTGTCTCCTCCCATTCAGCTTCATCCCATTGCTTCTAGTCTTTCCTTGTGCAAATGAGAATAAAGTTGATCCTTCTACAATGTGACAGCCCTTTAGATATTTGTAGACAGCTATTAAGTCTCCTCTCAGTCTTCTCTTTTGCAAACTAAACATTCCCAAATCCTGCAACCTTTCCTCATAAGACAGGGTTTGCAGACCGGTCACCATTCTGGTCGCTCTTTTCTGAACTTGCTCCAGTTTGTTGATGTCTTTTTTAAAATGTGGTGCCCAAAATTGGACACAATATTCCAGATGAGGTCTGACCAAAGAGGAGTAGAGGGAAATAATGACTTCACGTGATCTAGACTGTATGCTTCTGTTAATACATCCTAGAATTGCATTTGCCTTTTTTGCTGCTGCATCACACTGTTGACTCATATTCAGTCTGTGATCTATTAGTATACCCAAGTCTTTTTCACATGTGCTGTCACTTAGCCCTATTCCTCCCATTCTATATATGCTTTTATCATTTTTATTGCCCAGATGTAGTACTTTGCATTTCTCCCTGTTAAAAACCATTCTGTTAGTTGCTGCCCACTTCTCCAGTTTATTTAAATCTTTTTGAATCCTCTCTCTCTCTTCTCTAGTATTAGCTATCCCTCCTAGCTTTGTGTCATCAGCAAATTTAATCAGTTTACCCTCAATTCCTTCATCTAAATCGTTGATAAAGATGTTGAACAATACAGGGCCCAGGACAGAGCCCTGTGGTACCCCACTTGAGACATTCTTCCAACTGGATGTGCAGCCATTTACGACCACTCTTTGGGTCCGATCACTAAGCCAGTTATGAATCCACCTAACAGTTGCCTTGTCCATTCCATACTTAGTCATTTTTTCAATAAGGATTGTATGAGAGACTTTGTCAAATGCTTTGCTGAAGTCAAGATATACTATATCTACAGCATTTCCTTGATCCACCCAATCAGTAATACCATCATAGAAGGAAATTAAATTAGTCTGACATGACTTATTAGTTACAAACCCATGCTGACTCTGTTTAATCACTTCATTCTTATCCAGGTACTGACATACATGTTGTTTAATAATTTGTTCAAAGATCTTTCCTGGTATAGAAGTCAGACTCACCGGCCTATAGTTGCCTGGGTCCACCTTCTTCCCCTTTTTGAAGATAGGAAAAACATTTGCTCTTCTCCAGTCTTCTGGCACTTCTCCTGTTCTCCAAGAATTTTCAAAGATTATGGAGAGGGGTTCAAAAATTTCTTCTGCTATCTCCTTCAGTACTCTGGGGTGTAATTCATCTGGACCTGGAGACTTGAATACATTTAGGTTAGCTAAGTGTTTCCTCACTATCTTTCTGTTTATAGATATCCTGGATTCTTCTATTCCCTTAATAGGACAGTGAATAACAGTTGATGTTACATTTCCTTTCTGAGAGAAAACAGATGCAAAATAGGAATTTAAAAGTTCAGCCTTCTCAACATCCTGTCTTACCATTTCATCATTTTCATCCTGTAAAAATCCTATAGCATCTTTGACTTTTCTTTTACTTTTGACATATCCCCAAAATCCTTTATTATTGCTTTGGACATCTCTTGCAAGCCTCAATTCATTTTCAGCTTTAGCTAATCTGATTTGTGCCTTGCAGGTTCTGCAGACAGCATTATATTCTTCTTTAGATATGCCTCCTTTCCATTTTATAAACATTTTTTGCTTCCTTTTTAGCATGTGCTTAAGTTCTGTGTTCATCCATCCTGGTTTCCTTAAATGCTTCCTATTCTTCCCTCTTTTCGGAATTGTTAACAACTGTGCTTTGAGAACTTCATTTTTCAAGATTTCCCATCCTTCCTGGACATTTTTGTCTTTAAGGATATCCAGCCATTGGATCCCTCCAATTCTCTTTCTGAATCCCTTAAAATCTGCCTTTCTGAAATCTAACCTTGACGTTTGAGTCTTCACAGGTCTTCCGCCTCTAGTTATCCAAAATTCTAAAATAGCATGGTCGCTACCTCCTAGGGTCCCAGCCACTTTTACCTCCTCAACCATTTCCTCCCTGTTTATAAGGATTAGATCCAAGGTAGCAGTTCCCCTTGTTTTCTCCTTTACCTTTTGGAAGATAAAGTTGTCAGCAAGAGAGGATAAGAATTTCCTTGACCTGTTAGTTTTGCCTGAGAGAGATTCCCAACAAATGTCTGGATAGTTGAAATCTCCCATGACAACTATGTCATATTTTTTGGAGAACTTGGCCATTTGATGCATAAAGAGTTCATCCATATCTTCAGCTTGCACAGGCGGCCTGTAGTAAATGCCTACAATGGTGTAACATGCACAACGATATGGAACGCTGGTGCATCGCTAAGTGGTCGCTAGTGAGCTGCCACACAGGCAGATCTCACCAGCGACATAGCAGGGGACGGGGGTCGCTACTTACCTGTCAGGCGAGGCGATCCTGACGTCCTCCCGCCCGCGTCCACGCGTCGCTCGTCGGCGCCACAGGAAGCCCAGCAGGAAGCTGACGACGAGAAACGGCCCAGGCCATTCTCGCGCGATCAGCGATAATCAGCGGGGGAGCCGGTCGGAGGTAAGCATCACACATAGTGATATCGCTAGCAATATCGCTGCTGCGTCACAAAACCAGTGACGTTACAGCGATATTGCTAGCGATATCGCTTAGTGTGACAGGGCCTTAAGATCTACAAAAGATTGTACACAGAGAACCTTATACAGTCCTACTCAAACTTCTTGGGTGCCAATAACAATTAGTACAAAATGTGGAATATCTCCTAAAAAATGAATCGAGTGAAACAGATTTTTTGTATAGAGCAATCGTGTAAAATACAAAAGAGAAAATGGTGAACAAGAATTTAAAACAAAAACAATGGGAGGGAAAAATAGATAAACCTAAAGCTTGCTGTGACACTGGTATTGGCAACCTTTACATTAAATTAGTATGGAAACATATTTTGACTTGCCTATGGTAAATCACAAATGAGAAACACCCATCATTAATTGTTGGTGAGCCTGTGTTTTATAAAGCCACTTATTAGGCCCTGTTCCATTGTCACAGTGGAGAAGACAAAGGAGCTGTCTGAGGACATCAGAACTGCTATTATTAGCAAACACAAGACTTTCAAAAGGTATAAGGCCATCTCCAAAGACCTTGGTATCCCAGTTTCAACAATGTGCAATATTATTAAGAAGTTTGCCAAACATGTAACCTGTCAAGAACCTCCCTGGACGTGGGGAAAGAGAAAAATTTAAATAGATGTTTTCGAAGGTTGGTGCGAATGGTGGAAAAAACAACACGTCAAATATCCAAAAACTTGAAGGCCAACCTGGAACAGTCTAGGGTTATAATTTCAACAAATACTATAGACCGCACACTAAACCTAGCAGAGCTTTATGTGCGATGGCCAAGGAAGAAACCATTGCTGAAGAAAAGACGAAAAAGGAATAACTGATCTATGTCAAAGAGTACCTTGACAAACCACAATCATTCTGGGAAAATGTTCTGTGGACAGATGAAACAAAAAGAGCTTTTAGCAGTACAATGCAAGTTTGTTTACAGATGGTGCAATTAAACTTATAAGTAAAAGAACATACCACCAACAGTTAAGCATGGTAGAGGATCCATAATGCTGTGGGGTTAGGTTGCTGTGTCTCGTAGTGAAAACCTTGACCGTATCACAGGAATCATGAAATCAGAGAACTAGCAAGAGACTTTAGAATTAAGTGTCGTACCCAGTGGTTTGAGTTGAATATCATGGGTCCTCTAGCAAGGCAATGACCCAAAGCACACAACCTAAAGTACACAGGGATGGTTGAAAAAGAAAAAATGGACTGCTCTAGAATGGCCAGCAATGAAATGTTACCTCAACAAAGTGAGGAAGGTGCCAGGAAGGGCGCCGAAACGCGTAGGAAGGAATAAAGAAGTACTTTGTTACTACATCTTGCATCCCAGGTGATTTTGTGGATTCAGCAGCGCGGACTGTGGCACATCTTGCTTCCCATATTCTCTGGCAGTTTTTCCACTTTGGAGTGGTCGGTGGAGGTCCTGTAGCAGCTGATACTGTGTTATGTCTTCAAGCCAGTTGTGGGTCACACAACTGGAATAGGTGAGTGGAACTGCATTACACCACTCACATCGTAGTGTCACTAGTGATAGGGCACTATTGCGCCTCTTGTTCCCCCACCCTTTTTGTATTGAAGAAGCTTATATATGGCTACAAGAAACATTTGGAGTCTGTCATCAATGCCAAAGGGTGTGCAACCAAGTATTAATTAGGGGTGCCTTATTGCTGCACATGCTGTTCATTCTGTTTCTTCTTTGAAATTGCAACATGTACAGTAAGTTGAAAAACAATGTTTTATTATTGTATTACTTTGGACCACTAGTTAAAAAATCCTAAGGATATAACTGTGGTACATTTCCATTTATTTCTGAAGATATTGTACAGTCTATGAAAAAAGGGGTGCCAGTAATGATGAGCAGGACTAGAAAAATGTAAAGAATTTTATTAAGCAATACAATTATGTTGTGGTACCGTGTTAGCCAGAAAAAATTATGTGAATACCTTTATGCCCAAAAATATAATATCACTAGCTGAAGAACCCGGCGTTGCCTGGGCATAGTAACTAACTGTGGTTAGTTATAACAAATTATAATGATTATCTTCCATCCCATAGTTCCTTACCCATACACCCATCATACATATCCTATAACCCATAGTCCCGTGCCCATATACCCATCATACATTTCCTCCATCCCATAGTCCAGTGTCCATATACCCATCATACATATCCTCCATCCCATAGTCCAGTGCCCATATACCCATGATACATATCCACCATTGCATAGTCCCGTGCCCATATACCCATCATACATATCCGCCATCCCATAGTCCCGTGCCCATATACCCTTCATACATATCCTCCATCCCATAGTCCAGTGCCCATATTCCCATCATACATATCCTCCATCCCATAGTCCCGTGCCCATATACCCATCACACATCCTCCATCCCATATACCCATTATGACATCTTCGCCATGGCAACCATTCTGACATGATTGTCGCCATGGCAACCATTCTGACATGATCGTCGCCATGGCAACCTATTATGACATCATCGATACATACACACACACTCAGCTTTATTTATATATATATATATATAGATAACACTGTACATATCTATCTTAAGTATTTACTGTGTATAGTGTCATACCATTATGCAGATAAAACTCTAAAGATAATATAAATAAAATAGACATAGGTCAAAAAAAATATCTGCAGAAGTATCTGATAGCATTTGTAAGGAAAGCCAATCCATATCATAAAGGAGCATGACAATTCACATATTTTTTCTAGACTAACCAGGGCAGGGTGTGTGAGAAGCAGTGAGCAGACGGTTGCAGGACATGGGGATAAAGCTGCTGCGGCAGGAAGGGGCCCCAGGCTGGAGAGTAGTACAGTCAGGTACCAGCTCAACAGAATCAAACTCAGGATGGATCCAGGGTCCAAGACCGGGGCGGAAGCAGCTGAGAATGGCGTTCCTGGCACCTTTCCCAATTGGGACCGGCCGAGGGGCTGACAGGGAGCTGGTGACGTGGAAGGCACAGATGGGACATGGACTGTCCAAGGAGGCTGCCGGGACAGCAGGTAAAAGGAAAGCACGGATAGGACACAGATTGTCCAAAGAGATGGCAGGGATTGCCGGGAGAAAAGAGAGGGGGATTACAGGAAGAATAGAGTCTGCCCGGAAGGAAGGGAAAGCGCAGGATATGTGGCTCTGTGTGAATCGTGCTGCTAAAGTGATGAGTGCCCTTTGTATTAGTAAAGTTGAACTGTTTGAAAAGGACTGTGACTCTGAAGCTTTTTGTGAGAACCGTGGATCTGAAGCTGGAATGACAGACAACTTCAGCGATTGTCGTGAGTGTTCTACTACACACACAGCAGGAGAGACATTGTAGTTCATCTGTGGGGCGCCAGGATGTGGGAACCGTACAGCCTGTTACCACGACTACCACCCTGGCTGCCTTACAATTACAACAAACACATTTGATTTCTCACATTTTAGGCATCGACCCCTCTATCCTCAACCTGCACAAACTCCTTATCCTGCTGATACCCCAGTACTGAGCCGCTGCTGCCGCCATATGTTTCCCTATAACTATACATACTATGTGGTACTGTGTGGCCTCTAGATGGTAAAACAAACATCTAAAATATATTAATGCCATATGCAAGTGCCCTAGAAAACAGTGCCCACTTTTGCCCCTAGAAAGTAATAATTCCCTTTGTGTATCCCTTTGACAGTCACAATAACCAGAGTGCCCCTATAACAAGTGCTCACTTAACACTTAATAATGTTAGGAGTCTCCCCCTATACAACTCACCTAATCACAGTATGATGCTCTCCTATACACAGTATAATGCCCCCACACAGTATACTGACTCCTTAGTTGCCCCCAAACTGTTTGATGACTGTAGATGGCCATCACACTGTACAAGTACCCCACATTAGCTCCAACATCGTATGATGGCCCCCTCACTGTAATCCCCACACTGTATGATAGCCCCCTAAATTGCCTCCATATAGTATAACTAGCTGAAGAGCCCGGCGTTGCCTAGGCACAGTAACTAACTTAGTTATAACAAAATATAATGATTATCCTCCATCCAATAGTCCCGTGCCCATATACCCATAATACATATCCTCCATGTCATAGTCCCGTGCCCATATACCCATCACGCATATCCTCCATCCCATAGTCCAGTGCCCATATACCCATCATGCAGATCCTCCATCCCATAGTCCAGTGCCCATATTCCCATCATGCATATCCTCCACACCATAGTCCAGTATCCATATACCCATCATACATATCCTCTATCCCTTAGTCCAGTATCCATATACCCATCATACATATCCTCCATCCCATAGTCCAGTGCCCATATTCCCATCATGCATATCCTCCATCCCATAGTCCAGTATCTATATACCCACCATACATATACTGCATCCCATAGTCCAGTACCCATATACCCATCATGCATATCCCCCATCCCATAGTCCAGTATCCATATACCCATCATGCATATCCTCCATCCCATAGTCCAGTATCCATATACCCATCATACATATCCTCCATCCCATAGTCCAGTATCCATATACCCATCATGCAGATCCTCCATCCCATAGTCCAGTATCCATATACCCATCATACATATCTTCTATCCCTTAGTCCAGTATCCATATACCCATCATGCATATCCTCCATCCCATAGTCCAGTATCCATATACCCATCATGCATATCCTCCATCCCATAGTCCAGTATCCATATACCCATCATATATATCCTCCATCCCATAGTCCCGTGCCCTTATACCCATCACACATCCTTCATCCCATAGTTCCGTGCCCATATACCCATTATGACATCTTCTCCATGGCAACCATTCTGACATCATCGCCGCCATGGCAACCTATTATGACATAACTGTCACCATTGCAACCTATTATGACATCATCGTCACCATGGGAACCATTTTGACGACATTGTCGATGATACACACATACACACACATAATGCTCTCCCCATAGGCCTCCATATTGTATAATGCACTCCCCATAGGTCTCCATATTTTATAATGTACTCCCTATAGGCTTCTGCACATAGGCCTTAATGCATAGTATAATGCACTCCCATAGGCCTCTATATAGTAAAATGCACTCCCCATAGTCCTCCATATAGTATAAAGCACTCCCCATAGTTCTCCATAAAGTATAATACTCTCCTCATAGGCTTCTGTACAGTAAAATACACGCTACAAAGGCCCCTACATAGTATAATACACTTTCCATAGGCCTTTATACAGTATAATGAACTCTCCATAGGCCTCTATACAGTATATTGCACTCCCCATATTCTTCTATATAGTATAATGCATTCCCCATATTTCTCCATATAGTATAATGCATTTCCCATAGGCCTTTATATAGTATGATACACAGTCCATAAGCCTCCATACAGTATAATGCACTCCCTATAAACCTCTGTATAGTATATTTTCCCCATAGGCCTCCATATTGTAAAATGCATTCCTCATAGTCCTCTATATAATATGATGCACTCCCCATAGGCCTCCATATAGTATAATGCACTCCCCATAGGCCTCCATATAGTATAATGAACTCCCCATAGATCTCTATATTGTATAATACACTCTCCATAGATCTCTATATAGTATAATACACTCTCCATAGGCTTCTATATAGCATAATGTACTCCTCATAGGACACTCTATTATTATTATTTATTTTTATAGCGCCATTTATTCAATGGCGCTTTACATGTAAGGAGGGGTATACATAATAAAAACAAGTACAATAATGTTAAACAATACAAGTCATAACTGGTACAGGAGGAGAGAGGGCCCTGCCCGCAAAGGCTCACAATCTACAAGGGATGGGTTAGAATACAGTAGGCGACGGTAGAGCTGGTCATGCAGCGGTTTGGTCGATTGGTGGTTACTGCAGGTTATAGGCATGTCGGAAGAGTTGGGTCTTCAAGCTCTTTTTGAAGGTTTCGATGGTAGGTGAGATGTTGTGGTAGAGAGTTCCAGAGTAGGGGTGATGCGCAAGAGAAATCTTGTATGCGATTGTGGGAAGAGGAGATAAGAGGGGAGTAGAGAAGGAGATCTTGTGAGGATCGGAGGTTGCATGCAGGAAAGTACCGAGAGACGAGGTCACAGATGTATGGAGGAGACAGGTTGTGGATGGCTTTGTATGTTAGGGTTTTGTACTGGAGTCTCTTTGCAATGGGGAGCCAGTGAAGGGATTGACAGAGGGGAGAAGCTGGGGAATAGCGGGGGGACAGGTGGATTAGTCGGGCAGCAGAGTTTAGAATAGATTGGAGGGGTGCGAGAGTGTTCGAGGGGAGGCCACAGAGCAGGAGGTTGCAGTAGTCAAGGCGGGGTGATGAGGGCATGGACTAGGGTATTTGCAGATTTTTGGTTGCGAAATGAACGGATTCGTGAAATATTTTTGAGTTGAAGTCAGCAGGAAGTGGAAAGGGCTTGGATATGTGGTTTGAAGGAGAGATCAGCGTCAAGGATTACCCCGAGGCAGCGAGCTTGTGGGACTGGGGAGAGTGGGCAGCCATTTACTGTAATGGATAGGTTCGTTGGGGGGGTCATGTGAGATGGGGGAAAGATGATGAATTCTGTTTTGTCCATGTTAAGTTTCAGAAATCTAGCGGAGAAGAAGGATGAAATAGTGGACAGACATTGAGGGATTCTGGTTAGTAGGGAGGTGATATCTGGTCCAGAGATGTAGATCTGTGTGTCATCAGCATAGAGATGATACTGAAAGCCATGTCCCAGGCCAAAGGTGTAAATGGAGAAGAGCAGGGGTCCTAGGACTGAACCTTGTGGGACTCCGACAGATAGGGGGCGAGGTAAGGAGGTGGCGTGTGAGTGGGAGACACTGAATGTCCAGTCTGTTAGGTATGATGAGATCCAGGATAGGGCCAAGTCTGTGATGCCAAGGGATGAGAGGGTCTGTAATAATAGGGAATGGTCCACTGTGTCAAAGGCAGCCGACAGGTCCAGGCGGAGGACAGAGTAGTGTCGCTTGCTCTTGGCGGTTAAGAGGTCATTAGTGACCTTAGTAAGGGCAGTTTCAGTGGAGTGGTGTGACTGGAAGCCAGATTGTAAGAGGTCGAAGAGGGAGCAAGAAGAGAGAGGGGAGGACAGTTCAAGGTAGACGTGTTGTTCCAGTAGCTTGGAGGCATAGCGGAGAAGTGATATAGGGCGATAGCTAGATACAGAGGATGGGTCAAGAGAGGGCTTTTTGAGGATAGGTGTGATGGAGGCATGTTTAACCCCTTCCTGACATCCGACGTACTATCCCGTCCATGTGACCCGGGCCCCTATGCCCATGGACAGGATAGTACGTCTACCGCGATCAGCGGCGCCCACGTGGTGAGCGCCGCTGATCGCGGCCGGGTGTCAGCTGATTATCACAGCTGACACCCGGCACTATGTGTCAGGGGCGGTCACGGACTGACCCGAAGAATAAAACCGCTTTATCAATTTTACCACACGCGGAACGGTGTAAACGCACTCCCCCAAAAGAAATTCATGAAACGCTGGTTTTTGTTCATTCTGCGTCCCAAAAATCAGAATAAAAGGCGATCAAAAAATGTCACGTGCCCGAAAATGGTACCAATAAAAACGTCAACTCGTCCCACAAAAAATAACACCTCACATGACTCGGTGGGTCAAAATACGGAAAAATTATAGCTCTCAATATGTGGTGATGCAAAAACTATTTTTACAATAAAAAGCGTCTTTTAGCATGCGACAGCTGCCAAAAATAAAAACCGCCATAAATAGTAAATCAAACCCCCCGTTATCACCCCCTTAGTTAGGGAAAAATAATAAAATTAAAAAAATGTATTTATTTCCATTTTTCCGCTAGGGTTAGGGTTAGGGCTGAGATTAGGGTTAGGGGTGTGTTGGAGTTAGAATTGGGGGTTTCCACTGTTTGGGCACATCAGGGGCTCTCCAAATGCAACATTGCGTCTGATCTCAATTCCAGCCAATTCTGAGTTGAAAAAGTCAAATGGTGCTCCTTCCCTTCCAAGCTCTGCCATGCGCCCAAACAGTGTTTTACCCCCACATGTAGGGTATCAGCCTACTCAGGACAAATTGCAAAACAATTTTTGGGGTCCAATTTCTCCTGTTACCCTTAGGAAAAAAAAAAATTGGGGGCAAAAATATCATTTTTGTGGAAAAAAATGATTTTTTTATTTTCACGTCCGAGCGTTATAAACTTCTGTGAAGCACTTGGGGGTTCAAAGTGCTCACCACATATCTAGATAAGTTCCATGGGGGGGGGGTCTAGTGTCCAAAATGGGGTCACTTGTTGGGAGTTTCAATAGTTTAGCTACATCAGGGGCTCTCCAAACGCACATGACACCCGCAGACCATTCCATCAAAGTCTGCATTCCAAAACGTCACTACTTCCCTTCCGAGCCCTGACGTGTGTCCATACAGTAGTTTTCTCCCACATATGGGGTGTCAGCGTACTCATGACAAATTGGACAACAACTTTTGGGGTTCAATTTCTCCTGTTACCCTTGGGAAAATAAAAAAAATGGGGACTAATTGATCATGTTTGTGGAAAAAATACGATTTTTTTATTTTCATGCCCTGGCATTATAAACTTCTGTGAAGCCCTTGGGGGTTCAAAGTGCTCACCTCACATCTAGATAAGTTCCTTAGGGGGTCTAGTTTTCAAAATGGGGTCATTTGTGGGGGGTTTCCACTGTTTAGGTACATTAGGGGCTCTCCAAAGGCAACATGACACCCGCAGACCATTCCATCAATGTCTGCATTCCAAAACGTCACTACTTCCCTTCCGAGCCCTGACGTGTGTCCATACAGTAGTTTTCTCCCACATATGGGGTGTCAGCTTACTCAGGACAAATAGGACAACAACTTTTGGGGTCCAATTTCTCCTGTTACCCTTGGGAAAATAAAAAAAATGGTGACTAAAAGATCATGTTTGGGGAAAAAATACGAATTTTTTATTTTCACGCCCGGGCGTTATAAACTTCTGTGAAGCACTGGGGGGTTCAAAGTGCTCACCACACATCTAGATAAGTTCCTTAGGGGGTCTAGTTTCCAAAATGGTGTCATTTGTGGGGGGTTTCCACTGTTTTGGTACATCAGGGGTTTTCCAATCGCGACATGATGTCCGATCTCAATTCCAGCCAAAAACGTCAAATGGCGCTGCTTCCCTTCCGAGCTCTGCCATGCGCCCAAATAGTGGTTTACCCCCACATGTGGGGTATCAACATACTCAGGACAAATTGCACAATAACTTTTAGGGTCCTGTTACCCTTGGGAAAATAAAAATTGGGGTGAAAAGATCATTTTTGTGGAAAAAATATGATTTTTTAATTGTACCGCTGTACGTTATAAACTTCTGTAAAGCCCTTGTGGGTTCAAAGTTCTCACCACATATCTAGATAAGTTCCTTGGGGGGTCTAGTTTCCAAAATGGGGTCACTTGTAGGGGGTTTCCACTGTTTAGGTACATCAGGGACTCTCCAAACGTGACATGGCGTCCGATCTGAATTCCAGCCAATTTTGCATTGAAAAAGTCAAACGGCGCTCCTTCCATTCTGAGCTCTGCCATGCGCCGAAACAGTCGTTCCCCCCCACAAATCAGGTATCAGCGTACTCAGGACAAATTGCACAATAACTTTTGCAGTCCAATTTCTCCTGTTACCCTTGGTAAAATAAAAAAAAATTGAACCTGAAGTATTTTTTTTGTGAAAAAAAGTTAGATGTTCATTTTTTTTTTTTAAATATTCAAAAAAATTCCTGTGACACACCTAAAGGGTTAATAAACTTCTTGAATGTGGTTTTGAGCACCTTAAGGGGTGCAGTTTTTAGAATGGTGTCACTTTTGGGTATTTTCTATCATATAGACCCCTCAAAGTGGCTTCAAATGTGATGTGGTCCTAAAAATAAAATGGTGTTGTAAAAATGAGAAATCGCTGGTCAACTTTTAACCCTTATAACTTCCTAACAAAAAAAAATTTTGGTTCCAAAATTGTGCTGATGTAAAGTAAACATGTGGGAAATCTTAGTTATCAAGTTTTTTGTGTGCCGTATCTCTGTGATTTAAGGGCATAAAAATTCAAAGTTGGAAAATTGCGAAATTTTCAAAATTTTTGCCAAATTTCCGTTTTTTTCACAAACGCAAGTTATTTGAATGAAATTTTACCACTAACATGAAGTACAATATGTCACGAGAAAACAATGTCAGAATCACCGGGATCCATAGAAGCGTTCCAGAGTTATGACCTCATAAAGGTACAGTGGTCAGAATTGTAAAAATTGGCCCGGTCATGAACGTGCAAACCACCCTTGGGGGTGAAGGGGTTAAAGCTTGAGGGGAAAACACCAGTTGTTAGTAATAGGTTGAAGAGATGGGTTAGGGTTGGGATGAAGACTGTGGTGAGGTTTGGGATGAAGTGGGATGGGATCGGGTCAAGTGCACAGGTGGTGAGATGTGATCTTGAGAGTAGAGTGGAGAGTCGATCTTCTGTAATGGTGGAGAAGTTGGTTTTGGAGGTGGAGGGCTGGGAAGTCGGGAGGAATGGCTCTGGGGGTATATAGTATATAGGGTCTATAGTATAATGCACTCCCCATGGGCCCCATATAGTATAATGCACTTCCCATACGCCTCCATATAGTATAATTCACTCCCCATAGGACTCCATATAGTATAAAGCACTCCCCATAAATCTCTATATTGTCGCGATCCATTTTCAGATCTGTGGCAGAGTCTGGACTCTCTTATATGAACCTCTTTCCTTCTTGCCTCGGGGGTTAATATGGAGTTTGGCCCCCGGTGGCCGCTGGTGTTACTACAACTGTAGTTAGTCAGCTGCTGGGTTTTTGCCCCCGGAGGCCGCTGGTGTTACTACATGTTTAATTAGTCAGCAGGTGGTGACCTCCCCCCTCTTTCCTATAAAAGGTCGTCAGCTGCTGCTGCTGCTCCCTGTTGGTAATACTGGTCATTCACTAACCAACCTTTGAGAAGAGAGGACCTATTTGGAGCAGTGCTGTTGCAGCTTATCTGGAGCCTTGGTGTTTCTACTGGAAGCTGTGTCTGGGTGCCGTACTCTGCTGCCTCAGGAGCATTGGCAGCAGAGAAAGCTAAGTTGTTTGTTTTTCCCTGTCTGTTGTTTTCCCTGGTGTTTTACTAGTACAGCGGTGAGGACCAGTGTCCGCACTTGCCAGTTCCCTAGTAAGGGATAGGTGCAGGGTGTTACACCCGGTCCCCGTCCTGGCGCTGCGCCCAGGTCTGCCGCTGCCCTCCGTTCTGGGCACTCACCTCCAGCCACGCACGCTGTCCTTAGGCGGCAGCTGGCCTCCTCTGGGTCCCATGCTGCTGCTCCGCATGCAGGCCTCCCTCCGGCCTCCACCTCCTGGCATCCTGTCGGCTTATCTGTAACTAGAGCTATTAGGGCCCACCCGCCTGCTCTCCTGCCTTCTTAAAGGGACGGCGTGCATTTTTCAAAAAATGCAATTCTCCAATGGCAGCGCACAGGCTGCTATTTCTGGCCTCTCCTCCAGAGGGAGAGCGCCGGAGCAACGAGTATCAATCATTGCTACTTCCGGTTCTCATACTAATCTGTCTGTGCTGTGTCTGCAGTCTCTGTGCATTGTCTAATGCTATCTGTCTCCACAGAGTATCAGTATCCTGTGCTTCCTGGTTATATCTGCAACCATCTGGGCGAAAGCCATCTCGTTCCGCCAACAGCCATCCGAGTCCAAGGATTGTGTGAAGGTTACTGGAACCGACTCCTTACCAACTACCCGGATCCAGGACCCGTATCATTACGGACTCTGCTGTAACTAACTGTTATCCCTTTTGGTCCCGCTGGGATAGCTGCCACGTGTTCGGGGTCTAACTGGAGGTAGCACCTGTGTCCTCCGGGTATTCCATTCTGGCCCTGTTCGAGGGGCTTTACTTACGGGTACCCGGGGCTCACTAGTAACGCCCCCTTCGGAGCCCCCCGGACTGTGGTCCCGAGGTTCCACTTTAAAAATAAAAAATGAATGGGAACTTCACCATCTCTGCCTCCGCTTCCATTCATTACACAGGGCAAGTGAGGGACTGAGGTATCCTGGTGATCGACGACAGGTTGAAAGAACCTGTATAGGGAACGTGAGGAGAGTTCAGGGCTCTTCCTTAGGGAGTGCAGGAGGTGTCCACTTCCCCCTTCCCTATTATAGGGCCTGCCGTTATAATTGTTTCCCCGGTGTCCCCTTGTCTGTCTTGTGGTTTTGTGACCAACCGATCGTCGGGTCGCGTCACGCAGAACCAGACATACCGTGACATATATAGTATAATGCACTCTCCATAGGCTTCTATATAGTATAATGGACTTCCCATAGGCCTCTTTATAGTATAATGTACTCCTCATAGGACACTATATAGCATAATGCACTCCCCATAGGCCCTATGGGGGAATTCCTCATGTGGATTTCCCACAAATTTCTCGCAGCAGGGAGTTGTGGAATTGCCGCTGAATTTTCCGCAGCAATTCCGCACATGTGCACATACCCTTAGCGAATATGGGTAAAAAAAACAAACTGTGGGATTGCACTTTTTTTTGCAATTTCACTGTACTTGGAATTTTTTTCCCGTTTTCGAATACACAACATGGTAAAACCAATAGTGTTGTTCAAAAGTACAACTCGTCCCCCCAAAAAAGAAGCCCTCACATAGCCATTTTGACCAAAAAAATAAAAAAGTTATGGCTCTGAGAAGAAGGGGAAAATGTAAAACCAAAAATACCTCTGGTTAAGAGGTTAAATAATTAAATTGCATTTTATAACATGAAATATGTATTTGATCAGAGGCGTATCTAGGCTTCCTGGCACCCGGGGCAAGAATTTGGTTCGGCGCCCCCCCACCAAGTACATATGCGACTTGCACACTTAGCCATGTACCCACGAGCTGCTCTCCCTAATGCTCTCAATGTTCAGTAAAAAACTGAAAGCAGGAAGAGAAGCTCGTTGTCAGGTATGAAAATCGCATATGAGTGAAGTGTCCGTGTGATGACTACTGGAACCTGCAGAGCTGAGTCCTGACATTGCAGCTTCTGAATTCTCACAACGAATGCACTGCACACTTTTAGGATTCTCCCTTGTACAGTCATGTCAGCACAAGCATGTGATTTATATACCTCTGGCCACATTCCGACTAGACGTGCCCGGCCTTGCTCCGTTCATTTTCATTGAGTGAGGGCACACATGTCTAGTCAGCATGTGACTGCATGTATGTAAATTACCGGCACGAGAGAATCCTGACAGCGTTCAGTGAGCACTGTGAGAATTCAGAAGTCTGCAGTCACATAGAATGACTGCAGACTCTGTACAAACCTGGACAACCCCTTTAATGTTCCTAACAAATAAAAACATGAGAATAAGTCAGTATCACAAATAACATTTACATCCAGGTACCTTATAGATGACGTCGTCTCTGGAGTCGTTCTCCTTTTCTTCTTCTTGTCCAGACCCCATGATGAGTTTTCTCATCCACAGCCATCTCTGCAGACTTCCATCTTCTCTGGTCTTCTGCAGCAAATCTCCACACGATCCCCTTAAAGATAGAAGTGTCATTATAATACCCCTAAATAAAAATATCTGCAATATACTGTCACCTCACACTATTCCCCTCCCTCCTCTAACATCCCTCTGTTCACCATACTGTCTCATCATATATTTACCCCCGCACACATACCCCTGACTCCCGATACTGTGTCCACATACATTAACCCGTTCGCTCCCCATACTGTCTGCACCCAACCCCCATACTGTTTACTCATACATACTCTGTGTCCTCAAATCTCCCCACACACATTAAATCCCCCCTTCCCCACTCCAAATCCCTCAAACACATTAAATACCCCCATCCACACTCCAAATCCCTCACACATTAAATAACCCCCCATCCCCACTCCCAAACCCCCCCACACATTATGTACCCCCCACTCCAAATCCCCCACATATTAACCCCATCCCTACTCATTAACCCCCCCAAACAATAACCCCCATCCCAACTCATTAATTCCATCCCCACTCATTAACCCCCCGTCCATACTCCCAAATCCCCCAACACATTATGTATCCCCCCACTCCAAATCCCCCACACATTAACCCCCATCCCCACTCATTAACCCCCCACACATTAATTCCATCCCCACTCATTAACCCTCCACAAATTAATTCCATCCCCACTTAATAACCCCCATCCCCACTCATTTACCCCCCATACATTAACCCTCATCCCCACTCATTAACCCCCCACACATTAACCCCCATCCCCACTCATTAACCCCCCACACATTAACCCCATCCCCACTCATTAACCCCCCACACATTAACCCCCATCCCCACTCATTAACCCCCCACACATTAACCCCATCCCCACTCATTAACCCCACACACATTAACCCCCATCCCACTCATTAACCCCAACACATTAACCCCCATCCCCACTCACTAACCCTGCACACATTAACCCCCATCCCCACTCATTAACCCCCCACACATTAACCCCATCCCCACTCATTAACCCCCACACACAGTAACCCCCATCCCCACTTATTAACCCCATTACACATTAACCCCATCCCCACTCATTAACCCCCCACACAGTAACCCCATCTCCACTCTAACCCCCCCACACAGTAACCCCCATCCCCACTCTTTAACCCCCCCACAGTAACCCCCATCCCCACTCTCTAACCACCCCACACATTAACCCCCATCCCCACTCATTAACCCCACACACAATAACCCCATCCCCACTTATTAACCCCACTACACATTAACCCCATCCCCACTCATTAACCCCCCACACACAGTAACCCCCATCCCCACTCTTTAACCCCCCCACACAGTAACCCCCATCCCCACTCTTTAACCCCCCACACAGTAACCCCCATCCCCACTCATTAACCCCAACACACATTAACCCCCATCCCCACTCATTAACCCCCCACACATTAACCCCATCCCCACTCATTAACCCCACACACATTAACCCCCATCCCCACTCATTAACCCCAACACATTAACCCCCATCCCCACTCACTAACCCTGCACACATTAACCCCCATCCCCACTCATTAACCCCCCACACATTAACCCCATCCCCACTCATTAACCCCCACACACAGTAACCCCCATCCCCACTTATTAACCCCACTACACATTAACCCCATCCCCACTCATTAACCCCCACACAGTAACCCCATCTCCACTCTAACCCCCCCACACAGTAACCCCCATCCCCACTCTTTAACCCCCCCACAGTAACCCCCATCCCCACTCTCTAACCGCCCCACACATTAACCCCCATCCCCACTCATTAACCCCACACACAATAACCCCCATCCCCACTTATTAACCCCACTACACATTAACCCCATCCCCACTCATTAACCCCCCACACACAGTAACCCCCATCCCCACTCTTTAACCCCCCCACACAGTAACCCCCATCCCCACTCTTTAACCCCCCACACAGTAACCCCCATCCCCACTCTTTAACCGCCCCACACAGTAACCCCCATCCCCACTCTTTAACCCCCCACACATTAACCCCCATCCCCACTCATTAACCCCGCACACATTAACCCCCATCCCCACTCATTAACCCCCCACACAATAACCCCATCCCCACTCTTTACGCCCCACACAGTAACCCCCATCCCCACTTATTAACCCCACTACACATTAACCCCATCCCCACTCATTAACCCCGCACACATTAACCCCCATCCCCACTCATTAACCCCCCACACAGTAACCCCCATCCCCACTCTTTACGCCCCACACAGTAACCCCCATCCCCACTCTTTAACCCCCCCACACATTAACCCCATCCCCACTCATTAACCCCCCACACATTAACCCCCATTCCCACTCATTAACCCCGCACACATTAACCCCCATCCCCACTCATTAACCCCCCACACATTAACCCCATACCCACTCTTTACCCCCCACACAGTAACCCCCATCCCCACTCTTTACCCCCACACAGTAACCCCCATCCCCACTTATTAACCCCACTACACATTAACCCCATCCCCACTCTAACCCCCCACACAGTAACCCCCATCCCCACTCTTTAACCCCCCACACAGTAACCCCCATCCCCACTCTTTAACCCCCCACACAGTAACCCCCATCCCCACTCTTTAACCCCCCCACACATTAACCCCCATCCCCACTCATTAACCCCCACACATTAACCCCCATCCCCACTCATTAACCCCGCACACATTAACCCCCATCCCCACTCTTTACCCCCCCACACAGTAACCCCCATCCCCACTCTTTACCCCCCACACAGTAACCCCCATCCCCACTCTTTACCCCCCACACAGTAACCCCCATCCCCACTTATTAACCCCACTACACATTAACCCCATCCCCACTCCTTAACCCCCCACACATTAACCCCATCCCCCCATCTTCGGTGGTTTCTTCAGCTCCACATTGGAGCACACTTACCACCAGCGCTGAGCGTTCACTCTGGGCGCCGGGGAGTGACGTCAGCAGCGTGATCACATGACATGTCACGCTACTGACGTCGCTCTGGCCCGGCGGTCAGAGCTGCAATTGTACTGATGCCAGAACAATTGTTCCCTGGGAGCCGGCACGCGCACCTTCTCTGCGCCAGCTGTCAGCTTGACAGCTGACACAGAGAACTGCCGACTCTCAGGCCAGGGGGGCGGCAGAACACAGCCGCCAGGGAGGACATTGCGGACCGCTGCATTAGGCGGCCCGGACTGCGCCCCCTGCCGGCTGCGCCCAGGGCAAGTGCCCCGGCTGCCCCCTCTAGATACGCCCCTGTATTTGATTACCTACTGAGTACTAACTAGCACTCCTACTCTGCGCTCATTACCTGTAGGAATTGCGCTTGTTTAAACTTGTTACCTGTATAAAAGACACCTGTCCATACACTCAGTCAATCACACTCTAACCTCTCCACCATGGCCAAGACCAAAGAGCTGTCTAAGGACACCACCGACAAAATTGTAGACCTGCACAAAGCTGGGATGGGCTATAGGACAATACTGTAGGCAAGCAGCTTGGTGAGAAGGCAACAACTGTTGGCACAACTATTAGAAAATGGAAGAAACACAAGATCACTGTCAGTCTTCCTCAGTGTGGGGCTCCATGCAAGATCTTGCCTCATGCGGTAAGGATGGTTCTGAGAAAGGTCAGTAATCAGCCCAGAATTACACAGGAGAACCTGTTCAATGACCTGAGGAGAGCTGGGATCACAGTCTCAAGCATTACCATTAGTAACACACTATGCCGTTGTAGGTACGTGCGCCGACTGGTGGGTGGTCCACTTTCCGCCGAGAACAGTCTTGAGACAGAGACTGAAGTGTGTTCAACAGGTCCTCTTTATTGGCCGTCCCACTGATGACCGCAGCACCACACAGCAGCTGCACAACACTTCCGCACACAGGCCCGGGTACCTTGCACCTTCTCTTTCCTTTACAGTGACGTCCCTCGCGGTTCTTTCACTGTGGCTGCCATTAGGCCCACGGCCACAGTGCTTCCCCTGTCCGAGTTCGTCCGTTTATGGTACCCCAGGCTTTCTCTGTTCTGGGGCTTCTCCTGTCTCCTGGCCAGCCCCCTGACCGTCTCTGTTATCAGTCCCTTCAGGAGCTTCTTCTCTGTCCACCTCTCTCTTCGGTCTTCTCCTCTCCTGAGCTCCTCTCCTTGGACTGACTTCTGGAACTCTCTACCCCTTCTTATATATTCCTCCCTGGGAATTCCCCTCTAGAGTTCCTATAACTCCGCCCCCATGACTCTGCGGTTTCGTAGCCTGCAGTGCGCAGGCGTCGGGAGAGGTCCGGCGCCTGCGCACTGCAGAATTCTGCTCTGCCCTCAACAGGGCAGAGCAGTGCACCTGCGCAGGAGCCACTTCAGGACGGGAGAAGAGGACGTCATCGCATGAAGAAAGGAAGCGCCGGACGGGACGGCGACACCCGTCGGACCGGACCGCCCACCTCGGTGAGTATAATATAACGTGTTTTTCTTCTCTTTCAGGTTACATCGGGGGCTTATCTACAGCATTACAGAATGCTGTAGATAAGCCCCCCCCCCATGTCTATGCCGGCAGCCAATAGGGGAATAAAAGGGTGACAGATTCCCTTTAAGCCCTTCTCTCACTGCTCCCTGCTCCCATCCCCACTCTTTAACCCCCCACACAGTAACCCCCATCCCCACTCTTTAACCCCCCACACAGTAACCCCCATCCCCACTCTTTAACCCCCCCACACATTAACCCCCATCCCCACTCATTAACCCCCACACATTAACCCCCATCCCCACTCATTAACCCCGCACACATTAACCCCCATCCCCACTCTTTACCCCCCCACACAGTAACCCCCATCCCCACTCTTTACCCCCACACAGTAACCCCCATCCCCACTCTTTACTCCCCACACAGTAACCCCCATCCCCACTCTTTAACCCCCCACACATTAACCCCCATCCCCACTCATTAACCCCGCACACATTAACCCCCATCCCCACTCATTAACCCCCCACACAATAACCCCATCCCCACTCTTTACGCCCCACACAGTAACCCCCATCCCCACTTATTAACCCCACTACACATTAACCCCATCCCCACTCATTAACCCCGCACACATTAACCCCCATCCCCACTCATTAACCCCACTACACATTAACCCCATCCCCACTCTTTAACCCCCCCACACAGTAACCCCCATCCCCACTCTTTAACCCCCCCACACATTAACCCCATCCCCACTCATTAACCCCCCACACATTAACCCCCATTCCCACTCATTAACCCCGCACACATTAACCCCCATCCCCACTCATTAACCCCCCACACATTAACCCCATACCCACTCTTTACCCCCCACACAGTAACCCCCATCCCCACTCTTTACCCCCACACAGTAACCCCCATCCCCACTTATTAACCCCACTACACATTAACCCCATCCCCACTCTTTAACCCCCCACACAGTAACCCCCATCCCCACTCATTAACCCCCCACACATTAACCCCCATCCCCACTCATTAACCCCGCACACATTAACCCCCATCCCCACTCTTTACCCCCACACAGTAACCCCCATCCCCACTCTTTACTCCCCACACAGTAACCCTCATCCCCACTTATTAACCCCACTACACATTAACCCCATCCCCACTCATTAACCCCCCCACACAGTAACCCCCATCCCCACTCTTTAACTCCCCCACACAGTATCCCCCATCCCCACTCCCAAATCCCCCTACACATTATGTACCCCCCCACTCCAAATCCCCCACATATTAACCCCATCCCTACTCATTAACTCCCCCAAACAATAACCCCCATCCCCACTCATTAACCCCCATCCATACTCCCAAATCCCCCAACACATTATGTACCCCCCCACTCCAAATCCCCCACACATTAACCCCCATCCCCACTCATTAACCCCCCACACATTAATTCCATCCCCACTCATTAACCCTCCACACATTAATTCCATCCCCACTCATTAACCCTCCACAAATTAATTCCATCCCCACTTAATAACCCCCATCCCCACTCATTAACCCCCCACACATTAACCCCATCCCCACTCAGTAACCCCACACACATTAACCCCCATCCCCACTCATTAGGGATAGGGGAAAATATGTGTAGGTGGGTTAAGAGCTGACTCAGGGATAGGAAACAAAGGGTGGTTATTAATGGAGCACACTCGGACTGGGTCACGGTTAGCAGTGGGGTACCACAGGGGTCAGTTTTGGGCCCGCTTCTTTTTAACATATTTATTAATGACCTTGTAAGGGGAATAGAGAGTAGAATTTCAATATTTGCAGATGACACTAAACTCTGCAGGGTAATCAATACAAAGGAGGACAATTTTATATTACAGGAGGATTTATGTAAACTAGAAGCTTGGGCTGATAAATGGCAAATGAGCTTTAATGGGGATTAAGGTAAGGTCATGCACTTGGGTAGAACGAACAAGATGTATAATTATGTGCTTAATTGTAAAACACTGGGCGAAACTGTCACTGAAAAAGACCTGGGTGTATGGGTGGACGACAAACTCACATTTAGTGGCCAGTGTCAGGCAGCTGCTGCAAAGGCAAATAAAATAATGGGATGCATCAAAAGAGGCATAGATGCTCAGGAGGAGAACATAATTTTACCTCTATATAAGTCACTAGTGCGACCACACTTAGAATACTGTGTACAGTTCTGGTCTCCGGTGTATAAGAAAGACATAGCTGAACTGGAGCGGGTGCAGAGAAGAGCGACCAAGGTTATTAGGGAACTGGGGGGTCTGCAATACCAAGACAGGTTATTACACTTGGGGTTATTTAGTTTGGAGAATCGAAGGCTTAGGGGTGATCTTATTACAATGTATAAATATATGCGGGGACAATACCAAGACCTTTCTAATGATCTTTTTACTCTTAGACCTGTGACGGGGACAAGGGGGCATCCTCTACGTCTGGAGGAAAGAAGGTTTAAGCATACTCACAGACGTGGATTCTTTACTGTAAGAGCAGCGAGACTATGGAACTCTCTGCCATATGATGTTGTAATGAGTGATTCCCTACTAAAATTTAAGAGGGGACTGGATGCCTTTCTTGAAAAGTATAATATTACAGGGTATATACACTAGTTTCCTTAGTGTTGCGTTGATCCAGGGAGCTAGTCTGATTGCCGTATGTGGAGTCTGAAAGGAATTTTTTTCCCCAATGTGAAGCTTACTGTTTGCCACATGGGTTTTTTTTGCCTTCCTCTGGATCAACATGTTAGGGCAAGTTAGGATAGGATATGGGTTGAACTAGATGGACTTAATGTCTCCCTTCAACCTTAATTACTATGTTACTATGTTAACCTCCCACACATTAACCCCCATCCCCACTCATTAACCCCGCACACATTAACCCCCATCCCCACTCATTAACCCCCCACACATTAACCCCATCCCCACTCATTAACCCCCCCACACAGTAACCCCCATCCCCACTTATTAACCCCACTACACATTAACCCCATCCCCACTCATTAACCCCCTCACAGTAACCCCCATCCCCACTCTAACCCCCCCACACAGTAACCCCCATCCCCACTCTTTAACCCCCCCACAGTAACCCCCATCCCCACTCTCTAACCCCCCCACACATTAACCCCCATCCCCACTCATTAACCCCGCACACATTAACCCCCATCCCCTTATTAACCCCACTACACATTAACCCCATCCCCACTCTTTAACCCCCACACAGTAACCCCCATCCCCACTCTTTAACCCCCCACACAGTAACCCCCATCCCCACTCTTTAACCCCCAACACAGTAACCCCCATCCCCACTCTTTAACCCCCCCACACATTAACCCCCATCCCCACTCATTAACCCCCACACATTAACCCCCATCCCCACTCATTAACCCCGCACACATTAACCCCCATCCCCACTCTTTACCCCCCCACACAGTAACCCCCATCCCCACTCTTTACCCCCCACACAGTAACCCCCATCCCCACTCTTTACCCCCCACACAGTAACCCCCATCCCCACTTATTAACCCCACTACACATTAACCCCATCCCCACTCCTTAACCCCCCACACATTAACCCCATCCCCCCATCTTCGGTGGTTTCTTCAGCTCCACATTGGAGCACACTTACCACCAGCGCTGAGCGTTCACTCTGGGCGCCGGGGAGTGACGTCAGCAGCGTGATCACATGACATGTCACGCTACTGACGTCGCTCTGGCCCGGCGGTCAGAGCTGCAATTGTACTGATGCCAGAACAATTGTTCCCTGGGAGCCGGCACGCGCACCTTCTCTGCGCCAGCTGTCAGCTTGACAGCTGACACAGAGAACTGCCGACTCTCAGGCCAGGGGGGCGGCAGAACACAGCCGCCAGGGAGGACATTGCGGACCGCTGCATTAGGCGGCCCGGACTGCGCCCCCTGCCGGCTGCGCCCAGGGCAAGTGCCCCGGCTGCCCCCTCTAGATACGCCCCTGTATTTGATTACCTACTGAGTACTAACTAGCACTCCTACTCTGCGCTCATTACCTGTAGGAATTGCGCTTGTTTAAACTTGTTACCTGTATAAAAGACACCTGTCCATACACTCAGTCAATCACACTCTAACCTCTCCACCATGGCCAAGACCAAAGAGCTGTCTAAGGACACCACCGACAAAATTGTAGACCTGCACAAAGCTGGGATGGGCTATAGGACAATACTGTAGGCAAGCAGCTTGGTGAGAAGGCAACAACTGTTGGCACAACTATTAGAAAATGGAAGAAACACAAGATCACTGTCAGTCTTCCTCAGTGTGGGGCTCCATGCAAGATCTTGCCTCATGCGGTAAGGATGGTTCTGAGAAAGGTCAGTAATCAGCCCAGAATTACACAGGAGAACCTGTTCAATGACCTGAGGAGAGCTGGGATCACAGTCTCAAGCATTACCATTAGTAACACACTATGCCGTTGTAGGTACGTGCGCCGACTGGTGGGTGGTCCACTTTCCGCCGAGAACAGTCTTGAGACAGAGACTGAAGTGTGTTCAACAGGTCCTCTTTATTGGCCGTCCCACTGATGACCGCAGCACCACACAGCAGCTGCACAACACTTCCGCACACAGGCCCGGGTACCTTGCACCTTCTCTTTCCTTTACAGTGACGTCCCTCGCGGTTCTTTCACTGTGGCTGCCATTAGGCCCACGGCCACAGTGCTTCCCCTGTCCGAGTTCGTCCGTTTATGGTACCCCAGGCTTTCTCTGTTCTGGGGCTTCTCCTGTCTCCTGGCCAGCCCCCTGACCGTCTCTGTTATCAGTCCCTTCAGGAGCTTCTTCTCTGTCCACCTCTCTCTTCGGTCTTCTCCTCTCCTGAGCTCCTCTCCTTGGACTGACTTCTGGAACTCTCTACCCCTTCTTATATATTCCTCCCTGGGAATTCCCCTCTAGAGTTCCTATAACTCCGCCCCCATGACTCTGCGGTTTCGTAGCCTGCAGTGCGCAGGCGTCGGGAGAGGTCCGGCGCCTGCGCACTGCAGAATTCTGCTCTGCCCTCAACAGGGCAGAGCAGTGCACCTGCGCAGGAGCCACTTCAGGACGGGAGAAGAGGACGTCATCGCATGAAGAAAGGAAGCGCCGGACGGGACGGCGACACCCGTCGGACCGGACCGCCCACCTCGGTGAGTATAATATAACGTGTTTTTCTTCTCTTTCAGGTTACATCGGGGGCTTATCTAGAGCATTACAGAATGCTGTAGATAAGCCCCCCCCCCATGTCTATGCCGGCAGCCAATAGGGGAATAAAAGGGTGACAGATTCCCTTTAAGCCCTTCTCTCACTGCTCCCTGCTCCCATCTTGTGGCCAAACTATAGTACTACACCATCTTCTGTTTCTGCTGTCCTTGGTCTCCCCCTAGTGTCCAAACCCAGTATTTCACCATTCTTTACTATCTCCAGCTGTCTCCCACCTTCATATACAGCAGTCCAAGTCAAGCGCACTGTACCTTTACCCTCCTGCTGCAGACAGGTTCATGGGTCAGTCCACTTCCCTACACCGTCATGGAGTAATATCTTGCAGGGAACGCAAGTTCCCCCTGCTCACTCCACCACATGTCTAGGCCCGTTTGCAGTTTGCCAATGCTCCTCTGGATGATCCAGAGGAGGCATGAGAGGAGGTCATGTGGTCAGATGAGATCAAAGGCATGAGAAGAGGTCATGTGGTCAGATGAGATCAAAATATAACTTTTTGGTAAGGAACAGGAAGGAACAAAGCCCGAGGGAAAGCTTCAGGAGAGGGCAGCGGCAGGCTTTTCAAACTTCTGCACAGGCCCTGGTGCGAGCTCTCCTGCTTCTCCACACTGACGAGGGCCGCGCTCAGGAGCTGCACATACCCTAGGCACGCACCAGGGCCCGTGCAGAAAATTTAAAGGGCCAGCAACCCATTTTGAAACTCAGAGCCGCTGGCCCAGCGGGCATCTGCCCGCCTGAGCAGACTGTCAATCCGGGCCTGGGGAAAACCACTGTTTGGGTGCACTGCAGGTTTTTTTTAATTACAAAAACTAGTTTTTTCATCACCATATTTTGTGAGCTATAATTTTTTTTATATTTCGGCCAACAAAGTCATGTGTGGGCTTGTTTTTTGCGGGACGAGTTGACGTTTTTATTGGTACCATTTTTGGGCTCATGACAATTTTTAATCGCTTTCTATTCCGGTTTTTGGGAGACAGAATGAACAAAAACCAGCAATTCAGGATTTTTTTTTATTTTTCGTACCATTCCACTTGTGGTAAAATTGATAAGGCAGCTTCATTTTTCGGGTCAGACTGATTACAGAGATACCTCCATTTATATAATTTTTTATGTTTTTTTCGCGTTTTTTCAGCGATACCAAATATGTGTAATTCATTTTTTTTAATTTACATTACTGTATTTTTTGGTAAAATATTTTTTTTTCTTTATTTGGGGATTTAAAAAAAAATAAAAAAAAAATAAAAATATATATATATATATATATATATATATATATATATATATATATATATTTACACATAATTCTTTTTTAACTTTATTACATTGTCCCAGTATGGAAAATTACTATATAATGTAAGATCGCTGATCTGACTCTTAGCACTGCTGAGTATCTGATCAGCAATCTGACAGGCAGGGAAGGAGGCTTCTCAGGTCCTGCTCTTAGCAGGCGTAGACAAGCCAACTCCCTGCAGGACCCTGCGGCTATCTTGGTGTCGGGGGTCTCCATGGAGACCATCAGAATAACATGTCCCTTTTGTCACATTATTTTCAGGAGTACCATCATTTCTGTCCAGGTCTATTTCACAAGTTTTAGTTTTTATTTAAATTGTGTAGCAGCATGGTTGAAATGCAATGTCTGACTTTCATTTGTTCATTTTCATAGAGTTTTTATTTACAGTCATATGTTAAAGTTTGGGCACCCCTATTAATGTTAACCTTTTTTCTTTATAACAATTTTGGTTTTTGCAACAGCTATTTCAGTTTCATATACCTAATAACTGATGGACTCAGTTATATTTCTGGATTCAAATGAGGTTTATTGTACTAACAGAAAATGTGCAATCTGCATTTAAACAAAATTTGACCGGTGCAAAAGTATAGGCACCCTTATCATTTTCTTGATTTGAACACTCCTAACTACTTTTTACTGACTTCCTGAAGCACTAAATTGGTTTTGTAACCTCATTGAGCTTTGAACTTCATAGCCAGGTGTATCAACTCATGAGAAAAGGTATTTAAGGTGGCCACTTGCAAGTAGTTCTCCTATTTGATTCTCCTATGAAGAGTGGCATCATGGGCTCCTCAAAACAACTCTCAAATGATCTGAAAACAAAGATTATTCAACATAGCTTTTCAGGGGAAGGATACAAAAAGTTGCCTCAGAGATTTAACCTGTCAGTTTCCACTGTGAGGAACATAGTAAGGAAATGGAAGAACACAGGTACAGTTCTTGTTAAGCCCAGAAGTGGCAGGCCAAGAAAAATATCAGAAAGGCAGAGAAGAAGAATGGTGAGAACAGTCAAGGACAATCCACAGACCACCTCCAAAGACCTGCAGCATCATCTTGCTGCAGATGGTGTCACTGTGCATCGGTCAACAATACAGCGCACTTTGCACAAGGAGAAGCTGTATGGGAGAGTGATGCGAAAGAAGCCGTTTCTGCAAGCACGCCACAAACAGAGTCGCCTGAGGTATGCAAAAGCACATTAGGACAAGCCAGTTACATTTTGGAAGAAGGTCCTGTGGACTGATGAAACAAAGATTGAGTTGTTTGGTCATACAAAAAGGTGTTATGCATGGAGGCTAAAAAACACAGCATTCCAAGAAAAACACTTGCTACCCACAGTAAAATTTGGTGGAGGTTCCATCATGCTTTGGGGCTGTGTGGCCAATGCCGGCACCGGGAATCTTGTTAAAGTTGAGGGTCGCATGGATTCAACTCAGTATCAGCAGATTCTTGACAATAATGTGCAAGAATCAGTGACGAAGTTGAAGTTACGCAGGGGATGGATATTTCAGCAAGACAATGATCCAAAACACCGCTCCAAATCTACTCAGGCATTCATGCAGAGGAACAATTACAATGTTCTGGAATGGCCATCCCAGTCCCCAGACCTGAATATCATTGAACATCTGTGGGATAATTTGAAGCAGGCTGTCCATGCTCGGCCACCATCAAACTTAACTGGAATTGTTTTGTAAAGAGGAATGGTCACAAAGACCTTCATCCAGGATCCAGGAACTCATTAATAGCTAAAGGAAGCGACTAGAGGCTGTTATTTTTGCAAAAGGAGGATCTACAAAATATTAATGTCACTTTTATGTTGAGGTGCCCATACTTTTGCACCGGTCAAATTTTGTTTAAATGCAGATTGCACATTTTCTGTTAGTACAATAAACCTCATTTGAATCCAGAAATATAACTGAGTCCATCAGTTATTAGATATATGAAACTGAAATAGCTGTTGCAAAAACCAAAATTGTTATAAAGAAAAAAGGTTAACATTAATAGGGGTGCCCAAACTTTAACATATGACTGTAAATAAAAACTCTATGAAAATGAACAAATGAAAGTCAGACATTGCATTTCAACCATGCTGCTACACAATTTAAATAAAAACTAAAACTTGTGAAATAGACCTGGACAGAAATGATGGTACTCCTGAAAATAATGTGACAAAAGGGACATGTTATTCTGATGGTCTCCATGGAGACCCCCGACAACAAGATAGCCGCAGGGTCCTGCAGGGAGGTGGCTTTGTTATAAAGAAAAAAGGTAAACATTAATAGGGGTGCCCAAACGTTAACATATGACTGTATTATTACTTTTGTCAGATTCAAGTTATTTTAGTGACCATTGTGGGTTCTTCTGTCATTAAACGAGGGGTACCAACAATTTTAACCACGTGTGTATATGGCGGATGGAGTGTAGTGGATGTGAGGTGTATATGGCGGATGGTGTGTAGTGGATGTGAGGTGTATAGGTGGATGATATGAGGTGTATACGGCGGATGGTGTGTAGTGGATGTGAGGTGTATATGGCGGATGGTGTATAGTGAATGTGAGGTGTACAGTATACGGCGGATGGTGTGTAGTGGATGTGAGGTGTATATGGCGGATGGTGTGTAGTGGATGTGAGGTGTATACACGGTAGATGGTGTGTAGTGGATGTGAGATGTATATATGGCGGATGGTGTGTAGTGGATGTGAGGTGTATACGGCGGATGGTGTGTAGTGGATGTGAGGTGTATACACGGATGGTGTGTAGTGGATGTGAGGTGTATATGGCGGATCGTGTGTAGTGGATGTGAGGTGTATACACGGTGGATGGTGTGTAGTGGATGTGAGGTGTATACACGGTGGATGGTGTGTAGTGGATGTGAGGTGTATACACGGTGGATGGTGTGTAGTGGATGTGAGGTGTACACGGTGGATGGTGTGTAGTGGATGTGAGGTGTATATATGGTGGATGGTGTGTAGTGGATGTGAGGTGTATACGGCAGATGGTGTGTAGTGGATGTGAGGTGTAAACGGCAGATGGTGTGTAGTGGATGTGAGGTGTATACACGGTGGATGGTGTGTAGTGGATGTGAGGTGTATACACGGTGTATACGGCGGATGGTGTGTAGTGGATGTGAGGTGTATATATGGTGGATGGTGTGTAGTGGATGTGAGGTGTATACGGCAGATGGTGTGTAGTGGATGTGAGGTGTATACGGCGGACTGTGTGTAGTGGATGTGAGGTGTATACACGGTGGATGGTGTGTAGTGGATGTGAGGTGTATACACGGTGGATGGTGTGTAGTGGATGTGAGGTGTATACACGGTGGATGGTGTGTAGTGGATGTGAGGTGTATATGGCGGATGGTGTGTAGTGGATGTGAGGTGTATATGGCGGATGGTGTGTAGTGGATGTGAGGTGTATACGGCGGATGGTGTGTAGTGGATGTGAGGTGTATACGGTGGATGGTGTGTAGTGGATGTGAGGTGTATATACGGCGGATGGTGTGTAGTGGATGTGAGGTGTATATGGTGGATGATGTGAGGTGTATATATGGTGGATGGTGTGTAGTGGATGTGAGGTGTATACGGCGGATGGTGTGTAGTGGATGTGAGGTGTATACGGCGGATGGTGTGTAGTGGATGTGAGGTGTATACGGCGGATGGTGTGTAGTGGATGTGAGGTGTATACGGCGGATGGTGTGTAGTGGATGTGAGGTGTATATGGTGGATGATGTGAGGTGTATATATGGTGGATGGTGTGTAGTGGATGTGAGGTGTATACGGCGGATGGTGTGTAGTGGATGTGAGGTGTATACGGCGGATGGTGTGTAGTGGATGTGAGGTGTATACGGTGGATGGTGTGTAGTGGATGTGAGGTGGGATGGCTAATAATAAATGGAGGTGTTGTTACATAAGATAAGCTGTAGGGGGCGATGTATGTCCGTGTGACAATTGCTTATACTTCCTAATCGTCTCGGGCTTTTCTCTCTTTTTGTATCACCGGCTCTGACTATGAATTCGTCGGCTCTCGGTCACGTGGTACAGGTCATGTGATCGTGATGTCATCAGTGCCCGTGTTTTCGGTGTTCTCGGTTGTTCCCTGGTGTGACGTCGTGTAGTGCCCACCCAGCAGTGTGGTCCCCCGGCCGCCGCCCCTCCGTCAGTGTTCTCGGCAGTGACTCCCCGGCTAATAAGTGATAGGAGTGACTGCTGGCAGCATGGTGAGTGTGTGAGGTAGTTTCCCGCCTACAACTTCTGTCATTTCCACAAATTGCCAGAGCAGAGCGGTCACCCACAGCGACTAGTACATCCAACTACATTGTAGGGAGCAGCAAGCAATTCCTACCTGTGTGCCCTGGTATCAGTGTCCGGCCCCCATGGATTGATGTCCTGTGTCAGTGTTGGGGCTGTTTCACACTTCCATTTGCAGGCGTCAGTCACAATCCGCCATTTGGGGAAAAAAACGGATCTGACGGATTTAAATAAATAATAATCTTTATTTTTATATAGAGCTAACATATTCCGCAGCGCTTTACAGTTTGCACACATTATCATCCCTGTCCCCAATGGGGCTCACAATCTAAATTCCCTATCATTATGTCTTTGGAATGTTCGGTGAATTGGAACGCGCGGGGTTAAAATTTTGCCTCACAACATAGCTTAGGACGCTCTCGGGGTCCAGACGTGCGACTGTGCCAAATTTTGTGGCTGTAGCTGCGACGGTGCAGATGCCTATCCCGGACATACACACATACATTGAGCTTTATATATTAGATTTACAGTATATAGCGCCATTAATTCCATGGTGCTGTACATGAGAAGGGGGTTACATACAAAATTATAGATATCGTTAACAGTAAACAAATTTACAATGACAGACGGGTGCAGAGGGGAGAGGACCCTGTCCTTGCGGACTTGCATTCTATGGGATAGTGGGGAAGAGACAAGGTCGGGGGTGCAGCAGCTCTGGTAGGGATGAGGCAACAGCTCAGGCGGTGGTGAGGCGGCAGAATGGTTATTGCAGGCTGTAAGCTTTCCAGAAAAGATGGGTTTTCAGGTTCTGTTTGAAGGATCCGAGGGTGGTGGATAATCGGACGTGTTGAGGCATGGAATTCCAGAGGATAGGGGATATTCGGGAGAAATCTTGGAGGCGGTTGTGTGAGGAACAAATAAGTGTGGAGGAGAGTAGGAGGTCTTGGGAGGATTGAGGCTGTGTGCACACGCTGCGGATTTTGCTGCGGTTCCGCAGCGGTTTTGGCCGCTGCGGACCTGCAGCAGTTTTTGCTGCGGTGTACAGTAGCATGATTCCCTATGGGAATCAAAAACCGCAGTGCAGACGGTGCGGAATTTTCCGCGCGGATTATCTGCGGTTTTCAATCCGCAGAAAGAATTGACATGTCAATTCTTTCTGCGGATTCCCCTGCGGTTTGCCATCTCCTCCATTGAGGAGATGAAAAACCGCAGAGCAATCCGCAGGTAAAACCGCAGGTCTTTTGACCTGCGGATTTTACAAAATCTGCGCGGATGAATCCGCACCTAATCCGCAGCGTGTGCACACAGCCTGAAGATTACGTGAGGGAAGATATTGGGAGATTAGTTCAGAGATATAGGGAGGGGAAAGGTTGTGGATGGCTTTGTAGGTCAGTATTAGTAGTTTGAACTGGATTCGTTGGTGAATTGGGAGCCAGTGGAGGGATTTGCAGAGATGAGAGACAGGGGAGTAGCGAGGAGAGAGGTGGATTAGTCGGGCAGCAGAGTTGAGGACAGACTGGAGTGGTGCAAGAGAGTTAGCAGGGAGACCACAGAGGAGAGGGTTGCAGTAGTCAAGGCGGGAGATGATGAGGGTATGTACAAGAGTTTTAGTAGATTGAGGGCTGAGGAAGGGACGGATTCTGGGAATATTTTTGAGTTGGAGGCAACAGGAGGTGGCAAGAGATTGGACATGTGGTTTGAAGGACAGGGCAAAGTCGAGAGTTACTCCGAGGCAGCGGATTTCAGTTGCGGGAGAGAGCTTGATGCCGTTTACCATAATAGATAGATCAGGTAGGGAAGATACGTGAGATGGAGGAAAGATAATGAGTTCAGTTTTGTCTACATTGAGTTTTAGGAAGCGAGAGGTGAAAAAGGAGGATATGGCTGATAGACACTCCGGGATTCTGGACAACAGAGAGGTGACATCTGGGCCAGAGAGGTAGATCTGAGTGTCGTCCGCATACAGGTGGTACTGGAAGCCATGGGACTTTGAGTTGTCCTAGGCCAAGAGGATAGATTGAAAAAAGTAGGGGCCCCAGGACAGAGCCTTGGGGGACTCCAACAGAGAGGGGGTCGGATGAGGAGGAAGTGTGGGAGTGGGAAATGCTAGATTTGCGGCCAGAAAGGTATGAGGAAATCCAGGACAGGGCAAGGTCTTTGATGCCAAGGGAAGAAAGAATCTGTAGCAGTAGGCAGTGGTCAACTGTGTCAAAGGCAGAGGACAGGTCGAGAAGGAGGAGGATGGAGAACTGTCTGTTAGTTTTGGCTGTGAGTAAGTCATTAGTAATTTTGGTCAGGGCAGTTTCAGTAGAGTGGTGGGGGCGGAAGCCAGATTGCAAGATGTCAAGGAGGGAGTTAGATGAGAGGTGGGAGGAAAGTTGAGCATGGACAATCCTGTTCAAGGAGTTTGGAAGCAAAAGGGAGCCGTGATATGGGGCGATAGCTGGGCATAGCAGTTGGGTCAAGGTTTGATTTTTTTTGAGGATGGGTGTTATGGTGGCATGTTTGAAGGCAGAGGGGAAGGTACCAGAAGTTGGGGATAGGTTGAAGAGATAGGTTAGGGCTGGAATGATCATGTTGAGGTTGGGGAGCAGGTGGGAAGGGATGGGGTCAAGTGCACAGGTGGTGAGGCGTGATTTGGAAAGGAGATGAGTAAGCTCTCCTTCAGTGATGTTGGAGAGGAAGGTTTTAGGGAAGGGCAGGGGTCTGGTATGTGGAGTGGTTGACGGATTATGACTGACGCCTAAAAACGGAAATGTGAAACAGGCCTTAGCCATAATTCCCTGATGCCCATGTATCAGTGCCACACTCCGTGACCCATGTATTGATGTCCTGTATCAGTGTTAGCCATGATGCCCAGGTATCAATCCAGGCTGATGGGTCAGTGCTGTAACCCCATCATTATGTATCAGTGCCGCTCCCAGACGCCCAGGTATCAGTGCCGCTTCCCGCTGCCCAAGTATCAGTGCCACACTCCGGCACCCATGTAATGATGCCCTGTATCAGTGTAAGCCCTGATGCCCATGTATCAATCCAGTGCTGATGGGTCAGTGATGTAACTCCATCATTATGTATCAGTGCCACTCGCGGACGTCCAAGTATCAGTGCCGCTTCCCGCTGCCCATGTATCGGTTGGATGCCCATAGATCAGTGCCACACTCCAGGACCCATGTATTGATGCATTGTATCAGTGTTAGCCATAATGCCCTGGTGCCCATGTATCAATGCTGTGCCTGGACGCCCAGATATCAGTGCCACACTCCGGCACCCATGTATTGATGCCCTGTATCAGTGTTAGCCATAATACCCTGGTGCCCATGTATCAATGCTGCTCCCTTGCGCCAAAGGATCAGTGCTGTAACCCCAGCATGCATGTATCAGTGCCGCTCCTGGACGCCCATATATCAGTGATGTACCCCAACGCCCATGTACAGTGGGGTAAATAAGTATTTGTTACACTGCCGATTTTGCACATTTTCCCACCTACAAAGAATGGAGAGGTCTGTAATTTTTATCATAGGTACACTTCACCTGTGAGAGACAAAATCTAAAAATAAAAAATAGAAAATCACATTGTATGATTTTACATAATTAACTTGCATTTTATAGCATGAAATAAGTATTTAATACAATAGAGAAACAGAAATTAATATTTGGTCCAGAAACCTTTGTTTGCAATCATAGAGGTCAGATGTTTCCTGTAGTTCTTGACTAAGTTTACACACACTGCAGCAGGGATTTTGGCCCCCTCCTCCATACAGATCTTCTCCAGATATTTCAGGTTTCGGAGCTGTTTCTGGGCCATATTGAGTTTCAGCTCCCTCCCAAGATTTTCTATTGGGTTCAGATCTGGAGACTGGCTAGGCTACTCCGGACCCATGAAATGCTTCTTGCGGAGTCACTCCATAGTTACCCTGACTGTGTTTTTTGAATCATTGTCATTCAAGAAGACCAAGCCACGATCCATCTTCAATGGTCTTACTGAGGGAAGGAGGTTATTGGCCAAAATCTCGTGATACATGACCCTATCCATCCTCCCTTCAGTACGGTGCAGTCCTCCTGTCCTTTTTGCAGAAAAGCACCACCAAAGTATTGTTTTCCCCCCCATGCTTCATGGTGGGGACAGTGTTCTTGGTGTTGGACTTATCCTTCTTCCTCCAAACTTGTCGCGTGAAGTTAGTTAATGCCAAAAAGTTCTGTTTTGATCTCATCTGACCAAATGACCTTCTCTCTTGCCTCCTCTGGATCATCCAGATGGTCATTAGTGAACGTCAGACAGGCCTGGCCATGTGCTGGCATGAGCATGGGTACCTTGCGTGCACTGCAGGATTTGAATCCATGTCAGCGGGATGTGTTTCTAATGGTAATATTTAAGTCTGTGGTCACAGCGCTCTTCAGGTCATTGACCAGGTCCTCCTGTGTAGTTCTGGGCTCATTTCTGACCTTTCCCAGAATCATCCTTACACCACAGGGCAAGATCCTGCATGCAGCCTTAGACCAAGGAAGCTTGAGTCATCTTGTGTTTCTTCCATTTTCTAATAATTGTGCCAACGGTTTTTGCCTTCTCACCTAGTTGCTTGCCTATTGTCCGTCCTATAGCCCATCCCAGCCTTCTGCAGGTCTATAGTTCTGTCCCTAGTATCCTTAGACAGCTCTTTTGTCTTGGCCATGGTAGAGAGGTTGGAGTGTGATTGAGTGTGAGGACAGGTGTCTTTTATACAGGTAACAAGTTCAAACATTTGCAATTAATACAGATAATAGGAGGAGGGCTTCTTAAAGAAAAACTAACAGGTCTGTGATAGCCAGAATTCTTGCTGGTTGGTAGGTGATCAAATACTTATCTCATGCAATAAAATGCTATTTAATATTTACAAATCATACAATGTGATTTTTCTGGTTTTTATTTTTAGATCCTTTCTCTCACAGTTGGTGTGCCTGCAATAATAATTACAGACCCCCCCATTCTTTGTAAGTGGGAAAACTTCAGTGTATCAAATACTTATTTTCCCCACTATATCAGTGCTGCTCCTTGGGGCCCATGTATCAGTGCTGTTCCCCGGCGCCCCATATCAGTGCTGTAACCCCTGCACCCATGTATCAGTGCCGCTCACCAGCACCCCAATAGCAGTGCTGTAATCAAAACGCCAATTTATCAGTGCCACTCCCTGGTGCTCAGGTATCAGTTCTGTAAGCCCGACGCTCATGTATCAGTGCTGCTCCCCAGCCCCCAATATCAGTGCTGTAACCCTGATGTCCTGGTGTCAATGCTGTAGCGCTGGTGCCCATGTATCAGTGCCACACTCAGGCGCCCATTAAATGATGCCCCTGTATCAGTGTTGGCTATAATGCTCCCAGAACTGTGCCAGTGATGTTATCTTCCCTGGCATATGATCTGTGGCAGGGCAGATGGCTGCACAGCCCTAATCACCAGCAGCTTCCTCTCCTGAGCCTTTGATGTGCCTTGTATAATAGTCTGTAGTGACGGATTTGCTAATAAATATGGTATTTTGTTTTCTTTCAGTCTAAGAAAAGAGGACTTAGTGTTGAAGAGAAAAGGACTAAGATGATGGAAATATTTTTTGAATCTGTAAGTTTTGTTGTGGTTGTGTGTGAGAAATTCAGCTGTGCTGTATAAGGCTTTGAGTTTTCTGAGCAGAAATTTTTCAAGTCCTCCAAAAATAAAGTCCAGTTTCCTAACAGTTTCTGCTCCAAAAACTCAGAAAAAAGATGCCTGTCTGCACATACCCCAGAGAGGTCTTTTGCAGAGTTATTAACCTATTTACTAGCAAGGGTATTTTGCACGTTAACTCCCGGGGCAATTTTTACAATTCTGACCACTGTCCCTTTATGAGGTAATAACTCAGGAACGCTTCAACGGATGAAGGCGATTCTGAGTTTGTTTTCTCGTGACATAGTTTTCTTCACTTTAGTGTTAAAATTTCTGCGCTATAACTTGCATTTATTTATGAAAAAAACGGAAAATTTTGAAAATTTTGCAATTTTCAAACTTTGAGTTTTTATGCCCTTAAACCAGAGAGTTATGTGACACAAAATAGTTAATAAATAACATTTCCCACATGTTTACTTTACATCAGCACAATTGTGGAGACAAATTTTTTTTATTAGGAAGTTATAAGGGTTAAAAGTTTTCTCATTTTTACAACACCATTTTATTTTTAGGGACCACATCACATTTGAAGTCACTTTGAGGGGTCTATATGATAGAAAATACACAAAAGTGACACCATTCTAAAAACTACACCCCTCAAGGTGCTCAAAACCACATTCAAGAAGTTTATTAACCCTTCAGGTGATTCACAGGAATTTTTTGAATGCTTAAAAAAATGAACATTTAACTTTTTTTCACAAAAAAAATTAATTCAGATTCAATTTTTTTATTTTACCAAGGGTAACAGGAGAAATTGGACTGCAAAAGTTATTGTGCAATTTGTCCTGAGTACGCGGATACCTGATATGTGGGGGGGAAACCACTGTTTGGGCGCATGTCAGAGCTCGGAAGGGAAGGAGCACCGTTTGACTTTTTCACTGCAAAATTGGCTGGACTTCAGATCGGATGCCATGTCAAGTTTGGAGAGCTCCTGATGTGCCTAAACAGTGGAAACCCCCCCACAAGTGACCCCATTTTGGAAACTAGACCCCCCAAGGAACTTATCTAGATATGTGGTGAGCACTTTGAACCCCCAAGGGCTTCACAGAAGTTTATAACGTACAGCTGTACAATTAAAAAAATCATATTTTATTCGGACTCCCATGACAGCACCACGAGAGAGGGGATCTGCCCTTTAGGAACAGGAAACCTACAGATACAAAAAGGGCGGCACCTCTCCCACGCATCAGTTGGTTTCCTGTTCCTGAAGGGACGGGATCCTACAGAAGACCAGGATCCCAGGCCGGCCGGCCGATACAGGTAGCGGGGGGGTCTCCTACCTCGGCCTGGTGCGGATCCCTGGAAGACGCCACGGTGGCCCAGGATGGGTAGCACGGCGGTGGCGTAGTCAGCAGGGAGCGGCGTCCGGAGGATGTCCGACTCCAGAATAAAGGCCGCCGCCGGTGAGTATGTTTCCCCCCGGGGGCCCCCGGATCCGGCGGCGCTGGTGCGGTGGCTGGCGCGCTGCGGGGGACGCTGCGACCGGGGAGCGCGGTATCCCGAAGCTCCCGGGCGTCCCGCGTGACTTCTGGTCGGGCGGGGTCGCGGTGACGTCAGGGGCGGCCGGAGGAGGTGCTTCCGGGTCGGCGGCGCCACTGCGCATGCGCGAAAAAAACAAGATGGCGGCGCCCATCGCAAGCGCCGATGAGCGTCGGCTCTCCGGCCCGGTGCGGCGCCAGCTGGGGAAGGGAGCCCTATTAGGGGGGGAGGGGCGCGGCACGCATACTGCTGTCCGGAGGAGGGGTATATAGGCAGGACCCGGGCAGGGTGCCTTGCCTTGGCCACATTATTGCGAGCAGTAATGGAGAGCGAGCAGGAGCAGCAGCGGCAGCGTCGTCAGCAGCAGCAGCAACGACGGCAGCAGCGACAAACATCTCTGCCGCCCCTGGATGACCTTCGGCAGGTCAAGCAGAAAAAGAAAGAGTCACGTGACAGTGAACGTGCGGGACGAAATGACCAGTCCAGCCATAAAAGCTCCTCTAAGCAGACAGGAGCATCGTCTGAGAAGAATCCCCCTCATCCTCCGGTACTTGATTGTGGCGCTGGTAAGTGATCTTCGTGAAAGTTCACTCAGTGACTGGGCCCCCCTTCTGTGCTTTATTCTAGGGGAAGAAGGCTTCAGGTAAAACTAAACACAGGGAATGCGCACTCTGTGCATGCCCATTACCGGACTCATGCCCCAAAAGATTGTGCCCCCCCTGTATTCAGCAGACAGTGGCGGAAGAGTCGCCCGCGGTAGCAGCGAGTTTGAGAGACATTGTTAGGGCAGAAATGAAGGAAACCCTAAAGTCACTGTCCCAGCCGGAAACTATAAAGGGCGGGGTCCCGGTGGAGTCCGATTCCTCGGCAGAATGGAGGAGAAGTAGAGACTCCCAGGCTTCATCTCCCTCGTCCTCCTCAGAAGAAGAGGACTCTGGGCGGTTTTGTCTGCCTCTTGACCGGGTAGACAAGCTGGTCAAAGCAGTCAGAGGGACAATGGAAGTGGAGGAGCCTAAGCCCCAATTATCCATGCAGGATGTCATGTTCAGGGGGCTGGAGCAGAGGAAGCATAGAGTCTTCCCGTTAAATCAGAAGATCCAGGATCTAATCCACAGAGAGTGGAAAAAAACGGATAAAAGAGGGTCGCTACCACCAGCCCTCAAACGCAGATATCCCTTCGACGATCCGGCAGTAAATACTTGGGACAAGGCCCCCAAATTAGATGCGGCCATTGCAAAGGCATCGAAAAGATCCTCGCTGCCTTTTGAGGACATGGGATCCCTTAAAGATCCCCTAGACAGGAAGGCAGACACCTTCCTTAAGAATACTTGGGAGATGGCAGCCGGTTCCTTAAGACCAGCAGTGGCGTCAACATGCACAGCCAGGTCCATGATGGTCTGGTTGGACCAGTTGGAGTCACAATTAAAACAGGGTACGTCAAGACAAACAATTCTTGGGGCCCTACCAACAATCCAAGAGGGAGCAGCCTTCCTAGCAGATGCCTCGGCGGATGCAGTAAGAATGGCAGCCAGAGCAGCAGGTCTCTCTAATGCGGCTCGTAGAGCCCTGGGCGAAGCTTTGTACTATTCCGTGTGAGGGGGAATATTTGTTCGGCGCAGTCCTGGACGAACTGCTTGAGAAGGCTGGGGACGACAAGAAAAAATTCCCAAATCTCTGGCCTACATCCTACCGACGCCCATTTGGTAGAAGGAGATTCCGTCTGGGGAGAAGGCCCAATTCTTCGCCTACTAGAGACCGTCCCAGATGGGAAGATAGAAGGAGAAGAGGTACGGGCTACATGTTTAGACGCTCGTCTAGAGATCAAAAGAGACAGAATCAATGACTAGCAATTCCCGTGGGAGGTAGACTATCATCCTTCCTTCCGGCATGGTCACAGATTACAAATAGTGACTGGGTGCGCAATGTAATATCCACCGGGCTTAGATTGGAGTTTACCCAGGTCCCGTGGGATACCTTTAAATCCACTCCTTTAAGATCTTCACCCCTTGAACAAGCAGCTTTAGAAGCGGAGGTCTTGAGCCTATGCCAGAAAAACGTCTTGATAGAGGTTCCGGAAGCTGAGAGAGGAAAAGGGTTCTACTCTCCCTTATTCCTGATCCAAAAACCTGATAAGACATTTAGAACGATCATTAACTTACGTTTCCTTAATAAGTTTTTGGTGAACCGTACTTTTAAGATGGAGTCCATCAATACGACAATAAAAATATTGTTTAAAGGGTGTTTTATGGCAGTCATAGATTTGAAAGATGCGTACTATCATGTACCTATCCATGCAGAATTCCATACTAGAGCCCTTCAGAAGGATGTCCTATTTAATAGCAGGGCCTTAAGACACTCCTTACAAGGTCAACTGTTGCTAAGCCCCTCGACTGTCACATCGCTTAGATGGTGGCTCGATGATGAGAACCTAGCCTCAGGGGTGCCCTGGATAACGCAGATAACCCGTGTTATAACCACAGACGCTAGTCCCTTCGGTTGGGGGGCCCATATGGGGGACATAGTGGTACAGGGACAGTGGGATTCGGATACGGAGATCTCATCCAACCAAAGAGAGCTATTGGCGATAGAGCAGGCAGTCAAAAAACTCATTATGTACCTACAGGGCCATCACGTGAGGATACTCTCGGACAACCAGGTAGCGGTAGCATATATCAACCACCAAGGTGGAACCCGCTCCGACGCCCTGATGCGGACAACAGAACGTCTCCTTCAAATAGCAGAGGGAAGTTTTCTATCTTTGACGGCGCTCCACATCAGAGGGAAAGACAACGTAAAGGCAGACTTTCTAAGCCGCAAGGCTCTAAAGCAAGGAGAATGGGCTTTGAACAGGGATATTTACCACCAGATTGTCCGCAGATGGGGTCGGCCAGAGGTAGACCTCCTTGCCACCAGAAAAAACAGAAAAGAAAAATCGTTCTGCTCTCTGAATCCCAGGGAAAATCCACTAGCAGTGGACGCCCTCCTGATAAGATGGAACTTTTCTCTGGCATACGCCTTCCCGCCATTAAATCTTCTACCTCTGGTAGTAAGGAAGATCAGGGAAGATCGGGCAAGAGTCATATTAATTGCCCCCTTTTGGCCCAGGAGGACCTGGTTTGCATGGTTGAGGACCATGTCTGTATGCGATCCCTGGGTGCTGCCGAACCTTCCGGATCTCCTCTACCAGGGGCCAGTCAGCCACGCACAAGTAGCGAGACTCCATTTGACGGCGTGGTCTTTGAAAGGTCACTGTTAGAGGATAGAGTGTTCTCCAAGAAGTTAATTGATACCCTCCTAAAAAGCAGGAAATTGACTACCACTAACATTTATGCTAGGACCTGGAAGCGATTCCTGTCCACCCTTCAGTTTGACGCCAGAGACGGAATTCCCACGAAACATATTCTGGAATTTCTCCAGAAGGGTCTCGAATTGGGTCTCTCCACAAGTACATTAAAAGTACAAGTTTCAGCCTTAGGGGCCTTGTTTGCATGTGATATTGCCAATAACTATTGGGTAGCAAGGTTCATCAAAGCAGCGGCTAGATCGAGACCCATACACAAAGACAGATGTGTACCTTGGGACTTAAATTTAGTCCTTACGGCCTTGACAGAAAAACCATTTGAACCTCTGGATTCGGCCTCATTAAAGATTATATCTCTTAAGGCAGCTTTTCTAGTGGCGATAACATCCGCACGTAGAGTGAGCGACATACAGGCACTTTCCAGATTGCCCCCTTACACAGAGTTCTTACAGGATAGAGTAATCCTAAGGCCAGATCCAGCATACCTTCCCAAGGTAGCATCACAATTTCACAGGACACAAGAGATAGTTCTGCCTTCCTTCCTCCCTAATCCGACCAACCCTAAGGAGCAAAAACTTCAGGCATTAGATATTAGGAGATGCTTACTTAAATATTTAGCAGCCACGGATCCTTGGAAGAAGGAGAATGCATTATTCCTATCCTTCCAAGGTCCCAGGAAAGGTTGTAGGGTATCAAAACGCACATTAGCGAGGTGGATTAGGGAGGCTATCTCTCTTGCCTACACAGCAGGTGGAGGTCCGGCTCCGCAGAACCTGAGGGCGCATTCCACTCGTGCCATGGCATCATCTTGGGCAGAAAGATCTGGAGTGTCAATTGATCAGATATGTAAGGCGGCCACCTGGTCATCTCCTTCCACCTTTTTTAACCACTATCGATTAGATATGGGTGCCTCTTCAGATCTCACCTTCGGGCTAAGGGTGCTGCAGGCTGTAGTCCCGCCCTAAATTAGTTTACATCTCTGTAATTCTCTCGTGGTGCTGTCATGGGAGTCCGAATAAAGTATTAAGTTACGTACCGGTAACGGTATTTTTCGGAAGCCCATGACAGCACCCTTAGTTCCCTCCCTTGTTCACATATAGGGGTGCACTCCTTTAGAAGATTGTCCACAATTTACGGTATGTGGGAGATGGTGTAAAAAAATATATATATATTTCTGCTATATAGGGTAGATAGGTTGTATATATTATATGTAGTGTACTAACCATGGTAGCCTCTCAAGCTCTGTAAACCAACTGATGCGTGGGAGAGGTGCCGCCCTTTTTGTATCTGTAGGTTTCCTGTTCCTAAAGGGCAGATCCCCTCTCTCGTGGTGCTGTCATGGGCTTCCGAAAAATACCGTTACCGGTACGTAACTTAATACTTTTTCCACAAAAATGATCTTTTCACCCCCAATTGTTATTTTTCCAAGAGTAACAGGACCCCAAAAGTTATTGTGCAATTTGTCCTGAGTACGCTGATACCCCATATGTGGGGGTAAACCACTATTTGGGCGCATGGCAGAGCTCGGAAGGGAAGCAGAGCCATTTGACGTTTTTGGCTGGAATTGAGATCGGACGCCATGTCGCATTTGGAAAGCTCCTGATGTGGAAACCCCCCCAATTCTAACTCCATCCCTAACCCCAACACACCCCTAGCCCTAATGGGAAAATGGAAATAAATACATTTTTTTTTTTTTCTTATTATTTTTCCCTAACTAAAGGGGTGAAAACGGGGGGGCTTGATTTACTATTTATGGCGGGTTTTTATTTTTGGCAGCTGTCGCACGCTAAAAGACGCTTTTTATTGTAAAAATAGTTTTTGCATCACCACATTTTGAGAGCTATAATTTTTCCATATTTTGACCCACCAAGTCATGTGAAGTCTTATTTTTTGCGGGACGAGTTGACGTTTTTAATGGTACCATTTTTGGGCACGTGACACTTTTTGATCGCTTTTTATTCCGATTTTTGGGACGCAGAATGAACAAAAACCAGCGTTTCATGAATTTCTTTTGGGGGGGTACGTTTACACCATTCCGCGTGCTGTAAAATTGATAAAGCGGTTTTATTCTTCGGGTCAGTACGGTTACAGCGATACCTCATTTATGTCTTTTTTTATGTTTTGGCGCTTTTATGCAATGAAAACAATTTTATATAAAAAATTGTTTTTGCATCGCTTTATTCTGCGAGCTATAACTTTTTTATTTTTTCGCTGATGACGCTGTGTGGCGACTCGTTTTTTGCGGGACAAGATGACGTTTTCAGCGGTACCATGGTTATTTATATCCGTCTTTTGATTGCGCGTTATTGCACTTTTTGTTCGGCGATATGATGATAAAGCTTTATTTTTTGCTTCGTTTTTTATTTTTTAAGGGGTTCAATAAAGGGGTTAACTTGTGGGACTGTTTTATAGAGCGGGTCGTTACGCGGCGATACCAAATATGTGTACTTTTATTGTTTTGTTTTTTTTTATTTTCAAAAAATGAATTTATTGGGGAATATTTATTTTTTTTAATTAGCGATTTTTTTTTTTTTTTTTTTTTAACTTTATTACAATGTCCCAGGGGGGACATAACTGTCATGTGACAGATCGCTGATCTGTCACATCACAGATCGCTGTGACAGATCAGCGATCTGTCACAGGCAGTGCTGCAGGCTTCCTCATGCTGGCGCTTTGCAGGCATGAGGAAGCCGCTGAGCCCTGCAGGCCCCCGAAGGTCCCCGCCGCCATTTTGGATTCGGGGACCTTCAGGGAAGGAGACCCCCGCAGCAGCGCTGCACATCGTGCTACTGTGGGGGTCTCAGGTAAGCACGGAGGGAGCCCCCTCCTGATGCTTCCCTAAACCCCAGTTACACTGCGATCATGTTTGATCGCAGTGTGCCGGGGTTAACGTGACCGCCCCTGACACATAGTGCCGGGTGTCAGCTGTGATAATCAGCTGACACCCGACGTGATCAGCTGCGCTCTCCCCGTGAGCGTTTTTGCACTTTGCTTTCTATGGTTAAAAAAAAACACTGAAAGAATGGACATACTGCAGATTTAAAAAAAAAAAAACAAAAAACATTTCACCTTTCCATTTCAGTCAGGAAATAAAATTCAAGTAAAGTAGCGCTATAGCATGCAAACATTAAATATATGAAATTTGAATTGCATTACTGCACTAGAAAATGAGAAAAATTGAGAATACTTAGCTCATAAAGTGGCCAATTCATGTGTACCCAGCAGCCGCAATAAGGCGATTCTCTCTGCTGTGACCTATCTTGTGAGGACTCCTCTCGTATATTTCATGTTTGCACGCTATACTGCTACAGAGCTCTACCTTATTTGTTATATATGGAGATGGCTACTCATAGTAATCACCGTACTCACCTGTTATCTGTTTAGGAAGTGACGGTCAGTCTTTTGATATTTGTATACATCGGAAACTAAAAACAAGCGTGTGCATGAGATTTCTGAAATCTAGCTTTTGCTGATGCTATAAAAAGCAACTCTTAATGTGCATAAAAAAACACTTTGCAAAGACGCAGTGTTATAGCATTACAGTGCTGGTGATCATTGCTCTAGGCCTCATGTGCTTAATTTTATATTAGGGCACCTAGACACTTCTGTGTCTCTCTGTAATTCCTCCTAATCATGGTTGTATACTCCCCAGCCGCGCTGTAATACTGGCCAGCGCTGAGCATGATATGGCGGCATGCTATGCACGGAGCCTTGTTGTGCAGATGTGCTATATGTGTGTTGGTACACTAGACTAGACAAAAATGTGCAATTTACTCCTATGTTTGTCCATTATGTTTTTTTTCTGCTAGAAGGATGTATTCCAACTGAAGGACCTGGAAAAAATTGCCCCAAAGCAGAAGGGAATTAGTAAGTAAATGGACATTGTTCTACTGTTTTTATGTCACTTGTGGGTGTACTCTTTGCCTATGAAGTGTGAGAGTTTGAAGGCTGGTTTTCTGAATCTCCCATTTTTAAATACTGATTATAAAAAATAAGTTTCAGATTATATTACATGTGATTGTTTATTCCAACTAGAATTATTAAAACCAAGATTCAAAAGATTCAAGTGGTCAGTGGGAAGATGTAGGGTACTGGTATAGATGAAGACTAAGGTCAAAATGGGCATATAACCGTTTCAGAATTTGGATTACACGCTGGCTATGTTCACACAAGAATATAAAAAATTGTCAGTTTCATCTGCAAAACACGGGTGATATTTTTTCACACTTGTCATCCCTGTGCAATCCATATGCAATCCACTTTTTAACAGCGTCCGATTATTTATTGATTTGCGCACCTATTGACTTGAGTGGACGTATCTCATCCTGCACACACAGAAGAAACTTGTGCATGCGCAATTTTTTTTTCACACACAGATTTACAGATTTCGTCAAACAAATTGCTTGTTTGCAGTGCATTTTCTTCACACACCGTAAAAGGACCGAAAGTCGCTTGTGTGCGCTTAATAGAGCAGTAGACTACACATACTGCTGACTACTATGCCTTCTGACTCCCTTACATATACTGGTGCTTCTCACAAAATTAGAATATCATCAAAAAGTTAATTTATTTCAGTTCTTCAATACAAAAAGTGAAACTCGTATATTATATAGAGTCATTACAAACAGAGTGATCTACTTCCAAGTGTTTATTTCTGTTAATGTTGATGATTGTGGCTTACAGCCAATGATACCCCAAAAGTCATTATCTCAGTAAATTAGAATACTTTATAACACCAGCTTGAAAAATTATTTTAAAATACGAAATGTTGGCCTACTAAAATTTATGCTCAGTAAATGCACTCAGTACTTGGTCGGGGCTCTTTTTGCATCAATTACTGCATCAATGTGGCGTGACATGGAGGCGATCAGCTTTTGGCACTACTGAGGTGTTATGGACGCCCAGGATGCTTTGATAGCAGCCTTCAGCTCGTCTGCATTGTTGGGTCTAGTGTCTCTCATCTTCCTCTTTACAATACCCCATTGATTCTCTTTAAGGTTAAGGTCAGGAGAGTTTGCTGGCCAATCAAGCACTGTGATACTGTTGTTTTTATACCAGGTATTGGTACTTTTGGCAGTGTGGACAGGTGCCAAGTCCTGCCGGAGAATGAAATTTCCATCTCCAAAAAGCTTGTCAGCAGAGGGAAGCATGAAGTGCTCTAATATTTTCTGGTAGACGGCTACACTGACTTTGGTCTTGATAAAACGCAGTGGACCTACGCCAGCAGATGACATGGCTCCCAAAACCATCACTGATTGTGGGAACTTCACACTAGACCTCAAGCACCTTAGATTTTGTGCCTCTCCACTCTTCCTCCCGACTCTGGGACCTTGATTTTCAAATGTAATATAAAATTTACTTTCATCTGAAAACAACTCCTTAGACCACTGAGCAACAGTCCAGTTTCTTTAGCAATGACCTTTTGTGGGTTACCCTCCTTTTGGAGTGTGTCAATGACTGCCTTCTGGACATCTGTCAACTCGGCAGTCTTCCCCATGATTGTGGAACCTACTTAAACAGATTAAGGGACTTTTCTAACCGCTTAGGAAGCCTTTGCAGGTGTTTTTTGTTAATTATTCTAATTTACTGAGATAATGACTTTTGGGTTTTCACTGGCTGTAAGCCATAATCATCAGCATTAACAGAAATAAACACTTGAAATAGATCGCTCTGTTTGTAATGACTCTATAATATGAGTTTCACTTTTTGTGTTGAAGAACTGAAATAAATCAACTTTTTGATGATATTCTAATTTTCTGAGAAGCACCTGTGTGTGTGTGTATTTTAAAAGGATTATGCTGCCATTCACCCATGCTTTACAGTACATGTCCAACCTCATTAGGTTTTACAGCCTATTTAACAATGTATGCAGTTTGTGTTGTGATTTTGGGGAACAGAGCCACTTACAACACAATATAAGATTCCAAGTGAAATTTCTGCACCAAAGCCGCATGCGAATCTGCATATGACTACTTTAGGTTGGTAGGAAAGATATCACTGTACTTTTTGATGCTGTTTTTAATCCAAAGGCCAGAGTGTGTTTAAAAAGAATAGAAATTAGAGGAAGGATGAACATTTTTGCTTCTTGCTGGATCCACTTCTGACTGTAGCTCCAAAACTGTATCAAACACTGCAGTGGTGTTTTTCCCCAAAAATATGTGGGGCATATTTATTAAGACTGATAGTTCATGTGCCAAGCCAGTAATAAGGAACAATGGGGTAAATTGTGCCAAATTTATTGGAAAGGTTTATGCATTTTATGCATCTTGCACACTTTTAGATTGTCCGAAGGTCACAAAATTAATTCTCCACCTCCTATGTACGGGCATAGATGGTACTCTTCCTCCCACTCTCCCAGCTTTTGCCCAGTGTTGTGTAAAAAAGTGAGTTTTTGTGCATTTTGTGACTTTTGGGATCTTATGGGCGACAAACTGGCATAAACTGCTCCATTAAAATGCATGAACCCAACCTATTTTTCGTGTGTAATAGAATTTATTCAATGCATAAAATGCACTATGATATGTCGTAGGTGGGATAATAAAGCCATGCGGAGATATCAGTCAGTGGGCTGCATTAGCATTACTTCCTGTATACATGTCCCTGGCTAATAGATTTATGATTGGTGACAGCTTCCATGTCCGTGAAGGATGTCCTGCAAAGCCTGGTGGATGATGGAATGGTAGATTCGGAGCGCATTGGAACTTCCAATTATTTTTGGGCCTTTCCCAGCAAGGCTCTTCATGCGCGAAAGCGAAAACTGGAGATGTTGGAAAGCCAGGTAATTCTGACGTATGACATATTCTGCACAGATTGTGGACTTTTTTTGGGTTCTCCTTTATTGTACATTAAGGAAGCACTGTGTTGAGACACATTCACACTGCCTGCACCAACATATTTGTTTCCACATGTAATGTGTTTTGGTTTTTTTTAAATCATTTTTAATATTTAAGAAGCAATTTATTTTCTTAGGCCGGAGTCACACTAGCGATAAAATCGGACGAATGCAATGCGATAAAAAAATCGCATTGCATTCGTCCCAATGTTATTCAGTGGTGCTGCTCCCATCATGCGTTTTTTTATCGGATCCGTTCCTCGGACCGAGACAATCGCAGCATGCTGCGATTGTCACCGATTTTCGGATCGGATTCGCCAATGCAAGTCTATGGATGCGATTAAAAATCACATTGAAAACGCACCACACGTGTGACTTGCGATTAAATCGCAAGACTTCTCCAGGTCAACAGGAAAGAGCATCAGGCATTGACATTGGATGTCAATTTGATGCTTAGATGCGAATAAAATCGGTTCATCGCTGGAAAATGGGATGACAGACGGATCCCTGGACAAGAAATCTTTGTGCAATTTCGTACCGTTAAAATCGCACCGATTTTTTTTAATGGTTGGTGTGACTCCAGCCTTAAACTGTGAGCGACTTCAAATAATGTGTGTCGTACCAAGTGATTGTTGTACTGTATGACTGTGGTGCCGTTACACATTTGTGTTTACTTTGTAGTTTTGAGCTAAGTGTACACAAATGTATCTTCAGAAATCTTAAAGCGACCCTGTACAGCTTGTATCAGAAAGGTACTGTTCACTTTCCCTTTCCGACATGACATATTCTCAGGTTTCTGATTCTCCTTTTCTTTGTTGTACATTTTATTTGTAGACTTGTGATACATAGAGTTTGGAGTATACTACACTAGCAGCATATTCATTTGTGCAACAAGTTTTTAAAGACTGTTTTCATTCATGTGAAGTGTAGACTGAAATAACCAAAAAAAAATTGTCAAAAAGGATTATGCTGTCATTCTGAAATACTTTAGTTACAAAAAGCACACAAGTCATCAGAAAGTCTAATTGTTTGGTCAAACGTTGCATTTTTGTCACAGTATACACTGTATATTACACAGTGTTTATTCGGTCGTGCATGACAGCACCCCCTGAGAGAGGGGATTCGCCCTCCAGGAACAGGAAATCCTACAGATACATAAGGACGGCACCTCTCCCACGCATCAGTTGGTTTCCTGTTCCTGGAGGACAGGATTCCCTACAGATCATGCCATCATGGATGAAGGAATCCCCAGGCCGGCTGTCCGACTCAGGTAGCGGGGGGGTCTCCTACCTCGGGCAGTGCGGAGTCCCCTGGTAGCGCCACGGTGGCCCAGGTAGGGTTCCATGTCAGTGTGCGGGGCAGGTGGGAGCGGGGTCCGGCGGATGCCCGTCTCCTGGGCCGGCGCCGGCGGGTAAGTATGGATCCTCCCCCTGGACCCCGGTCCTTGGTCCTGCTGGTGCGGTCTGGGCGTGTGGCTGTGCCTCGGTGGCATGTGTGGAGCACTGTGCGGGGTCGGGCGCCGCCATGGCGCTGGTGGCCTGCGCGTCCCCTTAGACCGGAAGTGACGCGGTTGGCAGGGGGCAGGGCAAGTAGCGCCAGACCGGAATTCGGATGCTGGCCAGCTTTTTCATCCCGACAGAGCGGCGGGGGCTGCGCACGGGGGGAAGTACCCATGGACGTCGGAGGGAAAGGGGGGGGCGAGAATCAGCCCCTGGCCATGACACCTGTGAACCCGGTTTGCCAGGGGGAAGAAAAGGGCACAGAAGCACTGCAGAGCGGCTTCAGCTCAGGTGCAGGAATGAACGAGCCGGAGGCTCCCGTGGCCCAGTTGGACTGAGAGCAGGAATGTACCTCAGAGAGGTCCCAAACCAGCTCCCAGCAAAAGAAAAAACGAACTGGACAATCCGGCCATAGAAGTTCCTCCAGGCTGGAGGATCCAGCTGGCCCCCCCCCCCCCCCCTTGATCCGGTACCTACGCCTTCTGCTCAGAGTAAGAGCTTCGTGAATGTGCCCTGATGCAGTGTCCCCCTTATGTTTTCCTCCTATAGGGGAAGAAATGCGCTGGCAAGGCAAAAAACAGGGAATGCGCCCTTTGCAAATGCCCCTTGCCGGATGCCTACCCTAAAAGGCTGTGCCAGTCATGCAGACGGTAAAAAAAAAAAAAAAAAAAGGGGGGGGGCGTAGTCCCAAAAAATTACCAGGCATACTTCCTTACTCTGTCCCCCCTCCTGTGGGTGGCGGAAGAAACCCCTGACTTCGCTACAAGTCTAAGGGAAATTATCAGGATGGAGGTTAAAGCCCTAAAATCCGTACCCCAGGGGGAGTCATCTAGGAAGAGAAAGAGAGCAAGTTTCTCAGGGTCAGGCTCTCAGCTGACCCTAGAGGAAATGAAGACTCCTCAGAAGCCCTCCACGTCTGCGTCCTCTTCAGAGGAAGACGCCAGTCATTTCTGCCTAGGTCTGGAACAAGTGGACAAACTAGTCAAGGCAGTCAGGGCTACCATGGGGGTAATGGATACAAAACCAGAACGGTCAGCGCAGGACCTAATGTTCGGGGATTTAGACCCCAGGAAACGTAAGTCGTTCCCGTTAAACGACAAGGCCCAAAATTTGATTAATAGGGAATGGAGGAAACCAGAAAGGAAAGGCTCCCTACCACCAGCTTTTAAACGGCGATATCCCTTTGAGGACCCCGTGGTAAATAAATGGGACAGCCCCGAAATTGGATGCAGCAGTGGCTAAGGCGTCCAAAAAATCCGCTATCCCCTTTGATGACATGATCTCTTTAAAGGATCCGCTGGATAAAAAGGCGGACTCCTACTTGAAAGGCACATGGGAAATGTCAGCTGACGCCCTGAGACCGGCAGTAGCAGCTACCTGCACAGCCAGATCTATGATGGTCTGGCCTGACCAGCTGGAAATGCAGTTAGAGGACAGAGCCTGGAGGGAATCTATCTTGAAAACCCTACCTACCATCCAGGATGCGGCAGCCTTTTTAGCCGACGCTTCGGCAGATTCTGCAAGAATGGCGGCCAAGGCCGCAGGGCTATCAAATGCAGCCCGACGGGCTATATGGCTGAAATGCTGGCCCGGGGATATCCAGGCCAGATCCCGGCTTTGCTCCATCTCGTGTGAGGGGGAATATCTATTCGGACCCGTCCTAGATAAACTCCTGGAGAAGGCTGGCGACGATAAAAAGAAATTCCCTTCCCTGCCCACCCCTTCCTATAGACGTCCCTTTGCTAGGAAGAGATTTTCTCGGCCGGTGGGAGGTAGACTATCGGCCTTCTGCCAAGCCTGGTCGCGGATCTCAAGCAGTAACTGGATCCTGGGGTTGATAGCCTCAGGCCTAAAGCTAGAATTTGCCTGTGTCCCCCAGAACAGTTTTAGGGTCACCCCGCTCAGGTCTTCCCTGGCGGAACAGACTGTCCTAGAGACCGAAGTTGTTGACCTATGTCAGAAAGGAGTACTGATAAAGGTACCAGAGGCGGAGAAGGGCGAAAGCTTCTACTCCCCCCTGTTTTTGGTCCGTAAACCAGATAATTCTTACAGGACCATAATCAATTTGAAGGCACTCAACAGATACCTGGTCATTCGACCTTTCAAAATGGAAACGATCAGTTCCACAATAAAATTACTGTTTGAAATTTTTTTTATTGTGTGTTGGATTTAAAAGATGCTTATTACCATATACCCATCTATGCATCTCATCAGTGTTTCCTTAGAGTGGCAGTTCATTTACAGGGGTCGTTACAGCATTTTCAATATGTCGCACTTCCCTTTGGTATAGCAGTCGCCCCCCGGGTGTTCACTAAAGTTATAGCAGAGGTTATGGCCCATCTGCGGGAAGCAAACATCCTAGTAATCCCTTACCTGGATGACTTCCTTATTGTAGGCAAAACAGCTGTCCATTGTCTGGATCAATTGCAAAAAGCGAAATCAGCTCTGGAGCGGTTAGGGTGACTATTAAACATTAAGAAGTCCTGCCTACAGCCCATGAAGGTCCAGCAGTTCTTGGGCTTAACCCTAGACTCGCAGAATCAGGAGTGTCGTCTTCCACCCGAAAAATTAGTTTGCCTACGTCAGCAGGTCTTGAACGCCTCCAATAGCCCTACCATGTCTCTCAGGAAAGCAATGTCCCTCCTGGGTTCTCTCTCATCCTGCATTCCCGCGGTCCGATGGGCCCAGTTCCATACAAGGGTTCTACAGGGCGAGGTTTTACGCCATCAAAAGATCCTGGGCGGTTATCTAGAAGGCCAGTTGACTCTGTCCCAACATACCTTGAGATCCCCTGAGTGGTGGCTAGACGAGAATAATCTAGCCAGAGGGGTGCCCTGGGAATATAATGTAACCCGGGTAGTCACCACAGACGCAAGCCCTACAGGTTGGGGGGCCCACATGGGGGAAATCTTGATCCAGGACCTGTGGGAATGCCATCAGTTGGGAATGTCCTCCAACCTGAAAGAGCGAACAGCCGTAGAGCAGGCAGTCAAAAACCTTTTTGTGTATCTATAGGGTCACCATGTTCGAATATTCTCCGACAATCAGGTCACCGTGGCTTACATCAACCACCAAGGTGGGACTCGTTCCAGGCCCCTGATGGAGGTAGCAGAACGGCTGTTCCAATGGGCAGAGCAACATCTCCTGTCTTTAACAGCTTTGCACATAAAAGGAAAAGAAAACACCACAGCAGACTAACTAAGCCGCAACCTTCTAAAGCAGGGGAATGGTCCTTGAATACGTCCATCTTCGACCGAATCGTAGAAAAATGGGGGCAGCCAGAAGTGGACCTCTTCGCCACCAGAGAGAACAGGAAGGTGCCTCGGTTCTGCTCTCTAAATCCCAGGGAGAATCCTCTGGCAGTAGATGCTCTTCTGGTCAAATGGGACTTCGGGCTAGCATACGCCTTCCCTCCCCTGGCTCTTCTACCCCTGGTGATGAGGAAGGTCAGGAAGTACAAAGCAAGGATTATAGTGATCGCCCCGTTTTGGCCCAGGAGGGCATGGTTCTCATGCCTCAGGACCATGTCGGTGTCCGACCCTTGGGTCCTACCAAACATCCCAGACCACCTATCCCACGGCCCAGTTTACCATCCTCAGGTAGCTGGCCTATATCTGACGGCGTGGATTTTGAACGGGCAGTACTAAAGGAGAAAGTTTTCTCACTGGCCCTAATTAACACCCTGCTCAAAAGCAGGAAACCGATTACAACCAAAATCTACGTTAGGATCTGGAAAAGATTCCTTCAGGGCTCAGGGGTAGTAGCTGGGCAGTCCACTCCCATAGCACAGATCTTAGAGTTCTTACAAAGAGGTCTGGACATGGGACTCTCCACCAGCACCCTTAAGGTACAGGTGTTGGCTCTAGGGGCGCTTTTCAACTGCAACATCGCCAGTAACTATTGAATCAATAGGTTTATTAAAGTAACAGGCAGGTCCAGACCGGTAGTGAAAAATAAATTTATGCCATGGGATCTAAACCTAGTCCTTACGGCCATGACAGAGGCCCCGTTTGAGCCTATTTCATCAGCTTCCACAAAAAACCTGTCCCTTAAAGTGGCTCTCCTGGTAGCGTTGACATCAGCCCGGAGAGTTAGTGACATCCAGGCATTATCTAGACTTCCTCCTTACATACAATTCAGGGACGACAGGGTAATTCTTACACCTGATCCAGCATACCTGCCTAAAGTAGCCTCCAGTTTCCATAAAACTTAGGAGATAGTTCTTTCATCCTTCCTCCCTAATCCCACGAACGATAAGGAAAGGAAATTGCACATGCTAGACGTTAGGAGGTGTCTCCTAGAGTACCTGGCAGTTACCGACCCTGGAAAAAAGATAATGCCTTGTTTATTTCCTATCAGAGCACTAGAAAGGGCCTTAGGGCTTCAAAAAGCTCGCTAGCGAGGTGGATTAGGGAGGCCATTTCATTGGCATACACCTCAAAAGGCAAACCGGCCCCTGGCAAGCGGAGGGCGCATTCCACCAGGGCCATGGCAACCTCTTGGGCAGAGAGATCGGAGGTCTCGATCGACCAGATATGTAAGGCAGCTACTTGGTCCTCTCCGAGCACCTTCTACAACCATTATAGACTAGACCTGGGTGCTTCCTCAGACCTCTCCTTTGGTGTCAGGGTTCTGCAGGCTGTAGTCCCTCCCTAAAGTAATTATTACTCTCTGTAATTCTCTCAGGTGGTGCTGTCATGGACGACCGAATAAAGTCGTAGTTACTCACCGGTTAACGGTATTTTTCAGAGTCCATGACAGCACCCGTATATTCCCTCCCTTTAGTTTAATTTGGGTGTGCACTTCTTCCTCTTATATGTACACGGGTAATTAATAGTCATGTAAGAGTATTGTATATAAATTTTGCTATTAACCTTTGTAGTCCTCTTGTGCTCTGTAAACCAACTGATGCGTGGGAGAGGTGCCGCCCTTATGTATCTGTAGGATTTCCTGTTCCTGGAGGGCGGATCCCCTCTCTCAGGTGGTGCTGTCATGGTCTCCGAAAAACACCGTTAACCGGTGAGTAACTACGACTTTCGTACCCAGATGATCTGTCCTATCTGTTATGGCTCCTCAGTTGAACAGAGCACTGAATGGTGCGATATGCATGTCACTAAGCTTTAACTGTTTCCAAAGAAGGAAAAACCTTATGCTTAGTCTCTCCCAGAATGATAGTTTCTTTTAAATCTATTAAAAATAAAATTTAAAGCAGATCTGTCACCAGACTACTTTTTTTTTCTTTTAAAGTGTTACTCAATGAGACTGGTGTACTTACTTTAAATTAGACAGCTCAAGTTGGATGTAAATTTGCTCATTTAAATATGGGGAGAAAAAAACCTTTAAAAAGGATTATGTGGCCACTCTGACATGCTTTACAGTAGGCACACAACCTCATCATGTCTTAGAGTCTATTTTATAAGGTATAAAGTTTTCATTGTGAAATCTGAGGACAGATCCGCTCTAAGGCTATGTCAACACGGTCAGTAATTTGCAGTGCTTTAGACGCAGCACATGTTCACTGCGTCCAAAGCGCTGCCGTCTATTGAAAGCTGGTGATTCCGCATATGTTCATTGAATTGTGCAGATTCAGTGCGTCCAATCCAATTTATGGGTGACGTTTTTCTTGCAGAGCCTCGCGTCTCCACAACATAAATAGATATGTCGCGGTCTGGAAAGACGCGCCGCATGTCCGTCTCCGCAGGTAAACCGGGGCCGTCTGTGGACGCATAGTGGATATGGGATTTCTTGAAATCTATCCCTATGCTGTAACATCTGGATGCTGCGGTTTGGACGCTGCACTAGTATGCAGTGTCCAAACCGCAGCGTTTGCTGACCATGTGAACGTACCCTAAAACTAAGAGCAAATTAAGGCCACGTTCACACCCTAAGTATTTGCTGAGATTTTTACCTCAGTGTTTGGAAGCGAAAACCAGGAGTAGGTGATAAATACAGAAGTGGTGACGTGTTTCTATTATACTTTTCCTCTGACTGTTCCATTCCTGGTTTTCCTTAGTAATACTGATGTAAATACTGACCAAATACTGAAAGTGTGAACGTGGTCTTATATTCCAGTTGAAGTTATGTGATGACTGACTGAAGACGTGTCTGCTAAAAAAGTGATTTTGAATGTCTGACTTTTTCTAACTTGTTCCTGGCTGTCATGAACACCACTGACTCTGCCACCAATGTGTCATGAACACCACTCACTCATGACACATGTGCCTCAGATACTACTGTAAAGGGGGACTCCGCTTCCCACACTCGTCTGCTCACCTATCACAATAGGCTAACAATGAGCTGAGCGCGCCCCACAGCCAGTTCTCACATCCAGACCACACTATTCGATGACACCACTCGCCTTTGATAGGGCAGCGAGACGCCTGCACTGGGTGACACATTAGTACAGGCGCCACCCAGCTTTCCCACGCACTTGATGCGTACTCTTCTTGAACTCTGGCATATAGCGAGTAACACAACCAAGCTATTCTCGCCCTCTCCAGGGTTTGTGGGTACATTTAGGGCAGCAAGGAACACATTTCTTACATTTTAGATTTAATATACAAAAAAAGTACAATGCTTAGAAAGATTCCAAAAGATGAAATAACAAAAAGACATACAGGCAAAAATAGTATAAAATAAAAGGGGAAAAAATAAAGATGCATCTTAAGAATATGCTTTGTGAGAGCTTCTGGCAGAGGAGAACGCTGCAGGAAATATGGCCAAATCTGCAATGCTCATTACTTCTCCTGAGGTCTGACTGATATTTGGTAGACTATGTTAAGAAAAGGGTGTACCAGACTCCGCATCCTCCCTCAGCTTAGGTAATAGGGGGATTAGGCTGGGGACGGCTGATTAGGTTCAACTTTACTCCAGTTTTAGGCCATCCTTTGCTGTCGGTCATAATTTCCCCCAAGAACCTTCTAGACCTAGAGAAACAATATAGCAGTCTTCTTGCCACACATCCTTCAAGCTTTCTATGCATACCATACATGGGTATGATCTATCCATACTTCAGGGAGATATTGTGTTCCAGTGGGTTGCCAGCTACCAAAACTTTTGCAACTGAATCCCACAGGTGCTAATATTCTCCCTGATCATGGATCTATCAATGGGAAAATATTGTACTTCCATTGTTATGTGAGGTCTCTAATATGGAGCTGTGCTGGCTGCCTTAGTTCAGGTATCTTCATCTTGAGTAGCATCTCTTTGGTAATGAGGATGCACACAGTCAAAGTCTTCCCTTGCAACAACTGTCAGCTACTTGTTAATTAATCTGTAAACACACTCCATATCCGCTTTCAATCAAATAACCTGCTTCAATTCCATGTTCACTGCAAGGGGTGTAGGTAGTGTTTCATTTCTCCCAGCCTTTGATCTGTATAACACTGGCTAAAACTATTATGGCTTATCTTGTAAGGCGGATCCACAAGGCCTCTTCCCAAATGAACAGGTCTTAAAGGGAATCTATCAGCAGGTTTTTGCTACCTCATCTGAAAGCATCATAATGTAGAAAGAGACCCTGAATCCAGCGATGTATCACTTAGTTCACTGAATGCAGCCGTTGTGACACAGAAATTTTAGATGTAGCATTTAGCGGAGCTCAGAAAGCTAACCCTGTCCACACGAGGCTCTCTGTGTCCACTGTCTATTGACAGTGAGCTGCTTATCAGAGGGGAGGCATTGTCGAACCACTTGGCAAGAGGGAGCTAGTGTGGGTGCAGCACACAGCCTAATAAGTGACAAATCAGTGTTTCAGCCCCTATATTCTGCTGTATACAGATTACATAGCAAAAACCTGCTGACAAATTAGCATAGGCACGTAGTGCTGGTGCAAACAAGTTATTAATGCATCTATATTGAGCAGAGCTGAGTAGCAGAACAGGAGGACTGGAAACTTGAATGTAGCAGAGTTGAGCAGCAGTGCTAACATAGTGGAACACTTGGAAGTAGCAGAGAACTGGAATAGTGGAGTCTTTAATGGAATTCTGGACACAAAATCTAGTAGAACTGTGAACGCCAAGTACCTGATCCAGTTTAAATAACCCAGTAACATAATGTCATTGGAGTGGTGACATTAGGACAGATGAAGAACAATATGATCAGCTGATAAAGGCCAATCATTTACCACCTCTTCCAAGCTCACTCGTTTTTCTTTAAAACACCACTCCAGTGCAGCGTTTTGTTTTTTTTAATTATTTTATTGCCAAAGTGGTAGCACTACTATAAATTCCCTATTCCAAGTAATGCTTACTCGCCACTGTTTTCTTCTGTTCGCTGCTCCGCTCCGGTCATCTTTCCCAGTTTGTGACGTGCCGAACTACTCCAGTATTTGCTGGGGGGGCCAGAGGTCACATAGACTTGCATTGAGAGCTTGTGACCGTTACCTCTGACTTATGGTCAGTCCAGAATGGAGTGGCAATTGGGAAGAGCAGAAGATGTCGGCTGGTAAGTAGTATTGCTAAGGGCATGGAACATGCATTAGTGATACCACTCTGGCAGTAAAGTAAAAAAAACAACAAACATTAACCGCTGGTGCTTTAAGCAATGTCTCCAATCTGCCAGTTTTGTCTGGCTTGTGACTGGGCACAACTGTGCAGGAAAGATTGTGATGAGGCCACAGTACTGAATCAGCCTTATAGCTCTCTATATGCCATCACTGTATGAGATGGAAATAATAACATTTAATAAGCAGAAAAAAATTGCCACCATTGTTTATGCAACATATTTTTTTTTAAACTGTTAAAATTGAAAATAATGTATAACAGAATTATACAAAAATACCAGTTCTACATTATTAATGTACCCATATATTTAGCGACCCATCATAATGATTTTTACGATGAACCAGAGTCAAATATGCTAAAGAAATTATAAAATGTTTGATTTTTATTTTTACACAAAATTACTATCAAAGTAAACAAACAATAGTAAATAATGGCTATGGGTACATATGTGTTTAGATCCCTAATAACTTGTACAACAATTCTATTGTGCTATAGGTTCATATAATCATGAAAGACAGATCAGTAAACTAGTGCCCCTAAACTGAATTAATGTACTATGCTGTCCAATAGTGGTCCAGTGTCTGTCATTGGTTATTATTAGATAGCAGAAACTCATATTGAACATAATGTATGTTACAAAAGTGGTGCATAAAAAGTTGTTCACCCTTGATATCAGTCCTGCCTGGACTGCGGCCACGCAGTGTGTAACAGGTTGCTCCAAAGCTTTTGTCTGTCTTGTAATGGCAGGCGGTGTTATAGATATTTACTTTAAGAGATGTCATAGACAGTTCTCACATCAGTGAGGGTTTGTATATAGCGCCAAAATCTATCACCCTGACATTCCCCATACACATGAATCTACCTGCCAGCAAGCTTTATGACCACTAGAGGGAGAACCACGCCATGAAGTTTCTATGTCTACGGTAGATTCTGTACAACGTCAGTATATTACAGAGAAACTAAACTAAGCTATTGCAGGAACGTTACCTTATATGGCTGTCTTCCCACAGGTTAATTAAAGCAAGTCTATATCGTAAAGGAACGTTTAGACCATAATTTATTATTACTTAAGTCACAAAAGCATCAGTGAAAAAATTCCTAGTATTAATCCTTTACCTATTTCTGGAACTCCCATAGACGTTAAAAGTCCAGGAGGTCCGCATTCTACTCTGCAATGACATTCTAAAACACTGCTGCATTTGACAGTGCGGGAGCGGGGAGTCAGCTGTGAGACAGCACGTCTACCCATAGACAAGGCAGAGGCAGTTTTCAATCCTACCAATCTGTGTATACATCGTGCAGAGCAAGCTCTATTTATATAGTATAGGACAGCTCTTCCTCCTCCGGACCAGGTGATCGCTGAGTGTAGGGAGAGAGCAGAAGCTTCTTAGCCGTAGGAGACCCAGTCAGCTGTGCGTGCAGACAAGAGGCTGAGGATCCTCTGTATTTTAGGCTAGTATACCAGCCGTAGTCACAGTAGAAATTGGATGTGAAAAAAGTGTTTAAATGTTGAAATGACTTTATGGTTATACAATGTGCTGAAACAAAATAATAAATTACCGTACCTGCTTCTGGACTGCCCATAGACTTTAAACATCCAGGCAGTCCAGCTCCTACTCTGCAGTGACATTTGAAAACGTCACTGCAAAGTAGCTTCATGGGATCAAACAGCTGCGGGAGCAGGGAGCCAGCTGTCAGACACAGCCAGACAACCATAGAGAAGTTACAGATGGTTTATTAACATCTGTCCCTTCTCTATCCCTGTGTGCAGCGATAGACTTTTTGGGGGGCATAATGTGTAAGATAAATGAATAAACAAATCAAAAATAACTAACTTTTCCTTTGGAAGTGCATTGAGCAGTAGGGTGGTTTGCTGGTAAAAGGGAAAAAAAGATCTCTTTTAAATCTTCTGCCTGAGTGAGTGTGACTTGAGCGTAAGTGCGAACTGTGGTAAGTGTGTGACTTGTGATTCAGTGACTTTGGATTCAGGGAGTTTCCAAGGGAGGTATTACTGAATTACTGTTATATTTTATGAATACTCTTTATTTATTTTTACTCATCTTTTCTGTCTGGTGAAATCCCTATTAGGATGTGCTCCACTATTGCCAATGCCATCCAGTGTACGTCTTGCCGCATGTATGAAATCCTTGAACAGCCGGTCGAGGGTGCATACTGCTGTGCGAGATGTGAGCACGTTGTGCATTTGGAAGCCCAGATACTGGATCTAAATGTGCAGCTGGCCACACTGAGATCCATAGACAATATGGAAAGGAGTCTTCTGATGTGATAGATGAGGGGGGGATGCTAGGTTGGAGCTGCAGGACAGTGAAGCAGCTAGCTGGGTGACAGTTAGAAGGTGGGGTAGAGGGAAGAGCACCAGGGAGGCTAGTCCTGATCTGGCACACCCCAATAAGTTTGCTAAGTTGGCAGATGAGGGGAGTGTTAGTGCAGGAGTAGCACTGCTGCAGCAAGGCATGCCCTCTGAAAGCCGGAGGAGTGTCTGCTCCAGTAAGGGGGGAAATAAGAGAGCAGGGCAGGCCAGACCGGTGCTGGTAGTGGGGGACTCAATTATCTGTTCCCCTAATAGGGCAATCTGTCACAAAGACAGGGATCGTCGAACGGTGTGCTGCCTACCTGGCACTCGAGTCCGACACATCGCTGATCGGGTTGACAGATTACTGGGAGGGGCTGATGAGGATCCAGGGGTCATGGTGCACATTGGCACAAATGACAAAGTTAGAGGTAGGTGGAAGGTCCTTAAAGATGATTTCAGGGAATTAGGCTGCAAGCGTAAAGCAAGGACCTCCAAGGTGGAATTTTCGGAAATACTTCCTGTGCCACACCAGAGAGGCAACGGGAGATTAGGGAGGTTAATAAGTGGCTCAGGAATTGGTGTAGGAAGGAGGGGTTTGGTTTCCTGCAGAACTGGGCCGACTTCTTAGTTGGCTACAGGTTCTATGCTAGGGACGGGCTGCACCTCAATGGGGAGGGTGCAGCTGTGCTGGTGGAATAAATGGCTAGAAGGTTGGAGGAGTGTTTAAACTAGGGACGGGGGGGGGAGGGTATTCCTTTTATAGGAGGGGAAGACAGTGCAGATAGAGACATGGGCACAAATAATGAAATTGGGGGTGGGAGTGGCATGGGGGTGGGGTTAGAACAGTTAATAATTTAAGAAAGAATAGAGGTACAGAGAGACACATAAAGTGCATGTATACTAATGCCAGAAGCTTCACCAACAAAATGGAGGAATTGGAGTTAATGTTGTTGGAACATAATTATGACATGGTGGGGATATCTTAGACATGGCTGGACGAGAGCCATGTCTGGGCGGTTAATTTACAGAGCTATAGTTTGTTCAGAAATGACCGTACAAATAAACGAGGGGGAGGCGTGTGTTTATATGTAAAATCATCCTTAAAACCCATCCTTCGTGATAATATATATGAATCTAATGGAAATGTAGCGTCCCTATGGGTGGAGATAAGGGGAGGGGGGAAAAATAATAAATTACTGATAGGGGTTTGTTATAAGTCTCCAAAAATAATGGAAGCAACAGAGAATATCCTCATAAAGCAAATAGATGAAGCTGCGACTCAAGGAGAGGTCATTATTATGGGGGACTTCAACTACCCTGAAATACATTGGAGAACCGAAACCTGCAGTTCCAGCAAAGGTAATATGATGATGCCCATCGCCAGTTCCTCTTCCATTTGTTCCTCTGCTCCTGCACCTTCCTCAACAGTTTGGCTGCTATCATGTGCCCTCGTTAATCCCTCTCCCCCACCCTCCCATGCCTGCCGCCTTGGTGCTGCCAACCGTCTGGACCTTGAAGATCTTGTTATCCCTTCCGCATACGACTCCTCCTGTACTTCCTCCCCCCTCCTCTTGTCCACCACCTGACTCTGATTACTGTTTAAAGTGTGCTCCAGCATGTAAATAACTGGAATATTCATGCTGATAATGGCATCGTCAGCACTAAACATCTTCGTCGCATTTCAAAACTGTGCAGAAGGGTGCATAGGTCCTTGATCTGAGACCACTCCAGCAGCGTGATTTGCCCCACCTCTGGATTTCGATGGCCCAGGCTATACGTCATAACGTATTGCACCAGGGCTCGTTGGTGCTGCCACAGTCGCTGCAACATGTGCATAGTTGAATTCCATCGTGTCGGCACATCGCATTTCAGCCAGTGAACTGGCAGGCCGAATGACTTCTGTAGAGATGCAAGTCGTTGAGCTGCGGGATGCGAACGGCGGAAGTGAGCACACAGCGACCGTGCCCTCTGCAGAAGCCCATCTAGGCCGGGATAGTGGGCTAAAAATTGCTGGACAACCAGGTTCAAGATGTGAGCCATACAAGGCACGTGTATCACATGGCCCCGGCGAAGAGCCGCACCCAGGTTTGCAGCATTGTCGCACACGGCCTTCCCTGGCTGCAGGTTCAGTGGAGACAACCATTGATGAATCTCGGTCTCCAGAGCGGACCACAACTCCTCAGCTGTGTGACTCACATTTCCCAGACATTTCAACGTAAACACCGCCTGGTGCCGTTGAGCCCTGCTGCCAGCATAGTAAGGAGGTGTACAGGATTCGTTCTGCACAGTTAGAACTCGGGTGGCATTACCAGACAGGCTTTGGGTGCAGGTGGAGAACCAAGATGAGATTGAGGAGGCAGAAGCAGTGGAGAAACTTCTGCATACAGAGGATTGACACACAACTTGTGGGGACGGCAAGACTTGTACAGCAGCCCCTTCTCCTGCTGTCACCATAGTTGCCCAGTCACCGACATGTAACGCCCCTGTTCATGCTTACTCGTCCAAGTGTCTGGTGAAATGCACCCTGTCGCACACAGATTTTCTCAAGAAAGCGGTGATGTTGTGTGCGACATGCTGGTGTAGCGCAGGCACAGCTTTCTTTGAGAAGTAGTGACGACTGGGCATCTGGTACTGGGGCACTGCGACAGACATAAGGTCTCAAAAATCCTCTGTGTCCACTAGGCGGAAAGGCAGCATTTCTGTAGCCAACAGCTTGCAGATGGTGAAATTCAACCTCTTAGCTTTGTCATGGCTAGGAGGAAATGGTCTTTTACTTGTCCACATCTGAGGGACCGAGGGATGGCTGCTGTGCTGAGACGGAGTTGAGTAGGGTGTCCCCGGCAAACTGCTGGTCTGTGCTGGATCAGGACTGATAAAAAGCACAGGTAACCTTTTTTTTTCTTAAGCTCCGGACTTCGAGGAAATGCCGGCGGAGCCGCCGCCCCTGCACCGGAGCACAGCCCGCCGCCACCCTCACCCCACACAGCCCACCTGCCCCAGCACAGCCCACCTGCCCCAGCACAGCCCACCTGCCCCAGTACAGCCCGCCTGCCCCAGCACAGAGCCGCCGCCACCGCACCAGCCTGGACCACTGAATGTCCCCTGTGACCTCTCCACCTGTGTCGGATTCCTTCCCAGGTAAGCTGAATTCGGACTGTAAGACGGACCCCCATTTGACACATTATTATTTTTTTCCCTATTTACCTTCTGAAAATTGGGGTGCGTCTTATGGTCCGGTGCGTCTTATAGTCCGAAAAATACGGTAATTGGCAACTCTGTAGTTGTTGGCACAAAAAACTATGGATGGAAACCGAACAGAGCTAAGTGGCCAAACTGTGGTACCCCAAAGGATTGCCTGGGCAAGATGCAGTTAAAAATTGTTATTAGATAGACAGGCGGTGTAGCTTGCTTCACAGGTGGGCTACTCCACTGACTACTAGACACTGCTACTAGGCCCAAAGGATTGCCTGGGCTAGATGCAGTTAAAGATTGTTATTAGATACACAGGCGGTTTAGCTTGCTTCACAGCTGGGCGACACCGCTGACCACCAGACACTGCTACTATTTAAACATAATAGTCCTTGACCTCATAAAAGGGTCACATTCCACATAAACATCAAAACAACCATATCCTGAACGGATATCAAGAGTGTATCAAAAATATTTATATCTTAAAAAGTCAATTTATTAACCAATATTTAAACAATACATATAATGAGTGCTCACAGATCAAATCAGAAACGGTTGGGATCAAACACAGTCAGCCAAATCAAAACGATTACATATAGCGCTGATTGGGCGCCAGGCTCACATGTCACAACAGCAGCACGGGAGCCCCGGGGAGAGTGAGTTCCGACACTGTGGAAATGGCGCAGGCACGGGAGGCGAGTATAGGCTTTTTTATTTTATCAAGGCCAAACATTTACAGGGTGGGCCATTTATTTGGATACACCTAAATAAAATGGGAATGGTTGGTGATATCAACTTCCTGTTTGTGGCACATTAGTATATGGGAGGGGGAAAACTTTTCAAGATGGGTGGTGACCATGGCGGCCATTTTGAAGTCGGCCATTTTGGATCCAACTTTATTTTTTTCAATGGGATGAGTCATGTGACACATCAAACGTATTGAGAATTTCACAAGAAAAACAATGATGTGCTTGGTTTTAACGTAACTTTATTCTTTCATGAGTTATTTACAAGGTTATGACCATTTATAAAATGTGTTCAAAGAGCTGCCCATTGTGTTGGATTGTCAATGCAACCCTCTTCTCCCACTCTTGTCACACTAATAGCAACTCCGCAGAAGAAATGCTAGCACAGGCTTCCAGTATCTGTGGTTTCAGATGCTGCACATCTCGTATCTTCACAGCATAGACAATTGCCTTCAGATGACCCCAAAGATAAAAGTCTAAGGGGGTCAGATCGTGAGACCTTGGTGGCCATTCAACTGGCCCACGACGACCAATCCACTTTCCACGAAACTGTTCATGTAGGAATGCTCGGACCTGACACCCATAATTGTTGGTATGGTGTGTACAAAGATAGTGGGGCTATTCTTCATCATTGGAAACCTCAATGCCACTGGATATCTGATATTGCTACATGATGATGTGTTGCCCTTTTTATGCACTGAAGATGGCACGTTCCCTGAATTTTTCCAGCAAGATAGTGCTGACATGCCCCCCAGGGCCGGGGGGTACTCGGAATCGGGCCGGACAGTTCTTTGGGGGAGGTCACAGAGCAGTGATCCGTTTCTGTGCCCTGGCCGTGTCATAAAATGGGGGATAGTTGTATGGTATTGAGTCGTGATGCCACCCGTGGTGTTCGGCAATGTGTTGCCGACGGTGAAGCAGCAAAGATATTACAGCTCCCCATGGGTAGAGCGGGGCCCGAGGGGAAATATTTTTGGCTGTTCAGGTGGTGGTGAACGTTGGGGTGCAGAGTATAAGTAAGGGACACAGAGAGGTGCAGTTTTCTTTACCTTTTACTTCTTGGTAGATGAAAATGCAATCTGGAGTACCAGTTACAGATGACAGGAGTCCGGCTAGCCTGGAGGCATTCAGGGGGTCCACCCTGCCACATGGGGTTTGGGGGACCTTCCTGCTGCGCTCTTTTTGGGTCCCTGCTGCCTGTAGCTAAGCTGAAGCCCTCTCCTGCGTGTTGGTTTTAACCTGTATGGCAGACAGCGTGAGCACTGCCTTTTCACTGTAAGCCCTGGGCTCTTGGTCTGCTGCTGCCTCCGGGTGTTCGGTGTGGCCAGGGAGCTTGCAGTACCCTGTCCTCCAGATTCGGCTGTCAGGGCGTACAGCACCCGCCAAGCCAAGGATTCTGGTGTCCTTTTTGTCAGCGCTCCGCGCCGGGGTCAGCTCCACGCAGCTTCAATTCCCCAGAGCCCTTGACTTTGCTCCTGTCCCTTCCCTCTCCACCGATCAACTGCCAAACAGACTTAACTGACTCCTCCTCCTGACCAGAGAGAACAACTCCCCTGAAGTCAGGTCTAGAGCTCCCCCCTCTGGCCCAGAGCAGGAATTGCGATGCATGCTTTGTATTACCTGGCATGGAGACCCCCCTTGCCTCAAGACATGACATCACCCCGAAGAGGGAGGCAATGTCACCGTGGCAACCGGACTCTGGGGTACCACAGTGCACCACCACATTATGGGTGTCAGGTCAAAGCATTCCTACAAGGAATCTGACCCCCTTAGGCTATGTACCCAAGTTGCAGAAATGCTGCGGAAATGTCCGCAGCATTTCCGCAACTCCCTGCCACGTGTAAAACGCATGAGCAATTCACATGCGTTTTCCTGCAAAACACAAGCATTTTGCAAGCGTTTTTAGCATGCAGAATGCTTGCGCTTTTCCAAGCGATTTGAAGCATCGCTTGGAAAAATGATAGGTTGGTCACAATTGTCAAACATAGTGCTTGACAAATGTGACCAACTTTTTACTATTGATGCTGCCTATGCAGCATCAATAGAATCTTACATAATAAAAAAATAAAAAATAGGGATATACGGTACTCACCTTCTGTCGGCCCCCAGAGCCCTTTCGCCTGTCAGCCACGCTGCTGGCATCTTCCGTTCCCAGTGATGCCTTGCGAAGGTGGGTATATCCCTATTTTTTATTTTAATTCTGTTTTTTACAGGGATATGGTACCCAGGGCATGCGTAAAGTGAGCGTTTCAATGCAATCCTATGGAGGCGGAATCGCCGCAATGCCGCAGAGATTAAGGACATGATGCGGATTTTACCGCTATGCGATTCCGCAGCGGTAAAATCCGCAGCATTGACACAGCAACTGCAGGATCCCATAGGATTGCATGGGGATTCATTTTTAAGCGTTTCCGCGGCCGCAAAGAGGCGGAAACGCATAAAAAACGCAATGTGGGCACACAGCCTTAGGCTAGCATTTCTTCTGCGGAGTTGCTATTAGTGTGTCAAGAGTGGGAGAAGAGGGTTGCATTGACAATCCAACACAATGGGCAGCTCTTTGAACACATTTTATAAATGGTCATAAACTTGTAAATAACTCATGAAAGAATAAAGTTACATTAAAACCAAGCACACCACTGTTTTTCTTGTGAAAATCTCAATAAGTTTGATGTGTCACATGACCCTCTTCCCATTGGGAAAAAATAAAGCTGGATCCAAAATGGCTGACTTCAAAATGGCCGCCATGGTCACCACCCATCTTGAAAAGTTTTCCCCCTCCCATATACTAATGTGCCACATTCCCCCTCCCATATACTAATGTGCCACAAACAGGAAGTTATCACCAAGCATTCCCATTTTATTTAGGTGTATCGATATAAATGGCCCACCCTGTATATCAAGAAGGGGTTGTCCTAGTAGTACACAACCCACGTGAGTAAGCTGAGTCTGGGCTTCATTGGACATTCTATGATCCCAGCATACCTCAATGCTTACCAAGGTTTGATTTCATAAGAAAGTTGTTATATTATTTATGATTGCTTGATTGCAAACAGTAGAAAGTTTGTAACTTACTCTGTGCTTATATGCTTAGTTTGCAAAGGGGGTTGAAATATTTGGATTGCAACTGCCTATACATGCATACAATGTGTGAAAAAGTGTTTGCCGTTTCCCGATTTCCTATTCTTTTGCATGTTTGTTTCACTTAAAGGGAACCTGTCAGTGTCAGGTCGATGCCTTTCTGCTGATTAAAATGATACCTTGGTTGATGAAATCCGTCTTGTGGTTGCTGTTTAATCTTTATTTTCACTTTTGTGTTAATGAGATGTGGTGCTCTGATTAGGTATTCATAATGCAGACTACTGACAGGTCACTGATCCCTTAGTGACCTACCCCCTAGTTTGCATAATGAATATCTCTATATACTTCAACACGCTTCCTCAGGCAGGTGCCTGCCGTGGCACCTGCTCTGCAACAAAATCGCATGTTTATTTACGAAAAAACGGAAATATGGCAAAAATGTTTAAAATTTTGCAATTTTCAAAATTTTAATTTTTATGCCCTTAAATCAGAGAGAGATGTTACAAAAAATACTTAATAAATAACATTTCCCACATGTCTGCTTTACATCAGCACAATTTTGGAACCAATTTTTTTTTTTGTTAGGAAGTTATGAGTTAAAAGTTGACCAACGATTTCTCATTTTTACAACAAAATTTACAAAACCATTTTTTTTAGGGACCACCTCACATTTGAAGTCACTTTGAGAGGTAAAATATGACATAAAATACCAGAAAGTGACACCATTCTAAAAACTGCACCCCTCAAGGTGCTCAAAACCACATTCAAGAAGTTTATTAACCCTTTACGTGCTTCACAGGAACTGAAGCAATGTGGAAGGAAAAAAATTAACATTTAACTCTTTTTACAAACATTTTACTTCAGAACCAATTTCCTTTATTTTCACAAATAAAAAGAGAAAATGAACCACAAAATTTGTTATGCAATTTCTCCTGAATACGCCGATACCCCTGATGTGCCTAAACAGTAGAAACCACCCACAAGTGACCCCATTTTGGAAACTAGACCCAAAATGAGCTTATTTAGATGTGTGATGAGCACTTTGAACCCCCTAAGTGTTTCACAGAAGTTTATAATGCAGATCCGTGAAAAGAAAAATAATAATTTTTTTTCCACAAAAATGAGTTTTAGCCCCCAATTTTTTTTTATTTTCCCAAGGATAAAAGGAGAAATTAGACCCCCTAAGTTGGTGTGCAACTTGTCCTGAGTACGCTGATGCCCCATATATTGGGATAAACCACTGTCAGGGCTCAGAAGGGAGGAAGCACCATTTTACTTTTTGAACGCAAAATTGGCTGGAATCAATGGTGGCACCATGTCGCGTTTGGAGATCCCCCTGATGTGCCTAAATAATGGAAGCCCCTCAATTCTAGCTCCAACCCTAACCCCAACACACCCTTAACCCTAATCCCAACCCTAATCCTAACCCTAATTCCAACCCTAACTCTAATTCCAACCCTAACCATAATGGAAAAATGAAAATAAATATACTTTTATTTAATTAATTTTCCCTACCTATGGGGATGATGAATTGGGGGTTATTTACTTTATTTTATTTTGACCAAAATTAACCAGTAGGAAAGATCTTTCTATTGTTGCCGGGTACCGGCCGGCAGATTTCGCCTGGCGTACTGTGCATGCGCCCGCCATTTTCTTCCTGGAAGAAGATGACGCAGCGCCCATGAAGGGGAAGAACGCGGGCCAAAGACCTCCGGGAGGTGCTGGGAGGGGGATCTGGGACCCTATATCTCATATGATGTGCGATCACATCAGAGGAGAGAGAGATTAAATGGCGCCGTTAATAACAGTGATTGCAAAATTGGGGTCGGTAAAAACCGACCCGTATCATGTTCTTTGGGGTCTCAGCTACCCCTGGCAGCCGAGGCTCCGGAAAAAATCCGACTCTGGGGGGCGCTATACACTTTTTCCACAGCGCCATTTATTAACGGCGCTTTGGTTTAAGTACCCTTAACTACCGCCGTTAAAAGGTGTATCGGCGGTCGTTAAGGGTTTAAGTATTAGACAAAGATAACACAAGTAAACACAAAATGCTATTTTTAAGTGAAAGTCTTTCTTAAAAGAAAACTAAAAAAACCCTGTTGTGAGTTCATTTTCCCCTTCACCATTGAGGTCTGATGAACTCCCTCTTCTTGTGAAGGAAGGTAGTGAGGCTGATTGCCAGGCACCTGATCGGATAGATGATGACTGGGTGACTGGAATTGCTGACTGGATATAAGGCAGTCGACGCCATTCTGCCTTGCTGGTGATTTCTCTGATGGATTCTAGGAGACCAGTCTGATTCCTGCTCCTCAAAAGCTAAGTTTTCTTCCCTGCTTTTTGCATTTGTGTTTTGGTTTTGTTTGCCATGTTTTTCTGGATTTCTGCCATTCCCTGCTGGGGGTGATCTGAATTCCTTTGTGTCGTTTTGCTCTGTCTTCAGAAAATACCTGAGTACTGATATAGTCTTTTTGAAGCCTAGCGTCTTCAGGGCTTTTTTCCCGATCAGTCTGTTGGCTCATTTTTTGATAGGATTTTTGCGGATTGCAGGCAGCAGCTTTTCTATCCTGTCCTATTTTGTTAGCTTGGGCCCCATCATTTGCTCAGCTTATCTCTTTCTATCTGTGTAAGTGTTCATCTTGCTTCACCGTCATTATATGTTGGGGGCTGCCTATTGCTTTGGGGTCTGCTCTGGGGCAGTTTAGATTTCCCTTTCTGTCTTTAGGCTATGTAGTTCTCCGGCTGTGATCGAGGAGTCTAGGGCACCGTAGGAACCCCCCACGGCTACTGCTAGTTGTTGTTGATAGGTTCAGGGGTCTGCAATCCGATAGCTGCCATCTTCTCTGGTTTTCTGGACCTAGCTAGTATTTCTGTTTTTGCCTCCTACGGTGTCTCATTCATAACAGAATCACCAGCCATACCGCAGATCCTAGGGTACTCAATAGCAGGAAAAAATTGTAAAAAAAAAAAAAAAAAGTGTGTATATTTTTTCCTCTATATCTCTGAGGCCGTAGGGGGAATTTTTTTTCTTTTCTCTCAATGGAGATAAAGCAATTGTCTGATCGTGTTAAGCAGCTCGCTGCGGAAGTGCGGGGAATTTCCGCCTACCTTGCTCATTCACATGCTGCTGAACCAAAGATCCCTGCTCCTGATGTGTTTTTTGGGGATCGGTCTAAATTTTTGAATTTCAAAAATAATTGTAATTTATTTTTTGCCTTGAAGCCTAACTCGTCAGGGAGCTCCGCGCAGCAGGTTAAAATTGTCATCTCTTTGCTGCGTGCCGATCCCCAGGATTGGGCGTTTTTTTTGAAACCAGATGATCCTATTCTGACTAATGTGAACGCATTTTTTCAAGCCTTGGGGTTGTTGTATGACGAACCTAATGCTATTGATCAGGCTGAAAAGACCCTGTTGGCATTGAGCCAGGGTCGAGATTCTGCAGAATTGTACTGTCAAAAATTCCGAAAATGGGCGGTCCTTACTACCTGGAATGATAATGCCTTGGCAGCTCTCTTTCGGAAGGGTTTGTCAGAAGCCGTAAAAGATACTATGGTGGGATTTCCTGTTCCCTCTGGTCTTGACGATTCTGTCATTAGCCATTCAGGTTGATCGGCGTTTACGTGAACGCAGGACTGCACGAGAGGTGTTGCCACCTGTTGAACAAGTGTCTGAACCTATGCAATGTGATAGAGTTTTGTCCAGGGAGCAACGTCAGGAGTTCAGAAGGCGTAATAAGCTGTGTTTTTTTTGTGGAGATGCCTCGCATATTATTTCTGTCTGTCCTAAACGAGAGAAACGTTGTGCACACACGTTTTCTGTGGGTGGTGTTCAACCTAAGTTTCTTCTGGCAATTACTCTGATCTGCTCCCTGTCCACATTTTTCGCCAAGGCTTTTGTGGATTCGGGAGCAGCCCTGAACCTAATGGACTTGGATTTTGCTAAACATTGTGGATTTCCTAAGACACCTCTGCGGACGCCTATCCCTTTGAGGGGAATTGATGCTACCCCTTTGGCGAAAAATAAACCTCAGTTTTGGACCCAGGTGGTAATGCGGGTCGCCCCAGACCATCAAGAAAATTGCAGATTTTTGGTGTTGCATAATTTGCATGATACCATTGTTCTGGGGTTTCCCTGGTTGCAAATTCATAATCCAGTTTTGGATTGGAAATCTGTGTCTGTGGTGAGTTGGGGTTGTCGGTGTGCCCTTAGTGAGGCTCCGGTTTTTTCCACCTCTCCTCAGTCGCATGATGTTCCTGACTATTTGGCGGACTTTTATGATGTATTTAGTGAGAATGAGTCTGCGTCTTTGCCTCCTCATAGTAGTTATGACTGTGCAATTGAACTGAGCCCGGGGTGTAAATTTCCCAAGGGTCGGCTCTTCAATTTATCTGTACCCGAGCACGAGGCTATGCGATCCTATATTAAGGAGGCGTTGGAGAAGGGTCATATTAGACCATCCTCTTCACCCTTAGGTGCTGGGTTTTTTTTCGTGGCCAAAAAGGATGGTTCATTAAGGCCTTGTATTGATTATCGTGCCCTCAACAAAATTACTATTAAATATCAGTATCCGTTACCCCTGATTTCGGATCTATTCTCCAGAGTTAAAGGTGCTTGCTGGTTTACCAAGCTTGACCTCAGGGGGGCGTATAATCTTATTCGCATTAAGCATGGGGATGAATGGAAGACGGTGTTTAATACTCCGGAGGGACATTTTGAGTACCTGGTGATGCCTTTTGGGCTCACTAATGCCCCTTCTGTCTTCCAGTGCTTCATGAACGACATTTTCCGAGACTTTGTGGATAAATTTTTGATTATCTATCTGGATGATATTTTGATCTTCTCCAAAGATTGGGATTCTCATGTGGAACATGTTCGGACTGTGTTCCGGATCTTGAGGGAGAATTCCCTGTATGTCAAAAGATCGAAATGCCTTTTTGGGGTACAGAGGATTTCATTTTTGGGATTTATTTTGTCTCCGTCAACTATTGAAATGGACCCGGCCAAGGTACAGGCCATTTATGATTGGGTTCAGCCCACTTCTTTGAAGGCCCTCCAGAAGTTTTTGGGATTTGCTAATTTTTATCGGAAATTTATAGCAAAATTTTCTAGTATTGCCAAGCCATTGACTGATCTGACTAAGAAGGGTGCTGATGTGTTGAATTGGTCTCCGGAGGCTGTTTCTTCCTTTCAGGAGCTGAAGCGAAGATTCACTTCTGCCCCGGTTTTGCGGCAACCTGATGTCTCACTCCCTTTCCAGGTAGAGGTGGACGCTTCTGAGATTGGTGCAGGAGCTGTTTTGTCCCAAAAGGATCCTGTAACATCTAAAATGAATCCTTGTGCTTTCTTTTCCCGAAAGTTCTCCCCATCTGAACGTAACTATGATGTGGGGAATCGGGAACTGTTAGCCGTGAAATGGGCATTTGAGGAGTGGAGACATTGGTTGGAGGGAGCTAAACATCAAGTCATGGTCCTCACTGACCACAAGAATTTGGTTTACCTGGAGTCGGCCAAACGCTTGAACCCTAGACAAGCTAGGTGGGCATTGTTTTTTACACGTTTTGATTTTGTGGTCTCGTTTCTTCCTGGCACTAAGAATGTCAAGGCTGACGCTCTCTCTAGGAGCTTCTTTGCTGATTCTCCTGTGGTGACTAAGCCTGCTACCATCTTAGGCGAAGGAGTAGTTCTTTCTGCCATCTCGCCCGATTTGAGACGTGCTCTGGAAGAGTTCCAGGAGGACAAACCTGAGCATTGTCCCAGTGGAAAGTTGTATGTTCCTGACCAGTGGAAGAAGAGAGTGATGTCTGAAGTTCATTGCTCTGCATTGGCTGGTCATCCAGGTATTTTTGGTACTAGAGATCTGGTGAGTCGGTCTTTTTGGTGGCCCGCCTTGTCTCGTGATGTCAGGAATTTTGTGCAGTCCTGTGGGACTTCCTCCCGGTCTAAACCTTGTTCTCGCTCTAGTGGGTTGTTGATTCCTTTGCCGGTCACCACGAGGCCATGGACCCAAATTTCAATGGATTTCATCTCTGATATGCCTGTCTCTCAGAGAATGACTGTTATTTGGGTGATTTGTGATAGGTTCTCTAAGATTGTTCATCTTGTACCACTCCCTAAGTTGCCATCTTCCTCTGAGTTGGTGCCCCTGTTTTTGCAACAGGTGGTTCGCTTGCACAGGATTCCTGAGAACATTGTATCTGACAGAGGAGTTCAGTTTGTGTCTAGATTTTGGAGGACTTTCTGTTCCAAGCTGGGAATTCAGTTGTCCTTCTCCTCTGCTTTTCACCCTCAGACCAATGGGCAGACGGAGAGAACAAACCAGACCTTGGAGTCGTATTTGAGATGTTTTATTTCCGCTGATCAGGATGATTGGGTTTCATTTTTGCCCTTGGCCGAATTTGCTTTAAATAACAGAGCTAGTTCTGCCACTTTGATGTCACCTTTTTTTTTGTAACTTTGGGTTTCATCCTCGATTTTCTTCAGGGCAGGTGGAGCCTTCTGCCTGCCCAGGTGTTGACACTGTGGTGGAGAGAATGCACCAGATCTGGGACCAAGTGGTGGATAAGTTGTCTCTCTCCCAGGAAAAGGCCCAGCGGTTTTCCAACCGACATAGGACCATTGGTCCCCAGTTTAAGGTGGGTGATATGGTTTGGTTATCATCAAAAAATATCACTATGAAGGTGGCTTCTCCTAAGTTTAAGCCTAGATTTATTGGACCTTACAAGATTTTGGAGATTATTAATCCGGTCTCTTTTCGGTTGACTCTTCCTGTCACATTTAAAATCCATAATGTGTTTCATAAGTCCTTGTTGAAGAGGTTTGTTGAACCAGTAGTTCCTGGGGTGGCACCTCCGGACCCTGTATTGGTGGAAGGTAACATGGAATATGAGGTAGTGAAGATACTGGATTCCCGTCTGGCTAGACGGAGACTCCAGTATTTGGTTAAGTGGAAGGGTTATGGCCAGGAGGATAATTCCTGGGTCTCTGATATTCATGCCAAAAGATTGGTGCGTGCCTTTCATCGGGCTCACCCTGATCGCCCTGGTGGCGTGGATGAGGGTTCGGTGACCCCTCCTCAAGGGGGAGGTACTGTTGTGAGTTCATTTTCCCCTTCACCATTGAGGTCTGATGAACTCCCTCTTCTTGTGAAGGAAGGTAGAGAGGCTGATTGCCAGGCACCTGAGCGGATAGATGATGACTGAGTGACTGGAATTGCTGACTGGATATAAGGCAGTCGACGCCCTTCTGCCTTGCTGGTGATTTCTCTGATGGATTCTAGGAGACCAGTCTGATTCCTGCTCCTCAAAAGCTAAGTTTTCTTCCCTGCTTTTTGCATTTGTGTTTTGGTTTTGTTTGCCTTGTTTTTCTGGATTTCTGCCATTCCCTGCTGGAGGTGATCTGAATTCCCTTGTGTCTTTTTGCTCTGTCTTCAGAAAATACCTGAGTACTGACATAGTCTTTTTGAAGCCTAGCGTCTTCAAGGCTTTTTTCCCGATCAGTCTGTTGGCTCATTTTTTTATAGGATTTTCGCGGATTGCAGACAGCAGCTTTTCTATCCTGTCCTATTTAGTTAGCTTGGGCCCCATCATTTGCTCAGCCTATCTTTCTATCTGTGTAAGTGTTTTTTCATCTTGCTTCACCGTCATTATATGTTGGGAGCTGCCTATTGCTTTGGGGTCTGCTCTGGGGCAGTTTAGATTTCCCTTTCTGTCTTTAGGCTATGTAGTTCTCCGGCTGTGATCGAGGGGTCTAGGGCACCGTAGGAACCCCCCACGGCTACTGCTAGTTGCTGTTGATAGGTTCAGGGGTCTGCAATCCGATAGCTGCCAACTTCTCTGGTTTTCTGGACTTAGCTAGTATTTCTGTTTTTGCCTCCTACGGTGTCTCATAACAAAACCCCTAATTTAACAACTGCAGTCAAGCGTTTGTGATAACTGGCAATGAGTCTTTTACAACGCTCTAAAAAACGGAAAGGGGAAATAAGGAAAGTCAGCTCACCAAAATGCCTAGCACCATGTTCATAAGTATCATCCGCATGGAGCAGTCTCAGACTCAGTTGATGAAGGAAAAAATAAAGGAAGGTTCTCCAGGTTTCTTATATGTACATTTACCCATTTTGGTTGCATACAATTTTCAATGGTTTAAATAAAAAGTTGTTTTTATCCCTCCGTTGGGACCATTTTTTCATCGCTGGAGAACTTTTCTTTATTTTTTACAACGCTCTGGGGGAATTTTGGCCCACTCATGTTTGCAGAATTGTTGTAATTCAGCCACATTGAAGGGTATTTCGAGCATGAACCTTTCATTTGAGGGTATCCACATTAAAATTGGATGAAGGGTTTAGGAGTTTCAGCTCCTTAACATGTGCCACCCTGTTTTTAAAGGTACCAAAAGTAATTGGACAATTGACTCCAAGGCTATTTCATGGACAGGTGTGGGCAATCCCTTCGTTATGTCATTCTCAATTAAGCAGATAAAAGGGCTGGAGTTGATTTGAGGTGTGGTGCTTGCATTTGGAAGGTTTTGCTGTGAAGGAAACATGCGGTTAAAGGAGCTCTCCATGCAGGTGAAACAAGCCATCCTTAAGTTGCAAAAACAGAAAAAGCCCATCTGAGAAATTGCTTCAACATTAGGAGTGGCAAAATCTACAGTTTGGTACATCCTGAGAAAGAAAGAAAGAAAGCCCTGGTGAACTCATCAATGCAAAAAGACCTGGGCGCCCACGGAAAACAACAGTGGTGGATGATCGCAGAATTATCTCCATGGTGAAGAGAAACCCCTTCACAACAGCCAACCAAGTGAACAACACTCTCCAGGAGGTAGGCGTATCAATATCCAAATCTACCATAAAGAGAAGACTGCATGAAAGTAAATGCAGAGGGTTCACTACACAGTGTAAGCCACTCATAAGCATCAAGAATAAAAAGGCTAGACTGGACTTTGTTAAAAGACATCTAAAAAAGCCACCACAGTTCTGGACGAACATTCTTTGGACAGATGAAACCAAGATCAACCTCTACCAGAATGATGGAAAGAGGAAAGTATGGCGAAGGCGTGGTACAGCTCATGATCCAAAGCATACCACATCATCTGTAAAACACGGCGGATGGCAGTGTGATGGCTTGGGCATGCATGGCTGCCAGTGGCACTGGGTCACTAGTGTTTATTGATGATGTGACACAGGATAGAAGCAGCCGAATGAATTCTGAGGTATTCAGAGCCATACTGTGTGTTCAGATCCAGCCAAATGCAACCAAACTGATTGGTCATCATTTCATACTACTGATGGACAATGACCCAAAACATAAAGCCAAAGCAACCCTGGAGTTTATTAAAGCAAAGAAGTGGAATATTCTTGGATGGCCAAGTCAGTCACCTGATCTCAACCCAATTGAGCATGCTTTTCACTTGTTAAAGACTAAACTTCAGACAGAAAGGCCCACAAACAAGCAGCAACTGAAAACCACCGCAGTGAAGGCCTGGCAGAGCATCAAAAAGGAGGAAATGCAGCGTCTGGTGATGTCCATGAGTTCAAGACTTCAGGCAGTCATTGCCAACAAAGGGTTTAAAACCAAGTACTAGAAATAAACATTTTATTTACAATTATTTAATCTGTCCAATTACTTTTGGTCCCTTTAAAAACAGGGTGGCACATGTTAAGGAGCTGAAACTCCTAAACCCTTCATCCAATTTTAATGTTATACCCTCAAAAATATATATGTGTGTGTATATATATACTATACATATTGTTAGGCGTGTCGGGTTCCTGTCACTGCACAGCAAGAATTCCAAGCCAGCTTCTGGCGAGGACGTACTGGTGACCCGTGACATCAGGGACTATATCCAGGCGTGCGTCTCTTGTGCCCAGAATTGGTCCTCTCGGCAGCGGCCTGCTTGGCTACTTTACCCCCTGCCGGTAGCGGACAGGCCCTGCGAGATGGTCGGTATGGACTTTGTGGTGGGGCTGCCCAAGTCCAGTGGCAGTACGGTCATTTGGGTTGTCACCGACAATTTCTCCAAGATGGTGCACCTGGTACCTCTCTCCTGGTTACCTTCTGCACGGGGCCTGGCAGCATTGTTTATTAAGCACGTTTTCCACGTGCACGGCATGCCGGACAAGAATGTCAGCGACCTAAGCCCCCAGTTTGCGTCTCGGTTCTGGAGAGCGCTCTGTAGCCTGCTCAGCATTAAGCTAAATCTCTCCTCCGCCTATCATCCTGAGACGAACGGGTTGGTAGAGAGAGCCAACCAGACCCTGGTCACATATCTACGACATTTTGTCTCGGCCAGGCAGGATGACTGGGCATCCTTGCTGCCATGGGTGGAGTTCGCTTTGAACAACGCTGTGGCCGACTCCACCGGCCAGACCCCATTCCTCCTAAACTACGGCCAGCATCCGCGCGTTCCTGTGCCCATGCCTATGTCATCCACCGACTCTAGGTGCAGACTGGGCGGTGGAGGCACGTGACATTTGGGATCGCACTCAGGATGCTATCCGGGCCTCCAAGGAGAGAATGAGGGTTTTCGCTGATGCACACCGGCGCCCTGCTCCGACCTTTGCCCCTGGCGACTTAGTGTGGCTCTCCGCCCGTAACATCAGGCTGCTGGTTGAGTCCACTAAGTTCGCACCTCACTACATTGGCCCCTTCAAGGTCCTTGAGCAGATCAACCCTGTGGTCTACCGTCTGGTCCTTCCACCACACTTGGCTATCACTGACACCTTCCACGTGTCCCTCCTTAAGCCTGTCCACATGTCCCGTTCTCCGAGTCATCTGCCGGGACATCAGACCTGTCCTCGGACGAGTTTGAGGTTAATGCCATCGTGGGATGCAGGGCGGTACATGGAAAAAAGTTTTATTTGGTGGACTGGAAGGGTCATGGTCCAGAGGCTCGGACCTGGGAGCCAGTGGATAAGATCCACGCTCTGCTTCTTGTTGTGGCATTTGGCATAGCGAGGCTCAGAGAGGAGGGGGCCCTAGGAGGGGGTAATGTTAGGCATCGGGTTCCTGTCGCTGCACAGCAGGAATTCCAAGCCTTGCCTTCGGCGGTCTCCCATTCCTCTTCGGCCGCAGAGGAGGCTGCTCAGCAGACTCATCGATCCCGGCGCTCTGCTCAGACTAGCACTGTGGCTTTGGTTGCTGCTGCCACCTCTGGTCCAGCTATAGCATCGCATGCTGGTCAGCAGCGAGCTACTCCAGGGACTAAGTCCTCCTTTCGGTCTACTGAGCATGCCCGTGGGACTATCTCTCATTGGAGATCGGAGGTCACATGCTCAGGTCCTTCTCCAGCTTGGATTGGACCATCAGGAAGGTCCCGGAAGGACGCTGCTATAAAAGGCTCGCATGGCCACTCGGCCATGCGCTAGTATAGACAGTATTTTGTAGTTGTTTGTGTGAAGATGGATGTATGCGTTCTGGTGACTGACTCATTAAGACTCCCTCCCTCTGGTTGTGCATGTGTATAGGGTATTGTAGATTAGTCAGCGCCTACAGGTGGCATTGCCTATGTGCCACGGTGCATCCAGTCCTCTGCACCACACTTAGCATCTAACTGTTCCATCCAGGCACTACTATACTGCGTCAAGCAACAACCGCCAGTGTGGCGCTGTGCGCAAACATTGCATTTTCCAGCCATAAGGTTAGGCTGGTCAGTGGCGTCCGCCAGTGCGGTGCTGTCTGCAAGTAGTATGCTTTATCTTTAATTTGTGTATGTCCAGGCACCGCAGTAGCGACGGCGAACGCTAGTGGGTCTAGAGGGACTCTAACCCCGTGTCTTTGGGGAAGGGTCCTGTGACCACAACACTAGCACTCTCTTAGCGGTATCGCGGTCCTGTGAAGCAACAGGGTCCGCTTCCTATTAACGAGGTGAAGTTAACCCGTGTGTACTAGTTATACCGCCAGTTATTGTCCGCCATTACCGAGCAGCAGTTGTCATCTCTGCACGATGAACCCCGGGCTGCGAACGCACCTCTTACCATCTCTTTATTATTTGGTGCGTTCCGCCAGCCCTAATACATACATACATACATCCATACACACACATACATGTTCTACACGTGATATTGTCGTGAGAAACTCATTATTAAATGGACTACGGCTGAAATATAAGTATATGTTGGTTTATTGTTTTATTTTTGTAGCAGGAGATTGAGGGCGTCAGGGACTAAGTGTTTGAGTATGAATGTGTTTTTTTTGTATTAGCAATTGAACACAGTCGCTGGATGTTTGGACTACTACTGTCCCATCATCGGCTCATGTTGTCACTGTTTTATATGTGACAGCAGACCTAACCGGATAGGGTAGTAGTCCCATCAGACGACGCCTAGCTGCACACACAGACACCTGCACACACAAACACACACACACCCACAGACACTCACACATATTTTCTGCCCGCACGCTCTTGCTCCGCCCGCACGCTCTTGCTCCGCCCGCACGCTCATGCTCCGCCCGCACGCTCATGCTCCGCCCGCACCCCCATTCTCCGCCCGCACACATTCCTCCTTCCTTATATATTGTAAGCTTGCGAGCAGGGCCCTCACTCCTCTTCTCCTCTTAGTATCTGTTTTGCTCTATGTGGTATGCTGTAATGTCTGTCTGTAGAAGTCCCCTCTATAATGTAAAGTGCTGCGAAATATGTTGGCGATATAGAAATAAAATTATTAATCCTTTCTGCAGCGTTTTTGGCACACAACTCCACAGCAAATCCGCAAACCCTTTTACACCTGCGGTTTTGCTGCGGATTTGACTGACTCAGTGTAAGTCAATTGGTGCAGAAACGCTGCAGATCCGCAAAAAGAATTGACATGCTGCGGAAAATGAAACGCTGCAAATCTGTGCGTAATTTTGGAATTTTCCACAGCATGTCCACACCAATTCTGGATTCCTATTGATTAACATTCCTTGGGCACTACTTTGTGGATTTGGTGCAATTCTGCGAATCCGCAAAAAAGTCTGCAACGTGTGCATATAGCCTTAAAGTAACTTTGTGTTACATAGTGTATTCATCCCTGTCTGGACATCCATATTGGTACATGAATGATTTAATTATGCCAGAAAACTTAGATAATTACATGTTAAATTACCGGTTGAGTCATTGGTTGGCTTGTTTTTCTTTGGTATAGCTGACCAGTTACTCATGAATTACCTTCTTCACTGTGTAGGTATGTAGATGGTTACATAGAGTGTAACTAAGGCTTTTGTTTTGGTTAGCCACTGATTTATAGACCAGTCTGCTTGTACTCGTGTAATGACTTATTTTTTTTTACAATGTAAAGTTCCTTCACATATATTTTTAGCTCTCCAGTGAAAGTGTTTTAAATGTTCTTGGATGGCAGCCTAAAAGTTACCCATGCCTTAGGCATTAGCGCTCCGCTCCATCTATGCTATTGCCTTACACTAATCCATGGCTTGTTGACCTTCTATGATTTAAACGCTCTGAACTATGAATCCAAAGCTAAACTGTCTAAAAACATTGCAGTCATTCCTGTCTTTAGTAAGGGCCATAAATTATATCAGTTGTCATCACTAAATATACACCTCAGCATTTGGAAACCTTATAACTTTGAACGCCTCATTCAAACAACCGTACAGTGATTGTATCGTAATAACATGGAGTTTAATAAAGGCATAATGTAATGTGAGTCTCTTGTGCTGGCATTTATCAGTTTTTGACATCATTAATTCTGTCATGATACAAATAAAAAATACATACAACAAACAGATAATATGGATATAAAATGCAGATCCATACCTTGTCTGGAGAGAGCTCCACACATGCGGCATTTTAAAGAGCTTATGTCATCATAGAAATATTAAGTAACATAATGCATGGCTGTGTACATGAGGCCAAAAAAGGAAGACTTTCTTTTTATACATAAATATTACCGAGAAAGAAACATAATATCCAAGACAGATCAGAGGTTCATCTAATCTACATTTTTAACAATTGTCCCTTTAGTTTAGAGGAATGATCCCACAATCTGAGCTTAAAGGGAAATTGTTACCAGGTTTTTGCTATGTAATCTGACAGCAGCATGATATAGGGCCAGAGATCCTTATTCCAGCGATGTATCACTTAGTTTACTGGGTGCAGCAGTTGTGATAGAATAGTTGTTTGTCTGCCTAAGGTCTAGCAGAGCTTGGAATGCTGAGTTATATATAATCCCGCCTACACCACTGATTGGCAGTTTTCTGTGTACATTGTTTAGTGACCGAAAGCTGCTAATCGGTGGGAGTGGGGTTGGACTAGGAGACACGAAGGCAGCTTGTGTTGTACTGATAATGTGCTGCTGATAAAACAAAGCTAGTAATAGTGACCTGTATAAGGACCCAACGCAATCCACCCCCTCTATCACTGCTCTATTAGAAAAGGTCAACATTCCTGTTTTTTCTGAAGAACTAACATAGTAACATAGTAACATAGTTATTAAGGTTGAAGGGAGACTTTAAGTCCATCTAGTTCAACCCATATCCTATCCTAACTTGCCCTAACATGTTGATCCAGAGGAAGGCAAAAAACCCCCATGTGGCAAACAGTAAGCTTCACAATGGGGAAAAAAATTCCTTCCCGACTCCACATACGGCAATCAGACTAGCTCCCTGGATCAACGCAATATTAAGGAAACTAGTGTATATACCCTGTAATATTATACTTTTCAAGAAAGGCATCCAGTCCCTTCTTAATTTTTTTTTTTTTTTTTTAAACCAAAGATTTTATTATATTCAAATGTCGTTATAATTACATTTAGTCAAAGCTTTCAAATCATCACCATTGCATATATAAAAATACACGACATTCAATTTCCTCCCCGTCATGAAAAAGAAAAGAAAAAAAAAAAGTGAAGAAGAAAAACAGACCCAACCTCCTCCCTCCTCCCTCCCCCCCCCCTTCCCAACTGCAATACAGAATTTCTCAATGTGATTGTCTCCACTGTAACCACATGGCCCAGAGTTTTTCAAAGTGTGCTTCTGTATGTCGCCTTCTATAAATTCTCTCTTCCAATCGGATTACGTTATTCGCACGAGTGACAAACTCCCCAATCGTTGGGGGTTCAGCATCCATCCATTTTTGTGCTATCAGCTTACGGGCGATAAATAAGAGTTTTGCTATGATGGACTTATAGGCATTCCCCACCGAAACCTCCTCCACGTACCCCAACACACACGTTATTGGATCCCTTCCTATATCACATCGGTATATCTTCTCAACAAGCCCTATAACCTCCTCCCAGTATGATGAGAGTCTTGGACAAGACCAGAGCATATGAAGCATTCCCGCAGGTTCATATCCACATCTTGGACACTCCGCATTGTCCCTCAAGCCCATTTTCCTCATAAGTTCTGGGGTCTTATATGTTCTATGTACAATATATAATTGCGATATCCTACCTGGCTCACTCAAAGAGAGTTTAGGTATATACTCTAAAATAGACTCCCATGTTTCATCTACTATTTCCCCCACTTCTCTCTCCCATTTAGATTTTACTGTTAGAGGAAACCCAGCCAAGTAAGAGTATAATAAATCTCTATAGATGGTAGAGATAACACCTCTCGTACCCCCGGACGCACACACATAGTCCAATACCACATCCCTCTGTACCGTCATATTCGTTGTCTGTTTCTGCGCTTGAAATGCATGCCTGAGACCGAAATATCGAAATTCCCCACTACATGGGAGTCCAAACTCTTCTTTTAGGACAGTAAAAGGCTTGATCTCGGACCCCTCCAATAGTTGCCACACATATTGCAAACCTCTCCTCTCCCAATCAATAAAGTCCTTCAGTTTATATAGTTCCGAAAGGTTCACATTATCCCAGATAGGTGTGTATATCGTCAATTCCTCAACTCTTCTAAGAATTTTGATATGTTGCCATATTTTGTGCATTAGTCCAAATGTGGGCATGTCCTTCCCTAATCTCCCAAAGCTTCCTGCTTCTAGGCTCTGTACCAATGTTCTCTTGTTGGTCAGTTGGGCCAAAATTTTCCCCATAACGCTCAGGTTCCCCTCCTCTCGCCAGCCCCTAAAGTGCTGCCCCTGCGTTGCTACAAAGTATATCCATGGATTTGGCGCCGCCAACCCACCCTCTTCCTTCCCCCTTTGCAGTATTTCCAATTTAATTTTTGCTTGTTTTTTCCCCCAGATCAATTCTCTAAAAATGGTATTAATTTTGTAAAATTTTTTCTTTGAGATCCAAACCGGGGCATTATAGAGGACATACATCAACTGAGGCATCATAATCATTTTAATTAGATTCGTCCTCCCCACTATTGATAGTACTAGTTTACACCATGCTGTCATCTTAACTTTGAATTTAACTGGTAATGGGTCCAAGTTTAGTTCGAGAAATCTAGATACAGGCATAGATACCCATATTCTGAGGTATTTAAGCTCCTTAACTACTTTCAAGTGTCCAACTGCCCCCCCCACATCTCGACCTCCCAACTCTCTATCAACCCCCATGATACATGACTTGTCCCAATTAATTCTCAATCCGGAAAAGTATCCAAATTTCCCTATAAGGCCCATGACCTCAGTCAGTGCCTCTCCGCCGTCTTTTAAGAACAGGAGTATATCATCCGCGTATAGGGCGATCTTTTCCTCCAATTCCCCATATCTAAAGCCTTGTATTTCGTTGGAGTTACGAATTTTAATCGCTAACGGTTCCATCGCTACAGCAAACAATAACGGTGACAATGGACATCCCTGACGAGTTCCTCTGAACAACCCAAATGCCTCCGAGGTCTCCCCATTAATCCTAATATATCCTTTCGGGTCTACATACAGTAATTTAACCCAGGAGATAAATCTATGCCCAAATCCCATACATTTCAATACTGCCCATAAATACTTCCACTCTACCCTATCAAATGCCTTCCGTGCGTCCAGTGAGGCCACCACCCTTTCCCCCCTATTATCTGCTGGGATTTGAATATTTAAAAACAGTCTTCGCAGGTTAATGGCGGTGGATCTATTTTGTGAGAACCCTGATTGGTCTGGATGTATCAATTTTGGAACAACTCTAGACATTCTTATCGCCAACATTTTGGCTAGTATTTTAACATCTGATGTCAATAACGAGATTGGTCTATAGGATTCTACGGATGAGGCATCTTTCCCTTCCTTAGGAATCACCACGATTACAGCCTCCCTCGTAGATCTTGGCAATACCCCCTTCTCTGCTGCCACCTCAAGTACATGCTTAAGTTTAGGCGCTACAATTTCTATTAACTCTTTGTACACTTCTCCCGGGATCCCGTCAGATCCAGGTGACCTGTCATTTGTTAATGATAGGATAGCCTTCTCTACCTCTTCCACAGTAAATAATTCTTCCAAGTTTTGTTTATCAATATCATCTAACTTAGGTAACTCTATCTCTTGTAAGTATCTATCCATCTCCAGATCCGAGGCCCTCAATTCCGAAGTATACAATTCTACATAATATTCCTTAAAACATTCCAATATCCCGGTGGTGTCCTTATGGACTGCCCCATCTTTAGTGACAATTTCATATATTTGTGAGGGTTTTTTCTGCGCTGCAGTAATCACTGATAATAAGTGTCCCACCTTTTCCCCTTCTTCATAGAAGAATGCTTTTTGGAATGCCCTTTTCTTATCTATCCCTTGTAGATATAACTTATTTACTTCCTCTTGTGCTTCTTTTAATGCATTTTGGGTGTCGGCATTGGGTCTAACTATCATTTCTTCCTCTGCCCTGCTGAGCCTATCTGCTGCCTCTTGGTTTACCTGCCTCGTTCGTGTCTTCTGCCTCGAGATATCTCGTATGAATAGTCCCCGCAAGTAAGCTTTCATGGCGTCCCATACTATAAGTGGATCCGCAGTACCTTCGTTTAACTGAAAGAACTCAACTATATCATTTTTAATAGTTCCCATGTTTAAACATTTGAGCCATTCCGGATGAATTGTCCCCCCTGCTCTCTTCCCTTTCCCCATTCCCACTCTCAGACTAACCACAACTGCCCTGTGATCGGAGATAAGTCTCTGTAAGTATTCCACCGTCCCAACCATTCTGTCCATGCCCCTATTACCCAGTGCTAAATCTATTCGTGATAAAGTGTGATACGAAGTCGAATAACACGAAAAGCATTTCTTCCCCTCATTACGTACTCTCCATAAGTCTATCATATCCATTTCGCTAACATATGTCCCAAATGGAGTCATCCTGTCTTTCCTAGAGCAATTTCCCCCGTTACCCGCCCGATCCCAATACTCATTCATAACATTATTAACGTCTCCTAATATTAGTACTGGGCACTCCCCTCTCCCCCCAATCCACTCAAAAATCTCCTGCAGTTTCTTTTTCGAATATGGGGGTGGAATATAGAGGGCCACCACAATTATGCATATTCCAGAAATTCGACAGTGCAGAGAAACAAACTGTCCATCCTTATCTATGTAAGAATCAATTACTTCATAATGAGTATGAGAGTGTATCAGTACAGATACTCCCCTTGCGTAAACCGAATACATAGAGTGATAGGCCCGAGTAATCCATTTTTTCCCCAACCAACTTTCCTTTCCTTTAATCAAGTGAGTTTCTAATAGACATGTGATAGCTGGGTTATGCTTTCTAATTTCTGCCATAACTGCCGCTCTTTTACTTGGATCTGAAACTCCCCGTACGTTCCAACTTAGAATTTTTGCATCACCACTCATTATGTCCTAAAAATATAAAATATAACCGATCTCCTGTGGTCACTATATTATATTGCAGTATATGAACTTCCCAATAACAAGGCCCCCCTTGTCCCCCTCCACTCTCCCCCCCCCCCTCCCCTCCCCTCCATCCCAATCTAGCTGATTATCTCTTTTCAACGAGAGAGGGTACAGCCAGCACCCAATTATTTCAAACCCATATCAAGCCACTGAGTCTCCTTCCTTTGGCGTCTATCACTCCCTCCATCAAAAACAAAAATGCTCATCAATACTCATCAGGCCGCATAACATTTTCTAACAAGGATATTGCAATAAACATCAAAAAAGAACACCCGGGGATCAATATCCCTAAAAATAGTTCTGAAAAACCAGGTACCTCAGGGCACCACATCAAAAAGAAAAAAGGATATATGTCCGAGAGTCACTACTTCATCCGTCTCCGTCTCTCTCTGCTCCCAGCTTGGAACGATTGTTCTCCATCCATTTAACGGCTTCTTCTGGGATCGGGAAGAACTGAACAGACCCCAACGCTGCTACTCTCAGTTTAGCAGGATACATCATAGAATACTTCACTCCCAGCGCTCTCATTCCTCTCTTGACCTCGCCAAATTTCATCCGCATTTTCTGGACCTCTGCTGAATAGTCCGGATATATTTCAATACGGCTTCCATTAAACGTGAGGTCCTGCAGCTTCCTGGCCTCCCGGAGGATAGTCTCTCTGTCCCTGCAATTCAGTATCCTGGCCAGCATAGTACGGGGAGCACTACCCGGCGGGAGGGGTCGTAGGGGGACACTGTGTGCTCTCTCCACCGCGAATACCCTGGAAAGCATGTCACTGCCGATCTTGGATAGGATCCATTGCTCAATAAAGTCGGTGGGGTCGTTGCCCTCTGCTTTTTCCGGAAAGCCCACAAATCTAAGATTGTTCCTCCTTGATCTATTTTCTAAATCGTCCTGCTTTAAGTGCACTTCTGATATCTTTTGGGCATGCTGGGTCTGAGTTTTCTGCATTTTGTTTAGAGTCCTCAGTGGTGCTCACCCTCTCTTCCACAGCACCCATCCTGGTATCTGCTTTGTTCAGTGCCTCCTTAATGCCAGTGATTTCTTCTTTAATCTTATCAACCCGGCTATTCAATCTAGTCAGTGTCTTTTTGCAGAAGGACACCACCATAAAGACATCTTTCAAGGTTGGCTCTCTCTCAGGGGTCTCATCATCAGCTCCACTGTCTTCCTCCTCAGACATACACTCAGGGGCAGCGACTTCCCCTCACCCCTCTTCTCCTGTTATCAGCATCTCCTGCGGCTTCATCGCTCACCCCTTCTCCCTCCAGCACTATACCTTCTTCGGTGTCCCCCTCCTCCTCCCTTGCAAAGCGCTGCAGCTTCTGGAGGATCTGTGACCGTTTACCATAGCTTTCAGATTGTCTCCGCGCCTCCTCCACCTTCCCGGCGCCATCTTGTGCAGTCACGCTGCCATCCTACCCGATATCTTTCTGCCTCCTCCTCCCCATCTCGGCGCTCCTCTGCACTCCCGGCGTCTCCTCCCGACCCTCAGGCACTCACTGTGCCAATAGATGTGCCCAGGTCAGTGTTAAGGCGGCCTGATGAAGGATTTTTCATAAAGCTGATGGCAGAGCTCCTCTGCCTAGCGTCCGCTCACATCCGCGCTAGGCCACGCCCCCCCCTTCTTAAATTTTAGTAGGGAATCACTCATTACAACATCATATGGCAGAGAGTTCCATAGTCTCGCTGCTCTTACAGTAAAGAATCCACGTCTGTGAGTATGCTTAAACCTTCTTTCCTCCAGACGTAGAGGATGCCCCCTTGTCCCCGTCACAGGTCTAAGAGTAAAAAGATCATTAGAAAGCTCTTGGTATTGTCCCCGCATATATTTATACATTGTAATAAGATCACCCCTAAGCCTTCGATTCTCCAAACTAAATAACCCCAAATGTAATAACCTGTCATGGTATTGCAGACCCCCTAGTTCCCTAATAACCTTGGTCGCTCTTCTCTGCACCCGCTCCAGTTCAGCTATGTCTTTCTTATACACCGGAGACCAGAACTGTACACAGTATTCTAAGTGTGGTCGCACTAGTGACTTATATAGAGGTAAAATTATGTTCTCCTCATGAGCATCTATGCCTCTTTTAATGCATCCCATTATTTTATTTGCCTTTGCAGCAGCTGCCTGACACCGGCCGCTAAATGTGAGTTTGTTGTCCACCCATACACCCAGGTCTTTTTCAGTGACAGTTTTGCCTAGTGTTTTACAATTAAGCACATAAAAATACCTTCTTAAATAGCCCCAGCCCACAGGATGAAATTACACACTCAATAAAAAAACTTAGACATGTAAATCACCGGGCCCTGACTGCTTCACCAACAAATTTTTCAAGATACTCCTCTCCAAAATCTCTCCTCTGCTAGAATCTCTGTTAAAAAAAAAATCCTCCTTGGTGAACAACTATTCTCATCTGCCTATATGGCTTATATAAAACTGCTGAAACTAGGTAAAAATCCACTATCCCCTATGCTGTGAGTTCATTTTCCCCTTCACTACTGAGGCCCGAGGAACTCCCTCTTCTGGTAAAGAAAGGTAGTGAGCCTGATTATCAAACACCTGAGGCTGATGATGATGACTGGCTGAGTGGAGTTACTGACTGGATATAAGGCTGCCGACGCCCTTCTGCCCTGCGGGTGATTTCTCTGTGGGATCCTTGGAGACCAGTCTGAATTCCTCCTCCTCTAAAGCTAAGTTTGCTGCTCGGCTTTTTGCATTTGTGCTTTGACTTTGTTTTGCATTGTTTTTCTGATTTCTGCCATTCCCTGCTGGGGTGTGCTGAATTCCTTTAGCGCTGTCTTCTGAAAATACCTGAGTGCTGATTTAGTTTTTGAAGCCTAGCTGCTCCAGGGTCTTTTTCATATCAGCTTGTTGGCTTATGTCTTTGATAGGGTTTTGGCAGATTGCAGACAGCAGCCTTCCTGTCCTTTCCTATCTAGGTAGTTTTGGGCCCCGGCTTTGCTCAGTCCATCTTTCTGTCTGTGTTAGTGTTTTCATCTTGCTTCACCGTCATTATATGTTGGGGGCTGCCTATTGCTTTGGGGTCTGCTCTGGGGCAGTTTAGATTTCCCCTTTCTTTCTTTAGGCCTATTTAATTCTCCGTCTGTGATCGAGGGGTCTAGGGCATCGTAGGAACCCCCCACGGCTACTGCTAGTTGTGTTGATAGGTTCAGGGGTCTGCAATCTGATAGTTGCCAACTTCTCTGGTTTTCTGGACTTAGCTTGTATTTCTGTTTTTGCCTCCTACGGTGACTCAATCATAACACCCCTAGTTCTTATAGGCCAATCTCTCTAATTTTAACTTAAAAATTATCTCTAAAATGATGGCCGATAGAATGTCCTCTCCAGTCTTAGTTCACCTTCTCATATGGGCTTTATTAAAGGTCAATCATGGACCAAAAATATTAGGTGCTTTTAGTACTAGATAAAATTCATTCTTCTAGTGATGAGAATAGTAGGAAAGGTGTCCCAGCTGTAGTAACCGTTGATGCGGAAAAAGGCTATTGATGCAGTAATAAATGGGAATAGCTATATATGGTGTTATCAAATATGTCACTATAGGCCTCTTTTTTTTTTAACCCCTTTCTGACATTGGACGTACTATCCCATCCACGTGATCTGGGCCCGTATGACCGTGGACGCGATAGTACGTCATCGCGATCAGTTGCGCTCACGGGGGGAGCTCAGCTGGTCGAGGCCGGGTGTCAGCTGATTATCACAGCTGACACCAGGCACTATGTGCCAGGAGCGGTCACGGACCGCCCCCGGCACATTAACCCCTGGCACACTGCGATCAAAAAAGATTGCAGTGTACCGGAAGGGCATAGGGAGCAATCACGCGTGCTTCCCTGAGCCCCTCGGAATAACGCGATGTGCTCGCGTTATTCCGAGGGCCTCCTTCCTGCAGGCCCCCAGATCCAATATGGCCGCGGGGGCCTTCGGATCTTGCAGGGAGGTGGCTTTCTCAGTGCTTGCTGAGAGCAGGCGCTGAGAGAGCCTGCAGTGCCTGTCAGATCGCTGATCTGACACAGTGCACTGCAAAGTGTCAGATCGCTGATCTGACACAGTGCACTGCAAAGTGTCAGATCGGCGATCTAACACAATACAGTGATGTCCCACACTGGGGCAAAGTAATAAAGTAAAAAAAAAAATGTAAAAATTGTAAAAAAAATTCCTAAATAAATAATAAAAAAAAATTCCCTAATTATTTTTTTTGTAAATAAAAAAACAAAAAAAGTACACATATTTAGTATCGCCGCGTCCGTAACGACCTGCCCTATAAAACTGTCCCACTAGTTAACCCCTTTAGTGACCCTCTTAAAAAAAAAAAAAAAAAGCAAAATACAATGCTTTATCATCATACCGCCGATCAAAAAGTGCAATAACATGCGATCAAAAAGACAAATATAAATAAACATGGTACCGCTAAAAACGTCATCTTGTCCTGCAAAAAACGAGCCGCCATACAGGGTCATCAGCGAAAAAATAAAAGTTATAGCTTGCAGAATAAAGCGATGCAAAAATTATTTTTTATATAAAATTGTTTTTATTGTATAAAAGCGCCAAAACATAAAAAAAATTATATAAATGAGGTATCGCTGTAATCTTACTGACCCGAAGAATAAAACCGCTTTATCAATTTTACCACACGCGGAATGATGTAAACGCACCCCCCAAAACAAATTCATGAAATGCTGGTTTTTGTTTATTCTGCGTCCCAAAAATCGGAATAAAAAGTGGGTCAAAATATGGAAAAATTATAGCTCTCAAAATGTGGTGATGCAAAAACTATTTTTACAATAAAAAGCGTTCTTTAGCATGCGACAGATGCCAAACATAAAACCCCGTTATAAATAGTAAATCAAACCCCCCTTTATCACCATGTTAGTTAGTGAAAAATAAAATTAAAAAAATGTATTTATTTACCTTTTCCCATTAGGGTTAGGGCTGAGATTAAGGTTAGGGGTGTGTTGGAGTTAGAATTTGGGGGTTTCCACTGTTTAGGCACATCAGGGGCTCTCCAAACGCAACATGGCGTCAGATCTCAATTCCAGCCAATTCTGTGTTGAAAAAGTCAAACGGTGCTCCTTCCCTTCCAAGCTCTGCCATGCACCGAAACAGTGGTTTACCCCCACATATGTGGTATCAGCCTACTCAGGACAAATTATACAACAACTTTTGGGGTCCAATTTCTCCTGTTACTTTGGGAAAATAAATAATTGAGGGCAAAAATATCAGTTTTGTGGATTTTTTTTATTTTTATGGCTCTACGCTATAAACTTCTGTGAAGCACTTGGGGGTTCAAAGTTCTTACCACACATCTAGAGAAGTTCCTTGGGGGGTCTAGTTTCCAAAATGGGGTCACTTGTGGGGGGTTTCCACAGTTTAGGCACGTCAGGGGCTCTCCAAACACGACATGACACCCGCAGACTATTCCATCAAAGTCTGCATTCCAAAACATCACTACTTCCCTTCCGAGCCCCGACATGTGCCCATACAGTAGTTTTCTCTCACATATGGGGGTATCAGCGTACTCAGGACAAATTGAACAACAACTTTTGGGGTCCAATTTCTCCTGTTACCCTTGGGGAAAATAAAAAAAAATTGGGGACTAAAAGATCATGTTTGTGGAAAATATGATTTTTTTTATAATAATAATAATGATCTTTATATAGCGCCAACATATTCTGCAGCGCTTTACATTTTAACAGTTTCAAAACATAAGTCAAAAGTCACAAATTTAGCAATAATACAATGATTACAGCTAAATAAGATGACCCTGCTCGTGAGAGCTTACAATCTACAATGAGGTGGGGGAGATACAAAGTACAGGTGTTTTTTTACAGTGATGTATTTACAATGATGGTCCAGCCATCTTGAGGGAGTGGGGGATAGATGGAGATAGTGAATGGGCTACACATGCCACTTACACATAAATTGACTGATTAGGGAATGTGATAGGCTGCTCTGAACAAATGTGTTTTGAGGGAGCGCCTACAACTGCAAGTTGTGGCTGGTCCTAATTTCTTGGGATAGAGCATTCCAGAGGATTGGCGCAGCACGTGAGAAGTCTTGGAAATGGGAGTGGGAGGTACGGATTAGTGCTGAGGTTAGTCTAAAGTCGTATGCAGAGCGCAGCGTTGGGTTGGACTGAGAAATGAGGGAGGAGATGTAAAGGGGTGCCGCACCGTGGAGAGCTTTGTGGGTGAGAACAAGTATTTTGAATTGGATCCTATAATGAATGGGCAGCCAGTGTAATGACTGACGAAGAGCGGACGTGTCCGTGTACCGATTAGCCAGATGGATGACCCTGGCTGCTGCATTAAGGATGGACCGGAGAGGGGAAAGTCGAGTGATGGGGAGGCCAATAAATAGAGCATTACAATAGTCCAGGCGGGAGTGGATCAGGGCAACAGTGAGGGTTTTTGTTGTTTCCACGGTGAGAAAAGGGCAGATTCTAGAGATGTTCTTTAGGTGTAAGCGGCAAGAGCGGGCAAGAGATTGTATATGGGAGGTGAAGGAGAGATTAGCGTACTCAGGACAAATTGCACAATAACTTTTGGAAGTCCAATTTCTCCTGTTACCCTTGGTAAAATAAAAAAAATTGGACCTGAAGTAATTTTTTTATGAAAAAAGTTAAATGTTCATTTTTTTTTTTAAACATTCAAAAAATTCCTGTGAAGCACCTGAAGGGTTAATAAACTTCTTGAATGTGGTTTTGCGCACCTTGAGGGGTGCAGTTTTTAGAATGGTATCACTTTTGGGTATTTTCTATCATATAGACCCCTCAAAGTGACTTCAAATGTGATGTGGTCCCTAAAAATAAAATGGTGTTGTAAAAATGAGAAATCACTGGTCAACTTTTAACCCTTATAACTTCCTAACAAAAAAAAAAATTAATTCCAAAATTGTGCTGATGTAAAGTAAACATATGGGAAATGTTACTTAAGTTTTTTGTATGCCATATCTCTGTGATTTAAGGGCATAAAAATTTGGAAAATTTCCATTTTTTTTCACAAACAAAACGCAAGTTATATTAATGAAATTTTACCACTAACATGAAGTACAATATGTCACGCGAAAAACAATGTCAGAATCATGGGGATCCGTGGAAGCGTTCTAGAGTTATTACCTCATAAAGGGACAGTGGTCAGAATTGTAAAAATTAGCCTGGTAATTAACATGCAAACCACCCTTGTGGGTAAAGGGGTTAATTATACGGCCAAATTATATTCCAACTACAAGGCTCAAGTAAACACCCCAGACTTCCTGTCAAAGCCCATCCCTTTGAAAAAAAGGACATACCATACCAGATGCGGACTTTCCAAAACCCAGTCTGATGAACAAATGCACTACTAGCAGGATGCAGCAGACCTCCACTAATAAAAGCAAGGGGCAGCACAGGTGCAAGCTACTGATAAAAACAGCCACCCCACACCTACCAAATTATGGAGGGGTTGGCTGCCTAGTAGAAAACAATGCACACTAATAAGGCTTGCATAGGATGCCGTTCACACAGATACGTGAGATGCAATGTGTCTGTTTCACAGCCTATTATTGATGCCCATAGTTTTATCAGGCTGGCTGTGCAGCATTATAATATGCACCACACAGTGACAGACGCCCTATTAAACCAAGCCAACAGAAAGAGGCCTAGCTGCATCCTGCAAATCGATATAAAAAGTGCAAAAAATTAATGCATTTGATAAATACATTAAATGAGGTATTAGTTAATATTTTGGCCAAAATAGATAAGCTCGCAACCAACGTCACGGATTCTCATACTTGCGAGTCCTGAGAATCAATGACCGAAACCCTCCCCCCTGTTTTCACTTGATGGTGTCACTGTTTGTTTCTTTACATTTTAATAGGTATATTAAAAGTTATATTTTAATTCTCACTTTTGCTGTATATAATATGCCTATCCACCAAAAATATTAAACTGAAAGTTCCTTCTTGAAAATGAGGTCCTAGGTTTATTCGTCTTTTATGAGGTGGTCGACGTAATCAACCCTCAAGATCCATATTGTTTTTCACAAGTCTTTGTTCCAAAAATTTGTTGCACTAAGGGAACAGTAACCTTTTCCACTGTCACTGGTTTTTGTTGATGGCAATTTATAATTTGGGTCATTCCATATCAAGTGATCCAAATATGAATTTTTTTTAACTGACGTCTTTAGATTTTTTTTATTTTTATTTTTTTTATGAAGTACAACTTTAGTTAATTACAAATTAAAAGTTTTGAATTTTTTTCTGCATCAGGTAATTTTTTCCTGACTTGTAAAGTTTTGAAACAGCGCGGATTTTGGCCTGGTATTGCTTTACATTTTTTATCAGATCTCGGGCTAGAATTAAGATAAAGAGGTGGCAGAGGCATCATTTTTCTTAGAACCGTACCGGCTTTCATTTGCTATGTCACAAGGCAGCTATGTTTCTTTATATTTTGTTTTGGAGAAATCAAATTAAAAATTTTGATGCGCAATTGTTAAAAAAAAAACCCCAAAAAACGTACGTTTTAAAATTGTGAAATAATGCATGTGTGTTACTTGTTTTATTTATTTTTTTAAGCCTTGAATAATTTGATTTTCTGTTTGTGAGTTTGGCTGGTTTCACAGTTGCGTTTTTTTGCGCATAAATCCGCATGCATTTTTTTCCTATACTTAACATGGGTGCGCATAGTCATGCGTTTGTATGCGCATGCGGTTTTTGTAGTGTGCGCCCGGGCGCACAAAATGCATCCTGTTGCATTTTTTGTGCACCCGCCCTGTCACCAAAAAACGCATGCGCACGCAATAACACGAAATTCACCCAAAAGCACAGTATAGTCTATGACTATGCGCACGTCAGTGCAAAAAAAGCATGCTGTTTTTTTAAAAAATGCGCAAAAAAACAAGAAAATGCATCATGCGTTTTTTATGCGCGTTTGCACTGCGCATCCAGTGCAAAAAAACGCAAGTGTGAAAGTAGCCTTTCTTCCTTTTTCTTTTCAAATTACAACTTATTGTTGCATATAAATATTGAATTCAATAAAGAAACACAAAAAACAAATACCGTAAGTGCCAGAATAAATACATCTTAAACATCATAACACAACTTGCTCAGCATTTTCAACCTGAATGCATTTAACAAACCAAAAGAAAAAAGGTGAACATATCCTCGTGTGATTTCCTAAATAGTCTAATCCCAATTATATGTTATAAACAAGATTAAAAGACCCAATATTTTTACCACCTATTTATACATGTAACAATTTTTTTCTATTATATTACTAAACATGTCTTTTATGAAGTGTTTAAGAAGAATAGTTCAGTAGTTAAATTCTCGTTCTATAAAATATGAACTAATCAAACAATAATACGTTTTAAGCTGGCCTTTTATCATGAATTTGTTCCTTCTAGTTGGTTATATGTAATCTTGTCCATAAGTGCTTATTACCAATGGCCATTTCCTTTTGTTTCAAAGAGTATGTACGGCCTGTCGTGGTGTTGCGCTCCACCTGAGTTAATATCTGATTTCTGTTAACTTTTAAAATGTCTGTTTTTCTTGGATACACAAAGGATGGCGCTTGACCAGAAGGATGCAAAAAAAGTTAATTCTACTTCATTTTCACACTCTTTGGAGAGTACAGTAGCCAGGCACCCTCGCCAATCATATTCACAGGTCCCATAACCAGTTATGTTATCCGTTGCCAATCTTGTGCCGCCTTCTGCCTCTTCATGGACTTCACTGTCTTTGCTGAATGAAAAAATCCTTATTTTTATTTCTATTTCACTACATGGAATGAAAGTGTGGTATTGTCGAGTCCCATTGATGGGTTTTGCTTCCTGTAACCGATGTTTTAACAAACTCTCCTCCTCTTTGTAGTCCTGGTTTGTACAATACATGAACTGGGTGTGAAGAATATTTTTCTCACTTCATTGGAAAGGTTGCATGGGTGTTAAGATTTGGTCTGAATATGGCCTCTGGATGCTAGATCGAGCTGCAAGGTGTTTCACGGTGCCTTCTAAACCATCACATACACCTTTGCCATGAGCAGTGGCAAAAAAGTGCCATTCAGCTTCCACTCCAAAATCTTTCTTGTGATGGCATATATTTATAAAGTGTTTCCTGTTTTTATACTGTGCAGAAGAGCCATCCGTGAAGTAGTAGACCTTGCTCAAACTTGGTAGGATGTCCGTTTTTATCACTGAAATCAATTTTTTGGGGGAAAAAATGAACAGCTATTGAATCATGAAGTAAGCACTTATTTCTCCATTCTCATTGTAATAGATTTCAAAAGGGTGCACAGTTGCTTGTTCATTGTTCCAGTGAAATGACTGTGCTTCATCCTGAACAACAAAGGAATAGTTCTCAAAGTCTAAACTACTTACTGCCTCATTCTGTTTGATGCTTTCTTGGAGGTGATTGTAGTAGTCTAAATAAGTAGTATAAATGAGTGTTTTGTAAGGACTATCAGCTGTTCACAAAAACATTCTATAAAATGTCCTGCACTTTTAACCCCTTCATGACCCAGCCTATTTTGACCTTAATGACCTGGCCATTTCCCTTTATGAGGTAATAACTCAGGAACGCTTCAACGGATCCTAGCGATTCTGAGATTGTTTTTTCGTGACATATTGGGCTTCATGTTAGTGGTAAATTAGGTCGATAATTTTTTGCGTTTATTTGTGAAAAAAACGGAAATTTGGTGAAAATTTTGAAAATTTCGCAATTTTCAAAATTTGAATTTTTATTCTGTTAAACCAGAGAGTGATGTGACACAAAATAGTTAATAAATAACATTTCCCACATGTCTACTTTACATCAGCACAGTATTGGAAACAAATTTTTTTTTTGTTAGGAAGTTATAAGGGTTAAAAGTTGACCAGCGATTTCTCACTTTTACAACAAAATTTACAAAACCATTTTTTTTAGGGACCACCTCACATTTGAAGTCATTTTGAGGGGTCTATATGGCAGAAAATACCCAAAAGTGACACCATTCTAAAAACTGCACCCCTCAAGGTACGCAAAACCACATTCAAGAAGTTTATTAACCGTTCAGGTGCTTCACAGGAACTAAAGCAACGTGGAAGGAAAAAATGGACATTTTAATTTTTCCGACAAAAATTTTCTTTTAGCATCAATTTTTTCATTTTCACATGGGTAACAGGATAAAATGGATCCTAAAATTTGTTGGACAATTTCTCCTGAGTACATCGATATCTCATATGTGGTCATAAACCACTGCTTGGGTGCACGGCAGGGCTCAGAAGGGAAGGAGCGCCATTTGACTTTTTGAATGGAAAATATGCTGGAATATTTAGCGGTTGCCATGTTGCATTTGAAGAGCCCCTGTGTGCCTAAACATTGGAGCTCCCCCACAAGTGACCCCATTTTGGAAACTAGACCCACACACACACACGAAGGCTCATTTGAGCCGAAACATTGCCCTGATATGTGGGTCTAATAAATTCACGATCACTTGAAAACTAACTATGGATTGCTGCCTTTACTTGGAATGAATATTGGACATTGTGGCTGATACTGGACTATTTGCCTGGGGGCCGTGCACCCAAAGCTAAGTACTGTGCTGTGTCTTCTTTTTTGTCTAAATATATATATACGGTGTGTGTATATATATATATATATTTTTTTTTTTTTTTTACATACATATACATACACACACAGAAAGTTTGGAGCTTTTTTTTTTTTTACTTGTTTTTCTTCTTTCTAATAAATGTATTGTATTTTATGATTTAACAATAGAGTTAAAGGAGGTTTCCCAAGAACAAAGTACATTTTAAAAGATCTTGGAATAAAAATAAGTTCCACAATTGGATGCGTTAGAAAAAAAATGTTACTGTGCTGAGATAATCTTAGAAATGTGCCCCAACTGTGTAATAGCTGTGTCTGACCGTACAGGGACATGGCCTGATCATACCCAGGGCTGCCACTAGGACTTTCAAGGCCCCATACTGGCAAAATTTTCAGGGCCCTGTTGAGACTCCGCCCAGGCTCCACCCCAGCCCTGCCTACACCCCTCGAACTGTCCACAGTCAAAAGATTTTTAAGCCGCCACCACGACAAGCTAGACTCTTTTGGCCGGGCCCTACTCTACTCTAACCTAACCTATTAAATATTTGTTAAAATATCCAATACAATTTATGTACATTTTTATTTATTTTGCAATTTTTAAAATGACCAATAATATCACATACAGGGGACAAATACCAGCGCACCCTGACCAGACACCATATTACCACCACATAGTGACCCCTGACCAGACCACATATTACCACCATATGATAACCAATAATACCACATACAAGGAACAAATACCACCCCGTGTGTCTCATTCCTGGCTCCAGCCATATGTTCTATACTGTCCCATGATCCTGCCCCATCTCTCTCCATTGTATCTCCATCCTGCCCCATGATCCTGCACCATCTGTCTCCATCCTGACCCATGATCCTACCCTATCTGTCTTCATTCTGCCCCCTTGTCCCCATCCTGCCCCCGTGTCTCCCATCCTGCCCCGGGAAGGATGGAGACACATGGTCCATGTGTCTCCATCCTGCCGGTGAAACATAGTGCGACTTGCTGCTTTCAATAAAAAAAAACCTTCTTACCTAGCCGAGCTCCTCCGGCGATGATCCTTCCAGGCGTTTCAAGCACGCACTTGCCGGCGAATGGCAATGACGTCATACGCCAGCAACGTGCACGCTGACATAACTGCCAGCCTTCGATTGGCTGGTGGCTTTAACTATTGCTGTGTAGGCCCTTATGTCAATAGAGTAGCTGAACATGCGTCTCGGACGCAGATTCCGCTACTGCACCAGCAGAATCCTGCTGCTGGGGCCCGATGTGAGAATCATCTGCTGATCGGGCCCCATACACCAGACATGGCAGTAATGCCCTGATGGCGGCCCTGATCATACCACATATCTCCTGGGCAGGCGAGGAAGCAAAAGAGAATATATACACAGGACAGTATGGGATCACAGATGATACTTCTTGTGAGGCAATATATTTCACTGCTGGTTTTTAAGCAATGTTTTACCTCAAAGAAAACAACTTCCAATTATAGAATTTATTATTCAAAGAGCTAACAAAAAAAACCTGTCATATGCAGACAAAACTGCTGGTGGTTCTGGGGCACGAGGGACCTAACTTGAATCATTTTTATTGAAAGTTTTGTGAAACAAAATCAACAATTCCAGCATCGTAGAGTGATAACTTGGATATGCCATGTGTATCATATTATTCACCTGGGATCTCTGTATAGAATGGTAAAAGAAGCCTTGGTTGGATAACAAAAGGAAAAAAAATAATGAAAATGAACTATAAAATGAATCAAAAGTCATTGTAGAAAAGAAATATAGGAGCGTGGATTCCTTATTTGCTACCCAGACAATCTCTCTCACTTCTCAATTATCAGTTCAGAGATGACCTAGATTGTTTAAGTCCTCTAGAATGTACCATGTAGTTGAGACGAAGGTTGCAGAATTTTCTTTTTTTCCCTCTGATTACAGTACTCTATAGTAAACTCTTCACACTTCATGAGGAATTTATCTGTCTGCAATTGTTTATTTGTAATTGCGTCTGCATGTTCAATCTCCATATAATGCTTTAGTTGGGTTATCGATTCTAGGATGGAAGGAAAGGAAAGCTCTAACCAATATCTATGTATTAGTTTTTTGGATAGAAGTATTAGTGTGGAGAAGTTTTGAAGGGCCTTTTCTTAGGTTGGTGTCTACATCTGATTCTCCTCGGTAGTGTAGAAGGACTGCTTGAGGAGATAAGGGGTGTACAGAGCTCCATAGTGTGTTTACCAGATCTGAGGCAATTTCCAGAAAGAAGCAGTATTGGGACAGAGCCATATACCATGAAATAGGTCAGTATTCGCCAGATGACATTTGGGGGATGCGGTTAACCTGTCAGATGCTGGATCTGTTTTAGGAACGTTGAAATCAAGAATAGCCCCATGCATAATTTTAAACTGCGTTTTCCTCCAAGATTTGTTAATGCTTTTTTTGAAAATAGACCATCCTATTACAATTTTGGTAGAAATTTCAATGCCGTTCATTTGTAACCTCCAGTATTTAAAATAAGTACCAGGATATACTCCCAATTGGTTAGGCTTCATCATGGAGTAAATTGATGATATTGAGGGGGTAACATCCTGGATAAAGAAGAATGGTATCTAGGTAATTTTATTTAGATTCAAAGTAACACCCCGGATTGGTCATAATGGAAAGCCTAATTTGTTCATATTGTAAATAATGGGAAGGGTGTAGGTGTTATTTTTCAAAGCATTTGTGCCTGTCAGCTATGTAGATTCCACTGGGTGAAGAAAGTGGAAAATACTGGATATACCTGCCCTTTGCCACATGGAACAAAGCTTATTCTCCATGTCTTGAGGAAATTCAGGGTCAAACTACAAAGGAAGATGCTTTGAAACTCTAAAACAAGGCTGTATTTTTTACTGACTGTCTTCCAAGCAGATATAATGTCCCTAGAAACTATCAAATGCTTGAATGCAAGAGGTAAAGAAGCAAAATGAGAATGGAGTCTAAGTAAATATGTCTCTTGTGTATTCAGTCTGCTATTAACATGCTGTGATGGTCTTTGGTAAAGAAGGGGGGCTCAAACTGTCCTTGAAACTGGGACCCTAACTATGACTATCCCAGGGGTACTTTTGAAAGTACAGAGGCCTGAGTATATGACCTTACCCATTAAACTCTAATCTGTCTGTCCCCTTCCACACAACATGAGGCCTGGAACAGAAATCTAAGGTAAACAATACACAAAGACAAAATAGGGATAACAGAAAGCAACAAATGTACAAACATTCACCATAGGTAGAGCGGTATATAGGGAAGGATAGCAATTTTTCCAACCAAATGGGAATAGGACAATGAGGAAAGCATACACCCCAAAAACAGCATGCAACAATCTACAGTAGCAACAATAATCTCCAGTTCAGCACAGAGTCTCCAAGGAGCTAGGGAGCAAAGCTTTCACTGGCAAGACAGACGGTTAAACCAAGTTTTATAGGTTGAAGTAATGACCAGATCAGAAGAAGCTGAAAATGGAGCTGCAAGTTTCTGACCAGCTCAGAAAGGGTCGTTAACCACTTCAGCTCCAAAGGAAACCAAAACCATTTTATATGGGACACAAACACATGCTAAATGGAAGATCTGCGAGTCATAATAAAAATCTTCTACTCCGGATCTCCCAGGTGGAATGACACACTAATAACAGTAGTCCCCCCTTCTACGAGGGGCAGCAAGACCCTCGGGGCCGGGTTTACCCTGATGAGCCAAATGAATGGACCATATCAACATTAACCTCAGTTGTCGGCACACACATCCTCTCCTCAAGACCATACGCCTTCTAATGTACCATGTACTGTACAGAACAGCAAGCCATGGGGGAATCAATGATTTTTGGTACCTGAAATAAGTCATTCCATGTCAAGTGAACCAATGATTTTTACCGGAAAAAGTGCAAATTTCGGTGTTATCTGTCTTTAAATTTATCATCAAAACTCAAGCTAGAGAAAAGATAGAGAAACAAAATAAACACCATTCTACTCAGAACTGTACAGCCTTTCACCAGATGTCATAAGAGTATCTTCGTTAATACTTTACCCAAGCGAACGCAAAATTTTAAAACGCATTTCTGAAAAAAAAAAACGTTTAATTTCAACATTTTAAAAAATGTACGTGTCTGCTATGCTCCTAGCCACATCTGTACCAAAATTCAAGTTGGGATCGCGATGGAATGATATTTAAAAATATAACTATTACAGTGTCAATTCGAAAATCTTGAATTCAGATCTGTTCAGCCTGTGGTCTAAAAGTGTGGGGTCTATATATACCAAATAATCCATGATTTTTAGAAATTACTGTATTATTTTATTATGTTACAGCTTAGAAGCAGGAGAGGATGAAGGAGAAAGCTTTGTTAGGGCTCAACCTGAGAATGAATAGGGGTAGACAGTGAATGCAGAGCAGATGACAGGCCAGCAGCTCTGTCAATCATATTAAGTATCTGCCCAGCGCAAAGTCAGGAAGACAGAGCTTCAGAGCTTTCATGTCCTGACATGCCTGAACATGTTCATTTTTGAACGACCAATAGTCTCTACACAGGTATCAAGGGAGTCGCATAGCTCCCAACCGTCCCGGATTAGGCGGGAGAGTCCCGTTTTTGCCCCGCCCAGGACTCTTTTTCCCGCACTGCAGGGAGATAAGCCGCACGCCCCCCATGCACCCCATTCTTGCCCTACCAGAGACCCCTCACAGCCTGCAATGACGTTCCTAGGCTGTTCTCTCTTCTGTGCACACAAGACCTGTGATGAGGTCACAGGAGGGGAGGAGTCGGGTCACATGATCAGGAGCCTCGGTGTGTGCAGGACTCTGCTGTGCTGGTTGTCATGGTGCTGCATGAGGGAAGTTTGTGTGTGGGGTCAGGAGGGGTTTACAGGGTGGATGTAGCAGAGAAGCGTGTGTATAAGGTGTACGGAGCAGAGCCGTGTGTGTAAGAGGTGTACGGAGCAGAGCCCTGCGTGTACAAAGTGTACGGAGCTGAGTCGTGTGTGTACGGGGTGTACGGAGTGGAGCCGCGTGTGTACGGAGCGGAGCAGTGTGTGTACGGAGTGGAGCCGTATGTACAGGGTGTGTATGGAGCAGAGCCGAATGTCTGCGGGGCATACGAAATGGAACCCTGTGTGTACGAAGTGTACGGAGCGGAGCTGTGTGTGTACAGGGTGTATGGAGCAGAGCCGTGTGTGCATGGCGCGAAGCCGTGTGTGCGGGGCATACGAAACGGAGCCCTGTGTGAACTAAGTGTACGGAACTGAGCCGTGTGTGTACGGGGTGTACGGAGTGGAGCTGTGTGTGTATAGAGCAGAGCTGCATGTGTACAAGATTTATGGAGTGGAGCCATATGTGTACAAGGTGTACAGAGCTTGGTCACGTGTGTACAAGGTGTACGAAGCAGAGCTGCATGTGTATGAGGTTTACGGGTGTGTGTGCGAGGTGTACGGAGCGGAGCTGTGTGTGCGAGGTGTACGGAGCGGAGCTGTGTGTGTGCGAGGTGTACGGAGCGGAGCCGTGTGTGCGAGGCATGCAAAGCGGAACAGTGTGTGTATGAGGTGTGCGGAGCCATGCGTGTACAAGGTGTATGGTGGGGAGCATTCATACCTCCCAACCGTCCCGGATCCAGCAGGACAGTCCCGATTTTGAGTCTGCCCCACTGCCCCGGCCAGGAGGTTACTTTTCCCACGGACACAGAAGTATACGGCTTAGCCCCGAGGAGCACTTTAAAATTTGCACGTGACGTTCCACCGGAAGTGACATGCTGGAAGCTGACCGGAAATTAGGTAATTTCGGGAGGAGATTGTGACGGAACCATAGAGGCACTTCAGGGAAAGCTTCAGATCCATCACCGTGTCCTCCTCTGACAGCGTGGACAACGGGATAGACTTGGACTCGGGGATGTTGGCCATGTGAGCGGATCATGATATGTCCTGCACCAGGAGGCTCAGGTGAGCACTACAATAGTATCTTTATAGAATCTTTCTCTTTATGTTCTTCCTTTCTCGCTCTGCTCTTCCTTTCTCTCTCTGTTCTCTTTCTTTCCCCTCTTTCTTTCCTCTCTGTTCTTTCTTTCCTCTCTCTCTGCTCTCTTTCTCTGTTCTATCTTTCCCCTCTTTCTTTGTTTGTTCTTTCCTACCCCTCTTTCTCTCTCCCTCTCTGTTCTTTCTTTCCCCGTTTTTTCTCTGTTCTTTTTTCTGTCCCCTTTCTTTCTGTTTCTTTCCCCTCTCTCTGTTTCATTCTTTCCCATTTTTCTCTCTCTGTTATTTCTTTCTTTCCCCTCTTTCTTGCTCGCTCCCTCTTTGTTCTTTCGTTTCCCTATGTTTTTCCTCTCTCTATTCTTTTTTCAGTCCCCTCTTTCTTTATCTCTGTGTTCTTTCTTTCCCCTCTTTATTTCTCTCTCTGTTCTTTCTTTCCCCTCTTTCTTACTCTCTCCCTGTTTGTTCTTTCCCCTCTTTCTTTTTTCTCTGTTCTTTTTTTCTGTCCCCTCTTTCTTTCTCTGTTCTTTTTTTCTCTGTTTCTTAATTTCCCCTCTTTCTCTCTCTAATCTTTCTCTCTCTGTTCTTCCTTTCTTTCTCTGTTGTCTTCCCCCTCTTTCTTTCTCTCTGTTCTTTCTTTCTGTCCCCTCTTTCTTTCTCTCTCTGCTCTTTTTTTATTTGTTTCTTCTTTATTTCTGTTTTTTCTTTCCCCTCTTTCTTTACCTCTGTTCTTTCTCTTTGTTTTCTTTTTTCTCTGTTCTTGCTTTTCCTCAGTACCAGTCAATGTGCCAACAGTACCAGCCACTGTGCCCATAATGCCAGCCACTGTGCCCTCAATACAAGTCAGTGTGATCAGCAGTGCTAAATGTGTGCGGTTAGTTGGGGAGCGGACATGCGTGTGACTAGTTGTTAAATGGGTGTGGTCAGGGCATGGCTTAAAATTTGCAGCAGCTTTTATCCCTCTTTCCCTTCTTCAAAAGTTAGGAGGTATGGAGTCGGTGTGCTACAATATTGGTGAGTGAGTGTAAAGTTTGAGTAAATGTATATTAATAGTTTAATGCTTTTCTTATTAAGGGCAAATACACACAGCACTATTCTGAGTGATCATCATTCAGAAAAATGCCCCCCCATTGATTTCAATGGGGTTAAACACATGCAGTGTTTTTTGAAACAGAGTCAGTACATCACTGCTTGCACTATTTTTTGATCGCTGCAATAAACGCAGCATTTATCACTATTATAAAAAAAGTTGCCATCGTTTTCACTAGTGATTAAAAAACTAATGCAAATATAGTGAAATCTCGGTACAAAAATGCTGCCAAAACCGCAGCGTTTATTCGCAGACAAAAAAAGCTGTGTGCCCTAGCCCTAATACTCACTTTATAGTAACACAGTTATATCTCCAGTGTACTGTAAATCTTTATTTTTACTACCTATCTTCCTTATTTAATAACATTTTTCTCACACAGCAATGGCTGCTACTTCTCAAGGAATAGCATTTTTATAATACATGCTGTTGCAATCCTTTTGAAAAAACTGGACCCACAACAAGAAAAAAATCTTAGGCCGGTACAAGATTGGAACTTTCATATAAATCCATCAATCAATGCAGGCATGAAAATTTGTGACAGTTGTAGAAAGCAACTTGCAAAAGAGAAAAAATACTCTGCAGGCAGAAAATTTTGAAGAACCTGTAACTTCCAACACAGAGGATTTTATCAATCCTGATAAATCACTTTCTAACATCGAAGAATTGCCCATTGCAAAAAAAAATCCATTATCTAAATTATTACCAAAAAAATTAGAAAAAGTTTTTAAAAAATTGACCCTTGAGCTGGTAGATAAAACAGTAGAACGTGAAGGAAAAAATGACACTGATTCAGAGATCATTCTGCAGCTTAAATATAAATTTAAATCCACCAATAGCAGAAGTGATACTGACTACACTAGGGAAGAGTTGGACATGCAAAAGAATAGAAAATGAATTTAACGTTAGCAATAGAATGGCTAGAAAAGACAAATTTCTAGTTGAGCAAAAAGTTTTCATGTCTTGTCCTGATCCTAAACCAGGCAAAACATTAGATGAAGCTATAGTGGGTTAAGTGAAGGATTTTTACAATAGTGATGAAGTGAGCCGAATTATGCCTAGCAAGAAAGATTGTGTGTCTATGAAAGTGAACGGTAAGAAAACTCATGTCCAGAAGAGGATGGTTCTTGACAATTTGAAAGAAACCTATGAGCTTTTTAAAGAAAAAAATTCCCCTTCTGCCAAAATAGGATTTTCAAAATTTGCTGAACTGCGACCAAAGAATTGTGTCCTGGCTGGTGGTAGTGGTACACACTCAGTATGCGTATGTACTTCACACCAGAACACTAAGCTCATGATTGAAGGGGGTAAGCTGAAAGATATTCAGATTGCCGAGTCCAACCTTGGCGATTACAAGGTATGTCTGTCTCAAATATTGTGTCCAGAAAAGAATTGGAGTGGTTACCTCAATATTTGCAAAAAATGTCCTTCTGTATTGGCTCTCAAAGAAAATCAGAGTTACTTACCGATAACGGTATTTCTCTGATCCCATGACGGCACCACGGAGAGAGGGATCCGCCCTCAGGGACAGGAAACCCACAGGTGAAAAAGGCGGTACCTCTCTCCAACATCAGTTGGGGATGTACGGGTGCCGTCATGGGATCAGAGAAATACTGGTATCGGTAAGTAACTCTGATTTTCTCTTTCCCCCATGACGGCACCACGGAGAGAATTACAAAGATTATACATTTAGGGAGGGACCACCGCCTCCAGAACCCTTTTCCCAAAGGTGAGATCTGAAGAGGAGGTCAAGTCTAGACGGTAATGTTTGAAAAATGTAGAGGGGGAAGACCAAGGGGCAGCTCTACATATCTGATCTATTGAAGCGCCGGCTTTCTCCGCCCAGGATGATGCCACTGCCCTGGTTGAAGGGGCCCTTATGTCCTCAGGGATGGCTGCCCCTTAAGAGAAGTAAGGATAGGGTGATGGCGTCTCTTATCCATCTCGCCAGTGTGGCCTTCAATGCTTTTTGACCCTTCCGTGGACCCTGAAAGCAGACAAACAGAGCCCTATCCTTCCTAAACTCTCTTGTGGTTGTCAATTATTGGACCAGGCACCTTTTTACATCTAAAGTGTGCAGTACTTCTTCTGTTTTGTTCTTGGGATTGGTATAGAAGGAGGGTAAGGAGATCTCCTGAGTCCTATGAAACTGTGACGGAACTTTGGGGAGATAGGCTGGGTCGGTTCTAAGAATTACTCTATCATCCAGTACTTGAGTGAAGGGTGAGTGAGCAGATAAAGCTTGCATATCACTAATGCGGCGGGCAGAAGTTAAGGCTACGAGGAGGGAGGTCTTAAGGGATAATATTTTTAAAGGAGCCTCCGCTAGGGGTTCGAAGGGAGATTTGGTTAGTGGGTTTAGCACTAGATTTCGGTCCGGGGGGGTGGTACGTAGAGGGATCGGCCTGGATCTACTTGAGGCTCTAATGAATCTCATAACCCAACGATCTTTGGCTAAGTCATAGTTATACAATGCTCCCAAGGCCGCCACCTGTATTTTCAAGGTGCTGGTAGCTAATCCCTGTTCCAACCCCTTCTGTAGGAATTCCAGAACTCTGTCTATTGGGATTTTTCCCATTGGGTCAGAACCTGATAATGTAATGAATTTTTTCCATACCTTCCCATATGCCTTAGTGGTTACTGGCTTTCTACTTTGTAGTAGAGTGGATACCAAATTTGACGAGAAGCCCCTATTACTTAGGAGTTCCCTCTCAAAAGCCAAGCTGTCATGTGTAAGTTTTTTATGTGGGGGTGATACACTGGTCCCTGGGATAATTGTTTTGGAGTGTCTGGTAGTGTTCTCAACCAGGAGAACTATATTCTCCGAGGCCAGAAGGGGGCTACTACAATTACCATCGCTTTGTCCCCCCGTATTTTCCTCAGTACTAAGGGGATGAGAGATATTGGTGGGAGAGCGTAAGCCAGATAATAATTCCAGGGTATCGTGAAGGCGTCTAGAGCTACTGGGTCCCCTCGGGGATCGATCGAGCAGATGGTTTCCAACTTCCGATTCCGACTGTTCGCAAATAAGTCTATTTCTGGCCGGCCCCAGAGTTTCACAGTCTGGTTAAAGACTAACTGGCTTAGTTCCCACTCCCCTTGTTTTAGACGTGTTCGGCTTAGAAAGTCCACTGTTCGTTTTTTTTGCACTTTTTATGTGGAGGGCTGTCAGAGATTCTAGATTGTGCTCTGCTAGGTGAGAGATGGATTTTGTTACTTCCATCAGCGCCCGAGACCTGGTGCCCCCCTGGTGGTTTAGGTATGCTACCACTACCTGGTTGTCTGAGAAGACCATTATGTGTTGGGAGCGAAGAGAATCCAGAAAATGAACGAGAGCTAGCTTTACTGCCAGCAACTCCTTCATGGAGTTCAAAACCAGGGGAAGAGTCTTGAGGAGATCATTTGCATATTCCCAGTGCCTTCTGGGATAAGTGAAGAGTCTCCGCGAGCTCAACGATCACTGGGTTTTGGCCGTTGCAGCTGAAAAGAGGAAATCGGAAAACCAGGGGAAGAGTCTTGAGGAGATCATTTGCATATTCCCAGTGCCTTCTGGGATAAGTGAAGAGTCTCCGCGAGCTCAACGATCACTGGGTTTTGGCCGTTGCAGCTGAAAAGAGGAAATCGGAAAAACCGCGGAAGATGGAAGAGGCCAGGAGCCATTTGGTGAGCTGCATTTCTTGCTACATGTTCACAGATTTACCAGTGGAAAAGCCAAACTTCACATGCCACAAATGCAAGCTTGTGTCCCTGTTGGAGGAAAAGTTGCAAAATCTCGAAGAGAGGTTAGCTACGCTGAAGATCATTAAGGAAGGTGAAGAGTTCTTGGACAGAGCAGAATTATCTCTTCATGTTACAGAAAGAGAAGAAATTCAAAGTGCACCTGAAGAAACAGAGGAATGGAGACATGTGACCCAGAGAAGCAGGAGGATCAGGAGGCAGTCAGCACCCATACTGCTCAGAAACCAGTACCAGGCTCTCGCGCAGGAAAACGATGAAGAAATACATCAGGATAAGACTTTGCCAACAAACAGCAACCTTGTACGCCTTCAGAGTCCTCCTGGATGGAGAAAGAAAAATGTTGTGAAGAAGAAACGGAGAGTGGTGGTCATGGGGGATTCCCTGTTGAGAGGAACAGAGGCCGCTATCTGCAGACCGGATATAACTTCAAGAGAAATGTGCTGTCTTCCAGGTGCAAAAATTAAAGATGTGTCTGACAGGATATCAGGACTCTTCAGACCTACAGATGAATACCCATTCCTGCTACTACATGTGGGGACAAATGACGACCTGGAAACCATCTGCAGAGACTTTGAAGACTTAGGCAAGAAAGTGAAAGAACTGGGAGCGCAGGTGGTCTTCTCTTCCATCCTCCCAGTGGATGGCCATGGAACAAGGAGGTGGAATAAGATTCTGCAGGTGAACAACTGGCTACGTCGATGGTGCCGTCAGCAACGATTTGGATTTCTGGATCACGGAGTGAACTACTTATACGATGGACTACTTGCTAGAGATGGGGTGCACCTTACGAAGATTGGAAAACATGTATTTGGAAGTCGCCTTGCTACACTTGTAAGGAGAGCTTTAAACTAGAACAACATGGGAAGGGAAGCAAAAGACCAGAAAAAGCCATACACCTGACAAATGTTATTGAGAACTCTGCTATTAGAAGTGGAAAGGAAGAACAAAGACGAAAGAATCTAATTAATAAAAATATTGGAGAAAGAGAAACCAATCACAAACTAAAATGTTTCTATACTAATGCACAAAGCATGGGCAACAAACAAGGAGAATTGGAACTACTAACACAGGAAAAGAAATATGATGTCATTGGAATCACTGAAACTTGGTGGGACAATACACATGATTGGAATACAAGGCTAGAAGGATACAACTTATTTGCAAGAAACAGACTTGATAAATGAGGAGGAGGTGTCGCATTGTATGTTAGAAACACGTATATCTGCACAGAGATTGAAGCTTCAGAGACTGGGAGTTCTGTGGAAACTGTTTGGGTAAGAATACAAGGACAGAACAATGGAAATGACACCATTGTAGGCATTTACTACAGGCCACCTGTGCAAGCTGAAGATATGGATGAACTCTTTATGCATCAAATGGCCAAGTTCTCCAAAAAATATGACATAGTTGTCATGGGAGATTTCAACTATCCAGACATTTGTTGGGAATCTCTCTCAGGCAAAACTAACAGGTCAAGGAAATTCTTATCCTCTCAACTTTATCTTCCAAAAGGTAGGGGAGAAAACAAGGGGAACTGCTACCTTGGATCTAATCCTTATAAACAGGGAGGAAATGGTTGAGGAGGTAAAAGTGGCTGGAACCCTAGGAGGTAGCGACCATGCTATTTTTGAATTTTGGATAACTAGAGGCGGAAGACCTGTGAAGACTCAGACGTCAAGGTTAGATTTCAGAAAGGCAGATTTTAAGGGATTCAGAAAGATAATTGGAGGGATCCAATGGCTGGATATCCTTAAAGACAAAAATGTCCAGGAAGGATGGGAAATCTTGAAAAATGAAATTCTCAAAGCACAGTTGTTAACAATTCCGAAAAGAGGGAAGAATAGGAAGCATTTAAGGAAACCAGGATGGGTGAACACAGAACTTAAGCACATGCTAAAAAGGAAGAAAAAAATGTTTATAAAATGGAAAGAGGGAGGCATATCTAAAGAAGAATATAATGCTGTCTGCAGAACCTGCAGGGCACAAATCAGATTATCTAAAGCTGAAAATGAATTGAGGCTTGCAAGAGATGTCAAAAGCAATAATAAAGGATTTTGGGGATATGTCAAAAGTAAAAGAAAAGTCAAAGATGCTATAGGATTTTTACAGGATGAAAATGATGAAATGGTAAGACAGGATGTTGAGAAGGCTGAACTTTTAAATTCCTATTTTGCATCTGTTTTCTCTCAGAAAGGAAATGTAACATCAACTGTTCTTCACTGTCCTATTAAGGGAATAGAAGAATCCAGGATATCTATAAACAGATAGTGAGGAAACACTTAGCTAACTTAAATTAATTCAAGTCTCCAGGTCCAGATGAATTACACCCCAGAGTACTGAAGGAGATAGCAGAAGAAATTTTTGAACCCCTCTCCATAATCTTTGAAAATTCTTGGAGAACAGGAGAAGTGCCAGAAGACTGGAGAAGAGCAAATGTTGTTCCTATCTTCAAAAAGGGGAAGAAGGTGGACCCAGGCAACTATAGGCCGGTGAGTCTGACTTCTATACCAGGAAAGATCTTTGAACAAATTATTAAACAACATGTATGTCAATACCTGGATAAGAATGAAGTGATCAAACAGAGTCAGCATGGGTTTGTAACTAATAAGTCATGTCAGACTAACTTAATTTCCTTCTATGACGGTATCACTGATTGGGTGGATCAAGGAAATGCTGTAGATATAGTATATCTTGACTTCAGCAAAGCATTTGACAAAGTCTCTCATACAATCCTTATTGAAAAAATGACTAAGTATGGAATGGACAAGGCAACTGTTAGGTGGATTCATAACTGGCTTAGTGATCGGACCCAAAGAGTGGTCGTAAATGGCTGCACATCCAGTTGGAAGAATGTCTCAAGTGGGGTACCACAGGGCTCTGTCCTGGGCCCTGTATTGTTCAACATCTTTATCAACGATTTAGATGAAGGAATTGAGGGTAAACTGATTAAATTTGCTGATGACACAAAGCTAGGAGGGATAGCTAATACTAGAGAAGAGAGAGAGAGGATTCAAAAAGATTTAAATAAACTGGAGAAGTGGGCAGCAACTAACAGAATGGTTTTTAACAGGGAGAAATGCAAAGTACTACATCTGGGCAATAAAAATGAAAAAAGCATATATAGAATGGGAGGAATAGGGCTAAGTGACAGCACATGTGAAAAAGACTTGGGTATACTAATAGATCACAGACTGAATATGAGTCAACAGTGTGATGCAGCAGCAAAAAAGGCAAATGCAATTCTAGGATGTATTAACAGAAGCATACAGTCTAGATCACGTGAAGTCATTATTTCCCTCTACTCCTCTTTGGTCAGACCTCATCTGGAATACTGTGTCCAGTTTTGGGCACCACATTTTAAAAAAGACATCAACAAACTGGAGCAAGTTCAGAAAAGAGCGACCAGAATGGTGACCGGTCTGCAAACCCTGTCTTATGAGGAAAGGTTGCAGGATTTGGGAATGTTTAGTTTGCAAAAGAGAAGACTGAGAGGAGACTTAATAGCTGTCTACAAATATCTAAAGGGCTGTCACATTGTAGAAGGATCAACTTTATTCTCATTTGCACAAGGAAAGACTAGAAGCAATGGGATGAAACTGAATGGGAGGAGACACAGATTAGATATTAGAAAAAACTTTTTGACAGTTAGAGTGATCAATGAGTGGAACAGGCTGCCTCGAGAAGTTGTGAGTTCTCCTTCAATGGAAGTCTTCAAACAGAGGCTGGATAGACATCTGACTGGGATGATTTAGCGAATCCTGCTTTGAGCAGGGGGTTGGACCAGATGGCCCAGGAGGTCCCTTCCAACTCTACGATTCTATGATTCTATGTTTGAGGAGGCTGACTCTCTTCCCTGAGTCCAGGGCCCTTGCGCCACCTGATTGCCTAGATGTGCACCCCACCCCCAGGGACTTGCGTCCGTGATTAAGATTTTTGCCGCTGGTAACACCCAAGGAACCCCCTTGGTTAAATTGACTGGATCTGCCCACCATGCTATGGAGTGTATTGTTTTTGGTGAGATGTCTAATTGCATGTCTAAATTCCCGTGTAGGGAAACGCCTGCGTCTAATATTTCCCTCTGTAGGTCTCGAGTATGGCTTTGTGCCCACTGTACCACCGGCATGCAGGCTGTCATTGACCCCAATAGAGACATTGCTTTTCTCAGGGTAGTGACTGGGGGAAGCTGTCATTTGTGACACCATCTGTGCCATTTTTTGAATCTTCGTCTGCGGAAGATAACATTTCTGTTTGGTTGAGTCTAGTATTATCCCCAAGTACTCCTGTACCTGACTTGGTACAAGTCTGGATTTGGATAAATTCCGCATCCATCCTAGACTTGCAAGAGATCTCATGACCATGTCCAATTGTTTGCAGTGGTGAAAGGAGACACCTACTACTAAGAGATTGTCCAGGTATGGGACTATCAGGATGTTTTATGTGGGCCATTACTTCTGACATTATCTTTGTAAATACCCTTGGAGCTATAGCTAGCCCGAAGGGGAGAGCTCTGAACTGATAATGTTTTACCTCCCCCTGGATCGTTACCACTACCCTGAGGTATTTCCTGTGTTCTCTGTGAATGGGTACAAGGTAATATGCGCCTCTCAAGTCAAATACGGTCTTGAAGCATGATGGGGAAGGCATTTTTACACAAGATTTTATTGTTTCCATTTTGAAATGTTGAATTTCCAGGAACTTGTTCAGTCTTTTTAGATTTATGATCGCCCTATAAGTTCCGTCTAGCTTTCTGCGAAGGAAGAGAGGGGAGTAGAAGCCTTTGCCTCTTTCCTGGTAGGGGACTTCTTGTAATACCTCCTTCTCCCTTAGATTCGCGATTTCTTGTTGAAGAGCCAACTGTTCGTGTGATGTCTTTTGGGGCGTTATCACAAAAGAATTGTTTGGGAGGGTATTGAATTTTAGTCTTAGACCTTCTTTTATTATGCTCAATATCCACGAGCTCGCGAATATTCTTTCCCAGGCCTGGAGAAAGTAGGACAATCTTCCCCCGACCCAGGGAGCACCTTCATTGTGGCTTTTTGTTGTCGGGGGGTTTGTTAAACATAAAGCCTTTGATTTTATTTCTTTTATCCTCCCTTCTTTGTTCCCTTTTGGGGGTTTTCGTCGCATAAATCTTCTGCTCCGAAAGGGTCGTTTGTATAACTGACTAGGGAACCTGGGAAAGGACTTTTCTTGTCTCTTGTCTTGTCCAAGATGTCGTCTGGAGTTGAGCCAAATAGAAATTCGCCCTCACACAGGATCGAGCACAATTTGGCTTTAGTCTGCAAGTCTCCTGGCCAGCATTTTAGCCATAAGGTGCGTCTCGCGGCATTTGAGGAGGCGGCTCTGGCGGCCAACCTAGTCGAGTCCACTGATGCATCCGACAGGAAAGCTGCTGCTCCTTTCATTATAGAAACTGATCTTTGAATTGTTTCTCTTGAGGCCTTTTCTTTTAGTTGGGAATCTAAATGATCCAACCAGACCATTAGGGCGCGTGCCGTACACGTGGCTGCTATGCCTGGCTTTAATCCACCTCCTGCCGCTTCCCAAGAGTTTTTTAAAAAAGATCCTGCTTTTTTATCCATTGGGTCCTTCAGGGTGCCCATATCTTCGAAGGGCAAGGCAAATTTTTTAGAAGCCTTTGCAATAGCCACGTCTAGTTTAGGTGCTTTACTCCATAGGGAGCAGGCCGGATCGTCAAAGGGGTATTTTCTCTTGGGTGTTTGGAGAACCTTCTTATCAGGTTTTTTCCATTCTCGTTTAATTAGGGAGTGGATTTTCTCATTTATTGGAAAAGCTCTGTTTTTTTTTGTTCTAGCCCACTGAACATCTCAAATATAAATACAGAAGGGATCTAGAGTATTATCATAAATGTATATCCTCTAAAATTGGTACTTTATTAATAAAAAAAACACTTTTGTGGTCATACACCAAAAAAAGTGACAAATTCAAAAGAAAAACGTGTTCAAACAAAAACCAATAATTGGGACAACTAGGAATCCCTGATGAATAACCTGAGCTTACACCTGCCTGGCCGCGGAGGTTGGCACCCTAGGGGGGAACGTTGTGGCGCCCCCGCTCAACGATGGCTATCCCTAGGGGCCCTGATGCACCCTACAGCCACTAGTGATACCCTCTACCCAATAGCTGAGGGGACCCCTGGTTCTAGACAAAGGTAAACCTGCTCTATAGAGGGCCCTGTGTCCCATAATAGTTAAAAACATTAGAACACATATGGCATCAGGTGGTATAAATGGGCAATAAATTGCAATTATAATATCCCACATAGGGTAACAGTCCTAAGACATGATGCATAGAAAAACATGGGATTCATTACCGGACATATAAGATTCATTCGGCGACATCACAACCTAGCACATAAGAGATATATTCGTGCGAATAAGAAAATTCAGTACCACTAGCGGCATAGTTCACTAGTATCTCAATGATTTATATTCCAGCGATATCCCAGCGATACTCATCTGTGTCACCCGCCACCTGCCATCAGCCAGTTAACGCTACTGCACCTTATAGAGGACACATGATATCGCGTTATCTGGCCTCCTGATGAGCCTAAACAGGCGAAACGCGTTGAGGCGTTAACTGGCTGATGGCAGGTGGCGGGTGACACAGATGAGTATCGCTGTTGCAGCTCTGTGTTTATTGCTCATTAAATGGATGCTTATTTAGGCATGCCTTTTAACAATAGGGTACAAATGGGATATAAATCATTGAGATACTAGTGAACTATGCCGCTAGTGGTACTGAATTTTCTTATTAAGGTATATCCTCTTTGTAAGACGCACCCCCATTTTCCCCCCAAGTTTGGGGGAAAAAAAAGTGCCTCTTACAAAGCGGAAAATACTGTATATGCACAGAATCATAGCAATAAAAACTTTATCTTGTCAAGTAATAAATAAGCACTCACACAGCTATGTTGATGAAAAAGTGTAAAACGTGTGGCTCTCAGAACACGGTGACACAGAAACTGCATTTTTCTGTAGTGTACTTATTGTATAAAAGTAATCAAACAAAGCTGTATACATTTAGTATCACCATTATCATACTCTCCCACTGAATTAAAATAAGTTATTCCACACAGCACAAAATGTGTAACATTTTAAAAGGCAAAAAATAGCAAATGCTTTTTATTTCTCAATCTCTTCCTTTTTCCCTTTTTCTCCCCTAATAAAAGTTAGTTAATACAGTACCCCAAAATGCTGTCACTAACCAATACAGCTCCTTTCACATAAAATAATTATGGCTTCTGGAATGTGTGACAATTAAAAAAAAAAAAAAATAGAGAAGATGTTTGGCCTGTTTCAAGGGTTAATAGATCTGCACATTGTTCATGTTATGGAGTAGCTCTTAGGCTGTGTTTACCAAAAAATCCGCTAAAAAAAAAAGCTTAAAAGAAGCTTCCCATTCATTTTAATGCATTTTGCACTTTTTGTGCATATTGATGCGGTTTTTTCCGCAAAAAAACTTTGCGGTAAAAAACGCAGCATGCTCATTAATTTCGCAGAAAATTCCGCATTTCTAGCTATTTTCTATGTTTCTGGGGACGCGCGAAAAAAATCACGGCAAAAAAGCGCGTTTTCTGGGAAGGAGTCTGGTTTTTATGCAGAAATTTTCTGCATACGTGTGCACAGTTTTGCAGAATACTGCCTTGTGAACACAGATCTAAGACAGGATGCTGTGCTCCAGAATTGCTTTGTAATCTATATATATAAACGCCTTATCGTGTCTGTCTGTAACCGAAATCGCGGGCCGCTGATTGGTTGCGGCCGCCAGGCCGCAACTAATCAGCGACAGGCGCAGCTGTTTGTAACAGTAAGCTGCGCCTGCCGGTGGACTTAATCTGTAAAAAAGAGAATTAATATAAAAGTTATTCTCACCTTCCGACGGCCTCCTGTCTTCTTTCCACGCACCCGTTCTCGCGTTCCCAGTAATGCTTTGCGGCTTAGACCGCTGATGACGTCACTCTCGCAAGAGCGAGAAAGAAGACCGACGTCTCTCTCGCAAGAGCGAGAAAGAAGACCGACGTCATCAGCGGTCTAAACCGCAAAGCATTACTGGGAACGCGAGGCCGGGCGCGTGGAAAGAAGACAGGAGGCCGTCGGAAGGTGAGAATAACTTTTTTTATTTTTTAATATTTTTGTACAGGGTCGCGGCAGTGATTGGTCGCGGCTACAGGGCCGCGTTGCTGATTGGTCGCGGACAGAGGGCCGCGACGCTGATTGGTCGCGGCTACACGGAAAGGGGGGTGAAGGGACCATGCATACCAGGAAAGGGGGGTGAGGGGACCATGCATACCAGGATTGAGGGGTGAGGGGACCATGCATACCAGGATTGGGGGGTGAGGGGACCATGCATACCAGGATTGGGGGGTGAGGGGACCATGCATACCAAGATTGGGGGGTGAGGGGACCATGCATACCAGGATTGGGGGGTGAGGAGACCATGCATACCAGGATTGGGGGGTGAGGGGACCATGCATACCAGGATTGGGGGGTGAGGGGACCATGCATACCAGGATTGGGGGGTGAGGGGACCATGCATACCAGGATAGGGGGGATGAGGGGACCATGCATACCAGGATTGGGGGGTGAGGGGACCATGCATACCAGGATTGGGGGGTGAGTGGACCATGCATACCACGAAAGGGGGGTGAGGGGACCATGCATACCAAGAAAGGGGGTGAGGGGACTATGCATACCAGGAAAGGGGGGGGGTGAGGGGACCATGCATACCAGGACTGGGGGGTGAGGGGACCATGCATATACCCCAAAAGGGGGGGTAAGAGGACCATGCATACCAGGATTGGGGTGTGAGGGGACCATGCATACCAGGATTGGGGGGTGAGGGGACCATACATACCAGGAAAGGAGGGTGAGGATACCATGCATACCAGGATTGGGGGGTGAGGGGACCATACTTACCAGGAAAGGGGGGTGATGGTGAGCATACATACCAGGATTGGGGTGTGAGAGGACCATGCATACCAGGATTGGGGGGTGAGGGGACCATACATACCAGGAAAGGAGGGTGAGGATACCATGCATACCAGGATTGGGGGGTGAGAGGACCATGCATACCATGAAAGGGGGGTAACAGGACCATGCATACCAGGAAAGAGGGGTGAGAGGACCATGCATGCCAGGATTGGGGGGTGAGAGGACCATGCATTCCAGGATTGGGGGAATGAGGGGACCATGCATACCCCCGAAAGGGGGGTAAGAGGACCATGCATACCAGGAAAGAGGGGTGAGGGGATCATGCATACCAGGATTGGGGGGTGAGAGGACCATGAATACCAGGCTTGGGGGTGAGGGGACCATGCATACCCCGAAAGGGGGGTAAGAGGGCCATGCATACCAGGAAAGAGGGGTGAGAGGACCATGCATACCAGGATTGGGGGGTGAGAGGACCATGCATTCCAGGATTGGGGGGTGAGGGGACCATGCATACCCCGAAAGGGAAGTAAGAAGACCATGCATACCAGGGAAGTAAGAAGACCATGCATACCAGGGAAGAGAGGTGAGAGGACCATGCATACCAGGATTGGGGGGTTGAGAGGACCATGCATTCCAGGATTGGGGGGTCAGGGGACCATGCATACCAGGATTGGGGGTGAGGGGACCATACATACCAGGAAAGGGGGGTGAGGATACCATGCATACCAGGGATTGGGGGGTGAGGGGACCATACATACCAGGAAAGGGGGTGACGGTGAGCATACATACCAGGATTGGCGTGTGAGAGGACCATGCATACCAAGAAAGGGGGGTAACAGGACCATGCATACCAGGAAAGAGGGGTGAGAGGACCATGCATGCCAGGATTGGGGGATGAGAGGACCATGCATTCCAGGATTGGGGTGGTGAGGGGACCATGCATACCCCGAAAGGGGGGTAAGAGGACCATGCATACCAGGAAAGAGGGGTGAGAGGACCATGCATTCCAGGATTGGGGGGTCAGGGGACCATGAATACCAGGATTGGGGGTGAGGAGACCATGCATACCCCGAAAGGGGGGTGAGAGGACCATGCATTCCAGGATTGGGGGGTGAGGGGACCATGCATACTCTGAAAGGGAAGTAAGAAGACCATGCATACCAGGAAAGAGAGGTGAGAGGACCATGCATACCAGAATTGGGGGGTCAGGGGACCATGCATACCAGGATTGGGGGGTCAGGGGACCATGCATACCAGGATTGGGGGGTGAGGATACCATGCATACCAGGATTGGGAGGTGAGGGGACCATACATACCAGGAAAGGGGGGTGACGGTGAGCATACATACCAGGATTGGGGTGTGAGAGGACCATGCATACCAAGAAAGGGGGGGGTAACAGGACCATGCATACCAGGAAAGAGGGGTGAGAGGCAGATGCATACCAGGATTGGGGTGTGAGAGGACCATCAATACCAGGATTGGGGGTGAGGGGACCATGCATACCCCGAAAGGGGGGGAAGAGGACCATGCATACCAGGAAAGAGGGGTGAGAGGACCATGCATACCAGGATTGGGGGGTGAGAGGACCATGCATACCAGGATTGGGGGGTGAGAGGACCATGCATTCCAGGATTGGGGGGTCAGGGGACCATGCATACCAGGATAGGGGGTTGAGGGGTAGCATGCATATCAGGATTGGGGGGTGAGAGAACCATACATATCAGGATTGGGGGGTGCATTATTGCATTATTATTAAATCTTCAAAAATAAACTGCATATATATTCTAGAATACCCGATGCGTTAGAATCGGGCCACCATCTAGTGGAGTATAAGTGTTTATTACAATAGGTATGTCTATGAAGCTCACAGATCTTCTTCCACAACTAAGGACACAGAACATTCTAAGTCAAGCGAAACAAAAGAACCTGATGGTTGACTCGATTATAAGTAAAAAAAAACAAAGAATAATAAACTTTTCAACCATGATATTTCTATGTATCATTGCTACTGTACATTATGTCCTGGTTTATAGTTGTGTTTTGAATATTCATGTCCGAGCAAGTTGTGCAAAACATAGATGCAGCTACGGTTATTACATGTAATTACAGGTTTTATTGTAATAAATTTACCCTATTTATCTTTACACTAGATGGTGGACCGATTCTATCGCATCGGGTATTCTAGAGTCTCTGTTAAAATAAAAAATAGTTATATACTCACCTTCCGACGGCCCCCGGACTCTTTCTCTCCTCTCCATGCATCCGGCATCATCCTGTCCCAGTGATGCTTTGCGCGAAACACCGCTCATGACGTCGCACTCACGTGAGAGTGACGTCATCTCCGCCCCTTCTCTCTAAGCATTACTGGGACCGGAAGATGCCGGGAGCGTGGTGAGAGGCGGGACAGAGTCCGGGGGCCGTCAGAAGGTGAGTATATAACTATTTTTTATTTTAACAGAGACTCTAGAATACCCGATGCGATAGATTCGGGCCACCATCTAGTGTGTTATACTCCTGTTACACCCGGAGCTGCTGTCACTGTTCTGTTATCTAATGTATTGTACTCCAGCTACTCCCAGATCTGCAGTCACTGTTCAGATCTTACCAAATGTATTGTACGCAATTTACACCCAGAGCTGCTGTCACTGTTCTGCTGTTACCTAATGTACTCCTGTTACACCCAGAGCTGCAGTCACTGTTCTGCTGTTACCTAATGTATTGTACTCCAGTTACACCTAGATCTGCAGTCACTGTTCTGCTGTTACCTAATGTATTGTACTCCAGTTACACCCAGATCTGCAGTCACTGTTCTGCTGATACCTAATGTATTGTACTCCAGTTACACCCAGAGCTGCTGTCACTGTTCTGCTGTTATCTAATGTATTGTACTCCAGTTACTCCCAGAGCTGCAGTCACTGTTCTGCTTTTACCTAATGCATTGTAGTCCAGTTACACCCAGAGCTGCAGTCACCGTTCTGCTCTTACCTAATGTATTATACTCTTGTTAGAGCCAGAGCTGCAGTCACTGTTCAGATCTTACCTAATGTATTGTACTCCAGTTACACCCAGAGCTGCAGTCACTTTTCTGCTGTTACCTAATGTATTGTACTCCAGAATATGTACAGGACTGTGCCTGTGTAATGAGCGATGCAGCAGTGATTCCTTTAACGGCTGTAATGTGCCTGTACAATAAGCAATGTGGCCGTGTTGCCACGACGACTAAGCAACTGTCGTGACCATTCAGCAAGGCGGGATTTCCATTACAGACAGACAGAATTAGACAATTATATAGTAGATTAATATTCTGTTTCTGTAATCTGTCCTGTCACAAAGCCATGTACTGCGGCATTCTAGTGTTTGACTTTAACCTGTAGCATTGTTGAGCCATAGGGTCAGTGCACACCAAAAGCCTGATTTATAAAGACTGTCGATCTTCACGTCCCGTCTTGATGATGGAGCAGGGTGGAGTGCGAGGCTTCTGATTCATGAAGAGGTGTACACGTTTGTTCCTTGCCACACATCTTATTCCAGTTCATGCTGGAGTAAGATTTTAATTTGACAAGTGGCGGTTGCTATGCCCTCATCCTGCACCAGCTATGCCTCCTTTGTCGGCGCTGGGTACAAATGGCGTGAGAATGCCAACGTCTCAATTTTAGTACAGCCTCAAGTTACAATAACATTTGACAACTTTTCATGCTAGAATTCTGGTGCAAAAGTCCATTGTCTTTTAGGTATGTGCGCACCCGCCGAGTCTTTCACAAAATGCCATAGCTTTTGGCTGTTTTTTTGCAACATCTTGCCCGCTACTTTTTATTTATTTATTTTTTTATTTTACTTGTACTGCCTATAGTGAGCGGCTTCCAAGCAGAAGCTATCTGAAGATTGGTCAGGTCACTTTGTTTTTAATTGTTTTGTGTCTTTGAATACCTGAATGTGTTTAAAAAAATAAAAAAGCTTCAATGACTGAACATATGCACAGCAAGTCGTCTTTACATTGTAGTGTATGTGTTAATTTTTTTTAACGTTTATTTAGAACTTTTTTTTAGGTGAGTTAGAGAATGTACCCTCCTGAAAAAGACCTCATGAACAAGCTTTCCTGTTCATACATAGGTTTCATATACTACAGTGTGTGATAGACCACCACAGAGCCGTTGAACATGTGGCCTATGTTCCTGGCCAGCAGAGGTGAACAGCAGTAGTATTCGTAGTCTGCCATTCAGGCTGTATCTAGAATGCAGGGCATCATCTGCTTTATTTCTAACTCTTGAGCCAATATGATATTGAGAAGTCAGTAGAAAAAAATTCCTGAGTCTCGTATTTGACTTCAGACAGAATAGTCTTAGTCTGCTCCTTACAAAGATAGCTGTCACTGTTCTGATATTGGCCGCCGTAATGTTTCAGCTGTTCATGTCCATTTGGCCACTCATGCAATGATGACAGATTGGCGCTATATCATGTATTTCTAATCGCAAACTCTGTATGGTCTTATTACATAGCATGGACACACAAGATTATATTGTATTTATAAAAGTAAAAGAGAATGTAGACATGTCCATCATCAAATGAAAATGCAACAGCGACGTGGCTTTCATCTGAACTCATGCCTGTCGTTCTTGTGCAGCACTGCGTAAAGAATGTCTTATAGCTACAGTCTAATATTACATATTTGCTGCGTGAAAATGCCATATGGCTACATCATATTGCTTCACAAGCTGAACAGTTCCGATGAGAAAGGACTACAAAGATTTCCAATGACTTGCCTGTCTTCTGACAGCCTCATAGGCTACAATTGATAATTATCGTGAGACCTCACACTGGAGAAAGTATGGAAAAAAATAAAAAGCAAAAATGAAACAAAATTGCATCAAGAGTATAAAATCTAAGATTAGTAGTGTAACATAATTTCTCTGTGGAAATTTAAATGATGTGGGACTCATGTATAAGGATAGGTGCACACGGTCAGTAAATGCTGCAGGTTGGACGCTGCATACTTGCTCAGCTTCCAGATGTTACAGCATAGTGGATGGGAAGTCAAGAAATCCCATGCCCACTATGCGTGCACAATGTTGTGGAGTAAGACACGCCTGATCCATTTAGAGGTGTATGCTTCTTAATGAATTAGGTACGTCTGAATGCGGATGTGAGCATCGCCACAAATCTTACTCCAGTCATAGAGTGGAATAATATTTGTAGCATAAGGAACACTGTAAATCGATATGAATTTGATGAGTCTGGGTTGCTATTCCCCCTTCCCGCACAAGCTCTGCCCACTTTGTTAGAGCTGGCCCAAAATGATAGGCGACTGCCAAATGTTGCAAATCTTTAGCAGAGCTTTCTAACAACATTTCTAGACTTTTCAAAGCTTTTTATGCCAGTACTGACTTAAAAGCTTTGATGAATCGGGGCCTATGAGGCTGTAATTAGTGCACTTGGATACAAAACTGATTCCGCTCACAACATTATAATTTTGCAGGGGAATTACAAAATTATTCAGAATATAACCTAAGCTGGTTTGACATCAATATTGATATTAATGGCCCAGTCATGTTTGCATCTTGGGCCTGAGCAGCTCTGTGTGGGTGCAGGAGCTTCGTGTCATTACCTCCATTGTTCTCAGCCAAGTAGTAGCACAGGATGGTGCTTGATGCAGTTTTTTCTGCCAGTGAAAAATTGTTCATGTGCACTCTCACACTGACTAACATTGGTCATAGGACGTAACTGACTGAAAAGTGCACTCCTCGGAGCCTGGCCTTACAAATCCTGTCTATAGACGGCATTATGTTTGTTAAATAAGAGGACAGAACTGTCTAGTAACTTGTTTTTGTGTTATTTTAGGGTGAATAGCTTACTTGGCCATACAATTCTGCCTGTTGGGGGCTGTGGGACCTGAACACCAGTGTAAACACAGCCTTACATTACTGGGACAGAGAAGTTAATATAATCTGGAGAGGATACACCCTTGTGATCTCCCCCTGCTTTCCTTTGTATAGATTTCATTCGCAGTATATCTGCTGCTTCCACTGAGAAGAAAGCATAACCTTTGCTTGCACTTGTAATTAACTGCGCATTAAACCGTGGCACCTTTTCATCACACGTTCTCTGGTCTCTGAACGCATCCTGTGAAGCTTTATTGAGTTAACAATACTGAGGAAAGCGCTGAGCCCCCCACGCACCTACAGCGATGCACTTGTATTATGCACAGGAAACGTCTTGATGTTTGATGTCTTTTGTTTTTATCCATTTCCGTTAGTGAAATGTGTTTGTCCCTTTAGGCATTCTCATACAGTGTGGAAAATAAATATTTGATACACTGCCGTTTTTGCAAGTTTTTCCACCTACAATAGAGAGGTCTGTAATTTTTACATTTTTATCATAGATACACTTCAACTGTGAGAGACAGAATTTAAAAAAAATATCCAGAAAATAACTATGTTTTGTAAATACTTAAATTGCATTTTAATGCATGAAATAAGTATTGATCACCTATCAATCGGCAAGAATTCTGTCTGTCGCAGACCTGTAAGTTTTTCTTTAACCCCTTTACCCCCAAGGGTGGTTTGCACGTTCATGACCAGGCCAATTTTTACAATTCTGACCACTGTCCCTTTATGAGGTAATAACGCTGAAACGCTTCCATGGATCCCGGTGATTCTGACATTGTTTTCTCGTGATATATTGTACTTCATGTTAGTGGTAACATTTCATTGATATAACTTGCGTTTATTTGTGAAAAAAATGGAAATTTGGCGAAAATTTTGAAAATTTTGCAATTTTCCAACTTTGAATTTTTATGCCCTTAAATCACAGAGATATGGCACACAAAAAACTTAATAAATAACATTTCACATATGATTACTTTACATCAGCACAATTTTGGAACCAAATTTTTTTTGTTGGGAAGCTATAAGGGTTAAAAGTTGACCAACGATTTCTCATTTTTGCAACACCATTTTATTTTTAGGGACCACATCACATTTGAAGTCACTTTGAGGGGTCTATATGATAGAAAATACCCAAAAGTGATACCATTCTAAAAACTGCACCCCTCAAGGTGCTCAAAACCACATTCAAGAAGTTTATTAACCCTTCAGGTGCGTCACAGGAATTTTTTGAATGTTTTTTTTAAAAAAAATGAACATTTAACTTTTTTTCACAAAAAAATTAATTCAGGTCCAATTTTTTTTAATTTTATCAAGGGTAACAGGAGAAATTGGACTTCAAAAGTTATTGTGCAATTTGTCCTGAGTACGCTGATACCTGATATGTGGGGGGGAACCACTGTTTCGGCGCATGGCGGAGCTCAGAAGGGAAGGAGCGCCGTTTGACTTTTTCAATGCAAAATTGGCTGAAATTCAGATCTGATGTCATGTTTGGAGAGACCCTGATGTGCCTAAACAGTGGAAACCCCCCACAAGTGACCCCATTTTGGAAAATAGACCCCCCCCCAAGGAACTTATCTAGATATGTGGTGAGAACTTTGAACCCACAAGAGCTTAACCGAAGTTTATAACGTACAGCCTTACAATTAAAAAATCATTTTTTTCCACAAAAATGATCTTTTCACCCCCAATTTTTATTTTCCCAAGGGTAATAGGACCCCAAAAGTTATTGTGCAATTTGTCCTGAGTACGCTGATACCCCACATTTGTTGGTAAACCACTATTTGGGCGCATGGCAGAGCTCAGAAAGGAAGCAGCGCCATTTGATTTTTTTTGGCTGGAATTGGGATCGGACGCCATGCCGCGTTTGGAAAGCCCCTGATGTGCCTAAACAGTGGAAACCCCCCACAATTGACACCATTTTGGAAACTAGACCCCTCAAGGAACTTATCTAGATGTGTGGTGAGCACTCGGAACCCCCAAGGGCTTCATAGAAGTTTATAACGCCCGGGCGTGAAAAGAACAAAATCATATTTTTTCCACAAACATGATCTCTTGGTCCCCAATTTTTTTATTTTGCCAAGGGTAACAGGAGAAATTGGACCACAAAGGTTGTTGTCCAATTTGTCCTGAGTATGCTGATACTCCATTTGTGGGAGAAAGCTACTGTATGGGCACACGTTGGGGCTCAGAAGGAAAGTAGTGACGTTTTGGAATGCAGACTTTGATGGAATGGTCTGCGGGTGTCATGTTGCCTTTGGAGAGCCCCTGATGTACCTAAACTGTGGAAACCCCTACAAATGACCCCATTTTGGAAACTAGATCCCCCAAGGAGCTTTTCTAGATGTGTGGTGAGCACTTTGAACCCCCAAGTGCTTCACAGAAGTTTATAACGCCCGGGCGTGAAAATAAAAAAATCATATTTTTTTTCACAAAAATGATATTTTTGCCCCCAATTTTTTATATTCCTATGGGTAACAGGAGAAATTGGACCCCAAAAGTTGTTTTGCAATTTGTCCTGAGTAGGCTGATACCCTACATGTGGGGGTAAAACACTGTTTGGGCGCATGGCAGAGCTTGGAAGGGAAGGAGCACCATTTGACTTTTTCAACGCAGAATTGGCTGGAATTGATCAGACGCCATGTTGCATTTGGAGAGCACCTGATGTGCCCAAACAGTGGAAACCCCCCAAGTCTAACTCCAACCCTAACCCCAACACACCCCTAACCCTAATCTCAGCCCTAACCCTAATCCTAATGGGAAAATGGAAATAAATACATTTTTTTTTAAATTTTATTATTTTTCCTTTAACTAAGGGGGTGGTAAAGGGTGGTTTGATTTACTCTATATGGCGGGTTTTTATGTTTGGCAACTATCATACGGTAAAAGACGATTTTTATTGTAAAAATAGTTTCTGCATCACCACATTTTGAGAGCTATAATTTTTCCATATTTTAACCCACCGAATCATGTGAGGTCTTATTTTTTGCGAGACGAGTTGATTTTTTTATTGGTACCATTTTCGGGTACGTGACTTTTTTGATCGCTTTTTATTCCGATTTTTGGGACACAGAATGAAGGGGGTGCGTTTACACCGTTCCACGTGCGGTAAAATTGATAAAGCGGTTTTATTCTTCGGGTCGGTACGGTTACAGCGATACCTCATTTATGTAGTTTTTTTATGTTTTGGTGCTTTTATGCAATAAAAACAATTTTATATAAAAAATAATTATTTTTGCATCGCTTTATTCTGCGAGCTATAACTTTTTAATTTTTTTCGCTGATGACGCTGTATGGTGGCTCGTTTTTTGCAGAACAAGGTGATGTTTTCAGCGGTACCGTGGTTATTTATATACGTCTTTTTGATCGCGCGTTATTGCACTTTTTGTTCGGCGGTATGATAATAAAGCTTTATTTTTTGCTTTGTTTTTTATTTTTTAAGGGTTTCTCTAAAGGGGTTAACTTATGGGACAGTTCCATAGGGTGGGTCGTTATGGACGCGGCGATAGTAAGTATGTGTACTTTTGTTTGTTTTTTTTATTATTTCCAAAAAATGAATTTATTAGGGAATGTTTTTTTTTTTTTAATTAGCGAGTTTTTTATAAATTATTTTTACACTTTTAAAAAAAAAAAAAAAAACTTTATTGCATTGTCCCGGGGGGGGGGGGGGGGGGGGACATTCTTGTAACCTTGCACAGCAGTGTGTCAGATCGGCGATCTACAGGCACTGCTGGAGGCTTTCTCAGAGCCTGCTCTCAGCAGGCACTGAGAAAGACTCCTCCCTGCAGGCCCCCGAAGGTCCCCGCCGCCATATTGGATCCGAGGACCTGCAGGGAAGGAGGCCCCCATAGCAGCGCTGTACATCGTGCTGCTGTCTCAGGGAAGCACGGTGGGAGCCCCCTCCCTGCCGATGCTTCCCTAAACCCCCGGTGCACTGTGATCGTGTTTGATCACAGTATGCCAGGGGTTAACGTGTCGGGGGCGGTCCGTGACCGCCCCTGACACATAGTGCCGGGTGTCAGCTGTGATAATCAGCTGACACCCGGCCGCGATCAGCGGCGCTCCCCCCGTGAGCGCCGCTGATCGCTATGACGTACTATCCCATCCATGGGCATAGGGTCGCGGGTCCCATGGACGGGATAGTACGTCACATGTCAGGAATTGGTTAAGAAGCCCTCCTACTTTGCATTCATTACTTGTGTTTGTGCATTCATTACTTGTTTTAATTACACCTGTTTCAACTTGTTACCTGTATAAAAAAACACTTGGTGACACACTCAATCACACTTCAATCTCTTTACCGTGGTCAAGTCCAAATTGTTGTCTAAGGCTTCTTTTACACTTGCCGTGTTTTTGCGGGTCGTTTTTGCTGCTCCAATAGATTTCTATGAGGCTGCAAAAACTGCCTTCAAAAATACATTGGAACGCCGTGTCCCGTATGGTCATATATACAGCCATGAAAAAGTATCAAGCTTGCTTGATATTTTTCATGGCTCACGGACACTGCCTCCATTTCAGTCAGTGGTACTGCAAAAACAACGGTAACTTGTTTTTGCGGTATACCGTATTTGTGGATCGCCGTTTTTTCCCTGCAGTTTGTTACAACAGGGAAAAACGGTGATCCGAGAAGGTTTTTTGCAACCCGTTTTTGCGGGAGACTGCAAAAATCACGGAAATACGGCCTGTAAAAATGGCCCGTAAAAGTAGCCAAGGGCCAAATTTATAGACTTGCACAAGGCTGTGATGGGCTACAGGACAATAGGCAAGCAGCTTGATGAGAAGGCAACTATTGAAGCACTTATTAGAAAATGGAAGAAGCACAAGATGACTGTCAGTTTTCCTCAGTCTGAGGCTCTATGCAAGATTTTGCCTCGTTAGGTAAGGATGATTCTAAAAAAGGTCAGGAATCAGCCTAGAACTACACGGGAAGACCTGGTCAATGACCTGAAAAGAGCTGGGACCACAGTCTCAAACATTGCCATTAGTAACACACTGTGCCTTTATGGATTAAAATCCTGCAGGGCACGCAAAGTCCCCCTGCTCACGCCAGCAAATTCTTTTGATTGCCGATGCTTTGGTTGAACCCTTAAACATCCAACCTTGGAGGCACAACCCGTGCTAATAAATGAAACTTTTCTTGCAGGGAATATTTTTACAGTTGACAAGTTTTCTTCCACAAGCGAAGCTGTTGTATTTCCTGCTGTTCATGTTGTAGCAGGAAGATGGACAAATAATACAGAAGGTTTACAGTGATGATCTAAACTAATGTCCACAGCATTCCTCCAGAGTAAGCTACAGGAAGAAACCTAAAGAGACTTGCATAAGTCAGGGTTTTCTCAGCTACTTTCGAATCATGTATCGAGTGATTATAGGCTGTAGCGAGTCTTGACAAGCCTCCTAGAAATTGATTGTGCTCTGAGGAGCTGACTCTCATGGCTGTAGGCAATATGTATTGCAACTAGCTTAAAAATGGTTAGGAAAAAGAGCATTGGACTATATTTACATACAGCATTTTTTGCTACTTTTTTTGTGCAAATTAACTTTATTTTACAGAACCAGAAAAAGCTATGAGATTTCAAAAATCTCATGCACACGTATTTTTTCCCTGACTCAATTTTAGAACTGCTGTAAATCTGCAGCATGTCAATCCTTTCAGTTTTTCAGCGGTTTTGGTGAATAAAACTATTTTTTTTTAACATTTATCTTTATTGAATTATGAGAGAGAAGTAATACACATGCCAATATAACAAAATGACAACAGAAAAAAAATACGGTATATACTCGTGTATAAGTCGAGATTTTCAGCACATTTTTTTGTGCAGAAAACGCCCCCCCTCAGCTTATACATGAGTCATTTTCCAGAAAGCAGGCGGGGGAGGGGGCTGGCAGCTCCTTCCTGTGTTCAGCGGTCACATGGTACCACTCATTAAGGTAATGAATATGCACACATCTCCACTCCCATAGGCGTGGAGCGCATATTAATTATCTTAATGAGCGGTACCATGTGACCGCTGAACACAGGAAGGAGCTGCCAGCGCTGGGACAGAGATGCAGATATGAAGAAACAGCGAGGGAGGGTGAGTATTGATGTCTTCTGGAAGCCCCCTCCCCTGCCTGCTTTATGGAAAATGACTCATGTATAAGCCGAGGGGGGCATTTTCAGCACAAAAAAATGTGCTGAAAATCTCGACTTATACACGAGTATATACAGTATTTTTTTTTCTGTTGTCATTTTTTTATATTGGCATGTGTATACTGAGGGAGCCATGCGGGGGGGGTTTGTGAGCCATGCATAGAACTCGGGGAGCCACACATAGCAGGATAGGACGGGGGGAGCCACATAACGGGACGGGAGAGCCACAAATAGGACAGGACAGTGAAGCCACACATAGCAGGACAGGGATGAGAGGACAATGCATACCCGGCTTATACTCGAATCAATAAACTTACCCAGTTTTCCGTGGTAAAATTAGGTGCCTTGGCTTATACTTGAGTCAGCTTAAAATCTAGTATATAAAAAAATTATCATAAAGAACAGGAAGTAATGTCTTAACAGTGAAAGGATCAGGGTAATTCAAGACAGAAGCATAAGTTCCGCACTAAAGTAACAGGATATATGATAAACTTCCATGACAGCACAAATTGAGAAAGAGATCGTAGCTGTAATAAGAATAACAAAAGAGAAAAGAAAAAGGCAGAAGAAACCCAATGGTGAACACTAGGGAAAAATGAGAGGTGAAGTGAGCAAGCATGAGGTCCTGTGTTTACCAATTCAATTTTCCCCAATAAAGGCCCAGTATTCCTCAGAGGATCTGAATTCCAGCCAAGAAAACCAGGTTTTGCAAAAATGATCATAGTAATAATTGAAAATAGAGGTTAGTGTCTCCATTAACTTCACATTCTTATTTTTAGAAAGCCTGGAGGAAATGTTGGAATAGTCTCCAAGTTCTCAGGGGAGCTGGAGCAGAGATGCTGAGCAGGTCTTTCTTTGAGGGCTAGAAAAGCGAAACACTCTAAAGCAGTCACTGTTTAGCCAGGTGCAGAAAAACATTGTCATCCAAACCTGGCAAAAAAAGCCGATTATCCAAGATGGGATACATGGAGGAGGATTGTAGGATTGGTACAACAAGCAAGGGTAGCCCGATTGTAGGATGTGCTTTGAGTGATTTATCCGGAGACAACTCGAGCCATGGAGTTGCAACAAGACGGATATTTGTAAAGCTTTGCTCATTTCTGACCCAATCTTTACCGGCCCAATTTCTACACCTGTCCAAGATTCTAGAAAGATGCTAGGCGATGAAATAAGATCTGAAATTGGGCAAAGCTATACCCCCTGATGTCTTAGAACAATATAAAATAACTTTTCTTATACGGGGAGGTTTACCAGACCTTATGAACTTACTTTGGATCACTGCAAATCTTAAGAAAGACGAGGGTTACTCCAATCGGGAGAACCTGTACAACATACAAGATGCAAAAGAGAAAGTTCATTTTAAACATTGCGCTTCTACCAAACCAGGAAAGAAGAAAAAACAGACAATAGAAGTCCAAAATGAACGAATTAAAATTGTACAACTTTATTAATCAAGGATAATAATATAGTGGGGTGGGAAAATGACAAAAGGGATAATGGACGCAATTCCAAATGACACTCACAAAATAAATCTAGATCAGATGGCAGACGCTGAAATGTGCATCAGGGTGGATGCTTCCTCGCTAGGCTCAGTACTGATTAAGGTTACTTTATCACTTTGTTGGTATAGCCTGATGACAAACCTAAACAACATTATACCATATTTTTTGAACCATAAGATGCACCGGACTATAAGACGCACCTAGGTTTTAGAGGAGGAAATTAGAAAAAAGAATTGAAGCAAAAAATGTGGTCAATTCTGTACCTAATATCCCTTATCCTGGTATATATATGGTCCTCTCATCCCAATCCTGGTGTGCATGGCCCCCCCTCATCCCTTTCCTGGTGTGCATGGCCCCCTCATCCCTCTTCTGGTAGGAATAATCACCCTCATCCCTATCCTAGTATGCATGGCCTCATCCCGGTCCTGGTATGCATGGCCCTATCCTTATAATTGGCACCCACCCCCATCCTGGTATGCATGGCCCCATCAGAAAACAAAAATAAAACATTACACTTACCTTCCTGGTGCTCCCTCGCTGCGTCCTGCTCTGTTGCCAGCAGCTGCTTTATGCTTGTAAGCAGCGTATGGCAGTGATGTGATGCACTGCCTGCAAGCCGAAGGGAAGCTGCCGGAATACTCCGTGCTCTGCACACCGTGACTGTGTGCAAGCAGAGCAGTGAGTATTTATTGCTCTTCAGTAACGTGCACAGTGTCAGCCGGAGCCTTCCTGCTGCTGCGCTGGTCATGTGTGCCGCTACCTAAGAGAAATTAATATTCACCTCTCTGGGCGTGAGACATTGACATATCACACATGTAATTCCACACCAAAAAACACGGCAAAACCTGAATTTTGAACGCCAAGGGAGAGAGAGTTTTTAGCGACAGGAAAAAAAACGCTGTTTGTTAACATGGCTTTATGGTATGACTGTGACAGATATTTTTTTTTTTACTTTTTTAAGCGTAACAATCTTTTATCTGAATCTAGGGATTCATTAATATCTCAGTGTGGTAAGAATATACACAGTTAAGTTATAGTATTAAAACTCCTTAAAGGGAATCTGTCACCCCTTTTTTTCGAATACCGCCATCAGGGGCTTATCTACAGCATTCTGTAATGCTGTAGATAAGCCCCCGATGTAACGTGAAAGATAAGAAAAAAGAGCTAGATTATATTCACCCCGGCGTCCGGTCCGGTGCCTCCATCTTCTTACGATGTCTCCCATCTTCATACGATGCCGTCCAGCGCATGCGCACTGCAGTATTCTGCTCTGCCCTCATTAGGGCAGAGCAGTGCGCCTGCGCCGGAGCAACGACAGGAAGGAAAGAAGAGGACGGCATCGTATAAAGATGGGAGGCGCCGAACCGCAACACCCATCGGAATTACAGAATGCTGTAGATAAGCCCCTGATGGCGTGCCAGCAACTCATATTCGAAAAAAAGGATGACACATTCCCTTTAAGCTAGAATTCATCACCCTATTACAATCAGGACTGTGGAGTTGGCAGGGTGGATTTGATTTAAATCTAACTGATTTAAATCACGATTTAAATCACGATTTAAATCACTAGTCAGTAAGGCTTGATTTAAATCAGTGATTTAAATCAAAGTTTCTACCTAAACTAGTTCTTGCTACTTTAACATGCAAGTAGATGAAGATTTTTAGAATCACTTTTTATATTACTTTTTTCTCCCCAGTTTAATGGGTTAATCATTCATATTTGGACACCACTGTTCTGTTGTACTTAGGAAGGAGAAAAATAATCCTGACCTTAATAACAATTTAAATAGATTTATTCAACTGAAACAATAGCAACATTACAGCATAAGTTATTTGCTGAAACAAACATCCATGTTTGTTAACTAATTTGGCTAAACAAAATATATATATATTTTAAGAAACTTAGACTGTCAGCCCAGCCGACACATGAAAAACCTAAATACTACTGTCCCTGCTGTCCTCTGTAGCTCACTTGTCGTCATCATCATCTTCTTCTTTGTTCCTATTCATAATCTGGAAAAGAAAAACAAGCTTTCCTGCTTTATTGGGTCCCAACCGATTTCTCAATTTAGAATGAATGAGTCCAAAGGAAGAGAATATTCTTTCAACGCCTGCAGAAGAAGCTACTGCTGTTAAAAGTGAAATCATTACTTGAACAGTCTCTAAATCCAACCGCTTAAGTGACTTCCACCAGTTTACTGGTGTGACCTTCCTTAAAATATCTTCAGCAAACATATATTTCTTGAATGGTTCCCCCTTAGCTCTGAAGTTTTTTATAGTTGGCATTAAAGATGGATGATTGCTGATACCCATGTCATAGCTAACTCCTCTTCCTCAGCACTTAGGTTTTGACCCTGATATTGGATATTGACAGTATTTGCCAAAAAATGAGCTGGAGTCAGTGCTTGTCCCATTCGTTTGTTTACTGCTTGTAATTTAATTCTGTCCATGTGTAGTTCTGTTTTTAAGTGTTCACTCAGTTCCTTCCAAATTTCAACAGCATCCGCAATAAAACAGCTATTTTTCTGTATTTTGTTTAAAGCTTGAGAGATGGGTTTCAGGAAGCTCAGCATATGTTCAACATTTCTCTTAAGCCCAATGTTGAGGATTTTGGCCGTGACAGTGCCATCTATTTTATCTCGATTTTCTTCACAAAGTGTCATCAGAATAGGCCAGTTTTTGATATACTGCTCAAAACAGTCCACCACAGAGTTCCATCTAACATCTTGTGGGAGCGTTAGCTTGGTTCCACCCATCCTTTTCAGAGCTGCTGCAGCAAAATGATTATTACGGAAGTATTTAGCAATTTCAACAACATTAGCCTTTATTTCTGGAACACTTAAGTCTTTGGCTAAGAGGTGCAGCAAATGAGCACTGCAACCATATGTTATTAGCAGCTTTGTATTCCCTCCCTGCTCTTCTAAATCTCTTCTCATCTTGGATACGTTTGCAGCATTGTCAGTGACCAAACTGCGTACTAGACATTTGAATTTTTGTGGCTATTACTGCCACTTCTTGTAAGTATTCTGCTGTGTGTGCATTTCCTGACGTATCAGTTTGTGCAAGGAAGACTTTACCTTCTTCTGTTGTTATACAAGCACATACAATAGGATCATTGTGGACATTACTCCACCCATCAATACTTAGGTTAACAATTTTACCCTCCAGAGCTGTTGCACATTGCTCCATTTCTCTGTCATACACTTGATCCAGCAGTTTCCCTGCAACATCAGCTCTGCTGGGTGGACTGTATCCTGGTCTCAGTGACTGAACCATATTAATGAAATGTGGGTTCTCAGTCAGACGGAAAGAAGAGTTCGTTGCATAAATAAACTGGGCAATTTTTTCATCAATCAACTCTTTTTCTAATCTGCTAGTTCTTATCACAAACCTATCTATGGTGGTTCCAGGAGGTAAAGGTTTTTTCTTCCTTTTGGGTGATGGTGATATGTGGCTGTGGGTGTCTGATGATGATGATGATGCTGCTGCTAATGAAGCACTATCCTGGATGGATAACTCTGAAACTGTAGAACAGGATGATGGTGATCTTGGAGGTGGATAGTTTCCAGAATCCATGAATTCCCCTAAACAAAAAAAGTCAATGCTGTTATTTTATTGTTTATACAATTTCTGCTTATTGTACACAACACATCACTGCCCCTGCCCCAAAAGGAATATTTGTTTTTCTTCATAACTGTACCAAATGACAGTAACATGCAGTAATAATAAGAAATATAATTTTTCTCACACATGACAGTTCAGTCTTAAGAAATAGGATTCAATAAAAATGTTTACCAACCTGAAGATCCTGCCTGTTCAGAAGTGTTTCTTTGGTCATCTTCATCACCGCACTTCTCATGATGTTGCCTCATTCTGCCACCAGGCCTTGCATCTCTTTGTTGCATCGTTTGAATCATAGAATCATAGAATCGTAGAGTTGGAAGGGACCTCCTGGGCCATCTGGTCCAACCCCCTGCTCAAAGCAGGATTCGCTAAATCATCCCAGTCAGATGTCTGTCCAGCCTCTGTTTGAAGACTTCCATTGAAGGAGAACTCACCACTTCTCGTGGCAGCCTGTTCCACTCATTGATCACTCTAACTGTCAAAAAGTTTTTTCTAATATCTAATCTGTGTCTCTTCCCATTCAGTTTCATCCCATTGCTTCTAGTCTTTCCTTGTGCAAATGAGAATAAAGTTGATCCTTCTACAATGTGACAGCCCTTTAGATATTTGTAGACAGCTATTAAGTCTCCTCTCAGTCTTCTCTTTTGCAAACTAAACATTCCCAAATCCTGCAACCTTTCCTCATAAGACAGGGTTTGCAGACCGGTCACCATTCTGGTCGCTCTTTTCTGAACTTGCTCCAGTTTGTTGATGTCTTTTTTAAAATGTGCCCAAAACTGGACACAATATTCCAGATGAGGTCTGACCAAAGAGGAGTAGAGGGAAATAATGACTTCACGTGATCTAGACTGTATGCTTCTGTTAATACATCCTAGAATTGCATTTGCCTTTTTTGCTGCTTCATCACACTGTTGACTCATATTCAGTCTGTGATCTATTAGTATACCCAAGTCTTTTTCACATGTGCTGTCACTTAGCCCTATTCCTCCCATTCTATATATGCTTTTTTCATTTTTATTGCCCAGATGTAGTACTTTGCATTTCTCCCTGTTAAAAACCATTCTGTTAGTTGCTGCCCACTTCTCCAGTTTATTTAAATCTTTTTGAATCCTCTCTCTCTCTTCTCTAGTATTAGCTATCCCTCCTAGCTTTGTGTCATCAGCAAATTTAATCAGTTTACCCTCAATTCCTTCATCTAAATCATTGATAAAGATGTTGAACAATACAGGGCCCAGGACAGAGCCCTGTGGTACCCCACTTGAGACATTCTTCCAACTGGATGTGCAGCCATTTACGACCACTCTTTGGGTCCGATCACTAAGCCAGTTATGAATCCACCTAACAGTTGCCTTGTCCATTCCATACTTAGTCATTTTTTCAATAAGGATTGTATGAGAGACTTTGTCAAATGCTTTGCTGAAGTCAAGATATACTATATCTACAGCATTTCCTTGATCCACCCAATCAGTGATACCGTCATAGAAGGAAATTAAGTTAGTCTGACATGACTTATTAGTTAGAAACCCATGCTGACTCTGTTTAATCACTTCATTCTTATCCAGGTATTGACATACATGTTGTTTAATAATTTGTTCAAAGATCTTTCCTGATATAGAAGTCAGACTCACCGGCCTATAGTTGCCTGGGTCCACCTTCTTCCCCTTTTTGAAGATAGGAACAACATTTGCTCTTCTCCAGTCTTCTGGCACTTCTCCTGTTCTCCAAGAATTTTCAAAGATTATGGAGAGGGGTTCAAAAATTTATTCTGCTATCTCCTTCAGTACTCTGGGGTGTAATTCATCTGGACCTGGAGACTTGAATTCATTTAGGTTAGCTAAGTGTTTCCTCACTATCTTTCTGTTTATAGATATCCTGGATTCTTCTATTCCCTTAATAGGACAGTGAATAACAGTTGATGTTGCATTTCCTTTCTGAGAGAAAACAGATGCAAAATAGGAATTTAAAAGTTCAGCCTTCTCAACATCCTGTCTTACCATTTCATCATTTTCATCCTGTAAAAATCCTATAGCATCTTTGACTTTTCTTTTACTTTTGACATATCCCCAAAATCCTTTATTATTGCTTTTGACATCTCTTGCAAGCCTCAGTTCATTTTCAGCTTTAGCTAATCTGATTTGTGCCCTGCAGGTTCTGCAGACAGCATTATATTCTTCTTTAGATATGTTTGCATTTTGCACGCATGCCTGCCTTACCGATAGGCGAAGGAGCTTCATTAAAATATTCCCAAACTGGGTCTCTTTTACGGCCTGCTGCCATTATAAGGAAAGAATGTAATAAACCTCAGATCGTACACACAAACAGATCCAGACTTGTCTGTCTGTGGCTATGCTGCAGTATTGTGCTCAAAGTTTCACTTTCATTTTCTTGTCTGCTTGCCCTTCCTCCTCCTCACACTTAGATTCCACTCCAAACAATCAGAAACATATTGTCTAACTTCTGGACTTGGCACTGAAGGGGTTGATTCTGTATTCATAGGTTTGTAGAACAATAGGATTAAGGTCTTTTTCTCAACTCTGTTCATGTTGTAACATTTTTTCCGTGAAGAAGAGGCTGGGACCTCTGCGGAGTCATTCAGTTTTGAGAACTGCGTAAGTAAAGCGAGCGTCTGTGATAATATAGGAGAGAAACTGCCCACTAATCCTACAGAAACCTCTGTAAGAGCATGGCATTGTGAATGTTACACATATACAGCCTTTATTCTACTGAGTTAAACAACTCAGCTTTATCTCATGATGGAACCTTTGGATGGTAAAATATTTTCCTCAAAAAGCAGTTTATTGAAAAAAATCCGATTTAAATAAAAAAAATCCGATTTTTAAAAAAAAAAAACATTGATTTTTATCCACCCTGGGAGTTGGTAAGCCAAGCCTCTGACTCCTCATTTTCCCTGACTACGACACCACAGCACTGCCTCACTGCCACAGCATGTACATAAAGTGCAGCACAGATTCATCTCAACTAAAAGCCCAGATCCTTAGATCAGGAACAGAACTGACATTTGTAGGACATTTCATAACTTTATGAAATTGTTATGAAAAAATGAACAGCACATCATGCACTGAACTACTAAGTCTAAGAGCGTATACGGCTCGAAACTCGTACAGAACCTCCTGGGCACTTTCTGTGCAGCTATCCCATGTCAGGGTAAAAACCGCAATGATGACTATAGCAGCCATGCTTGTATTTTAATGAAATAAATAAAGAAAATTCGGGATTTTACTTCTTGAGCTGGACTTTCATTTTTCTATGAACTGAACTACTGTACCCAATTTATTATATATTGTCGAAGTCGGTCCATTTTATACCAATTCCACAGCTCTTATTACAATCGCCCCTGTCAAGTTAGGATATATTAGTAGCAAATAAACACTTATTTCTAGAAGATAATTGTTAGAAAGGGTTAAATTGTAATGACTACGATACAGCAGATCAGAGCAACGGCAAAACTGTTGGTCTTTTGGGTTGTGCCCTGTATGCAGTGTTTTGTATGTACCAAAAAAGTGGTCCAAAGAAGGACAGGGGTTCGTTTGGTCCTGGGTTACAAGGATTCCTTGATGTGCCTGTGGAATGAAGGCTAGCCTACCTGGTCCAGTGCTGTTGCAGAAACTAGCTATGAGAGAAGGGTGTCCGAAGGGTGTGCGTTGAAGCTAGCTGGTATGATAAGTAGATGCAGACCCCTATCCTTGCTAAAAGCATCTACAATGGGGACTTGAGGATAACAACTGAACCATAGAGCAATGAAATAAGGTTGTGTGATCTGAAGAAGGTTGGTTTACATTATGTGGATGTCTGAAGCGTGTAACGGGGCCTTTACACCTGGTAAGTAAAGCACAAACTCCCAATGTCCCAACGATCTGACGTGGATGGGATCGCTGGGACATAGTTAGCTGATCGCTGGTGAGCTGTCACATAGACAGACCCACCAGCGATCAGGATCAACAAGCAAGCTGGTTTCCAAGGTAAACAGCGGGTAACTAAGAGCCACGCCTCACCCCTCTGTATCAGTCTCATTGTAAGTTTGTTTACTGTAAGAGATATCTAAATGGTACAAGTCCATACTTCTGCTTGCTGTCTGTCTTCTGCTGCTTTACCATTTTGCGACATATTTTAATGTCCCTGCTAAAGCTTTGGTATAATTCATTTGTTGCACTGTATTTAATGCTTACTGCTTTATATCCGTGACTGGGGCCTCTCTAGATCTTATCAGGTGGAAGGTGCTATAGCATATAGATGCAGCCTGGTGTTGTGCTTTTGATCATCTAACCACCCCCTGGTGTGCTGGCCCCAGCTGCCAAATTATCCCAAACCAGCTCCCACAATCCCTCTCTCCAGACCCTGTAGTGTGGCCTAAATATGTAGTAGTTCCTAAGGGGAAGCACGCAGTGTGGGGAGCACGCAAGCATCCCATAAGCTAAGCATCACAGAAGCTAACCATCAAGCAAACGGCAGTGATCCATGGCAGTTAATCAGAGCAGGAGTCAGGTAACCCACACTTTGCTTTCCCCTTTAACCATATGCTTTATTTCTATCCTCCTGTGTTCCCTTGCCATCCACATTCACCACCCCATCCCCCCTCCATCACCACTCATACACATCAGCCCCTCTATACTTCCCTCTCCCATGTACAGCTCCCATGCACTCCTCACCTTCCCGAGAAACCTCAGCCCATCTTGCCCAAACACATCGCACAAAATAACTACTTACAATTCCAACAACTATTTTCTCTTTATCTTCCTACTCCTACTGATCTCAGATGACATCTCCCCCAACCCTGGTCCACATCCCCCAACCTCAACCCCTACCCTACCTCATATCGAAACCATAATAATCTTATTAATATTACTTGCACTCCCTCATCTCCATCTTTTAATTGTGTCCTCTGGAATCCACGGTCTGTTTGTACCAAGCTTCCTTTTCTGCACATCTACTTTCTGAACAACTCGTAATCTGTTGGCCCTCACTGAAACCTGGATTCAGGATTCTGACACTGTCTCTCCTTCTGCCATTTCCTATGGTGGCTTACAATTCTCTCATTCCCCGAGACCCACAAACAGACATGGTGGTGGAGTCGGCATACTCCTGTCACCACAATGCACTTTCCAGGTCATCCCCCCAGTTCCATCACTCTCATTCCCTTCTTTTGAGGTCCACACCATCAGGCTCTTCCGTCCCCTCAACCTCAGAGTAGCGGTCATATACCGGCCCCCAAGACTCACCCACCCACTTCCTTGACCACTTTTCGGCCAGGCTGCCGCACTTCATGTCCTCAGAACTACCAACTCTTATCCGGGGAGACTTCAACATCACCATTAACAGCCCTACCTCCCCATCCCAGATTCTATCACTAACGACCTCTCTAGGCCTCTTGCAGCTTTCAACCTCTGAGACACACAAGGATGGTAACACCCTTGATCTGGTCTTGGTCCGGCTCTGTTCAATCTCCCACCTATATAACTCACCACTTCCACTCTCTGACCAGGAAATTCTCTCCTTCACGCTCACAAATCCTCGCTCACCCCAGCTCACTCCTACCTACCACACAGTCAGAAATCTACAAGCCATTAACCCTCAGACACTTTCAGACTCCCTGCACTCATCACTGTCCCCAATCTCCTGTTTCTCCTGTCCTGATCTGGCTGTTCAACACTACAATGACACTCTTAGAAACACCCTTGACCTAGTAGCTCCCCTCACCCTCAGAACCTCCAAGCACAGAGTAAAACAGCCCTGGTTCACATCGCAAACTCAACTTCTCCAGCGATGCTCTACGAGTGCTTAACGCCCCAGAAGACTTCATCCACTTCAAATTTATGTTAAGAACCTATAACGCTGACCTTCACCTCGCCAAACAGACCTACTTCACCACCCTGATCTCCTCACTAGCCAACAACCCCAAGAAACTTTTTGACACCTTTCACTCCCTCCTCAGGCCAAAAGCACAAGCCCTTATCACAGACATTTGTGCTGACGACCTGGCCTCCCACTTTACAGAAAAAATAGATAATATCCGTCAGGACATCTGCTCTCAACCACCAAGTGCTATGACTCCCATCCCTTCCTGCATCTCCCCTGGCTCACTTTCCACATTTGATCCCATCACAGAAGAAGAAATCTCCAGACTCCTCTCTTCTCTCGTCCGACCACATGCACTACCGACCCCATTCCCTCACATCTCCTCCAGTCTCTCCAGTCGTCACAACTCACCTAGCTGCAATCTTTAATCTCACCCTCTCCTCGGGCATTTTGCCATCCTCTTTCAAACACGCCATCGTTACTCCATTACTAAAGAAACCCGCTCTCGACCCATCCTGCACAAACAACTACAGACCAGTCTCCAATCTTCCCTTCATCTCTAAACTTTTGGAGCGCCTAGTTTACTCCCTTACCCGTTACCTCTCCGCTAACTCCCTTCTAGACCCTTCACAGTCCGGCTTCCGCCCCCTACATTTGACTGAAACTGCACTCATCAAAGTGACCAATGACCTTCTGACAGCAAAACGTAATGGTGACGACTCTCTGCTCATTCTTCTTGACCTATCTGCAGCTTTCGACACTGTTGACCACCATCTCCTACTCTCTAGGCTCCAGTCACTAGGCATTAAGGACACTGCTCTCTCCTGGTTCTCTTCTTGTCTTTGTGACCGCTCTTTCAGTGTTTTGTTCTCTGGCTCCACGTCATCTCCTTTTCCTCTCGCTGCCGGGGTACCTCAGGGCTCAGTCCTTGGCCCCCTTCTCTCTCTACACGGCCCCAATTGGACAGACCATCAACAGATTTGGCTTTCAGTACCATCTTTATGCTGATGACACACAACTATATACGTCATTCCCCGACTTTACCCCCGCTGTACTACAGAGCGCCAGTGACTGTCTGTCCGCAGTCTCCAACATCATGTCTGCTCTCTATCTGAAACTCAACCTCTCCAAAACTGAACTTCTGCTCCCGCCGTCTACTAACCTCTCTAAATATAACATTTCCCTCTCCGTGGGTGGCACTACAATAACACCCCGGCAGCAGGCGCCGTGTCTGGGTGTTATGTTTGACACCAATCTCTCCTTCACATCCCATATACAATTTCTTGCCCACTCTTGCCGCTTACAGCTAAAGAACCTCTCTAGAATCTGCCCTTTTCTGACCATGGAATCAACAAAAACCCTCACTGTAGCATTGATCCACTCCCGCCTGGATTACTGCAATGCTCTATTAATTGGCCTCCCCGTTACTCGACTATCCCCTCTCCAGTCCATACTTAATGCAGCAGCCAGGGTCATCTATCTGGCTAATTGGTACTCTAACACGTCCGTTCTTCACCAGTCCTTACATTGGCTGCCCATTCATTATAGGATCCAATTCAAAGTACTTGCTCTCAACAGTGCAGCACCCCCCTACATCTCCTCCCTCATTTCTGTCTATCGGCCTAACTGACCGCTGTGCTCTGCCAACGACTTTTGACTAACCTCTTCACTAATCCGTACCTCCCATTCCCGACTCCAAGACTTCTCCCGTGCTGCGCCAATCCTCTGGAATGCTCTACCCCAAGAAATTAGGACTATACACAATTTGCATAATTTCAGGCGCTCCCTCAAAACACATTTGTTCAGAGCGGCCTATCACGTTCACTAATCAAAGTCATTCTATGTGTAAGTGTGCATGTGTAGCCCATTCACTATCTCCATCCATCCCTCACTCCCTCAAGATGGCTGGACCGTCATTGTAAATACACCATTGTAAATACACACCTGTACTTTGTATCTCCCCCACCTCATTGTAGATTGTAAACTCTCACGAGCAGGGTCGTCTTTTTTGGCTTTAATTATTGCATTGTTAACGTTGTTACTTATGACTTGTGTTTTGAAACTGTTAAACTGTAAAGCGCTGCGGAATATGTTAGCGCTAGAGTTGAGCGACTTTGGTTGGATCGGGTTTCATGAAACAAAATTTGTTTCAGATGAATCTGGTCCGACTAGGGCAAAAAAAAAATGTCGGAGTTTCGTCTGAAACCCGACCCCAATGCAAGTCAATGGGAAATAAAAGTCGTCATTGAGCTTCAGTAAGGTGCCCTGAAAGGGGGTTACGAAAACGCTGAATTTCAGGAAAGCAAAGTTTGATCAGCTTAGAGAGGACCTTTGCCGAATTGATTGGGACAATGTCCTCAAAAATAGGAGCACAGAAAATAAATGGGAAATATTTAAATCAGTTTTACACACCCACTGCGAGCTAGCCATACCGTACAGAAATAAAAGGGCTAGGAACAGGAGAACACCAATGTGGCTAAATAAGGATGGAAAAAGTGCAATAAATAACAAGAACAAGGCATTTAGGAAGCTAAAACAAGAAAGCAATGAAGAAGCATTAAAAAGTTATAGATAAAAAAATAAAATGTGTAAAAAAACAAATACATTTAACAAAAGTGGACACTGAGAGACTCATTGCTAAGGAAAGTAAAACAAACCCCAAACTATTCTTAAATTATATAAACAGTAAAAAGATTAAAATTGATGGTGTCAGTCCTTTAAAGAACAATGAGGGTGAAATCATAGAGAGCGATGTGGGAAAAGAAAATGTTTTTTAAATACTTTTTTCTCAACAGTGTTCACACAGGAAAAGGATTTGCCAGGGGAAATGCAGAGTGATAATGTAAACTGCCCATTAAGTATTACCTGCCTAACCCAGGAAGAAGTGCAGAACCGCCTTAGTAAGATTAAAATTGACAACTCACCAGGCCCTGATGGCATTCACCCTTGGGTATTAAGGGAGTTAAGTAATGTGATAGACAGGCCTCTATTCCTTATATTTAAAGACTCTATAGAAACTGGCAAAACAGAAGCTGCGGAGACACCATCACGTGTTTCTCAACGCAAGCAATGACCAGCCAGGTCTTTGTCCGGGAAGGAACAACCACGGGAAGGGCAGTCTCCAATGAAGGAAACCACCTATGCCAAAACATGGTATCCATCCACATACAGCTGTTTCAGGGTATTGCCCCTCATCAGTGTGGAGTAGGAAACTGGCTGGTAGGAGCAATGCCTAGTAAAAAGACTATGAAGAGGAGGATGAATGAACTCAACATCTCCATGAGTTCATTCATCCTCCTCTTCATAGTCTTTTTACTAGGCATTGCTCCTACCAGCCAGTTTCCTACTCCACACTGATGAGGGGCAATACCCCGAAACAGCTGTATGTGGATGGATACCATGTTTTGGCATAGGTGGTTTCCTTCATTGGAGACTGCCCTTCCCGTGGTTGTTCCTTCCCGGACAAAGACCTGGCTGGTCATTGCTTGCGTTGAGAAACACGTGATGGTGTCTCCGCAGCTTCTGTTTTGCATGTTTTGCATATTTCCCATAAGGGATGGGGGCAGTGCTCTAGAATCACTGCGTTGAGAAACACGTGATGGTGTCTCCGCAGTGTCGGATGTTGATCTCCATGAGTTCATTCATCCTCCTCTTCTATAGAAACAGGGTCTGTTCCTTTTGATTGGCGGAAAGCAAATGTGGTACCAATATTCAAAAAGGGGTGTAAAAGGGAACCTGGAAACTATAGGCCGGTAAGCTTAACATCTGTTGTGGGTAAAATTTTTGAAGGGTTTCTAAGGGATACCATTATGGAATATCTCAATGTTAATAAATGTTAACTCCATATCAACATGGATTTATGAAGGATCGCTCCTGTCAAACTAACCTGATCAGCTTCTATGAGGATGTAAGCTCTCAAATGGACCAAGGAGAATCATTGGATGTCATTTATCTCAACTTCTCTAAAGCATTTGACACTGTTCCACATAAAAGATTGGTAAGTAAGATGAGAAAGCTTGGGCTAGGGGAAAATGTGTGTAGATGGGTAAGTAGCTGGCTTAGTGATAGAAAACAAAGAGTGGTTATTAATGGTGCATACTCAGATTGGGCCAGGGTTTCTAGTGGGGTACCACAGGGTTCTGTATTAGGCCCCCTACTATTTAATATATTTATGATCTAGTGGATGGCTTACACAGTAAAATATCAGTATTTACAGATGATACAAAACTATGTAAGGTAGTTAACACAAAGGAGGACAGTTTGCAACTACAGACAGATTTGAGTAAATTGGAGAATTGGGCTGAAAAATGGCAAATGAGGTTTAACACAGATAAGTGTAAGGTTATGCACATGGGAAGGAGAAACAGATGCTACAATTACTTACTAAATGGGAAACTGCTGGGGAAATCAGACATGGAAAAAGACTTGGGCATCTTAGTCAATAAGAAGCTAAATTGGAGTGCCCAGTGTCAGGCAGCTGCCACCAAAGCAAATAGGGTCATGGGATGCATTAGAAGAGGTCTGGGGACATGAGATGAAAGCATAATTCTCCCTCTGTACAAATCACTCGTCAGACCACACTTGGAGTATTGTGTGCAATTTTGGACGCCAGTGCTCAAGAAAGACATTACTGAACTTGAAAGGGTTCAAAGGCGGGCTATTAAAATGATAAATGGATTTGGTTCACTACAATACCCAGAAAGGTTATCAAAATTAGGTCTATTTACTCTAGAAAAGAGAAGACTTAGGGGAGACTTAATATATATGTACAAGTATATCAGAGGGCAATACAGAGATCTCTCCAATGAACTGTTTGTACCAAGGACTGTGACAAGAACAAAGGGGCATTCTCTTCGTTTGGAGGAAAGACAGTTTCTGCACTAGCATAGAAGAGGGTTCTTCAAGGTAAGAGCAGTGAGGCTCTGGAATTCTCTTCCTGAGGAAGTGGTGATGGCCAACTCACTGAATGAATTTAAGAAAGGAATGGATGCTTTTCTTGTGAGTAAAAGTATAGAAGGTTACGAATAACAGAATATTATAGGTAAATGGTTGACCCAGCATAGGGGAAAGAATTTTTTTCCCTATGGAGAAAATTGGCTTCTACTCTGTGGGTTTTTTGCCTTCCCCAGGATCAACAATGCAGAACAGCTGCACTAAAAATAGGCTGAACTAGATGGACATAAGGTCTTCCTTCAGCCTTCAAAACTATGTTACCATCAGTCATTCTGTGGTACATGTCAAGAGACCTCAGGTCTGTAAGTTGGGCAGACGCACCCTTTCCTCTTGCGTCACCATCTGAATGGGAGTCACCACCACTGGATTAGTCATCCTGGAACCAGCCGTCCCCACTTCTAATGGTGTCGGACCCCTCTGCTAGGTCCCCAAGTTGGTCAGACCCACCCTTTCTTCTGGCCACTCCTATATCTGACCCATCCACTTTTACGCCGGGATGCCCTGCCCCCTTTTGGGCAACTACTCCTTTTTGGGATACCTCCCCTTTTGGGACTCCACCCCTTTTTGTGCAACTACTCCCTTTTGGGATACCGCCTCCTTTTGGGACTCCACCCCTTTTTTGGCACCCATCGCTGTTTTTGGTTACTACACCCTTTTTTGGACACCACCCCATTTAGGGACACCACCCCTCTCTGGGGTACACTTCATGGACTTCCCCACGGCACTCTCAGGACCGAGTTCACACAGTCCAGTTTGTCTTTCGGGCATGTACTGGCCCTTTAAGAGGTTGAACACTCTGATAACCTCTTACTACGTCACACCAGCTCCTGCTGGCAGTACCACAGTTCCTGCTGTAGCCACAAATCACCGGCACCTCTGGCTGCCGATCACAAGCCGCTGCGACTGTCACTGCAGCTCCTGCTGCTGCAGAACCTCTTGCTGCAACTTGCAACTGCAGCTCCCTCTGCCACAAGTCCGTGCACACTCCTGCTGCGCCGTCTTCGTGGACCCGCCGATCCACAGCAATCTTCGTAACCCCGCCGAGTTACAGCCAGACGCTTGTCACCTTTGTAGCCCCACCGAGCCACCACAAGCAGACTTGAGAAAAAAAAAACTTCATGACCCCACTGAGCCACAGCAAGTTTTGAAGAGAAAAATAAAAAGAAAAAATTCATGGACCCACTGATCCACAGCAAAACACCTGCACACGTGCTCCTTGGACCGATGCCCGCATTCTCCACCAATTGTATCATTCGACCATGTGAGTGGACAGGGATTACTCACTTTGCAGGTCTTTGAGGTAAACACTGGCACGCTCAGGGTTTAAAATGAAGCCATTCAGTTTATTACTAAGATCGTTCCAGCAGCCATTTGTACTGTCTGTTAAACATTCAGCTTTAGCACATGAATACAGATACAGTCTCTCACTGAGAATACTTCTCACTGACCCAGGTCAGTATAACACGGACACCTGTCCGTTACCTGCTGGTGTCGGCCATACAGGTTCCCAGGTACCTCTTATCCACAGAGGCACCCTATAGCCCCTTCTCACACAGTCTTCCACTGACCCCGGTCAGTATAACACACGGTTGTCAAGACCGTTACTTGTTGGATCGCCACACAGGTTCTCGGATTCTTCTTACCCTCATAGGTCTCTGATAAATACCCATTCACACACAGTTTCTTTCTGACCCCGGTCAGTATCACACAGTTTTCAAAACCTTTACCTGTCGGCCACGCAGGTTCCCGGATCCCTCTTACCGCAGAGGCATCCTTTACACATATCTCTCTGACCCCGGTCAGTATCACATGGTTTTCAAGACCGTCCGCTCTTTTTGGCTCGGACTCGCCAGCACGGCTTCCCCAGGCTATGCTACGTCCGAGCTGGGAACATGTGAGCTTTGTACACACTGACAGACTCCTAGCACTCTCTCACACCTGTGCAACACACCTTCCTTAGCCTGTAACCACTCCCAGTTACCAATCACATGGCTAGTCACATGTTCATGACCTCATCACAGGTCCTGCAGATTCACAACCTCAACCACACACATATCTTCAGCCAAAACGGGGTAAAGTGAGTCCCCTCACCACAGTGTGTGGTACATGGGTAGCCCGACCCTCCCAACTCTCAAAGCTACCCGTAGCCCGGACCCAAATGTGAACAATAACTACTTCAGAAAACACTCCGGGCTACATCACAGGGAGCTGCCATCCCAGTGACACATACCTTCCATTAACCATGCGACCACCAGTCACACCACACAATATATAAAAAATACTAATGTTCTGAAAAAATCATGTGATTAGAGCTAATCCCCCCACACACACACTCAAATAGTCTTACTTTTTTAAATTGATTTCTTCCTTTTTTATCAGTAAGGGTGGTTTCACATTAGCGCTTTTTAAGCGCACGCACGGCCGGGGGTAGCTCTGCCCCCGAGCCGGCTCTCTGCCCGGCGTGCCCGCCCCTTGCTTGTATCGCCGCCTCCTAGCGCACAGCGGCGCCTGCGATCGGCGCACCCTATCTTTAGCATAGGGTGCGCAGATCGTGCGCAGGCCGTGCGCTAGTTGCGCTTTGACCTGCGCTGCGCACTTTTGACGGTGCGCCGTGCCCGCCAAAATCCGAAAAGTTTGATTTTGGCACGCACGGCGCACCGTCAAAAGTGCGCAGCGCAGGTCAAAGCGCAACTAGCGCACGGCCTGCGCACGATCTGCGCACCCTATGCTAAAGATAGGGTGCGCCGATCGCAGGCGCCGCTGTGCGCTAGGAGGCGGCGATACAAGCAAGGGGCGGGCACGCTGGGCAGAGAGCCGGCTCGGGGGCGGAGCTACCCCCGGCCGTGCGTGCGCTTAAAAAGCGCTAATGTGAAACCACCCTAAATGGCTTTATCCATAATCATGTGAAAATGAGCATTAAAGTCCATAGTGAGACACCAAAGACAGATTAGATCATTAGAAGATAAAGTGTGCATCAGTATCTGATACAAATTAGTAACAAAAATCTAGGTTACATTCATTACATTTAAAAGTTTTGCAGCCTCGCTACATGTAAAGGATTTGTATGCATCTCAGTGTAATGTCTTTTATCTTGTTTTTTTTTTCTTAAGACCTCTGAAGCAGTTCAGAAGAAAAAGCAGCTAGAACAAAGTGTCCAAAAAGCTAAAGTTGGACGTCAGGATACGGTACGGATTTGTTTTCTTATTTTCTTATTTTGTAATTTAATTACAGTTCAGTTCCCTAATCATGTAGTATTCAGGTAGTATTAATTTATTTCAGCATTATTGACTAGACATGTCGGATCATTTAACATTTTGGATTGTATGATAGTAATCAAAACGTTTGGTATTTAATATTGTAAAACTCCATCATAAACACAGTGAAGTGTGAAATGCAAAAATGTTTCCCTGTGACTTTAATTTAAATATTACTTTCTCAAAAATTCTCATAATTGGTGATCACCCTTCTGGTGGTCTTTTCTTCCATATTTCCCTGTTTGTTTTCTTTGCCAACAACAAGGGCAAAATCATCAGAATTTCTGGACTTTAGGGTATGTGTATACAGGGTTTTTTTGTTTTTTTTTTTGGGGGGGGTGGAGTATTTTTGTGTAGGCCCACTCTGAAAAATGCATTGCAGATTGCTCAAAAACGCTTTTCCTATTCAGTTTTTATTGTAAAACAAATGTTCATATAAAACCTACAAAAGACAAAATGAAAAAAACCCTGCTATAATTAAATAGGTAAAAAGCAAAAGTGCATTTAAATCATACAGAGTTCTTAGTAATACTGTATTTGATAAAACATAGCATAAAAGCCGTCCCACCATCGACAAGGTGACTCTGTGGTCGGGGTGGTCATATGTTGTCAGTGTTTTTCCTCTGCTTCAGGTTTTGGAAAAACGCCTGGTGGGAGAAAAAGTGCATGTCACTTCTTTGAAATGTCTCTTGATGGAAAACACTACACCTTCAGAAAACAGTGGAGTTAAAAACTTCACATGAAAGGAGTGTTTTTTGAAGCAGTTCTTAGTACTAGGGCTCGTACTCAACTGCAAGGAAAACAGACCAGTGCAATCCGTGAAAAAATCGAATTGCACTCTGACCAATGTTAATCTGAGTTATAGCTCATCTGCGATTTTTTTTTCCTCAGGATAAGAAAAAAATCGCAGCATGCCGCGATTGTCTTTGTAACTCGGACGAGACTCGCCAACTCGCGTCGATGGGTGTGATAAAAAAAATTGCACAGCACTCCGACTGTTTTACACACCCATGTCCTTTGAAAAGCCTGCAATTCATCTGCCGCTTAGGGTATGTGCACACGTTGCAGAAAATTTCTGCACAAAAACCTGAATCCCTTCCCAGAAACCGCACCTATTTTTCCGCGGCGGTTTTTGTGCGTTTTTTGCGCGGTTTTGATGCGTTTTTGATGCGTTTTTTACCGCAGCGGTTTCTAAAAGCATGGGAGAAGCCTAAACCGCGGAAAAAACGCAAAATTAATTTGCATGCTGCGGTTTTTACCGCGATGCGTTTTTTTTGCGGTAAAAAACGCATCAATGTGCACAAAAAGTGCAAAATGCATAGGAATAACTGTGCAGCTTATTTTTAGCGGTTTTATAGTGAAAACCGCGGTAAAAACCGCTAAAAAAAACGCTGTGTGTGAGCACAGCCTTACAGTAAAATCACAGCGTGACCTGACAGGATAGAATAGATTGAATAGATATGTACACATAGAATAGATAGATATAAGGATGTCAGTGACCTGTATAATTTGTACAGTGCTTGCGTAGCTTACTGTACATGTATTTGTTTTACTTCCTAAATTATTTTCTGAAAAAAAATGGCGTTGAGTCGCCAAACATTTTTTTTTTTAACTAGCAGAGGAAAAGCGGGTAGCTAGAGGCTAATTTTTATAGCTTGGGAAGGGGGCAATACCCATGGGGCTTCCCAGGCTATTAATATCCTCTCACAGCTGTATACTCAGCCTTTCCTGGTTAATAAACTTGGGGACCCCCCCCCCCCCCAAAAAAAAAAAAAAAAAATGTAGGATCCCCCTATGAACAAGTGGCTTTATTGGTGCATTCCGTGGCCAGAAAATCCCAGCAAAAAATATTCTAATTTTTTGTGTTTTTTCGGTGCTAAGCCATTTGTATCTTAATGGGGGAAACCTGCAGTAAAGCAGCTGACAAAATTGACATGCTATGGCTTAAAAAAAAAAGCCAGAAAATACTAGGAAAAAAAGCATTGTGTGAAAGAGATTTTAGAAATCTCATGCATTTTGCTGTTACCATAAAACGCTGCTTTTTTATTCTGCCTGAAAGTCTTTTTAGTATGAAAGCGGTTGGTTACTTCACCATATACTCGCTGTAAAGATTTCTTGCAGTGAGCTGCGCCAGTGCAATCACTTTGAATTGACCAGTAGTAATCCGCCATCATGTGGGTGTCCCAGTGTCCTTGTTACCTTTATTGTATAGTTCTTAAATCTTGGTGGAATCGTACACCCTGCTCTTTATTTAGGTCACCAAGGTTTTCTGGGAAACGATCCAAGTAGCTGTGGAGATAATGCACCTTGTTACTCATTGTACATCCAAGGTGATAGAAGATAGCATTCTTTTTACAAGCTCAGTGTAATTATCTGATTTATAGTTCCCAAGAAAATTCTCTACAACCATAGTAAAAGAAAACCATGCAGATGCCTCAACATCGTTCAATGAATATTTGAAGTGTGGACCTTTCATGAGTCCTCTGATTTGAAGACCGTCAATAATACCTGACTTTAGCTTCTCCGTGGTCAGCGCAGGAAATTTTCTGCAGATGTCGTCGAAGCATCTTCCCTCTTTGTTTGGAACCTTTACAAACTGCTTCATTAAACCTAATTTGATGTGCAGTGGTAAAATGTTCTTATTCATGTCAATCAATGGTTCTGCAATTATATTCTTTTCTCCTACTACCATGTTCACTGTTTTCTCGCCCAGTGCTCATTTTTTTGATCTACTATCCCAGAGAGATAAAATGGTTACTTGTTGATATCCACTCTGCTGTCCCAGAAGAATATTCACCATTTTTAGATCTACACAGATTGGCCACTGGTGGTCGTGGTATGATATTTCCTGTAAGACCAGAGCAATTGTGTTTTGCTCTAAAGTCATCTTAGTTGAGTGACCTGTTGGGATTGATCCATATTTGTTTCCATTGTGTAAAAACACACATTTTAGGCTCAATTTAGAACTGTCTATGAATAGCCGCAATTCACTTAGTCGATGTTGTGATATTCACATTTTCATCAGCAAGCTTTGAACGTTATTGCAATAAGCCTAATCACTTTGCTCCGAGAAGAATGGCAGTAAATCCTCCTTTCTGTTGCGATTGTATGTGATTTCCCCCCCGAATGTAATAAATTACTCTCTCTCAGTCTAGAGTCTCAAGATGCCAATAATTCTGCTGATTTCTTTGGGAGATTTAGCTCTCTAACAAGGTCATTGAGCTCCGACTGACTAAAAACTTGTGGCACTGATAAGGTTCCCTTCAAAATAACTGATTATAGATAAAGAACAGGATTCATCTTCAGGGAGCTTTTATAGCTTATTGAATGATGGAACTGGTATTTCATCTGAGTGTAAAGCTGGTTGTTTTGCCGAGTCTAGGTCAGGATACATCCATTTACTCCGATTACATCAATTAAATGCCCTTTATGTTAACTACACAAGTAAAAATCATCACTGAGATTACTCTGCTCTCCAGACCATAGGTATGCCACATTTCAGACATTTTCCTGTACCATTTGTCCACCGCTGGAGGTGCTCAATGCAATTTTTACAGACATTGTGTGGAGCCTACGTCTTATCTTGGGACTCTAGTTTTATTTTGGAACAGCTTAGGTATGCCCTTTTATCAAAATCAGAAATGGATTTTCCATGTTATCACCTGCAAGGTTAAAAAAATATAAAGATTAGACAAAGTGAAAAAAAAAAAATTTTAAGGATGGTCTTCTGCTGAAGCACAATGACTCAACTTGAAGTGAAAAAAACATCACCGAGGTTGCCAAATGGTCTACTATGTTGCCACACTTTTCTGTGGAACATGCAATCGACAGGGTCTGTATAGAATGACAGATGGTCAATTGTGTATTTGACTAATACCTTAAAGGGGTTGTCTGGTCAAAACCCATAAGTGTACAGTCACTCAGTGTGACTGCAGATTTCTATATCCCCCAGCACATGCACTGTGCACTGCAGAAATTCTCCGGCTTCAGACCCGGGGCCTACACCAATGATTGCTTTTACCATATAGTGTACTGGAAAACAGGAAAGAAATTCCAAGTGAAATTGGTAAAAAAAAAAAAAAAAGTGCAATTCCACAATGGTTTTTTTTGTCATGTTCACTAAATTCTAAAACTGACCTGACATTTATTCTCCAGGTCATTACAAGTTTGTAGATACCAAACATGTGTAAGTTCTTTTTACTTAAGTGGTGAAAAAAAAAAATAAAGCGCCATTTTCCGATACTCGTAGCTTCAACCCTGCTATGTGTAGCAGAAATGCTCATCTACTATGAGCGCCGGCCACTGGGCAGCGTACATAGCAGAGCGGCAATGACAACCACAGGTGTCTACTGCAGACCCTGAGTTGTCATGCCAACCCATCGATGCCCCTTGTTCATGTGACAGAGGTGCCGATGCGGCCAAGTTAGGGTATGTGCACACGCTGCGGATTCTGCTGCGAAATCTGCAGCAGTTTTAGCCCTGCGGATCCGCAGCAGAATTAGCTGCGTTGTACAGTACCATTATATCCTATGGAAAATGGAAACCGCAGTGCAGACGGTGCGGAATTTTCTGCGCGTTTTTTGCTGCGGTTTCCAGTCCGCAGAAAGAATTGACATGTCATTCTTTTCTGCGGATTCCGCTGCGGTTTGCCATCTCCTCCATTGTAGAGATGATAAACTGCAGATCAAAACCGCAGGCTAATCCGCAGATAAACCACAGGTCTTTTGACCTGCGGATTTTGCAAAATCCGCGCGGAAAAATCCGCAGACTAATCCGCAGCGTGTGCACATACCCTTAAATGCTGCTGTTGGAGATGGACAGCGGCATTAAACATGTTAACAGCCGAGGGTGGATCATTCCACCCGCGGCTGTTAGGTGCACATATCAGCTGATGAAATCAGCTTTCTTGTGCCAGAAAAGAAATGGGCTCAGCATCAGAACATGCATCAAACAGGGGAGGCGATCTATAATGTACCTCTACATCAGGTCATAAAGGGGTTAATACCCCTGTCAAGGAAATAATTCCAAATTCATGTATAAACAACTGTACATTATCACATTATCTCAAAATAGAGCTGCTATAATGACATATTCTGATTCAGAAGACTGAATACACCTAAAATCAATATTTGAGGCACCAAAACATTTTTCATTTGTTCCCCAGAATATGGGTTTGCCAATTTCTATAACATTTCATATTGTACATTTTGGAGGATTAGCTATGGTCCTTCATGAGGGTGTTATACATAGATCTTCCAGTTGGATTGACAGCGCACGTAATTTCTCGGCCGCATGTACGCCTTTTACATAGACATGGTAATTCATGTAAATATGTGTGGAGGATATTAGGTTTGAAGCAGAATATATTAGTGGTTTGAGGGGGTGTGGCATGACCGGCGAGGAGTGAGGACGTGTTCTGGAGAGCTCCCGCTCCTACACTGGTAACCAACCAGATCAGTGACCTCCCCAGATGCCTTCTACCCCGATGACTACCAGAAGAATCAGAGGGAGCGTATCCACCGTCCCTGCGGCATCCGACAAGGCTCCTCATAACATCTCCCGCTACTTCACAGGAGCGGGGAAGAAGGCCGCAGGCGCCATGATGGATGCGGCGCGCAAAGGACAGCAGGCTCCACCGTCAGTGGGGAGCAAGGTACAGGAGGTGGGGGAGCAGTCTGAGAGGAAGGAGGACCGCAAAGGGACCCCTCCGGGATCTGACGGGGCAATCTTAGAGGCTCCACAGGAGACCGGGGCATTCTCCTAACAACAAAACCGCTGATCCCCTGGAGGCCCGTCCTTCACGGGGAGACCCCGCAGACAAACCGTTGCAGCATCGCACCGGCGTGACATGTGCAGGCCCTGAGGAGAGTTCCCCGGTGTTCCCTACGCCGTGCACCCAAAGAGGCAATATTACTCCCCCTGACGCCAACCTTATCACCATGGGCGGTGTTACGGTGCAGGGAGAAGCAGACCCTACAATGAGAGGGCAGTCAAATCACACCATGATATCTGCCCATCAGGCTGAACTGCCACCTGTCATAGCTCCTCCACCTACCCACCAATTAGCCGCATCCTTAACACCACAATGGGGTCCTTCTGCCCCTGCCTTTATGGGACAATCTGCAGTACCCATGGGAGCCGATTTCACTTTATTATATAATAAAATAAGACATACCGACAAAGCAAGACATGGAACAATATATTGTTCGCCTGGAATCTTCTTATAAAGCTGAACTTTCCATACTTAAAGACGACATCCAACAATGCGGAGAGAAAGTTGAATCCCATGATCAGCTTCTGGCTTCCCTGAACAAAAGAATGGAGGCTCAGGAGGCGGCCGTGGCCGCTCAAGCTAGACAGCTACAGACCCTAGCAGAGATGCTGGATGATTCCGAAAATAGGGGACGCAGAAACAACATAAGAATACGGGGATTACCCGAATCTATACCCCCCCAGGAGCTAAATACCACTTTGAGAGGCATCTTCAACTCGTTATTAGATAGGCCCCAAGATACTCCACTGTAGCTAGACCGTGCTCATAGGGTTCTGGTCCCGCGTCCTAGTAAACAGGACCCACCGAGGGATGTGATATGCCGGGTCCACAAATACCAACTTAAAGATGCGGTCATGGGGGCAGCCAGAAGAGCAAGACCCATAAAACACTTGGATACCCGCATACAGCTCCTACCAGATCTGTCCAGATGGACTTTGCAGAGACGCAGAGCTTTTTGTCCCCTCTTGGATGAGTTGCGGCAGCACGACCTTCTCTATACCTGGGGGTTTCCGTTCTGCCTCTGGGTTCAGAAGAGGGGTAGAGTACATAGTTTGAGCCACCCTAGCGGAATCCCAGCATTCTCGGCCGCCCTGGATATATCTGAGGTGGAGATCCCTGATTGGCCACCCCTACCATCATTTTACAGAATGGATGACCCACGCTGGGGGGCAGGCTCCTCAACGGCAGCGTCGACCCGGAAGACGGCTCAATGGACATGGGCACGTTCATCCAGGAGAGAGAGAGAGGATGATTGACTATTCAGTGTTTTGATATGGGATGGGTTATTGTCTGGATGGGTGGGGGACGGGGATTGGGGATCATTTCTACTAACGATGCAGAACTGAAGCTTAAATCGGTTTTACCAACAGTTGATTCCTCTTTTTTCTTCTCCTCCTTCCTTCCTTTCTCCCCCTCCCCCCCCCCCCCCCCCCCCCCACATACTGTACTCTTAGACAGTTGGGTTTCCACCCTAACCACTTTCAGGTGTCTCAATAGATTTCCACTTTATTGTGTTGTATTTTAAAAGAAGATATGATCCATGGAAGCTTACGTCGCTTCAGATTTAAAGGTGGTGGCATCTTTAACATTACCAGCTTTGATAGCACTGAAGCTATTTACAATAAGCGATATGTTAATGACTCATGTGTTTATTAGCTAAGGTTATATATGATCTTTATATGTTCGATTCCCTGCGTTAGGGGTATGCGATTTTTATATCATCATGAGTGTCATACATTCCCCCCCCCCGGAGGTGCTGTTTTGCCACTGAGGCGCACAGCAACTAATACCTCCACTAGGTTCCACGATATCTGTGGGAGTGTGTCTATCCACACTCGCATCGTTAATTTCACCTCTATTTTCTGCTTTTTCTCTAATCCTCTGTTTATTCTCTTTGTTTACACCCCCCTCACCCTACTAGTTTCTTTCCCTCTCCACAGCGGGCACCGGACTCCGAGACCGATCCATCCTTTCGAACGAAGCCTGATTTTCTCGATTCCGAACTACAAATCCAATGCCTGGTAAGATTGCCACACAAAAGATTACACTGGGCTCCTTGAACGTTAGGGGCTTTAATATACCTCAGAAGCGGTCAAAAATTTTATATGGTATGCACAAGAAAAGAGTAAATGTATTGATCCTACAGGAGACCCATTTTAAGACTGGACATGTCCCTAATATCCCTGATCGCTACTATACGACTTGGTTCCATAGCGCCAACCCGGACTCACGATCCCGAGGTGTGTCTATATCACTCCATAAATCCCTCCAACACACCATACTAGACACGCTAATTGATACTGAGGGCAGGTACGTGATCTTGAACATCCAGATTTTTTCAACAACATATACTATAGTGGGCTGGTATGCTCCCAGCCGGGACCAAATTCAAGCTACTAGGTCTTTTTTGAAGACAGTGGCGGATTTCGCTGAAGGGGTTGTTATACTTGGGGGAGACTTTGATCTGACTCTTAATCCGACGATGGATTCCACGGCGGCAAAATCCTATCTCTCTCTTCATCAGTTGTCCGCTTTGAAAAGAGACCTTCACGATCTGCGCCTCACCGATGTTTGGAGGCTTCTTAACCCCAACATGAAAGATTATACGTTCTTCTCCACGCCACATAACTCATATGGCAGAATAGATTTCTTTCTCCTTAGTCACTGTGCGTTGGCTTGGGACCCGAAACCGTCCATTGGAAGCTTCCTGTGGTCGGATCACGCTCCAATCTTTTTGGACAGCAGTCCTCCAGACTCGGTGATGCGCCAGTGGACGTGGAGATTGAATGATAATCTTTTAAAATACCCTACATGTGTGGCAGACGTTAGGGCAACCATAGCAGAATTTTTACAAGATCACGCACACGATACCACTGCTATGCATATTAAACGGGAAACCCTTAAATGCGTTCTTAGAGGGGTACTAATTAAACATGGTTCACTCCTGAAACAAATGAAAAATAAGGAAATTATGGACCTCACGGAAAAAATGCTATCCCTGGAGGCGAAACATAAGAACGATATGGGGGCAGGGATGCAGACTGACTTGATCAAATGCAGAGATGACCTGAAATCCCTGCTAAATGAGAAATCTTGTCATCATAGAACTCGCTTTAAAAGTATTCTATACGGCCAAGCTAATAAATGTGGACGCCTACTAGCTAGATTTCTACACCCACGCTGTCAGACTACATACATCCCATCTCTCCAACAGCACCGGGGTCAGACGACGTCGAATCTAAAGGAAATTCTTGACATATTACGACGTTATTATCATACATTGTACAATATTAACGGAGTTAGTCCCCCTCAATCGCCCCTGGACCTTCAACCGCAAATAGAATCTTATATACAGGATACCGCCCTCCCGACACTGACTGCAGACTTAACGACACCATTGGACACTGATTTTACAACTGAAGAGGTTGACGAGGTCATTCAGAACACCCCGGCTGGTAAAAGTCCGGGACCGGATGGTTTCTCCCCTCATTTTTACAAGATGTTTCGAGAGCAACTTAATCCCATTATGACGTTGGTCTTTAACTCCATCGCGAGCGACTCCCCGTTCGTCCCACAATTCTTAGAGTCGTTCATTACAGTAATACCGAAGCCAGGGAAGGATCCCACGGTAGTGACCAATTATCTCTTATTAACGTTGATGTAAAACTTTACGCGAAAATTCTAGCTAATCGATTAGCTCCCCTTCTACCTTTAGTTGTACATTCGGACCAGGTGGGGTTTGTGTGGGGGAGGGAAGCAAGAGATGGGATAGGTAAGACCCTCATTTTGACTGCACATGCTAAATTAAAACACAAGCCGATGGCTTTGCTGTCGATTGATGCGGAGAAGGCCTTTGACCGTGTACACTGGGGCTTCATGTTTTCGGCCTTATGACAGATAGGCCTAGGGAACCGTTTCCTACATAGGATTGCGGCTCTATATTCTGGCCCTTCGGCGAGGGTTAGGGTCAATGGTGCAATGTCAGACTCTATAACCATCGGGAACGGCACACGACAGGGCTGCCCTCTGTCGCCCCTATTATACACGGTAGTTATGGAACATTTAGAGGTGGCAATTAGAGGGAATCCCAGTGTGCACGGTCTATGGGTGGACTGCACTCATTATAAGGTCTCTCTATATGCAGATGATCTCCTACTGTACGTATCTCAGCCGCACATTACCCTCCCATCGTTGATGGTGGAGTTTCAAAAATATGGAGCAGTCAGCAATTTTAAAATTAATTTTCAGAAAACCGAAGCCCTTAACATATCCCTGGGACAAGCAGAACTGGTGAGAATCATGAGGAATTTCCCCTTCCGTTGGAAATCTGGAGCTATTCAATATTTGGGTGTTCAAATTCCTACCGACATGACTGACCTTTACAAATTAAACTATTTGCCCCTCCTAGAATCGACTCTGAAACGTTTGAGAGAATACGGACGAAAGAATATCTCGTGGTTTGGCAGGATGAACTCGTTTAAGATGGATGTTCTTCCCAGGTTTTTATACCTGTTCCAGGCGGTCCCGATTGTACCACCGAAGGCATTCTTCCAGATCATTAGATCTGCATTGACCCACTTTATTTGGCATACTTCTAAGCCCCATCTAAAGTATACCATCCTGACTACCCCGAAGTCCAGAGGCGGTGCGGGCCTCCCTGACTTGGAATTATACCATAGGGCCTCCATATTTGCACGTCTATTCGATTGGCAATTCGGCCACCGTTCTAAGCAATGGGTTCATCTAGAACAGACATCCTTTAATATCCCTCTGCGACACCTTCCATGGATTCGAAGCTATGACTTTAATGCAAATGACTCTGAGGAATCCACAGGCTTTCTGGCGCGAGAGACCCTACGGCTATGGAACCGTATGAAAATTAAAAAGACATTGATTAGCGCCCTGAACCCGTTGGCACCAATTTTTGGTAACCCAGATTTTCTTCCTGGTTGTTTTAGAGACCAATTTTTAGGTTGGCATATCAGTACTGACTTACGCCTGGGTCAGGTTTTGGTGGGAGGAGATATTCCATCTTTGGAGACCCTAAGGGAACAGTTTCCCACTAAGACGCTCTCCTGGATGGAACACAATCATCTGAGGTCGTTTATCCGGAGACACATGGGTGACCGCACTTCTCGCCCCCCCACGACACAATTGGCGGGGACTCGGAAGCGGTCCCGAGTTACATGCGGGCATGGGAAGAAGAGATGGGATGTAAATTTTCTGCTGACGACCTTGACAAAGCTTACCTTTTCACACACAAAATGTCCCCGGCTGGGGGCGCACAGGAGAAAAATGTTAAGATACTGACCAGATGGTATCTGTCCCCCGTCAGACTAAAGTCTATTTTTCCGTCGGTAGATGACACCTGTTGGCGGTGTGGAACCGAGAGAGGTACACTATTTCATATATGGTGGCAGTGCCCCGCTATACGACCATTCTGGAAGAGGGTGTTCTTGGCTTATCATAGAATTTCTGGAGAATATGTCCCCCCCCTCCGCAAGTTGCCACCCTCTCGATCCTCCCGGGTCCCATATCCACTCAGAAGTGGAGCCTCCTCCGGTTTTGTATTACCGCGGCATGCATGGTAATCCCACGCCACTGGCGCATGGCAATACAGCCAACTATGGCGGAATGGGTATCGGAATTTACAGACAGCTTCCGTATGGAAGAACTGAAGGCTGAAGTGGAAGAGGACAACACACGCGTGATCCGCGTGTGGCAAACTTGGATCTTGTTCAAGGAAACTACCGGACTATCTCAACTGGTCGAGGAGGCTTCTTAGAGGTCGGCTCGGAGGACTGGTGTCAGTCCCCCCCCTTCCTTTTTTTTTTTTTTCTTCTTCCTTTTTACTATTACCCCCTAAGTGTCCCACCCTAATTTCCTTCGTGTTCTTTCCCCTTCCTCTTCTGTCTCTTTTATTCTTCTTCTGAAATACACCTTTGCTCATACATGTAAGGATGTCGTCGTGTATGTCTGTAACTATTGTCAGCTTACGCTGGTCCATCTATACTACTAATATGCCAGATGATATTTGGGGAGGAATGACAACTCTCCAGCCTGTTCCAATGCATATAAGTAAGAAATGTATAATGTATGTTTGTATAGATAGGTCTATCAACCTATAAAGCCTTCTCTTGGTTTGATTCTGGTAGATGGTAGTGCACATGAATATAAACCAACATTCAACCCATTGAAACGTCGCAAGTCTTTGTCACAGAAGATGGGTCGGTTTTATACGAGACTGTTTATTCTGCATCCTTGTACAGCTGGGTGTATAATGTTTGCTGCCTTGTATGTTACCTTTGTCTATTGTTTTTTCAATAAAAATAGATTCAACAATATTAGTGGTTTGAAAAGAACAGGGTCCATATGGAAGATTCTGATCTGGTATAATAGTTATGGAAATTTCATTTGAGGATGGATTCTGAAATACTTTTTATAATATGATAAGAGCGTTGAAATCCATTGGAAAACTGTAACCTCCTTTAAGGTTTTCTATAACGCCACAGCCAGGTACTTCACAATGAGAAGGTGAGATTGTCACATGAATACTGTATACACTCTGTTCCAAATTATTATGCAAATTGGATTTAAGTGTCATAAATGTTATTTTTTGTTTTTCAAATAAACTCATAGATGGTATTGTGTATCAGGGCTCTTTGGATCACTGAAATCAATCTCAAATGCCTGTGATAATTAGTTTACCAGGTGAGCTCAATTAAAGGAAAACTACTTAAGAATGATGTTCCACATTATTAAGCAGGGCACAGGTTTCAAGGAATTTAGGAAATAAAAAGGATCTCTCTGCTGCTGAAAAGCATCAAATAGTGCAATGCCTTGGTCAAGAGATGAAAACATTAGATATTTCCCAAAAATTTAAACGTGATCATTGTACTGTTAAGAGATTTGTGGTTGATTCTGAGCACAGACATGTTTGTGCTGATAAAGGCAGAATGAGGAAGGTTTCTGCCAGGCAAGTTCATTGGATTAAGAGAGTGGCTGCTAAAAAGCCATTACAAACCAGCAAACAGATATTTAAAGCTGCTGGTGCCTCTGGAGTCCCTCGAACCTCAAGGTGTAGGATCCTTCAAAGGCTTGCTGTGGTGCATAAATCTACTATTCGGCCACCCCTAAACAGTGTTCACAAGCAGAAATGGTAGCAGTGGGCCCAGACATAAATGAAGACTAATTTTCAAACAGTCTTGTTTACTGATGAGTGTCGAGCAACCCTGGATGGTCCAGATGGATGGAGTAGTGGATGGTTGGGGGATGGCCACTATGTCCCAACAAGGCTGCGACGTCAGCAAGGAGGTGGAGGAGTCATGTTTTGGGCCGGAATCATGGGGAAACAGCTGTTAGGGCTCTTTAAGGTTCCAGAAGGTGTGAAAATGACCTCTGCAAAGTATATCGAGTTTCTGACTGACAGCTGTCTTCCATGGTATAAAAAGCAGAAACGTGCCTTCAGGAGCAAAATCATCTTCATGAATGACAATGCACCATCTCATGCTGCAAAGAATACCTCTGAGTCATTGACAGCTATGGGCATAAAATGAGATAAACTCATGGTGTGGCCACCATCTTTCCCTGACCTCAACCCTATAGAGAACCTTTGGAGTATCATCAAGCAAAAGATCTATGAGGGTGGGAGGCAGTTAACATCAAAACAGCAGCTCTGGGAGGCTATTCTGACTTCATGCAAAGAAATACAAGCAGAAACTCTCCAAAAACTCACAAGTTCAATGGATGCAAGAATTGTGAAGGTGATATCAAAGAAGGGTTCCTATGTTAACATGTAACTTGGCCTGTTAAGCTATTTAACTCCAAAATATCCTTTTTGTTCAGTGAATGTGACCTCCTAATGCTGCAAATTCCACAAATGAGCATTTTCAGTTCTTTAAAACATATCAAATGTTTAGAAATTCTACTGTGCATAATAATTTAGAACAGTGCAATTTGAGTTTTTATTCATTTTGGAGATTATACTGTTATCATTGGGAGGTTTCTTCAATAAAATTTGATGTATACTCTAAGGCCTCTTTCACACATCAGGTTTTCGCCGTCAGGCGCGATCCGGCGCTTTTGATAGAAACCGGATCCGGAGAAATGCAATGCCGGATCCGGTTTCCCCCCCATTGACTTGCATTTGCGCCGGATCGCGCCGGATGGCCATGCGTTTCATCCGGTTTTCGCCGGATCCGGCAATGTGTCGCGATCCGGCGTCTGGAAAAAACGGCTACTGTAACGTTTTTTGTCTCCGGCGAAAAAGCCGGACACGCCGGATCCGGCGCGTCCGGCTTTTTCACACAATGAAAGCCTATGAGCGCCGCAATGCGCCTGATCCGGCAAAAGCCGGATCCGGTTTTTTTGGTCTGAGCATGCTCAGTAGCTCTGCCCACAAGACATATATAAAAGCAAGACAGTGGGACCCACAGCCACACCCAACATGCCACCCAAGAAAGCAAACAAGCGCAGCAGGAGAAGGCAGGAGACCACTGCAGCACCATCAGCACCACCACCACCCCAAATGGAGCAGCAAATGGAACATGCTGAGGAGGGGAGTCCAGCAGCAGATGAGAGACGGTAATTATCAAATCCCCCATTCCTCCAAACTAGGGCCATGGAATATCAAGATATTCATTGGCCCTTTGTTTCTCTTTATTCAACAGCCGCCAAAGAGATGCAGCAGCAGAAAAGGCATCACTGGCAGCAGCAACAGCAGCAGCAATACCCACAGCCATGGAGTCTGGCCATCAACAGGACAGCACATCTTCTTCTGGGAGCCCTCCCTCGCATCGTCAGCGTTTGACGGTAAGTTTTTATTTCCAAAATCCATCATCTCTGTAATATATGTCTATTCATTGCCTTTTATTTCAAAACAGGAATCACAAGATGAAGAGGAGCTCCCAGAAGAAGAAGGAAGGGGTGGACAGACACCTGGAGTGGGCTCACAATTCGTAAGTTTTTTGCATCAAACGCAGAAACACAACATCACACTACACACAACACATAGAAAACAATGTTCTGCAGACCACACACAGCAAACAAATGCCTACATCCAAAGACATAACATTTTTTGTTTTCTTCTCTAGTCTTCCCAATCTGGTGCTCGGCCAAGAGGTCCTCGCAGTGCCTCCCAGGGTCGTCGGCGACAGCAACGCGGCGGTCACCAGCGTGTAAGTATAAATATTTTTGCTTTGTTTTTTTGCACTTTTTATTTAATTTCTTTTGTGGAGGCTAATTATGTAATTTTTGTCTTTTTCTTTAACAGCCTTCACAGCGTGCTCCCGACTCTGACGGTGAGGATGGAGGACTCGATGTGGACCACCTCATCGATCTCGTCAGAGAAAGGGAGCCGCTCTGGAATATGGCTGACCGCCGCCACACTGACCTTATCGTTACCCGACGACTCTGGGAGGAAATCTGTTCACTCCTTGTGGGCCGCTGGGAGGACCTCGATGTTCGGGCCCAGATTAAAGAGCGTAAGTATATACAGTACCGGTTGCTTGATGTAAACCAGTGTTTCCCGAACTCCAGTCCTCGTGGTCCCCACGGATCATGTGTTCAGGATTTCTATTTACTATGGAAATCCTGAAAACATGACCCCTGGGGACCATGAGGACTGGAGTTTGGGAAACACTGATGTTGTATACTAACCACTCCTTTCTCGTTTCAGGGAACAGAATTGTGAATCGGTGGCGGTCTGTGAGGGATCGTTTCAAGAAGGAGTTCAATAAAGAGATGCGGGCCCCGAGTGGATCTGGAGGACGCAGGAGCAAGTACAAGTACGCACAAGCCCTGTCGTTCCTCCGGGAGACAATGCTCACCAGAAGGTAAATATTACACACCACATGTGACAAAAAAATGTTTAGATGTAACTTTTTTTTTCAGCCAGGGCCATACCATGTCACTATTTTAATTGTTTTTTTTTCTCTTTATTCCACAGCACGGTGTGCAGCACTCGGGAGCCTGCACGATTGGACCCTTCTGAGGCGATCCCTGAGGAGACCGGCACCGAGGGACACATCGACCGCCCCGGTACATCTGCACCTTCCCAGCCTTCCCACACATTCGACCCATCTGTCCCATCCACCAGCACAGGAGCATCGTGGCCGCCTACATTACATGAAGCTGCTGGTGAGGAGATCGCTTTCCCTTTACCCCACCCTTCTGCCCCTGCCACCTCTAGTACACCTGCGGGTACTGGGCGACAGCGGCAGAGGGGTCAGGAAAAGAGTTATGCGCAAGAGTTCTTGCATCTGAATGCATCTTTCCAGAACTGTCTAAAAGTCTTGTCAGAGCAAATCTCCGCAGGCTTTCATCAGATCAACAGCATTCTGGAGGTGAAGACACTTCTGCAAACCATGCATTCAGAAGCAAGATCTTCGCCAAACCACACCTTTTTCAGGTCTGTTGTGGAGCGCATGGAAACACTCTCTCCTGCCCAGCAGATGCATGTAATGCATTCGTGCCACGGTGCTCTACAGCAGGTTACCTCCCAACCTCCACCTCCCACCACTGTAGTTCCTCCACCTGCACCCCCTCCAGCCACTTTCTATCCTCCCCCTCCTATTACATCTGCACCCCCTCCAGCCACTTTCCATCCTCCCCCTCCTATTACATCTGCACCCCCTCCAGCCACTTTCCATCCTCCCCCTCCTATTACATACCAGCAACCTCCCCAGTACCAGACATCTCCCCACTTCCAGCAACCTGCCCCGTACCAAACTCCTTCCCCGTACCAAACTCCTTCCCCGTACCAAACTCCTTCCCCGTACCAAACTCCTTCCCCGTACCAAACTCCTTCTCCATACAACTTTCCATCAACATCATCTGCTCCTACAGTCCCTGCCCAACCCTCCACTCCACCGCCCATCACCTCTTCTGCCTCCCACATGTCCACCCATTCTGTAGCTTTTTCCACACCTTCACCTCTAACTGTTCCTTCCCCACCACGATCCCAGTCCTCTCTCCACACACCCAGTGTCGAAGTGTCCCGCAGCCCCTCCAGCAGTATTTCCACCCCACACTACACAGATTTGTAATGTGTGTTTTTTAATAAAAATGCCCATTGGGTTTAAAACCTTTATTAAAAAAGTTTTTTGCACTTTAAAAACATTTTACAAAAAAAAAAAAAAATTTTAAATAAAAGTTAAATTATCGTTTCACAATGGTTGTCTGTTATTTCTTTCTGCGGCGAACTATGTTTAAAAAAAAGGTTAAATACAGGGTATTTCAAAGGTAAAAAGGTATTCAAAACCAGGTATATAACTGTGGGTAAATTTTAGCTTTTTGCCACAGTTGTGTTCCTGGTTGTGTTTGAAGCAAAGTATTTCACCTAAAAAGTTGTGTTTATTGTTGGTGATTTCCTAACAATGTACACAACTTTTGTTAAAAGGTGAAATACTTTGCATAAAACACAACCAGGTACACACCTGTGGCCTAAAGCTAAAAATAGTAAGACCATGACAAGATAGCCAACTTTGGTTGGCAAAGGTATATACTGTTGGTACAGAAGGTACACAAGTTTGGTTAGGGCACAAATCTTTCACACTCTGTCATCCTGCCAGTGTACTCTGCCTTGAGGTGACATAAAGTATAGTGCAAAATTGTCCCTCATTACTGAAACCGTCACAGAACTTCTAGTGGTAATGTCATGGTAATCTTGCAAGGTGGTTTCTTCAGAGGTGTCCTCAATGGAAATGGGTTCCTTGCAGATAACAAAATTGTGGAGTACCACGCACGCGTTGATCACCTCGTCCACAGTTTCTGTCTTGAGGTTGATCGCAGTCAATAGGACCCGCCATTTGGCTGTCAGAATACAAAAGGTACATTCAACCATTCTTCTTGCTCTTGTGAGGCGGTAATTAAAAATGCGTTTTGGTCTTGTCAATCCTCTGCTAGAGTACGGTTTCAAAAGGTGTTCTGACAGCTGGAAGGCTTCATCCCCTACACAGACAAATGGCATAGGTGGACCAGATGTTTGCGGCAGCGGTCTAGGTGGTGGGAACTGGAAGGTGTTTCCATACAGTTTACGCCCCATGGCAGACAGTTTGAAAACTTGAGAGTCATTGGAGCGGCCATAGGCCCCAATATCAACCGCAATAAATTTGTATTCCGCGTCAGCGATGGCCATGAGGACAATTGAAAAATATTTCTTGTAATTGAAATATTCCGATCCCGATCCAGCTGGCTTTACAATGCGGATATGTTTCCCGTCCACAGCGCCCAAGCAGTTGGGAAACTGACATATCTGTTGAAACTTGTCAGCAATTTCAATCCACCTCTCTGTTGTGGGCTCTGGTAAAAACTCTTCAGCTAAGGAGTCCCACAGTGCACGGCATGTGTACTTCACAATTCCAGATATGGTGGAAATCCCGAGTCTGTACTGGAAATGCAGTGACGAAAGGGATTCTCCAGTTGCAAGAAATCTGTGGGGAATTAAAAAACAATAAATTAGTTTTAAATCACAGCATTACATACCAAAACTGAGCTATAACACTTGGAGATACAAACTACCACCAACAAGATTGCAGTGAAAGTGTGCTCTGATGCGATCACATCCAATAAATGTGGCTTACCTTAAAGTCACCATCAGACGCTCTGCGGGTGAAACAGAGAAGCGGCAATAGGTGTCTGCTTTTCTTATGAGGTGTGCAATGCGCTCCACCAAGTAATCAAAATTCTCCATTTTCATCCGAACATATCCAAAAAATTTATCCGGGTTTCGTCGAAGGTCCATGCAGAGTGTAGAATAGACCCCACGCGTCATTCTCTTGGCTGTGATGGGGTGGATCCACAAACGTCGTCTACGATGCCTGATGCGCTGCTGTCTCGCTCTCTCCTCCAGAACAATCACCCTCAAACGATTCGCCTCCGCTATAAAATCCGCCAAATTCTTCAAAATATTTCCAATGACAACATCCATCTTCGCCAGTAACTTGCTCTTCTCTCCAACCTGCACTTTCTCCTCTACAACCTGTCAAAGAAGGGCTGTAGGAACATGCTATATATAGTTTTCCAGTAGCCAATCCCGTTCGGAAGGCCACAAGGGTCAATTTTAAAAACCGGATCCGGCGTAATCCGTCGAAAAACGGATGTACCGGATGAGACGGATCCGGTTTTGTCTGTCAAGAAAAAGACGGATCCGGCAGAAAACCGGATCCGTCACATCCGGTTTTACGAAACATTTGCCGGATCCGGCGTTCCGGCACGACGCCGGATCGCGCCTGACGCCGAAAACCTGATGTGTGAAAGTAGCCTAACCGGTGATGACTTTTATTAGACCGACTGTCATTTGTACTGACTATTTAGGAAAATCAGAGAAAAATATCATTTGCATAATAATTTGGAACACCGTGTAATCACAAACAAAGAAATGATAAAGGACAAGTCAGATTGGCAATTTTTGGTATAATGAGCTCTCTCTTTCAGTTCCTGTACCAGTGGAATTGTGAGCTGTTTCCTCTAACTTGTAACAATAGGACATTAACATGAAGAAGGAAATGCAGCATCAAGATCTTCTAACAAAAGCACTTCTTTATTATATAAGTTAAAAATATTAACGCGTTTGACAGAGTCCATAGTCATTGCATGAGATAATGTAAATATCTTGGCGTTTTATGTCATATCTAATCTCAACAAATGTTGACATACTTTTTATGGGTTGTAAAGTTTTTTCTGCTCCAAAATCCAGTTAAATAACACATAAAATACTCCTTTTGATTTCAATGGGAAACCACGATGCTGCTTATTTTTTTTATGACAAGGCTTTAAAGAAAATAAAAGATGCACTGTCAAAAAATACGTTAGTTATTTGTCACTTCTTTGATGCGGATTTAACAACCAATGTGACATTGACCTCAAAATACTTGCATAAAAAAAATTGTTCGATCGGATCTATTTTCTTCAGTGCAATCTTCAGAAGATCCATTGAAGTTGTGATTTCCAAATATTTTCGAAGTTGAATGGTTGCTACAGTGGGAAAAAATCCTGCTAAGAAATTGCACACAGCCCAAAATGATCCCCATGCTATTACTTATTACTCACACAACATGATGTAGCTTTGTACTTGTCATCCAGTATGTTTAGATTGTTTATATATAATTGCCCAGCAAGGTGTGGCACCTTTTTTTCTTTATTATTTATTATGCAAAAAGAAAGAAGAATTAGAGTTCAGAAATCCGGGAAAAATAGCTGATGGAAAAAATAACGCCACAGTGATGGAAACATTTATCCTTTGTACAATTCGTAATTATTTAATAACAAATAATTAATACCAGGCTTTTAGAAAGTGGGTGGTCATATTCAGGGCTCATGCTGTCAGGTGAGAGAAACTTGGGTATTAGTTTAATTGAATTAAGTTAAATGGGTATTTAAAAAAGCTATCCTATCCAAAAATTGGTGAAAGACCTATTTTTTAAAAGATGGAGAAGTAAGAAACGATGAGTAGCATGTCTACTTTAAGGTATTTTCATAAAAATGATTTGTGCTCTTGTTCTCTCAGATGTTATAAATCTTCCTTCTCCGTTGCGGTGTTTCCAGATGAGGCTGTTTTGATTTGTCGTTTTTGGTCCGTTCTATTTACTATAAACAATATTACATTGGCCATCGGAAAGCTCCAGTCTTTGATATATTCAGCACCTGAGATCCTGCTCCTGGTTGCATACACTGGAATTGATGTCCTCTTGTACCAGCCCAGGACATGTAGTGATGATTTGTTGATACTTTTACTAATCTCTTTAGACATCTGCAGATTATTGACCTTTTCTGACTTTCTCTGTAGTGACACATATATTTTACGGAGATGCTCCAACTTCAAAACAGCAAACACAAATCCAAATTTACTAGTTGAGCATTGGCAAACCTTAGGGAATATTATTCCTGTCATTAAGGTATACATGTCCTTTCACTGGCAACAAATATCAGAGGTTGTCACATAGTTGTCCAGAATTCTAAATGTCAAATTGGCTATATCGGAGACAGGGGATGTAACCAAATCTTTTGGTCAATTTAAAAAGTAAACTAATTTTCTTTGTAGCGTTTGAGAATAAAGTGCCTTGCAGGGTGACATTAAAAGGTTCAGGTATCCAATTGTTTTAGTTTAAATTTTTTTTGTTTCCTATGGAACCTGGCAGCATGGGCATAACCCCTTCATGACATCTGCTCTATTTGTATGATGCAAGTCAACGAGAAGTATGGTGCTTGTTTAGAAGATCTCACTCTATACACAAAAGGATCCAGCTATAATATACAGCCAAACTCCTGCTCCATCAATCAGGATCAAAGATAACTTAACCCTTCAGATGCTTTTAAGATGCAGAAGTGCTTGCTATGTCACCCAATCTGGGAATAATATGACTGGGAATAATATGAAAGTCTGACAGGCAAAATAGATCCTTTGGCCTCTGTTTGGCAATAGATCTCAAAAGAAATGTGTATTTTCTTATGAGTTTAAGGGCTTGCTTTGCCGCAGAAAAAAGCAAACAGAATTTTAACCCTTTCACGCCTGAGCCTGTTTTAACCTTCCTGACCAGGCCAATTTTTTCAATACTGACCAGTGTCACTTTGAGGTAATAACTCCTAGAACGCTCCAACGGATCCCTCTGATTCTGACGTTGTTTTCTTGTGACATGTTGTACTTCATGTTAGTGGTAAAATTTCTTCGATATGATTTGCATTTATTTGTGAAAATATCAGAAATAGGGCAAACATTTGGAAAATTTTAACATTTTCAAACTTCATTCTTATGCCCTTAAACCAGAGAGTTTTGTCACCCATAGTAGGTAATAAATACATTTCTCACATGTCTACTTTACATCAGCACAGTTTTTGAAACATAATTTTTTTTAATTAAGAAGTTATAAAGGTTAAAAGATGACCAGCGATTTCTCATTTTTCCAACATTATATGACAAAACAATACTCAAAATAGACATCATTCTAAAAACTGCACCCTTCAAGGTGCTCAAAACAACATTCAAAAAATTGATTAACTCTTTAGTGCTTCGCAGGAATTAATAGAATGTGGAAGGAAAAAATGAACATTTAATTTTTTTTTCACAAATATTTTACTTCAGACCCCAATTTTTTTATTTTCACAAGAGTAACGGGAAAAAATGCAACATACAATTTGTTGAGCAACTTTCTTCTGATTATGCCGATATGTGGAGGAAAACTACAGTTTTGGCACACGGCAGGGCTCGAAAGGAAAGGAGCACCATGTGTCTTTTTGAATGGAAAATGTGCTGGAATCATTTTCAATGCCATGTCGCGTTTGGAGAGCGCCTGATGAGCCTAAAGAGTGGAAACCCCCCACAATTGACCCTCATTTTGGAAACGACCCCTCAAGGAATGTATTTAGATGTGTGGTGAGCACCTTGAACCCCCTTGTGCTTTACAGAAGTTTATAACATTGAGCTGTAAAAATAAAAATCTAATTTTTCCCCCAAAAATGTTTCTAGCTCAATATTTTTTATTTTCGCAAGGGTAACATGAGAAATATGCAATATACATTTTGTTGTGCAATTTTTCCTGAGTATGCCGATACCCAATATTTGGAGGAAAACTATTGTTTGGGAGCACTGCAGGGCGCAATGGATGGAGTGGTGTTTTGCAACGCAGATTTTGATGGAATGTTTTGGGGGTGTCATGTCGTGTTTGGCCCCTGATGTACCTAAACCGTGGAACCCCCATAAGTGACCCCATTTTGTAAACTAGACAACTCAATGAATTTATCTTGAACCCACAGGTGCTTCACAGAAGTTTACAACGTTGATCTGTGAAAATGAAAAAAAATATATTTCCATTACGTTCCTCTGGACAGCACCTGGAGGTAGTCCTTCCTTTACCTATAGCGGGACAAGATCACAGAGAGGTTAAAAGGCCCCTCCCAGTCCCACCTCCACCCTCCAGTGTGTTTTTCCTGTCCCTACAGGGGGATGGTTGTATGAGAGGTTGCTCCTAGAGTAAAGATAACCTGTGGACCTTTTACGGACTCAAGGAGATCGGGGGTCTCGACCTTCCCTTCCCCCTGTTAAGCGGTCCGTGGCCGACACCTCTCTGGGTAGAGGACCCTCAGCTGCTTGACATTGAGTACTGCTGCTCAGCTTATTTGTAACCAGAATGCCCAAGTCCTCCTATTCTGTAGTCCCAAGTGTACTCCCATTTAATGTGTATGCAGCAATAGGATTACTCCGTTCTAGGTGCATTACTCTACATTTATCCACATTAACCTCATTGGCCAAGTGTTTGCCCATTCAATCATCTTATTTAGATCATTTTGCAATATTGTAGTGTCGAGGTCAGATTTTAATGTCCTCCAGAGTTGGCGTCATCAGCAAAGTCTGACACTTTACTCTCAATCCCATCCACAAGGTCATTAAAAAAGAGGTTAAAAATAATTAATCTTAGCACAGATCTCTGCGGTACTCCATTGCTGACTATATCCCATTTAGCAAACATACTACCGTATATACTCGTGTATAAGTCGACCCGTGTATAAGTCGACTCCCCTAATTTTACCTCAAAACACTGGGAAAAATGTATTGACTCGCGTATAAGTCGAGGGTGCACAGTGAGTGGCCTCAGTTATCTGCATAGTATGTGGCCCCAGTTATGATGCACAGTGAGTGGCCCCAGTTATCTGCACAGTGAGTGGCCCCAGCTATGATGCACAGTGTGTGGCCCCAGTTATGATGCAAGTATATGGCCCCAGTTATGATGCACAGTGAGTGGCCCCAGCTTTTTTGCACAGTGAGTGGCCCCAGTTATTTGCACAGTGAGTGGCCCCAGTTATTTGCACAGTGAGTGGCCCCAGCTTTTCTGCACAGTGAGTGGCCCCATCTTTTCTGCACAGTGTGTGGCCCCATCATGTTGCTGCTGCCGCTGCCTCCCTTACAAAAAAAACCAAAAACCTGTATGCTCACCTCAGTCGCTGCCCCCTGCTCATCAGCGTTGCGCTCTGCAGTGACTGTGCAGGCAGAGCGATAGCGCTCTCTGACCTGAATGTCACTGCAGAGGACGCAAGACAGCAGAGCGCATGGACAGGTGACTATGCCTCCCAACCCCCCCTTCATACTCACCGGGTCCTGGCGCTTGTCTCTGCAGCTCCCCAGCTTCTTCCATGTTGTCGGCGCTGCTCTCTTCCTGGTTCAGCGGTCACGTGGTACCCGCTCATTAAATATGCGCATATTTAATGAGCGGGTACCGTTTGACAGCTGAACCAGGAAGAGAGCAGCGCCGACAACATGTAACAAGCAGGGGAGCTGCAGAGAAGGGTGAGTATGATCTGACACCCCAGCTCCCCCTCCCCCGCCGATCCCCCCCGGTATATGACTCGTGTATAAGTCGAGAGGGGGACTTTCAGCCCAAAAAATGGGCTGAAAATCTCGACTTATACACGAGTATATACGGTATTTATGACAACTCTGTTTCCTGTCATTTAGCCAATTCCTTACCCATCTGCGTATAGTTTCCCCCAGTACCTGCTTCTGTAGCTTCAGTATAAGACTTATGTGGTACAGTATCAAATGCCTTTGTGCAGTCCAGATAAATCATATCAGTCGCATTACCAACATCCAGATTTGCACTTGCCTTCTTATAGAAACCCAACATTTTGGTTAGACACAACTTATCTTTCATAAATCCATCGCTGGTTGTCATTTATTATAATATTCTCTGCAAAATATTTCAAAAATTTTGCACACTAATGTCAGACTTACCAAATGGTAGTTACCTTCTTACCTTTCTTAAATATTGGTACCACATCAGCCATCCTCCAATCCTGTGGCACCACCCCCATTATAAGAGGATCTAAGTGTGATGACTCCTGGAGTGGACCCTCTGGGTCGTGGAACCAACCCACCTGGGGCGAGCTGACCTAATGAGGACCACCCCCTATACAAGGAGTGTCATGGGGCAAGCCCAAGGGGGAGAGGTACCACGACTGCTGGAACCAGGTGGCCCCTTCACAGAAGACTCGAGTGTGTCTAGCAACAGGGAATGTGCAGAGAAAAAGAGTGTGCAAAGCGTGGACACAGGGACACGCAGGGTATAGGACAATACAGGGCGAGTGTATGGAAGCATGGATAGTACAGGACAATACAAGGCGTGTACACGGGAGTACGCTAGATACAGGATAGTGCAAGGCGGGTACACGAGAGCACGTATGGCGTGCACAGACAAGCACGCCCGGGTGTGAGCCAAGCAGGGCGCGTGCAAAGGAGCATGCCTGAGTACAGAGTTAGTGCGTGTGCAGAGAGCACGCTTGAGTGCAAGGTTAGGCAGAAGATGTTCTAAGAAGCACGACAGGGCACAGAGCAGAGCCTGTGCAAAGGAGTATGACAGAGCACAGAGCAGAGTGTATGCACGGAGCATGTGCTGGGAAGCACGGCAAGGTAGAGTACAGGAACGGAGCACAAGGCAGAGTTCAGGAACAGAGCGCAAGGCAGAGGACCCAAATACAGCGCGTATCCAAGTAAGGACCAAACAGACCAAGCCAGAAAGCACAACAATAATCAGGCACCTTTCATAGGAAGAGAGAGCCTGATGTAGGGCAGGAGCACAGGGACTTCCAGGTCAGGTCCTACAAGACCATAGAGAGGACAAGGCTGCAGCTAGAACAGAGAAGAGAGCACATGCGCACTAGCAATGTTGTGCAGCCATGGAACTAAGTACAAGAGATGCGCGTGCACACCCGACGGGACCTCTGGAGCGGCCGCGGCATCGGAAGTGGCGACGTCGGGCGTGGGGTCCTAAGAATATGAGATACAGCGGTCTGTCAATTACTGAGCTCAATTCTCTCAGAATTCGTAGATGAATGCCATCTGGGCCGGGGTTTTTGTCAGTGTTTAATTTGTTCAGATGCAGGTGTACTTCTCTTTGTGTTAAACTAGTTACACACGTGATCAAAATTGCTGGTACCCCTCGTTAAATGACAGAAAAACTCACAATGGTGACAGAAATAGCTTGAACCTGACAAAAGTAATAATAGACCAAAAATCTATGAAAATTAGAAAATGAAAGTCGGATGTTGCTTTTCCAACCATGCTGCCACAGAATTTTTTTTTTAAATAAAACTTATGAAATAGGCCTGGACTGGAATGATGGTACCTCTGAAAATAATGTGACACCAAGCAAAGCTGCACCCTCGCCACTGAGGTGCAGCCTGTCCCTACCGTAGAGCCTGTAGCCGACATAGAAGTCGGCCCAATTCTCCATGAACCCAAACCCTTCCTTCCTGCAACAATTTCTAAATCACTTATACATCGCATGAAAATTTATACTTTTTTTTTTTTATCAAAAAATTTAATTATGAGGATCAAGGATGGTCAATATATGGTGATCCGAAAGTTCTCTCTTTAATTGGGCAGCAAGGAGGATACACGAAGTTCCCCTTGCTTTTTTTTGTGAATGGAAAGACCAAGAATCCGACACTCAATTTGGTGAATTTATTTACAATGTAAGGAAAGTGTACAAATTTTATTTTTTGTGCGAACGTGACTGCCAGGATAAGTCTAATCACTGGGGCCAAACAAGTTGGCCAACGAAAACATCGTTGCAACATGTACTCAAGAACATAGTAGCAGAAAGTTTAGCTGATCCCACTAAAGTTCTCCTGCCACTACTCCTCATTAAGCTTCGACTGATGAAGTAGTTTGTGAAAGCCTTACTAAAAGAAGGAGAGACTTTTAAGTACCTGTGTACCAAGTTTCAGGAACTGTCCAAAGCAAAACTGAAAGCATGCATTTTTGTGGGTCCAGATATGCAGAAACTCATGAAGGACGGCGTGTTTGAAACATAAATGAAAGATGTTGAGAAAAGAGCTTGGGATTATTTTAAAAAGTTGTAGGTAACAGCAAAGATCCAAAATTTAAGTCCATGGAGAACGTGCTGAAATGTTTCAAATCCTTGGGTTGTCTGATGAATTTTAAGTTACATTTTTTACATTCCCATTTGGACTACTTTCCTGAAACATTGGTGCTGTTGGCGAAGAGCAAAGAGATTTCATCATGATATCTAGGAGATGGCATTAGGATTTCAAGCTAGATGGAATGTGAACATGATAGAGGAGTACTGCTGGATGCTTCACAGAGAAGATCCATAGGCCTTTTAAAAGAGAAAAGGTATCAAAAAAAGCTTTGACGAGAAACAGAAAAGGCGCAAGTGTTTTTAAATCGGGGCATAAGAAAAAATAAGAATCAGTCATTGGATTTGAAAAAAAAAATTAATAAACCCAAATTTTGCATACATGTGTTATCCGCAGGATAGTTCTTAATTATGAGAATAGTGTAAGTCCGACACCAGCACACCCAACTATCTGCTGAAAACTGCTCCAGCAGCAGCTGGACCTAAGAGATATTTGAGCAGAACACAGCAGCCCCGCATGTTCTGCCTTCTTCCACGTATGACGCTGTGTGGATTCCAGCATATGGCTTAACCTTTCATCCAATCCCAGAAACAAGACTGTATGGGTGCTTAAGTCTATTAATTATTGGGATGATATGAACAGCAATGGGAGATAGCAGATGGTATAGTAGAACACAGTAGTAGATGAGATCAAGATTGTTGGACACAATGTGGATGATTCAGGTAAAAACTTCAAGAGACAGATAATGCAGCATGTCAGTACTGAAAGACCGTATACAATACACAAATACTGGCAGGTAATAGAAATGCAGGGTATTATCACACAGTAGCAATGATACAGGATGCTGTTATCATGCATTATAACATACACAACAGCAAAGGAGAAAGATAACTAACACACTAATGGCTGCCAGCTTTACACTCACTGAACGGAGGATGCATAACTAGAGGATGCTTATATCAAACATGCAGTGACATAACATCACAGGAGCTGAGCATGCAAACATCATAAGGGGTTGCATTATGGCTGCTATCAGAGATGCATAACTAATAATTACATTATCCTTACCGGAATCCGCTTGTTATAAGCAATGGTTTGCAAAGAGCTGAGCTGGGCAGGTGTGAGCTACTCCGGAGAACAATGGTTACATGTTGTTGACCAGGCAGAAAGAAGGGGCGGTTCTGAACAATTAACCATTTGGAGAACAGAAAATAACAATCACATGAATAAAAGAGAAGGGCAACTTATGACACCTAATGGCCATAGCTGTAACAGCACTTAAAAATATCTAGCTGCACAGAATGGGCAGAACACTCCCTGCTTGGCGTCAACGGATGCCACTATTTGGCTCTTTTGGGGATAATAACAGTACAAGTTCAGTAACTGGCCTGAGGAACAGTTTGTTCTCCCCTAGTTTGCTCACTTTGACCTCTACCTTCTCCCTGAAGGCTCTGCGTCCTTGCTGGGTAGAGGCTTGGTGACTAGGCAGAGTGGCCACTCATAATGATGTGAGTGTCTGACAAGTACCCCATCACCTGGTTGGGTGTTTGGGTGGTCTTTTTGCCACTTTGTCCTGGTTTGTAGAGTGGAGAGAAATTGCTTCTTCCATCTGTCCCAGAAGACATTGGACACGCTTTGCACTTGCCTCCACTGGCATCTGAAAAGATCTTTATCGTTGAATTCTCCGAGTGGAGCTCTCGGGACACAGGTTTTCTGTGTGAGGAGCATAGCCGGAGTAAGGACTGTCAGGTCTCCGGAATTGCTGGAAAGTGCTGACAGTGGCCTGGAGTTCATGATAGCGATACCTCAGCCAAGAACGTAGTTAAACTCTCAAGTGTGAGTCTGGTGTTCGTTTGCAAGAAGATAGAATCCAGTATCTTGTGTGCTATGCCTGTCATTCTCTTCCAGGCACCTCCCATGTGCAAAAAGTGTGGCGGATTGAAAGTCCAGGTGCATCCTTGCTCACCTAGGTACCTTTCAACATTAGCGATGTCCAAATTGGAAGGGATGTGGAGTTCTCTTGCCGCTCCAATGAAATTCGTACCTCTGTAGGAGCGAATATGCTTCACAGGGCCAGTGATTGTGGTGAAGTGTCGAAACACATTTATGAAACTTGAAGTGTCCATAGACTCGATTACTTCGATATGAACAGCTCTGATGGACAGACAAGTGAATAGAACTGCCCAACACTTTGCTTCAGTATTTGCTTTCCTAGTGCGTCAAGTAGCCACGAACCAAGGCCCGAATATGTCTATTTCAACGTTGGTGAAGGGGGGTTCGATACTGAGTCTGTCGAATGGAAGACTGGCCATCTTCGGATTTTGGAACGAGCCACGGAGTTTGCGAAACGTAATAGAGTTGAAGATGAGTTTGCTAACGCTTCTCTTTGCGTCAACTATCCATAGACCAGCCGCCTGCAGATTTCCTTCGATGAATAAACGGCCTTGGTGTCTCACTAAGTCATGGTGATGCTGAATGAGCAGGGTTGTGACTTGATGACGTCCAGGAATTATTACCAGGTGTTTCTCTAAACTTCTATCTCTGCTTCTTGAAGACGGCCACCTACTCTCAGCAGCCCGTCTTGGTCAACAATTGGATCAAGCTCTTTTAGCATGCTGTCTCCAGGAATAGGTTGTCCCTTGTTGAGGTTATCTTTGACTATTTGTGTATCTTTGATGTCCAGGAACATCTTATCTTCCATGGACATCCCAACCTTGTCGTCCTCCTTTGTCCTGTGGAAGACTGTACCTCCCATCTGGTCTTGTTCATCTTCACAGGCGTGGTCTTCATTGGTAGGTGCTGAGAAATGGCAAGGTAGTGAAGTGCTGTTTGGCAATTCTTTTACCATCAGACTATTGTGACATGGCCGGAAGAGAGATGGACGTCCACTTTCTAGTGTGCTGGTAAGCATACTGTTGACTGAGGCCGGCTTGTGTGCTCCTCCTAGACAGACGTCTCCTATGATGATCCATCCAAGATCGAGCCTCTGTGCATACGGAGCGTTCCCGGAGCCGTTTATACATTCTCTAGTCTTGTGGACTTGTAGTATATCTCTTCCCAGGAGTAGAGCTATTGGGATTTCTGGTTCCATCTCAGGTATCATGTGGGCTATATGCTTCAGATGGGGGTGATGTGTCGCCACCTCCTGTGAAGGTATTTCTGACCTGTTGTCAGGAATCTGGTTGCACTCCAGGATGGGCGGTAATGATAGGCAAGTTTGGCAATCTATGGACTCCACTATGTATCCGTTTGCTTTTTTCCCCGCCGTCTCTACGGTACCTGCACACGTCCTCAGGGTGTAGGGAGAACCAGGGCCTACAATGCTGAAGTTGTCAAAGAAGATGGACCTGGCTAGAGACCTGTTGCTTTGGTCATCCAGGATTGCATATATCTTGAAGGCTTTGTCTGCGGCCTGCAGGATAGACTCGTACAAGGCAGATTTTTGAACAGGACCTTCCCCCTGTGAGTCCTCTACAGATCTCAGTACATTTAGAGCTGACCTCAGGGTTGTCTTTGTCAGTGTCCTTCTGCTTCCCATCATGCTCCTCTGCTTGCAACAACACTTGTGGAGGTGATCCAGGGTGCAAGGCTATATTGTGATCCGTGCTGCTGCATTCTGCACATTTCACGCGAGCTTCACAGTTCCTGGCAAAGTGAGAGGTTGTAGCACATCATTTGAAGCAGATGTTGTTCTCCTTGAGGAAACCTTTGCGATCCTCCAAAGACTTCTCCCTGAAGGCTCTGCATTTCAGTAGAGGATGTGGTTTCTTGTGTAGAGGACAATGTTTACTGACATCCTGAGGCTTGCTCTCGTCTGTGAACCACATGTAATCCACTTTTCTTGTAGGTTGAAAGGAAGTTTCTGTACTATCGGATTGACACCCTTAGCGGGGTCTAAGAATGCCAATCCGGGCAAGTCTCCTTCCTGCTGGGCAACCTGCAGCTCATTCAATAAATCTCTCAGTTCTCTAAGCTTTAGATAACCTTTAGGTCCTATCTTAGGAAAATCATCAATTCTTTTATATAAAGCTTTCTCTATGACTTCTACTGTTCCATTGCATTCATCAAGTCTTTCCCACACTTTATGTAGGGCTGTGCGAGGATGCTTTACATTAATGTCTGTCTTTTGGCACTCACTTCCGAGCCACTTTACCAGGAGATCTAACTCCTCACTACAAGAAAGGTCCAGACCATGAATGGCGTTCCGGAACGAGGCTCGCCATGACCGATAGTTCTCGGGTTTATCAGTGAACTTTACAAGTCCCTTTGTAACCAGTTCTCGGCGGGCAAGGAACTTTGCAAGGTCCATGGTGGCTCCATCAGTGCTGGCACAAACCGGTGTGTAATAGTCATGTCTGGTGTGTGGTACATCACCATACCTGTAAGACGCCTCTGACTCTTGATAGTTTGTGCGGTACCTTGTCGATGAAGGTGTCTCTTTAAGGAGGGATGGGAGAGCTGTACCTTCTCAGTGGAACGGTAGCTGTGGTCGACATCTCTGTGCTGGACGTCTCCTCGCCTATGGTAGTGAAGCTCGGGGTTGGATCGCTGGTAATCGGCATGGGCTGATTGATATGATGCTTCAGGGCTGTCATCCACGCCGAAATGTTGACGGACGTACTCTGCGACACGCTGCGCTGGATCTTGCTGCTCTAGATCTGGTCCAAGAATGTTGCTGCGTCTCTCATAATCAGGATCTTTCATAGCTTCCAAATACTCTGCTTTAGCTATTGCAGCTGCTGTCTCTTTGTCTGCCACAAGTCTTTCTACAGACGCTCGCAGGCGTGCACTCTCCACATCTTGCTCTGCCTGCAAACGTGCAGCTTTTGCCTCTCTTTCTGCCTGCAAACGTCTGGTTTCGGCATGCAGGCGTGCAGTTTCTGCCTCTCTGCCTGCAAACGTGCGGCTTTAGTATCTTGCTCTGCCTGCAGACATACCTTTGCTGCTTCGTGCTCTGCTTGTCTGAGCTTTAGATGCATCTCTTGTTCGTTGAAGGAGGATCCTGCTTTGGCTGCTTTGGCCTCGGCGCGAACGACAGCAGCTAGCTCTGCTAATGACGATCTTCTGGAGCTTGCTCGTGACCTTGTTTTGAGTGAGGATGTGCTTTTTCGAGACATTGTGCATTTAGCTGCGTACTGCTGAGTATATTGGCGGGAAACTGAGTCTATGCGTGGTGGGCTTCCGCGTGGTGGGAAAAATGTAGCACTTCTTGGCGGGCTGCAGTAGCATTCTGCGGCTGTGATACCCGTATGCGGAGCAGTATGGGTGTTAGCGATCCCGTACAGTCTATGCAATCACCGCATGCGACCGGCGGTCCTTTTACCCCTTAACCCCCAAGGGTGGTTTGCACGTTCATGACCGGGCCAATTTTTACAATTCTGACCACTGTCCCTTTATGAGATAATAACTCTGAAACGCTTCCATGGATCCTGGTGATTCTGACATTGTTTTCTCGTGACATACAGTTGTGGCCAAAAGTATTGACACCCCTGCAATTCTGTCAGATAATACACAGTTTCTTCCTGAAAATGATTGCAAACACAAATTCTTTGGTATTATCTTCATTTAATTTGTCTTAAATGAAAAAAAACACAAAAAGAATTGTCTTAAAGCCAAATTGGATATAATTCCACACCAAACATAAAAAAGATTGTGGACAAAAGTATTGGCACTGTTCGAAAAATCATGTGATGCTTCTCTAATTTGTGTAATTAACAGCACCTGTAACTTACCTGTGGCACCTAACAGGTGTTGGCAATAACTAAAACACTTGCAGCCAGTTGACATGGATTAAAGTTGACTCAACCTCTGTCCTGTGTCGTTGTGTGTACCACATTGAGCATGGAGAAATGAAAGAAAACCAAAGAACTGTCTGAGGACTTGAGAAACCAAATTGTGAGGAAGCATGAGCAATCTCAAGACTACAAGTCCATCTCCAAAGACCTGAATGTACCTGTGTCTACCGTGCGCAGTGTCATCAAGAAGTTTTAAGCCCATGGCACTGTGGCTAACCTCCCTAGATGTGGACGGAAAAGAAAAATTGACAAGAGATTTCAACGCAAGATTGTGCGGATGTTGGATAAAGAACCTCGACTAACATCCAAACAAGTTCAAGCTGCCCTGCAGTCCGAGGGTACAACAGTGTCAACCCGTACTATCCGTCGGCGTCTGAATGAAAAGGGACTGTATGGTAGGAGACCCAGGAAGACCCCACTTCTTACCCCGAGACATAAAAAAGCCAGGCTGGAGTTTGCCAAAACTTACCTGAAAAAGCCTAAAATGTTTTGGAAGAATGTTCTCTGGTCAGATGAGACAAAAGTAGAGCTTTTTGGGTAAAGGCATCAACATAGAGTTTACAGGAGAAAAAAAGAGGCATTCAAAGAAAAGAACACGGTCCCTACAGTCAAACATGGCGGAGGTTCCCTGATGTTTTGGGGTTGCTTTGCTGCCTCTGGCACTGGACTGCTTGACCGTGTGCATCGCATTATGAAGTCTGAAGACTACCAACAAATTTTGCAGCATAATGTAGGGCCCAGTGTGAGAAAGCTGGGTCTTCCTCAGAGGTCATGGGTCTTCCAGCAGGACAATGACCCAAAACACACTTCAAAAAGCACTAGAAAATGGTTTGAGAGAAAGCACTGGAGACTTCTAAGGTAGCCAGCAATGAGTCCAGACCTGAATCCCATAGAACACCTGTGGAGAGATCTAAAAATGGCAGTTTGGAGAAGGCACCCTTCAAATATCAGTGACCTGGAGCAGTTTGCCAAAGAAGAATGGACTAAAATTCCAGCAGAGCATTGTAAGAAACTCATTGATGGTTACCGGAAGCGGTTGGTCGCAGTTATTTTGGCTAAAGGTTGTGCAACCAAGTATTAGGCTGAGGGTGCCAATACTTTTGTCTGGCCCATGCTTAGGGTGCCAATACTTTTGTCTGGCCCATTTTTGGAGTTTTGTGTGAAATGATCAATGTTTTGCTTCATTCTTTTTTGTGTTTTTTCATTTAAGACAAATTAAATGAAGATAATACCAAAGAATTTGTGTTTGCAATCATTTTCAGGAAGAAACTGAGTATTATCTGACAGACTTGCAGGGGTGTCAATACTTTTGGCCACAACTGTATTGTACTTCATGTTAGTGATAAAATTTCATTCAAATAACTTGCGTTTATTTGTGAAAAAAATGGAAATTTGGCGAAAATTTTTAACATTTTGCAATTTTCCAACTTTGAATTTTTATGCCCTTAAATCACAGAGATACGGCACACAAAAAACTTAATAAATAACATTTCCCACATGTTTACTTTACATCAGCACAATTTTGGAACCAAAATTTTTATTTGTTAGGAAGTTATAAGGGTTAAAAGTTGACCAGCAATTTCTCATTTTTGCAACACCATTTTATTTTTATGGACCACATCACATTTGAAGCCACTTTGAGGGGACTATATGATAGAAAATGATAGAAAATACCCAAAAGTGACCATTCTAAAAACTGCACCCCTAAAAACCACATTCAAAAAGTTTATTAACCCTTTAGGTGCGTCACAGCAATTTTTTGAATATTTAAAAAAAAAATGAACATTTAACTTTTTTTCACAAAAAAAATACTTCAGGTTCAATTTTTTTTATTTTACCAAGGGTAACAGGAGAAATTGGACTGCAAAAGTTATTGTGCAGTTTGTCCTGAGTACGCTGATACCTGATATGTGGGGGGGAACCACTGTTTCGGCGCATGGCAGTGCTCAGAAGGGAAGGAGCTCCGTTTGACTTTTTCAATTTGAAAAAATTGGCTGGAATTCAGATCGGACGCCATGTCACGTTTGGAGAGCCCCTGATGTACCTAAACAGTGGAAACCCCCACAAGTGACCCCACTTTGGAAACTAGACCCCCTAAGGAACTTATCTAGATATGTGGTGAGAACTTTGAACCCACAAGGGCTTCACAGAAGTTTATAACATACAGCGGTACAATTAAAAAAAATCATATTTTTAACACAAAAATGATCTTTCACCCCCAATTTTTATTTTTCCAAGGGTAACAGGACCCTAAACGTTATTGTGCAATTTGTCCTGAGTATGCTGATACCCCATATGTGGGCGTAAACGACTATTTGGGCGCATGGCAGAGCTCAGAAGGGAAGCAGCGCCATTTTACTTTTTTGGCTTCAATTGAGATCGGACACCATGTCGCGATTGGAAAACCCCTGTTGTACCAAAACAGGGAAACCCCTAACAAGTGACACCATTTTGGAAACTAGACCCCCCAAGGAACTTAACTAGATGTGTGGTGAGCGCTTTGAACCCCCCAGTGCTTCACAGAATTTTATAACACCCAGGCGTGAAAATAAAAAAATCGTATTTTTTCCACAAACATGATATTTTAGTCACCAATTTTTTTATTTTCCCAAGGGTACCAGGAGAAATTGGACCCCAAAAGTTGTTGTCCAATTTGTCCTGAGTACGCTGACACCCCATATGTGGGAGAAAACTACTGTATGGACACACGTCGGGGCTTGGAAGGGAAGTAGTGACGTTTTGGAATGCAGGCTTTGATGGAATGGTCTGCGGGTGTCATGTTGCTTTTGGAGAGCCCCTGATGTACCTAAACAGTGGAAACCCCCCACAAGTGACCCCATTTTGGAAACTAGACCCCCTAAGGAACTTATCTAGATGTGTGGTGAGCACTTTGAACCCCCAAGTGCTTCACAGAAGTTTATAACGCGCGGGCGTGAAAATAAAAAAAATGATATTTTTGCCCCCAATTCTTTATTTTCCTAAGGGTAACAGGAGAAATTGGACCCCAAAAGTTGTTTTGCAATTTGTCCTGAGTAGGCTGATACCCTATATGTGGGGGTAAAACACTGTTTGGGCGCATGTCAGAGCTTGGAAGGGAAGGAGCACCATTTGACTTTTTCAACGCAGAATTGGCTGGAATTGAGATCAGAAGCCATGTTACATTTGGAGAGCACCTGATGTGCCCAAACAGTGGAAACCCCCCAATTATAACTCCAACCCCAACCCCAACACACCCCTAACCCTACTCTCAGCCCTAACCCTAGCCCTAATGGGAAAATGGAAATAAATACATTTTCTTTTAATTTTATTATTTTTCCCTAACTAAGGGGGTGATAACGGGGGGTTTGAGTTACTATTTATAGCGGGTTTTTATGTTTGGCAGCTGTTGCACGCTAAAAGACGCCTTTTATTGTAAAAATAGTTTTTGGATCACCACATATTGAGAGCTATAATTTTTCCATATTTTGACCCACCGAGTCATGTGAGGTCTTATTTTTTGCGGGACGAGTTGACGTTTTTATTTGTATCATTTTCGGGCACGTGACATCTTTTGATCGCTTTTTATTCCGATTTTTGGGACACAGAATGAGCAAAAACCAGCGTTTCATGAATTTCTTTTGGGGGGTGCGTTTACACTGTTCCGCCTGCGGTAAAATTGATAAAGCGGTTTTATTCTTCGGGTCAGTACGGTTACAGCGATACCTCATTTAGGTCGTTTTTTATGTTTTGGTGCTTTTATGCAATGAAAACAATTTTATATAAAAAATAATTATTTTTGCATCGCTTTATTCTGAGCTATAACTTTTTTATTTTTTCGCTGATGACGCAGTGTCCCGTTTTTTGCGGTACCATGGTTATTTATATCCGTCTTTTTGATCGTGAGTTATTGCACTATTTGCTCGGCGGTATGATAATAAAACATTATTTTTTGCTTTGTTTTTTATTTTTATTTTTTAAGGGGTTCGCTAAAGGGGTTAACTAATGTGGCAGTTTCATAGGGCGGGTCGTTACGGACGTGGCGATACTAAATATGTGTACTTTAATTATTTCCAAAAAATGAATTTATTAGGGAATATTTTTTTTTTCTAATTTATTTAGCGATTTTTTATAAATTATTCTTACACTTTTTTTTTTTTTTTTTTACGTTTTATTACACTGTCCCAGGGGGGACATCACTGTCATGTGTGAGATCGCTGATCTGACACATCGCAGATCGGTGTGACAGATCAGCGATCTGACACAGGCACTACTGCAGGCTTCCACATGCCTGCGCTCTGCAGGCAGTGAGGAAGCCGGCTCCCTGCAGGCCCCCGAAGGTCCCCGCCACCATATTGGATCCGGGGACCTGCAGGGAAGGAGGCCCCCAGAGCAGCGCAGCACATCGCGCTTCACTGGGGGTCTCAGGGAAGCACGGAGGCAGCCCCCTCTCTGCCGATGCTTCCCTAAACCCCCAGTACACTGTGATCGCCGTGACCGCCCCTGACACACAGTGCCGGGTGTCAGCTGTGATAATCGTTATGACGTACTATCCCATCCATGGGCATAGGGTCCCGGGTCCCATGGACGGGATAGTAAGTCAGATGTCAGGAAGGGGTTAACCCCTTTTGTGAAAAAGAAGAAATGTGGCAAAAAACTGCTTTTTCATCATACCGCCAAAAAAAGTGCAATAAAAGGCAATCATAAAGTCGAATGTAAATAAAAATGGTATAGCCACAAATAACAAGGTGTAGTGCAGCTCTGTCAGGGAGAATTAAAAAAGTTATAGCTCTTGGAATACAGCGATGCAAAAACAATTTTTTTTTTTTTTTTAATAAAATAGTTTTTATTGTGTAAAAGCGTCAAAGCATAACAAAATGATATAAATGTGGTATCACTGTAATCCTACTGACCCGAAAAAAAAAAAGCTGTCATCACTTTTACCACACGGTGAACGACATAAAAAAATAAATAATTCTTGACTTTATGATTTTTGTTTATTATGCCTCCCAAACATCAGAATAGGAAGAGATGAAAAAATATTATTTGTCTGAAAATGATGCTAATAAAAACATAAACTCTTTCCACAAAAAACAAGCCTTCACATGACTCTGTCAACAGAAATATAAGAAAATTATAGTTTATAAAATATGGCAATGTAAAAACTTGTTTTTGCAAAATAAAAGCGTCTTTTAGTGTGTTTCAGCAGCCAAACATAAAAAAGTCATATAAATCTGGTATCTCTACTATCTCACCGACCTGAAGAATAAATTTGTCTAATAACTTATACTGTCCGAGGAAAGAAAAATCAAGTCCCCACTCAGGTCCGTCATCTGTCAATGGAAATATAGGAAGCTTCCATTTTACTAGTAGCACAAAGGCTTTTGGAAAAGCGCTCTGGCTGCTTGCTCCCCCTCTCCCCCAAAGAGAACCAGCGAATTCTGCACTACCATAGCCAAATACCCCTTTTTGTTATGACCCCCACAGTGGGCCTAAACCACATTTAGGGTCCACATGTTTGATATATTTGTCCATGTCTCCAGATACACAAGATGTACTGGGCACTTCAGTGGCAGATTTACAATTTTCACTTGGCAACATCCACTGCTGCTTTTTCTGGAAAACAACCATGGAGTCAAAACTTTCACTACACTTGTAGATAAATTCCCAGAAGAGTGTGTAATTTTCAAATTGGGGTCACTTGAGGAGGGATTCTGCTATTCTGACATTTAAGGACTCTGTAGATGGAGTCTGCAAACTATTCTACCATAATTTGTTCTCAAAGAGTCAAATGGCTCTTTGTCCCTCATGAGTCTTGCCATGTGGCTAAGCAGTATTGTACTGCCACATATGAGGTATTGCCAAATTCAGCAAAAGTTGTGTGACATTGTACCCATTTCCCAGTTTGAAAATGTAAAATTTGGGGATATAACAAAATGTTTGTTGAAAATGTAATTATTTTTTCTTCACTACCCAGAGGTACAACATTCTGTAACACACTTGTGGTGTCATTATGATCACTGCACCTCTAAATTAATTCATTGAGAGGTGTAGTTTGTAAAATTGGGTCACTTATGGGGGGTTCTGCTGTTCTGGCACCTCAGGGGCTCTTCCAGTGGGTTGTGGCACCCGCAAGCCATAACTGCAAAATCTGATCTACAATATGGCGCTCGTTCCCTTCTGAGCTTTCCACTGTGCCTTTCCCGATGATATGTAGGGTGTTGGTGCACTCAGGAGAAATTGCACAACCAACTGAGGTCCATTTTTTCCTTTTAGCCCTTATGCAAATTAAAAACTTCGGGCTAAAATAATTTTTTTGTGTTTAAAAATGTAATTCTTTCTTCACCACCCAGTGGTATAAAATTTTGTGAGGTACATGTGGTGTCAACATGCTCACTGAATCCCTAGATGAATTAATTGGGGGGTAATTTTTTTACATTGGGGTCGCTTATAGAGGGTTCTGCTGTTCTGGCACTCTAGGGGCTCTGCCAATGTAACATGGCACCCACAAACCATTTCAGGAAAACCTGAAATTCAATATGGTGATTCCCTTCTGAGCTTTGCACTGAACCTTAAAAGTAGTTTTTGACCACATATGGGGCATTGACGTACTCAGGAGAAAATGCGCAACAAAATTAAGTTCATTTTCTCCTATTATCTCTTTTGAAAATTGAAAACTTGGGGCCAAAGCAACTTTTTAGTTGAAAAAATGGTAATTTTCCATTTATTCAACCTAATGTTATACAATTCTGTAAATCTCCTGAGGGTTAGAAATGATCACTATATCCATAGATTAATTCCTCAAGAGTTGTAGTTTTCAAGTGAGGTCAGTTGTGGGGGTTTCTGCTGTTTTAGCATGTCAGAGGCTCTTCAACTGTGACATGGCATCTGAAGTCTTTTCCAGCCAAAATTCTGCTCCAGAATGCAATTGGCGCTCCTTCCCTTCTGAGCCCTGTTTTGTACCCAAATGGTAGTTTTCATTACCTTAGTTTATTTTTATTGGAGATCCTAATTGCATTTGCACACTTCTTTTTCTCTAGTGCACAAACAGTAATTTTCCACCACATATGGGGTATATGTGTACTCAGGAGAAATTGCACAACAGATTTTGGGGTCCATTTTCTCCTGATACCCTTGTGAAAAGGAAAAATTTGGGGCTAAAGCAACATTTTTGTGGGAAAAATGTATTTTTTAATTTTCATGACTCAACGTTATAAAATTCTGTGATGCACCTGTGGGTTCAATGTGCTCCCCAACCTCTAGGTAAGTTCTTTAAGGGGTGCAATTTTCAAAATGAGGTCACTTGTGAGGGGTTTCCACTGTTTAGGCAAATCAGAGACTCTGCAAACGCGACCGCGTCTGCTATGTATTCCAGTCAATTTTACACTCCAAAAGTCAAATGGGGCTCCTTCCTTTCTGAGCCTTTCTGTGTGCTCAAATAGCAGTTTTCCACCACATTTGGGGTATCTGTGTTTTCAGGAAAAATTGAACAACAACTTGTATAGACCATTTTCTTCTGTTACCCTTGTGAAAATGCTTTAATTCTTATGAAGCACCTGAAGGTTAATAAACTTATTGCATGTGGGGTGCAGTTTTTAAAATGGTGTCAGTTTTTGGGTAGTTTCCTCAAAGCAGGACTGTGGAGTCTGTGTCCATTTTGGTGGAAGTGGAGTTGGTATGAAATGGACTGACTTCGACTCTGGCAACATATAATAACTTAGGTTCAGTAGTTTAGTTCAGGATGTGCTGTACATTTTTTCATAAGAATTTGGGAAAGTTGTGAAATGTCCTATAAATGTCTGTTCTGTTCATGATCTAAGGATCTGGGCTTATAGTTAAGATGAATCTGCGCTGCACTTTATGTACATGCTCAGTAGTGACCAATGCTGTAAAAGTGGAGTTGGAATTAAGGAAATTGAGGAGTCTGAGGCACAGGTTTGGCTTACTAACTCAGCAGTCCTGCCTCAAAGCCGCTTCAAATGTGTTGTTGTCCCTTTATAAACTTTGGTTTTGTAAATTTTGTTGAAAAAATTAGAAACTCCTGTTAAATGTTTAACCGTTTTAACTTCCTAACCAAGAAAGTTTTATGTTTTAAAAATGTTGCAGATGTAAAGTAGACATGTGGTAAATGTTATTTATTAACTTGTTTGTGTGACATATCTCTCTGGCTATAGATTAAAAGTTTGAAAATTGGCAAATTTTCAAACTTTCTGCCAAATTTCAGATAATTTCATAAATAAATGTAAAAAATATCCTAAATTTACCACTAAAATAAAGGACAATGTGTCATGAAAAAAACGGTCTGAGAATCGGTAGGCCCCTTTGAAGCGTTCCAGAGTTAGTGACACTGTTCAGAATTGTAAAATTTGGCCTGGTCAGGAAGGTGAAAGAGAGTCAGTCATAAGCGGTCATAATGGAGCGCTTAGGAAGCAACCCAGGGGCAGGCAAGGATGTCAGGTCTCCACCGCAGCTCCAGCTGAAAACCTCCAATGGAGGATAGGAGCAATGAGAAAAATGGAAAACGGTCTTAGGAGCGCAGGAAAGAGACTCAGACAAGAGATGGGTTTAAACCACAACACGTTTCGACGGAGGATCCGTCTTCAGATGGATCCTCCGTCGAAACGTGTTGTGGTTTAAACCCATCTTGTCTGAGTCTCTTTCCTGCTCTCCTAGGAAGGTGAAAGAGGCTCGGGGGGCGAAGGGGTTAAACTGTAAGCTTTGAAAATTGTAAGGTAGCGTTCAAACCCGGCCATGTAAAAGTCATTGTGTATTATTTGTATAATCTGATGCAGTTCTGATATCTTACAGGAAGAGCGGACAAAGCTGGCTGAGAAACTTGCGGCATTAAGGCAGCAACGGGAGCAATTTATGACAGAACTGGAAAAATACAAAGAATGTGATCCAGATGTTATAGATGAAATTCGTAAGTTCACCTTTTTGCATTCATACCTATTGGAATTTGCAGCATTCATGCCAAATTGCAATTTTTTTTATTTGAAATATCGTCCATAGGTAAGTGAACCAAAGACAGCACTGTTCTAGTCACCGTATCCCCCAACATTGGTTATCATTTAAACATGGGTATATGAAAACTCTTATCTAGTGTTCTGAATCATTGCATATTGCTCTGCATTTGCTTTCGTATCACCATATAAAGAAACAAGTCAGCTTAAAGGGTGTGAAAATGATCTCGTATTCACAGGATAGGTGATAACATGCTGCCGGCTGGGGCTCCCACCATTCTGACTTCTATGTATCCCAAAACTAAGGCTAGTTTCACACTAGCGTATGGAGGAGCTGCGGAGGGATGCGAACTTCCTCTGTGAAGCTCCGCCCACTGCCCACCTCCTCCGTGAAGCTCCGCCTTCGGGCATGCGCCCTGCGTACCCTATCTTTAGCATTGGGTACGCAGGACCTGCCGATGTATGCGGATGCCTCCACATGCGTCTTTTTGACGGTGCGACGACCACACCAAAATGCAACACGTTGCATTTGGGGGAGGTCGCATCCTCATACATCGGCACAGCCTGCGTACCCAATGCTAAAGGTAGGTATGCAGGCTGCATGCCGACGGAGGCAGAGCTTCACAGAGGAGGCGTGACATTGGGCGGAGCTTCATGGAGGAAGTCCGCATCCCTCCGCAGCTCCTCCATACCCTAGTGTGAAACTAGCCTAAGCTATACACAGCCAAGACGTTCGCAACAGCGGTTCATTGTATTTGGGACTGCAGGAAATTGCTGACAAACTTGTTTATTCAAAAGTTTTATATGTACTTGTGGGTTTGACCACATTAGATTACCATCTAAAAGCTTCACATTATTTTAACCTTTTGTGCCTAAATTCACGTAATCATGAAACCTTAGCTAAAAAGTTGCCATTTTTCAGGATAGGGTTGATTGTTTTTTTTTGTACCCATTACTGTTCAGCACAGTTTTGTCATGCAACTAGGGTTTGCGATTGGTGAGATTTCCAGTGTAAAGGAGACTATTTGATTCCTCTCCCTTTCCTAAACATTGTCTCTAATTATAGCTGCATGCCCACCTCCCTGTAACAAGGTATGTGGGAGGTGCAGTGTTTAAAGGGAATATGTCAACAGGTTTTTGCTCTGTTATCTGACAACATCATGCTGTAGGGAATAAAATGCAGATTTCAGCGATGCATCTTATTAATCTGTGTGTATTTGTTTGCTTGCTATGATTATTTTAGCACCAGCAGGTTATCATTGCTCGGACCCAGCAACTTGTGCATACTAGACCGACAAGCCTTCTGCTATGATAGGCATCTCACTGTCTATGGACATTGTATATGCTGAGCCTTGTGTGGGTGGGGTTAGCTTCCTCAGCTCTGCTGCATTTCTAAATCTAAAAGCTCTGATTGTGTCAGAACAGTTGCACCCAGTAATATAAGTCATACATCCTTGGATTCAGCTTCTCTTTGCCTACATCAGGCTGCTCTCAGAAAATGTAGCCTAAGGCTGGTTTCACATTTGCGTTAAAACAACGCTGCGCCCTGCGTCGTTAAGCCCCGCCCCGAGCCGGCTCCCTGCCCGCCCCATCCGGGATCACCGCCTACTTTCGCATTTGCACGCATGCGATCGGCGCACCCTATCTTTAGCATAGGGTGCGCAGATCATGCGCTGCCAGTGTGAAAGTAGCGTGCTGCGCACTTTAGACGGTGCGCCGTGCGCGCCGAAATGCAACATGCTGCATTTCGGCGCGCACGGTGCACCGTCAAAAGTGCGCAGCACGCTACTTTCACACTGGCAGCGCATGATCTGCGCACCCTATGCTAAAGATAGGGTGCGCCGATCGCATGCGTGCAAATGCGAAAGTAGGCGGTGATCCCGGATGGGGCGGGCAGGGAGCCGGCTCGGGGCGGGGCTTAACGACGCAGGGCGCAGCGTTGTTTTAACGCAAATGTGAAACCAGCCTAAACCTGCTGACAGTAACAGTATACTAAGCCAGTAGCAAATCTGTATAGTGATTTACATTTCACAGTCTGCTGCTCTGCATGTGAAACATGCACCCTCCTGAGGCATGGAGAGCGCACTGGAGATTGTAAGCAAAGAAAAAGCTTGTGATGTGTTGTTTTCCCATACTTTAGTGAGTGTGAGACAGTCACATGTACAGAGGTGGCGGAGACACACAGACAGGAAAGAATTGTCAACAGCCATAGTCTCGTCACTTCATCATAGAGACATTGATGTGCACAGTGACTTAAATCCACACAATAGTGCCAGCAGCAGGGAATGGTTTGTTTCCTATATTGTCTGATGCAGTTAGTAGTATAGTATACAATTTCTTTAAACAGCCTTTCTTTGCGGTAAACTGTTTATTTATGCTAATCCCTTTGCCGACTTGTGACATACATGTATGGAGGCTGATGGAAGAGCCGAGTCTGATACTTACAGGGCATTTGCCGGTGACATATCACTGCCAGCACTCCTCGCCTTGTATGTCCTGGCTGTTTAATCCTTTGGGTTCCTTTAGGGGCCAGCAGACTGGGGGCTTCACAGGAGATAGTTCATTTTACAATATACTGCAAAGCTAATGTACTGCTTGCTGTAAGTAACCAAGCTTGAAATTCCCCCATTCCCTTTCCAAAAATACAAAATTAAAAGAGTATTTGAATTTGTCGTGTTGTCAAAAGTCCACTTAGTAAAAATATTAAGATTATTTACGTTTTAAGTTTTACATGAAACCCAGGCATATGTCTAGGTTTTATAGATCGTCATAAAATAATCAGAACTAGAGAAACTTGTTTTTTTTTTTCATCCAAATGTCAAGGAACTTTCAGAAACCTCTTTATTTAAGAGTCGATTCAGTTCTAAAGTGTCAAGTGCCAATAGTTAGAAATGCCACAAAAATCACACCATTTTAAGGCTCATTCACACATCAGTATTTGGTCAGTGTTTTTCATCAGTATTTGTACGCCAAATCCAGGAGTGGACCTTACAGGGAAAAATTATAATTGAAAGACTGATACCTGTTCTGTGTTTTGGGGACACTACTGGTTTTGGCATACAAATACTGATGAAATACTGATCAAAAATACTGATGTGTGAATGAGGCCTTAGAAAGTGTTTCCATTTCCCCTTATAGCATTCAAAACTGCATGTAAGAAGTTTGTTTACCCTTCTGGTGATTAACTATGCAAATTTAGAAAAGTATATGTATTTTTTCCATTAAAATGCAGAATTGGCCTCAAATTATTCATTATTCATTTTAATTAGGAGTAATTGGAGAAAAAAAAAGCCTCCCTTTTTATTTTATTTTTTTTACCTAATTTTTAAACAGTTTGGGACACTTTTTTTAAAATTCTACTTATCAACGCATTTATAAAGATTTCTAGTTTCCATTTTAATCCCAAAAGTTTCTTCAATAATATGTGCAGGAGATGTCAAGAGGTGAAAATTTCAGATTTTTTTTTTTTTTTTTTTTTTTTAACCCTATTAGGTTTTTTTTGTACATTGACTGTGTGGCATAAATGACATATTAGCTTTCTGTGGTCAGTGTGATTAACGAGTTATGAAATTTATAATTGTTTTATTTCTGTTTTACTATCTTTGCACCTTAAAAATAGTTAGAATTTTGGCTACCCAAAAACATTTTCTTCAGTTTTATTTTTCCAATGGCAGAGATGTATCAGGGCTTATTTTTCGCAGGACGAGCTGTTGTTTTTATTGGTACCATTTTGGGTTGTACAGTGGGGAAAATAAGTGTTTGATACACTGCCGATTTTGCAAGTTTTCCCACCTGCAAAGAATGAAGAGGTCTGTAATTTTTATCGTAGGTACACTTCAACTGTAAGAGACAGAATCTTACAAAAAAAAAAAATCACATTGTGTAATATTTACATAATTAATTAGCATTTTATTGCATGAAGTAAGTATTTGATACAATAGAAAAACAGAGCTTACTATTGTATATAGAAACCTTTGTTTGCAATTACAGAGTTCAGAATGTTTCCTGTAGTTCTTCCCAAGTTTGCACACACTGCAGCAGGGACTTTGGCCCACTCCTCCATTCAGCTCTTCTCCAGATCTTTTAGGTTTCGGGGCTGGCGCTGGGCAATATTGAGTTTTTAGCTCCCTCCAATGATTTTCTATTCTTTTCAGGTTTGGAGACTGGCTAGGCCACTCCAGGACCTTGAAATGCTTCTTTTGGAGCCACTCCTTATTTGACCTGGCTGTGAGTTTCGGGTCATTGTCATGCTGGAAGACCCAGCCATCACCCATCTTCAATGATCTTACTGAGGGAAGGAGGTTGTTGGCCAAAATCTTGAGATACATGACCCCACCCATCATCCCTTCAATACGGTGCAATAGTTCCGCCCTCTTTGCAGAGAAGCACCCCCAAAGTATGATTTTTTTTTTTCCCCACCATGCTTTATAGTTAGGATGAGGTTTTTGGGATTGTACTTATCCTTCTTCTTCCTCCAAACACGGCAAGTGGAATTGTTACCAAAAAGTTCTCTTTTGGTCTTATCTGACCACATGACCTTCTCCCATGCTTCCTTTGGATCATCCATATGGTCATTGGGAAATTTCAAATGGGTCTGGACATGTGCTGACGTGAGCAGGGGGACTTTGCGTGCCTTCCAGGATTTTATTTAATCCATGATGGTGTGTAGTGTGTTACTAACTGTAATGTTCAAGACTGTGGTTCCAGCTCTCTTTAGGTCATTGATCAGGTCCTCTCATGTAGTTTTGGGCTGATTCCTGAACTTTCTCAGAATTGTCCTTGCCCCACGAGGCGAGATCTTGCATGGAGCCCCAGCCCGAGGAAGATTGACAAGTCATCTTGTGTTTCTTCCATTTTCTAATAATTGTGCCAAAAGTTATTGCCTTCTCACCAAGCTGCTTCCCTATTGTCCTGTAGCCCATCCCAGCCTTGTGCAGGTCTACAATTTTTTTCCCTGGTGTCCTTAAGCTGCTTTCACATATCAGTTTTTTGGCATCAGTCACAATCCGTTGGCTCGACGGATTCACATATCAGTTTTTTTTACATCTGTTGCAATCCGGCAATTTTTGAAAAAAAGGATCCGGCAAAGGATGCCACCAGATCTGTTTTTTTTTTTTCATAGACTTGTATTAGCGACGGATGGCCCCACGTTTCATCCTTCATTCCCCGGATCCGTCGGAAATTGTCCGGCGGCCGGAGAAGACGGACAAAGTAACATTTTTTTGTCTCCGTCGAAAAGTCGGACAGTGACGGATCCGGCGCAGATTGTGAAAAACTGATGCAACGGATCCAGTTTTTTGCTGGATTTAAAAAAAACGGATCCGGCACCTATAGGCTTCCATTCTAGCAAACGACGGATGGTGCCGGATCCGTCGCTGTCCGTCAAATGTCGTAATCCAGCGACTGATTCGTTTTTTTCAAACTGAGCATGCTCCAATTATTATTACAAGGTAGGGCAGTCGGACCCAGCAAAAAACTGGATCCGTTGCATCAGTTTTTCACAATCTGCGCCGGATCCGTCGCTGTCCGACTTTTCGACGGAGACAAAAAAATGTTACTTTGTCCGTCTTCTCCAGCAGCCGGACAATTTCCGACGGATCCGGGGAATGACGGATGAAACGTGGGGCCATCCGTCGCTAATACAAGTCTATGAAAAAAAAAAAAAACAGATCTGGCGGCATCCTTTGCCGGATCCTTTTTTTCAAAAATTGCCGGATTGCAACAGATGTAAAAAAAACTATGTGAAAGCAGCCTTAGGCTATGTGCCCACGTAGCGTTTTATTCCGGACACTAAAAACCGGACTCCTTCCCAGAAATCGCGCGTTTTTTCCCGCGCGATTTCACCGCGATTATGTTCGTGATTTTCGCGTGCGATATTCAAGCACTTTCCAAGCGATTTGAAGCATCGCTTGGAAAGTGATTGACAGGTTGGTCACACTCATCAAACATAGTGTTTGACAAGTGTGACCAGGTTTTTACTATTGAGGCCGCCTATGCGGCCTCAATAGTAAAAGATAGAATGTTAAAATGCTAAAAAAAATAAAAATATCGGGGTATATTTACCTTCCGGCGTCCCGCGCTGCATTCCCGGCCTCAGCGTTCCCAGTAATGCCTTGAGAGACCTGTGATAACGTTGGTCTCGCGTTGCTATAGCGATCTCGCGAGACCACGTCATCACAGGACCGTGCCGCAAGGCATTACTGGGAACGCTTAGGCCGGGAATACAGCGCGTGACGCCGGAAGGTAAATATACCCCGATTTTTTGTTTTTTATTCTTTTGTTACAGGAGTATGGTACCCAGGGCCTGGAGGACAGTCTCCTCTCCTCCACACCGTGGGTACCAACCGCACATGAGACGCTTAACTTCCCGCATGGTGGGCATAGCCACACGCGGGAAGTAAGCGGTTCTCATGCATTCCTATGGGTGCGGAATCGCGGCAATTCTTTGCGATTCCGCATAAAAGAATGACCATGCTGCGATTTTTTTCCGCGATGCGATTCCTCCGCGGAAAAAAACGCAGCATTAGAACAGCATGTGCGGAATGCCATAGGAATGCATGGGGGGCGTTCTGTACAGGATTTTTAAACGTTTTCACGTTGAAAATCACGGCAAAAACGCTTAAAAATCGCTACGTGGGCACAAAGCCTTAAGCAGCTCTTTGGTCTTGGCCATGATGAGGAGGTTCCTGTGTGATTGATTTATTGTGTGGACTGATGTATTTTATACAGGTAACAAGTTCAAACAGGTGCAATTAATATAGGTAATGAGTGCAGAGTATGTGGGCTTCTTAAAAAAAAATCTAACCGGTCTGTGAGAGCCAGAATTATTGCTTGTTGTTAGGTGATCAAATACCTATTTCATGCAATTTAATTATTTTAAAATCATACAATGTGATTTTCTGTTTTTTATTTATAGATTTTGTCTCTCAGTTCAAGTGTACCTACGATAAATATTACAGACCTCTCTACTTGTAGGTGGAAAAACATGCAAAATCAACAGTGTATCCAATACATTTTTTCCCTCACTGTATATGACTTGAATCACTTTTTATTCCATCGCTTGTGAGACAGCTTGACATAAAATCAAAGATTCTGACTTTTTTAAAAAATTGTGTGATAAATGCTCATTTCATAGATTGAGTTGTTACAGACATGATGATACCAAATATGTATTGTTTATTTATATTTTAACCTTTTTCTTACAATAAAATCCAATAAAAAAAAGTTTTATTTAATTTTATTAAAGCACCACTTTTTTAAGTGCACCTCTGGAGTGGTGCTCTAAATGTATGTCCCCCAGCCAGTCAGAAGTTGCGCTCAGAAACATGATGCGAGGGGACCAGGGATTTTTATTTAAAGCGCCACTCCAGCCCTGGAAAGAAAAATGCTGGGTTCCAGCTATCACCAAATATTATTGGGCAACTCATTTGAGATATATCCCAGCCTTCTCTAGGTGGATGGAGATTGAGAAATTGTTGATAGCTCCGGTCCATTCCAACTCTTATCTATGGGCAACTACCTCAAATAAACTCGACTTGCACACATTGGGACCAATAGCTTTCACTAAGGGGATTTGGATTACCTGTATAAAAAAAATTCCCACTGATGTCGCAATGCTCTCCCCTAACTTCCTTTTTGTTTAATCCCAAACTACCAGACAGCTTTAGGGGGAACTTGATTAAGTTGTGATTTCATAAGCGACTTTTTTGTTTTGCTGATACAGTTGATAGTCACTCTAGGTCCTTGTTACCTTTTGATAAGATACAATCGGATTTCGACATACCTTCAAACTCTTTCTATCAGTATTTACAAATTAGGCATTATATGCAGTCTCTTTACTCCTCCTTAATAGTTTCCATACCAACTCACTTTGAGAGACTGTGCAGGGTGGGAGTATCGACCAAGGGTCTTATTTCTGACATCTATAGGATTTTATTGGACCCATATCCGGAAGAGTCTCCAAGATACTCCTATATGGACAGGTGGGAGGGTTTCTTGGGGGAATCTCTTTCTCCAGGTGTGTGGAAGGGTGTCTGGAGGAGAGCAGCCAAGACTTCCACTTGTTACACGTATAAGGATAACCAGTTTAAATTGCTTGTGTTTTGGTGCCACACTCCTTTGTTATTGCATAAATTTAATCCTAATGTATCTGGCTAATGTTGGAGATTCGGTTCTGATGATGGAGACCTAACCCATATTTTTTGGACATGTTCAATTATACAAAGGTTCAGGAGTAAGGTCAAAACTTGAATCTTCAAAGTCAAGGGTCTTCATATTCCATTAGACACTAAATTGTACTTGCTCAATATCCCCCCATTCCAGATTGGAAGTAGGATTCAGCGGATTCTTTTACATCTGACCACAGCCGCGAGATGTTTGATAGCAAGGAAATGGAGACTGAATTATTCTCTGTCACTCAATGAGTTGCATTTCCGGATACAGGACATACGAAATTTGGAGCACCTCACAGCTTTAATAAATAATATGTTTGAAAGTTTTGAAGCAACGTTGAATCTGTGGGATGTATACTGGGCTGAGAAGGCTTAATATCGATATTTACTCAGCAAAAAGTGCCATCTTTCGCTGGGATCTTTCCTCCTCTCCCTCATGTTTCAATGTCTTGTCAATTATATTTGTCTCTATTATGTTTGTTAACTGATTTGCATTGAATGTTTACATGCATTGTATTTTGATGTGGTTTTATTCTGTAAATTTCTATTGAAAAATCAATAAATATCCAGTTATAAAAAAAAAAAAATTGCTGGAGTGGTGCTTTAACCCCTTCCTGACCTTTGACACAGCGTATGTGTAATGAAAGTTGGTGCCAATCCGACCAATGACGCATATGCTGTGTCATAGGGTGATCGCACTCCTGCAGGTCAGGTGCCCGGGGGTCATTGAAAGGTCACCCGACCCACAGGTACAGGGGGCCTTGTACTTAACCCCAGGGGGGTGACTTTGCCCCCCGTGATTACAATCGCTCTGATTGGCTGTTGAAATTGAAACGGCCAATCAGAGCAATTGTAATATTTCACCAATGAAATTTGATGAAATATTACAATCCAGCCATGGCCGATGCTGCAATATCATCGGCCATGGCTGGAGACCGAGATCTGACACTCCCCCACCACCGACTGACGGGGGCGATCTGCCCCCTCCACCGACTGATCGCTGCGATCTGCCGCCGCAGTCAGTATTTGCTCCCCCTCCCCCACCCCCGGTACCTCCTGAGTCCCGGTGTCCCTCCTGTATCCTTCATGGGCGCCGCCATCTTCCAAAATGCGGCTGGCAGATTCATTCAGTCCTTCCTCTTGATCTCTGTGATAAACCCTATCACAGTGATCAAAATAAAAAAAGTAAACCCCCCATTTATCACCCCCATAGGTAGGAAGATATAATAAAATAAAGAAAATATATTTATTTTTATTTTTCCATTAGGGTTAGAATTAGGGCTAGGGTTAGAATTAGGGTTAGGTATAGGGTTGGGGTTGGAATTAGGGTTGGGGTTGGAATTAGGGTTAGGGGTGGGTTGGGATTAGGGTTAGGCATGTGGTTAGGGTTGGGATTAGGGGTGTGTTGGGATTAGGGTTGTGGTTAGGGGTGTGTTGGGGTTAGGATTGAGCTAGAATTGAGGGGTTTCCACTATTTAGGCACATCAGGGAGTCTCCAAACTCGACATGGCGCCACCATTGATTCCAGCCAATTTTGCGTTTAAAAAGTCAAACAGTGCTCCCTCCCTTCCGAGCCCTGACATGTGCCCAAACAGTGGTTCCCCCCACATATGGGGTACCAGAGTACTCAGGACAAATTGGACAATAACTTTTGAGGTCCAATTGACCCTGTTACCCTCGTGAAAATAAAAAATTGCGGGTTGAAAAAATAATTTTTTGAGGGGAAAAAAATGATTTTTTATTTTCACACGGACTGCGTTATAAACTTCTGCTCACCACACATCTAGATAAGTTCCTTGGGGGGGTCTAGTTTCCAAAATGGGGTCACTTGTGGGGGGTATCTGCTGTTTAAGCACATCAGGGGCTCTGCAAACGTAACATGACGCCCGCAGACCATTCCATCAAGTCGGCATTTCAAAACGTCACCACTTCCCTTCCGAGACCCGACATGTGCCCAAACAGTGGTCCCCCACATATGGGGTACCAGCATACTCATGACAAACTGGACAACAACTATTGGGGTCCAATTTCTCTTGTTACCCTTGTAAAAATAAAATATTTCCAACAACCATCAATCCAATGTTCTTACGGTACTTTGTGTTTCCTAACTGTGTAAGAAGGCTAATGGATGGTTAGAATACCCTTGAAAACCCTTGTGCAAGTATGTTGGCACAGCTGAAAACAGTTTGGCTGATTAGAGAAGCTATAAACCTGACCTTCCTTTGAGCTAGTTGAGAATCTGGAGCATTACATTTGTTGGTTCCATTGAACTCTCAAAATAGCCAGAAAAAAAGAACTTTCATGTGAATCTTAACAGTGTATTCTTGTTCTTAGAAATGAAGGCTATTCCTTGTGAGAAATGGCAAGAAACTGAAGATTTCCTAGAATGGTCTGTACTACTTCCTTCAGAGGAGAGCACAAACAGGCTCTAACCAGAGTAGTAAGAGAAGTAGGAGGCGGCCCGCTGCACAACTGAGCAACAAGACAAGTACGTTAGAGTCTGTAGTTTGAGAAATCGACGCCTCACAGGTCCTCAACTGGCAGCTTCATTAAATAGTACACACAAAGCGCCAGTGTCAACGTCTACAGTGAAGAGGCGACTCCGGGATGCTGGTCTTCGAGGCAGAGTGGCAAAGAAAAAGCCATATCTGAGACTGGCTAATAAAAGGAAAAGATTAATATGGGCAAAAGAACACAGACATTGGACAGAGGAAGATTGGTAAACAGTGTTATGGACAGACGAATCCAAGTGTGAGGTGTTTGCATCACACAGAAGAACATTTGTGAGACGCAGAACAACTGAAAAGATGCTAGAATAGTGCCTGACGCCATCTGTCAAGCATGGTGGAGGTAATGTGATGGTCTGGTGCTGGTAAAGTTGGAGATTTGTACAAGGTAAAAGAGATTTTGAATAAGGAAGGCGATCACTCCATTTTGCAACGTCATGCCATACCCTGTGGACAGCGAATGGTTGGAGCCAGTTTCATCCTACAACAGGACAATGACCCAAAGCACACCTCCAAATTATGCAAGAACTATTTAGGGAAGAAGCAGGCAGCTGGTATTCTTCTGTAGTGGAGTGGCCAGCGCTGTCACCAAATCTCAACCTCATTGAGCTGTTATGAGAGCAGCTTGACCGTATGGTACACAAAAAGTGCCCATCAAGCCAAACAAACTTGTGGCAGGGGCTTCTGGAAGCATGGGGTGAAATTTCTCCAGATTACCTCAGCAAATTAACTGCTAAAATGCCAAAGGTCTGCAATGCTGTAATTGCTCTAAAGGGAACATTCTTTGACAAAAGCAAAGTTTGAAAGAGAAAATTATTATTTCAAATAAAAATCTTTTTTTCGAACCTTGTCAATGTCTCGACTAGATTCTCAATTTGTATTAAAGATTAAAATAGTGGCGCACACAACCTTCCTGAAGAACCGCAGCAAGAAAACGGGTCTATACCAACAAGACCCACTAAGTAGGCGAACTAGATAAAATAAATTGTTTTGCGCTGATTTTCAGGTTTAAATATATGAATAATTTCCAGATTCTAGTAAGTGTATCTAGAATCTTCGCAGAACTATTTGAATATATATATTTACTAGACTGATTTTAATAAAACTTGGGAAT